>NC_090265.1:160970643-162203643 GCF_040414725.1 Anabrus simplex | reverse complement strand
AGTGAGAGTTGACAATGAGGCCGGTAGGGCTGCTGAAGAATATCAAGTAATAATCAATCGATAACTCAGGAGATACTAGAACTGATTGACGAACGGCGGAAGTACAAGCATGAGAAAATTAGAAGGACAGAAAAAAAGAATGAAGTAGATAGAATGTGCAGGAGAGCAATGGAATGATGGATGTGTATAGATGTCGATAGTTGTACGGTTGTTGGAAATGTGGATGTTGCATATAAGAGAATCAAGGAAATATTATCAGAAAAGTAAACTAGGTGTAGGAATGTTAAGAGCTCGGTTGGTATACCACTTCTAGGGAAAGAATACTAGGCAGAAAGGTAGCAGGAACGTAATAAAGAATTGTGTCAAACGAAAGAAATATATGATAAGGAAAAGCTGTTGGTACTGATGAAATTTGAGACACAATTCTGTGGTCAGAATTCGGCAGAGCTTTTATAGACCTAAATAGGGAAAATGCATTATAAATTGATGATACACACTCAAAATTACTGATTACCTTAGAAGAAACCGGCATGGCGAAGTCATTAAATTTAATGTGTAAGATGAATAATACAGGAGAAGTGCCTTCCGACTTTGGATGGAATGTTGCTATACAATGTATTCCCAAGAAAGCAGGTGCTGACAAGTGTTAAAAACTACCACATCATTAGTCTATCGTTTAAAGCCTGCGAATTGAAGCTGAGTTGGGAAAGATTAGTTTAGCTTCAGAAGAAATGAAAGAACACGTAAAGCAATTCTGACTTTAAGTCTGATCTTAGAGGATCGATTTAAGAAGGACAAGCGCACGTGCATGGCATTCGTAGATCTAAGAAAAGCTTTCGATAATGTTGACTGGACCAAGCTATTTCGGATATTGAATGTGATCGGCATCAGACACCGAAAAAAGGAAGGATTATCTACAATCTGCACGAAAACTAGTCCGGAGTGGTAAGAATAGAGGGCCACGAAAAATAAGCAATAAACCAAAAGAAAGTGAGGCAAGGATGTGGTAAGTCCCCTCTTCTTTTAAATGTTAATATAGAGCAGGCTATATAGGAAAGCAAAGAATGGAAAGAGAATCGCAATCCATGGAGAATAAATGACTACTCTGAGGTTTGCTGACGACATTGTTATTTTATCTGAGTCTACAGAAGATCTGGTGAATTTTTTGAATGGTATGGATACAACCTTGGAAAAGGAGTAAAAAGTAAAGCAAAGTCATCTCCGTACAGGCCTTGAAGACCCTTGCAGGGGTGGAAGGTAAAGGCTTCCACTATCCGTAACCTCGGCACTTGGTGAGGTAGAGGTTTTAGCTCTACGCTCGGCCGCCTTTGCCCCCAGGAATTAACCTGGTACTCATTTTTGGTGTAGGGTGAGTGAACCTCAGGGCCATATGCACCTCCGGAAGTGGAAATCTAATTTCTTAAATTTTACGACTTCCTGACGGGGATTCGAACCGATCACGCCTTTACCGCCTCGGCCAGGCAGGCCCTTTGGAAAAGGAGTACAAGACGAAAATAAACACATCCAAAACAAAATTATAGGAGTGCAGTTGAACTAAGTCAAGTTATGTGGGAAATTTTGAGTTAGGAAATGAAAAAGCGAGTTAATTACTAATGTTGTTTGTGTAGTAGAATAACTAACGGTGGCAGAAATAAGGAGGATAACAAATGTAGACTAGCACAAGCAAGGAAGGACTTTGTGAAGAAAATAAATTTTCTCTCTTTGAGCATTAATATAAGAATTAAAATATGTTTTTCAAGACTTTCGTCTAAAGTGTGGCATTGCATGGATGTGAAACATGGACAATGACTAGAACAGAAAGAGAGTGGAAAAGGAGCTTTATAAATGTGGTGTTACAGAAGAATGCTGAAGGTAATGAAATGAAATGAAATGCCGTATGGCCTCCGGAGAGGCCTGGTGCAGGTCTTTTGATTTGACCAAAGGCCAGCACATTAACCATTTAGCCATGGAGCCGTAAGTGAGATAGTTAGATCGAATCACGACTGATGAGATAATGAATTGAACTGGTGGCCCAAATTTGATGAAACCGGGCGAGTTGGCCGCATGGATAGGTCCGTGTGGCTGTGAGCTTGCATGCGGGAGATAGTGGGTTCGAACCCCACTATCGGCAGCCCTGAAGATGGTTTTCCGTGGTTTCCCATTTTCACACAAATCAAATGCTGGGGCTGTACATTAATTAAGGCCACGGCCGCTTCCTTCCCACTCCTTGGCATTTCCTATCCCATCGTCGCCATAAAACCTGCCTGTGTCGGTGCGACGGAAAGCCAACTGTAAAAAAAATTCATGAAAGACTTGACTTAACTGCTATCGTTCCCACTGGAACATAGGGCATACGTGAAACGTCTCCATTGTGGTCGTCGAGTTGCCAATGCTTTAACTTCCATCCAAGTTTTGCCTGCTTCAAGCGGCTTTTCCTCTACAGTCCACCTCCAGGTCTTCCTAGAACGATCTCTCCTCCGTGCCCCTTGCGGATTTCATCCCAACGTTGTGCGTTCTATAGATCCCGCTGGCTTTCTCAAAGTATGGCCTATGAAAAGAAGAGATGAGATAACAGGACTCATCTTAAGACATCCAGGACTTGTTCAGTTAGTTATTGTGGCAAATGCAGAAGGCAAAAACGAAAGTAGATTGAAGTATGAATATGACAAACGGATTAGGGCAGAGTAGATGCAGGATGCAGTAGTTACATAGGTTAGCACAGGATAGGATGTAATGCATTAAACTACTCTAATGACTGACGACCCAAACAACACAGTTTAATTCAAGGAGAAAGTCAAGATTCTAGTTTTACGTTGATTTTGATGTCTGATTATAGTCAAACGTGGAAACGATAGAAACGTGACGTTTTATTGAAAAAAATATAACTTGCACAGGCGGGGCTTCGAACCACTGAGGCCTTGGTGAGAAGGAAGTAAGAGTGCTACTCGGCTATCGTGCTCGTATTAATATTAGAGAAGTAATGAAAATGACTTTTAATATGATTTCTAACATTAGTTGAAATACTCAGGGCCTATTTTACTGCCAATGGAACCATTTGCTTTCCTACGTAGAATGTAGTTATAATTCACGATATCCGATTGAGTCCGTATTCCAATGCCGTATATAGTCTGTCAGCCTCTGTGTTGTAGTGGTTAGTGTGATTAGCTGCCACCCACCGAGGACCGGGTTCGATTCCGGCCTCTGACACGAAATTTTAAAAGTGGTACGAGGGGTGGAACGGGTGCACTCAGCCTCGGGAAGTCAATCGAGTAGAGGTGGGTTCGATTCCCACCTCAGCCATTCTGGAAGTGGTTTTCCGTGGTTTCACACTTCTCCTCCACGCAAATGCCGGGAGGGTACCTAACTTAAGGCCACGGCCGCTTCCTTCCCTCTTCCTTGTCTATCCCTTCCAATCTTCCCATCCCCCACCAAGGCCCCTGTTCAGCATAGCAGGTGAGGCCGCCTGGGCGAGGTACTGGTAATTTTCCCCAGTTGTATCCCCCGACCCAATGTCTCACGCTCCAGGACACTGCCCTTGAAGCGGTGGAGGTGGGATCCCTCGCTGAGTTCGAGGGAAAAACCAACCCTGGGAAAGGTAAGCAGATTAAGAAAAAGAAAGATATAGTCTAAACATATGGACTTAAAAATCTAACAAAATAACTGTTAGTATGTCCGGAAGTGGAATGATTTCAAGTGATTCGGTGCCTCAGAAGGATGAAGTAGGTTTTTCCCCGATTTGCTTTAAGTCGCACCTACAGAAATAGGTCTTATGGCGACAACGGGGTAGGAAAGGCCTAGGAGTACGAAGGAAGGGACCGTGGCCTTATTTAAGGTGCAGCTCAAGAATTTGTCTGGTGTGAAAATGGGAAACCACGGGAAACCATCTTCAGGGCTGCCGACAGTGTGGTTCGAACCCACTATCTCCCGGACGCAAGCTCACAGCTGCACTCCCCTAACCACACGGCTAACTCACCCGGTGGATAAAGTAACGGAAGTGATACCTGTGTTATCAAGAGGTAAAATATTTAATGTTGCGAGAAGTTACAACTGTATAGCAAATATTGTAAAAATAAAATGTAAATAAATGTAGCAGGTACCAAATTCAGCGGAAGCTTTTCTGTCCATACCAAAATTTCAGAACAAACTTTAAAAAATATATTAACATTGGTAAATATTCATTCATTTCTTTGTACCCCTATATTGTATTTAAATTTATTACTGAATACCTTTGATAAATTATTCTGGAGTGGTTAGCTAAAAATTATTTAGAAAATTATGTTAGGGTGTTGCTTTAGAAACTGCTAATTATTAGTGATGTACTCACGTACTAGTAAGCTGCTTTTCTACAGACGAAAATTGGAGTTGTACTCAATATTCACCTGGAACATGAAAATAAGAAAGAATCGTTATTGATATAAAGTATTATTTTATTTACCTTGCAATTAAGTATGTTAAGACACTGGTACATCAAAGCAATATAATTGTAGCATCTACTAGATCAAATTATCAGCTTAATGCAGATGGTAGAGGTGTCCTTGCTTCAACCGGAAGGACGTGCGTGCGTTCCCCACTCAAGTAATAGAGGATTCCACTTTAGAGAATCGCATGGATTTAAGTGAGCTGATAAATCACTCAAACTACAGAAACGCAATAGTGGGAGGATAATTTATATTTTAAAAGTGGTTTTCAGTATCTCAACCACAACATGCCACATAGTGTCCAGCCCTGACATTTGTTTTCCATGACTTCATCTGGTAACTTTTTATGCAGAACCAAATACCAATTCAATTACATATGATGAAGACGCCTGACGGTGAAGAAAGCAAGGGCTACACATGACATGGAAAACCTCCTCACAAATGTTAGTAATGCTAACGGCAGTGCATGGTGACTACGATGGGAATGTTAAAAGTATTTGAGTGTCTTCAGCCTTTTAAAGGCTCCGGCCGACCTGTGACTCTAAAGACGGGCGAAATCATTCATGCACAGTTTATGTCAATTGCGTGAGTCCATCTGTCGTAAGCAGTTTGAGATGTTGTGATGTGAAGCATGGTTCCTTCTCCATGACAACAAGGCTAAAACAATGTTCTATCTAGCCGCAAAGTTTCTCGTCGAACATGGAACTTTTGTGCTTCAACATCTGACGTACTCACCCTAATTAACATCAATGAGAAATTTATCTCTTCTCAAGGATAAAAGAAACATCCGAACGCAGGTCAACTTGAATCAGCAAATAGTGTAAAGGCAGAATCACAAAAAGCCTACATACGGTGTAACAAATGATGACATCCATTTATCTTTCTGATCATGGACAAATTTGTTGGACTTCCTAGCAACTGGCAGAAGTATAATTATATGACGTCCGTTTAATCGAACGATTTAGACGTGAAGTGATGATAGGAGTAAAGTACTGGAGAGAAGAATACATTTTTGTTTCTTGCTAGCGGTTTAATGGCACACTAACACATGGAAGGATGTTGGCGACACGAAGATGGGAAAGGACTAGAATTGGAAAGGTAGAGGCGGTGGACTTAATTAACGTGAACTCCCAGTATTTGCGTGGTATGAAAATGGGAAACCACGGAAAATCATCTTCAGGGCTGCCCTCGATATGATACAAACCCACTATATTCCGAAAAAAAATTCGCAGCTACGTGACCGTAACTGTGTGGCCTACTCGCTCGGTAGAAGGTGCAGTACTAGGAAATGAAGGCATTCCTGTTTGTCCAGAAAATAAGAAGGACTATGCGATTGAAAATAAAGTGCAGCCCTGGGTGTTACAGTTCTTCAAAGGGAGTTCCGGGAATCACAGAAATATAAATGAATCGAGGAAATTATATTGTAAATGCCATGTGGGCGTATATATTTCGAATGTCACATTTTACATGGAAATGCGAGCATTACCGAAGGGATTGGTTGCGGTGAGCATTAAATTACTCAATGTAATTAACAATATTTTATGTCGCAGTTGTGAATATTGTACCTATTTCAGGAATTAAATTTAAATACGATCCTCTGATTCTCACAGGCAGGTTATCCAGCTGGAAGCATTTATTTCACTTTCCTAATAGCATTAAACAGATCATCTGGGATATCATTGTTCATCAGTTTCATGTCAACCGGCTGTGTCCTGTGATGAAGGTAAGGAGATCAAATCGTAGACATTGTGATTCTGTCAGAGTCAATAGAGGAGGCACGGAACCAGATTGCCCAGATCCAGGAACAATCAAGTAAGGCAGGCTTATGGATCTCCTTGGAGAAGACACAGTGCATGACCATCGTCGAAACAGCACTCAGAGGGATGACAGTGGAGGTAGGGAGGATTCGGAAAGTAGAGAAAGTTAAATATCTGGGAGAGTGGATAGATAACAACCTGTCAAAGAAAGAGGCACTGATATCGAGAATCAACAAAATGAACTTGGCATACAAGCTAAGTATGAACACCTATAACAAGAAGAAGATCTCAGTCATTGCAAAACTCAGACATTACCAGACAGTGATCCGTCCAGAAGGTTTACATGCAGCTGAATGTTTGAACCTGATAAAGGTAGGATTGGTCAAGAAGTTAGAACTGGTGGAGCGAAAAATTCTGAGGAAGATACGGGGAGCCCAAATAACAGAGGATGGATCATGCAGAAAGGAAACAAACCAAAAACTCTACCGCAAGGTAGAGAAGATCTGACACCATCCGGAAGAGGGGAGGCATATTCTTTGGACACATCTACAGAATGGACCCGGGAATACTGATCAACCAGACAGTAAGGTATTTTGAGACCAGGAAACCTGTGGTACGCTGGCATCAAGAAGTGAAGAAAGACCTAACAGATATGGGAATACAAGGATCGGAAATAAGCAACAGAGAAACTTACAAGTCGAAAATAAAGAACATAAAGAGTTTCCAAGAAAATGTCAGTTTGCGGACCCAAACACTATGGACGAAAGAGGGAAAAAGGTTGCAGAGTGAAAGAATGAAGGACAACTGGGCGCAGATCAAAGTCCATAAGCAGCTGAAATCGAATTAACGTGGTCCACAGTTGGCCAAAACGAAAGAAAGAAACAAAGAAAGAAAGAAAGTAAGAAAGAAGAGCAGTCAACTACCATTTAAATGTGCTTAAATGTGAGAAACTCATTCCTGTGAATACATTAGTACAGCTAAGTCAATGCAGGACCTACCAGGAGAGGAATGTAAAAGCTTCTACTATCCGATCACTCAACATTAAATGGGGTAGAGTGGTTAGCCCTATGCCCATTCGGCTATGACTCAAGGAGTTAACTTGGCACTCATTTCTGGTGAAGGATGATTTAGTCTCCTTGGTGTAAAGCTAATTTCTATTTTCTTGTCGGAGAAGCGAACGATGTTCTTTCGGGTGAACCGAACATAGTTTTATCGCCAAGGCTAGGCTGCCCTCAGTACATTTACGAGTAAATCAAATACTCTGTCTTGGGGACAAAACTTCGACAATCCAGAATATTGAGTTATAATCAATGTAAAATATCGAATTCATTATGTTAAAAACAGTGCTGATAGTTGTATTATTATTATTATTATTATTATTATTATTATTATTATTATTATTATTATCCAACAGCCGTATCAGCACACAAATATTCACTTCATAGGTAGTTTTCGGACACTAAGGCCTATGATCAGAGAATTACAATTTAAAACATGTCAGCAAAACAAACTTAACGATGTCCAGCCAGCCCTTCTATTGTTTACAGTACTTTACCTGTGTTCTATTTTATATTAACGACATACTGTACGTATGGGGTTAGACATGTTTTAAATACGTTTTAATTCACTGATGATGGGCCTTGGTTTCCAAAAGGTAGTTATGAAGTGAATATTAGTGTGCTGATACGACTGTTAGATTTTGACAATAATAATCCAGAGTATGTAAATATTGATTCTATTCGAAGGAGCCTTAAATAAGGGATTATCAGGTAACCTGTGTTAATGGGGGATCAAAATAATATTGGCGATGTACAATACTTGGCTAAGCACTCACACGTTCTGCTCAAGGTTAAGAAATCCAATGTCGGATTAGTCGACTTACATTCAGAAGTGTATAAATATTAAAAAATCTTATCAGTAGATTAACTGGAACGTTACAAAATCCATTCTGAAGCCAAAATTCCGAAATCCTCACCTCACTTGAAATTTATTATAATATCTGGAAACTTGCAGTTTCGCGTGGTTTCTTATATCATGATATTAAGCATGGGGTTCCATTTTTATATGTAATCCTAACCACAGGGACGTGAGATTTTATGCATTCGCCAGGACTTGAACCGCGGCCGTCTAGGTGAGAAGATAGTGGCAATGTCACGCAGCTATTTGTAATTGAAAAATCAAACGCATGAAAAGGTACACAATTATGTATGCACGTATGTACTGTATGTTTATTTCTTGTACGTAATCACCTTCATACTTTTCTTATATTTCATCACATACGACCTGTGATGAGAGGACGGTAATTTATGATGATTACATTGATGCTGCTGTCAAGGCTCGACCCGGATAGTGCGATGAAAACACATTTGGTAGCTATCATTATCAAAATCACTGCCAGTGATATTGTCATTTATGTTGTGATAAGATGATTTATGAACTGGTCATCCATATACCACATATATCCACTCGAAAGTTAACCCTGGAGCATTTGGATAAATCTTTTGATCATCTAGAAATTCAATAAATTCACGCTTTTCGTCCAACAGGGTAGATTAGACCAGGCTGCAATGTAGTGTCCCAATCACGTGGAAGATGCTGGTTCGCTTCTCTTTTAAGAAATTGAGAAATTCAGAAGAAACATTTCTTCAGGCCTGGCTCTTTGATAAGCTAGTAAATACATCCTCCAATAATTCGCAAGACATAAGTTTTATGATGGTGAATGGATTACTGAAATCAGTTGTCCGATTTCCGAATTTAGTCTACCCTCCACACACAAAATTCTCACAAACGTTCTTTGTGAAAAATATCACTGAAGTATCGAAAATGTGGATATGGCATTGTGACATAGAAATATAAGAACACGCTAAACTGAGGGAAAACAAATCGAGAAATTTTTAAGAGAAGTAAAGGAGAACAGAAGATTTTTAAAGAAAATAGAAAGTAGAAAAATTCATTTAGCACAGCATCTTCATCACTAACGTTTTCGAAGGCAAGGCGGAAAGAGAGGGAATGGTCAACTTACGATCAAAATTACCAACTCCTTTTTAGGTCGTGTCTCTACAAGAAGCCCAAAGCAAAAATATTTTTACTCTGGCCCTAGCGTTTAATATTTTTTCTACTTTTCAGAAAAATCTGTTTATCATATCAGTTAGGTAATGAATAAAGAACACTATAGGGCAATTTTCGTGGATTTACTTTACATGGTTTTAGGAAAACAGTATGTTCTCATTCGATTACAGAAGTACTCAACGCTTGCATCACATGCAAATTCTTCACCTTGAAGCGGGATGATAGATCGTATATATTATTTCTAAAATACCATACATAATATTAAAGAGATCAATTCGTCATTTCATTTCACTGTGTGAAAATCTGTGAAACAGTTCCTTTCCTTGGTCAGGCTAAGAAAAACTTCAAATTTTTGACAGTGCCAACGTGATTTCCATGGATATATCCTAAATTTGTAGTGGATAGCATAATTATGCTCCCTCATTTTGAATGGGCAGGTGGTTGGTCCATTCCATCAAAGCGAACCTCTCAAATAGGCCTAGTTTCAACACCCGTACACACGAAGCCAAGCTGAAGAGTCATCATAATAGGAGTTGCATGTTGATGTAAGTCCTCTTTTACAGCTACTCGCATTCCTTCCTTGTTTTACGAGTGGACGAATAGAAGTACAGTATATTATGGCGTACACAAGCAACCCATACCCCAACGTGGTTTAAATTACCTGTTCGGCCGGGAATCGAAACTGATATCCCCTGAACCGAATGCCTCAACGACGAGCACTCAGCAAAACATTTAGACGATAATAATAATAATAATATTAATAATAATAATAATAATAATAATAATAATAATAATACAGTAATAAAACCAGAATGCCTCTATGGATCAGAGACACTAATTTTGAACAGGAAAACTGATCTAGATCTAGAAAATATTCAGAAAAAGGAACGCAAGATCATTAGAAAAATTTTAGGCCCAAAACTCGTAGATGAACAGTACCGCCTTAGAGGGAAACAGGAAATCAAACAATTTTCTAACATTCACAGCGACATCAGAAAACGCAGATTAAGATTCTTTGGACATATAAAAAGGATGAACCCAGATAGACTTACCAAGCAAATAGTTGAGTTTTATGAAAACCGAAGTAAAGCCAAAACGGACACAATAGAATGGATTGGCGAAATTAAAACAGATCTCAAACTGACAGGAATTACACCTGAAGACATCCAAAACCGGGTTATCTTTAGAGCCAAAGTTCATAAGTGGCAAGTTGACCAAGAGGAGGAGCCAAGGAAGAAGACCGGAACAACATGGTCTCAGGAGAGAAAAGAAGCACACAGCAAACGAATGAAGGAAGTGTGGTCACAAAGAAAGGCAAATGCCTGTCTCTAAGTACTTTGCTCAAGTAAGAAGACAGACTCAAAGTGAAAGGATGAAGAAGTTTTAGGGAGATAAGGAGGATGAGAAGATCAAGAAAACCAGTGCTAAATAATGGTTCTACGTCCTCCTTAGACAGAAAAATGCAATATATGGGCTCAAGTAAGAAGACAGACTCAAAGTCTCCGCTCCAAGATTATCAGTTACTTTCCATCATTCCTTGTCGTAATCAAACATAATAATAATAATAGTTTTTTCGTCTCGCTAACTACTTTTACAAACCGCGGCAACGCTGAGTTGTCCAAAAATTGTCTTGCGCAAGTTAACTTACTTGTTGTTAATCTACTGACACGTGGTTAACATATTTCAACACCTTCGAATAGTAACCTCGAAAAAAATCATTAGGCCTATATAAAGTTCGAGCTACGATCGATTCCTAATAAATCAAATATAATAATAATAATAATAATAATAATAATAATAATAATAATAATAATAATAATAATAATAATAATAATAATAATAATATAATCATCATCATCATCACTATCATAAAAATAATTATAGCCATCCTGAGTCACTCATATGGTAGAACAATTGCCTTCTGAGCCCAAATTGGAGGTTCTAACCCAGCTCAGTCGAGTGGTAGGCCATGTGAAGTTGGCCAAATGTGTTTGCTTGGGGCCATTAGCTTTATTAACATTTTTAAACAATAAAACTTTGCTCTCTAAGGTTAAGAAAGTCTCCAGACGTTCCCATTTCGCACAGGTCCAATTATATTTTATAAAGTCTCCGCTCCAAGATTATCAGTTACTTTCCATCCTTCCTTGTCGTAATCAAAGTCTCTTCTGCATATTGCAATATAAGAACTGTTAGAGCATGACTAGTGAAAAGTAAAAAAATCTCACAATCTGCTCTACAATGCTAGTAATATTATCGTGAGTTGTTTGCAATAATTTACTGTAACTTGGATTCCTAGTTTTGTTGTCTGGATCTGTAGTGCACCGAAATCATTCACGAAAATAATATAGACTTATGTATTTATATGAACCAAATTATTTCTTCATATTAGGAGGAGAAATAAACTACTAAAGGAAATCTGTAATAAATTAATTTACGCACAACATTCTGGCAGTAGCTGTACACCTCTCTTCCAATTTACGTAATGACCCTTCCCATTAATGCGGCAATATCGTGCTTGGGCTTATTTCCCCGCAGAGGAAATGCAGTTCCATATCAGACCGTAGCGAGAGGAAGTGTTGGGTTCCAAAATTGAGATACAACCAGGGCGGCAAAGCAGTTGATATAGCTTGCTCTGTCTCTTATGTCGCCTGGTAGTATGCAATACTGACCTTCCCAACACACAAGCTGCGGTGCAATATACATGAAAGAATTTATGGGAATGGGAGACTTAACCAATATTTAAAGAGCTCTCTGGAGGTTCATCGAATATATAATTTTGATGTAAGACTGTTTCAAGTATTATTCCAGTAAGTTTAAATACCACGTATTTAACAATGCTCTTCCTATCCATTATTTACCTGGAGACTGGTCACACCCTCCAGACACGTATGGATATACAGTCCATTACCATAATTTTCGATGTGTTCATTTTTCTATGCTGATGTGTAAGGGAAAATGAACCTTACCGTAACGTACTGTATGAATGTAGTTTGTACAACGTATTTACGCAGTCTTAATGAATATATTTTTTCCGGGCTGATTGGCTCAGGCGGTTGAGACGCTGGCCTTCTGACACCAGCTTGCCATGTTCGATCCTGGCTCAGTCCCGTGGTATTTGAAGGTACTCAAATACGTCAGTCTCGTGTCGGTAGATTTACTGGCACGTAAAAGAACTCCTGCGGGACTAAATTCCGGCACCTAGTCGTCTCCGAAAACTGTAAAAGTAGATAGTGGGACGTAAAGCCAATAACATTATTAATAATATATTTAAGGTTCATTTTCCTCTACACGTATGCATAGGAAAATTAATACAACAAAAATTGTTCTGATCGTCTGCATGTCCATACGTGGCTGGGAGGTGTGACCGTTCATAAGGATAACAATGGATAGGAACAGCATTGTCAGATACGTATACTTAGAACTAGGCCGCCGAAGAAAAACTAATGGAATTACAAGAAAATAAGCCCAAAAGAAGCATTAAACTAGATGTCGCAAAAATATAAAATCCGAATGGTATAACAGATTATGATAATAGTGTTAAAGGGGCAAAATGTCAAGGTCATCGGTCTACAGGTGTTTGGTAAATGGTGGCGGCTGCCTGCTTCCAGTTGATTTGGGTTTAAACTTCTACTTTGATGGATAGGAGTTGGAAAATACCGCTAAAATGTACGTCCGCCTCGAGTCGGTGGACTTCTTATTAGTATTTCACGTAAAACTACATCCTGTAAAAAGTCAGGAGAGTGCATATCTTTGCCATCGGCGTACTTCACTTTTGACTTCCTGGCTATGGAGCTGCTCTTGCAGATCCTCCAGGTTTAGCAGAAGGCAGTTGCATTTTGTTGTACAGAGGGTTCATAACATGCTAGGGCGTGTATTCAGGACGAAAAGGCCACAGAATTACGAGAGGAAAGATTACGCAATTATAAATCTGAAAATGCAATAGAAAGTCAATTTTGGGATGGCTCGCGGAGGGTTCAGAGCAATAATCTTATTATTCACTGATTATGCGCAAGTTGCTGGCAATGTTTACCTTTGGTAGAGTGAAAATTATCTAGCGTTCGCTAAAACTAAGAATTTTCTTAGAAGTTGCTAGGTTTGGCATGATTAAACTAGGCATGAGTATTTCAAAGATTTCCAGAAATCCTAGCGCGTGTTTAAAAATTGGAGTTAGTAGAAAGTTGGACAAATCGTATGCCCTAGTAACTCCTAAGGAACTCTTTAGGTCGCACTGCAGCATACCAGCTTCCTGGTTAGTTGTTAGTTTTGTTTGAGCCATGGTGGAGTTTCCGAGTGTGCTGGAGCGGAATGTGAACTCTGCGAGTAATGACATGGCCTTTAATGGAAATAAACAATCACTGAGTTTTGAGACTGAAAGTTTTGACTTTCTAGCAACAGAATTTCTGGTAGAAAATGATACCCGAGCTTCGAGAAAGCAGATGGTTATACTTTTGCGTTGTGTAGGTCATCTGGGATTTTAGTCAGATTTTCTCAAGAAACCGTGCTAATATAATATGCAAAACCTCTCCTTATATCAAGGACAAAATCATAGATATCGATGGATTGATTTTACTTGAACAAGTACTTTGACAGTTGTTGCGACTGATTCCATTAAAACCTTATTGTCTGAAATTACCATGACGAGCTGTGATCTACTCAGTACTTCATTTTCACCGCAGGACGACATCCTTTTAGATGTTTACTAACACTACTGAAGAAACAATACTGAACCAATCAAATGGGTAAACTTAATTACAAGCGTAACTCGCAGGAATCAGAGCATGCTTAGTAATTGTTAAGCTCAGCCACTGATGTCCCTACTTCTTTATATGTTTTCCTTTTTCAGACGCGCCTTAGTTGGTGCTAGTTAAATATGACACTTGTTTTTAAGTGGACTTGACGAAGAGCTAGAATGAAAGGTTTTAGTTAGACGCTAATAGTTGCTACTTTTCATTCGCTTAGCTACTTATGCTTGCTACATTGAGGTATGTAGAATATCTTGTTCAGCACCTGGTTGTACTGGGGGAGAGGAGAACCATTCTACAACGGGATGATGCTAACATAATGTTAGCTAACTAAAACCTTATTCCTTTTCACAAACATTGTTGTTGACCCGATAAACCGGTATAAGATACAATAGGTTAATCATTTTCTGAGTTATTGTTTTTGTTATGAAAAGTGTCACTCACCTGTCGCAGAGTGCAATCTGTTCGCTATGTGCGGATTTGATGCGTGTCTGACCTCAATAGTGACCTCTCCCGGAGAGGTATCTTCAATTCTTGCATCCTTGAATACTTCCAAATCACTTGCATCGGATAACGTACCCGCAATTGTTTTGCAAGAATGTACATCTGAGCTAGGTAGGCAACTTTCCATCATTATGAATATGCCATTCTCGTCAGGGTATTTTCCATGTGAGTAGAAAAATGTTATGACATACCAGTGTACAAGAAAGGACACAAGATGGTGTTTGATAACTGTAGGCCTGTTGTGTTATTGTCCCCGATTTCAAAGGTGGCAGAGAAAATTGTGTATAATAGATTGCACAGTTCATTGTCACAGTATATTAATACAGCTCAGCAGGGTTTCGTACAGCAGCGCTCTATACCATGTCCAGTATGGCGGTGCATACCAATTTCATTCCAAAGTCTCTGTATAGGAGGCAACAAGTGGATGCTGTTTACACGGACTTCTCCAAAGCCTTTGATTCAATTCGACATAATGCTATGCTCATCGAATTTTCAGCATACTGAATAGGAGGAAGTGCTTTGGAGTTGATTTATAATGATGCCTAACATCTAAGGTAATCGGCCCCTCTGGGAGTTGATTAGAAGCTATCTCACTAACAGGGTCTGCGTAGTAAAGTCTTATGGTATTATGAAAAAACCGTAACGCCCTATTTCCGGTGACCCCCAAAGCTCTTTATTGTGTCCCTTTTTCTTTGCCATATTCATAAATGATATAACAACGATCTGAAGATCTTTTAGGCGGTAAATAGTTAGTTGGACTATAAGTTGCTACAGTCTTACTTAAACCTCCTAAGTAATTGGTGTCAAAAGTGGCAACTTGATTTGAACACTTCAAAATACAATGCAATTAAATTAAATTACCTTAGCATTTTTGCAATTTTCAAATAGGTCGTGTGAATGAAGTTTCTAAACATGATGTGACACTTTCAAACCGTTACTGTATTTCCTTCCAGAAACATTTAGACACGGTTCCTAGGAAATTACTTTCTGAAAATATATTGTTTTGAGGTGGAAAGAGTCCGAATACGGTTCATGAAATAGATCAGCTACAACGGTTTTAGTGTTTCTCATCGTTCAATTGCGAGTCTTTTTGTGAGATTTTGAGTTTGAGGACATTACACTCGCGCCGCGGATGTTCCAATGCCCTCTTTCTTTATAAGTGTCTGACAATGAGAGTGGATTGCTCAACATTGTTGGAGTTGATTCCAATACGTGTCCATCGCCGTAATACCGGGAAATGATATATTTATTATCCACCTAAAGTGAGAACAGTGTCTCGGCCAAACTCATGGCTGCTGAGGGCAATAAAATTACTGAACGAGGTGGGTGAATCAGCGGACCATTTTCACTTATCCCCCTCTAAAATTAGACGTGTCCTAACAACCTCAAGGACATAAAATCCTCTCTGTATATTATGTGTCTTTAGATTTAGATGAACATTGGCAATTACTTTATAAGATTCCTTTCTATTTAAGATGTTGTATATAGGTAAAGACTCCACTTCCAAAACTTCCTTCCACTTTTTTTTTTTTTTAGAAAAATGAGGTAATGGCTGTTTTAGTCTCTCAACAAACTCTTCTAACAAATCTGTTACCCATTTCATGAATAATCTTGATCTTTACCTGCGCAACTTAGATTCAAAGTTGATGTAATTTTTCAAATCTCTCTCCTCCCACTATGTGTACTGCTCCAAAACTATATCTTTCCCTACATGAATTATTTTCAAAACTTCTTCAATCCATAAGCGAGGTTACTATTATTTGTCGTATGGGTTCCAAAACTTTCTCCGCCCTTCCTTTAATATTTCCTACAAGGAGATTTTATGTTCATGTTTTCAACAATTACTAACGCTTTCTAAGCTGTATACTGTCACGTCCTGCTAGAGGACGAAACAAACTAAATGGTCTGTCAAAATGGAAGAAAAACAAAGCGGTAAGGGTACCTATCATTTTTAATTCCGAGGATGCGAGTCCTAGTGATTTAAACAATTTGGAGTAATTGAATAGTTGATATAAATAATACAAAATAATGTCAGTATTAATAATAATAATAATAATAATAATAATAATAATAATAATAATAATAATGTTATTTGCTTTACGTCCCACTAACTACTTTTACGGTTTTCGGAGACGCTGAGGTGGTGGAAATTAATCCCGGAGGAGTTCTTTTACATACCAGTAAATATACCGACTTACGTGTTCAAGCACGTTCAAATACCACCGGACGGAACCAGGATCGAACCTGCCATGTTGGGGTCAGAAGGCCAGTGCCTCAACCGTCCGAGCCACTCAACCCGGCTGCTTCTTTTCAGATATAGGCCTGCTTCTCTCGCAAATCTTCCGGGATGTAATGGATGGGTCATATATAGGCTGTTAGTACGATGGGTTCGCCACTCCCTATGTGATTTATTAATGACTGATAGATGCTATGAAATGAGAATGGAGAGTGTTGCTGGAATGAAAGATGACAGGGAAAAGTGGAGTACCCGGAGAAAAACCTGTCCCGCCTCCGCTTTGTCCAGCACAAATCTCACATGGAGTGACCGGGATTTGAACCACGCTTCTTATCACCGTTGTCTGATGTTAGCTGTGCCTAATGGAAGTAACTTAAGTCGAGCAGCATTTTTTTTAATAATTCATTTTGAATGTTTAATATTACAATTGGTTACATTTAGTTCAGAATTACCATTATTCCACTTTTCTGAAATGTTCATACAATTTTAGGTTTTATGTTATATAGTTGGATTTGATATGGATAAACATAATTTCAAGCAAATATTCTGGAAACCGCGTTCATACATCTTAGTCTGTATTGTGCCTTATTTCTAAGGTGAAGTAGCTATTGCGCGGGGAAAGCTTTGCCAAGAAATATCACATCGTACGAGCATTTTGAAGTGAGGTAGCACACATTGATGAATTTTATGCAGTCGATGGCATTTTCCGTCTTTTTCATCTATGCCAACGAACCATAGACAACCTAGGAGACTATTTTGAAGTATGTTACAGCTTGTACGAGAATAACAAAAATTAAGTCAATGATTTTGAAATGGCATGCTTGTCCTCTTACCTTACTCGAGATTCCTACAGCCCTAGCCCATCTGGTGTCCTCTTTAAAAAGTCCTTGTAGTGCCCGTTTAAATGTACCTAGTAAATTTCCTAAGATAAGAACGGTTGTCATGACTTTGGAATCAATCCTCATATATTGAATGCAAGTATTATGCCAATGTTGTTGTTGTTGTTGCTACTGTCGCTGTAATCCATCTACATAAAATTGTATTGATATTTGTAAGTACATTATGAATACAGCGTTCATCAGTTCTCTAGAGGGCAACAAATATAATTTCCACGCATGCAAAGCCATGGGTTTTAACTTAGTTCAAAATAAAAACGAAGCATTAGCCGATTATTCAGAATGTGCTTACAGACAGAAGACAATTGTACGTATTTGGATTACATCAGCAGTAAAAGAAACAACAACAAGAACAAGAAACAACAATATTGATAACACTTCACCCTATTTAGTTAATTATTAAATAATTGTTCCATGTGCACCTTATCAATCGGCTCCTAGTTAGTCAGTGAGGTAAATACCTGCCGTGAGATGAGTCAATCATGTCCATATTTATTCGAAGGGTGTTAGCTTTGTGCTCTCTCTCTCTCTCTCTCTCTCTAATGGCGAGATTTCAATTAGATAAGCATTAATGATTTAGTGGTTAAATATGTGGAATAAACAATATCAAACAGCTGTAATCACCCCCATGAGGTCCCACAACTCTGCATTTAGGTCGGAGATATCTCTGATTTACTGCCCCCTCAACTAGGTCACACATGCACGGGGTAATTCACTTATTCTACCACATACAGTACGTTTAAAACAGTTCTTCTCAAACTGAGAGGTGCGAGAGATATACACAAAGGAAGAGGAGTGGGGTGGCGGGCAAAGACAACTTACTCGGAGGAAGATGCGAAATAACTGAGCTGGTTGTGAGATGTCCTTCTTTTTATTTATAACGGTTCGAATGGCTGGATTCTTTGCCGTGCATTCGTCGCATCATCTTGTCATCTTCCAGTGAAGTATCAGACCATATGATCCGTTACGATCTCAGTCAATCTTATCATCGGAAGTTCATTAGATCTTTCCCCGGTGGGCACATATTATAGCGTTTATTTCGGTACCCCGGTTCTGTCCATTCTACCATCTTTCTTCCAATTTCGTTTCTGACTGTCTATGTACCGAAGCACAATTTCAGTACTTAAAGGTAAATTCTTGTTTCTGTAAATGCCTAGGTAAATAAACGTAAGTAGAAATAATTAATTTTGCTATCTCCTTGAATTTGAAGCAACATATTAGTACTGAAATCTTGTTGACGAATGATTCATTTTTATATATTTCAAATTACATTCTGATGTAAACCACACATTCCAGTTTTTGTTAAAAGTAGTTACTGAGTCGCTGTGAATTTTGAAATCCTTTCATTTATTCACCATCATTCTCAAATATAAGTGTTTCCGGCGAGAAATATTTGCAATAAGGGCATGTGAGGCGGGAGATAAAATGTGCATGGCCCACAAATGGTTGTGGGTGTGTGTCCCAGTTGGTAAATTTTGGAAACCATTTATATACAATAGATAACTCTGTACTCAACATACGATTTTGAAAACGAGCACTCTGTATACAAAAAAAAAAAAAAAACAAAAAAAATATATATATATACTTTTTCTTTACTCATTATTGTACCTGTCAAGAATGAATATTCCGTCTAGAATTATTTCATTCATTGTTGAATTGAATCAAATTAATTAGATACAGATTACTTTTACTATTGGTTCTACGTTGCACTGATGCTGGTGGTTTTTTGGCTACGATGGGGTAGAACAGTGCTGGAAACTGGAATATAGTGACCAAGGCCTTAATAAAAGCCGGCTCCGTGGTGTAGGGGTAGCGTGCCTGCCTCTCGCCCTGAGGCCCCGGGTTCGATTCCCGGCCAGAGGGCTGAGGGCTGGTGCGAGGTCCACTCAGCCTACGTGATTAGAATTCAGGAGTTATCTGACGGTGAGATGGCGGCCCCGGTCTCGAAAGCCACGAATAATGGCAGAGAGGATGCGTCCTGCTGACCAAACGAACCCTCGTAATCTGCAGACCTTCGGACTGAGCAGCGGTCGCTAGGCAGGCCAAAGCCCTTTCAAGGGCGTTAAGTGCCGTGGGGTTTGGTTTTCTGGTTTGGTTTGGCCTTAATAAAGATACAATCTATATATCTGGTATGAAATGGGAAAACAGCGACTGGGTAGGTAATTAATAGATAAACAGTTAGGTATGTTAATACACTGTAGCAGTGTAGTATAAAATATGGTTTGGCATAGCGACCTCTACAGACTGAACCACGTCATACAAAAATTCAACAACTATTAATAATAATAATAATAATAATAATAATAATAATAATAATAATATAATAAAAAATAAAAAATCAATATCTCGGAATGCAAAACTTAGACACTATAATACAGTGATCAAACCTGAAGCGTTATATGCCTCAGAAACCTTAATCATTGGTGGCGGATCTTTAACCAAAGACATTGAGAAACAAGAAAGGAAAATTTTACGAAAATTTTTTGGCCCAGTTTGTATAGGTGGAATATGGTGAGAAAAATCATCCCAGGAGATATATTGTCATTCTGAAAAAGTTCTCACACTTTTCGGAAAAGACGATTGAAATTTTATGGACACATTATCAGAATGAACATTAACAGGCTAACTAAAAGAATTCTCAACCTGGCCCTTTCATTAAAAAACCAAGAACAGCTGGCTTCGTGAAATTGAAACAGATCTCCAGGAAATCAACATCTCAGAAGACATTGTACAGGACAGATGTAAATTCAGAACCAAAATCGACAATCACCACTTTGAAGACAAACCCAACACCTGAGCTACTATAACTTGGACAGAAGAACGAAGGAAGAAGCTCAGCGAGAGGATGAAGAGATTTTGGGAGGAAAAGAAGGTCAACACATCAGCTAAGCAAGTTCATCCGTGCTCCCGAATAGGGCATAACGATGTAATAATAATAATAATAATAATAATAATAATAATAATAATAATAATAATAATAATAATAATAATAATAATAATAATAATAATAATAATGGCTTCAGTAGGTTAAAAATATGCTCACCTCTATAGACATCCCATTGTTAGACAAAACTTCGCATACACGAAATAGGTTCGTTGTTATGATGTTTCAGTCCACTAATATAAAGTAAGAAGAAGAAAAGGAGGAAGAAGGCGCCAAAAATAAAAATAAAATTATTTTGAAATTCAAAAAACGAGGCCTGTAGCACGCGTAGCCAAATAAAGGCTTTGGCCTGCTGAGATGACTGCTGCATAGTCAGATGACCTGCAGAAACTGGGATTAAGTGGTCAGCGTACCGACATCCTACGTCGTATTGCTTGGCTTTTGCGTCTGGTGCCGCGACCTCGAGCAGGTTCTTCGATTCTCTTGTGAAACTGAGTCAACTCTGTTCCAGTCCTTAGTCCAGAACTAAAATCTAGGACTGGCTGGGAATGGAACCAATGCTCTTCGGAAAAGGAATAAACAGGCACGCTACTCCTTCACCAAGGTGCTAGCTTGCTAACTTTAGTCCATGTTAATTAAGAGTATAGGTACTTACCGTAATGAGACCATTATCAGACATTCTTCACACATACTGGGTCTGCTGGCCAATAAGCCGTCAGCCTCTTTCGTGAAGCAATATCAGTTCGTGACTACAGGAGCTAGTTGTGCGCTTCCAGCCACTTTTTATTGCGGCTGAGTGTACGGCTATTTCTTTGCTGGTATTGGGAAGAAATTCTGAGGCAGCCGATAGAAGTGGCGTTCAGTTTGGCGAAATTGAGAAAAATCACAGACGTCAAAGTGAGTATCCACTTTGGTAGACGAACTGTGTTGAATTCCGATCACACGCTCACACGCTACACCACGCTGGGCCAGTTCCACGTAATCAAGTTGTTAGTGTGCTGGGCTCGTAGTCTGGTCTCAATGCCTGCCAATCTCTAACAGAGAGGGCACGAGTTCGATCACCTTAACTACTCATTGGCTAATGGCACCGATCTCTGTCTTTTTGCAACAATTTGGATGGCATGCTAAACACGAGCGCAGTCACATCCTCGTAAATCAACCTCGTTTCCGGATGGAATATTCAAGAAATGTAATTCATGCCGCAAACAATGAATCTCCTTATACACATAATCTCGACAGATCGAGTTGAAGAGAAAGAAGAATAGGCACTACGAACTATAGATAAGTCCGATTATATAAAGAACAATAATGTAGAGACATTGAATAAAAATCTGTATTTATTTATTTATTTATTTATTTATTTATTTATTTATTTATTTATTTATTTATTTATTTATTTATTTAATGTGTTACAGAAGAATGCTGAAGGTGAGATGAGTAGATCTAATCACGAATGAAGAGACACTGATAAGAATTGGTGAGAGGAGATCGATTTGGCTAAATTTGATGAGAACCAGTCTCTGAACTGATGAACTGATGTCTGCTGTATCTTCATCCGTAGTTGAAAACTTGCTAAATAAATAATATATTAATTCATAGCTAGCTGATGCATCCATAATTGATGGGTCAGTTTTATAAAATTACACCAATGTTTTCACCCAGCGGAGAAAAGTGGCAGCACTAGAGACGGAATGACATTAGTAGACGAATAAGTTTGAGTGGCGTCTTTAAAAGTAGGAAAGATCACAATATGAAGATAAAGTTGGAATCCAAGAGGACAAATTGGGGCAAATATTCATTTATAGGAAGGGGAGTTAGAGATTGGAATAACTTTCCAAGGGAGATGTTCAATAAATTTCCAGTTTCTTTGAAATCATTTAAGAAAAGGCTAGGAAAACAACATATAGGGAATCTGCCACCTGAGCGACTGCCCTAAATGCATATCAGGATTGATTGATTGATTGATTGATTGATTGATTGATTGATTGATTGATTGATTGATTGATTGATTGATTGATTGATTGATTGATTGATTGATTGATTGATTGATTGATTGATTGATTGATTGATTGATTGATTGATTGATTGATTGATTGATTGATTGATTGATCCTTTTTCAACTAACAACAGTCAGAGAGAATAATATTGTTGGCTAGTGTTAGAGTCTCTGGAATGCGCGCTTTATCATTTAAAAACACACATTTCTGGTGTACCATTAGAGTTTTGAAGAAAATCTATAAAACCTCGATTCTTTTCTAGAAAATTGAATTTGGGTTCTATTTTGTGATAAGACTAATCATTGACCATTATTTTGAATTTGTACGGACAAGACACGCGCAAATTCAGTAAATACTTACATGTTAACGTCTGCCATTTGAAACGGTTATTTACTGAACATTCAGTGTGTTCCTATGTTCAAAGTGATTGCTTGAAATATATTTCCATCAATCAATCAATCAATCAATCTGCTCGAAAAGTCGTATGCATTTATTAGCAACTGTAATGATTCTCCAGCAAATTGCGCCTTTTGGTATTTCTACACGCGAGCAAAGTTAATGAACGGCGAGCATCGCTGATGTGAAGATGTAGTTCAGTAATCATGGTAACAAACTAACTGGCAATGGTGGTGGTTGTTAATAAGGAAGATAATACAGGTCGCTATCGAAATGATAAGAAAACGGAGAAGGACCGATCACGCGAAGAACGCCCTGACAATGTCAAGCCATAAGGAAACAAAATCAGCTAGTCCACGATGTCCTGAGTCCCTAAAACTGATCAACAATGATATGCAAGTGACTAAGAGTTGTTAGTTGAGGTGTGTTCTGCCCGTTCTGCCTGTTTAGCTGCTACTCATATCCGCCAGATGGCACTAGTGCTGAAATTACAAATCAAACCCGTCAGCAACGTCAGTTCTAATCTATAATTAATATCACACTAATCTATTTTCGTACAGGCTATGGGGATCCTTTGAGAGCTGGAAATTGAAGGTTTCTAATATTCACAACCTCGGCATTAATTGCTGTTTTTCTTTTAGAATTGGCTTTACGTCATACCGACACGGTATGGCAACGATGAGATAGGAAACGGATAGAAGTGGGAAGGAAGCGGTCGTGGCCTTAATTAAGGTACATCCCCAGCATTTGCCTAGTGTGAAAATAGGAAACCACGTAAACCATCTTCGTGGTGGAGTCAGAACCTATTTGTTGCCGAATGCGAGCTCACAGCTGCGCGACCCTAACCGCATGCTTGACTCACACGGTGACACTAATAATGACAGAGCAGTTTGCATTACACCCACCCTCCTTTACCCTCAGGAATAAACCTGGTACCCAATCAGATGTGGGTTGATTGAATACCTGGGCATATACCTCTCCACAAGCGGGGCACTTTTTTCGAAATTGGTCGACTTGCTGACGCGGAATCCAACCTTCGTCATTCTGATTGAAATAAGCATGTCTTTACCACATCGGCTAGGCAGTACTCAATTATTGTCAAACTGTTATGAGGTAATATGAATCTTGAACTGTACAGGCATATTCTAGGTTTTATTCAATGACTGAAGAGACACTTGCAGAAACCATGTAATAAATTGCAAATTGTTTTACTTCGCACCGATACAGAGACCCATGACGTTTATTAAGTTACAACCCCAGCAACTGCCTGTTGTGAAAATCACGGAAAATATATTCATAGATGCCGATAATGGGTATCGAACCCACTTTCTCCCAAATGGAAGCTGACAGATACGTGGCACAAAACCGCGTAGACAATTCGATCGGTCCGTGCAATAAAGTCCTTTATCAAACCAAAACCCATAGTTTAAAAGCTCACAAGTGCAATGGGCTATCAGGCGACCGCTGCTAAGCCCCAAGACCTGTATATTACGAGGTGTCATGTGGTCGGCACGACCAATCCCCTCGGCAGTTATTCTTGGCTTTCTAGACCGGGCCGCTATCTCACCGTCAGATAGCTCCTTAATTGTCATCACGCTGGCTGAGTGGACTTTGAACCGGCCGTCAGGTCCAGGTAAAAATCGCTAACCTGGCCGGAAATCGAACCCGGGGCCACCGGTAAAAGGCACGCACGCTACTCCTACACCGCGGGGCCAGCAAAGCTCTGTACACAACAGTTCAATAGGATACTTTATCACACGGAGGTGTGATAGCTTATTGAAAATGTCAGTGGCACCACACCAAGGAAGTCGCGGTTTGAATCTCGGAGGATTTATGTGAGAATTTAGGAATTAAAATTTTCGGCTTTTTGGTTTGAATGGTTATGATGACGATAGTAAGTCATATAAAGCTACACTCAGCGGGTACCTAATACGTGACAAAACGAACATGGAATTAGTAAAAGCCGGGGTTAGTACCTCGGACGGTAGAACGCTGGCTATCTGAGCCCAACTTAGCAGGTTCGATCCTGGCTCAGTCCGATGTATTTGAAGTTGCTCAAGTACATCAGCCTCGTGTCGGTAGATTTACTGGCACTTAAAATAACTCCTTCGGGACAAAATCCCGGTACCTCAGCGTCTCCGAGAACCGTAAAAGTAGTTAGTGGAACATACAGATTATTATTATTATTATTATTATTATTATTATTATTATTATTATTATTAACTTGTAAAAAGGAAGGCTAAGAAAGGCCCTCAGAGTAGTGGAAGGTAAATTCTTCTAGCGTCCATAACCTTGGCTCTAAGTGGGGTAGAGTGGTTAGCTCTATGTCCGGCCAAATTGCTACCAAGAACCTGGCACTCTCTTCAGATATAAGCTGAATAAACAGCAGGGCCAAGTGCCGATCTAGAAGTGGAAGTCTCGTTTCTATTTTTATCCCTGTGTTTTCCCACTTCTTCTCCAGGCAAACTTAAGGCCACGACCGCTTCCTTCCCTCTTCCTTCCTTCCTTCCTCTTCCCTCGCCTGGGCGAGGTACTGGTCCTCCTTCCCAGTTTCATCCCCCGACCCAAAGTCTTACGCTCCAGGATACTTCCCTTGAGGCGGTAGAGGTGGGATATCTCTCTGTGTCAGAGGGGAATACCTACCCTGGAGGATAAACTGAATAAGAAGAAAAGAAAGAAAGAAATATGCCATGCGGTCTCGTAAAATAGATATTCATCTCGTCACCAGCACGAAAATATAAGAAGAAGACAACCGGGCAAGTGGCTGCGCTATTTGAGTCACGTAGCTATCAGCTTGCATTCGGGAGATAGTGGGTTCCTGAAGATGGTATTCCATAGTTTCCTTCTTACACGCCAGGCAAATGCTGGGGCTGTACCTTCATCGAAGCTACGATCGTTTCCTTCCTATTTCTAGCCCTTTCCTATCCCAGCGTCACCATAAGACTTGACGGTGTGACGTAAAGTAAATTGAAAGGAAAAAAGGAAGACACAAGAATTACCAGTCTAAATAGTAGTTTACATATTATCTGGTATTGATGCTCAACTCCTCCCGTGTATAAGTATTTTAGATGCAATTATTTCTTTAAATGTAAGCCCCCGGGCAGGTTGAATGAGGACCAATGGGCGGTTAAATATAAACTCGGCAAAGTACTTCATATATTTCTCCTTTACGTAACGTTAAAGCCAACGGCACCGCAAACAAGCCCATTGTGACTGAATACATTATTTACACATTCACAACATTATTTACACATTCACAGAGTTTCCCCGTAAAGCGAGACGTTTCCTTCTTCTACGGCAGAGCTGAGCGCGATGCAAGGGACGTGAGAGCTGACTTTCTCTAGCCTTCAGAGAGAATCTCACTCACTGCAAGGCGATAGTGGTTTGTCTTCCGCTCACTGAAACAAAAGAGAGCGGTCAATTCTACCTCTTTCAGTGTATTCTGTGTGCCACACCCAGACTCGCACCGATGATTTCATTGTTAGAGGATGTGAAGAATAAACGACAATTCCAAGAAAGCAGTTTTACTAAACTGTTGATAACGCAATCGCTACAGGACCTCCAGTTCCCTGTGTAATTCATACCACGAGGTAGTGACTTTTTTCATTTCAATATAAGGCACATGCACTGGGCGGGCTTCGAATAAATAAGAAGCCATTCACGATAACACCAGAACTGTGGGTGGATTGGAATACATCTACGTTATCTCTTGCCTGTCTAAGAGGCGACTGAAAGAGGGACGGAAGAATCTCAACTTAGTAGCGCGGGTTGGCAACCACGGTTTCCCTAGCTGAGCCTGGCAATTTTTCCACTTATGTCGCACTCTTTACTTTCGTCTTCGCTATCCGACCTCCCTTGGTCAACTTATGTTCTCTTTCGGTCATGTCTCAAAACCCACGACTTTCAAAACTCACCACTACAAACTGGTAGCTAAAGTAAACATTCTAATGAGTCTCAAAATTCACGACTCCGAACAGCAGGTGCTTGCGATGACCGCAGGAGGGACTCACGCTTCCCTTACGACAGGCAGGGGATACTGTGGAAGTTATTCTGCCACCCCAACTCACAGAGGAAAAATAATGGCTGGTGAAATTATTATTATTATTCCATGGTTGATGGAAGTGAATAAAGATCTACAGGAACTGGGAATAACAGAAGGAATCTTAAAGGATCGTACAGCACTCAGGAAGATGCTTAAACATAAGAAGTTCCAGGACAGATTATCAACAAAGAAGACTGGCGCCCTTTGGACAAAGGAGAGGAAGGAGCAACACAGCCTGAGGATGCGCAACTACTGGGCAAACATCAAAGCCCATTCCAAAATGCAATAGTTGAATGTCGTGGTCCTTAGCTGGCCTATACGAAACAAGAAGAAGAAAATATGTTGCTGATGTCCTAAAACTAATACAGTGCATTTTTTACCTTTCACATAAATTTATAGTAATGACGTGTGGCCTCCGGGGAGGTCTGGTGCAGGTTTTTAGAGTTGACGCCGTATAGGTGACCTGAACGTCAGTGAGGATGAGGCCCTACCGAAGATGAAGTCTAATGCTAAAGACGGCACGAACACCCAGTCGCCATAGGAATTAACTAATGAAAATCGAACCCGGGAACCCCTGGACCCCCTGGACCCCTCGGACCAAAGGCCAGAATGCTAAAAATGTATTCATGCAGCCAGACGACATAAAATTAAGTTTGGTATATTGCCCGCTGCTAGTTAAAAGAAACTGTCAGTTGGTAGTACTGGGGCTTAGTTTCATTTTGTGGCCAGAAGGTGGCATTTACTTTTATAAGGAGTTTAATTTAGAGATATTAAAGATCAAGTCAGTTAATTCACTCATTTCGTTTCAACGCTTGGAGATTCATTTGGAAAAAAGGCGTATTTCTATTTTTCGTATGAATTCATCTATTCGCTTATTTCAATAGATTGTCTAACCGACGCACTTAAACCGAAAAAGAAATATTCATGCCGCATCCGAATATTCTGTGCGCTATACATGAATGATATTTGAAACTCATTCGATTATTTAAACTGATTATTAATTATTTAAATAATCGGATGGAAGTTATTCGATTATTTAAAGTATTCCATTATCCCATCACTCATAGGGTGAACATTAATCTATTCAAAGAAGAACTGGCCCTGCTCGTGAGTTTTGAGACTGGCCCAGGTAGTGAGACCTGTTCTTACTAATCCTCTTCCTGGAATTCGTGAGTTTTGAGACTCGTGAGTTTTGAAACTCGTGAGTTTTGAGACGACACGTCTCTTTCGAACGGATACGAACTCCGCAATTCAGAAAAGGTCGAGGAAATGTCCACTAATCCTCCTACCGGAACTCTGCAACTTGCCCTTCAGGTAGAAAAACAGGATTGTCGGGCTAGCTTGTACCTGGCGGCAGAGAAGTGCATAGTAGAGGTGAATCTAGTGTCGAGAAAGTAAAGTACTGAAAAGTGCTCTTAGATGTTTAGGATAGTGATAATGAAAATGGAGAACAGTGTAAAAGTAGTGTACAATGAAAAGGGTCAGACACTCCTACTTTATAAAAACTTTACATTCAGACACAAAAGTGAAATCTGCTGATGATCAAGGTTGGAGATGCTTAAAGAAGGTGAACTGTAATGCAAAACTTCTTACACTGGGGAATGATCACGTTTTATCCAGGCGCGTGGGAAATAACACTTATGATCCATCTCGAGAAGAGTACAAACATTCGGCCATATAATGTCAGCTCTGGTTCCGTACCAAAAGCTGACAAGAAAACCAAAGAATGACATCCAGCAGACAACATGAAAACATGGTGAAATGGACAGTCTCCACTTTGTGAAATGTGTTTCGTACAAAGTTTACATGTTATCAGGTTAAAAATTTATTCTGAATAAAAGTACTTACATTTTAAGCTCGTTAATTTTTTGTCTATTTCCTTTACGTCGCACCGACACAGATAGGTCTTATGGCGACGATGGGACAGGAAAGGAGTAGGAGTGGGAAGGAAACAGCCGTGGCCTTAATTAAGGTACAGCCCCAACGTTTGCCTGGTGTGAAAATGGGAAACCACGGAAAACCATTTTCAGGGCTGCAACAGTGAGGTTCGAACCTACTATCTCCCGGATACTGGATACTGGCCGCACTTAAGCGACTGCAGCTATCGAGCTCGGTAAAAGCTCGTTATTACATGGCTTACTGATGTGTTGCGGTGAGTGGCCAAGAGGAAATCACAGGTCTGCTGCTAGTTGCGGAGTTCGTGTACTGGCGGTAAGGACAGTTTTGGGTAAGTTGCGGAGTTCGTGTGAGCCCCCTCTTTTGACCCCGACGGTTTTAGAATTGCGAGGTTTAGGGAGTCTTTCATTTTCACACCCTTCTTGGCCATTTCTTTTTCTTCGCCGACACCTTCAGTTTTCGAAGTGCCCTACCACTTCCATTTTACTTCTGATTAGTTTTAAGAGAGAATAGTTGCCCAGTTGTATTGCCTGTTGAAACAGTAATCACTATCATCACCACCATCACACTGGACAACCACGCCCCTCAACGCCCAATTGTATTGAGAGGTCGGAATATGGTAATGGGTGACTCTTTTGCTTCCTGCCTACCGTTGCACTGGGATAGAAAAGGGCTAGGAGTGAGAAAGTATAGACCTCGGTTCTAATTTCATATAGTAGTTTGGAATAACATATCCGCCAAGTGTTTGCAATGTTCACACTTCCCTTTCCCAAAAGCCATGGCCAGTAAATTCGTACGCCATTCTGGCATTTCAAGACCAATGGTTGGAAATGCCAGGAAATATTATTTATATTGTTGCCATCATTGTCATTTTCATCATTCATATTACATGAATTTCCAAAATTACTTTTATAATCCTAATATATGACACTTTTTGGGTTTGTGAAGTGACTCATGGAGAAAGAAGAAATGAGTCATGAAGGTCGGAGATCAATACACGCTCTTTGAGAGCAGTAAGGTACGTCAAGCTGGAATTCAGGAGTAAGATTAGCTGTTCACAATAAGATCCTATCGGCTGCTAGTAAATACAATAGAAAGCGATGAACGATTACCTTTGCACGTTAAGACTGAAGGACCCACCATGTAAGATCATAATCATGCTCCGTCAGAAGACTCAGCTGACGATGTGTACAATGACTTTTACACTGAGTTAGAAAATTTTGCAGACAGGTTATCAAACACTTCATCCACCAAGTTATGGGCTATTTAAATACGCAGGTTGGGAGAGAAGAGAAATACTTCCCTATCATTGGTCAAGGAATTTTCATGTAAAAAAAAGCAATTAGATGACGTCTGACGTATACATTTCGCTGATATAGAAGTATGATGCTGAGCAGGACCTGTTTCCAATGTAAAATGATTCAGAAAATTAGATATATAGTTCTTGATGGTGAAACGAGAATCCAGATTCACCAGTACTAGTAGATGGAGGATATTATGGATGTGATGAACAAGTGGGAACCCTCCTTGGAGCTGATGTGAATTCAGATAATATTTTAGTCCATCTGAAGTGCGTCTGAATTTATCACTAACTGTGGAAAGGAAAGTGAAGAATAGCTCGACATCATCATTACAGACATCAGATGATGTACAGTGAAAGAGCATCTTTTACTGTATTACTTCTGGATCTGCATCTGAATTTATCATTGAGTGGGAAAAGAGAAGTGAAGAAGTAGTTCGACATGACAAAATCAGATTCCCTAACTAGCATGTAAGGAAGTCTTACCAAGATAGTGTAATATACATATAATTTCATCGTTGCAGATATCAGGTGATATACTGTGGAAGGGAAATGAACGTCCTTGTGAGATGAAGGTATGCGCACTTGTGTTGGGAAGTCGATCAGAAGCTAAACCTTGGTTTGGTGAAGAATGTCGAGAGGTGATGGAATGTGGAATAACAAAGATAATGGAATAGGTAAAGTACCTCTCAGAAGATGTATGGGTAGCATACGTAGAGTTGAGTTGCATGGCAGTTAGGGTTAAAGATGCGGGTATGAGAAGAGTCTGTGAAAGGCGTTCAAAGACTTTAGAAGACAACATCCCTAAATGAAAATGGCGAAGAGATACCTCGCATGAAACAGGTTGATGTCTTTGGTGGATACATGGAGAAGGTACTAAACATTGACTTCCCCACTGAGATGATGGACTTCCAGAAGCAGACTGCAGGGAATGAAGTAAATGATCCAGAACCAACGATGGAAGAGGTCAGACTAACTCTCGAATCCCTCAATAATAAGACCCCAGAACTCAGAGCTGTTCAGATGTGGAGATAGTGATGGAAACTCTGTGACAGCTGATATCAATTATCTGGCGGAATGAGGAGATTTCAGCTTAATAGAAAGGAACAGTTATCCCACCAGTATCAAGAAAAATGCGATAGCACGATGTAGGTAACTACAGAGAAACTCTTAGCAAGAAACAGGTTAGAAAACCTTCTTTCTCAGACTGTATCTTCTGAAACCATATTTGAGGGAGAAATGATTTAGAAGGTGACAAGTTAAACAATTGTTGTGGAAACTGCCACTGTGAGGGACATCCCTAAATTCAGATCAGTGGTGTCAATTGAGTAGGTTACGAATATAGAATGTATAGGGAGGTGCGAATTGGTTAATTTCCTATCATACCGTTCCTAGCAGAAGCGCTAGTTAACAGTTGTCGGTTTTCAGAATGACTTTGACTGCTGTGTGCGAAGGATCTCGAAAAGTAAACTGGGGTCAAAGTTACTTCAAAGGTTCTACTTAAACAAAGTAGGTGGGGTGGGGGACTGTTGGCAGGCAGCAACCATATAAACAACGAAAAAGTAGTGTGCGGTGATATCACGGGAAAATGCTTGAGGGAGACAAGCATTAAAAAGCTACTCTACAGTGTAAAACTCAAGGTAAGCTTATTCATTATTGTGTGATATTACTCGGATTTCATTTTCAATCACATGGCAGGGATAGTTGTTTAAAAAATTAATGCTGATGCTAATTATAAGGTATGTTATTTACCAGATCAAATCCTCGAGAAATTTGTGGACTGGAGAATGCGAATGCAAGGCAAGCCTTTCAAAAAGCACTGAGTGTACGTGTTAACAATGAGTTTGATTCATCTAAAACAACACTTCTTCTACAATGGCAAAAGCCGAAGGAAGCTCGTGACCGCTTGTACACGAATGAGGAAACCACAGAAGAATTGAGTATGATAAAAATGGAAACAACTTTTCCTTTACGAAAATCAATGATCATAATTATGTCTCCTGGACATGGCCACCCATCAAACCAAACAAAACCCCAGGGCTCAACAGTCCCGAAGGGCCATAGCCTGCCAAGCGACCGCTGCTTAGCCCGAATATCTGCAGATTATGGACTGTGTGGTCAGCACGACGAATTTTCTTGGCCATTATTCATGACTTTCTAGACCGGAGCCGCCATCTCACCGTCAGGTAGCTCGTCAGTTTTAATCATGTACTCTGCGTGGATCTCGAACCAGCCCTCAGATCCAGGTGTAAATGCCTGACCTCGCCGGAGCCTCCGGATAAGAGGCAGGCACGCTGCCCTTACAGCCATCAATGGCTGCAAATTTCCGATAGCAATCAGCCATAAGACAGCCTGCACTGTTGCTAGGTAACATTGTCTGACCATCCACACTTTACATCACTGCCTGAACGGTTTCTATGGTTACACTTCCGCTACATACTTTCGGATGACCAAAGCCATAACACATATTTATGTCAAAAAAGGAAAAAATCTATCTACAATGTAAGCTCGCAGCTACGCGACCCTAACCGCTCAGCCAACTCTCTCGGTAACAATAAAATTGCAGTTGAAACTAAACTACAGTCGTTATGCCAAGAATGGTTCAGACATAGAAAACTACACGTAGTCAAGAAGCCCACCGAATTAAAACACTGAGAAATGCTAATTACGCAGAGTTTGCAAGGTAGCTCCGTATCTGCAAAATATAAATGCCCCTGCTGTCAGATACGAGAGAATGAACCGAATGCATTGCAATAGTACAGAAATACGAGGGCTGTAAATAAAGTAATGGCGATGTAGTCTAGACACTTGCAGGAGATCGGGCATGCACAAATAAGGTATGAGAGCCAGTCAGGTGGTGCTATGGTCGATGTGAATTGTGGACTTGATTGGCATCCAGTTGGGAGTGTTGTTGATGTTCTTGTGTGGCGTTGAAGTGAAGAGTGTCGATTTCACCTTTCTAAAGCACGTTTTCAAAAGGTGATCGGCGTTTATGGATTAAAATCGAGGTTTCCCGTGGAAAAAATGCATCGGAATGTTATCGAAGATTACGTGAAGCCTGTGGTGAGAATGCGTTACTGTACAGGACGGTTGGACGATTGGCCATGGCATTTCGTGCGGGTGGGAATGGGACTGAACATTTGCGCCGCCCAGCGGCTCTGTTTCTCAATATCGGAGGATATCGTGAGTGGTGTCGTGCACCATCGATGGACTGTCCGGGAATTATGCGTAGAAGCTTGTCTCAGTCATCAAACGGTGTGGCACATGCTGATGAAATGAGCAAAACTGCGTCCCGCAGGGTTCCAAGTCAACTCACCGACGAACAGAAATGGCGCTGGTATGCATTGGTTGGCATCGAACTGGACAGATACCACAACGAAGGAGGCGAATTTTTGCAGCGTTCTGTCGCCAAGGTTGAGACGTGGGTACGAGCCTACGAGTCTGAATTAAAACGTCAAGCGGATGAATGGCACCACACAGGTTCGCCACGTCCACAGAAATGTTGACTGGAACCCAGTCGGGTCAAGCTCATGCTGGTTGGCATACGACTACGACGTTGTATTTCTTACGCATGCTACCGAGCTCGATAGCTGCAGTCGCTTAAGTGCGGCCAGTATCCAGTATTCGGGAGATAGTAGGTTCGAACCCCACTGCCGGTAGCCCTGAAAATGGTTTTCCGTGGTTTCCCATTTTCACACAAGGCAAATGCTGGGACTGTACCTTAATTAAGGCCACGGCCGCTTCGTTCCCACTCCTAGATCTTTCTTGTCCCATCGTCGCCATAAGACCTATTTGTGTCGGTGCGACGTAAAGCAACTAGCAAAAAAAAAAAAATACGCATGCTGTGCCTGAGCGATAAACCGTCTACAGTAAAAACTATTACCGATTTCTGGAGCGACATTTGCGTTTGGCTATGTGGCCCAAACGTCTACGTTTATTGCGATACGATCACTCTATCGTGCTGCATGACAACACACGTTGTCTTGTCGCAAGCGATGTCAAGCTCTTATTGCAACGGTGGCATTGGGAGATCTTGGAACACCCTTCGTACTCACCAGACATGAGCCCTTGTGACTTACAACTGTTTACGAAGTTCAAGGAACCCCTCAGGGGCCACCGATTTCCTGACTTGGCATCTACACTCCACGCAATAGGTTGCCCCATCACAGTCATAAAGAGAGAACGCCTTGCCAACGATCCTCAACGGCTTCCCGACATTTGACAGAAGGTAACAGACTTTGCGGGTGATTACATTGATTGAATGTAATGCAACTGTACTTCTTAATGCGTTCTATCAGTATTGCCGTACTTTACATACAGCCCTCGTATGAACAACTGTTGCGTTAAATAGAATCAAACATGGTTGTGCTGTTGCCCAGATGGGTTAGTATCTTGTTCAGATGACCATTATATCTTAGAAATTATATATACTTTTCCATGTAGGGTAGGCCCGTTTTTCTTCATGATAATATTTATGTATTAAATAAGAGAAATATCGAATTAATCGCACTTCGACACCCTACATACAGGTACAAGTAACTTTTCTCTTTGTCCTAAGTCGTTCAGTCTGTAATGTATTTGTTTGCTTAATATCTTAATGGAAGTGAGAAATAAGGGTACACAGAAATTAATAATTTTTGTCTGATATCATTCCGAAGCCAGATAATTAAAATAATCTATCATTGCTCCATGGACCGTATGCATAAATTTCACTCTCACTAATCTTAAAAATAAACAAAGAAGGTAAATGTCTAATTACAACCCATAACACACGTGCAATTTCCAAAATATGTATGTACTGAGGGCAATAATGACAACAAGATATGAAATACTTCAAGATATTCAACTTGCTATACGTCACACTAACACAGATATGTAGGTCTTATGGCGAAGATGGGTTAGCAAAGGACTAGGATTGGGAAGGAAGTGGCCTTGGCCGTATTTAAGGTTGGCCAAACTCCCCAGCATTTGCCTGACGTGAAAATGGGAAAACACATTCAGGGCTGTCGACGGTGGGGTTCGAACACACTATCTCCCGAATGCAAACTCACAGCTATGCGACTCTAACCGTACCGCCAACTCACTCGGTACTTCTACTTTTATGCCACGAGTATCCACATATGCTGTAATTATTTTCGACAGATTTATAACTAAATAATGTATGTTTTGCTTCCTGTAATTCTCCCTGAACACTAGAATTCTTCTTGAGACACGTGTCTGTCATTGTCTGCTTACTAACTAGTTACAGAGGAAAATAACACATATATATTGTTCATTGAACACTTCATTGTCTGTCTGAAGGAAAGCAAGAATTAGAACGTAGATTGTTGGAGTCCTCTGTTTCTAGAGTCCATGCCCCAAGTCTCAGACAGAATCCAGGCGTGCCGATTCTGTTGAGGATTTTAGCCATCCGACCAGTGATGGTCTTGGGTGGTATTTAACAAGATTATCTGAAGCTGCATTGATGTAATGTAAGTGGGCTTGTTGGAACGGAATCGGAACTGGTCAGAATGTGACCTGCGCCCTTTTGGGGGTGACTAATCTAGGATGACCTTAGGTCACTTATAGCGGAGGACAAGTGTGTCATAATTGCCCAAACTAGTGATGAGAGGATTGGGCTTGCGGATTAGTCCAGAATATAACTTGCGGTATGTCTTCTTTATTATGGTTCTAATCGCATCAATCCTTAGGGATTGCTGGATATACCGATTCCGTTCAAACCAGTTTGCCTCGCCATTATTCTTATACACTTCGCTGAAATGGTCTGCGCAGTGTCCCGTTTATGTCACTAAGTTTGAGCTTCATGTACGGAGTTGGTTTGTATCCAGGGTTGACAAAGACCAAATATCTGCTTCAAACACGAGAACAGGAACTAGAGATCCACTGTTTCCCATCAACTGTATTCCTTGTCATCACTGTAATCCAATCTTTCCTTCTCAAACTGCGTTTTCTTTTAATTTGTAATTTAATTTGAATCATGGCTGAGAAATGATATAATGGATGCAGAAATATTCTAACGGAACTGGAATGTGTATAGTACAGATAGGATAGGAATGATAGGAGGGGGAGTATTCATTATAGTGGAAGAGGAATTTGTAAGCAACGAAAAAGTTAAAGATTACAAACATGAAATTCTAGTTGTAAGGCTCGTCTCTAAAGATAATAGGCAACTTGATGTCTTTGGAGTGTACAGACCGGGAAAGGGTAGCAATGACGCTGATTCAGAATTGTTTGAAAAGATAATCAGCTATGTGGGAAACGATAAGGAAAGGAACGTAATTGTAGCGGGTGATCTCAGTTTACCAAATATCAACTGGGAAAATAATGCGGACGACAGGAAGGATGACCAACAAATGGCAAACAAGTTAATATGGAAAGAGTAGCTAATTCAGAAAGTGATGGAACCAACTAGAGGGAAGGTTATTCTGGATGTGGTGCTAGTAAAACCAGGTGTGCTCTATAGAGAAACCGAAGTAATAGATGGTATTAGTGATCACGAAGCTGTTTTTGTCGCAGTTAAAAATAAGTGTGATAGAAAGGAAAGTATATAATTAGGACTATTAGGCAGTACCATATGGCTGATAAAACAGGCATGAGGGAGTTTTAAAACGTAACGCTGGAACGATACATAAAAATGTAAACAGATTCTGGGATGTGTTCTTTTTTTTTGTCAGTTGCTTTACGTTGCACCGACACAGATAGGTCTTATGGCGACGATGGGACAGTAAAGGCCTAGGAATGGGAAGGAAACGGCCGTGGTCTTAATTAAGGTACAGCCCCAGCATTTACCTCGTGTGAAAATGGGAAACCACGGAATACCATCATCAGTGCTTCCGACAATGGGGTTCAAATCCACTATCTCTCGGACGCAAGCTCACAGCTGCGCACCGCTAACCACACGGTCAACTCGCCCAGTCATACAGAGTTTAACAGCCTGCCTGAATATTGATGGGAAGTAGCTGGGGAGTTAGATAACTTTCTTCTTTAGCATGACATTCCCCTGGTTTATAAATTTTCTGATACTACTGATACGTAACACACTGGATCATCATAGCATTCGGGCTATTCAATCCCTACTCTGAGGCACTGATTGGAATGAACAGTGTGCATATTTGGCGGAATAATAGCAGATGAGTGTTCATGGCAATCTGCAGCCTGGTCATCCCAGCTCTGGAACTTTGGACTATTAGATTGGCACCGCTATCCAACCGCAGCACTGTTCGTTAAAAATGATAAAACGTGCGGCTTTCCGTTTGATCGCGTATTTTATATGATAGCATTGCTTTTAATCGCTACATTCATACTTACGTTTTTGTAATGACCTATGTTGATTTCAGGTTAAGAAAACCACAAAGTCAGTCTTTTTGAGAATCCCGTAGCGAAGCACGGGTACATCAGCTAGTGTGTTAATATAAGGAAAGATCTTCATTGAATCAATCACATAAATATGATTGTAAATAAAGGGTAGAGATCTCTGCACATAGTTATGAGGGTATTTTTGGGTTGTAGTAAGAATATAGAGGAGGAGGCATATAAGTCTCTGGTAAGAACCCAACTTAGTATGGTTCCATTATATGGGACTCTCACCAGGATTACGTGATTCAAGAACTGGAAAAATCCAAAGAAAAGCAGCTCGATTTGTTCTGGGTGATTTCCGTCAAAAGAGTAGCGTCACAAAAATGTTGCTAACTTTGGGCTGGGAAGATTTGGGAGAAAGGAGACGAGCTGCTCAATTACGTGGTATGTTCCGAGATATCAGTGGAGAGATGGCATGGAATGACATTTGTAGACGAATAAGTTTGGATGGTGTCTTTAAAAGTAGGAAAGATCGCAATATGAAGATGAAGCTGGGATTCAAGGGAACAAATTGGGGCAAATATTCGTTCATAGGAAGGGGAGTTAGGGATTGGAATAACTTACCATGGGAGATGTTCAATAAATTTCCAATTTCTTCGCCATCATTTAAGAAAGGGGTAGGAAAGCAATCCATAGGGCATCTACCACCTGGGCGTCTGACCTAAATGCAGATCAGTATTGAATGATTTGATGTTATAAAATCTTCCTTACAGCTGGACTCTCCTGGTACGTACTGTTGCAGCAGACTACAGACAATTGCTCCGATTCTTTTGAAGCACTCTTAAGATAGGCCATACTTCAACAGAGACACTTCAGAACATCTGCCTCTACCGCAGCTACTTATCACACCAACTAGAGCGAGATTTACCGCCAGAGCGCAGCACTGTTCGTTTCCACGCTCCCTATAGTGGCCCATATCGGTGTGGCTGTACATCCGGCCGTGTGACTACTCACTACATATTTACGTTACGGCAGCTGAAGGTGAAATTCAAGGAGTTTGAAAACTGGTTTTTCTCCGTGATGTTATACATTTCATCATTCCTCGCCTGACACGTATCTTGGGAGTTTCTCCATGTCTTCTTGTGATGTGCCCAAAAAATTCGAGGATTATCTGATTGACACGAGAATAAAGGCACCTAGAGATGTTGAGCTGATCAATTATGGACATTCGCATTTTTTTCAGTTCATTGTGCGTGGATCATTTTGTGCTAACACCATATCTCAAGCGCATCAAAGCCTTTTGTATCTGGGTTTAGGAGCCTATGTTTCACCACCACATAGGAAGAAGGAGAAAACAAAAGCTTCAACAAGGCGGATCTTTATTTTATCTGTTATTGTTATGTTCATGCAGATCGTCGTGAGTTTCTTCATGCCAACTCTCCGTAATTTGACCGGTCTCCTTATTTCTGTCTCTCAACTTCCCATGTCGCAGGTAGTTGATCCAAGAGACACAAAATCGTGTGCTACCTCCAGAACTCTTCTTCTACTATTTCTACGAGAATGTGAGGTAATACGAAAGGCTTAAGATGCTAATTTATTATGTACATGATTTTACTGGCATGAGATGTGAGGGCTATGGTGCGGTAATTTGAGCAGATCCTGATCGAGCCCTTCTTGTGCAGTAGGATTAGGGAGGAGCTCCTCCAATCCTCTGGCCACTCTAGAGCTCGTCATACTCCGTTACACGATGTATGGAGCACTTGTGTACCTTCTTCACCTATCACGTTTAACAAACCTGCAGTTATTTCATCAACACTTGGGACTTGTTATTGTTTAGAAGTTTGATAGCCTTTTCTCTCCTTAAGCCAACGGCCGTAGCCGTGTTGAAACGCCGGATCCCGTGAGATCTCCGAAGTTAAGCAACACTGGGCGTGGTCAGGAGTTGGATGGGTTGCCACGCGCTGTTGGTGGGGGGTAAGGGAATGGAGGAGCGGAAAGGAACTGGCCACCCTACTGCACGTAAACTCCGGCTCAGGAACACCTCTGCGGAGGTTCGGACCTGCCTTCGGGCAGAATAACCCTTACCTTACCCTTATCTCTCCTTAAGAATGGGGTTCTGTTGACTGTTGTGTTGAAGTTTGATCTCCTAGGATATTATTATTTCCATCTCAAAACTGATTCTGCCTCGCCTCCAATAATGTTACCACTTTCGTCATCTTTCAGCCATATTAAAAGTTTAAATTCATATGTAATCCTAGAAAGTTTTCTGAAGATGTCCCGAGTCTGATTGTGGTTTTGATGTTGCCCATTTGCTGTATTTAGAATCCTGTACCGTGAATCCCAGATTTTTCACATTATTTTTCCCTTCGGGAACCTCCGTGGTTCAAGCGGCAGCGCGCTGGCCTCTCACCCCTGGGTTCCGTGGTTCAAATCCAGGTCATTCCATGTGAGATTTGTTCTGGAAAAAGCGAAGGTGGGACAGGATTTTCTCCGGGTACTCCGGTTTTCGCTGCCATCATTCATTCCAGCAACTCTCCAATATCATTTCACTTCATATATGTCATTAATCATTGCCCCAGAGGAGTGTGACAGGCTTCAGCAAGTGGCGCAATTCCAGTCCTTTGCCGCTGGTTGAGGGCTTGATTCATTCCATTCCTGACCCGGTCGAGTGACTGGAAACAGGCTGTCAATTTTCATTTTACCTCGCTTACTTACCTTTCATTTGAACACTTTCTTGTTAAATGACGTACAAAGGCCTATATATTTAAGTTATTGAAGACATATATTTTGCGTTAATAATTTAAGTATGCTTTTATTTTTAATAATAATAATGTTATTTGTTTTACGTCCCACTAACTACTTTTTAAGGTCTTCGGAGACGCCGAGGTGCCGGAATTTAGTCCCGCAGGAGTTCTTTTACGTGCCAGTAAATCTACCGACACGGGGGCTTTTATTTTTACTATTGAACATTCGTTCTTTACCCGGCTGAAAACGTTCCCAAGAGCGATGAAACATGTACCTGTAACTTTGTTTGAAGATTACAATTTCTGAGTATTATAAAGGTGGAACTTTTACTGATAATATCATAACACTGTTCACGTTGAAAATACGGGCTAAATATGATTTATATTATATGCAATAGGACCAACCATTTAGTCAGCTTATTCAATGTTAAGAGTCTCAGGCAAACTTTTTCCTGGCTTGCTTCACGGTTTCTTCGCTGCATTGCCCATTTAAGAGATAGTGTGATAGTAAAGCACAGAAAGGCTTTTTCCTGGAACACTTTTAGAATTACGAAGGAAATTTATACAAGCATTTTTCTCGGAATTCGAATTTTAAGTAGAGTACACTCGCTGACTTCATTATTTATCTAGACTAACCGTTTAGGCAAGGTATTCACTTTTAAGGGCCCAACGCGTACATTTTCCTAGGAACTGTTTCACATTTTATTTCCCTGCATGGCCCCCTTAAGATAGAGTGTGTTAATAAGTAACTTACATGTTAACCAAAGGTCTCAGCTGAATGTTTGCCAAATTAAACACAGTTGATGGCTTTTACGTGAAAGATCCAAGACAAAGAGACCAAGGATAAATAATGCGCCAAAGCACAAAGGAAAAATCTCAAAAACTATTAGAGATACGAAAATAATACGTATAAACTTTTCTTGTGGGAAATGGAATTGAAAAAGAAAACAAAACTGCAGACAGGTTAAACTGCTAACATCCAGATTTATTATTGCTGCCTTTTTTCTTCTTGTGGGAACCTGTTGATATATCGCGACGATATACCGGATATGTTCATCGGAATGATATTATCTTTCAAATGGTAAAATAAAATCGGTCCAGTGGTTTTTGGTTACATACAAACAATCTCACAGTCTCTTCTTGTATATTAGTATACAGTAGGTAGAGCATAACAATAAAAATCCTTCACTAATAGTTAAATTGTGAAAATTATTTGTATTTATCTTACACATTTCGATGTCTATGTTTGCTCCCTGGCACTGTGTAGACGTTAAGAAGTCGAAGAACATCGAAATTATTATCCTATTCAGCGTCCCTTCCTATGTGGATGTTTAGATCAACCATACGCACTCATGTGACTTTCCAACATTCGCTACGATATTCCTTCATTTCACAGATCTAGGGGAGAACAGATGGTGCACTTCTGCATGGACTGGTTCATGTGATTCATGTTTTACAAAGGTCAAAGTTGACTTCACTCTGTGATGGCGAATGTTTCTTAGCAGCTTTCCTTTTCAGCTCAAGGAAACGGCCCAATGTTATTACCGGATGACAAAGATATAGCAAGTTAGTTGTTCCTACTTGAAGTGGTGATAGCGGAGTGGCGTAGTCACTATTTACTTACCAAGATGGCCTTGGTTCCTTTTATTTACAATCTGCTTTAAGTCGCACTGACACAGATAAGTCTTCTGGCGACGATGGGATAGGAAAGGTCTAAGATTGGGAAGGAAGTGGCCGTGGCCTTACTTTCCTGGTGCGAAAATGGGAAACCACGGAAAATCATCTTCAAGACTGTCGCCAGTGGGTTTCGAGCCCACTATCTCCCGAATGCAAGCGCACAGATTTGCGAACCTCACCGCACGGCCATTCGCTCGGTTGCCGTGGGTCGAATTCCATCCAATGCATGTGTGATTCGGACTCCAGGTAAAACTGGACATCCCATATATATGATCACAATATAAACAGTCACGCAGAATTAGAGCTTAGGCTAACTCTTTTATTAATCCTAGATCATAAGTTGAGCCACCTGAACATTTATGTCGATAGTGTCACAGTGAGGTATGGCTTACTGATTACAACACACTGGAATTCATACCACGGTAACCATTTTTGGCATGAAGCCAGTGATCTGTCGTACATGTAATTACTCCTTTATTGATAATCCATGAAATTCAAGTGTGAGTTGATTTTGTACGATTGTAAGTTCCTGGCTTGAAAGGTATGTTATTTCCTCTGTCATGACTGAGTGTTCATAAAATACACATTTCGCCTGCTGCTATTTTTGGTATTTGTATATGTCTCTTCGCACAGGCTGGAGAGAAATGTAGTTTCCTCCGAAGTCTTAGTCTCATTTATGGCTGTAGCAGCATGGAGCATGCTCAGGTATGCTTGGTGCAGAGTAATGACGTTCAGAGCACGATTAATGCGTCTGGATGTAATGAAAGGTGACGCTCAAAGGGTCGACCGTGCTGCAATAGCACTTTCTAACCCAGTGAGGAATGTCAAAACAAACTACCTTACTTTTCAATTGAAACAAGAAATCGATTTACAATAATTCTATATCTATATTTTAATTTTATTTCACATTATGTATGAAGAAGTCTACAGAGAACCATTAAATACGTAGTTCAGCCGGGCTGAGTGGCTCAGACGGTTAAGGCGCTGGCCTTCTAACCCCAACTTGGCAGGTTCGATCCTGGCTCAGTCCGGTGGTATTTGAAGGTGCTCAAATACGACAGCCTCGTTTCGGTAGATTTACTGGCACTTAAAAGAACTCCTGCGGGACTAAATTCCGGCACCTCGGCGTCTCCGAAGACCGTAAAAGTAGTTAGTAGGACGTAAAGCAAATAACATTATTATTATTAAATACGTTGTTCATTACTACTGTACGATAACATCAGTCCACACTCATCCAATAGAACACACAAGTTTCTGAGATAACTACAATTGAAGAAATCTGCACTACCCTAGTCGGCACCGACCGACATTCGTCTTCTTGAACCAAATAAAAACACACTTAGGCCTCAGTGTAAAAGGATTAGGAACAGGCGATGAAGTCCAGCGAACAATCATATGATGACATCAGCTGCTTTGATCCTATTTCTGACAAACTGAGGTGCATGCTACGGTATGCTGTTAATACAAAAAGTTAGATAAATCTGTGAAAAGTCTATACCATATACATACAACACATGACCACTTTACGTCGGTTGTTCGTATACCATGAAGTAAGGGTCGCGACCTGGCGTGATGGGTATGTTATAAGGAGTGTGTTCGGCTGTCTCGACACATATCATTCCTTTCTATAACGGATAACACAGGGTTACTTATCTGAGTAGCGAATGCCAGAATCGTCTTCAACTACCGTCATCTCCCTAGCTCTTTCGAGGTCGATATTGAACAAGACTGGTGACAAGTGTTTCTCCAAACGTAATTGGCAGCTTAATTCGGAACAGCACGCCTGACCCAATCTAATACATTTCAGGGGGACGCCTAACTCATACATTATCTTCCACAGAACTGACCGATTCATGCTGTCATACGCTGCCTAAGGTCAATAAATAGCAAATGCTTTTCGTTATCAAATTCTCAGAATTTCCCATTCAGTTATCGTAACGTAAATATATAGTCAGTAATGATAATTGTTGTTTAAAGGGGCCTAACATCTGAGGTCATCGGCCCGGTCAGTCAGTAATCGAACGGCTCGATGTGTAGCCTTGTCGATATGGGTCCACTCCGACACCACTGATCTGCATTTAGGGCTGTCACCCTGGGGCAGATTCCACATCACTTGTTTATCTAGTCGCCTTCTAAATCATTTTTCTCAAATGTGGTTTACAGCGATGCCGTATCAGTCTTACAGTTCACTCGATGAACAATATGGAACACATTCTGCAACAACTGTGGAATGTACTGCAGAGAGTATGGCTTTAGGCACCTGTAACAACCTATCAGTACCTACTGACTCACTCTGAGGCTATATAGCTGCTACACAAGCAATATTTGCTAATAGACATAACGTAAAATATGACCAAGCCCAAACTCCGATCAAGCTGCCCTGTAATAACAGAGATGAGGTGAATGGTATACAGGGAGGTCGGAAACAACGCGAACCGGGTATATGGGCCTTAGAGCGTTGATAATTCTGACAGGTAATTTGAAAAAAATTACATCGATATTTTGCATCGTTTTCATTTTATCAGCTACTGAAGTTAATCAATCAGATCGCTTCGAGGGCAATTTCAGATGATCTTTGAGAGGTGGTGATAATAAATCTGAATGTGGCTTATGACCAGCTTGAGAGCGCCAATAAAAGAAATGAACTCGCTCAGGGGAGGGACTTGAATAAGGACCTCCGTGCTGATTAGCTCGACCCACAGCAAGCACACTACGGTGGCGTTGGCTGAAACCCGTGGTGTGTTAGTGTTTGATGCTCATTTCTTGTCATGGCTCTCAAGCCCGACCAAGCCACGTGCAGATTTGATTTGATTTGATTTGATTTGATTTGATTTGATTTGATTAGATTAGATTAGATTAGATTAGATTAGATTAGATTAGATTAGATTTGATTTGATTTGATTTGATTTGATTTGATTTGATTTGATTTGATTTGATTTGATTTGATTTGATTTGATTTGATTTGATTTGATTTGATTTGATTTGATTTGATTTGATTTGATTTGATTTGATTTGATTTGATTTGATTTGATTTGATTTGATTTGATTTGATTTGATTTGATTTGATTTGATTTGATTTGATTTGATTTGATTTGATTATTTATCATCAATCGAGTTATTATTTCTCAATTTACAGATGATATAATACATTCAAATAATAACAATATTAATAGCACTTACTACTACCACTAATTGTAACTAAGCAATATATAATATATACATATTTACAAAACGCCAACGGCCGTAGCCGTGTTGAAACACCGGATCTCGTGAGATCTCCGAAGTTAAACAACATTGGGCGTGGTCAGGAGTTGGATGGGTTGCCACGCGCTGTTGGTGGGGGGTAAGGGAATGGAGGAGCGGAAAGGAACTGGCCACTCTACCGCACGTAAACTCCGGCTCAGGAACACCTCTGCGGAGGTTCGGACCTGCCTTCGGGCAGAATAACCCTTAATAACTTACAAAACACATAAGGAAGATAAAAAGACATGAAAACAGAAAATTGTTTATAATTTGAAATGACCGAAGGAACTTTCAGTTTAAAAATGCGCAGAACAAGATACAACGAACACTCTGTCTATGAAGCGTCCATAACATGTCCGCGAATTTCACTAACTGACGAGTGAAATATATCCACTATCCCGCTAATTTCGTCCAGGGATTTTAGGGCCTGCATAAACCAAGAGTTCCTGTGTGATTCCGTTCTGCACGTGGGTAAGTGAAAGGCGACAGCCTGTCGCGTATTGCGGGAAGGAACATGAATTGTTAGCAACTGGAGTAAAGTGGGACAGTCAAGGAAATTAGCAACACCGCCCCGTAAAGCCCATTTGAATTCGCTTGGGAAGCGATCTGATTGGCTAACTCCACCAGCTGATACAATGACAACGGTGTGAATTATCCGACGTAATTTTTTCAAATAATTTTACGCTCTAACACTCATACGTTGTTTCCGACCACTCTGTATATGTGTGTGTGTTTAACGGCTTAATCAAGGAAACTGGATAATTCATTATTTAACCGGTTAAAGCTAACCTTGCCCGCAAACTGAGGATAAAGTACGGAATTTATTTCACATCACTATCACACCAGGCTCTACCCGGTTTAAGGCGAGCCACTCACGTGTGCTTGGGTAATGATGGTTTACAGTCATATGCAGGGGGATAGGGATAAGAAAGGCGTTACTGGGAGTTAAACATCAACGAAAGTTATGTAACTGCTGGAAAAATTTGCACTTCAATATGTCATTCTATCTTAACCATGTCTGAACAAGTAAAAAAGAGGAGTAATACACTTCTAAGCAAATTAATCATAATTATTTAGTTCTTCCGGTTTGAACCTTGTTGTTCCTTTCTGTATATTCCGTACAGTTTGCCGACGTTTCGAATACATTGCGGTATTGAGGCGACTGAAATACCCCTACTCTATTCTAAGAAATCAGTAATTAGCTGCCTGGGAGACTGATAGGTAATTGCTTCGTTCTGAACACAATAATTGAGTTCTAACAAATTAATTTTAAAATTTACATTCATAATCTAAAAATAACGAGCCTCCGTGGCCCAGGCGGTAGCACGCCCGCCTCTCACCGCTGGGTTCCGTGGTTCAAATCCTGGTCAATCCATGTGAGATTTGTGCTGGATAAAGCGGAGGCGGGACAGATTTTTCTCCGGGTACTCCGGTTTTCCCTGTCATATTACATTCCAGCAACACTCTCCAATATCATTTCATGTCATCTGTCATGCATTAATCATTGCCCCAGAGGACTGCGACAGGCTTCGGCAGCCGGCACAATTCCCATCCTCGCCGCTAGATGGGGCTTCATTCATTCCATTCCTGACCCGGTCGAATGACTGGAAACAGGCTGTGGATTTTCATTTTTTCAATCTAAAAATAACACAAATTTTCTCTTGTTTGTTGTTGTATATCAATTTAATTTACTTTCTTTAGCACCTCACATTTTCATTTCATATTTTACATTTTGCTTGTATACCCTGAATCTACATTGTAAATTTAATATTTCAAATTTTAAAAAATATCTGTGTAAGTTACTTCAGTTATTTTATTAAAGAGGATTAGTTAGACCATACATTACCGGGGTTAAATTACAAATCAGTACATTCTCCTAATGCCTTTGCTGACAGGACCTAATGTTTACACTGTACTAAGTCTTCTGGTATAGGCTAGAGCAGTTTTGTTACTTTCATATAGCTGTCTCTGTCTTATCCTTGGCTTTGACAATATGAAAGTGACTGAGGTATGAGTGATGCTACTAATGCTAATCCTTATGCAGCCAGTCCCTGCTATGAATGGTGTGAAAATGTTGCTCATAGGGTCGGTTGGTATATGTATTTCAGAGGACTTGGCAGACTGATATGTAATAGCAACTCTAGCTCTGTGAGAAAAGCAAAGGGAAACTACCTCACTCCTCATTTCCCAAGTATGCCTAGGTCATCTATGACAGCTGATGGCAGAGCTGTTGATGATCCCACCAGCGTTTAGCGCTGACGGACTGAACATCATACATAATCTCCTACCATCACCAAAGAGTTTTGGTTCTATTGCTAGGTTTACCAGGTTACACCGTGGAATACTCATATAGTAGCCCCTGTGTATAAAGGAAAGGGTGATAGACATAAAGCTGAAAATTACAGGCCAGTAAGTTTGACATGCATTGTATGTAAGCTTTGGGAAGGCATTCTTTCTGATTATATTAGACATGTTTGTGAAATTAATAACTGGTTCGATAGAAGGCAATTCGGTTCTAGGAAAGGTTATTCCACTGAAGCTCAACTTGTAGGATTCCAGCAAGATATAGCAGATATCTTGGATTCTGGAGGTCAAATGGACTGTATCGCGATTGACATGTCTAAAGCATTTGATAGGGTGGATCATGGGAGACTACTGGCAAAAATGAGTGCAATTGGACTAGACAAAAGAGTGACTGAATGGGTTGCTATATTTCTAGAAAATAGATCTCAGAGAGTTAGAGTAGGTGAAGCTTTGTCTGACCCTGTAATAGTTGAGAGGGGAGTTTCTCAGGGCAGTGTTATTGGACCTTTATGTTTTCTTATATATAAATGATATGAGTAAAGGAGTGGAATCGGAGGTAAGGCTTTTTGCGGATGATGTTATTCTCTATAGAGTGATAAATAAGTAACAAGATTGTGAGCAACTGCAACGTGACCTCGAAAATGTTGTGAGATGGACAGCAGGCAATGGTATATTGATAAACGGGGCTAAAAGTCAGGTTGTGAGTTTTACAAATAGGAAAAGTCCTCTCAGTTTTAATTACTGCGTTGATGGGGTGAAAGTTCCTTTTTGGGGATCATTGTTAGTATCTAGGTGTTAATATAAGGAAAGATCTTCACTGGGGTAATCACATAAATGGGATTGTAAATAAAGGGTACCGATCTCTGCACATGGTTATGAGGGTGTTTAGGGGTTGTAGTAAGGATGTAAAGGAGAGTGCATATAAGTCTCTGGTAAGACCCCCAACTAGGGTATGGTTCCAGTGTATGGGACCCTCACCAGGATTACCTGATTCAAGAACTAGAAAAAGTCCAAAGAAAAGCAGCTCGATTTGTTCTGGGTGATTTCCGACAAAAGAGTAGCGTTACAAAAATGTTGCAATGTTTGGGTTGGGAAGAATTGAGAGAAAGAAGAAGAGCTGCTCGACTAAGTGGTATGTTCCGAGCTGCCAGCGGAGAGATGGCGTGGAATGACATTAGTAGACGAATAGGTTTGAATGGCGTCTATAAAAGTAGGAAAGATCACAATATGAAGATAAAGTTGGAATTCAAGAGGACAAACTGGGGCAAATATTTATTTATAGGAAGGGGAGTTAGGGATTGGAATAACTTACCAAGGGAGATGTTCAATAAATTTCCAATTTCTTTGAAATCATTTCGGAAAAGGCTAGGAAAGCAACAGATAGGGAATCTGCCACCTGGGCGACTGCCCTAAATGCAGATCATTATTGATTGATTGATTGTTCCAAACTTCGTGCATTACTCGAAACATAATTTTATATGTGTGTGTACTAAACTCATGTAAATGAGATCCATTAGAAAGTCTCTTCACGTTGTTTATTGAATCACCCTCGTATGAAAATTTACTTCCAAATAGTAGATCGTAACACTTCCATATAAAGAAGAAATCATCTGTTGGTTGTGTCCACCCTCAACGCAACCAACTATTTGCTGCTCGATGGTAAAAGATAAACTGGATGTTATCGGAAAGTGAATGTTTGACCGCTTAACAGGACACCTGTTGAACTGCGGTGTTGGTACTGCGGACAAATTCATCATGATATATCAACGACTAATTACTTGTTTGTAAATGATTAAATGCGTACATGGGAGATTACATTTTTGGTGCAGTATTTAATCTCGATTAATGGTATGTAGACATTTATGTCTGCAATTCTGCTTTGGCTGAGCTCTGGGTCTATTCAGTGAACCCACAGTATTTACGTAATACTACTTTGAGAATTTTAGGACTATAGGCATAATTTTATAAACGGACTATGTGCTGAAACCGTCCTTGACGGGTTACCAGCGGGGTTACAATGAAAATGTACTTGAGTTACATTTAACAAAACTTAATATCATGCTGTATTTTATTGAGCGACTAGTTGATGTACCCCTGCTTCGCTACGGGATTCTCAGAAAGACTGACTTTGTGGTTCTCCTAACTGAAATCAACATAGGTCATTACAAAAACGTAAGTATGAATGTAGCGATTAAAAGCTGATGATGATGATGATGATGCTTGTTGTTTTAAGGTGCCTAACCTCGAGGTCATCGGCCCCTGAGCGATTAGAAGCAATGCTATCATATAAAATACTCGATCAAATGGAAAGCCGTACTTTTTATCACTTTTAACGAACAGTGCTGTGGTTAGATAGCGGTGCCAATCTAATAGTCCAAAGTTCCAGAGCTGGGATGACCAGGCCGCAGATTGCCATGAACACTCATCTGCCATTATTCCGCTAAATATGCACACTGTTCATTCCAATCAGTGCCTTAGAGAAGGGATTGAATAGCCCGAATGCTATGATGATCCAGTGTGTTACGTACCAGTAGTATCAGAAAATTTATAAACCAGGGGAATGTCATGCTAAAGAAGAAAGTTATCTAACTTCCCAGCTACGTCCCATCAATATTCAGGCAGGCTGTTACACTCTGTGCGACTGGGCGAGTTGACCGTGTGGTTAGCGGTGCGCAGCTGTGAGATTGCATCCGAAAGATAGTGGATTTGAACCCCATTGTAGGCAGCGCTGAAGATGGTAATTCCGTGGTTTCCCACTTTCACACCAGTCAAATGCTGGGCCTGTACCTTAATTAAGGCCTAAGGCATTCCTAGCCCTTTCCTATCCCATCGTCGCCATAAAACCTATCTATGTCGGTGCGACGTAAATCAAATAAAAATACTCTGTACGCAACAGTAATCCTATCTACCGGAGATGAGGGGCAACAGAAGACACAAAGCACATCACGAGAAACAATGGTCAATGTAATGTTATTGTTGATCAATGTTATGAGCTTTCTATATTGTAGGCCTACACATTTAGTTTTCTTTCGACTCTGTGATTTGTAAAATATTTTATACCGTAAACTGTAGTTTCTTATTCTCTGATTTTACATACCGATTTGCATACCAATTTTCATCAAGATAGGACTACTAATAACAACAATATTTGTAAATTACATTTTAGGCCTTCCCCTAAACTACCATTTTTCTCAGCGTGTATACCCTATATTGTAGCGACTTATTTCCCATCTTTGTCTAACGATTTTCATTAAGACACGACCACTTATAACATAAATATTTGAGAATTAAATTTCAGGCCCTCCCCTAAACTACCATTTCACTCAGCGTGATTAAAATAATTTATAGCCTGGATTGTAGCGGTTCATCACCCGACATTACATTCCGATTTTCATTAAATTCTCTTCAGCCGTTTTCTCGTGATGCGTGTACATCCATACAGACAGACAGACAGACAGACAGACAGACATTACGGAAAAGTAAAAAATGCATTTTCTTGTTACGGTGGACATGACCGATACAGAAATACCATTCTTTTCAAATTCTGAGCAATGCACAGACAAAACTCTTATTTTATATATATAGATAAGACTAATCACTTGACGAAAAACTTTTTAAATGGATAAGATATGAGAAAATTCAGTAAGTACCTACATATTCATGACCACCATTTTCAAATGGGAAATTAGAATAGGTCTGCGTTTGAAATTAATACGTTAAATATCACCATCATTAGTTGCTTCGCTCATTGCTAAGCGTCGTGACCTCATTTACATTATCAATTTTGTGTTGAAGCTTGACGACAGAGGTCTTCAACTTCCCTTAACATAATATGAAGAGACAGGCGAGTGATCTTCTTTGGTTCATCCAACCACCTACTGTCATCAACATCACCTTGCAAAATGGTACTTTCCAAATTCTGTCCTCTTCTGAAAATGTGGCCAAGGAACTGGAGTAACGCTCACTCACACGGGAAGATAGAAGTCTCTTGATGCTCTGTCCGTCCAGGGTATACGTAATATTCTCCGCTAACACCACATTTAACCCAACTGGTGCAGTAGTATAGAAGTGATTGAATGAGAAAAGATCACCATCTTATTTTAAGCTATTACGCACATTCTTTGTAATTACTTTCTCGAATAGTATTTTATCAGCTCAATACTTTGAAACGAATCATTGCTAGTCATGAGGCAGTTTCACTTTACTAAATTTTACCAAAATTCTGCCGAGTGGTTTAGGTGTGATGTCGTTTCGGAAATCAGTCGGACAGACAGATATCATTTAATTTTTATTTTATAAATGTTCGGTTTTTCAGTGTGCCGAAATTAATGTTGAATAAAGAAGTGTATCAATTACCTCAAAAACATATGGTAACAGAATTATACCTGAAAAAGAAACACGAGATCTAGATACAATCGTAATTCAGCCTTCGAAAAGCTCGTATACGATAATAATAATAATAATAATAATAATAATAATAATAATAATAATAATAATAATAATAATAATAATAATAAATAAGAAGAAGTCGGAGTGACTTCCTCAGATGGTAAAGCGCTGGTCTTGTAATTCCAAGGTGGCGGGTTCGGTTCCTGTTCAATCCAGTGGTATTTGAAGATGTTAAAATACACTAGGTTTACGAAATGGAATTCATTCGGGAGAAAATTGAATTCGACATCTCTGAAAACCGTCAAAGTAATTACTGTTTATGAAATCAATACTGTATTATTAAATTTATTATTATTATTATTATTATTATTATTATTATTATTATTATTATTATTATTATTAAAACAGGCTCATTTAGCTACACGTAAAAGGGCAAGGTTAAGCCGTGTATTGTATACGTACATACATACACTGCACAATTTCGCTTTATCGTAACCTGGAAAGGGATGCTTTTAACAATATTAAAGAAATCATGACTGGAGGTATTTATACAGACATGACTGATGAAGATTACACACGTTGATAAATACCCTACTATAATGTTTAACAACAGATTTCAATCTCTAATCATCGCATGTACCAGATACGCCCAAATCAGAAACGCACCAACTGTAATCGATCACGATTTATCGTAGCAGATATAATTTTTATCTGTCGGGTGCTATTCACGCAGATATCTCAGAGCAATTCATGACGTATACAGGTGTCTGACAATGAAAAAAATATCAATGTACTTAAAAGTCATTACTTTTATTACATCAATTTTAAAAGACCGAAAATTATCTTTTGTCCGACCCATTAGCTGAATAGTCAGCGTTGAGGCTTTCGGTTCAGAGAGGCCCGGGTTTGATTCCAGACCGGGTCGGAGATTTTAATCGCCTCTGATTAATTCTTGTGGTCCGGGGACTGGGTGTTTGTGTGTGTTCCAACACTTTCCTCTTCGTATTCAGACAATACACTACTCTACAAACCACCACAGAAACACACAATAGTGATTACATCCCTCCATATAGGGTCAGCGTCAGAGAAGGCATCTGGTCTTAAAACAGGGCCAAATCCACTTTTGTGTGACACAGTTCGTATCCACGACCCCACATATACGGGAAAAGTGGAAGAAGCAGAAGAAGAATTAGAAGAAGTGCATATTAAGGTGATGCCACAATGAATCTGATCAAGAAAACAATAAATTATGATATAAGGATGAACGAAATGGATTATATCAAAGAAATCATTTGTATTTCTTATCGAGCGACTTGGCCGAACGTTTTAAGCTATGTAACTGTTAGTTTACATTCCGGAATTGGTGGATTCAGTGGATTCGAACCCAACTATCAGCAGTCTTTAAGGGAGTTTTCTGTCGTTTTTATTCCAAACAAATCCTTGAAATATACATTAATTAATACCACTGCCGCTTTCTTCCCAGTCCAGGCTCCTTTCTATCTCATCGTCGCCAAAATCTGCCGTCTGAATTGGTACGACGTTATACCATTAGAATATATACTCGTGTGTATGCATCTGTTATACACACGATGGAAAAGGAACATAAATAATGATGAATATTAAAAATACCTAAGTCATCTCGTACAGGTCATAAGGGTCAATTGGAAGGGTGGAAGGTAAAGTCTTCCACCATCCGTAACCTCGGCACTTGTTGGGGTGGAGTAGTTATCTCTACGTTCGGCCGCTTTTACCACCCAGGAATTAACCTGGTACTCATTATTGGTGTAGATCGAGTGAATCTCATGTCCATGTATCTGTATGTATGTACTTCCCTCTTCCAACCGTTATTTCATACTCCAAGTACACCACCATGTGTATTGCATCTACGAGTACTTTAATAAAATCAAAAAACAAACCATTTTTATAGGAAACTAGCGGAAGTACTCGGCGTTGCCCGGGGAGGTTTAAAATTTTTACCTTTTTTTACTTGTTAATTATGTGTGAAGTGAATTTTTGTAGAATTTCTTACTGAGACGTTGTTTGAGATTTTACGACTTATTATGTCTTTTTAAAGTTATTTATGTGTGTTCGACTTCAACTCTTAGATTATTTCATTTTCGAGTAAAACTTTGTCCACACGGAAGTCCGAATTGACTAGGGAGTTTTTGAACCTTTCCAAAAAAAAGTGATAATTGTAGGTATTTACCCGTCGCATTCTAGATATGCTCTATTTGATTCCAACTGTCATTAAGATTGTCACCAATCAGCTTTGCGAACCCAAAACCTTTAGATTCAGAACTTAGTCATTTTAGACTATTTATTTTTCACTCCGTCACAGCCCCTGTCCCAGTGAAGGCTGAACGTGGATATAAACGGTATCCATAATGTTAGAATTCATCTCAGCAACACACATACACACAAAAACAAATGGATTGGATATTAATATCGAATATTTTACATTATTTTACTCGATTTTGCAATGACTATTTCTTTTTCTACGTAGGTACACATATAGAAAGCAGACACATTTATACGCACAAAATAAATGAAAGTCAATGATATTTTGTCCATTAAAATAAATTTGAAGATATTTTTGAAGTGCTTTGGTATATACAATATTTTTGGTCTTTCAGTCTTCTGCAAAAAAACAAATACATTTTTTGGCTGTCCCACTAATGAATATGCAACATATAATCGACCATGTGGAAAGTATGGATTTTCCAGATTTAATCCAGACACTTGAAGCGATTGAGTTTGTGCCTTGTTGATAGTCATTGAGAATTCAAGGCGAATGGGGAACTGCAGTCTATTGAAATGAAATGGCATGTGGGTGGGAAGGATGGGAATAAGTGGCTCGTAATAGCTTTTTATTTAGTGCTCCCCTGGTAGATCTACCAATTGATGCGCCTTTAGGAGACGTGATAATTTTGAAGGAGAAAGCAACAGCAACTGCAAGCAACGATATTGTTAATTATTTTTTTAATGTAATAGAGCACAGTTTAAAACCTATGCACAAATAAATTACGTACCTTTTAATAGTTTTTAATTAGTGCTCGGCTGGTAGGTCTAACCATTGTACCCATTTTCTTTATTTTGCAATTATTAACACGGAAACCACGAATAAGATGTGCACTCTACTTTCTCTCCACGGCGTTGCCTAGGTTACAGAGGCTGGCCATACTGTCAGCCATCATCATTTCCACGGCCATGAACTTCCTAGCAAGAAACGTACTTTATAAAACATAGCAGCATGTTCCCATCCTCCTGTATGCAGCATTTCTTACCGAACTATCGCGATACAGTGTAGGTTGCTGTCACCTAGTGATAATCAGTCCAGTCGGTGCGGCTTTGCAATTAAATTAATTACTCATTATGAACAGTACCTATGGGATTCCGTTCAAGTCACCTAAACCCTCCTAAACCCTCTCAGGAGTAATAAGAACAAATTGTGAAATTTTCAGTGAAATAGGTACAGTAATTTTTGGGTCCAATCAAGACGTAAAAACATTTTTTAAAAATATTGTATACCTCGTAACAAGGCGTACATCATTGAAATTAAAATATTGATTTTCATTAAGCACCTGAAATGGCTTCATCAGAATTTGAGACAGATAGAAGGCATTGACCATGAGTGTTCTCGACTAGTTCAACATGTGGTCTTAACGGAACTTCACAGTCAAGACTCATGAAAACACAGGAAATGAACTCAATTTATTATAATATTCAAATTAACATGAACATAAGGTGATTTTATTTTATAATAATGTTTTAATGCAGCCACTGGCCATAAAACAAGAATACAATCATATATATACATCCATACCTGCTTAGTTCGGGCGGAAATCACTATCACTATCAGGCTTTCACAAATTCACTAATTGAGCACTTTCTCTCGGGGCATTCCTGTATATGATATCGCCCGCAGATTTGACCACAGAGCTTGCACACACACTGATCACTTGGGTCATGGAATTTCTTCTCTGAGCACAACTTAAAATGGAAACCATGGACCGCCATTCTTGTAGCGATGTGGCGCAGCTGGTAATTTGTGCCCATCCACCTTCTGTCCATCATGGCTTCGGTAGTGTAGAAGGAATCCCAAATTTCCATTTTCTTGGCTTTCAGATCTTGTAGAAGCTTCTCGTATGCCGCATTAACTGGCAGTATCAGCTCGTTCCGAAGGTCCTCTATCAGGTACGTTTCCCTCGTTAGCTCATATACCAACCGCGATCGGGTTGACTTTGATACTCCCAGGACCCTTTTGAGGTAGCGAGCTTTGATTTTCTCCAGTTCCTCCAGTTGTTTATAAGTAAGGTACTCTCCTATGAGTTCGAGACCATATGTCAGCACCGGTATTAACTTTGCCTTAAATAGCTGCATAGCTGTCTCTACTGCAATAAGGGTAATATTCCATATGTCGTTCATTGCTGTGATCGCAGCAACCATCCTGGATCTGATGTGTATTCGGAAGCAATGCCCACTTGTTCGCAGAGTTAGCCCTAGATATTTGAAATGATTTACTCTTCTTAGACGCGATCCTCTACACATTATTTGGTCAGCCTCCGCGAATTTACCACCCTTCCTGAAAATCATCATTTCTGTTTTGTCCTCGTTTATCCAGATTTCATTTTCTTCTGCCCATTCCACGAGTAGGTCCATAGCTCGTTGCAGTTCATCGATGTTCTCTGAAGCGATCGCCATGTCATCCGCGTAGACATACATTTTCGCATTTGTACTTTCTTTAATCTTTACCCCTACATCGCATGTGAAGGCGTTAAACAAGATTGGACTCAGTGGATCTCCTTGGAGGACCCCTATTTTCTGTGGTATCCACTGGTATCCACTCTGATACGCCTATCCCATCGTCCATTTGCACATAATTTTCCGCTAATATATTTGATATAAGCGTCGTCATATTAGATCTTCCGGTCAATTTCTCCAGCTTCTTGACTAGGATCTCCCTGTTCACTAAATCGAAAGCCTTCGAGTAGTCTACAAATATCACGTAGAGTTTTCCTCCTGGTGTTTCCAACGTAGATTTGATGTGTCCTAGCAGATTTTCCATAGCCATGATAGTGGACCTTCCTTTTCTGAACCCGAACTGTTCGTCGGCTAGCAATGGATCTATCATTCCCTCTATTCGCTTGGTCAGGACTCTTGTTAGCAATTTTAGGCCTGTGGACTTTAAGGCTACTCCTCTGTAGGAGTTAGGGTCGTCTGTGTCTCCTTTACCTTTGTATAAAGGCTTTATTGTGGATTTCTTCCATTGTGTTGGTATTCTGCCTAGTTCTAGACACTTATTAAGCAGTGCAGTCCATATAGATATACTTTCTGTCACTGTCTTTTGGATATGCTCATTCCTAATACCATCTGTACCTGGAGCCCTGTTTTGCTTAGCTTTACTGATGACCCAACTTACTTCTTCTGTTGTCAAAGGCTGGGGCTCATGACAGACCTCTGACTGTCTGAACTGAGGCCTGGTTTCCTTCGAACAGATGACCTTGCGCAGATGCTCCTCCCAAGTTTCCATCGGTATGTTTGGCTGGAATCTTCTTTCTTTGGGGCGTAGTGCTTTATATGGATCCCTCTTGGCTTCCTCTATAATATTCTGTTTTTCTCTTTCGATGTTGTCACTTATTTTCTTTTTCAAGCGATTTTTGTACACCGTTCTTTTGGCTCTATATTCCTCGAGTACTTGTGGAGTGACTCTATCGTTTGTTTTCTTTGTAAGTAACACTCTTTGTCAAACCGGGGTTTTCCTTTCCTTTCAGATCTCGGTAATACCGCTGCCTTAAGGAGTCTTTCTACGGAGAGAGCTACTTCATGTAAATTTTCCTTCTCTATCAAGTTCTCGATATATCGTTTTTGAGTAGCCTCAGCCTTTATTTTCCCAATGTCAATTTTCTTGCCAAGTGTGTTGTCTTTCATTATTTCTTTAGTCTCGCTTATACTTGAGATGATCTCTGTGCTTACCGGGATGTGTTTTCTCACGACGGCTTCTTCTGAGCAAACTGGTTTAGCCGGGCCAACTATCTTGAATCTCTTAGTAAAGATGAGATCTATAGTACTCCCTCCGTTTGGACAGACATACGTCCAGTCGGATTGTCGGTTTAGTAGCTGTAGGCCTTGTGATTGTAGGAACTCCATAACTTCTCCGGTTTTCCCTTTTTGCTTATCTATGGCACAGTTTAGATCGCCTGCTAATATAATTCTCTCATCTTTTTTTATCTTGTTCAAAGCTATGCCGAGACTGTCAACAATATCCATTGCGGAGCATTCGGGGTTGAAATACGCTGCCAAAATTACTCCAATCTCAGTCCGTATTACGAGTATGTCATCTTCTCCCATTAGCTGTTTACAGAGGGAGAGATGGGGTTTAACCAATACTGAGACTCCTCTTGATGGTCTTCCTCTTCCTCCAGGCATTTTTGCTGTTACCTCGTAGTGGTAGAATCCTGGTATAATGATGCTATTATGTTCTATGATGAAGGTTTCTGTCAATACGCAGATATCGTACTTTACTATTGTGTTCTTCGTCAGTAGGTTCAGGGCACCTCTTAATCCTTCAACATTCCAGTTCATGATGTTAATAGCGTTGCTGCAAGCCTCTAAACTTCCAGGGTTGCCGAAAGGGCCGGCAGAACACGCTAGAAGGCCAGAAGGAACTTTTGTGAACTCTCTCAAGATCAATCATTGGAATCCCTATTTTGAATGCTCTTGTGCCGGGTTTCTCACTAACTATATCACAGTAAATTCTACCCTTCACTTCGTTTTCTCTTAGGTAGTCTACAATATCGGTCTCGGTAGTGTCTGGGTCTAGTCTTCCTATGTATAACCAGGCAATTCTCTCCGCCACTTTCAGTCTCGTAACTCCTTCTCTCGTACCTCTGATTCCTTCCGTGAGTGTTCTTTGTGTTCAAGGGTTTCTTGTGTTGTTAATCCTCTGGTATCTTCTAAGTTCCTGCGATTCGTTTCTCTTTGTTGGTCTGCTTTCCTTTTATTTATTTTTCCATAACGTTACTAGTACTTTATTTTAAATACAAGTATTTGATTTGCAATTTGCGAAATTTATCTGAGGAGTAGAATGTTTGAAGTTGGATTGATGTTTATTTGAGTGCCTTGTTTATCGATAGATAATTTTTCAGCGTACGATACCAATCAATATCGGATATGGTTAGTGGGAAAATGATAGTTGCAAAAACTACAAAACTTTAATAAATGACAATATCATAATAAATGCCATTATGATATACAGTTAAGTCACACCGGCTTAGCGTAGTATTAAAGTATGGTCGAACAAAGAATACATTAATGAAACTGTGTAGTACAGTTTTCTGATTACAACTCATCGGATAAATAAACAACTTGTAACGGAAAAAAGCGATGAAATACCCGATAATCCAATATATCTAGAAACAAAGTGACCATTGAAACATAAACTCTTACGTGAGATATCCAAAAAACCTTATCATACAGTAAGTTGTGGATAATGTAAGGCTAATACACGCCTTAGCTGGCAGGACGTAGTGTTTACAGTGCACTATGTCTTCTGGTGTGGGCTAGAGCAATATTGTTACTTTCATTGACCTGTCTCAGCATTATCCTTGGCTTTGACAAAATGACAGAGACTGAGGCATGAGTGATGCTAGTAACTCCATTCCTTATGCAGCCAGTCCCTGCTACGAATGGTGTGAAAATGTTGCTGATAAGAATTTTCATGTTGGGGGGGACTTTTTTTAAACAGCTAAAGAAAATTACGACTATTTTCATCACTTTTGAGTAAAATTCCATTGTGTCATAACATAGGAAATCAATTCTCTTACAAAAAATCATGACTGATTTCTATAGTCATTAAATTAGCAATTCCGTGAGAGGTCTGGTAAGATGCGAATCTGGAGGTCCGAGATTCGAATTCTGTCAATGACTTTGATACAATTAAATTACGGATAATTTGGAATTACAATTTTGTATTGATGACTTTCTTTTCCAGACTGCATTATTGTTATTATTTCATAATGAGAGTAACGTTACTGGATGTTATGTACGATAAAAAACAAGAAATAAATAAAACAAGGAAGGTTTTCAGTTACGCAATGACATACGCATTTTCAATCAGACATAATGAGTGACTTCTAGGCATCCGAAAACTTAAAATGTGGTATCTGTGAATTTGGAACCGAAAGACTGCTAGGCATACTTACATGCATACATCATCATTATAGACCATTATGCCTTTCAGCGTTCAATCTGCAAGCCTCTGTGAATTTGCTAAACGTCGCCACAATCCTCTATTTGCAACTAGTGCTGTGGCTACACTTAGTTCTCTAGCTATTATCTTTAAATCTTTAGAAACAGTCTAAACTTCGTCATCTTGGTCTCCCGCTACTTCTCTTACCCTCTATAATAGAGCCCACTATTCTCCTAGGTAACATATCGTCCTTCATTCGCCTCACATGACCCCACCACCGAGGCCGGTTTGTGCGCACAGCTTCTTCCATAGTGTTCATTCCTAACTTAACATTTATCACCTCATTCCGAGTACCCTTCTGTCATTGTTCCCACCTGTTTGTACCAGCAATCATCCTCACTACATTCATATCTGTTGTATCCTGAGTCCACCTAGCTTTTACTCCCGTAAAGTAAACTTGGTATGAATACAGACGGTGTAAAGAAATTTTCGTTCGGGTGCTGACTTCCTTCTTACACAATACTGTTGATCGCAATTGCGATCTCACTGCATTAACTTTACTGCACCTTGATTCAATTTCACTTACTATATTTCCACCCAGGGAGAACACACGTCTTTAATACTTGAAATTATCTACGTGTTCCAGCTTTGTATCATCAATCTGACATTCAATACTCTTAGATTTCTTACCTACTGACATTAATTTAGCCTTCGAAAGGCTAGTTTTCATACCATACTCATTGCACCTATTTTCAAATTACAAGATATTAGACTACATGATTTTGGAACAATCTGACATTAAGACCAAGTCGACAGCATACGCCAGACTGTTTACTACATTTCCACCCCCCTGAATCCCTCCCTGCAACTTTATACCTTTCAGAAGATGATGTATGTAACTGTGAACAACAAATGTGAAAGATCCTTGTCTAAACTGTGTAAGTACCCTGAACCAAGAAATCATTCTACCATCAATTATCACTGCAGCCCAATTGTCCACATATACCTTTGGACTGATTTTAATAATCTACCTTTAATCATATAGTTCCGCAGTATTGCAAACATCTTTTCATTTGGTAACCTGTCATATGCTTTATCTAGATCTACGAAACAAAAAGAAACTGGCTATTCCACTTGTAGCATTCTTCAGTTACCTGCCGCCTACTGAAGATCTGATCCTGGCAGCCCCTCTGTGGTCTGAAACCACTCTGGCTTTCATCCAACTTTCTCCCAACCACTGATCGCACCCTTCCTTCCAAGATGCCAGTGAATACTTCGCCTGGTGTATTAATCAACGAGATTGCTTGATAGTTGTTGCAATACCTCATGTTCCCTTGCTTATAGATAGATGCAATTACTGCATTTGTCCAATCTGGAGGTGCTTTACCAACACTCCATGCTAATCTTACTACTCTATGAAGTCATTTCATCCCTGCCTTCCCACTATACTTCACCACTTGAGGTCTAATGTCATCTATTCCTGCTGCTTTATGACAATGGAGTTTATTTACCACCTTTTCTACTTTCTCACGCGTAATTTCACCAACAATATTTTCCTCCTTCCCATGAGCTCGGTTGTTCGCGACACCACTAAGAAGATTTCCATTTACGTTGAAAAGGTTTTCAAAATATTCCCACAACCTGTCCTGCGATTTCCTAGGATCTATTAAGAGTTCACGTGAATTACCCAAAACACTGTTCATTTCAGTTTTCCCCGGAAACATTTCCTGCTGCCTTACCTAGCCTTTCCACGTTATTACCAAAATCTTTAAAAAATACCAGAAGTCAGTTTTTTCCTCAAACTCCAAATAGTTACCTTCAAAGCACGAGAGAATTTAGAGAAACATATTAGAGATGTGGTCAGGAGAAATATAATCTAAACAAAAGTAGAAGTAATGTGATATGTGAAGACAAGTATGAAAATGACACTAGGCATAATTAATTAGACACTTTAGAAACCGAATACTATGTTCTAGATTGCCTCATACTCAAAAGTTCTTCGGAGAATTCGAAATATCCGAAGAATTCCCGACGGAGTCAAGCTGTAGTAGGGAGATGGGTGGGTTCAAAATAGGAGTGCAATGGAAAAACTGATGTTTAACCCCACGAGAAAATATTTCTTGAAATATGTAAGATATATATGCTTGGAGAAAAGCACACTTAAAATGTATTGTAATATAAATGTTAAGTACATTCGTAACATGAATATACACTGAGTGACCAAAAATCATGGGATGATACTATATGTGATACTAATAACGAGTTACTCCTCCGCTTGTCCTGAAAACGGCAGCGATACGGCGAAGCCTTGACTCTGCAAGGTGCTGGAATAGTTCTGGAGGGATCTGGACTGCTACGTACAATTGGTCTTGTATAGTTGGTGTGAGGTTCATGGAGCGTACACCAGCAACGACAGCATCCCATAAATGGTTGTTTGGATGAAAATCAGGGGATCTGGAGGGCCAATACATGATCATAACTTCACTGGAGTGCTCCTCCAGCCACCTGCGTGCCATCATAGAGCGGTGACGTGGTGCATTTTCCTATTGAAACACGGCGTCTCTATCAGGGTACTCTAGGGCCAGAAAGGGATGCAAATGGTCTGAAAGAATGTCCACATAACGTGCACCTGCCAGCGCTCCCTGCAGCCGGAAAATGGGGCATGATTGTTATCATGAGAACGCCGACAAGTCCAGGACCAAGCCACCTCCCGCCTAGACATAACCTTGTTGACACGCAGGATCCATAGATTCATGGGGCATACGCCACACTCTCACGCGCCCATCAGCTCGATACAACTGGAACTGGGATTCATCGGACAATACCACACGCCGTCAATGTTCCATGGTCCATCGCGGATGTTTGTGGGTCCATGCAGGCCGCTGAGCTCTGTGGCGAGGTGTCAGCGAAAGGTCGTCGGTTGGTGAAGTCTATGCGGTGCAGTTGCCTCCTTACAGTCCTGATAGAAATGGGTTCCTGGCTCCTAACATTCAACTGGTTGGTAATCTGGCTCTCAATAGCCCGTCGAACGCCCAGTTTTTTATCCGGAGACGACGTGATGTCCGTTCATTAAACACCTCTGGTCTTCCCGTGCGGTGGTTTACGCGGGTGGTTGCATTCTCTCTGCGATATTGAATATCCACTCTCGACACCTTTGACCTCGGAAACCCGAATTCGCGTGTAATCTCCGCAATGCCATTACGCATGCGCCGTGCGCCGATGATTATCCTACGTTCAACGTCTGTCAACTCGCAACGCGTTGCCACCTTCACGACGCTGGTGTCTGTGACAGACTGCTCAGCTACGCCGCAGCTAGCAGCAACGCTCAGGGGTCATACATGGCACATTTTCTAATGTGACACGCCTTCCTGTGACTTTTGGCCACTCAATGTATATACTGAAACCAATGTATCTCTTTAATTTAAAGATGGACTTGATTCACATTTTTATGAATACTAATTTGTAACACAGTCCATGTGTAGCCTCCGTGGCTCAGGCGGCAGCGCGCCGGCCTCTCACCGCTGGGTTCCCTGGTTCAAATCCCGCTCACTCCACGTGAGATTTGTGCTGGACAAACGGAGGCGGGACAGGTTTTTCTCCGGGTACTTCGGTTTTCCCTGTCATAATTCATTCCAGCAACACTCTCCAATATAATTTCATTCCATCTGTCAATCATTAATCGTTGCCCCAGAGGAGTGCGACAGGCTTCGGCAGCCGGCACAATTTCTATCCTCGCCCCTAGATGGGGGCTTCATTCATTCCATTCCTGACCCGGTCGAATGACTGGAAACAGGCTGTGGATTTTCATTTTGAACACAGTCCATGTAATTGGCACTATGTGTTTATCGTTGAACTTTTCTCTTATAACCCTGATGATGATGATGATGATGCTTGTTGTTTAAAGGGGCCTAATATCTAAGGTCATCTGCCCCGCTCTTATAACTATGATGTGCAGCCTAAGTGCACGCATGCCCCTAGTAATGGATATATTTGAATAACACAATCAACAAGTTCATTGAAGGACTTTGATATTCAGGCATGAATGTTACATTCTTCTGTGAATCTCGCAGCATTCGAGGCACAAAGAGCTCTCCTGGAGCTGTCGTTTCTTTGTTCTGTACTGAGCTGCAGTAAAAATAAAGAATGGCGATGATTGGTTTAGAGATACAACGTGACAATCCTTTCATCTCCACGCACACGATTCTATCCTCTTTCAGCACTTGTCACGGATTATTAAGGTCTATGAGTTTAAGAGATGTCTGGTTATAACAGATTTCTGTCGAGAAGAATGATGGATGACTCTGCACTCAATAAAATCTTTTCCAAAACTAAACATTTTCCTGACTCTCTTGATTGTTGTGGGACTTCCGTGACTTCATGCTGGTAGGAGGAAATATATGAGTATATATCAATATGAAATCAAGAAAGAAGCTTACAGTCACATTCGTTTCACTTGAATGACAACATCGATCTTATCATGAAACGTGTCGTACAATTGCTAGCCCTAACTGGCTGTTGAACTTCGCATTAATATGAAAGGACTATGACTGGGAAGGTACTACTGTTACTACTACTACTACTACTACTACTACTACTACTACTACTGCAACCTGTTTTCCAGTCACTGACCGGGTCAGGGATGGAATGAATGAAGCCCTTATCTTGCGGCGAGGATAGGAATTGTGTCAGCTGCCGAAGCCTGTCGCACTCCTCTGGGGCAATGATTAATGACTGACAAATGAAATGTAATTACAGTGGATAATGTTTCTGGAATGAAAGATGACAGGGAAATCCGGAGTACCCGGAGAAAACGTTCCGCGTCCGCTTTGTCTAGCACAAATCTCACATGGAGTAACCGGGATTTGAACCACGGATCCCATCAGCTCAAGTTGAAATTTTAAAGGAAATTGCCGAACAAACTGGTTTGCAGATATCGTTTGAGAAAACAGAAGTAATGACTATCATCAAAGAGGCTCCACCAAAACTCCATACAAAATACGGGGACATCACCCGAGTAGACAAATTCAAATACCTGGGTGAGATCATCATGAAAAATGGACTGGACAAAGAAGCACTTCAGGAGCGAATACGCAAACTGGAAATAGCCTACCAAACATCCCGCACAATCTACAACAAAAATGCCTTTCCCAAAACACCAAGATACGTCACTATGAAACAGTTCTGAAGCCAGTAGTTCTATATGCAGCCGAAACCCTGTCTCTAAATGCCAACAAAGGACTCCTTGAAGAACTGGAGAAAAGAGAACGCAAAATTGTGAGAGGAATCTTGGGATCAAAGTACAGAAATGGAATCCATCAAAAGAGATCCAACAAGGAAGTCTACAGCAAAATAGAGAAAATTACGGACACAATCAGAACAAGACGGGCACGATTCTACGGTCATCTGAAAAGAATGGACGGAAGAAAGTTAAATAAAGAAATCTTTCACTTTTTTGATTCAAACCCCAAAACCACAATTCCCTGGTTTAGAAATACCAAAGAAGACCTGAAAATGCTACATATTTCAGCTGAAGACGCCCTTAACAGAGATCTCTTCCGCAAGAAAATATTGACGAACGGGCTAAACGGAGACGAGCAACCGAAGAGAAGACATGGTGCCCCTTGGACAGAGGAGCGTAAGTAGGCCCACTCACAAAGAATGAGGGAAATTTGGGCTCTAAAGAAGGCCAAGTTCAGTGTCGAATGCAACAAGACTTAACGTGGTCCTTGATGGCCCCAGCGAATTATATATATATATATATAATAATACAAGATTTACGCCCCACTAGCTAGTTTTACATTTGTCAGAATTGGCGAGTTGACTCAGTTTATACCAAAAGAGTTCATTAAAGTACCAGTAAATCTACCGACACGAGAGTTCCATCTTAAAATACCACCCCATGAGCCGGAATCAAACCCGCCCCAACTTGGGGTCAGAAGACCAGAGCTCTACTGTCTGCTTAAGGCGAAGAACGTGGTGATCATGGCCTAAACAAATATACGCTCTAAACATTTACTTGGTGTGATAATCGGAAACCAATGAAGACCACTTTCAGGGCTTCAAACGACAGGGCTATTGAAAGCAAGCTTCTTGTTGCATCGCTCAACTCGCTCGGTATTTTAGAACTACGGTGCGACCTGTCAGTCTGATAAGCCTTCAGCTTTAAGGCAAGTTATATCTTCAAAATGTACCTCAGGCACCTGCAGTTGTATACAATCTTACTAAAATAATTGGAAAGATAGTTTGGAGCATTTCCTCCTTGCTTCAACAAACACTTTAACGGCATAATAAGGAATGTAAATCGGAATAAAAGTCTAAAAGCTAAAAGCAAGGTATGTTTTCGCTTAACTGCACTGTTGCGTCGATTCTAAATTCCTTTTTCCGCTAGGTCAGGGTCCCATAAGCTATTTTAGCCAAGACCCAATGTCAACTACATGATATAGAAGCCATGAGCCTATTTTGAGGTCAAACAGGGCTGAAGTAATAATACCGTATAAATGAGTAAATTATTTTTGATTATTTAAACTAGAGTGATAACGTGTTATAATAACCAAGTATAGAATTTAATAATAAGGTCATCACTGGGAATGCATGAGAAACAATGTAATATCTGAATAGGCTTCAGCCAATTTTTCAACGTTTTTACAGGTGCCCAGTTCTACTTTCGACCTTCGCTAATTCAGTTCCTTCTTTTTTTTTTTTTTTGCTAGTTTCTTTACGTCGCACCGACACAGATAAGTCTTATGACGACGATGGGACATGGGACAAGGAAGAGCTAGGAGTGGGAAGCAGGCGGCCGTGGCCTTAGTGAAGGTACAGCTCCAGCATTTGCCTGGTGTGAAAATGGGAAACCATGGAAAACCATTTTCAGGGCTGCCGACAGTGGGGTTCGAACCTACTATCTCCCGAATACTGGATACTGGCCGCACTTAAGCGACTGCAGCTACCGAGCTCGGTTCAGTTTCTTCTTCTGCTTTCTTATTGTCTTATATTTTCCTTTTTCATGTATGTTTAGTCATCAGCCCGAAGGCTGGTTGGATCCTCAACAGTTCCACCATGAGCTGTCATGGATGGCCTAGGCGTCACTGAAGAGGCGTACTAGTGAAATGAGGAGTGAGGTAGTTTCCCGTTGCTTTCCTCACTGAGGCAGAAGTTGCTATTACATATCAGTCTGCCAAGCCCAATGAAATGCATGCACCAACCGACCCTATGAGCAACAGTTTCACACCATTCATAGCAGGGACTGGCTGCGTAAGGAATGGCATTACTAGCATCGCTCATACCTCAGTCACTTTCATATTGTCAAAGCCAAGGATAAGACAGAGACAGATCAATGAAAGCAACACAATTGCTCTAACCCATACCAGAAGACTTAGTGCAGTGCAAACACTAGATCCTACCAGCAAAGGCATTCTTTTTTCATAGCATCAATTTTATCTTACACTTTCTCTGTTAATATACGGGGAGCCAAATCACTAAAATAACAGAGTGTACCAAGCTCGAAGTATGCTGGGCGTGAAACGATGCTAACATTTTTTTTTTAGACTGTTCTACCTTGAGTGTAGTTTGTGAACAAATAATGAACTTGGTAATATCACACAGCACTGCACACGGTCGAGTTGCATTCAGTCCTGATAAACGTAAATGCCCACGTGTAGTGTGTAAGTTATTTGTCGGTTTCCTGTCCTGATGTACACAACGGGCAAGCGAGACTTGTAGGGGCTCTAAGGTCGACCACGTGACGAGCCCCGTCCGTGCCACGCGCCAACCGCAAGCGTTCTAGCTTATCACTTCCAGCAAAAATTTCAACGGGTTATATCTTCGAAACTTAGATACTTTGTCTTTTCAGAGAAGTTTTATGTCCCTTCGTCTTACTCTGCCTGTACACCCTGTACTTTCGTTTAGAAGCTGTGGATCACTAATTATGGTTCGTGACCGACTGGTAATGAAATGAAATGAAATGGCGTATGACTTTTAGTGCCGGGAGTGTCTGAGGACGTGTTCGGTTCGCCAGGTGCAGGTCTTTTGATTTGACTCCCTTAGGCGATCTGCGGGTCGTGATGAGGATGGAATGATGATGAAGACGACATGTACACCCAGGCCCAGTACCAGCGAAATTAACCAATGATGGTTAAAATTCCTGACCCAGCCGGGAATCGAACCCGGGCCCCTGTGACCAAAGGCCAGAACGCTAACCGTTTAGCCATGGAGCCCGACGACCCACTAGTGAAGAACTTCTGTAATATCACTTCTCTTACTGGCCAAAGGGATGGATATCAATCGGTGTACGATCAAAATAAAACGGTCTAGTAGTCTAGTGCCGGCTCCGTGGTGTACGGGTAGTGTGGTTGCCTCTTACACGGAGGCCCCGTGTTCGATTCCCGGCCAGGTCGGGGATTTTTACCTGGACCTGAGGGTTGGTTCAAGGTCCACTCAGCCTACGTGATTACAGTTGAGGAGCTATCTGACGGTGAGATAGCGGCCCCGTGCTGACCAGACGACGCCTCGTAATCTGCAGGCCTTCGGGCTGAGCATCGGTCGCTTGGTAGGCCAAGGCCCTTCAAGGGCTGTAGTGCCATGGGCCATGAGCAACGTATCACAAGTGCGAATCTCTAATTGTGGTCTGATGTCGTATACTGTGTTATCGACGACTGTTCACAGCAACTCGTGTTACCTTTAAAACTTTCCATGGCTTAATCTTCCCTTTAGACACTACGTAACCGACGAAGTGGCTGAGCGGTTTGGGTCACATAGCTATAAGCTTGTATTCGGGAGGTAGTGTGTTCGAACCCGACTATCGGTGGCCCTAAAGACGTTTTTACGTGGTTTCCCATTTTCAGGCAAAGCAAATCCTTTGACTGAACCTTAATTAAGACCACGGTCACTTCCTTCCCACTCATAGCCTTTTCCTATCCTATCGTCGCCATAAAACCTATCTCTGACGGATCGACGTAAAGCAAGTAAATATAAGGCACTACGTACCCCTAGCTTTACCCACCAGCGTCATTTTGTATTGATGTTTGAGATAGTATGGCAAAGAAGATGTAGTATGCCTTGAAGGGGAAGCAGTGGTGCCCCTGGCATGGTATGGAGGGAACTTTGTGTGAAATGCACAAGAATGTATGATACATTTGAGAAGTCTTGTTCATGCATCATTTAACCACACACGTATTTATTTAAATTCTGCGAATCTGTATCATCATGCTCATCACCCATAGATAATTTCACTAACGGTACTTTCTGCAAATATCACGAAAGAGATTCATAATGCTCACTGGAATATATCAAATTTAAAAAGACATAATTTCCGTTGTAAGTCTAATATCGTCTTCCTTTCAATTGCTTGGAACTCAATGACGTTTTCAAGTCGTAATAACATATCGAGAAAAGAAATCTCGCGAGATAATTTTGAGACAATCTCCTTTCTAACGAGCCGAAAATTCAGAACTGAGTGATTGCAATTACATTAACTGGATCGTCACCAAAGCGGCCACGATTTGAATATTGGTGATGCGTGTGTAATTTATTTATTTATTTATTTATTTATTTATTTATTTATTCCTGACTTAAATTTGTGGCGAATTTAGGGCCCACGGCTCTCTTTTACACTTACCCACTTTAAATAATATTTAAAAATATAAACATGAAAGTAAAATATAGTAATTCTGCAAAAATTAATTCTACGGAAGGATAAAACTGCCATGTTACAAATCAGTAAGGCAAGAAAAAGAATCAAAAGAGGAAATAATAATAACAATAGTAATAATAATAATAATAACTGAAATGCATAATAAAATAAAACCAATTCACACAGCATATACACGATGACTCACACAACTCATATATGCCCAGGAAAAACCGTCGGTAGGCAGATTTGAATTTATGAGAGGAAGTAAATTGCCGAATGTCCATTGGAAGTGTATTCCAGTGTCTCGTTGCAGTAACTAGAAACTATTTTTTGTAGGAATTCGTTCGATTTAATGGAATAAGTAGGACACCAGAACGGGTACTAATGTCATGGAATGAAGAAAGCTTCCTTAGGAACTCATCTCATTTCTAGGTCGGTAAAGTACAATGATGGATATCACTGAATGTACCACACAAAGTCTAGTTTACATCTGTAATAAGGAACACCTCAGCGCCGCGCATTCAAAATTTGCACCTAAATGAACTCCTCTATTGGTCAGACAGTTCACTAGTCTTGTATTTTCCTTGACTTGTTTCAAGATTGTCATTGTACCTGATGTTTCATTGTTATGAAAAATTGTTTCGTTTGAAGTGCTAAAAATATAACCTTCAGTTTAAGTTTTAAATTAATTTTGATATTGTAGATAGACCCATTCACCCCGGCATCTTCTTTAACCTACTCCACGGGTAACCCAGGAACAATAATAATAACATCCCAATGGACATTCCGCACTTTACTTCATCTCTATTCAAATCTGAATACCGAAAGATTTCCCTGAGCATGTACCGATATAAGTGAGTTGTGTGAGTCACCTTCCGTATGTTGTGTTAATCGGTTTGTCATAATAATAATAATAATAATAATAATAATAATAATAATAATAATAATAATAATAATAATAATAATAATAATAATAATAATAATACTGGCTTCACGTTCCACTACCAACTTTTACAGATTTCGGAGACGCCAAAGTGCCTGAATTTCGCCTCGCAGGAATTCTTTAACGGGTGGTATACCTACCGACGCTAGGCTGACGTGTCTGGTCTACTTCTAATACCAGGGATCGAACGCGTCAACTTAACTCGTAAGGCCAGCTTGGCAGGATATATTTACATTACGTGGTGATTCATCGTGTGTTCTCTAAGAGTGATTACACATCTGCTTGTCCTAAAGGCTTTACCAAGCTGAAAGATATCACCTTTTATTAACAACAACGAGCGAATTGGCCTCGAGATTAGGGTCACGAAGCTGTGAGCTTGCGTTCGAGAGATGGTGAGTTCGAATCCCACCGTCGGCAGACCTGCTGATGGTTTTCCGTGGTTTCCCCATTTTCTACCAGGCAAATTCTGGCGTTGTACCTTAATTCAGGCCACGGTCGCCTCCTTCCCTTTCCTAGCCCTGTGCTATCCAGACGTTGCCATACGACCTATCTATGTCGGTGCGACGTAAAGCAAATTGCACTCATTTTAACATTGATAAATAATTAGTATTAACATAGAGAGAATGCGAGCGAACTTAACTGCTGATATCGTGATCATAGCCAAGGCACCTTTGATTTTACGTGAAATCCGAAGCTTCTGGACGTGTTATTTCATCATCATCATCATCTGTTTACCCTCCAGGTTCGGTGTTTCCCTCGGACGTAGCGAGGGATCCCACCTCTACCGCCTCAAGGGCAGTGTCCTGGAGCTTCAGAATCTTGGTCGGGGGATACAACTGGGGAGTATGACCGGTACCTCGCCCAGGCGGCTGCACCCATCGGATGAGTCTGATTGGCAACATTTTAATAATTGTATTTGTTAATAAATAGTAATAGCCAGCGTTCTTAAACAAAGGGACAGAATTGGAAATTTCTGGTAGCTAGCCCGTGAGAATGAAGCCTTGATAGGAACTCACGCTTCTTTCTCTGCTAAAAATAAATTATTGGGACACCTGTTATTACATCATCTTTTGGAACTGCGTAGTTAGAGTGGAAAAGTACTGGCAGGAGTGACTGAGATGGAGAATCATGGTTTTAGATACCCGAATCCCCTCATTCTGGAATGAACTCGTCTGTACAGATGAACATCGGAGTATGCGCTCCAATCAGATTGCTGCATTTAAATAATTTCAAAATTAGCGCGACCAAATGATATGTGGCTTGTAATTAATCCCTGTCAATATTTAAGGAAGATTATATCAAGAGGAGATGCCAGTAATTATTATAATAATTCTGAACTAACTTATTGGTTTGTGGCAAATGGATTGGAATATTGTGTATCCAGATGTTTGTTATCACCGGCAGTGGGAACCCCTTGCCAGCGTGGAGAGTGGTTTACCAGCGCGGCAGAATATATAGTCCAACTAACGCCTACTGTATTGTAGAAGAAATTGCGAACAATTTTAGAGTCACGATGCATCATGGCAGTAACAAGAATTGATGCAATTTGTGTGTACAAGGCATTTTATGGTTTTAGCAACTTTATTTTGGAGCTACCCAGCATTCCTTTGGTTGGGATTTTTAGTGGCAAGAATTAGTGTTCCTACGCCGATTAGTGCGCCAGCATCCCCCGAATAGTGGCTTCTCACGGGTCAGTCAGCATCAAGAGTCTTGGGGCGGTTAGACGTGTCTTAACTTTGCTCCGTATTCAAGTACAAAGGTACAGAATTGTGTGTATTTATTACTACAGTGGAGGTGGAAATACGCTTTATAAACAGTAGTTGGGTTGTTAAGGTATTTAAAACCACCCAAGTGAGTGGAGTATTAAATTGACAGATTTTACGAGTGTTCAGTCTATGCGGGCGAAGACGAAACTGTGAATTATGCAGAGTTGCATCTTATGTGACGTATTTTCAATATGTAGCCCGCAGAGCAAAGCAGACAGTTCAATAGGCATTGGTAGCCCGTAAGTGTGGAAACATTGCCTGCTACAGCTGATTTGTTAGTGGTGTTTGAAACGTGGAGCGAAGAAAATACTTTTACTTTCTACGAGATATTTAGCTCAAGTGGGGGTAGTCACTTTCCCCAACGGCGTGGTTTACACAAAGGGAGCGGTTGAGCCCACAAAAGACTTTGCTACAGCAGAAGCAGCCGTTAGGTTAGAGCATAGTACGTGAGATCCGGCCTAAGTTCCAAGTTATCTGAGTACTGCGTATGTGTATATATATATATATTACAGTGTAATGTCAAGTGTTAAGAACGAGTTGTTATGTTTAATATTGTGAGCAGGGAATAAACGTGTGGAAAGTGTCAAACAAGAGTGAAAATTAGTAAGATAAGCCAATGTCGGATACATCAAGAATGACCAATAATATCAACATGTTTGTCATGACTCTGTAAGACAACATGGCTGCCTTTAGTCCTGGCGATCCCGAAGTGCCCTCAATGTGAGTACACAATCTCATGTTTGATTTAAAATCTAAAGCTTTCCTTTGATAGTGGTATCTTTATTTAGATAGGTATGCGAGTGACGATGATGTAATTATAAACCCGAGTACACAGCCAGAAAATTAGGATAATTCTGTTTATGAGTAGTGTAAATATTATTATTATTATTATTATTATCATTAGTCGTGCGTGTACTATTTTGATCTGTATTGAACAAGTTATATTTTCGAGGCAATTATAATGAGTGATTCGCCTATACCTGCACTTTTATTATTATTATTAGTAGCATTCTCAGTATTTTATTTAGGCGGAATTTTATTTGTTTCACGCAAGCACAGTTACCGTAATGGAGGAGTGATGAAGTCAATTAATGATAATAAAACATATATATATATATATATATATATATATATAATCAATAGTTACTGTCGAAAATTCTGTTGGGACGACAGTAACACTGATACATCCACATATTGGTTGCTATGGCAAGTAGCGCGGTTAGACGGTTGAGTGAACAATGTTAAATAAAAGGATTTATTTTTGGCTCAGGTAAATCAAGGTGTTGTCAAATAATAAGAACGATATTGAGCAACGGTAATTTATTTGAGATGTTTGAAGGTCCGTAGTTGAGAGGATATGGTAACACATGAGGTTATTTACCTGAAGATAATTATGGAGAACAAAGAGTATGGCGAACATATTCTCAATAAAAATGGAAATATAAGTATCAGCGTGATAGCTGAGAGGTAATAAAATTCGTGCAGAATAAGAAATGATGATGACGTCGTAAATGAATAAATGTGAGGAAATAAATAAGCCAGTTAAAGAAGGTATACGAGTTAGAAGGACCAGATGATACATGTAAATGGTTTAGCCGTGAGACAATATCGTTCTATTCAGAGAAAGTTATAGTACGCATTTAAATGATATTTTAAAGTTGGGTTGGTAACATGGATCACGCAACTGGGCTGGTGTGGATGCTTGCCAGTAGGAACTATTTTATTGGTTTTAACAGATGATTATTATTATTATTAATATTAGATATATTTATTATTTTTATTTGCCTCATATCAGCCATTATTTAGGTACTTTCTTTATTGTCTGTGCATTGTCTATGCATTTTATTCTGAAGAAACCACAGTAACATTTGCAATGGGTCATGGCTATATTTCAGCGAATTATAATATGTTGAGACGCTGAAATAGGCCAAAAGTGTGGTATGTGCTGATGACAAGGTTCATATATGTATATATTAGTGGAACTTTAGGTATTAGGTTAGGATTTCTGGCTGCGTTACCTCGCTTGGTGTACATATTAGTATAAGTTAGTGTATGTTTCTTTAAAGTAGGAGAGTTTGTCTTTTCCAGATTAATTTACGATATCTAGGTAAGGGTCATTCGCATATATCGAAAGTAAAGCTTTAGATTTGTGTGCAACAACAACCAAGGTCCATTATGTGAGATAAAGTTACTGAATTCTCAGGTTAAAGCAAGTATTGTTTATTGCACTTGGAAGGAAGATATTGTAATTATGGGAACTCAGTAACAGTTTTGGTTAGAGAAATATTATTATTATTATTAATATTGGTGAACTATATTATGAGAATTTCATGGTTATGCCTTTACACAGTGGATTAGGTATTTCACTAAATTATGGCAAATAGGGTTTTATAGATAAAGAAAACCCAATAAGCACTGTTAAGAAAGATTCTATTTCAATGGTGTTACTCATGGCAAATGAATGTTCTAAGAAAACTGACATAAACATACTATAATTTATCAGGATGGTGGATCAAGAGTACCATAATTACAGGTCATGTTAAGATATTATTATTATTATTATTATTATTATTATTATTATTATTAATATTGAATATTATTATTTAACATTTCACCAATGCAATTCACAAGCAATTAGGGAGTCTTGATGAATACCATATTAATCACTTATGTCAATCAATTGTGGATTTATTAATTAATTAAATAATTTACATTTTATATTTTTTTATTTAATTTGTCTACGATTTGGTTAACAACAGTATTGGATTTTGGTAGGCGAATATTACTTCTTTAGGATTTTTTTTATGATATCCAATAGAGAAATAACATTCATTAAATGATATTATTATTATTGTTTCAATTAATATTATTATTATTATTATTATTATTGTTATTACAATATTATTATTATTATCATCTCGATGCATTGTAAATTCACTGATATCACTATATTGGAGGATTTGAGTCACAAGATAATGATTTCCAGCGGTCAGTTAGGCAATTAATTATGTAATTAATAAATTTGAGTACAATCAAACTAGTAAAATTAATTAATTATTATATTATGGTAACTTTTGGTATGTTTGTTTGTAAACTTATTTCACATATTTGAGAGGTTAGTAGTGACAATTTCTAGATTTGATCTGCGCAGAATCGTCGTATTATTTCAATTATTATTATTATTATTATTATTATTATTATTATTATTATTATTATTATTATTATTATTATTATTATTATTATTATTATTATTATTATTATTGTTGTATTACATTTTAGGTCGGTTTTCCAAACCACAGATATGCATTTGGGATACACTGTGGAGACTTTCCTGTATTTTTTTTAATTGGTTTACAATGTAATTCGGTGATATTAAAACAATTTTATTAATTAGTTAATTGATACTTTATTTATTTTTTTATATTTATATAAAACAATTTTATCTATTATAATTATTTTGACTGATGGCAAGTAGTTTTTTTTTATGAATAACTTGAATTGGCTATACAAAAATTTATTCACATCAATATTATTATTATTATTATTATTATTATTATTATTATTATTATGGTTATTATTATTATTATCATCACTAAGAGTTCTCATGATTATATTGTTATTCAATTGATCCACCTGGTTTATCATCATCATCATCATCATCATCTGTTTACCCTCCAGGTTCGGTTTTTCCCTCGGACTCAGCGAGGGATCCCACCTCTACCGCCTCAAGGGCAGTGTCCTGGAGCTTCAGACTCTTGGTCGTGGGATACAACTGGGGAGAATGACCAGTACCTCGCCCAGGCGGCCTCACCTGCTTTGCTGAACAGGGGCCTTGTGGAGGGATGGGAAGATCGGATGGGATAGGCAAGGAAGAGGGAAGGAAGCGGCCGTGGCCTTAAGTTAGGTACCATCCCGGCATTCGCCTGGAGGAGAAGTGGGAAACCACGGAAAAACCACTTCGAGGATGGCTGAGGTGGGAATCGAACCCACCTCTACTCAGTTGACCTCCCGAGGCTGAGTGGACCCCGTTCCAGCCCTCGTACCACTTTTCAAATTTCGTGGCAGAGCCGGGAATCGAACCCGGACCTCCGGGGGTGGCAGCTAATCACGCTAACCACTACACCACAGAGGCGGACTCCACCTGGTTTATAAACAACATTATCCTAGTATATATGTACAGTTACACAGACATTATATAATTGGATGAGTTAATATGGGAAACATCATTTAAAACATGATTTTATGGAAAATTATAAATATTATTCTTTAGGGATTAATGAGGTAGTCATGTGTGTCATTATTGAGAATTCTAGCTGTACAGTCTCATATGGAAATAATGTAACATTTACAAGTCTATTTTACATTTTATAAAAATTTTTTTTACTTTTCTCTTTTGATTTATCAATAAAATTTTATACACACATTTAAACTTAAATCAGTCTGAGTCATAAATCATTGTAGTCAATAGTTTTACCGAATGCACTATCCCTATGCATCCTGATTCGACGACAGGGACTGATCGCGCCTGAGAAGAGGACCTCACCACCTTCGGTAAGTATATTTTTTCTAGGGCAGCCGAGGCAACATTGACATCTAATCTACACCGAAGGAGCTCTGCAAGGGTGCACGGCCTCACTTGCTATGCTGAGCAGGGGCCTTGTGGAGGGATGGGAAGATTGGAAGGGATAGGCAAGGAAGAGGGAAGGAAGCGGCCGTGGCCTTAATTTAGGTACCATTCCGGCATTCGCCTGGAGGAGAAGTGGGAAACCACGGAAAACCACTTCCAGAATGGCTGAGGTGGGAATCGAACCCACCTCTACTCAGTTGACCTCCCGAGGCTGAGTGAACCCCGTTCCAGTCCTCGTACCACTTTTCAAATTTCGTGGCAGAGCCGGGAATCGAACCCGGGCCTCCGGGGGTGGCAGCTAATCACGCTAACCACTACACCACAGAGGCGGACGACGTGTTATTTTATTTCATAAATCCCCCGTGCATTGGCCGGTATTCGAACCATGGTCACCTCCATGAGAAGCTAGGGACGATGCCACTCGGTTATCGTGTCTTCTAGATACAGTGAATTTTTGTGATCATTGCAATGGTCCGTTCTTCATTCGCTGCTCATGGTTCATGTTAACGGTTTGATTTGACCATCTTATTAATTCTGATTACAGTCCGGCCCCGCGGTGTAGGGGGCAACGCGCCCGCTTGTTAGCCGGCGGCCTCGGGTTCGATTCCCGGCCGGCTCAGGGATTTTTATTGTACATGATTACTATTACTGGCCTGGGGACTGGGTGCTTGTGTCGTCCTTAATGTTTCTTTCCTCACATTCAACACTTTACACTTCTGCAATTTCCAAATACACGCAGGTTCATAACGTATGGTGCAAAGTAGGCTCAAAAGATCTTTTTTAGGTCTACGCCCCGAAAAATAGCATTTTATAAAATTTAAAAAAATCTGAATATAACCACATTATAAAACGTAAATCCTCTAGATTATCATCCTATTCATTGGTAGATGTCTTCGCATTATCCAAACGTAAACTTAAACTCGTTCTCCAATGGGCGAGTTTTTCCATTAGCAGCTCCACAGCTGAATTGCTAGGTTACAGGGGTCCCGGGCTCGATTTCCGGCTGGGTCAGGATGTTTAACCATCGTTGGTTAATTAAGCTGTCACGGGGGCTGGCTGTATATGCCGTCTTCGTTAACAGTTCATCCTCATCGCGATGTGCAGGTCGCCTAAGGTTGTCATATGAAAAGACCTGCACCTGGCGAGCCGAACATGTCCTCGGACACTCCCGACACTAAAAGCCATACGCCAACTCTTTTTTTTTCATTGGCAGAACTGCACGTTGTGTGGTATGTGCTGTACTTTCCCCAACCACGGAGTGGGATGATTCTGTATATAGTCTGCCTGTCTGGCTGTCTTAACACTAAGATACGCTCCTGCAGACATCAGTATATGAGCAGAATACTAGACTCTACAATCCACTGCGGTCTAGTGCAGTAACGAGTAATGCTTTATGTTCCGTAGCTTCACGTTAATAAAATGAAAGACAGGCGACTTAAAATCCGCAGAAATTTAATTCTCTCTTCTCTCCTCTGCACATTACTTTGTTTGTCTCAGTTTCATCGTGTTCCTCTTTCTCTCTCTTTCACTTCTCACCACTCCGCAAGACGGTGGAGGAACAGGAAGACGGAAGCTAACTTAATCAGGAAGGAGGAATGGTGGAACTCCCCTTCGCCTGCACACTCAATTCACACGCTTCTAGACACACTGCAAAACAAATGCATGATTCATGTCCAGGAGAGTGGCCGCCATCTATTCTACCACCAGAGGTTGTTATTGGAGCCTAGGGAATTGTAGATCAAGTACCCTGTTCTTTACACTCTCGATATTATGTACAGAAAACCCTCACAACATCTGACTAATTGTGTGAAACCCAATCCAAATTGTAGAATATATTTTACTTCTCCATTACCAAAATTTACCTCATATTCATGTTCATATTTACAAGTAAACGATAATAAGATTAGTCTCCTGGCTCCTATATTAGAACGACAAGCAAAGCAAGCAAAGTCACCTCCCTACAGGCCATGAAGGCCCTTGGAGGAGTGGAAGGTAAAGGCTTCCACCATTGTAAACCTCGGCACGTGATGGGGTAGAGTGGTTAGGTTTACGCCCGGCCGCCTTTGCCCCCAGGAATTAACCTGGTACTCATTTTTCGTGTAGGCTGAGTGAACTTCAGGGCCATAGTGGAAATCTCGTTTCTTAAATTTTCGGCTTCCTGACGGGGATTCGAACCCACGTCCTCCCGGGTGAATCGAGCACGCCTTTACCGCCTCGGCCAGGCAGCCCCTTTAGAACGACAAGTGTGAGATAAATTTTCATTCATCACTGCGAACTCATCTTCATTTATACCCATGAACATCCGAATCATCATCGTTCCTCAAGGTAACAAGCTTTCTTTACTTCTGGATGCAGCCATTTTTTAAAAGACAGAGGTCACCTGTCAGAGAAAACCACAAAGCACAGGATTATCGTAAGATACGCTACAGCGATCTATCGAATCGTTTGTCTTCATAGGACACTGTCTGATGAATCACCATGTAGCGAACAAGGGAAGTGGCAGATTAAATTCGGAATGGGAAAGATCATGGTTGGGTCAGCGGAAGGCGTAACTCGTAGGCGTAGATAACTCGTAGTTGGAAAAAACGGAAGACATGATGAATTCTGACTTACGGCATAGTTGGAACAACAGAAGGCATTGTGACGTGGGTATTGTTTACAAAGTAACGACATATAAACGAGTGCTGGGCAAGGAGAGGTGAGCCGTGGTTGATACATGGGAGAAGAATAAAATAGATATGAATGAGAGACAAAAGGAGTCCGCCTCTGTGGTGTGGTAGTTAGTGTGATTAGCTGCCACCCCCGGAGGCCCGGGTTCGATTCCCGGCGCTGCCATGAAATTTGAAAAGTGGTACAAGGACTGGAACGGTGTCCACTCAGCCTCAGGAGGTCAACTGAGTAGAGGTGGGTTCGATTCCCACCTCAGGTATCCTGGAAGTGGTTTTCCGTGGTTTCCCACTTCTCCTCCTGGAAAATGCCGGGATGGTACCTAACTTAAGGCCACGGCCGCTTCCTTCCCTTGTCTATGGCTTATAATAATCCCATCCCATGCAAGGCTCCTGTTCAGCATAGCAGGTGACGCCAGCTGAGCGAGGTACTGGTCGTCCTCCTCAGTTGTATCCTCGACCCAGCGTCTGAAGCTCCAGAACACTGCCCTTGAGGCGGTAGAGGTGGGATCCCTCGCTGAGTCCGAGAGAAAAACCGGCCCTGGAGGGTAAACGTATAGGTTAAAGATGAAGAAGAAGAGAGACAAGAGAGGGTAAAACAAGATTACCAACGTCGGTTTTACAAAACAGATGTGTTCAGAGCACAAACATGACGAGTTACCAACAACGTGATCAAGCAAACAAATTATCATAGCTCATATCTTGCTGTGTTACAAAACTATTACAAGGAATGGTTACAGAAATGCGATGCGGTATGAAATACGTACTTCAAACAAGACGAATGTTTCCCAAACAAGGTAATGTGTTACGTAAACAGGAAAAAATTAAGCTGGAATTCAAGGGGACAATTTTGAGAAAAGATTCGTTTGCAGGAACAGGGAATAGGTATTGTAATAAGTTACCAAGAGGGGTGTTCGATAAATTTTCATCTTTGAAATCATTTAAGAAAATTCCAAGCAAACAATGCATAGAGAATCTGCTACCTAGTGACAGTCCTTAATACAGATCGGTGGTGAATGATGATTATGAAGGATGTATTCAAAATTCTGAGCCTCCGTGGTTCAGGCGGCTGCACGTCGGCCTCTCACCGCTGGGTTCTGTGGTTCAAATCCCGGTCGCTCCATGTGAGATTTGTGCTGGACAAAGCGGAGGAAGGACAGATTTTTCTCCGGGTACTCCGGTTTTCCCTGTCATCTTTCATTCCAGCAACACTCACCATTACCATTTTTCATTTCATCTGTCAGTCATTAATCAATGCCCAAGAGAAGTGCGACAGGCCTCGGCAGCCGGCAAAATTCCTATCCTCGCCGCAAGATGGGGGGCTCCATTCATTCCATCCCTGACCCGGTCAATGACTGGAAAACAGGTTGTAGGTCTTCTTCATGTGTTTCTATTGTTGTTGGCAGTGTGAGGTGTTTTGTGTACCGAAACAAGCACAAGTGCCCATTTCCCGGGACAGAGGAATTAACTACATATGCCTAAAATTCCCAGACCTTGTCGAGAATCTATCCCGGCACCTACTGAATCATAGACCACCGACGCTGACCTTCCATCCAAGGAACCAGACGATTATTGGTCCTAATATATTCCTCTAAATAGTGAAAACAGAAAACACAATAATTATTCTGTGAAATACTTAAAGACAAATTGATAGTTAATTGATAGGAAATAGTTTTTCACAACTCGTAGAGATAGAACTAGGAAATAATTTAACTGAGAGAGTTGGCTGTACGGTTAGGGTGGCACAGCTGTGAGCTTGCATTCGGGAGATAGTTGGTTCGAACCGCACTGTCGGCTGCCCTGAATATGATTTTCGGTGGTTTCTCATTTTCACACCAGGCAAATGTTGGGGTTGTACCTTTTTAAAATCCACGGCCACTTCCTTCCCACTCCTATTCGTTTCTTATCCCATTGTCGCCATAAGACTTTTCGGTGTCGGTGTGACGTAAAGCAAATTGTAATAAATAAGATGAAAATCTGCGAGTGTCCAATACCGGTATTTGGTGGTCGTGTCTTCCTCTGAAGTTCAACTTGTATTCTTGGGACTGACTGCACACTGTTCTAGACTCTTCAAACCAGCCTGAAGTTAGCAGCAGAGCCGGGAATCGATCGTTGTCGAGAATCTACTGTGCAGACCTTAGATCACGGCAGCGGCTGAGAGAAATTCTATATGCATGCCATAAAGCCACGACAGTAAGCATGAGGTACTTACAGTACACTCAGATATATAGAGGCGATGTTGAGAGAAAAGCTATGATCGAAGATAATCGGGCAACAGTTGCCTTTGGAGTAAATGAAGATAACTGACTAGAAAATAACATATTTTCGCTAAACAGATTGTTTTCTTTTATCGGGCCTATATGTAGTGGGCATATTAAATATACCAAAAATAGCAACCTCCTCTTTACATTTGAATTTTCATACAATTCGAATATTGGAGCGGGTTGGCTATGTGACATGCGTCATGTAGGTGTAAGCTCACATCCGTAGCAAGGTGGTAGGTTGGTTCCCTAAAGACAGCATCCCTGAATGTTGTTCTACGAGGTTTTAATTTTCAATTGATATTAATACTGGGGTTGTATCTTACTTATGGCCCCAGTCACCACCTTCCCAGTCACCAGAAACTTGCCTAAGCAGTCGTATGTATGGTCGAATGTAATTCTTACTGACACTGATACAAACCAAACCCCATGGTGCAAGAGCCCAACCAAGCGACCTCTGGTCAGCCCGAAGGTCTGCAGATTATGAGGTGTCATGTTGTCAGCACGACGAATCCTCTCACCCGTTATTCTTGGCTTTCCAGACCGGGGCCGCCATCTCACCGTCAGATAGCTCCTTAATTGAAAAACACGTAGGTTGAGTGGACCTCGAACCAGCCCTCAGACTGAGGTAAAAATCCCGGACCTGGTCTGGAACCGAACCCGGGGCCTTCGAATGACAGGTTGACACGCTACCCCTACACCGCGGAGCCGGCACGGACACTGATACTGAGCCGTATCATGCCGGCCCAAAAGAGATATTCAGATTATTATTTGACATAATATATAAATTTTATTCATATAAATATCAGTTATATATGATAGAGTAATGAATCCTAAGATAGTTGAGACCGGAAATCTATGGAGCCATCAAGTCGCTGGATATTGCCCAACATTTCCTCGGGACCGTGAGAATAGCTTAGCGTCACCAAGCGTTGGCACAGATCGGCACGTGTACAAGGTGCTGACCAAGCTAAATATTCAGCCAATGAGAACGTGAGGATATGGCAAACATGGAGTCTACATCGCGGGAAGTTATAATCCCAGGTTGACCAACGTGTACAGTTGCTTGAGTTAAATTCTGTCATTTGTCGGATTTCCACAGGTCTATAAGTGAAATATAATCAGGAATGCGATATAAAAATTATAGGAAGAGATTTGATATGATTTGAACTGTGTTTTATTAATATGTTATAATTAATATTGTGTCATTATCAACGGCAAACATACTGATTGGTGGTTTGTCTAGACAAATATATCAGTAACAGTATATGGTTTTAAACAGTGTTTCAGTTGGATAAAGTAACTGATGCAGAGTTAATTGCAGATGATATTATCGCAAAGCTCACTACCAATATATAGACGGTGAAAATTAGCCGCAGTGTAGAAAGTACAGGAGAGACGTGCCATTGTCTCATATTTTCGTGTCGGTCGCGTTTCGCGAGGAACTCTCGATCCGTACCGCGTGCCGCTCTCAATAAGTGTGTACATAAACCCTTAAGTGTAAAATTTGTAGGGTATTTATTTTGTGTCAGTGTGTTGGCTGAGTGTATAGCCAAGCAAGGGCTGTTCGGCACGTGCAGAATTGAGCGGTGAAGAGATATTCATCCAAAGCCTTCTGTGTTGCAGTGTTAAATAACTTTCAGCAAGAAGATGGCTTCGCCTATGGAAGAAGGAAGTGTATTTCTACGTGTTGAAGCAGTGATCGACATGGAGTAGAAACCCAATAAGGCAGAGATGTGAGCTGCTGCCATGTATCCAGAGAGTCGTCCAAGTTCAGATAAGACGCATGTGTTAATTATGGAATGTTATATGGGTTATGTTAAAATACTAGTGCAGTTTAGAATAGGGATTTTATTTAACGTAAAGTAAGCATGACGGCATGTGTTTATTTCACTTTGATCTTGTTGTATATACAGATAAGAGAGTAATGCATGTTCTTTATTTTTTTATTTTGATTTATGACTAGATAATTGGGATAATGAGGGATTTGGTAGGATTATGTGTTGTTCATTTATGCATGATAATTTAGTGTAGATTATTAATTATTAATTAAATTCGTATCCCGTATCGTTGTGATGATTTCAAGGGTGACTCCATTCGAAATAACTACGTATCAGTGTATGCGTACATATGTTACCATATATCATGAACAATGGACAAACAGAAGAAGATTATTTCTGAAAGTATGCAAGTATTCAATGTTGTGCTTGATACTTCATTTCAATTTTGTTTCTTTGAATAATTAACGTTGTTAATGTCCAGTTATTTCTTTAATTTTGAGATTTTTGTAATGGCATTTTATTATTTGATTTATTTGATTTTCGAGTAGTATGATTCGGGGATATTTATGAATAAACTCATCCTACCCCATATTATTGATTCTCATTCGAGTTATACCTCCATTTTCCTGTCATTTACTTATATTTAAGTGTAGAACTTCGACTTTTAACCTGACCCAATTGACGACCAACCCACTCTCTGCCCAACCCTGAATTAGTCGGATGTTCATACAGGAATGGAGGCATCGTCCTAGAGGGTATTTACCCCTGGGTACGGTACAATACAGTTGTACAATAATACATCGAGTAGGTTACTAATGTTGCCAAAACGTGCTCCACATTACTAGAATTATCATATTCAAATGGCAGTATTGCAGACTACAATATCTGAAGGTAAGAAACAAATGTATTGACCATTCCTGTCCAGATCTGTGCATGTTCTACAGCATCCTTTTTTCTTCTTTACGGAAGCAGTCATTAGTAAATTGCGCTCAGTTGTTGAGTCCAATGCCGGCCCCGTGGTGTAGGGGTAGCGTGCCTGCCTCGTACCCGGAGGCCCCGGGTTCGATTCCCGGCCAGGTCAGGGATCTTTACCTGGACCTGAGGGCTGGTTCGAGGTCCACTCAGCCTACGTGATTAGAATTGAAGAGCTATCTGACGGTGAGATAGCGGCCCCCGTCTAGAAAGCCAAGAATAACGGCCGAGAGGATTCGTCGTGCTGACCACACGACACCTCGTAATCTGCAGGTCTTCCGGCTGAGCAGCGGTCGTTTGGTAGGCCAAAGCCCTTCAAGGGCTGTAGTGTCGTGGGGTTTGGTTTGGTTTGGTTTGTTGAGTCCAATATGTTAATACTGAATGATAATGGGTTACACATTATCTCACTGTAAATGAAATGGCGTATGGCTTTTAGTGCCGGGAGTGTCCGAAGACATATTCGGCTCGCCAGGTGCAGGTCTTTTCATTTGACTCCCGTAGGCGACCTGCGCATCGTGATGAGGATGAAGTGATGATGAAGACGACATATACACCCAGCCCCGTGCCAGATAAAATAACCAATGATGGTTACAATTCCCGACCTAGCCGGAAATCGAACCCGGGATCCCTGTGGCTAAAGGCCAGCACGCTAACCATTTAGCCAGGGAGCCGGACATCTCACTGTAATGTTACCTTTTCTTGAGTCCTCGTTCCCATTCAGTACTGTGGAGCTCAAGGCTCAAGAAAAGGTTCGCGTACTATACTTACACCTCACCCAATATGAAAGTGGTAGACATAGAAGAAAACTCCAGATCAGCTACGATAAATGTGTAATTAATACCTTTTTAAAAATTGAAGGTCAGTTTAGGTCATCCAAACATTTCTAGGATACTTTTACTTCGAATGTCTATTTTAGGAATTCGACGGGACATTTCTGTTTGTTATCGTTCCATCAGTTGTACGTCTTTCATTTTATTCAGAAATTAATCCTGACCTGAACATATTATAATATAGTGAAAATCTGTAGATTATGTTACTCTTTCTTTATCAACGTCAGGAGCATCTTGCTGTAGAGACACACATATGCGATGGTAATATAGCTAAATAGATCAGTTACAGTATGTTCACTACTCTGCACAGACACAAGAAATTAATCAGAAATGATTACAAATTGAATAGTACAGAGAAACATAAATTAAAATAATGCATAATTGGTTATGAAAAGATTTATATATAAAATGTTGAGGCATATACTATGGTAACGGGAAAAATGTTCATTGATAAAGTTCCTGAATTGTATTTTGCCTTTTTATAATCACAGACGAAAAACCCCATTTATGCACATTCCGGCTGGATCTACCAACAACCACTCGAAGACTGTTTAGTGCCTTCCAAATTCTACTTGTGACTACAGAGGAGGTTTTACTTTGGTTCCAAACAATTTAAAAGCTATTGCTATTAGTTTTATGTCGCACCGATACAGACAGGTCTTATGACGACAATGGGATTGGATAGGCCTAGGAGTGGGAAGGAAGTGGCCGTGGCCTTAATTAAGGCACAGCCCCAGCATTTGCCTGGTGTGAAAATTGGAGACCACGGAAAACCATCTTCAGGGCTGCCGACATTGGGGTTCGATCCCACTATCTCCCGGATTCGAGCTCACAGCGGCGCGCCTTTAACCGCACGGCTAACTCGCCCGGGCGAGCTTAATTAAGACCACGGTCGCTTCCTTTCCATTCATAAGCCTTAAGAACTATCTGTGTCGGTGTGACTTAAAACAAATTGTAAAAAGTCAATCCATTGTGTTCCTCCACTTTGCTGGCTTATGGTATTTTGGTTTGCACCTTTTCGTAAAGCAGGGAGAGATAAACCTTTTTAAAAGGGTCAATCACGCAAGATAAGTAACGTTATATAACAAACAATCCTTATAAAAAGTAATACCTACGAAGATAGTGTGTGCACATGGTCTAGAGGCTGATGGCGACACGCAAAGGTTATCCAATTTTAACTGTGAATCAGCCCTAAATCAACAATGAGAAGGACACATTTTCTAGATATCAATGAAAGTGACTGAGATATGAGTGGTGCTAGTAATGCCATTCTTTATGCAGCCAGTCTATGTTTCTAAATGGGGTTAAAATGTCTCTCATAGGATCGGATCGTGTGTACATTTTAGTGGGACTGCAGACTGACATACTGCACCCATCGGATGAGTCTGATTGGCAACATTTTAATAATTGTATTTGTTAATAAATAGTAATAGCCAGCGTTCTTAAACAAAGGGACAGCATTGGAAATTTTTGGTAGCTAGCTCGTGAGAATGAAGCCTTGATAGGAACTCACGCTTCTTTCTCTGCTAAAAATAAATTATTGGGACACCTGTTATTACATCATCTTTTGGAACTGCGTAGTTAGAATGGAAACGTACTGGCAGGAGTGACTGAGATGGAGAATCATGGTTCTAAATACCCGAATCCCTTTATTTTGGAATGGACTCGTCCATATAGATGAACAGCGGAGTATGTGCTCCAATCAGATTGCTGCATTTAAATAATTTCAAAATTAGCGCGACCAAATGATATGTGGCTTGTAATTAATCCCTGTCAGTATTTATGGAAGATTATATTAAGAGGAGATGTCAGTAATTATTATAGTAATTCTGAACTAACTTATTGGTTTGTGGCAAATGGATTGGAATATTATGTATCCAGATGTTTGTTATCACCGGCAGTGGGGACCCCATTGCCAGCGTGGAGAGTGGTTTATCAGCGCGGCCGAAGATATAGTCCAACTAACGCCTACTGTATTGTAAAAGAAATTACGAACAATTTTAGAGTCACGATGCATCATGGCAGTAACAAGAATTGATGCAATTTGTGTGTACAAAGCATTTCATGTTTTTGGTAACTTTGCTTTGGAGCTACCCAGCATTCCTTTGGTTGGGATTTTTAGTGGCAAGAATTAGTGTTCCTACGCCGATTAGTGCGCCAACATCCCCGAGCGGTGGCTTCTCACGAATCAGTCAGCAGTAAGAGTCTAGTGGCGGTCAGACGTGTCTTAAATTTGCTCCGCACTTAAGTACGATTGTGGTAAATTATATATATTTATTAGTACTGTGGAGGAGGAAATGAATGTTATAAACAGAAGTGTAGGTGGTAAAGTTTTCGAAACCCCACAAGTGAGTGGAGGAACAGATTAACAAATTATACAAGTGTCTAAATCTATGCAGGGTAAAGAAATGAAACTGTGAATTATGCAGAGTTGCATCTTATGTGACGTATTTTCAATATGTAGCCCGCAGAGCAAAGCAGACAGTTCAATAGGCATTGGTAGCCCGTAAGTGTGGAAACATTGCCTGCTACAGCTGATTTGTTAGTGGTGTTTGAAACGTGGAGCGAAGAAAATACTTTTACTTTCTACGAGATATTTAGCTCAAGTGGGGGTAGTCACTTTCCCCAACGGCGTGGTTCACACAAAGGGAGCGGTTGAGCCCATGCAAGACTTCGCTTCGTGAGAAGCAGCAGTGTGTTAAAGCAGAGTACGTAAAATCCGGCCTAAGTTCCAAAATATCTGAGTACTGCGTATGTGTGTATATATGTATTACAGTGTAATGTCTAGTTTTAAAACAAGTTGTCGTGTTTAATATTATGGGTAGGAAATAAACGTGTGCACAGTGTCAAACAAGAGTGGAAAGTAGTAATATAAGCCAATGCCGGATACAGCAAGAATGGTCAATGATATTAACATGTTGGTCATGAATCTGTAAGACAACATGGCTGCCTTTAGTCCTGGCGATCCCGAAGTGCCCTCAATGTGAGTACACAATCTCATGTTTGATTTAAAATCTAAAGCTTTCCTTTGATAATGGTATCTTTATTTAAATAGGTATGCGAGTGACGATGATGTAACTATAAACCCGAGTACACAGCCAGAAAATTAGGATAATTCCGTTTATGAGTAGTGTAAATATTTATATTTATTATTATTGTTATTATTATTATTATTATTATTATTAATCGTGTATGTACTAAATTTGATCTGTTAGTATCGAACAAGTTATATTTTTGAGGCAATTATAATGGGTGTTTCGCATATACCCGCACTATTGCATTTAGGCGGAATTTTTTTTTTGTTTCACGCAAGCACAGTTATCGTGGTGGAGGAGTGATGAAGTTAATTAATGATAATAAAACATATATATATATATATTCAATAGTTACTGTCGAGAATTCTGTTGGGACGACAGTAACACTGATACATCCACATATTGGTTGCTATGGCAAGTAACGCGGTTAGACAGTTGAGTGAACAATGCTAAATAAAAGGATTTATTTTGGCTCAGGTAAAACAAGGTGTTGTCAAATGATAAGAACGATATTGAGCAACGGTAATTTATTTGAAATGTTTGAAGGTCCGTAGTTGAGAGTATATGGTAACACATGAGGTTATTTACCTGAAGATAATTATGGAGAACAAAGAGTATGGTGAACATATTCTTAATAAAAATGGAAATATAAGTATCAGCGTGATAGCTGAGAGGAAATAGAATTCGTGCAGAATAAGAAATGATGATGACGTCGTAAATGAATAAATGTGAGGAAATAAATAAGGCAGTTAATGAAGGTATACGAGTTAGAAGGACCAGATGATACATGTAAATGGTTTAGCCGTGACACAATATCGTTCTATTCAGAGAAAGTATATTACGCATTTAAATAATATTTTAAAGCTAGGTTGGTAACATGGATCACGCAACTGGGCTGGTGTGGATGCTTGCCAGTAGGAACTATTTTATTGGTTTTAACAGATGATTATTATTATTATTAATATTAAATATATTTATTACTTTATTTGCCTCATATCAGCCATTATTTAGGTACTTTCTTTTATGGTCTGTGCATTGTCTATGCATTTTATTCTGAAGAAACCACAGTAACATTTGCAATGGGTCATGGCTATATTTCAGCGAATTATAATATGTTGAGACGCTGAAATAAGCCAAAAGTGTGGTGTGTGCTGATGACAAGGTTCATATATGTATATATTAGTGGAAATGTGGTATTAGGTTAGGATTTCTGGCTGCGTTACCTCGCTTGGTGTACGTATTAGCATAAGTTAGTGTATGTTTATTTAAAGTAGGAGAGTTTGTCTTTTCCAGATTAATTTTACGATATCTAAGTAAGGGTCACTCGCATATATCGAAAGTAAAGCTTTAGATTTGTGTGCAACAACAACCAAGGTCTATTATGTGAGATAAAGTTACTGAATTCTCAGGTTAAAGCAAGTATTGTTTATTGCACCTAGAAGGAAGATATTGAAATTATGGGCAACTCAGTAACGGTTTTGATAAGAGAAATATTATTATTATTATTAATATTGGTGAACTCTATTATGAGAATTTCATGGTTATACCTTTACACAGTGGATTAGGTATTTCATTAAATTATGGCAAATATGGTTTTATAGATAAAGAAAACCCAATAAGCACTGTTAAGAAAGATTCTATTCAAATGGTGTTACTCATGGCAAATGAATGTTCTAAGATAACTGACATAAACATACTATAATTTATCAGGATGGTGGATCAAGAGTACCGTAATTACAGGTCATGTTAAGATATTATTATTTATTATTATTATTATTATTATTATTATTATTATTATTATTATTATTATTAATATTGAACATTATTATTTAACATTTTACCAATGAATTTCACAAGCAATTAGGGAGTCTTGATGAATACCATATTAATCACTTGTGTCAATCAATTGTGGATTTATTAATTAATTAAATAATTTACATTTTATATTTTTTTTATTCAATTTATCTACGATTTGGTTAAGAACAGTATTGGATTTTGGTAGGCGATTATAAATTCTTTAGGATTTTTTTATGATATCTAACATAGAAATAACATTCATTAAGTGATATTACTATTATCGTTTCAATTATTATTATTATTATTATTATTATTGTTATTACAATATTATTATTATTATCATCTCGATGCATTGTAAATTCACTGATATCACTATATTGGAGGATTTGAGTCACAAGATAATGATTTCCAGTGGTCAGTTAGGCAATTAATTATGTAATTAATAAATTTGAGTATAATCAAATTAGTAAAATTAATTAATTATTATATTAGGGTAACTTTTGGTATGTTTGTTTGCAAACTTATTTCACATATCTGAGAGGTTAGTAGTGACATTCCTAGATTTTGATCTGTGCAAAATCGTCGTATTATTTCAATTATTATTATTATTATTATTATTATTATTATTATTATTATTATTATTGTATTACATATTTAGGTTGGTTTTCCCAAAATACAGGTATGCATTTGGGATACACTGTGGAGACTTTCCTGTATTCTTTTAATTAGTTTACAATGTAATTCAGTGATATCAAAATAATTTTATTAATTAATTAATATCGATATTTTTTAATATATAAAAAAAACAATTTTATCTATTATAATTATTTTGACTGATGGCAAGCAGTATTTTGATGAATAACTTGAATTGGCTGTATAAAAATTTATTCACATCAATATTATTATTATTATTATTATTATCATTATCATCACTAAATGTTCTCATGAGTATATTGTTATTCAATTGATCCACTTGGTCTATAAACAACATTATCCTAGTATATATGTACAGTTACACAGACATTATATAATTGGATGAATTAATATGGGAAACATCATTTAAAACATAATTTTATGGAAAATTATAAATATTATTCTTTAGGGATTAATGAGGTAGTCATGTGTGTCATTATTGAGAATTCTAATTGTACAGTCTCATAAGGTAATAATGTAACATTAACCAATCTTATTTTACATTTTATAAAATTTATTACTTTTCTCTTTTGATTTATCAATAAAATTTTATACACATATTTAAACTCAAATCAGTCTGAGTCATAAATTATTGTAGTCAATAGTTTACCGAATGCACTATCCCTATGCATCCTGATTCGACGACAGGGACTGATCGCGCCTGAGAAGAGGACCTCACCATCTTCGGTAAGTATTTTTTTTTAGGGCAGCCGAGGCAATGTTGACATCTAATCTACACCGAAGGAGCTCTGCAAGGGTGCATAGGTAATCAGGAATAAGTAGTAAAAATGTCACCCAACGCTGGGGCTTGACTGTCGTCTATAAGGGAATGGTAAGTCAACGTTAAGGTTATTTAAATGACCAGACTGAAACTTAGAACATTCATTGAACTTGTAGTAAAATGAACACTGTGTAAAAGGCGGAATTTCATATATGTGATACATATTGAATATATGTTATTAATGTTTATTTATGTAAAACATGGGACATTTGTTGTTGTTGTATATAGCACGTAAGGTCACCTAGGCATAGAGGCAGACTTTTATGCATAATGGTTATAACACAGGAGCAGTGGGAGCAGCTGGTCGCGAGCATTAATATGCTCAACACCAAGGTAGAAACTGTACAGAGTGAGATGAAGGAAGGACAGGACGAAATTACCAAGAACTTAACAGAAAGTTTAGAAAATAGTCAAACAGTACTCAAGGACGAAATTACTAGGAACTTAGCGGAAAACTTAGAAAGTAGTCAAACAGTACTCAAGGACGAAATTACTAGGAACTTAGCGGAAAACTTAGAGAATAGTCAAACAGTACTCAAAGAAGAAATTACTAAAAACTTAGAGAATAGTCAAACAGTACTAAAAGAAGAAATTACTAAAAACTTAGAGAGTAGTCAGGCAGTGCTTAAAGATGAAATCACTAGGAACGTAACTGAAAGTTTTTCCCAGAAACTAGAAGATACGCGGGCTATGTTGGAGACACTCGATGGTAAAATTGTTAGTAGTCAGGGCGAACTGAGAAAGGAATTCCTAGATAACCAAGAAAAGTTATTAAAGCTCTGTGAGGCTAATAGGGCACACACTAAGCAGGAGTTGCATAGTTTAGCTGTTGCACATAAGCAACTAATTAAGCAGATAGGCGATGTAAGCATATAATTTACAAAAAGTTTGCAAGAAACCAAAGAAGAAGTGCAAGCTCAGTGTGAAAAGATGTCACAAAAGATCGTTATGATCGAAGATAGGGTCAATCAGGTGGAGACGGAGACACGTGATAACCTTACGGCGGTTAGCACTAAAATGCAGGAAACCATGGAAAGGTTGGACCAGGGATTTAAAACGGTCGAGGCCAACCGGGTAGCAGACCAGGAAAAGGTGACACAACAATTCGCTGACATGAAAGAAGACATAGTTGAATGGCAGGTGGACATGAATAGTAAATGGGAACAGTTAGATAAAGGCTTGATCTCTAGTGAAGAAGGGGTTAGAGAAGAGGTGAAAGAAGTCCTAAATAAGGAAATACACCAGTTGCAAGTACAAAGTGATAACTTAGCAACGTTAATAAAATTTGTGACAGAGGAACAAAGCGAAATTAAGAAACAGCTGGCTCAAACTACGACACCACAGGTAGTGACAGATGCTAATCCGTTCCGGGATTTGTTGATTAACAAGGAATCCAATACTCCATTAACTTCAGTTGGAGGTGGACAAACAGTTGCTGCACCGGCAAATCTCATAAATGTGCTTAAGATTACTGACGAACAACCGAGAAAATTTAACGGGAGTGGGTCGTTAACTCCAAAAATGTTTCTGAAAGATCTTAAGGCCTACTTTAGGGAAATGCAAGTACCTGAAGAAAAGAGGTTGAGAATCGCAGAAAGATATCTCGAGGGCTCTCCTAAAACATGGTTTATTGGTTTCCGATTTTTATTTGAAACTTTCGAAGATTTTGAAAAGGCATTTCTGAATCGGTATTGGGGAAGCGACGCTCAACAGAATTTAAGGCTTGAGTTGTATTCCAGAAAGTACAATTCCAGTATGCCTACGAGATATAGTGATTACTTTTTGAACCAGCTGGTCAAGATGAAAGAGCTAGATAATCCTCCTTGTCAACAGGAGTTGGTTCAAGCCATAGTAAAGCAGTTTCCTCCAGATGTACAAAGGATGATGATCACCGCCAAAGCACAAAGTCCTGAGGAAGCGGAAGGAATTTTGCGACAGCTGGACAACACTGTAAATATGAGCACTCCGAGGCAAGCCAAGGCCACAGAGCACAGGGCATTTGTAGTTGACGCGGTGAAGGCAAATGATAAACAAGGCGAGAAGGGACGTGTCACTGGTACAATTTCAAGACGACTACCGAATGAGAGGAATACACCAGGTGGTCGGGAATTTTATGAACATCGGCAGTATCAACAGAACTACAATTATCCCAGGTCATATTCGAGAAGATACTGGAACAAGGAGCAAAATAGATACCAAAATAGGAATAGAAGTCAGCCATATCAACGGTACAGTCGAAGAGGAACGTGGAGTGATCATCCATCGCAGAGATCAGGTTACAGGAATCCGGAATACCGCAATTATGAGAAAAAAAGGTATGTGCAGGAACTGCGGGAGCAACAGCAACAGCAAGAGCAACAAAAGTGGAAGCAAGCGTTGGACAGACAAGACTTAAATCCCGATCTCACTGGAGCAGAGAGTATAGAATTTCAGCGAGCAAGGGAGCAGGATGGTCGACGCCAACAATCGCTTAATCCAATGGCTCAAGCTTACCCACCTGGGGGTAACAGTCAAGAAAAGAAAAAACATCAATTTTGAATTGCTAAATGCATCTAAATGGAAGGACACTGGCTTAGTGGATGAAAATGCAAGTGAATGGGTGGTAGCACAAGTAGACTCTTGGGTTGTTGAACCATCAGATCTGCTAGAGGATCCAATTAAAAGGGAAGCAACGCAAGTTAGGAAACTACCTGTTATTAATGTTCGAATACATGGCACACAGGCAAGGGCATTGGCTGACACCGGCGCCACGATTAGCATTATTTCTAGAACATTATTTGAGGATTTGAAAGAAAGGCACAACCTACCAGAAATACCTGTATCGGCTGTAAAAATTAGAGGAATCGTGCCGGACAAAACTACAACTTGCAAGTCACAAACACTTTTAGATATACAGATTGGAAATTCATCCTTTTCGCATCCGTTTGTCATCATGTCGCGGATGAATTACAATGTCATCCTGGGAGCAGACTTCTTAAGGGAAACTAAAGCTGTAGTAGATTTGGCACGGAACACTATTAAATTTCGCAAAATAGATGGCAACGAACGTATACAAATGAGTCAAGAGGTCGGAAGGCGTGAGGAAATTAACTGTGTAGATCAGGCTGGTGTGGAACTTGAAGAGATAGAGCATGTTTTGGATCACGAGAAAATTTTTCAGGATATTTTTAATAGTGAGATTCATTCGGAGCTAGAAGAATTAATTGATGTCAAGGTGGCGGAGTTCAGTGGTACGAAGGAACAAAAACAACAGCTGAGGGATATGCTTATAAAGTATCAAGAAGTTTTCGATTCAAAGGTTGGAAAAATGGATGAAACTTTTGCCAGTGATTACTGACTGTATCAATAACACAATCCATGAAGCAACAGGATCTATACCATCAGTGGTTCATTTGAATCAATATCCCGCTAGACCTTGGCACGCTGTCGTGGATAGCCCAGTGGATGCACAACCTGCACCAGAAATAAGAATACGAGAGGTAGCCGAACATCTGCAACAACAAGCGCAGCGTCGCTTGAGGAGAGTTCAGGGAAGAAGATTTCATCGTCCGCTGAGAGTGGGAGAACTTGTATTGATCCGACGTCCAGCTACTTCAGTACCTGCAGCTAGATATTATGCTAAATTCGCACCACTTTACATAGGCCCATATCGTGTCACTCAAACCTTTAACAACAATGCATACAAGATAACGGATCTGGACGGGAACAACGAAGTCATTTTCAATGCTTCAAACTTGAAAATCTATAGACAGCCACGACACGAGGTTCCACCACAAGTTAATATCGCCGAACAGTGGGGAATATCATCAGAAGAAGATGACGTCTGCTCCGAGAAGGAGGAAGAAGATGCGGAGGACACGGATTCATCATCAGATGAGGAAACGACATCCCTTGTTTCCGAGGATGAAGACAACACCATTTCGGCCCAACGCCAGGGAGAAGAGAGAAGAGAATGCTGTCCAGTATGTCTGCAAGAACAAGTAGAATTGAGGAAAGTTTTACTAAATATAGCAGAACAGTTAATAGAAGAACAGAGACGCCTTCTTCAAGAGAATCAAGAGCTCCGGAGTAACTTGCTTAAGTCAAATAGAGCATAAAATAGTACAGACTCACAGATGGTTGCAAGTGATGCACACAAGTTACATTATCAACATGGAGATGGAAAAATTTTCTCGATACACTCGAAAATTTTATTTAAAGTGGGAGAGTGTTGCACCCATCGGATGAGTCTGATTGGCAACATTTTAATAATTGTATTTGTTAATAAATAGTAATAGCCAGCGTTCTTAAACAAAGGGACAGCATTGGAAATTTTTGGTAGCTAGCTCGTGAGAATGAAGCCTTGATAGGAACTCACGCTTCTTTCTCTGCTAAAAATAAATTATTGGGACACCTGTTATTACATCATCTTTTGGAACTGCGTAGTTAGAATGGAAAAGTACTGGCAGGAGTGACTGAGATGGAGAATCATGGTTCTAAATACCCGAATCCCCTTATTTTGGAATGGACTCGTCCATATAGATGAACAGCGGAGTATGTGCTCCAATCAGATTGCTGCATTTAAATAATTTCAAAATTAGCGCGACCAAATGATATGTGGCTTGTAATTAATCCCTGTCAGTATTTAAGGAAGATTATATTAAGAGGAGATGTCAGTAATTATTATAGTAATTCTGAACTAACTTATTGGTTTGTGGCAAATGGATTGGAATATTGTGTATCCAGATGTTTGTTATCACCGGCAGTGGGAACCCCATTGCCAGCGTGGAGAGTGGTTTATCAGCGCGGCCGAAGATATAGTCCAACTAACGCCTACTGTATTGTAAAAGAAATTACGAACAATTTTAGAGTCACGATGCATCATGGCAGTAACAAGAATTGATGCAATTTGTGTGTACAAAGCATTTCATGTTTTTGGTAACTTTGCTTTGGAGCTACCCAGCATTCCTTTGGTTGGGATTTTTAGTGGCAAGAATTAGTGTTCCTACGCCGATTAGTGCGCCAACATCCCCGAGCGGTGGCTTCTCACGAATCAGTCAGCAGTAAGAGTCTAGTGGCGGTCAGACGTGTCTTAAATTTGCTCCGCACTTAAGTACGATTGTGGTAAATTATATATATTTATTAGTACTGTGGAGGAGGAAATGAATGTTATAAACAGAAGTGTAGGTGGTAAAGTTTTCGAAACCCCACAAGTGAGTGGAGGAACAGATTAACAAATTATACAAGTGTCTAAATCTATGCAGGGTAAAGAAATGAAACTGTGAATTATGCAGAGTTGCATCTTATGTGACGTATTTTCAATATGTAGCCCGCAGAGCAAAGCAGACAGTTCAATAGGCATTGGTAGCCCGTAAGTGTGGAAACATTGCCTGCTACAGCTGATTTGTTAGTGGTGTTTGAAACGTGGAGCGAAGAAAATACTTTTACTTTCTACGAGATATTTAGCTCAAGTGGGGGTAGTCACTTTCCCCAACGGCGTGGTTCACACAAAGGGAGCGGTTGAGCCCATGCAAGACTTCGCTTCGTGAGAAGCAGCAGTGTGTTAAAGCAGAGTACGTAAAATCCGGCCTAAGTTCCAAAATATCTGAGTACTGCGTATGTGTGTATATATGTATTACAGTGTAATGTCTAGTTTTAAAACAAGTTGTCGTGTTTAATATTATGGGTAGGAAATAAACGTGTGCACAGTGTCAAACAAGAGTGGAAAGTAGTAATATAAGCCAATGCCGGATACAGCAAGAATGGTCAATGATATTAACATGTTGGTCATGAATCTGTAAGACAACATGGCTGCCTTTAGTCCTGGCGATCCCGAAGTGCCCTCAATGTGAGTACACAATCTCATGTTTGATTTAAAATCTAAAGCTTTCCTTTGATAATGGTATCTTTATTTAAATAGGTATGCGAGTGACGATGATGTAACTATAAACCCGAGTACACAGCCAGAAAATTAGGATAATTCCGTTTATGAGTAGTGTAAATATTTATATTTATTATTATTATTATTATTATTATTATTATTATTATTATTATTATTATTATTATTATTAATCGTGTATGTACTAAATTTGATCTGTTAGTATCGAACAAGTTATATTTTTGAGGCAATTATAATGGGTGTTTCGCATATACCCGCACTATTGCATTTAGGCGGAATTTTTTTTTTGTTTCACGCAAGCACAGTTATCGTGGTGGAGGAGTGATGAAGTTAATTAATGATAATAAAACATATATATATATATTCAATAGTTACTGTCGAGAATTCTGTTGGGACGACAGTAACACTGATACATCCACATATTGGTTGCTATGGCAAGTAACGCGGTTAGACAGTTGAGTGAACAATGCTAAATAAAAGGATTTATTTTGGCTCAGGTAAAACAAGGTGTTGTCAAATGATAAGAACGATATTGAGCAACGGTAATTTATTTGAAATGTTTGAAGGTCCGTTTGAGAGTATATGGTAACACATGAGGTTATTTACCTGAAGATAATTATGGAGAACAAAGAGTATGGTGAACATATTCTTAATAAAAATGGAAATATAAGTATCAGCGTGATAGCTGAGAGGAAATAGAATTCGTGCAGAATAAGAAATGATGATGACGTCGTAAATGAATAAATGTGAGGAAATAAATAAGGCAGTTAATGAAGGTATACGAGTTAGAAGGACCAGATGATACATGTAAATGGTTTAGCCGTGACACAATATCGTTCTATTCAGAGAAAGTATATTACGCATTTAAATAATATTTTAAAGCTAGGTTGGTAACATGGATCACGCAACTGGGCTGGTGTGGATGCTTGCCAGTAGGAACTATTTTATTGGTTTTAACAGATGATTATTATTATTATTAATATTAAATATATTTATTACTTTATTTGCCTCATATCAGCCATTATTTAGGTACTCTTTTATTGTCTGTGCGTTGTCTATGCATTTTATTCTGAAGAAACCACAGTAACATTTGCAATGGGTCATGGCTATATTTCAGCGAATTATAATATGTTGAGACGCTGAAATAAGCCAAAAGTGTGGTGTGTGCTGATGACAAGGTTCATATATGTATATATTAGTGGAAATGTGGTATTAGGTTAGGATTTCTGGCTGCGTTACCTCGCTTGGTGTACGTATTAGCATAAGTTAGTGTATGTTTATTTAAAGTAGGAGAGTTTGTCTTTTCCAGATTAATTTTACGATATCTAAGTAAGGGTCACTCGCATATATCGAAAGTAAAGCTTTAGATTTGTGTGCAACAACAACCAAGGTCCATTATGTGAGATAAAGTTACTGAATTCTCAGGTTAAAGCAAGTATTGTTTATTGCACCTAGAAGGAAGATATTGAAATTATGGGAACTCAGTAACGGTTTTGATAAGAGAAATATTATTATTATTATTAATATTGGTGAACTCTATTATGAGAATTTCATGGTTATACCTTTACACAGTGGATTAGGTATTTCATTAAATTATGGCAAATATGGTTTTATAGATAAAGAAAACCCAATAAGCACTGTTAAGAAAGATTCTATTCAAATGGTGTTACTCATGGCAAATGAATGTTCTAAGATAACTGACATAAACATACTATAATTTATCAGGATGGTGGATCAAGAGTACCGTAATTACAGGTCATATTAAGATATTATTATTTATTATTGTTATTATTATTATTATTATTATTATTATTATTATTATTATTATTATTATTATTATTATTATTATTATTATTATTAATATTGAACATTATTATTTAACATTTTACCAATGAATTTCACAAGCAATTAGGGAGTCTTGATGAATACCATATTAATCACTTGTGTCAATCAATTGTGGATTTATTAATTAATTAAATAATTTACATTTTATATTTTTTTTATTCAATTTATCTACGATTTGGTTAACAACAGTATTGGATTTTGGTAGGCGATTATAAATTCTTTAGGATTTTTTTATGATATCTAACATAGAAATAACATTCATTAAGTGATATTACTATTATCGTTTCAATTATTATTATTATTATTATTATTATTGTTATTACAATATTATTATTATTATCATCTCGATGCATTGTAAATTCACTGATATCACTATATTGGAGGATTTGAGTCACAAGATAATGATTTCCAGTGGTCAGTTAGGCAATTAATTATGTAATTAATAAATTTGAGTATAATCAAATTAGTAAAATTAATTAATTATTATATTAGGGTAACTTTTGGTATGTTTGTTTGCAAACTTATTTCACATATCTGAGAGGTTAGTAGTGACATTCCTAGATTTTGATCTGTGCAAAATCGTCGTATTATTTCAATTATTATTATTATTATTATTATTATTATTATTATTATTATTATTATTATTATTATTATTATTATTATTATTATTATTACTATTGTATTACATATTTAGGTTGGTTTTCCCAAAATACAGGTATGCATTTGGGATACACTGTGGAGACTTTCCTGTATTCTTTTAATTAGTTTACAATGTAATTCAGTGATATCAAAATAATTTTATTAATTAATTAATATCGATATTTTTTAATATATTAAAAAAAAACAATTTTATCTATTATAATTATTTTGACTGATGGCAAGCAGTATTTTGATGAATAACTTGAATTGGCTGTATAAAAATTTATTCACATCAATATTATTATTATTATTATTATTATTATTATTATCATTATCATCACTAAATGTTCTCATGAGTATATTGTTATTCAATTGATCCACTTGGTCTATAAACAACATTATCCTAGTATATATGTACAGTTACACAGACATTATATAATTGGATGAATTAATATGGGAAACATCATTTAAAACATAATTTTATGGAAAATTATAAATATTATTCTTTAGGGATTAATGAGGTAGTCATGTGTGTCATTATTGAGAATTCTAATTGTACAGTCTCATAAGGTAATAATGTAACATTAACCAATCTTATTTTACATTTTATAAAATTTATTACTTTTCTCTTTTGATTTATCAATAAAATTTTATACACATATTTAAACTCAAATCAGTCTGAGTCATAAATTATTGTAGTCAATAGTTTACCGAATGCACTATCCCTATGCATCCTGATTCGACGACAGGGACTGATCGCGCCTGAGAAGAGGACCTCACCATCTTCGGTAAGTATTTTTTTTTTAGGGCAGCCGAGGCAATGTTGGCATCTAATCTACACCGAAGGAGCTCTGCAAGGGTGCAATACGTAGTACGGTCATTACGTTCTGAGACTGGCCGCAAGATGGCGTTTGGTGCACTGCAGCGCATAGGTGGCGCCGCGGTATTGTACCATGTCAGTTAGTCTCTCGTTGCTGCAAGGGACAGTTGAGTCAGTGCATGAACTGGAAGCAGACGCACGGTCGTTGATGTGACGGTGATTTGAATGCGCCCGTCGGACCTTGACATGTCACAGTTTGAGCAATGGGCAAAAATTAAGTTCTGTCAGAAATTAGGCGAAACCGCTGCCGAAAAATTTGAAATAATTCAGCAGATTTACGGTGAGGACGCATTGAGTCGCAGTGTTGTGTTTAGGTGGTACCGACGTTTTGTGCAAAGATGGGACAGTTTGGAAGATGATGTGCGTACTGGACGGCCACAAACAATTAGAACGGAACGTAACATCCATGGAGTTGCAATGTTGGTGCGTGCTAACCGCTCCCAAACGATAGACGATCTCGCAGCAGCAATAGGGGTCAGCCATGGTACTGCAACCTGCGGCAACAGTGTTTTTCTCTTCACTTTGCCCCATGTATGGGCAACAAATTTAATGCAACCTATTGGTGGCCTCGTAGTTCTAATTCTTACCAAGGTCCAGGTTGGACTGATAAAAATATAGGTATCACCATCGCGCTGTACTTCCTCATACTTCACCTCAAGTTGTAGTACTAATTTAATATGATGTTGCCCGTGCAATATTTCCACTTACATGTTGCTAATTAACTATGCGAAATCGGGGATGGATATACCAATCAAACGCGGTGGTTGCATGTCCATATTAAGTCAATATCTCAGGGTAAAAACATCTATATATTCAACAATACTATTTACCTTCGCAAGTTCCGTTGAAGAGGGTGTATAGTTCAATGTGTTACTCATTTACTCCGAAATCCTACCGTAGAATTAATATAAGCCTTTAAATATCATGACTCCGAAATATCAGCCTAAATGTATCCTTACAACTAATCTTCCTATCTCTACCTTTGAAAATAAACGCTAGAATAAACTTAAAACTAATTTATTAGCATGCCAATATTATAATTAACAAAAATAATGATCATCTTTGGTAATAGAGGAAAGTAAATAAAAAAAATCACATATTATTTTTCTTGACAACTAAAATTGACGAATTGACATAATTAAAATTGGGCAGGTATCTTTAATTCATCTGGGCAATTATTATTTCGTTGCGTGACCACACTTCATCATTTTATTTCAATATGGGGACAACTAGGATTTACTCTTTATTAAAGGAGGGAGTGGTCTTTCTTTCCTTTAGGTCTGTTTGCACTACTCTTTGGAATTGGTTTGGGAATTTGCGTATTGACTTGTTTATGGCATGAGATAAGTAACTCTTTCCAATGATGGCTTCAAAATGCCATTTTAAGTATCTAAAAGAAATTAATCCTAACCATAAATATAAATTCCAACATCCTTATATATATTAAAAATGTGTGCCAAAAATAAAATTAAATATCTTCATTTACGAATGCCATCGTTCTTCAACCGTCATGACCTGTCAGAATCGTACCGACCGATTAATTATTATGTGTATTTTCAATTAAAATTACTCCTTCTACTGCCTACTAATTTTACCATTTTCAGGTTAACGCGTGCTCCACTGCTATATATTCATTATATGAGACGAATATATTACTAGGCGGCTATATCTCTTTTCTATATACACTTCAAATACATGTAAATTACGATCCATCTATCTCCATATTCCATATAAGTTCGACCAATAGACCATTTAATCTCACTGCTTCACTTAATATATTCACGTATCTAGGCCTTAATTTCACTGCTTGCCTCATTTTCAATCGCAACATAACTGTAGCTAAGAATAAATTCCCACCTATTTCCATCAATCATTTACTTACACAATACCTATTCAACATCTCAAATCTCCAACAACATATTATCATTTATGCATTTAATTACTGCGATTCCTCCGCATACAACAATATCTCTACTCAGATTCCACGTAATGTCTACCACGTCGCAGTAAAACATTCCTTTTACTTAAATATCTACTCAAAACACCGCAAGCTGCTACTGTTTATTTCAACTCATCGTAAATGTAGACGATATTGGCCTAGTTATTCAATCTGGTCATTGGGTAGCCTAGGTTTATTATTATTATATTGCACTTCACTATCTTAGCCTTGCCTAGTTTAATATATGACGTTCTCGTAAGCATATAGGTTCAAAAACATCAATTCTCTTCCCGATACTGCTCACATTAACCTCATATCAAACTTATGAGCACGGCAGTATATTACTACACATAAATAATACGTATCTGTGGTTATTTTCTCCGGCATATGCCTTAGAATTCACACAATGGCACAAACCGGTCATATCTTTGGCATTTCAGCATTCCTACAATTATACTACACCAAATGAAATACTTTATAGTTAAATTTACTAGAACGTTACTTATCTCTGGCCATGTTATGTCCGACTCTGCTTTCTTCTTCCTCGTCACGGCATCTCGGAATGCTTAGCCTTGCACTGGATCACGTCATGCTGGATCTCTAGGTCTTCAGGCTTGAGCTTACGATGATCTGGTCAGCCTCCCTCCATCGCTTTAGGCTAGCTCCATTTCGTGTCCAATTTCCATGCAACGAAAAGACAATATTAAATTGATAGAATACATCTTAATTTTCAGTATATAAAGCTTTTCCAAGTACTTTCTCTAATTGTATATATATTTCTTTTCCTCTAAAGATACTGCTCAGATTCAATTTTATTTTCATAAACTGGCTCTTCCTTGGTCTTTTTTATGTTGTCTGAATAATGTTCTTTAAATCTTATCAATGGGCAATACGTATAATTTGATGAAAATTTGGCCGTTTATTAAGTCAGTGTAGGCCTTATTTACGAATGCCGTATCCCAACACCTCTTCTTCCGTACAGTATTTGAAATCTATTATGCGTGTTTCCCTGCCGTTTTTATGTATTTTCCAGTAGTTTGTTTCTGGATTCTTTCTTCGTATGGCTCCTATTATGGTTATATTGATTATGTCAGCTAATCTTCTGGTCAAGTGATCGCAATTCACAGTCCGTTTACGACGAAAACTCTTCTTGCCAAAGTAGATAATAATAGACCGTTTTTCAATTTTTTTTTACGTATAATGGTTCATTTCTCATAGAGTTTCCTTTCCATCTCGCCAGGCACTGCCTCCTAATTGCGGTCAACTTGTCACAAAAAGTTATTCCGTGCATTCTTAACGCTTGAAGCTGATCTGCGCCATTTTTCTTCCGATGTATATTCATGTAAACTGACGTCAATCGTAACGTAATGGTACAGTACTTGCCACAAAATTCTGTCGGATGACCTCAACATGTCTCGTGTACCCAGCACAGTGTGCCACAAATCCTGTCGCAAGACCAACGTGATGACCGCATGACGATTTGTGGCGACCTCATCAGTAGTGCTGATGATGATCCGACGTTTCTCAATCGGATAATAACTGGAGACAAAGCATGGTGTTTCCTTTCATCGGTGCTTCCAGTAGCTATACCAACGTTGGCAAACGTGCAAAACGGCCAGCGGCGACTATTTTGAGGGTGGTTGTGGTTCTGCTTAAGTGGTTAACGGCCAGCGGCGACTATTTTGAGGGTGGATGTGGTTCTGTTTAAGTGGTTAACGGCCAACGGTGACTATTTTGAGGGTTGATGTGGTTCTGTGTACGTGTACGCTGTGTGATGCGGCATCCTGTGCAACAAACAGGGTCGAGTGGGTGCCTGTCTTGCAGGCGTCAAGTCTCAGAACTTAATGCTGCACTACGTATAACAGCAACTTCTGGCTCGGTGAAGAATGCAAGGAGAAGCTGCATCACCCCTCATTTACCTATCACGCATCTTCAATGACGCCTAGGCTATCTATGAAGGTGATGGCATAGCTGTTGAGGAACTAACCAGCCTTTGGGATGAATACTCAATATATGTATCTATATTCATATATACATCAAACATGCTGTTACATACCTCAACAACATTTTGCAGGAAGAAACGAAGGGTCTTCTTCAGAATAAGAATTCTTTCACGTACTTCAAACATTGCTTCAACCTGATAATTAATGACCTGCTTCCTTTCTAGATTATCTTACCTGTATCAATGTTTACCTCATGCTAGTCCTTCCAGGTAGTCTAGCTGAGATTGGAAACCTGGCAGGATGCCACAGTACTAACACTCACTCCGCGGTGGTGAACCAGCGTTACAGCAAACCAAGCAATGTTACTATATTATGTTTCTGTGGATACAGTGATCATAGGCAAGGAATCTCCAGTCCTAATCGGATTATGTACCACAAGGGTGTGACTTTTCACCTCAATAATCCCACATGCTTTGACATGTATTACAACCGTGGACGCCTTAGTGAGAAATCAGTTACTATGTCACTCTGCTATCATGTCCTCAAGCTGTAATCAGATCTGCGCTAATGAGCACACTTTGCATAACATAAATAAGTGTGATACTGGGACAGACAGGCCGAGAAACACCAATACTTTCAAAATATTTGCATGCATTTCCTACGATAGATTGCCTTATTGAAACGTTTTCTCTACTTTAACATTTAACAGCATACCTTTTTATGTATGTTAATAATAATTTAAGTCAAATATATTTTCCAGTACGAGATGAGTATTTTAATTTATTCTCTATCTCTGAAGTGAATGAAGAGCTTCACTCTGGTCGTGTTTAAGAAATGTGCTTATTTCTTTTCATTTTGCGTGATGTTCATTCTATATTTCACGGTGACGGCTGCAGTACTGACTTGTATGTCAGGTATTGTTCTTTGATCTCTCCACCGTGTCACGCAAATGCTTTGTGCCATATTCTCGTACCTTGCAGGAGAAAGAACATTATTTTACGTTTTATTTTATTTCCTCTTCGAACTTAACCAACACAAACATTGTTATTGATGTAAAAATTCTCCCGCGTATAATCAGATATATCTTTTCCACTAGAAAGTATGCTATTGTCCGCCTCTGTGGTGTAGTGGTTAGCGTGATTAGCGGCCACCCCCGGAGGTCCAGGTTCGATTCCCGGCTCTGCCACGAAAATTTGAAAAGTAGTTCGAGGGCTGGAACGGGGTCCACTCTGCCTCGGGAGGTCAACTGAGTAGAGGTGGGTTCGATTCCCACCTCTGCCATCCTCGAAGCAGCTTTCTGTGGTTTCCCACTTCTCCTCCAGGCGAATGCCGGGATGGTACCTAACTTAAGGCCACGGCCGCTTCCTTCCCTCTTCCTTGTCTATCCCTTCCAATCTTCCCATCCCCCCACAAGGCCCCTGTTCAGCAGAGCAGGTGAGGCCGCCTGGGCGAGGTACTGGTCATTCTCCCCAGTTGTATCCCCGACCAAGAGTCTGAAGCTCCAGGACACTGCCCTTGAGGCGGTAGAGGTGGGATCCCTCGCTGAGTCCGAGGGAAAGCCGAACCTGGAGGGTAAACAGATGATGATAATGATGAAATATACTATTAAAATATTTAACATTTTGATTCGATTAGTTTCACTGAACATTCCCCTCAATGAATGTATCTGAAATGGGACATCTGCTTAATTATTTATTGTATTTTCTATTTGGCAGCCAATTCTTCTGCGTACTAGAACCAAATAAGACAATCATTCGACCGAGCTCGATAGATGCATTCGCCAGTATCCAGTATTCGGAAGATAGTGGGTTCGAAACCTACTTTCGGCAGTCCTGAAGATGGTTTTGTGTGTTTTCCCATTTTCACTCCAGGCAAATGCTGGGGCTGTACCTTAATGAAGGCTATGTCCGCTTCCTTCCCACTCCTACCTCTTTACTGTCCCATCGTCGCCATAAAAACTTTCTGTGTCGGTGCAACGTAAAGGAACTTGTAAAAAAGAAAGAAACCATTAGGATGAAAAAGTGCATTTAAGGTTAATACTTCAGACAACAATGAAGTCGATATTCTTGGAAGTCAATGATGACAGAGAAATTGAAGTATTTAGGATCCGTTCGTGTCCAGTGCCACTTCAGGAGGATGACAGGGTGTGCTGTAAGTCAAGTCACCTGCCATGGACATGCGCCAATGAAAATGAAGGGCAAGAGGGTATATATTATGCCCTTTTGATGGTCGCCTTATGGGTGCAATATATATACAGAGTGAACCAAAATACGCGCACTCTACTCAGTTGACCTCCCGAGGCTGAGTGGACCACGTTCCAGCCCTCGTACCACTTTTCAAATTTCGTGGCAGAGCCGGGAATCGAACCCGGGCCTCCGGGGGTGGCAGCTAATCACACTAGCCACTGCACCACAGAGGCGGACGTGAATATTATTTACTATAGTAATAGCATTCATTAATAATAATAATAATAATAATAATAATAATAATAATAATAATAATGAAATGTAAAGGGGCGTGATTAACTCAGTGGCTTTGCTGCTGTCTTTCTATCCAGAAGGCCGAGGTTCGAATTCCGGTCAAAACTGGGTCGAGATTTTCATCTCAGGAATCATGTGGCGTCAGGAATGGCATCTGGTATTAAACCCCCGGCCAAAACCAAAATGAACTTGGGTGGCTCCAGTGACCCCAGAAATAACTGAGACAAGCTGAAGAAAGTTTACTAATGCAATATGTTCAGCGTCCCTTCCTTCTTCGTCATATTTCGTTCTGAGAGGCTCAGGATTCCCCAGCATGCTGGATACCTCCTTGTGATGTTGAGGTTCACCAATGTGAACATGAACATTGGGCGATTCATCCACATTTCTAAAGTTTGCAGCCGATTTACTGACGAAGACTGTACTGTAGTGTCCTTCTTAACATTACTGCAGGACAAATAAGTACGATCATAGAAGTGCAATTTAATTATGGGATATTTACAGGACATCTCAACTTACAAGACATTGCTGAATCAAACTGTCCTTGTAGTGCACTCGGACCTGATCAAAGCTCTGGTACATCTCGAAACTACGCAGCCTTGGACGCAGGAACATAAGCAGGCCCACTCACAAGAGCGAGGGAATTCTGGGCTCAAACGAAAGCCTTGTTCACTGCCGAAGAGAACTCTACAAATCGAGAGAGTTGGCCATGCGCTGCGCCGTAAGTTGACGAATGCTCTACCATTATTAAATCCACGGTCCAAAATGTTCCCCTTCCTGTCCAGTTGTTACCGAAAACCTACATGTGCTCGTCCGATATTAACAACTTATAAAATCAAACATCTTCGGCAAGTATGACGATTAATTTTTGTTGGAAATCTGAAATATCAATTCTCAGTCCTGGATAGATGACGCACTTTATCAAATAAAAGCGCATGAGTAACGTAAATTAAAAGTCATGCTCTACTATTCTATACGTAACACACATGAGTATACAAATAACTGAAAGTGGAAGTGTGGTCTGTACAAAAATGAAAACAGACATGACTTTATTAATGAGACTCTTCCAGGTAAACTAGACACATAAATCTTAATATCATATAACTTGTTATACCCACAACGTTAGAAAAAAATGAAAATTCCCCAAACTCGTGGTGGGAGCCGAGGTTGGCGGTGGTTGTGATGGTGTTGAAGGGAGGTTAGTTGCTACGAATGTAAGTACTTTCTTACACAGTAAAGAAAGTTCCAACTTTGGATCAGTGGTGTCACTGGTGGAGTGTCTTGTGTCTGGATCACTAAATCGGGAGTTCATACCAGGAAGATGCAGACAGAGTTTCGAAGGATGTCCTCCGTCCACAGTTTGCAGAAGGCATATCGACGCCTAAGAATCAATACTTCGTATCCCATAATGCTCTTCCTGTCCGTTATTTTCCTTAAGACAGGTCGCACTTTCTAGCCCCAAAAGGGAAATGCAGTCCATCAGAACAATTTCCGCTGTGTTCATTTTGGTATGCGTATGTAAGAAAATGAACCCTATAGACTTTAGACCCTGCTGTATACTGTAGGAGTGCGTAAATACGTGATGCACACATACATGCCTACAGTCCTGTAAGGTAAGGTTCATTTTTCTTTACGCGTATCCATAGGAAAATGAATACAACGAAAATTGTTCTGATGGACTGCATATCCACAGGTGGCTGGAAGGCGTGACCAGTTTCAAGAAATATAATGGATACGAAGAGCATTGTGTCATACGAGCTATTGCTTCGTAGGCGACGGTATTTACTTGTCGTAGTGTAAATTATGTTACGAGGGTACCCTTCCTTGGATTGTGGTGGAGTATATATAATTCTATCTCGGAATATTTCAACAGAGTGGGAGAAATTCACAGAAAATCTCAGTATTCCAACCTGGGATCTCCGTAAATACAGCGTTCGAGCAATTTCCTTTTCTTACAAGTTGCTTTACGTCGCACCGACACAGACAGGTCTTACGGCGACAATGGGACAGGAAGGGGCTAGGAGTGGGAAGGAAGCAGCCTTGTTCTTAATTAAGGTACAGCCCCAGAATCTGCCTGGTGTGAAAATGGGAAACCACGTAAACCTATCTTCAGGGCTGCCGACAGTGGGGTTCGAACCCACTATCTCCCGAATACTGGTGCAAATTAACACACTCAACTATATAGATAAGCATTTCATCTTTGATACCTTATCATTTCATCTGAGCAGGTTTATTTATTGCCAATGAACTTACAATATATTAACATTCTCCTGCAGTCACATTTAACATCATATTGTAAGCTCTGAGCTGGACTGCAGCTAGAAGGCACTCTTCCCTATATTGAACGCAAGTTGAATCAAATGATGTCATGTAGGGTAGGGTGATGAGGTGAGACAATTGAAGGAGGATGTGATGTCTTCATCGGACGTGGCAGATAAATTTGAATTCCCTGTACTTGACGACGGGTGTTCTTTGACTCCTTGCTAGCATGTTACCACATGCGGAGATTAATCCACTCTGTTCCATTGAGGGGGTGGGCAAACAGAGAACTCATTTGTGTGAACACGAGACTTTTTATCGACAAGGGAGGGTTGTGAGTGGACACAAGAGCGCCTTGGGGGCCATCTCCAGTTATCCAATGTTCCGGTACTTACACACAGCCCCTGGGATTGCACACAAGTCCGCTCGAAGTGCTGTAGCCTCGAAGAGAAAACACATTTTATTCCGCGTTCTGCAAAGGGAAGTACTAATGTTTTATGAATGACTTCTTCTCGAATGTACAGTGATAACTCTTTAGTGAACACAATATTGCGGTTAGTTCTTTCTAACGATTTAACAGTGAATTAGGTTTCTTTAATAATAATGTTATTGGATTTAGGTTCCACTACTTGTATGGATTTTGGAGACGCCGAGGAGCCAAAATTTAGTCCCGTGGGAGTTGTTTCGTCTGCCAGTAAATCTACCGACACGACGCTAACATATTTGAGCACCTTCAAACACTATCGGACTGAGCCAGGTTTGAACCTGCCAAATTGGGGTCAAAGGCCAGCTCCTCAACCGTCTGAGCCACTCAGCCCGGCTTGGGTACCCTTAATGGTTAGGAACTTGAGTTTGTGGACGGTGGAAGGGACATGTCATTCTCTGTTAGTCTGGTAAAAGGAAAACCGGATCATTTCGAGTGATGCGGAAAATCGCTCCTGAAAGTGACGTATGTTTTTTGAAAAATAACAAGTGAGAAAGATTGTAGTTCTACATGAGTGTTGGTACCGTGACATAGCCCTGGGATCTCCGGTTGTGATTGGTTTAACATCATTCGAACGGAATGAATATTTCTGGCGACAGAAGGATGATAAAGGGATAGGATTGAGAAAATAGCGGTCATGGCATTAATTAAGGTACATTCCAAGAATTTGCCTACTCTGAAAATAGGAAACCACAGAAAACCATCTTTAGGGCTGTCGGTGGTGAGAGTCGACTCACCACTTCCCGAATGCAAGCTCACAGCTACTCAACCGGCTCCGTAACTTTAGTTATGCGACATTACATCTCAAAAGTCCGACTCGTTGGCTGAACGGTCAGCGCACTGGCTTTCGGTTCAAAGGGTTCCGGGTTCGATTCCCGGCCGGGTCGGGGATTTTAACCTTAATTGGTTAATTCCAATGGCACGGGGGTGGGTGTATGTGTTGCCTTCATTATCATTTCATCCTCATCACGACGCGCAGGTCGCCTACGGGCGTTAAATAGAAAGACCTGCAACTGGCGAGCCGAACCCGTCCTGGGATATCCCGGCACTAAAAGCCATACGAGATTTCATGTTTTACATCTTAAAACTTTCATATTCATTGGCCGGTCTTCGGATTGCAGCCGCAGTGGTGAGAATCAAGCGATGATGTCACTTAGATATAAGAATACTTTTTATAGAAGACAATATTATAACGTCTCACTGCAGTGCTGTTTCCATCAGAGTAAACATTATAAGTAGGGTTCGGAAGTTTATGACGTAAAGAAGTAGAGCCTCTGTGGCTCAGGCGGCAGCGCGCTGGCATCTCACCGCTCGGTTCCGTGGTTCAAATCTCGGGAACTCCATGTAAGATTTGTGCTAGAAAAAGCGGAGGTGGGACAGATTTTTCTCCGGGTAATCCGGGTTTTCAATCCAGAAACACTCTCTAATATAATTTCATTTCATCTGTCGTCCACTAACCTTTGCCCCAGAGGAGTGCGATAGGCTTAGGCAGCCGGCACAATTCCTATCATCGCCGCTAGATGGGGCTTCATTCATTCCATACCTGACCAGGTCGAATGACTGGAAACAAGCCATGGATTTTCATTTTGTGACCTAAAGAAGTATAACATATGCATATAAATATGCCCTAAAACTAGCTAAATACGCGCTAGGATTAGCTATATACGCTCTAAAACAAGCTAAATACGACCTAAGACTAACTATATATGCCCTAAAACTAGCTAAATATTCCCTGAGACTAGCTATATATGCTCCAAAACTAGCTAAATATGACCTAAGACTAGCTGTATATGCCCTAAAACTAGCTAAATATGCCCTAAGACTAGCTATATATGCTCTAAAAACTAGCTAAATATGACCTAAGACTAGCGATATATGCTCTAAAACTAGCTAAATATGCCCTAAGACTAGCTATGCATGCTCTAAAACTAGCTAAATATGACATAAGACTAGCTATATATGCCCTAAAACTAGCTGAATATGCCCTAAGACTAGCTATATATGCCCTAAAAACTAGCCAAATATGACCTTTAAAGTAGGTAAAATATGTCTTAAGCATTTTAGAGATAAGGTACAAACTATGAGTAGGCCTATTACTAGCGATGATGATATTAGCGACAACACAGCAGACGCATTTAATCATACAAACTGACAGAACTGCAGTAGACACCTTAAAACTTTATACATTCATACAGTAGCATAGACCTAAGGCGCAGTTCTCACTCTGTTCTAAAGAACAAAAAAAGAACAAGTATTATCATGCTTTTTTGGTAGTATGTCGGCATATGTTCGTACAGCATCACGTTTTCTGAATCACGCCATCTAAACCTCCTACTTGTCTGTTTCCGGAAAAGAAAGAAAATACATCTACTACATTATTTTGAAATCCTGTCTTTGAAACTCGACGCAGAAAACATTTACCTTGTTAAAAAACTACGTCTCACTTTCAACAAAATGCTCAAAATATAACCAAATATATCACTATAATGAGCAAAACACGACAAAAACAATAAAAAACGGCTGAAATACACATTTATGTACAATATAAAATAGCTTTACGTGGTGAGAGACCGCTCATTTACAGTTTTTTTTTTTTGATATTTCGGGTAAAATGAGCTCAGAAAAGAAATATTACTTTTCCTTAACATTCGAACCTTAATTATGAATATATCTTATAAATAAAGTTGTAGGGGTCCGCTGTCTGTAATTCCTTTTGTTTTACCAAATTTTCAAATATCTATCCGTTTTAGGTCAACTCAAGACCGAATCGGTGGTTTTTACTTCTCGTGTCTGTCTGTTCCACCATCACGTCGAAACGGCTGGATAGATCTCAACCAAACTTCATATTTAGAGTACACTCATCCCGGGGAAGGTTTCGATATGCATATCATTTTAAAATATTTGAAAAGACGAGGGTTTTATAAGAAAACCACAACGGTTTTCCTCCATTTTCTCTTATACTATTGATTTTCTGTAAACTCTGTGGACCGTATGTGAAAGATCTTTTCATTAAAAACAACTTTCGTTATGTTCATAATTTACCTTACTCTTCAACTGACGGAGAAATTTACTATTTTCTGTCGATACCATGCTCTACATTGAGTGACCGACAGACCGACAACAAATATATGGGTTACCATGGCAACGTCTCTGACTGCTTGCCAGCAGGGAAGTAACGTATTGCCATTTTCCTCATCATTCCTTTAAATCCGTGTTTGTTCCTTGGGTAAAAAGCAAGAGAGTCGTCAGTCGGCCTTTCTGCGGGATACTGGCGGAATATTATTGGAGGTTATAACCGTCCTCGAATAGCTTAAGTAATGACACAAATATTCTTATCTGATTACCTAAGAATCCCTACGCCTAAATTTCTCTCCGATTACCGCTTTCTTATATCCATAACTCACACCGGCATAATTTATTGAGGAGCATTTGATTTTCCAATACATTCACTTGGTATTTAGATATTTGTCGTCATCCGGATGTCCTCAGTTATAATCCATTTTCTATTAATTTCAACTTACTAAACTGTATTATTTTCTTCCTTAATTACCACGTATGTATGCGAGTGCTAATCCCGAATGCTGGACACTCCTTTCTTTGAGGAAATATTCTAAGCTATGCAAATGTGTAAATTTTGGCCAAGGAAAATTCCGAAATATGGATGCAATTTTAACGACGGTGCAGACCTTCGTTTCGGGGTAATTGGTCGCTAATCAGTAAGTTGTATCACAAGTCAGAAAGCAAATGGCGTTTCATTTTGGAGAGATCTACAACTTTTGTCCTATGACTTTTCGTCGTATTTCTATCCCTAATGCGTTAAATACAACTGTATTTCTCGATTTCAAGTTGATTTTGTACTTTTACACGTATATGTTATCATTTGGCACACTTATAGGAAAGGTAGAATCATGACATTCGGCACGCACATTGACATGACCATTGGTCATGTTATAGCCAAATTTTATGATTCTAGCTGTCACACGAGTATCAAAAATATAAAGTAGTATATGAAAACTGTACAAAATTTCACCCCATTCAATGACTCTAACTCAATCTAACCCATAAATATAGAAGATACGAGAATATGTCATAGGACCAACCATGTAGAGCACTGAAAGGGGCGTTTGATGATGAAGTCCGTTTGTAGATACGTCGTACAGTTTCAAGGCAGTAACTATCGAAATAAAGGTCTGCATTTCTAGCGTGTGTCTCTACGTTGACAATTTTGGCGAAATTTCCGTACAGTTATCCGTTTCAGGTGTAATAATGACCATCTGCATATATTCGCTTTTGGTGTCTGTTCGTTTGTTTGTCTGTTTGTCTACAACTTGGAAACTACTGGATATATTTCCACCAAACTTGATATTTAGAATCCACCTGTCCTTTAGTAGGTTTTAGGACAAATATTGTTTCTAAATCCCTGAATTGATTGGGGGATTATACGAAACCGAAACCGTGATTTTGCATTCCAACAAAATATACACAACCAAACTTAATGGAAATTAATTTCTAAGCCTTTTTCCTCATGTGCATCATTTCAATACGAGGATTAATAAGGGAGATATCATTAACGGACCGTTTTCCGGTACAACTCAAGAGCTGGTGCGTGTAAAGAGTATTTTTTACAACTTGAAAAGTACTGAAGATATTTGAGTCAATACATTAACACCCACCTGTCCAACGGTAGGTGTTAATCGTCAATAACATTTCATGTTCCCGGAATGGACTGGCGGTTTATAGGGGGACGAAATGGTGATTTTACTCTTACACAATGTATACAGTACAAGACCAACCTGACTGGAAATCGACCAAACGTGATGGAATTCCATCTCTAAAACATTTTTTATGTGCATTTTTTCGACAGGAGGATTAACAAGGGAGATATCATAAACGGTCCGTTTTTCAGGTTAAGTCCAGCGGATATAACCCAAAAGGGGTTGTTCGTAGAACAGGTTCCTTATCTATCTATGTAAATAAAATTGTAACGACTGAATGCCTGTACATTAACTATTTTGGCGAAATTTTCGTACAGCTACACGTTGAAGGGGTAATAATGACCATCTGCATATTTTTTGGTTTACTTTCTTGAAAGTCCTAATTTTTACACTCCTCAACGAAAACCCAGATTGCGGCATAATCTGCCAGTCGAAGAAGGATATTGAAATTTGGCAAAATTATACGTTTTAGCCTGTAACGGACGGAAAACTTCCAAGATCTTTAAATTTTCCCTTTTTATCCCGAAGAATATCGAACTATGAAGGCAATTTTAATGATGGTGCAGACCTTCGGGAAGTATTATCACATAACGGATGGCACAATCCCCATTCAATTTGGAGTGATCTACAACATTGGTCTTACGACATTTTGTCGCATTTCTATCCTTTTACGTTTGATTTTTCTATATTTCTCGATGTTAAGCAAATTTGGACTTTTCACATACAAAATTCATACCTTCCATCATTTATAGGAAAAATAGAAGCATCAAACTCTACACGAAAATTGGTCCACCCAGTAGCCATATGTGAGCCAAATGCTATGTATGTAGCTGTGTCTTAATTATTCGAAAAGCAATGCGATGTAGGATAATCTTACACAAATTTTACCCTATTCCACGTTTCTAACTCAATCTGACCCATGGATAGATGAGATATCATAAGACCAGCAATTTAGGCCGCTAAATCCGGCGTCTTATGGTACAATCCTTTCTCGATATGATGTACCGTTTACCAGCAGTTAATCTGTAAATGAAGATCTGCAATATTGTAAACAAGCACATACTTTCGTATATCGAACTATATATATTCACTGATGTCGATTTTGTAGCGATCGAGAAAGGGTGTGTCTGCTATTGTAATCAGTACTCCCCACACCGACTTTGACTGGCAGTAGGAATGGGGTCCTTCTCCAATTCCCGTGTAACTGGCATTAATAAGGCAGGCCTACCATTGTAATGAAGAATTCACTTCTCGATTTGATTTGCAGAAGGCAAGGGAGCATGCAGTTTTATTCAAAACTCCCCTTACCCGATTGTGTTTGGCTGTAAGGAAGCGTCCCCGCAGTTATAAACAGATGTACCCATCTAAAATGTGACTGGCATTAGGCATACTGGCCTGTTATTTTGATGGAAACTCACCAACTTGGTGTGACTGGCAATAAGCTGGCTGGCAGTTGGAAAAGGGGCCTGTCATTATAATGAAAACTGCACAACTCAATTTTGACTGGTTGTAGGGAAGTTTCCTGCCATTATAATAAAAGCTCCTCAATTTGTATTATGTCTGGAAGTAGAAAAGGGGGTCTGCCCTTGTAACGGAAACTCCCCAAATCGATTGTGACCGCGCAGTAGGCAATGGGGCCTGCAATTGTAATGAAAACATCCCAACTCGATTGTGAATGGCAGTAGGCAAGTGAGCCTGTCGTTATCACCACAAATACGTAACAAGCACTTTACATTGGAAACAACGTATGGGGACCTCTCCATGCTGTTTCTCGGATAACGCTAAGAGAGATGCTATTTTAAAACAATCTTATTTACTGCATGCACAGTATTTACTTCAATATTCGTATACAATGCAGAATACCATAGCGAAGCACGGGTACATTTGTTAGTATTCAATATATCTGTTGAAAGATTATTCATCTGCCGTTGCAGTAGTATGAACAGAGAATGAAAGAAGGAATGCCATCTTCTTACACGCTATGAAGGCCTAAATAAGAGTGGAAGGTTCTTTACCATCTTGGCACAGTGGTCAGCCGAATGCTCGTCCGACTTAAGTTCGCGAATTAATCCCATAACCTTTCCTACGATACAATGAGGGACGACTAAGGGTATGTGTCCGTCAAGATATGAAAATCTCGTGTCAGAATTAATCCATTTCCCTAATGTGACCTACGATCTATTATACCGATATGGGCTTACTCCGTGAATGAGAGGGAATATGTGATCATCTCAGACGAATTCAGAATGTACTGGTAATACTCTTGATACATGACAAGAATCCTTTCCTTCGTAAGTTTAAGAAGGATCATATAATTCGAATGGATTAAAAATATAAGGGGTTTATGGTGCATTAAACTTTTGAAATTTTCTCTTTTCCAGTGATACAAATATCAATCTTGATGAAATTTTGCTTAGGAAACATCCTTAGAAGTTCAGTTTCTTTAATAAAAATCTTGACAGTTAGGTCGTGCCCGTATAATATACATGTTTCTCTTATTTAGCTTGAGACTGTTATTGCTGGGAGTGTCCGAGGACTTGTCGGACTCGCCTGGTGCAGGTCACTCCAATTGAATGGGCGATCTGCACTCCCTGCTGTGATATAGTGAAAATGAGTGAGGTTCCGATGTTCAGGAAATGTCATATTTCATTCCGTCAGTCATAGTAATTTTTTTGGTATTAAGCAAGAACTGGACGTTTCTGAGCATATTTAGCCTTGTTTTATAGGGCATATAAATGCATCTTTTATCATTTTAATTTTTTAGGACATATTTTCGTAACTTTAGTTGTTTAAAATCATATTATGGTTCTATATCGCACGACACATTGTATTGTACTTTGAATGTGATATCCGATGATGTTTATCTACATATATTTGTGGCACTGTGACGAAACTTGAAGTTCGGACTTCAAAGCTGAATGCTGTAATTGACGCTTACTGTATCTAGTCTGAGTTTACATCATTAGATTTACAACCGAGGAAGTGGCTGCTCGGTTTGGGTCACGTAGCTATCAGCTTGCATTCGGGAGTTAGTGAGTTCAAACCCCACCGCCGACAGCCCTGAATATGGTTTTCCGTGGTTTCCCATTTTCACACCAGGCAAATGTTGGAGATGTCTCTTAATTAAGGCTATGGCCGCTTCCTTCCCACTCCTAGCCATTTCATATCTCATCGTCTCTAAAGAACTATCTGTGTCGGTGCGACGTAAAAAAAATGTCCTACAGTCGTTTTAAAACACCTTCCTTTAGACTAAGACTTGTAGCGGGGTTATTTACGTCCACTGAAATGTCACCCTTGTTAAGAGACAAGGAAACACCATAAGAGCTTATCGTCTTATCTGTCAGCACTTGTGGCTCGTGACCCCTTCAAGTAGGGTAACTTTCTACGATCACGCGGTAAGATTGTCTCCCAACAGACTGACCAACCACTTGCTAACTATCTGGCGAAACAGTGAAGTCCATACTCCCTGGGCTGACTGATATTGTGAAGAACACAAAAGAACTGAAGTAAACATACCGGCTGTGAGACAGATACTGAAGGAAGTCCGTGGTTTCAGGAAAAAAGCTCTTGAGAAGAAAGGTACCCCCTGGTCAGAGCAAAGGAAGGTGCAACGCATGAAGTTGCCACAATACTGAGCAAAGATCAAAGCCCAACGGCTGAACAAGCGTGGTATCAAGTAGGCCAATTCAGAAGAGAAAGAAGAAGAAAATGTGATGCAACTCAGTTTTTGACGGCCTGTATTTCTATAAAATTTCTGTTACTAAATGGTTAATGGAACACCAATATATCTATATACATAAAGTTGTAGGTGGTCCGCTGTCTGTAATTTCGTTTGTCTTGCCAATTTTTCAGATATTTATCCGTTTTAGGTCAACTCAAGACCGAATCTGTGGTTTATATTTTTCCTGTCTGCTTGTCTGTTTGTTCCACCATCGCGGCGAAACGGCTGAATAGATCTCGACCAAACGTCATATTTAGAGTACACTCATCCCGAGGAAGGTATTGATATGCATATGATTTTAAAATATTTGAATAAGTTTATGAGAAAACCAGAACACTTTTCCTCCATTTTCTCTTATACTATTGATTTTCTGTAAAATCCGTGGACTGTATGTGAAACAACTTTTCGTTATAAACAACTTTTGTTATGCTCATAATTTAGGTTTCTTTTAAAATGACGGAGAAAATTACTATTTTCTGCGGGTGTCATGGCCTGCACTGAGTGGCCGAGAGACCGACTGCTAGTTTATATTCATCCACTAGAATTAATGTTTGATAATGTTCTAATCCAGGTAAATGCTCATTCAGTGGCCGCGTATTCAATTCCTTGCTCCTCCATGGACATAAGTCTGGCATTTTAGGAGCCATCCTCAGGAAAACACTCGTGCAGTGAAATGGGTTAATCTCAATGTCAGACATCATAGAAGGTGCTTTACCCGCTCTACTTCAAGATAAATACAACTCTGACATAAACATTATTACAGTTATGTTCAAGTATAGTCTTCTTTTTCTTTTCCTACCGCTTTTCTCACACGTGTGGGGTTACGGTTGCGAACTGCGCAGCACATGTGGATTTGGCCCTGTTTTATGGCCGGATGCCCTTCCTGCCGCCAACCCTATATGGAGAGATGTAATCACTATTGCATGTTCCTGTGGTGGTTGGTAGTGTAGTGTGTTGTGCGAATTTGAAGAGGAGAGTGTTAGGACGGACACAAACCTAAACCTAAACCAGAATAATTAATCAGAAGCAATTAAAATCCACGACTCGGCCGGGAATCGAACCCGGGACCCTGTAAAACGAAGGTCGCAACGCTGACCAATCAGTCAATGCGTCGGACTAGATATGTTCAAGAATAATGTAAATATTATAATCGTCAATAACCCATGACATGTATTTACATTATATACATTTTCAGTCTTTTCACAGTCCGACGGGTGCCATGTGTTCAGAAATAAGGTAGGCCTACATTATTTTGAAACCTCTGCGTGTAGCTTCTTGAACACTTTGGCCTACCCAGCCATTTGGCCTGCAGACATTTACGCATCACGTGATCACCATGAAAATATCGTCCGCCTATAGTTTGGTTTCCGTGACCGGATAAGCTACCTCCCGTATCCGACAGCTTCTCAGTTAAATCGCGAGGCTGAGTGAACTCTATTGCAGTGCACAGTCCCGAACTGAAATCTCCGCACTGACCAGCGATCGAATCTGGAGCCTAAAAATATTAATGTTTACCACTGCACGTTTGTTGGAGCATTGCGTGTCATCCACAATAAGACACAAACACCATCCAGCACAGCACTCCATCACCATCCTGCAGTTCTTATCGCCCTTGTCACATGCTCTTCCGGGTATTGCTGCAGTCATCAGGCCCTCGATAACTCAGAGCATCTTCGTGCACGCCATCGCTGCGTTATAGCCATGTTTGCAAGGTAGCGTGACAATGAAGCAAGCACGCGGGCCTCATCCAGTTAGGGAGGAGGGCCTAGTTTACATGCTATGTGGATGAAACTAGATCGGTTAAAAACAAATACGATATATTTCGCTCGCTAGCATTTATTGACTTATTGTATTACTATTATTATTGTCACTAATTTTACCAAGAATTAACCCCCTAAAACCCAGTTACTAATTTTGAGGATGACGCTTTCACTCTATTTCAGGAACAACGTACTTTTTTTTTTGGCTAGTTGCTTTACGTCGCACCGACACAGATAGGTCTTATGGCGACGAAGGAAGCGGCCGTGGCCTTAATTAAGGTGGAATAATTAATTACTAGGCCTACTACTACTACTACTACTACTACTACTACTACTACTACTACTACTACTACTACTACTACTACTACTACTATTCCTCATACAGCCACTCCCTTTTATATCGCGCATACAGACTGACATGTAATAGCAACTTCTGGTTCGGTGAAGAAAGCAATGGGAAGCTCCTTACTTCCCTAACATGACTCTTCAGTGATACGCCGTCTATGGCAGCTGATGGTGGAGCTGTTGATGATCAAACCAGCCTTCGGACTGAATACTCAACATACATACATACATGCATACATAGCCTACATACATATTTTTCACGATTTGTTTTACGTCGCACCGACACAGATATGTCTTATGGCGACTATGGGATAGGAAAGGCCTGGGAAGTGAAAGGAAGCGGCCGTGGCCTTAATTAAGGTACAGCCCCGGCATTTGCCTGGTGTGAAAATGGGAAACCACGGAAAACCATCTTCAGGGCCGCCGACAGTAGGGCTCGAACCCACTATCTCCCGATTACTGGATACCGGCTGCAATTAAGCGACTGCAGCTATCGAGCTCGGTCATTTATGAAAAGGCTGGGTAAATAATTGATAGAGAATCTGCTACTTGGGCGACAGACCAAAATGCAGATCATTGATGACTGATCGATAATATCTGACGAGTTCGAATCCATGAACATGAGGTCATGAGTCGGATATTCCCCACTCAACACTAATCAACGAAATAACATTTTATTACTGAATGAATCGTATAAACTGAACTGTTCTGGTGGTAGTAACCCAAAACCCAATGGCGCAACAGCCCTTAAGGACCATGGCAGACCAAGCGACCGCTGCTCAGCCCGAAGGCTTGTACATTACGAGGTATCGTGTGGTTTGCACGACGAATCCTCTCGGCCGTTATTCTTTAATTTCTAGACCGGGGCCGCAATCTCTCTGTCAGATAGCTCCTCAACTGTAATCACGTAGGTTGGGTGTGCCTCGAACCATCCCTCATATACAGGTAAAAATCCCTGACCTAGCCGGGAATCGAACCCGGAGCCTCCGGGTAAGAGAGAGGCACGCTACCCTTACAGCAAGGGCTGGCTCGTTTTAGTGGTAGAGCGGCCATAAATATTTTCGTTTAATAAGTTAGGTATTAATTTCTTTGTCTTCGACATCTCTTGAGCAGACTGCTAGCTTTGTAACATTCTTCTCGATCTTTCATACCTTGGTTAGGTTCACGTAGCTGTTAGCTTGGATTCAAAAGACACTGAGTTCGAATCTGACCACCGGCAACCTTGAAGATGGTTTCTCGTTGTTTCCCCATTTTCACACCATGCAAATGCTATAGCTGTACCTTATTGAGGTCACGGCCACTATTTTAATAATCTTAGACCTTTTCCATCCTTGCGACGTCGAAAAATTTTAATTTGTCAGAGGGGTGGCAAACAATAATAACAACAACAACAACAACAACTTCAACAACAACAAAAACAACCGTCTGCAATACATCATCAGAAAATTCCATATTTTTGTTCAGTTATGCTTTATAGTTTTCTATTTTTATGTTATCATTTAAATTGCTTCATTAAGGAAATGGATCGTAACTTCGAAAATGAACAATAGTTACCTTAAAATGAACATTCTAATAATAATATTATTGTTTTTACATCCCACTAATTACTTGTTTGGCGATGCTGTGATGCCGGAGTTTGGTCCCGCAGGAGCACCTTGCGTGCCAGTAAATCTATTTGGCACGAAACTGACGTATTTAAGCACCTTCAAATGCCAGCGGACTGAGCCGGAATCGAACCTTCCAAGTTGGGTTCAGAAGGCCAGCGCCTCAACCGCCTGAGCCACTCACCCTGGGAATAAAATTTATGTTATTAACATTACCTATCGCGATGCTGAACGTCGCACTGACTCAGACAGGTCTTACGGCGACGATGGGGTAGGGCAGGGCCAGGACTGGGAGGGAAGTGATCATGGCATCATCTAAGTTACAACCCCCGCATTTCCCTGGTGTTTTAAATGGGAAACCACGGAAAATGATCTTCAGAGCTTCAGAGGTTCTAACAAATTGAGATCGGTTTCTCTATTTGTATTAATGGATATTGATACTCCAAAGGCTAGTCAGCTGGGTTAAAGCAGCTGTTAGAAGGCAAGTCTGGACCAGATTGGCCACTAACGATCATTGAGGATATGATACTTCCAGAAGAACAATATGGTCTAGTGTCCTATTTTAAAATGTCGTTGTTGATCACTAGCTGCGTAGGTTTAACTGTTGTACTGAATATTTCAAAATAATGTGCAGGTATTTCATGCTGCTTAGTTTACAATGCCCTTTTGCACTGTCGAATATTTCTCTTTTTTTCCTATAACAAGTAGCAATATCAAAAGTGTCCGACGAGTGTAACATATGAATAAACAGAAAAAGATCCCACTGCGATGACTCTGCAATTATCTGCATAGTAGACTACCATAGTATGTTAGCGTCGGTACTATACTTGTCGAATATGATGCGTTCATCATCATTATTGAGTAGCTTGATGAGGATTTCACATGCTGATTTCTTTATCTTCTGTATCATATTCAATGGAGGAGTTGTACACGAGAAACAAATTATTTTTCAAACTTAAAGAAATATCACTTTTCCAGCCAACATACACATTTCGAAACTGATATTTGACAGTTTGGACTGTTACACAGAAGCTGTCACAGAGGTAAAATGATTCAAAGACACGTTACCCAAGCTTACACTGCTACGACCTTTAGGATAACTTAACAGGATTATGTTCCATATAATCATCGGACTGTATTAATTCTCACCTTCAGTTGGATCACTACGAGTCTGAAAAATTCTGAACCATCGTTCCAAACTTTAAGTGCGCTGAAGTGTGCAATGGACGAGGGCTATTTTCCAACTTGCCATGGCAGCTATAGCAGTGGAAATGCAATTCATTAAACAACACAATATCCAGTTCATGTTTCGTATATTTCATTGTATTCAGTTTTGTTAGATCTCTTTAATTAAATCTAAATAATTATTTTCTACACCACATAAATTTTACAACATTCAATTACCTTAATTACTGACGTATTCAAGTAACGCGGTGGACTGTTATTCATAGCTGGGGGAGTTTGATAATTCCCAACCAAAAAAGTGTTCGAAAACGAAATGTAGGCTAAACACTCGATGACACTGAAGCCTAAGGGATATTATGGCACGGGACTTAACTTCTTTCGTATATGAAAGGGGAAATTTAGCTTTATTATTATTATTATTATTATTATTATTATTATTATTATTATTATTATTATTATTATTATTATTATTATTATTATTATTATTATTATTTACAATTTGCTTTAAGACGCACCCACACAGACAATTAAGGTACAGCCCAAGCATTTGCCTAGTGCGAACATGAGAAACCACGGAAAACCATCTTCAGTTCTGCCGGCAGTGGGTTTCGAAACCACGACCGTAACCGCATGACCAACATGCTTGGTGTTATTATTATTATTATTATTATTATTATTATTATTATTATTATTATTATTATTATTATTATTATTATTATTATTATTATTATTAACATTAATATTTAAAGTTCACTTATTTTCGTTGGAGACTACGTTAAGAAATATATACATTTTTGTAAACCCTTTTCGCAGCCCAGAATCGCTACATCCTTTCTCTGGAAAACTCTCTTCTTTCCTCCGTCCATCCTCTGTTCTGCTTCAGTTCTTCATTAAAGCCTTTGAAGTTGTTACTTTTAATCTGTATCATGCTTGAACTGAGATGTCTTCCCGCTTGATACGAAGCCCACCGAAGTCATTTCTGACCTCTCGAAACCACTTATCTGAAATTTTAGGTCAATTTTTCAGTATTCTGATGAACTGCCTTGTCAGCAAGTTTCCATCCATTCTAAGCAGATGTCTATTGAATGTCAGTGTTCGTTTCCTAATGACTCCGCCAGTCGTTCATCTTCCTGATACAATTCTTCGCTTGTTCTTAATCTATATTGCCACCGGGTGAGTTGGCCGTGCGGTTAGGGGCGCGCAGCTGTGAGCTTGCATCCGGGAGATAGTGGGTTCGAATCCCACTGTCGACAGCCCTGAAGATGGTTTTCCGTGGTTTCCCATTTATACACCAGGCAAATACTGGGGCTGTACTTTAATTAAGACCACGACCGCTTACTTCCAACTCCCAGCCCTTTCATATCCCATCGTCGCCATAAAACCTATCTGTGTCGGTGCGATGTAAAGCCACTAGCAAAGAAAATTCTATCTTGCCTACCCACTGTATTTAGGTCCGAAGGATCTTTCTCTCAAACATCTTGGTATCTCTCAGTCCAGCCTTTCCTGTCATTCAGAGGCACTCACTTATATAAAGACACTTGTATAAATATAGTTAATAACCAAATTGTAACAATGTATCCTCTTGCCATACGAAATATATATATATTACTGCGTTGTAATGTCTGAGCTAAGCTTGCCTTGAGATATCCTTTTCCTTGTACAGACTGTTTGTTCTACAAAGCAATTGATCATCCTCTCTTGTCTGCTTTCATTGACATTCCTTTCACTTCTTTTCATCTGGATAATCTTACCGAGGTGTCTGAAACTGTCGACTATATCAGTCCTTCTATACTCTGTTTTTAGTTGACGGGGAACAATTTGAATATTATTATTTAATAATGATAATAATAAATGTATTTACATGGCATGGCTCAGGCTATGAAGCCTGATGTTATGTCAAACCGTATTACAGTAAACATAGTACACCGTACATCTACAGACTTTTTGAGTTCTGAATTCTATGTCTAAGTAATGAACACATTCCCAGACCGTGATAAAGACACTTCTTCAAAATTTACTATTTTCAAATGCCCGTTGTAAGCATCATTACAAGTTACCGTCCGTAGGTGACTTCAAAAGTCAATGAAAAATAACTTGTCAAGCCTGTCAGATAGACGAAATGACGAGAAAAGAAAAGATGGCAGACAGCTGTAATTTACAAGTGTCGATCGTATTAATTAGATAGTACACTTAAGAAAATGGAAATTGCAACACCATGAAGGCAATGGTCGTTTATGTTGATTGTCAAGATATGAAACGATGCCATGTAGGTATGAAAACGATCAAAGTTTCAGACCCGTTGGATTGTTGCTACAGGTCTCCCCACGTGATTCGTCGTGGAGGAATCAACTCCAGTATACGGACTCTGGTGTAGCGTAGTTGACTTGCAGTCTGTGCAGTGAAGTGTTCCCCGTCAAACATGCCTCGACGATAGAGAAGAGCACGCTATCAACAACTGTCGCTGTTTGAGAGGGCTCGGATAATTGGGCTGTGTGAGGCTGGATTATCGCTAAGGACTTTCGCTGCACGTGTTGGCCGACAGGCATCCACGGTACAACGTGTATGGCAGCAGTGGTCAAATGAAGGTACCCACACTCGTAGACCTGGCACAGGCCCAGCGCGACAGACAACTGTGAGAGAGGATCGCCGCATCATTCGGAAGGGCCATATAGAACCTCATGCAACAGCAGCGCAAATTCGAGCAGCTGTGGCACCCCAAGTTACACAACAAACAGTTGGTAATCGTCTGCGTGCAGCTGGCTTACGAGCCCGTGTCCCATTGACCCCAAAACAGCGACGTGTAAGGCTGGCCTGGTGTCGAGAAAGATCGACGTGGGTCGACGAATGGCATAGGGTCGTCTTTAGTGATGAATCGCGCTTCTGTCTTGCCCGCAGTGATCGCCGGAATCGTGTGCGCCGACGTACCGGGGAGAGGGGCCGCCCAGATCTTATTGTCGAGAGGCACACGGGGCCAACACCAAGCATTATGGTCTGGGGAGCTATTAGCTTTAATGTGAAATCACAATTAGTGCTTGTTGAGGGCACTATTACTGCTCGACAGTACGTTGATAGGGTACTCAATCCAGTGGTTGTCCCTATGATGGCGAACATTGCCAATGGGATGTTTGAGCAGGATAATGTCCGGGTTCACACTGCACGCATCTCCAGAGAAGCTCTCCACGACATCACAACCTTAAATGGCCCGCCAGATCCCCGGACCTCAGTCCTATTGAGCATGTGTGTGACATGATGGGTCGACAACTGGCCAACCGTCCTCAGCCACCCACAACTCTGGAACAACTGACCCGTGCAGTGCAGCAAGCATGGGCACAATTCCTCAGGAAGCGATCCAGGCCCTTATTGACTCCATGCCTCGACAAATTCATCAATGTATTGTAGCTCGTGGTGGGAAAATCCTGTATTGATTGTTGTCCAAACTTGCGTTCAGAGGGACCTGAAATTGTAATCATTCAAGCACAACCGAACCCTCGTCCTGCATGTTCAATTGCAGCAACGTAGCACCACTCCTTCTGGGTGTTGCAATTTCCATTTTCTTCAGTGTATTTTCGTTACGACAACTGTCACATTTTATTGCCCGACTAGTTGGCTGAATGTTCAGGGTTGAGGCGGTCAGTTCAGAGGGTCCCGAGTTCGATTCCCGGCCATATCGGGGACTTTAATTGCGCCTGACTAATTCTTCCGGCTCGGGGACTGGCAATTTATGTTTGTTTCCACACTCCCCTCTTCATATTCATAAAATATACCGCACTACCAACTACCACAAAAAAAAAACGCGATATTGATTACATCCATCTATTTAGGGTTGGTGTCAGAAGGGCCATCCGAGCGTAAAACAGGCTCAAATCCGCATATATATGTGGCACAGTTCGCCCCGCGACCTCACAAATGTGGGAAAAGAGATAGTAGACTTTTCACATTTTACTTATAAGCACGAAATGTGTGGTATATGTTCTGGCAAGTAAAAATTCTGCTTAATACAAACTTTTAATTTTTTTAAAAATTTTCAATAACTTCCTTCACTTGGAGGGTGCCTGAGACAAATAATAACTTACACTAAAACAATTACATTAAAATAAATTAAAAGTAAATTATAAATCCACGATCTCAGTCTGGCGGATACAAGAGATGCCTGACGATCAGAAGGGAACGCCTGAGCGCTTTCAGCCCCAAGTCGATGAACTCCTTGGTACTGGTGTTGAATGTCTGCAGCAGCTCTATCGACTTCTTAGGAATTCTACGTCGTCCAGCTCGTATTTTTTCATATATTATGGCACTGCAGCAGGTAGACGGACTTCTCTTTCCTTGTACTTCATCTGGTTGGTCAGAGTGCGTTTCAGATATTTCTGCGGGGTCTAATATACACTGTAATTTTTCCGCTTTAATGGCGATCATGTCTATGCTTCTCGTGCTGCCATTTATTGCGATGACATGGACTTCCTCATGCCCTTTAAATCTTTCTCACGGAGCTACTACGCTATGGACGACCTGATGTTGATTGAGATGTCTGGTGTTTCGAAGAGCTTCACCGAAGGGACAGGAACCCAAGACGTGAGGTAGAGTTTCAGTCTCACTGCATCTTCTGCAGAGGGACCTTCCCAGTACAACTCTTACTGGTGCACCGCTACATGCTAGCGCGTCTTTCCATTCCGTGCTAGAAAGGCCATCATGTTTCCCAACACAGTGGTTTGCAGGAGGGAACTGTTTGTACATACACACTGCCTGACATTTGCTTCCCAGCTGTCAAATTAATGAAAATGAAAACCTGCAACCTGTTTTCCAGTCATTGACCGGGTCAGGGATGTAATGAATGAATCAGATATAGGCTCTTAGTACGATGGGGTCACCACTCCCAAAGTGTTTTAGTAATGACTGATAGGTGCTATGAAATGAGAATGGAGAGTGTTGCTGGAATGAGAGATGACAGGGAAAACCGGAGTAATCGGAGAAAAACCTGTACCGCCTCCACTTTGTTCAGCACAAATCTCACATGGAGTGACCGAAATCGGAACCACGGTATCTAGCGGTGAGAGGCCGACGCGCTGCCTTCTGAGCCACGGAGGCTTTGTCAAATTCATATCGTCGTAATTTATTTCTGAGTTCCTTGGTGTCATACTCACCTTGTCTTTTATCACATTCTGAGTTTTATCATTTATATTTAGTTCAGTTAAATCCTATTCATTTCTTCGTTTAGTTTTCTAGCAGGTCCAATATAATAGTTCTTCCCCTTTTCTAGAATGTTGCAGCCGTTTATATGCTGGAGCAAGGTTTCCCAGTTTGACCGAAAACACGTAACCCTTCATACCGTTTATCTGAGTGAATCATAGAATCCGTTCTGTCACTTGGAAGGTATAAATAAGATCTCTTTTGTAACACGTTCGTCGTATTTTTCTTGCAGGGATGAACAGGAGTTTGTAAGTCAACGTAGCGCAATCTGAATAATTTAGTATTGAAAATTTCTGATCCGGATGAAGCCAGGGACAGAATGATAACGAGGTGAGTTTCTGCTGAAGGAGTGCCATTGTTTTCTTGGAATCGAATAACGGTATGTACATAATTCACCCCTACATATTTTGTCTCCATTGGAGTAGATAATTATTACCAAACCGAATTTGTTTTCAATTGCAACAACAATTGATAGCAAACATAAAACATACAAAATACACACATCAGAGAGCCCCTGAGATTTATGTTGCACTTGAAAGTGAGTCTAAGGACCGAAAAACTGACAGAAGAATCATACGAAATTCTATTCAATTTCAAGCAGTACCAAGGAGAGTAAAATTTATTCCACCGGACGAGTTGGCCGTGCGGTTAGGGGCGCGCGGCTGTGAACTTGCATCCGGGAGGTAGTGGGTTCGAATCTCACTGTCGGCAGCCTTGAATATGGTTATCCATGGTTTCCGATTTTCACACCACGCAAAAGCTGGGTTTGTACTGAACCCTTTAGGTCCATATTGAGGGGTACCTACCTTCCTTACCTATCAGCAAAGTTCATGAGATCTGTCTCTTGGGTCGTTTCGGGTTCTTCGTCACTTGCTGAGGTAAAGGTAGGGTTCATTAATTCTAATCTATCTACTGGAATGAAAGGTCTGTTTAAAAGATTCCTATTTATTCAGGAAAATTCTGAAGTAATTTACTATGTCAACGGGGTCATAGTCAATTGTGTCCACTGGACACCACAATCATTTTTACATAAACGTCAGAACACTGGTGTGAGACTTTAACGTAACTGCCTGATGGGCATACTTACTAGAAACCATTATCTCAATTATTAATCATTTAAGAAAGGAAAGTCTGGAAATCCTTAAATTCGGCTTCCATGTGAGACCACATGTACCATCATAGTGATTCGTTATGGTCCAGCCCTCGTAACACGAACTCTGAACTCTGGGAATAATTAAGGCCGTCCAATCGGTGTGTGCCACACAGTGGTTCTACGGCATGGACCCTTAATTGAATCGATGTGACCTGCGTCTATGTCATGGACCGACATCTACTCTTCTAAGTTACTTTAAAGTCATTGTGGATGATGACCGCAAGGAAATGATGCTACAATGGCATATGGCCCTAATCTAAGTCACTGAGGTTGATGACCCCCTGACCATCCAAGTTTCTAGGCTGAAGGCTAAACACAATTAAGTTACATCGGTTTATGACCAAAGTTCCACTTTACTATCCCCAGCACATTCACTGCTCAATCAATCAAAATTCAATAATTACAACAATAGCAATGCTCACAAACTTAGTGGCAGAAAAATCCATTTTCTTTCGGATATGTCCCTTCAATCGTTACTTTACATGTTAACATTCCCCAGAAAACAAACTAAATTTTCCAGAATGCATCTCCAAGTTATTCGCTTGATTAAAGTTATTTCAAATGCGGTTTCACTGAATTTAATAATTAAATAAATTTAAATGATTTAACGAAATATTAACGAACAACAAATTTTATCTCCGCGGACTCTGGTTTCTTCACAAATTTCTACGCAGCTGTGATGTGAGTTCAATATTGCGATGTTTATCTGGCTGGAAAAGAATTTTTACATAATTCATGTCCAGCTACATATATCCTATCTCATGATATCATGCTTAAAAATCTAATCTAGTCCTAACCGTTATTAACACTTGGATATCATAATAATCTACGTACAAACCAAACAACTCGCCATATAATTACGATGTCATATCTCGTCATCACTGAATTTTGCACACCCCTCGCAGACAAACCGATCGTCACGACCATCGCTCTATATTTTGGACAACCCTGAAATTGGGTTACTCTGTTCCTTATACTCAAAGTTCGTGATTTCAAATGTTCACTACGTCCCCATTTACAGTATTTCACAATACTTATATCATTACCGGCTATGAATTTCAACTAAATCCAGCATTTTAACGTTTCCCCTGGCCGAGAATTACAGTACAATCTCAAGTCCACTCCTTTCCCGCTATCATAGCTGAGGTCTCTCACCCCATGCTCGCTTGGCAGTTACATAAACCACCCGGTTCGTTCTACCTGACTGACTTCTCAAAATGCCCCCTTTAAACTCTGCCGACATGATTAAACAAATACGATATTCTAACCAACAAAATGCACAGATATGCTTCAAGATGCCCACACTAATTATACGCGTCGCCAATTATACCGCTATGGATTTCTATGAATTTATTTCCATTCTCAACATTATAAATATTGTTCGGGTTATCATGTCCCGGCTTCAAATGACAGGACTCTAACCTGATTCGCACATCTCATCTCAACTCATATAAAACATTCCTCGGGCTTCCGTGCCCCGGCTTCAATGACAGGTCCAACCTGATTCACAAAACTAACCTCTGTTTCCCAGCTCCACAATTATCATCGACAAAGAACTGGAATAAAATCCCCACTAGAAATCCCGATGTCTAATATCGCACAATGCATTAATCATGAATAACTTCGCATAAATGATATCGTATTTAATAACTTGATTTTTACGAGAAATGACTGAAACATTCCACTAGATCTTTTATAGTCAGTCAGACAGAGTTTAAAATGGGCATTAAATACAACGTTTCTCTCCGTGACCAAATTCCTCACCCTAGGTTCTCATCCGACAGCGCGCTTCCACTCGATTGAAAATGAGTGACCATGGATTATTATTAATAACGTCAAATTGCAGACAGAAGAATTTTACGTCGAATGAACATCTTAATTTGACATCACAAAATATAGGCAGTACACTCACACGGATGACGATCTACATTGGACGTGATATCACTTCGGAACCCTATTCAATAACCTTTTACAACATTATACGGCCCTCGCAAGACTTCAAAAATTTATCCAAGTGGAAAATAAAACAAATGACTCTTTTAGTCGTACTCTCACATTTACAAAACTTAGTAGGGTGACCACTGCGTCGTATATCCCCATTCAAATACACTTTAAGAAATCACGAGACAGGATATAAGAGGTAGTAAGATGGAAAATCACCTACCTCATGTCTTCATGCCAGTATTCGTCTTAGGGCTCACCTGCGACCCTGGCATTTTATTTAGCCATTTTTACATTCATGGCTTCACAATTTTTTTTATTATTTCTTCAGGTTTCCTGGAATAAAGCATAAAAAAAAGAAAATACCCTTCACTTGTTTGCTTGAACGCACACGATGGACTATAATTATTTCCGCACACGAATTACTTAATCACATTAGAATTTATTCAGTACTTTGACCGTCCTATCTGGTACAGTTATTTCACTCAAGAAAACTATCTCCTCATGGAGTCAAGACTTAGCCGCAATGGCTAAAATCTGCAGTTGAACTCAGTCTACTTTCGTTGGTTTGATTTCGCAGAGCAGCTCAACAATTTTTCGTCCGCTTTGTATCACAAATGCCGGAGAAGGAAGCTTCGTCATGGCGTCCCTTCATATTTATAGCAGTTACCCCCTCTCTTCGGATCTCTCCCTTTTGCCGCCAAGAAATTTCCTATAAACTTTCTGACTTACCTAAACTGTAATTTCAAGAGTTTTGAAAGTGACTACATGCTTGCTACATTTCTGGCGGTAGTGTTCATGGACATTTAAAAATTTTACGGGTTCGATTTGTGAGATGATTGACCTCCTTTGATAGGCACTATATTTTTTTGACTTGGCGTGATCACGCCATGTACACGCGCTTTGAAATAGTTCATAAAAATGACTTGAGATTCTTCCGCCGTCGACACGTGTGGTTGACGTCACGTACCGCAGAGCGTGGGACCGAAGGTAATCACCCCCTCGTCACGTGTCAAATCCATGCTATCAAGAATCCAACTTTTAATTTAATTGTTATATAATGCATAATGTTCTTAGGGCACAAAGGTCATGGGTTCATATTTCCCCCAAGACACGAATTCCTTTCGCACAGTGACAAGGAATTTCCTTTAAATACTCCAGATGGCGAAATTTCTAATTTTGACGTCTGTTGAAACATGACCTATGAATGTGAATTCCTCTCCTCTCTCTTATGCAGTTGTTCATCTTCTGGTGTGCGGATACTGGTTGATGCCTTCAGCTTCCTGGTAGTTCTCTACTGAATTTTCGACTGAGCTATTTATCCCTTCCTCGCCGTCAAAGTCTTCCTCGCTGTCAAAGTCTTCCTCCTCAGAACCTTCCTCAAATTCTCCCTGCTCTATCGAGATTTTCTCTGTAAGATTCCAATACTCCTCAAATGCTCTCAACATCACAGAGTCTGGGACTTGCCTGCATTCCCTACATCGTTTCAGTGGGTCATCCTGCTTTTCTTCGAGCGGTTCCACATCTTGATCCACCACTGATTCAATGAGGTTAACTTCCTGGTCCGCCATATCTTCAGGTTTGCGATAAACCTTCAAGTTGGCTGCATTGAAAATAGCCTCAAAGCGTCCATCTAACGACTGGATTTTATAGGAATTATTTCGGAAACTCTGGATGACTTTAAATGGACCCATATACAACGGTGCAAACTTCGCGTAATACTTGTCCTCAGGTTTTGAAAGAGCGGGTTTACGAACAAGCACATATTCGCCTTCTTTCAAGGGCCGATGAAATCTCTTATTTTTGACGCGTCTCAAACGTCGGTCAGCTTGCTGACGAAGATGCCTAGCTGTCTCTTCAATGCGCATCGCTTGAGTCGGCCGTGGGTCGCTCGGACACTTCACCACTGCGTGCCATGGTCTCAAATGATAAATATCGGAGTGAACCACATTTGGGACGCATCCTATAGATTCGTGGATTGTGTTATTCACGCAATCTTCTATGATAGGTAACACATCCATCCATCTCCAATGCTCTTGAGCACAGAAGATCCGACAGAACTTCGCGATGACCTGCATAATTCGCTCTGACGGGTTTCCCTCAGGATGGTGAACTGAACTAAGAATATGTCGAATTTCAAGCCTTTGCAACTCCTGTTTAAATTGAGCTGAGGTAAATTGTGTGCCGTGGTCCGTTAATAAAAACATGCGCTTCCCCATAGCTGGAATTATGGTCCTATTTATAGCTCTTAATACCAATTTAGTGTTTGCTTTCTGTAATGGACATAACGATGTGAACTTAGAGAATACGTCCACGGTTACCAAGACGTATCTATTCCCTCTACGTGACTTGGGAAGGACTCCGTAAATATCCATCGCGAACAATTCACGAGGTTTAGCTGGTAAGAGAGGTATCGGTGCCTGTCGAATGAGGTAAGGGTTCGCCTTAACCCTCTGGCATGTGTCACATGTAATTACAAGGCTTCTCACGTCTTCTCGTAGATGAACCCAGGTGAACGTTTCCTGAAGGGTGGCGGTGACCTTGTCAATCCCACCATGACCGGTTATCCTATGGGCATGCCATATAAGACCCTTCCTAAGTGGTGGTGGTACCACAATTCGAGATTTAGTGTGATCCTTGTCTATGAATTTCAACAAGGTGTTGTCGACAATCAAATAGCTCTCAGCTAGCTTCTCAACTTCTCCACGTCCTGGGTCGTCATGTGGAAGTTCTCCCTTCAACAACGAAATTAACCTGCCACAGAACTGGTCCTGTCGTTGACATTCTGGTAATCGTGTCAGCTCATTTAGAAAGGTTCTATCTTCGTCAGTTAACTCCACGAAGTTCACCTCATGTTCGTTATCGTTTGGGTTTCGACTTAGGGCATCCGCCAGGACATTTGACATTCCTGAACAGTGCTCGATGGTCAGATCAAACTGCTGGATAAAGAGTGCCCACCTAGCTACTCTCTCGCTAGCAACTACCGTCTTCATCACAAAGGTCAAGGCCTTGTGATCCGTCCTAATGGTTATAGGGAATCCAAAAATCATCTTTCTCCAGTGCTGTAGTGATTGAACAATTGCAAGCATTTCTAATTCAGTGACACTGTATTTTAGCTCGTGTTTCCTAAGTTTACGGCTAAGGAATGCCAAGTAGTTCTTCTTCTTGGGTTCTTCTCCTTCCTCTTGGTATAAAACTGCACCAATCCCTACGGTGGAAGCATCAGTTTGCAAGATAAAGGCCTTATCGAAATTCGGGTACCCTAGCTTCACACTTCTAGCTAACATCTCCTTAGTATCCCGAAAAGAAATCTCATGTTCCCTAGACCATTTCCATCGATTGTTCTTTACTAGCAAATCTTGCAATGGAGCCACAACCTCCGTATAATTTGGACAGTGATCACTGAAAAATTGACTCATACCCAAGAACTGTCGGACGTTCTTTACCTTGATAGGCCTTGGAAAGTTGTCAATTGCCTGCAATTTCACTGGGTTAGGGCGTACTTCTTCACCATCAATGATGTGTCCTAAGAAGAGAACTTCCTCCTGTCCGAAATTTGATTTTTTCAAGTTGATCTTAAAACCAGCCACCCTGAGATTTTCGAGTAGCAACTCGAGATGGTGAAGATTTTCCTCGAAATCCTTCGACGAAAGCAATATGTCATCGACATATCGCGTAGTTATGGCCTTAACTTGTTCGGTGAGGTTGCGATCTAGGGCGCGTATGAGAGCTGCACCGGCGTTTTTTATTCCAAACGCGAGACGGTTAAAAACATACGTGTGCTGGTCATACAGGAATCCAGTAAACAATCTTGACTTCTCATCGAGCATTATATGATGATACGACGAGGTCAGATCAATATTAGTGAAGCGGCGCTTGCCCCTGAACCTCCTAATAATTTCTTTGATGGGAGGAGCTCTATCATTTTCAGGGATTAGCCTGTCATTTACGACCCTCGCATCCAAGTATACCCTCAGGGACCCGTCGGGTTTCTGAACGGTAACTAAGGAATTAACGAATGGTGTATTTGCCTTGGAAATCAACCCACTTTCTTCCATCTCTTTAATAATTTTTCCAGCCTCCTGGCGATGTTTCTCCGGAATGGGATACGGCCTACGTTTGAACGGCTCCCAACTGTTTACAGCCAACACATATTTGAAATTTGGAATGCATCCTGGCTTTGAATCGAATACATCCTGATATTTGAGAAGTAGTTCCCTCAACTTCATCTTCTCTTCCGCCGTCCCTGGGCATTCTGATACTTTCTGATTTATCAAATCTTCTACAGCCTTTCCCAATTCAGTATCGAGGACATCCCACTCTTCCTGGTTGACCTCTTCTGTTCCCTGTTCTATCTCCTCTTCTGCCTCCTCAGAAACGGTAGTGAAATGGACTTCTTCCTCACACATTCTTCTCCCAGTCTGACCCAATGATTCTTCGTTTAGAGCTACTAATTCCGGTCCGTCATCCTTCCTAAATTTCACCTCTCTCCTTCCTAAATCGATGACGGCATTACTTTCACAAATGAAGTCTGCTCCAAGAATAACATTATAGTGCAGCTTTGAAATTATGACAAAAGGATGCGAAAATGTCATGTCTCCTATCTGCAAATCCAAAAATGTCTGCGTTTTACAGATGGCAGTTTTGTCGGGAATGACTCCTCTAATTTTGATATTTGCTACAGGAATTTCTGGCAATTTCTTCCGAGTAGACAATTCGTTAAAGAAATTTTGTGAAATTAAGCTGATGCTGGCGCCTGTATCCAATAAACAGCTCACCTTAAAGTTGCATATCCTGACATTAATGATTGGTAGCTCTCTTATTTTCCTAACCTCCTGTCTGAGGTGGTCTTCCACTAATTCATCTGGTTGTATAATCCAGGAGTCAATCTGGGCTACTATCCAGCCGTCGCGAGAAACGTATTCAGGCTGTGTGTGGGAATCCTGTCTCGTAACCACTACTGGAAATTTGGAGTTTTTTTTTCCGCTCATTTGACGAGTTCAGACTTTCGTCGAAATGAGGCGCGTTAGGGTTTAATTACCTATCCTGGTGGTAGGTCTTTCGGATAGCTCCAGTATGGGACATGTCTTGAGCTCCTACACAGTCAGTGTTGACTTCCCTTCGTTGGATGCTGTCCTTCCATTTGTCCTGTCCGGTACCTGACCTCAGCTCTCTCAAATACTGGTCCCCTTCTCTCCTGCTCTCTTCAGGCCCGTGCCAGCGGTCAGAACGTCTGGAATTTTCGTAACCGTCCCCTCTTCTGTTGCCTTCATTCCCGCGTGGGTTCCTTCGTCTTAGATCTGAGTTCCCCTGGTATCGACCCTGGTGTCTTCTCCATTGTTCTCGGCGTCTGTCCCACTCTTCGTGATGGTATCTGGGCTGTTCCCAGTTCTTCCTACCTTGGTATGGCCTGGTGTCGAACCGCCGCCCCTCATTCTCATATCTCGGTGCTCGTGAAACTTCCCTATCTGGCGCGCTCTCCTGGCTGTGATTTACGACATTCACCTGGGGCTCTGAATGCCTGACTATTCGCGGGGCTGGTTGATGCGAATGGGTCTGGTCCAGCTGTCGCAATATCAATTCTGCCTGCATCGGGGTTTCGACTTTCGCAGCAATTAATATTCTCTGGATATCCGGTGGGAACTGTTTCTCGATAGCCTGAACCAGTTCTTGCTGACTTGGGGCTGATTCCAGTTCCTTGAACTTAACTAATTGTTCGGTAAAATATAGCGAAAATTTCGGCGGTCCTGCTGTGTTATACCGGCGACTATATAACTCTAGCCTTAGGTTCTGCTGAATCTCAGAATTCCAAAATTTGCCCAAAAATGCGGTCTGAAATTCCTCGAACGTGTCAAAGCTATATCGGAAACCTTTGAACCACAGCGACGCAACTCCGTCTAGGTACCGTTCCACAGTCCTTAGTTGCCTCTCTTCAGGTATCCTATTATCGCGAATATACTCCCTAAGTTCTCTAAGAAAACCCTTTGGCGTCTGGGTACCACCGCCATCGAATTTCTTAGGCCGATCTTCCTTAAGACGAATCATGTTTATAACATTAGTGACGTTTTGCCCCTGAGAATGGGTAGAATTGTCAAAGTGTCCGTTCCCTGCAGGATGTATGGGACTACTAGCGTTGCTAGGGCAACTGAACGACATATCTGAGGTGCGGCGAGATTTACTAACCACTTCCTCTATCTTGGCCTGGACTCCTACGATATTGTTCACTAACCCATCCAGTTCCAATTTCCGGGCACTAACTTCCCCCTTAAGAGCCTCATGAACAGATGTCAACTCGTCGCTCAGTGTTATGACCTTATCTTGGGTATCTTTAAGTTGTTTCGATAGGTCTACCCTTGTATCGCCTAGATCCTTTCCTAGTTCCTCAATATCTGCTTGTACCTCCTCAATACTCCTAGCCGTTTCTTCCTGAGTTGTACCTAATTTTCTCATATCCTCTTTATTCATCTGGATTAATTTAAAGTCAATGGCCTCAATACGCTGGTCTACAGTTGCCTTGACGTCTTCGGCTACCTGGTCTACTTTGTCATTTACGACGGCTATCTCTTTACACAACATTTCCTTATGTTCATTCATTGCTGTGAAGACCTTTGACTTATCGTCTTCACGCATGATGTTGAACTTCTCTACCTCTGTCTTCAGATCGGCCTTAAGCTCAGCTTGATCGGACATCAACTGCTGATGTAGTTCCCTACTTTCGTTGACGTGCCTATCGAGGTCTCCTCTAATTATGTCCTGATTTTCACTAAGAACACGATGTAGCTCGCGAGTTTCTATAAACTGCTGATTTATTTCATGTTTAAAGTCACCAATGTCCTTCCTAATATCAACGCTAGCTTCCTTACAACTATCCTGAGTGTCCTGCACTTTAATGTCAACATTTTGAACAACTTCCTTCATACCTTTTAATTCTACATCTGCACTATCTAATTTATTGTCCACGGTTTCCAACCTTACACTCATAGATTTAATATTCTCACTTAAGTCCTTCCTATCGGCTTCCGCAACCTTCCTATCGGCCTCCATTCTCTCCATAAAGTCCTTCATCATTTGGACCACCTGCCCTTGGGCCAATTCTCCCTCCTGCATAAACATACTGTATTTAGCAGAAAACGATAGGTCATCGGTGAGCCCGAGACTTCAACGGCGTATAATAAGACTACAACGATAAACATCACAACATCCTCCTATCCAACACATCACACTGTAAATGCAACATTCTCTAAAATTTTTATTTAATAAAACGTGAAATGCAATGTTCACTCGATCAAAGTGATCAGCCAAAACACACAAACCAGTATTCAAAAATTTGGGAAATTACACTAACACACTTAAATTATACCTTTCATTCAGTAGATAAATTATTCTCATAGTGGTATCTCCTAGCCTTACTCATCGGGCGTTTATCTATTTCTTCGAGTTCACTATCAACTCTGGCGCACGATTTTATCATCCATAATGTGGCATAGCCTCAACATTATTTCTCTTTTCCTCTAGTACACGATTTTTCCAAAATATCCTTATCGTTATCGTGACTTAGGTTCCCTCATCGTTATCGTGACTTATGCCCCATCGTTGGTGCGACATTTTAATGATCCCTTTAGGTCCATATTGAGGGGTACCTACCTTCCTTACCTATCAGCAAAGTTCATGAGATCTGTCTCTTGGGTCGTTTCGGGTTCTTCGTCACTTGCTGAGGTAAAGGTAGGGTTCATTAATTCTAATCTATCTACTGGAATGAAAGGTCTGTTTAAAAGATTCCTATTTATTCAGGAAAATTCTGAAGTAATTTACTATGTCAACGGGGTCATAGTCAATTGTGTCCACTGGACACCACAATCATTTTTACATAAACGTCAGAACACTGGTGTGAGACTTTAACGTAACTGCCTGATGGGCATTCTTACTAGAAACCATTATCTCAATTATTAATCATTTAAGAAAGGAAAGTCTGGAAATCCTTAAATTCGGCTTCCATGTGAGACCACATGTACCATCATAGTGATTCGTTATGGTCCAGCCCTCGTAACACGAACTCTGGACTCTGGGAATAATTAAGGCCGTCCAATCGGTGTGTGCCACACAGTGGTTCTACGGCATGGACCCTTAATTGAATCGATGTGACCTGCGTCTATGTCATGGACCGACATCTACTCTTCTAAGTTACTTTAAAGTCATTGTGGATGATGACCGCAAGGAAATGATGCTACAATGGCATACGGCCCTAATCTAAGTCACTGAGGTTGATGACCCCCTGACCATCCAAGTTTCTAGGCTGAAGGCTAAACACAATTAAGTTACATCGGTTTATGACCAAAGTTCCACTTTACTATCCCCAGCACATTCACTGCTCAATCAATCAAAATTCAATAATTACAACAATAGCAATGCTCACAAACTTAGTGGCAGAAAAATCCATTTTCTTTCGGATATGTCCCTTCAATCGTTACTTTACATGTTAACATTCCCCAGAAAACAAACTAAATTTTCCAGAATGCATCTCCAAGTTATTCGCTTGATTAAAGTTATTTCAAATGCGGTTTCACTGAATTTAATAATTAAATAAATTTAAATGATTTAACGAAATATTAACGAACAACAAATTTTATCTCCGCGGACTCTGGTTTCTTCACAAATTTCTACGCAGCTGTGATGTGAGTTCAATATTGCGATGTTTATCTGGCTGGAAAAGAATTTTTACATAATTCATGTCCAGCTACATATATCCTATCTCATGATATCATGCTTAAAAATCTAATCTAGTCCTAACCGTTATTAACACTTGGATATCATAATAATCTACGTACAAACCAAACAACTCGCCATATAATTACGATGTCATATCTCGTCATCACTGGATTTTGCACACCCCTCGCAGACAAACCGATCGTCACGACCATCGCTCTATATTTTGGACAACCCTGAAATTGGGTTACTCTGTTCCTTATACTCAAAGTTCGTGATTTCAAATGTTCACTACGTCCCCATTTACAGTATTTCACAATACTTATATCATTACCGGCTATGAATTTCAACTAAATCCAGCATTTTAACGTTTCCCCTGGCCGAGAATTACAGTACAATCTCAAGTCCACTCCTTTCCCGCTATCATAGCTGAGGTCTCTCACCCCATGCTCGCTTGGCAGTTACATAAACCACCCGGTTCGTTCTACCTGACTGACTTCTCAAAATGCTCCTTTTAAACTCTGCCGACATGATTAAACAAATACGATATTCTAACCAACAAAATGCACAGATATGCTTCAAGATGCCCACACTAATTATACGCGTCGCCAATTATACCGCTATGGATTTCTATGAATTTATTTCCATTCTCAACATTATAAATATTGTTCGGGTTATCATGTCCCGGCTTCAAATGACAGGACTCTAACCTGATTCGCACATCTCATCTCAACTCATATAAAACATTCCTCGGGCTTCCGTGCCCCGGCTTCAATGACAGGTCCAACCTGATTCACAAAACTAACCTCTGTTTCCCAGCTCCACAATTATCATCGACAAAGAACCGGAATAAAATCCCCACTAGAAATCCCGACGTCTAATATCGCACAATGCATTATCATGAATAACTTCGCATAAATGATATCGTATTTAATAACTTGATTTTTACGAGAAATGACTGAAACATTCCACTAGATCTTTTATTGTCAGTCAGACAGAGTTTAAAATGGGCATTAAATACAACGTTTCTCTCCGTGACCAAATTCCTCACCCTAGGTTCTCATCCGACAGCGCACTTCCACTCGATTGAAAATGAGTGACCATGGATTATTATTATTAACGTCAAATTGCAGACAGAAGAATTTTACGTCGAATGAACACCTTAATTTGACATCACAAAATATAGGCAGTACACTCACACGGATGACGATCTACATTGGACGTGATATCACTTCGGAACCCTATTCAATAACCTTTTACAACATTATACGGCCCTCGCAAGACTTCAAAAATTTATCCAAGTGGAAAATAAAACAAATGACTCTTTAGTCGTACTCTCACATTTACAAAACTTAGTAGGGTGACCACTGCGTCGTATATCCCCATTCAAATACACTTTAAGAAATCACGAGACAGGATATAAGAGGTAGTAAGATGGAAAATCACCTACCTCATGTCTTCATGCCAGTATTCGTCTTAGGGCTCACCTGCGACCCTGGCATTTTATTTAGCCATTTTTACATTCATGGCTTCACAATTTTTTTTATTATTTCTTCAGGTTTCCTGGAATAAAGCATAAAAAAAAGAAAATACCCTTCACTTGTTTGCTTGAACGCACACGATGGACTATAATTATTTCCGCACACGAATTACTTAATCACATTAGAATTTATTCAGTACTTTGACCGTCCTATCTGGTACAGTTATTTCACTCAAGAAAACTATCTCCTCATGGAGTCAAGACTTAGCCGCAATGGCTAAAATCTGCAGTTGAACTCAGTCTACTTTCGTTGGTTTGATTTCGCAGAGCAGCTCAACAATTTTTCGTCCGCTTTGTATCACAAATGCCGGAGAAGGAAGCTTCGTCATGGCGTCCCTTCATATTTATAGCAGTTACCCCCTCTCTTCGGATCTCTCCCTTTTGCCGCCAAGAAATTTCCTATAAACTTTCTGACTTACCTAAACTGTAATTTCAAGAGTTTTGAAAGTGACTACATGCTTGCTACATTTCTGGCGGTAGTGTTCATGGACATTTAAAAATTTTACGGGTTCGATTTGTGAGATGATTGACCTCCTTTGATAGGCACTATATTTTTTTGACTTGGCGTGGTCACGCCATGTACACGCGCTTTGAAATAGTTCATAAAAATGACTTGAGATTCTTCCGCCGTCGACACGTGTGGTTGACGTCACGTACCCCAGAGCGTGGGACCGAAGGTAATCACCCCCTCGTCACGTGTCAAATCCATGCTATCAAGAATCCAACTTTTAATTTAATTGTTATATAATGCATAATGTTCTTAGGGCACAAAGGTCATGGGTTCAGTACCTTAATTAATTCCACGGCCGCTTCTTTCCAACTCCTGGGCCTTTCTCATTCCATCGTCACCATAAGACCTGTCTGTGTCGGTGCCACGTAAAGCCACTAGCAAAAAAAAATCCCTAAATGGTTTATCAGGAGAACAATTTGCTATTAGTATGAAGGAACTGAAATTAAAAGAATAAGTCTAAAGACTATGTAAGGTCCGCATTTAATGAAATGTATACTTCACACCTTTATTTAGGGGGGTTCAATGTTAAATAAGTTATTTGGAATGTATCCTAAATAATTTAATTTGTCAAACTTGACCTGATACAAACGAAGAAACATTTCGGTGTTTAATGTTTATTGTAACTCTTAACGGCGTTAACAGATATAACCCGAGTGTTATTTGGAAGAACGATGTGTTTTATCACGGCCCTCTGTGTAGGCTTATTTCAGACTAACAGGCCAAGTACCATAAAATGCTGGACAATAAGTTAAATGAACTGGAGGTGGTATATTTAAACAGCCTCAAGTTCTTGTGGCCTCAGTCGCGAAAGATTTGTTCTAACTTTTGAAAATAAGATAACTTAAATTCAAAAAGTGTTGTGTGTGCACCATGGTGAGAGTATAGAAGTGATGGAGAACGGAGAAATCAAGGGGTTACCAGTTTCTCCCTAAGTTATTGTATGAGAAATAAAGTCACCTCATTACGAGTACTGAAGATAACGGCTAGGGGAAAGGATGGATCATGAAAGTCGTGAAGTCAAGATTCACTCGCCTCAAAACAATCTAAGACCGTCAGAGTCTGAAAAGAAAAATAGTTGGCCAAAGAAGTCACACATGAAATAGAGGATTTGGTTCATGTAATTACAATCAGTGGCAGCTAAAACTAGCACTATGTAGTGAAATTCTAGGGGGGAGATGTACACTATACACTTAAGAAACTGTATTTATTTTCCAAATAATGTTTATCAGAGCTTTTGAGGATCTGAACTGACCCCGGGATTAGGATTCAACATACCGAATCAGACTATCGCCATTTCTATCTGCTTCATTTCTTTGTAACAAGTACCTGTAGTATAATTTAATTTAATGATCCTATCACATTAATTCTGAATTGAATCACTTGTTGACCAAATGAATAGTGCAAGTTATTATTTTAATTTTCAAGTTACTGTGCTATTTTTACTGGTGTAGAAATAGTAACTGGACCCGAGTGTTATTTGGGAGAACAATGTGTTTTATCATGGCCCTCTGTGTAGGCTTATTTCAGGCTAACAGGCCAAGTGACGTGTCTGACCAGTTTTCTCGTATTATCAAGCGAGAAAATACGTTACACTCTTTCGGGAGGCGGAGGGGTTGGTCCCAACCATCGGCTATCCTGAGAATGGTTTTCCGTGGTTTTCACTTTTCTTGCACTAAGGCAAATGCCGGGACTGTTCCTTTATAGAGAAGGGCCGCACACATCTTAACTTCTCCGTAAATCACATCACCAACACAAATCTCCTTGGCCTGTGAGACAGTGTAACCATCTAGGAGGCCCACCGTACCCTGTCCGGGTACGAAACGAAAACTTAACCAGCCAACCGTTACATACATAAATGGTTAAAGAGGATAAAGGTTATACAATTTTGGAAAGGATTGCCTATTTAATAATAGTTGTGTTGACTTGGTGTGAACAACTAGTATAATCGAAATTGCGTCTATATGATATTTATTTACACTGAGATGTAATAACACTTCTTCATCTTAAACTCAGTAGTATATATTTACGTGTGAATTAATATGATTATTCAATTTATCAAGTATTATTAGCGTGAAAATAATAAAGTAGCACTTTGTTTGAAACACCATGCCCTACGTCATAATTGACACACACAACCTGTACGCAGCGACCTGTTCCGGTTAATTCTTCTATTAGAATCCTATGTAAACGTGTACTTGATTCTTATATGAAATTCATCTGGAGCTGTTAGCTGCTTCGTTCACTTCACGGATCTTATACCTGCACTACCACGTGATCTTTTAACTGTAGTCTCATACTTGGACACTCATCTACATTGAGCGTAAAATAGTTACCTATTTCAGAAATTAAAAAGATGTATTGAAGGTTTAAACTGTATTCTAATTTCCACAATACATATTTCGGCTTACTACACCAAGGTTGGCAAGAAAATTAGTACAGCATTGTCAAAAGAAGAATAGATATGTTTTGCACTCAAATATTAACTGATAACAAATTTGGACGTAGGAAATTATGATGACGGAAGGTAACCTTCACTAGGAACTTAGTAAGACGATTCGTGTTTCATTTAACGAGATACTCTTTTAATGAAATATCATATCATGCTTTTTCTTAGTATAATCATGGGAAATGGGAGAAATATTAAATGGGATAAAATGACGCACAAATATAAATGACAGAGGCGATGCTAACATTTAAAAGACATGTAAATGAAGAATATTATTTACAATCCAAAGAAGAAAGAGTAATGATTAAGGCTCTCCGTGTTCTCTTCCTGGTATCTTCTTAACTGAGGCCAAGCTGTATCTTCTAGTAAGACGTAAAGTAAAATGCACTGAAAACTTGTAACATTCACCGCCTACTGAAGCATTTTAATGTCTAAACACAATTCCATTGTTTTAGCAGTTAGATAACACTGAATTACATTAGATATTCGTATTCATGCGAGAATGATCATGATCAGTATTCGAATGGGTCGAGGTGCTGTGCATGCTTTTCCATACTGCCGAAAATACATTACAGGTCCAGAAGATATTTACAGGGGGAAACGTGCTAAGTAGGCAGTCTTTTCTTTTTTCCTTTTCTTTTCTCTTCACGAACTGCCAAGTGGTATAACAATATTCCTTCTTGTTATGATCATTCTTTCCACGTTTATGAGGCCGTTGAATGTTAAATAACTGCTAAGTTTATTTCCCATAGGGTGTATTTTTATTACTATTATTATTAATAATAATAATAATATTATCATGTTTTATCCTCAACAATCAAATTAGAAGTAACCTGGCATTAAATAATGTGATCATCAGAGACGCAAGTGTGTTCGAGAAACCATTCCTATGGAGTTATTGTCAGCGCTGATCAAACACTTAAATGCCACATGTATCGAGGCAGGATTACATCGTGCACACTTCTTCATAATTAATTCACATGTTTTTTCCTTGAATGGAAGAAGCCAGTATAACCAGAATATTTAATCATTGAAGAATTTGGCAAGAAAATGGAGTTGGGAGTGACCTCTAAGTGCGTAACGTCAAAAGCCACACACTGCCTGGACGAACACATGTGACGTTGCCTCGCTTGCTTTTCCTTCATCTTCAGGGTTGGTCAAAACGTCAACTGTTTTCCTTTCCAACCGGAATTCTTCTGATCACGAGTATACAAGCGCGTGGCAGAACAGAACAGGATGCATGGTTATTCTACGAGGGAGTGAAATGGATTTCAACACAAAGACACAGATCATCAGGATGACAAATTAAACACCTGAATTGACGCCGGCAGGAACGAAATGCAAGGGTATACAACAACTCACCATACCATGGTACTCTACATGGAAATCATGATAAGTTGATCATCTCAATGTAATTTGTAATAGTAAAATCCATTTGAAATATTTTTCTTTACTCTAGGATAGTTATAGTTGTAAATATAATTTGCCAATTTAACTTATTTCGTCTAAATATTTCCTTTCACATCTTCTTTTAATATTCAGCGTTATTATTCAACTGAATTCCAGCTCATTTTGAGTAACTGATGCCGGAAGTATTAGACTTCTAATCACGTGTGAATGGTAGACTATGAAATGTCGTTATGAATGTAAAGCTAATCCATTCCATCCTCAGTAATATGAAGAAATAGTGGACTAGTCCACTCAAAGTGGCATTTATCCAGGATTAAGTGAATTTGAGTGATATATTTATTTCTCGTTGCCTCTTGGTGCGACTTGACGTAGTGTTCGTCCACATTTAACCCACTCATAATTGGTTAGGAAGGAGTATCCCACATCAAACAATAATCATTATTTAAGAATCTCATGGCGCAAGAGCCCCGAAGGTCCATGACCTACCAAGCGACCGCTGTCCACCCTGTAGGCCTGCAGATTATGATGTGTCGTGTGGTCAGCACAACGAATCCTCTCGGCCGTTTTTCTTGACTTTCTAGAGCGGATTTAATAATAATAATAACAATAAAAATAATTAATTGAAATAATATTCACTTAAGAGTATGATTTGTGGATATGTATTGTAGAGACATCGTTGTGTGTATTTCTGATGGGGAATATCTTAGATTGTATTTGAGATGTATTCGCGTAATGTAAATTATTCCGACCACTCGAGTCGGTCATTATGAATATGAAGTTTAGGGTTATACAATAATTTCATAATTATTGTGGGGTCATTAATTTTACGTTGATAAAATTGAGGTTGTGAATTCACCTTTCGTTGCGTATTAGCCTCTGTGAGCTATTATTAGCGATGTATCGGAGCATTTAGCAGGCCATGTAATCCCCTGCTCCTGCTCCTGTCAGTCTTCTTAAAAATAATACGGGATGAGTCTTACGTGAGGTAGCGATGTATTGTAAGTGTAGCGTCAACTCATCGTTGACTGTAATGCCTGTTGCAGTTACTTCTTGCCACTGATTTAAAGCTAATGCACCTGCTGGAATTATTTAAACAAGTGACTATTGCGTTTCATATTGTTACGGTTCCCTAGTATGCCCTGTTACGTGTACTCGAAAAGATTATATGGTACATTTTTGCTTTCTTCAAATTCAAATGTTTAAATGTTACTCCCGGTTATTATTTTTCACTTGTATTTATTGTGAGTAGATTTATTTCTAGTCTGTAACTTCTGAGTTTAGTGTAGTAGTCAAGTGTACTGGGATATGTGTTTCTCTAACAGCATTTTTATGAATTATGTTATTGCTATTTTAAAATGCTTCACGTTGTAGTCAACGTTGTTTAATGGTGATTTCTTTGATTTTGGAACTGGGAAACAATTATTAATTTCGGGAAGTTGATTTATCGTTCACTTTACGCTAACGTCAGACTTATTTTACTTCATTTCTCATCTCGTGTGGTAATTATAATTGATACGAATGTAATTTAAAGTGAAATTTAATAAGGAGGAATATTTATTGTTGTGACTTAAAGATTTAAGAGGAGACGTGCACGAAAATTAACTGATTTTCTAAATTCTCTAAATGACCGGCTTGAGAGCCCCAATAGAAGAAATAAACTTCTCCAGGGGAGGAACTCTAACAAGGACTTTTCTGCTGATAGGTTCGGCCCATAGCAACCACGCTACGGTGGCACTGACTGAAACCCAAGGTGTGTTGGTGTTTGATGCTCATTTCTCGGCATGGCCCCCAAATCCGACCGAGCCACGTGCAGATTTAGCAACACCGCCTCGTACAGCCCATTTGAATTCGCCCGCGAAGCGAGCTGATTGGCTAACTTCAGCATATTATAAAATGAGGAAGTCGCGAGATATCGAGCTATTCTTTGCTTTCAAATTACCTTACAGTATGACCAACGCTCTAACGCTTATGTACCACCCTGTAGTCCGACTCCATGGCTAAATGGTTAGCGTTCTGTCCTTTGGCCACCGGGGTGCCGGGTTCGATTCCCGGCAGGGTCGGGAATTTTAACCAACATTGGTTAATTCTGTCCAAGGGCTGGGTGTATGTGTCGTCTTCATTGTCATTTCATACAACACGACGCGCAGGTCGCCTACGGGAGTCAAAACAAAAGACCTGCATCTGGCGAGCCGAACATGTCCTCGGACACTCCCGGCACTAAAAGCCATACGAGAATTCATTTACCATTCTGTATATTAAGCTCTGAAATTCATAAAAGTACATATTTTGTTTACGTTGCAAGAAATGTTTGACGGCGTTTAGCCCGCTTACCTATCAAGTTTCAGATTGATATCTTTAGTAGTTCCAAAGAATATGGTACATTTGTTATGGAAAGAAAAAGGAAGTCCAAAAAATGACAATTGAATTCACTACACGCAACCTGGCAATGTATCTCTCAAATCAAAATAAACTTTCCGCTGTAATCGCCATGCTCGACCAACCCGAAATGACGCTTCACAATCTTCTTCATTATTCCTAAGTGTCATACCGTCAACTGCCTGACGTAAAGAGTTCAGCGAAGTTGAAATATAGCAATGCAAGGTAAAGAGGGCGTGGCACCAGACGCACATGAGTTAGTAATTTACATTTTTAATTGCACTTAAGTACTGAATTTAACTAAATCCTTTTAGGGCTAGATTACCAACATCATAAACTAGCAATTTCACCAAAAACAATGTTTTTCACAACTTTGAAGGATTTTGTGAAAGTCTTCCCTTAGTCATGTGATTTAGTAAGTGAGATTTGAGACGTGGGATATTTATTTAAAGTTCATTGGATAGTTGTTGATTATTTTTTTTAAATTTTGGATTAATTACTTGGAATTTAAGGAACAAACATTTCAATAAATTCCATTAATTAATTTAACGACAGGAACGGAACAGTTTTTCATTTTCAGGAAGATTACGGTTTAAAATATCACCCCACTTTAAGTTGTTCGAAACTATTGTCCATATATTTTTCCTAAAGTAGCGTTCTTCTTCTTATTATTATTCTTTGTTTTCTCCACGTCTGTATGGTCGCGGTTGATAACTGCGTCGCACATGTGGATTTGGCCCTATTTTACGGCCGGATGCCCTTCCTGACGCAAAGGCTGTACGGAGGGATGTAAACACTATTGCGTGTTTCTCTGGTGGTTGGTAGTGAAGTATGTTGTCTGAATATGATGAAATTGTTTTGATAAACATAAACACCCAGTCACCGAACCAGAAGTATTAATCGGACGCAATTGAAATTCCCGAACCGGCAGGGAATCAAACGTAATCTTAGATAGCAGGGATGGCGTAAATTTTAATACATTTGTAAAATTAACGTACCCAAACTGTATTATTTGTTTGTCCTGGCATCGCAGATCCATTCCTTTAAGATATTTAAGATGAGCACGAAGATTCACATCGAACCGTACACACTTGAGATCTCATCGCTCACCGACTTGAAATCTGCCACAAAATGACAAAGACAACATACTTTGGCAAATCGGTGTTTAGTTTGATGATCCGGTCACATTTTACCAGAACTTCAATAACTTGCTGACCAAACCAAAACAGCAAGTTAATCTTAACTTTCAAGGTATTCATACACTATTCTTTAATTATTTCCTAAAGGTTTCTTACAGAATACATCTCTTGTACGGCTTCAAACGATGATGGAATGAAAATGGAATACGTAAAACCAGGCTAAATACATTTTAAATATAATTTGATCGGGAGGTAAATAACACGCCCTCATAAAATACATCGTAACTATGATTAATGTACCCATTTAAATCATGAAATTGTATGTACATTTAATGGAATACATGGGGTTGGTTTTTCTGGCCTCATAAATTGCAGTTTGATAAGCTTTACGTGACCTAACCAAATTACCCGTCCCCTCCATAGATTGTCTTCTGATATCGAACCATCACTGACAATAACAGCCGTATGATTTCGTAAAGTAACCAATCTATTCTTGCTCCTTATATAAAGAAGAATTATGTTCAATAACGCTTGCTTTAGACAGAAAAATATTCAGACGTAGCAGGAAAATTAGATGTTAATTTTAGATTCGTTTCTTTCCAACAGCTGGGACAAGGAAGTTATATATAGATGTTATTATTTTATTCTTATTGATTGCGAATTCTCTTAGTGGAATATTTGAATTAAGAGAACGAATACTGTAGTTAAATTACCTGTGAAGTCCTATGTGATTGCCTTGTAATAATAATAATAATAATAATAATAATAATAATAATAATAATAATAATAATAATAATAATAATTTAGTGTGGCTATTTCTAGCCGAGTGCAGCCTTTGTAAGGCAGACCCTCCGATGAGGGTGGGCGGCATCTGCCATGTGTAGGTAACTGCGTGTTATTTTGGTGGAGAGTAGTGTTATGTGTGGTGTGTGAGTTGGTGGGATGTTGGTGACAGCACAAACGCCCAGTCCACGGGCCATTGGAATTAACCAATGAAGGTTAAAATCCCCGACCCGGCCAGGAATCGAACCCGGGACCCTCTGAACCGAAGGCCAGTACGCTGATTATTCAGCCAACGAATCGGACTGTAATTATTAATAGCCTACACTACGTGCTGTGGAATATTTTCTAAATTTCAGATGAATTTCTCAGGGATTGGGTTGCAATTATGTGGCTCTGAGAGGAAATGTTCAGTTATTTTCCCCAAATTCTGTAGTAGATATTGTGGAACTGCATTTAATTTTTTCGTACTACTTGTGTCTTTTTTAGTTGTAAAGTTTTTGTATCTTGTTTTAATGTAGGTTACTTCTTTTTTAATTCATCTAGTTGGAAAATTAATTGTTTGATGATATTTCTTATTCTAATACAATTTTTTGTAATATTTTCCAAAAATTAAATTGCTTCTTGTATTTTTATGTTATGTAGTATAAGTTTTAATTTCACTGTTATGTTACTGAAGTATGAATTGCCACCAGGAAGGTGGCACCTACACCTACACTGGCACCGACACTGTATCTGTTAATAAAAATGAGTTTCCATGGTATATGGCATAGCATACAGTAGGTTAAAGAAATACTTGCTAACGAAAGCTATAGGTTCACTACATGAGTGTACAGAGTGCATCAAGTACGCATGAAAGAAAAGTAGAAGCAAATGCCAGAAAAACAGACATACATCTTAGGTTTTAACCGCCTGGTGTGGCCATGATAGTTTTTTTTTTTTTTTTTTTTTTGCTACTTCCGTTGAACGAACACACCGAAGGATTTTGGCAACGGAAGGATAGGAAAGAACCTAGACTTGAAAGGAAGCGGTCGTAGTTTTTTAAGCTATAGTCCCAGCATTTGCCTGGTGTGAAAATGGGAAACCACGGCCAAACATCTCCAGAACTACGAACGGTGGGATTCGAACCCACTATCTCCCGAATGCAAACTCACAGCTGCGCGACCTTAACCGCTGTGATTGTTAAGGCGGCAATTCTATATGATCTGACACCGTGATTAGCCGGCTGCAGTTCCGCTGGTGGAAAAAAAAATCACCCTCAGAATATTGGGTGGCAGCGTAGGAGAGGTGATTTCTAATCAGTAGATTGTGTGCCTGGATTCAATTACAAAACTCTCCGCATTGTTCATACGGAGTGAGGGCATAGTGATGATGATTTGTTTGTTGGATGGAGACATTAAGCCTTGAGAATTCAGCTTGGCTATATTGAATAAGAGTAAACTATGTGAAGATGCCGCGTTTCACACCCTCCCCATCTCATTATCATTATCGTCATCATCATCATCATCATCCCCACATCCTGGAAGTGAAATAGAAGGACCTGTACCGGAGGAGAGGAACATGCCCTTTTACGCTCCCGGCACAAAAATCCATACGATAAATTAATAATAAACCTTTTGAAGGAGAGAATCTATAAATAATCTTTACGTTTCCTGAAGATATGCTCCGCGTCCTCAGAAGAAAAACAAATGAGCTGTCCACGACAGCGAATGTTCAGACAGTGCCGAAAGGTTTAAAATCAATTGTCCTTCTCTCTATTGATGAAATAACGCTCTCATTATCATAACGAAGCGCTGTCATATTCTAAGAAGAAATTCATTTCACCATAACTGCTCCATGTCTCATATTCGTTTCATTCGTGACTTAGAAAATGGAGAATAACAAGATCATCAGAGTAATAAAATTAAGGGGCGTGGGGTTACATGAAACTTAAAATTGAGAGTAATGAAAAATAGAAAAGAAAAGAACAGATTCCAGATGGCGATAAATAGAGAAGTTGAAGCTATACCGTAACATGAAGTTCTTCTCGGAATATTATAACATATGTGGTGCCATTTTGTGAGGAACGAGAGTATCATTCCTTCAATTGAACAATGGCAAGTTGATTTCAGACCTTTCACGTTTGTTAGAATAGTCACAGCCATGGTCAGACGAGTCTTACTCCTGAGAATGCAAAGCAAAACCTTGTGAAACAGTAAGGTTCATTTTAGTTTACATATCTTCACATCTAAAATCACAAACTATACCACATCGAGAAGGAAATTTAGTTTTACCGTTAATAAATCGACGAATTATAAATCAAAATGAGTGAGCGGGTATCATAACTTGTTAATAAAAAGTTATAATTCAGGAGGATCAACTTTATACCGAGCTAATTTTAGGTTTACGGAGTCTCCGAGGTACTGGAAATGTTGTCCCACAACCGTTCATTTATTTTGCTGTATATCTATCGACACGAGGCTGGCGTATTTTATCACCTTCAAAAACAATCGGTCTGAACCAGCTTTCTACTATCTGAGCCACTCAGTTCAGTATTTTGTAGAGAAATGAGTTGGTAGGTTTGATATTTCATTGGGTGCTAGTGACAGTTGGACGAATCAATGAGTCCTAAATTAATGGCATGTTACTCTTAACAGTGGTGTATTTCGCCGCGCAGACAGTATCATTGATTAATAGGTGTCCATGGAACGTGTGAAATAACTTGTAATAATACCAACGGTATTTTTTTTTTAAGAAAAGAAGCCTTGTCCGGCTCCTTCACTGAATAGTCAGAGTACTGGCCTTTTGTTCATAGAACTCCAGCTTCCATACCTGGCCGGGGTGAGTATTTTATACTTCATCTAGCACGCGGGCTGGGTGTTAGTATTCGTCTTTAAACCTTTATATGTAAAATTTAGATAACACTACAAAACATTACACTGTATCGCGCAATAGTGAATACATCCCTCCACATATAGTTGGCATCTTGAAAGGCATCGGCCGTAAACAAAGGCTATACTCATAAAAAGTGCCTACCCCAATTAATTGGAAGCGGAAGCAGAAGAAGAACTATTCTTTCACACTCTTTTGCTTTATTAATCTACAGAGAAATCTGGAAAGTGTACTGTTAATGCACGGACGTATTTGATCATCGCCGAATAATTTATTTACTTAATACTACTACTACTACTACTAATAATAATACTGTTTTTACGTCCCACTAAATACTTTTTGACGGTTTTCCGAGAAGCCGAGGTGCCGAAATTTTGTTCCACGTAAGTTCTTACGTGCCAGTAAATCTACCGACCCGAGGTTGACGTGTTCGAGCACCTTGAAATAATATCGCACTGAGCCAGGATCAAACCTGTGAAGATGAGGTCAGAAGGCCAGCGCCCGAACCGTTTGAGCCACTCAGTCCGGCATTTATTTATTTATTTATTTATTTATTTATTTATTTATTTATTTATTTATTTATTTATTTATTTATTTATTTATTTATTTATTTAACGTATGCATTTTACTGGCTGGGGTGTTGGAGGACATGTTCCCTCGCCTGATGGAGGTGTTTATTTTTGAGGCTCACGGACGATCTGAACGTGTGGCTGTGAGGCGATGATGATGATTAGGTATGGTGAAATTCGATGTCGGCACATAGCCTACGCCTGTCGAATGATACCAAGAGGTCTGCCCATGGCTTAACGTCTCCATCCGTCGGACGAATCACAATCGACAGCATCATATGCACTCACTCCACATGGAAACCGAGAAGAGCCTTCCCTGCCGGCCACTATTCTGATGGTGAAATTTTTTCACCAACGGGACTCGAACCGGCTAACCAAGGTGTCAGATCATACAAACTTGACGCTTTTACGATTATGGCCACCAGGCAGATCATTGAAAAGATTTTCCTGAATATGTTAATAATTGACAACTCACCTTTACGAGCAACCAGATCCAAAGATCATAGGTTCAAACCTGACAGAAATAGTCAGGTGGAAAGAACTATATTCGGCATTCAATGTTGTAAAATAGATATCAAAAAATCAACATTGTCTCCCCATTTCACACGCACAGCCGAAAGGCATACAATTGAATATTTTAGAAAATCTAGAAATTTATAGACATCAATCAATAGATCTTCAAAACATTCTGAATGACAAAATTGAAAATAATATTTCCGAGCTGAGTGGCTCAGACGGTTGAGACGCATACCATCTGACCCCACCTTGGAAGGTTCAATCCTGGTTCGGTCCGATGGTATTTGAAGGTGCTCAAATACGTCAGACTCGTGTCAGTAGATTTACTGGCACATAAAAGAACTCCTGCGGGACTAAATTCCGGCATCTCAGCGTCTCCGAAAGCCGTAAACGTAGTTAATGGGACGCAAACCCAGTAACATTATTATTAAATAGAAAATAATACCTATAAACAATATTAAACTTTAGCAGTTACTGTATATTTCATAGACGACATACACAGATAACTGACCCAACATAGATGTTGTAAATTCATAATGCAGATAGCCCCTACTCCGAAATGAAATAGGTTAATTCTCTATGGAAACACTTGTGTAACGGGTTGGACAACAATTCAATGTCATCATTTCACCATGTTACGATGGAGCCTAGACTCGAAAACGGTTGTAAGGGAAGTTCAATAAGAGTTGTAACTGGTAACAGATTGAATTATTTATAAAGCTTCACTCATAGTTGCATGTCTGTAGCTCAAGTATTTAACCCTCTACTGCAGGGCCTCTCAGGGTGCATGCGCTTGGTGCATACACTGTGCACGGTGCAAAAGACGACTTCCCTTGGTTGACCAGAGTGCAGAACCCCACTCCTCGATTGGGAGCAATAGCGCTTACTCTCTCTCTTTCCTCACGCCTGTCTCGCTCGCTCCCCCTCCCTGTCTCCCTCTACCACACTTGCTCCGTAGCGCACTAAATCCGAGCTGACTTGAGCCGAGTAGAGCCGAGCTTAGCCGAGCTTAGCCGAGTAGCCTAGAGACAAAGCGTTGGTCCGGGCCGAACCGAGCTGGACCGATGCACAGTGCACGGAGCTCTTGCGCCTCGATTTGCACGCGTGAGATTTTGGGCATTTGAGAGGCCCTGCTCTACTGCATGAATTATTTTTTCGTTTCCGTTTGGTGAAGAAAATTTTAAGCTTTAAAGTTCAACTTGCGTTCAGAAATTTACTTCATAACTCGGGCTAATACCTTAACTACTCGTATGTGATGTGGTTTGCCATAATAGGTTATATATAAGACTTTTCGCGATTTTACGTTACTCTTTTAGCATTCAAATACCTACTGGTTATGGGTACGTAGTGCAAGTCACAAGTATACTTGCACGTCTGTAATGTCTTTGAGGTTGAGCCAAAGGTACTCCTGAAGCCTTTGGTAAGGTGATGGGGAGGGCCAAAGGAAAATTAATGGTGGTTGGTACGCGTGGATATTGACGGGGAGAAAGGCGTGCCTTGGTTGTAGGGCTGTTTTGTCATCTGTTATGTGTAAAACAAACAAAGCATCACGAGTATGCGTGTTTATTTGACTGTACAGTTGAAGGTGTGCCGTAAAACTACCTCTGTCCACAATCTCTACTCATTAACACAGTTGTATGTTTCCTGATGGCAACACTATGCAGTAGAGGGTTAAAAATTGTGGGATTTTATGTATACTGCGGTACCCATACACAACTGCAGCTTCGTATCGGTCGATTGATAGTAATGCTCTATGTCGTAGACCCTGTTTGTAATTCGTATACCGCAAAATAGAGGTGACGCGAGAGGAGCAGTGCTGTTACAGGAGCATACTATACATCAGTATTAGAAACATCGACAAAGCAAATCGCAAAGAAACGACCAAAACATTGCAATGAGGGAGGACTTCATTATGATAACCTAAGACCTCACTTAGTGAAACAAGTCATGCAATTTGTGGCTAAATTCAGCACAACCTGCGTATCACATCCACCTTATAATTCCGATCTCACTCCCCATATTTTTTTTAAAATTCCCATCGCAACAGACCTATGAAGCAGCGCTCAAGAAATAAGAGGCAAATTCTCAAGCACCTGACAAAGAATGGACAAAAGCTATAACAAGTGTGTTCAGATAGAAGGGGACTACTAAAAAAAATGAAACACTGAGGTGGAGTAGCCTAATAAACATTTTTGATTGATTGATTGATTGATTGATTGATTGATTGATTGATTGATTGATTGATTGATTGATTGATTGATTGAATGATTGATTGATTGATTGATTGATTGATTGATTGATTGATTGATTGATTGATTGATTGATTGATTGATTGATTGATTGATTGATTGATTGTGGACTTCGGAGTGGCCTGGTGTAGATATTTTATTCAGCGTTCATGGGTGACTTGCTCGTCTGTGTGTACCATGATGATGATGATGATGATGATGATGATGATGATGATGATGATGATGATGATGATTTAAGGAGAGCGCAGAATCTGGTGTCGGTACATAGCCTACTCCCGTCGAATCACACCAAGTAGTCTGTTCAGGGCTTAACGCATCCATCCGACGGTCGAATCACCATCAAGAGCGTCATATGCGCTCACTCCATATGAACACTGTGGAGAGGTTTAGAACTGAATCCAGGCCTTTAGCACGCAATAATGTTCAGAAATTGTGTGCCATCGTATCTCCTTCGTTCACAGCAATCATTCTGATAGTGAGCATTTTCCATCTAAGGGACTCGAACCAGTTAACCAACTGTCAGACCATAAAATCTTCAAGCCTAAACGATCATGGCCACAAGATGGCCTAAATATCTATAAAGAAAAAAATCAGTCTTTCTTGATCAGCCCTCGTAGATCACAACATTCCAACTTCCATTTTAACACAGATTATCGTGACCAGAGATATACTGCGGGAGACCTCTACTTTCATGTGTCATATGAATCATAGGGACGTGAATTCATATTTCAAAAATCTCACATGAATTTCTGGGTTTCGAAACACACAAAATAAATTAAAGTATTTTATACAGATGTGTTCACGAATTTCTGATTGATCCATTGACTAAATCAAGTGGATAAAGATTTCGTCTTCGTGGTTTTTAAAATTAATAGCAAGATTGATTGCATCTGTGGCACTTGGAAGGAACGAAATTATAACTCTGGAAAAGCAGGAACATCAGTGAGAGAACGAAATTCGGAATGATCAGTGCCATTGTTTTTCCTAAAGCATTTTATAGCTGCGTTCTTGAAAAATACGACAAGAGAATGGATGTATTTGAGCTTTGGTGCTGGTAGCGTCTGATGAATACCATGAGCAACTAGAATTTGCACTAAGTCAAAACATAAGTATCCTTGGATGTGAGTATAGTGAGATGTCTATCCTACTTAGGCCACATAACGAGAAGTACCTCCTAGAAAAAGTTCATAACTGAGAATGGTTGGTACCCTGAAGGAAAATTATTTTCAGGACTGCTGTTAGCGAGGTTCGAATCCACTCTCTCTCAAACGAAATCACACAGCATCGTGGCCCAAACCTCGCGGACAAATCGTTTGGAGAGTAATGAACCTTAATTACAATTAGTCACATTGAAATTCATAAAATACTATATAATGGACCCATTACATGTACAGTAACATCATGAATCATAACCAGTTTTCCTTTTGCACTTAGTTGGAAACCTGGTACAGATGATAAGCCACTTAAAATGGGTATTTTTAATTCTAACCATTGAAACTCAAGCATTGTAAATGGTCTAATGTAGCACAAATCAACCAGATTTTTGTTCATAAGATAGTTCTCTTGCTTTTCCTGACTTGGTCTATGTAATGTTATTATGTTTATCTGTCCAACGCATTGCTTCCTCCACTCAATAGGTTATATCCTCCTAAAATATGTCGTTCTCATCAGTCGTAACAGAGTCTGTGATAAGTGCTATCGTGTGCGCTTATCATTGACTCCATACACATTGTGCAATATAAAACAAAGAATACATATTTTTCAGTTTGTTGTTTTGGGTTGTGTAACTAGAGCTTGCAGTCTGTCAGGCTGACGGACCGGGGAACGCGTCAGCCTGGACGACGTTATTGCCTCTGCATTTTTTACGCGTTTCCCCTCCCCCACTTTCCACCAAGCCATCTCTCACCATCCCAAGTCCTGCGCAACAGGGACAAGAGCCGCCATAGGAACGAGAGAAAATATCTGAACACATCGCCACAGCTGCCACCCTGAGTGCTGCTCATTGCCGGCTAATTATTTTAGTTTAGAATTAATTTCCGTTCGTTAGACTTTTTATTATTACTCTTGGCGCAATCATTAATTTTTGTCTCCTTAAATATCTGTACTGTAACCAGTCTGAAGAGAGAATAATGTGCGCCGTCACTGTAATTATACGTCTATATTTTAAACTTCATATACACAGTGGCCATCAGACCAAAAATGAATTAATGTTGTTGGAAATATTACTGACTGTATTAATGTGCTTGGAGAAGAGGCCCGATACACGACGTTCCGCTAAATCACAGATGTGCGTTGCTTGAGAAATACTGAAGAACAAGGGCATTCCAAGCAATTTAGCTTTGATTATATAACTTATTATTTTTAAGGTTTACTTTTACGCCAGGGGCTCAGTAAGTTCTGCATGTAAAACAAACGCACAATAAATTTACCATCCAGGGAGTTACAATTATGTTGTTCGCTCGAGTTGAACCGTGTCGTTGTTCTTAATATCTAATATTTCTAATACGGTACAACTGAAATCAGTCTAAGTTGCTCGAGATTTCGCCTTAGATTCACTTACATTTTATTGACGTTTATTGGCCGATTTTGACAGAAAGGTTGGACAGTTAGAAAGTCAAAAGTCCTGTTTTGAAAATCTACTCTAAGATATCTGAATACGTACCTACCGTCAAGTAACGAAAGATGACGGAACATTCAGTCACCAGCAAGATGATGCAGAAGTAATTTTTATTAGAAACGATTACATGAAAATCGAAGTTCGAAAACGGATACCGAGATAAGCTCGTATCTGGTTTGGAAATTATTATCAATTACTCACAGGGTTTGCTCGAGATTCAAACCAAATTCCTACTAGTTATTATTCTACAATTGTAGCTACGAAATTAATGCTGTTCTTGATTCCAGAGATATTCTTTCTGTGTTATTTGTGTTGAAACCTTCACAATAGGCGTTAATTTGAAAATACATTGGGTGTGTAACTCAAAAGTGTCCACTTGGATATAGGACTGACCTGGATGATCTGGTACTGTCAATACCATAATGTTCTACTATTTACTCATTTATTTAAATATTCGGTATATATTTATTTCTGACGTATGCTTGCAACAGAATTGAACTCCAATTATAATACGCATTACGTAGTAATTTGGTAGTTAAGTGTAGGAACGGGTCCAGAGCCCTAAAATTCGCTTCCAATAAAGACGATGTATATCTAATACTTGATTAGAACAATAAAACTTCAAAAATATTGCCAAGAGTTTATAACAGACGTAAAATCAATTCACAAATGAGAATTACATTCTGCGTAATTATTCAATTACTGGCTGCTAATTTTATAGATGATAAATATCTACATACTTATACGAAGGAATGGTTGTTAACTGACCGATAATTGACATGATTGGTTGATTGATTGAGTAAAACAAAGTACCTATACTAATGTTTACAGATAGTTGAAGTTCAGTTTTGACTCGGCACGAAGAGATTGCATAGTTAATTCAGTTTCATTTACTCAACATTGATTTTCGTAAAGATAATTTCTTTATATATTTATATATTACCTGAAGGTATTTACTAAACAAATTATGCAGTATGATAGGTACAATGAGAACTCTCTTGTTTATTTTGTGAATTGGTATGTTAGTACACTGTGATTGAGTGTGGAAAACTGCAGAGGAATCCTCACACTCAATATCAAAGTTAACATCGATGGGATTAGAAACTCAGACTTCAAATACTGGAGCTACCAGAGCTCCATTGTCGAGAACGTTAACTGCTAAGACGCGATGTTGAACTACATATGACACAAGGTCGGTTTAATACACAACAGAAGACTGTAGGTTATTGAAAGGAGTAAGAATGCCTAAATAGTTGTGTTATGGCTTCAGATGGACCATGTGCTACGTTTAGTGGTAAAAACAGGTGTAAAGTACGAGTATTGATCATTTCCAGGTGAATGAGATGAGCTCATTGAAACTCACGCAACCGAGATTAAACACTTTCACGTACTGTCTGATTGACGCTTAATGGAACTCCGGTGACAGTGTTGCCTGCGACAGTAATATCTAATTTGAAAGTAGGCCTATATCATACTTCAAACAAGTGACAGCGAATGTCTACATGATACTCACTCTGCTTCATAATGTTATTGGTCGAGATGTTCCTTTTATTTTGCATTCTTGCGATTAACAAATCCATTAAGACAGCGGTTCGATATTCATTCATTGCACAAGACATCATCAATATGAAATGTCAAAATCCACCTAAAATTGCAGCTCTCAGAACAAATTTTCAAAGAATAGAAGGAAATAAAGTTAAATTTTTAAAATATTACCGACCTTGCGAAATTTTGATTTTTTGTTAAGAAAAGCCTCCACTGAGCATTTACAAAAATAAATAGGAACACTTTGTTGAAGAACTTGATAGGAAACCGAATACGCCGTTATCTAGGTCAGAGATATTTTCACTTACGTGGCTACACTTCGAATCGTGACCACCGTATATAAAATACTTGAAGTGAAACTTCACATCCCTGTAAATGTGATCTCGCATAAAAGTACAGGCGGTTCGATGACCTAGATGTTACGCACCTTTAAAAAATATGCTTCATTGTAAAAGAAGCAAAAGTACAGGGCTAGAACCTCATTATCACAGCATTAGCAGTTATGTATAAACTCCATGCTCGAACACATTTTGGTGTTTAGAAAGATCTGTATTAAAATACTACAGCTCTGACCATTCATACCTGAAGTGAAATTACCGTAGCACATTATATACTTACCGTCTGATAATGTAAACGCATAATTTAATGCAGGGCCTCTCAAACGCCCAAAATCTCACGCGTGCAAGCCGAGGCTTAGAGGTTCTGTGCACCGTGCATCCGTCCGACTCTACTCGGTTCGGACCAGCAGTTTGTCTCGGGGTGACTGGGCTAAGCTCGCCAAGGTCGGCTCAAATTTGCTCGGATGATGGAGTGCTGCAGAACAAATTGGGAAGGGGGAGACGAGCGAGACAGGCGTAGGGAAAAAGAGAGACTGTGCTATTGCTCAAAATCGAGGAGTGGGGGTCTACACTCTGGTCAATCTAGCGAAGTCATCATATGCACCTTACACCGAGCAATGCACTGGTGCATGCACTCTGGGAGGCTCTGATTTAAAATATAGAAATACTGAAATTACTACTTCTTCAGTGTTAATTAGATTATAGCCTTTCCGATACAGGTCATGGAATACCTATATACGCTTACCTCCTAAAGAGACAAAAACTCCCAGTGTGTTCTTGTGGTACAGAATTAACTGTGGCCCACCTACTCGCTCAGAGTGCCGGTCACTCTGACCTAAAACGTAACCTCAGTATGCAGGAAACTCTCGAATTCATACTAGCTGACGGTGAGAACTGATCCCACCATTCGCTTTATGTGTGAGTGGATTAATCAAGCGCATATAGACGATCACCACTAGTTTTCCATTTCATCCCAAGATGTACTGTAGATTTGTACATTCCTTGGTAACGAATACTTTTTCACTATGATTAATGCGTTTGTAACTGTAATGTGTTACATCAATTTAAAAATCATTTGTACTCAGGTAAAAAAAGTATTGTATTGCGATGAAGAGGTGGAAAGCGTGGTAATTATGAGGGTGCGTGCGAAACTGCATGAGATTTATCCGAAAGATAATATCGCAATCAACAACGAAATAAAGGGGTGAGTTGTGTTTTAAATTTCTAGATGTTCCATCAAGATTAGATTAAATACATTGTTCTTCAAACACGAGGGAATGTTGCCTTCAAAATGTCATTTTGAGGACGTTAGTGAGAATTTCTTTCAACTTCCGTATTGCGTACTGTCTCATATTTTGGATTCAAATAATATTACATTGTCACATTTGTTAATTCCAGGATGGATAACGACGGCCTAGGTCTAATACAACGTATCTAACAATTCTTTTACTATCTATTGTTTTCCTTAAGACCAGTAACGCCTCCTATCCACATATGGACATGCAGTCCATCAGAACAATTTTCGTGGTGTTCATTTCCTATGCGAATGTGTAAGGGAAAATAAACCTTACCGTACTACAGGAATGTGTGTTTCATTGACGTATTGATGCATTCCTACAGCAGAATGAGTTTAAGGTTCGTTTTCCTTTGCTTTTTAACATAGGAAAATGAGCACAACGAAAATTGTTCTGATCCATATGTGGCTAGGAGGCGTGACCATGCAATAATATGGACGGGAAGAGCAGTGTCAGATACGTGGCATTAGAACTAAGCCGTCGATAAGTTACTAGAATTTAAGACTTAGGAAACAGGAAGATCTTATGGCGACGATGGGACAGAAAAGGGATAGTAGTGGAATAGAAGTTGCCGTGGCCTTTATTAAGGTACAATCCTATTGCAGTTTGTAAGTTCTAATTGCTAACTGCTGCATATAGTTACAAAGTTATGACTCCTATGAATATTTATCTTGAGAAGGCTACGCTTGCTTCCAAGTAAGCAATTCGTATGTTTTTATACACCATGTGTACATTTCAATTTTCATCATGTTAATTAATTTATTATTTTAAGTTTCAATTAAATAATGCTAATGGCTTTACGTTGCCTTCTGTGAAAATGGAAAACCACGGAAAACCATCTTCAGGGGTGCCGACAGTGGGATTCGAACCCACTATCTCCCGAATTCAAGCTCACAGTCGCGCGCCTCTAACCGCACGGCCATCTCGCGCGATAATTAAATAATGAATAGTCTTCATCCGCTTGCTCTAAAACGCCTTTTCTTTTTTCGTGGATGTTGAGTCTGGAGTGAAGATCAATTTTGTCAACCGTGTAATATGAGGTAGAGTTCAACTCTATTTGTGAGGCTCTCTATGTAATGAAAGGAGTCGAGATGTATTACACACTGTGATGTGATTTAATAACATTAATTTCAACCATAGAACTTTCTCATGGAATAAATGGGCTGCGTCGGTGCCAATTTACAATACAGTTGAAATGTTTTTCCTAGGGGCTTTACGTCGCACCGACACAGATAGGTCTTATGGCGACGATGGGATAGGAAAGGCCTAGGAGTTGGAAGGAAGCGGCCGTAGCCTTAATTAAGGCACAGCCCCAGCATTCGCCTGGTGTGAAAATGGGAAACCCCGGAAAACCATCTTCAGGGCTGCCGATAGTGGGATTCGAAGCTACTATCTCCCGGATGCAATCTCACAGCCACGCGCCTCTACGCGCACGGCCAACTCGCCCGATACAGTTAAAATGAAAACCTTCTCATTTCTTATTTTGCTTTCGAACTAGTAATTTGCTGACCACCTAAATTAACTCAATGTATTCGTTTTATTTTATTGATTCTCGCTTCCTTGCTTGTACTCAAACAGCTCCTGATTCTTTAATTTTGCGTTTTCCTCCTTTCGTCCATTTATTTTTCTTCTCAAAATTATAAATATTAGGAATCAAACTTTTAAATGTAGTTTTATGTCGTCTGTTGCCGTTATCTCATCCATGCCTTTCCATATCCCATGGATCCACTCGTTGACAGTGCGGTTAGGGTCGCGTAGTTGTTAACTTACATTCGGGAGATGGTGATTTCGAATCCCACCTTCGACAGCACTGAATATAGTATTCCGTTGATCTCATTTACAGACCTGAGTGCTGAGGTTTTACCCTAAGGTTATGGCCACTAAGTTCCCAATTCTAGTACTTTCCCGTACTTTCGTCGAGGTTTTACCCTAAGGTTATGGCCACTAAGTTCCCAATTCTAGTACTTTCCCGTACTTTCGTCGAGGTTTTACCCTAAGGTTATGGCCACTAAGTTCCCAATTCTAGTACTTTCCCGTACTTTCGTCGAGGTTTTACCCTAAGGTTATGGCCACTAAGTTCCCAATTCTAGTACTTTCCCGTACTTTCGTCGAGGTTTTACCCTAAGGTTATGGCCACTAAGTTCCCAATTCTAGTACTTTCCCGTACTTTCGTCGAGGTTTTACCCTAAGGTTATGGCCACTAAATTCCCAATTCTAGTACTTTCCCGTACTTTCGTCGAGGTTTTACCCTAAGGTTATAGCCACTAAGTTCCCAATTCTAGTACTTTCCCGTACTTTCGTCGAGGTTTTACCCTAAGGTTATGGCCACTATGTTCCCAATTCTAGTACTTTCCCGTACTTTCGTCGAGGTTTTACCCTAAGGTTATGGCCACTAAGTTCCCAATTCTAGTACTTTTCCGTACTTTCGTCGAGGTTTTACCCTAAGGTTATGGCCACTAAGTTCCCAATTCTAGTACTTTCCCGTACTTTCGTCGAGGTTTTACCCTAAGGTTATGGCCACTAAGTTCCCAATTCTAGTACTTTCCCGTACTTTCGTCGAGGTTTTACCCTAAGGTTATGGCCACTAAGTTCCCAATTCTAGTACTTTCCCGTACTTTCGTCGAGGTTTTACCCTAAGGTTATGGCCACTAAGTTCCCAATTCTAGTACTTTCCCGTACTTTCGTCGAGGTTTTACCCTAAGGTTATGGCACTAAGTTCCCAATTCTAGTACTTTCCCGTACTTTCGTCGAGGTTTTACCCTAAGGTTATGGCCACTAAGTTCCCAATTCTAGTACTTTCCCGTACTTTCGTCGAGGTTTAACCCTAAGGTTATGGCCACTAAGTTCCCAATTCTAGTACTTTCCCGTACTTTCGTCGAGGTTTTACCCTAAGGTTATGGCCACTATGTTCCCAATTCTAGTACTTTCCCGTACTTTCGTCGAGGTTTTACCCTAAGGTTATGGCCACTAAGTTCCCAATTCTAGTACTTTCCCGTACTTTCGTCGAGGTTTTACCCTAAGGTTATGGCCACTAAGTTCCCAATTCTAGTACTTTCCCGTACTTTCGTCATTTTTATGGTCTACAGAGGACTTTTTGTGAGCTTCTGAACTAGCTCTATAGTCTCTGGTTAGCTTAGATCTTATATTATGCCTTCCTAGTACTTTACTGTCTGTCAATTTATGATAACAGTTTATGAACATATATGTAAATGTAGATATTTGTAAGTACTCATCTGTATAAATGTGGTGCCACAAGATAAATAAATAGTGTGGTCGAATAACCTAACTCTATTCTCAGTGGCGGCAATTAGGGGCGAGTGGAGCAGTCGCCTCTCCACTTTGAGGAGAAGAATTACATTTGTATTCTATATTAGCCACCTAAAACTAGGAGTTACCAATAGTTTATACAAACCCCGTTGCCTTTCCACCTAATTATTTCCTTTAATGTCTTAAATATGTAAAAATGCTTAGCGCAAATACAGAAAACATATCTTTCGACGCAGCTAACCGATTCGTACAGCGCCTACATCATGTAGTGGCGTGACCATGGATATGCAATGCAACAGGACATCGTTTGCTGTGTTCTAAAGTGTAAAGGAAAGTGAACTTTCAATGCATTATACTGTAGGAATGCCTGAATACTTCATAAAAATATACATTCCTACAATAAGGTTCATTTTCCTTTATATTATATCCGCATAGGGAAATAAATACAAAGAACGTTATTCTGATGGATTACATATCCATGTGTAGCTGGGGGGTGTGACCAGTTTAAAAGAAAATAATGGATAGAAAGAGCATTGTGGAATTCGAGATATTGCTCGCGCACTGTCGATATGCTTTAGGCTAGGGCGCCGTCAATCGAGAGTGAAATGCCTTCGGAGCCAGTTTGCTCCCCGCTTTCCAGGAACGAGAGGAGCTTAGCGAAAAAGTAGGGGAAGTGCAAGACGTAGTACGTACTGCAGGCCTGTGGCGCAAAGGTATAGCGCTTCTTTCTGGACAGGTTAGATTGCAACACGATACGCGTGAACTTATGTTGAGGTACAAAAAAAAAAAAAAAAAAAAAAAAATGGCGTATGGCTTTTAGTGCCGGGAGTGTCCGAGAACAAGTTCGGCTCGCCAGATGCAGGTCTTTTGATTTGATACCCGTACGCGATCTGCGCGTCGTGATGAGGATGAAATGATGATGAAGACGACACATACACCCAGCCCCCGTGCCAGTGAATTTAACCAATTAAGGTTAAAATTCCCGACCCTGCCGGGAATCGAACCCGGGACTCCTGTGACCAAAGGCCAGCACGCTAACCATTTAGCCATGGAGCCGGACTTATGTTGAGGTGACAGTAGTGTTTCCGTCTTTATCCTCACACCACACGACGTTCAAATCTAGTCGGTTAATGTTGCATTGACAATGGGAGAGAGTTCAGCACAGCGTAGGCCATCGACGCCAATATTTCAAACCTCCCTGGGTAGAAGAGTATTTAATAGTTCAAGAAAATATTACAGCATAATGTTTAATATATAATAAAATATTGAGTCACATTAAAAAACATTGAAGAATATAAAGAGGTTTTAATGTCACTATATGACGAGTTTGAGAGTCGATTTCACGATATTCAGGCATTAGAAATTAGATTAGGAAATGAAGCCTTAAAGGAAGTAGATGAATATTGTTATTTGGGTAGTAAAATAACTAACGATGGCAGAAGTAAGGAGGACATAAAATGCAGACTAGCACACTCAAGGAAGAGCTTTCTTAAGAAAAGATATTTGCTCACTTCAAACATTGATATCGGAATTAGAAAGATGTTTTTGAAGACTTTCGTGTGGAGCGTGGCATTGTATGGAAGTGAAACATGGACGATAACTAGCTCAGAAAGAAAGAGAATAGAAGCTTTTGAAATGTGGTGTTACAGAAGAATGCTGAAGGTGAGATGGATAGATCGAATCATGAGTGAAGAGATACTGAATCGAATTAGTGAGAGGAGATCGATTTGGCTAAATTTGACGAGAAGAAGAGATAGAATGATAGGACACATCTTAAGACACCCAGGACTTGTTCAGTTGGTTTCTGAAGGAAGCGTAGGTGGTAAGAACGGTAGGGGTAAACCAAGGTATGAATATTACAAGCAGATTAGAGCAGATGTAGGATGCAATAGTTACGTAGAAATGAAAAGGTTAGCACAGGATAGGGTGGCATGGAGGGCTACATCAAACCAGTCTATGGACTGTTGACTCAAACAACAACAACAACAACATGCATTAGAAAAGGATCTGCAGGTGTTCACTATGCGCTTATCAGTGGATGTGGAAATTGTTAGACCAGAACTACAGTTAGAACTTATTGACTTACAGTGCGATACTCAGCTGAAAGATAGGTTTGCAAACACAAACAGTTTGGCTGAATTTTAAGTTCGTTTTCCACGGGAGAGATTTCCTAGATTGTACACATTTAATGCTTATATTGTAAGTATATTCGGATCAACTTATTTATGTGAACAGATGTTTTCATTAATGAAGATTTGTAAATCTACGCACAGAAGTAGGCTCACCGATGAAAACTTGAAATGTGCTTTGAGACTTGTCAGTACGCAAACGATGTTACCAAACATTGATACAATACTATCTAAACGAGCCCAAAGGTCCCGTGAAGGAGGAGTACACCATTGCCATGTTTCAGTTCACTTGTTTAATTTGTTGTAATAGTCATAAATGCCATACAAATATTGAAATATATGTTAATGAGAGTGTACAGAATATGTACAAATCACAAAAATTGTATTTTTTTCGGTAAATGCACATGCCCCGAAGCCTTTGTTTTCGCTAGTGGCTTTACGTCACACCGACACAGATAGGTCTTATGGCGACGATGGGATAGGAAAGGCCCAGGAGTTGGAAGGAAGTGGCCGTGGGCTTATTTAAGGTAGAGCCCCAGCATTTGCCAGGTGTGAAAATGGGAAACCACGGAAAACCATCTTCAGGGCTGCCGACAGTGGGATTCGAACCCAATATCTCCCCGATGCAAGCTCACAGCCGCATGCCTCTAACCGCACGGCCAACTCGCCCGCTGTCCCAAAGCTTCAGTTAATCGTAAAAATATATTTATTCAGGACATATTGCACACTGCCGTGTATTTCCTTTGTCAATGAATAATTTTCTTGTCCTGTTATACTCTGTAATCTGGGTCCTGTTCGTCTCACACGATCCATGCTCCAAATTATTATTATTATTATTATTATTATTATTATTATTATTATTATTATTATTATTATTATTATTATTATTATTATTATTATTATTATTATTATTATTATTATTATTATTATTATTATTATAGCTGTTGTCCGTTGCTCTCTTGTCACGTGACAAACAGCCGTCCCGAGCGGAGCAAGTAACACCGGCTCCCTAGAGCAACTAAGTGACGACGTCTGCTTTAGGTAGTCACAGACTCAAGTATCCAACTATAGCGTTATTTCGTAAGATTGGTAGTGGTGTAATAACCTAGTGGCATAGTAATTCCTTCTCACAAAGGCAACTATCGTTCGAATCCCTGCCGATGCACACGGGATTACATATTCGAATCACGAGTAAAATTACTATTGTCACGCTATCAATAGTTATGAAAGGCTCTAGGCTTGCTTGCTTGGTTATGGACGAACAAACTACGAGAGTAAGTCAAAAAGTAAGTTTCGATATTTTACTGCTCAGAAATAAAGAAATGGCGCTCTTGGCGACTTAAGTATCCGATAGTTTATAGCCACGCACATGGGTGGTGCACCGGTACTGAAATGTGCAAAACAAAATGTTGGCACAACTACATATGCAAAGTGGCAAAAGTACTGAATGCGAGATCACAGGGGAAGGTCAGCAAAGTGATCCGTTTTCTATGGGCAAAAACACGGTACCTGTCAACATTCAAGGAATTATTGTGTCTGTAAATAGGGAGCAAGCGATGTCTGTTCAACAAGAGTAGGGTCGAATTGCCGGAAATTAGCAGAGGGTCGAACGACGAAAGACGAGAGAATAGGCGAGTACCACTGAACGTTCACGTATTGACTTACCTATGTAGAGTTGGCTGTCAGACTCGTTACTAAGACAATGTTAACAGTCAGCTCCGTATTCAGTAAGAGAAATGGCGTACGGCATTTAGTGCCGGGAGTGTCCGAGGACATGTTCGGCTCGCCAGGTGCAGGTCTTTCGATTTGACTCCCGTAGGCGACCTGAGAGTCGTGATAAGGATGAAATGATGATGAAGATAACACATACACCCAGCCCCCGTGTCAGAGAAATTAACCAATGGTGGTTAAAATTCCCGATCCTGCTGGGAATCGAACCCCAGGCCCCTGTGACCAAAGGCCAGCACGCTAACCATTTAGCAACCGGCCAGGCAGAGGGGATAGATCATCACAACTCATCACGCTATACTCTGTGTAGGCCACGGCCTACCCATCGTCGCCGGCGAGGAGCTCTCCGCTCGGAGCGAGAGTGGTGTAAAGCAGAGGAGTGGTCATCGTCGCCCGCCCAGGGACCTGGGTCACCTTGCCGTGCGAGTCAGACCTACAAACATCCTTAAAGTCGTATTGGCATTCCTTCAATCCGGACGACAATCCCGAAGAACTAGGCGCTGCCCCCGTTGGTGCCAATCTATATCCTCAGCAGGTTACAGAGATAAGACAGCGCTGCGCACCCTGGCACATCCTTTCTACCCACGAGGACAGCTCCAGCGACACCAGGTCCGCATTCGACAACCCGGATGACTCGGAGCACGACGACGCCCTCAACGCCTCCGTTTTCAGTTAAACTAACTTCCGATAGTGGGATTCAAACTTTGTTGTAGGTGACAGTCCTTCGAAAGTTCTTAGCGACTTCTGGTAGTTTACTCCTCACTACACAGTGACATACAATGTATTAGCGCCCTTCTGTTCCAGAGACTGTCTCCCTCGTTACGATATTTGTTAGCAGAACTAATACCTAAAGCTTTATACATTTTTAAAGTATGTAAATCCTCCTTTTTAATGCATTGTCAGGCACGTTACTACATACGAATGAAGTAGAAGAATCTTTATGTAAGTAAATAATGTAGGGATTTGTCATACTCTCGAAGTTTGCACATTACCTCAGTCTTTCAGTAAGAAGAGTAAAGTGCTTTCTCCTAATGTAATTTGATAATCCAAGATTCAAAATGAAACCAACCTACACCCTACAGTGTACGCTTCTGATGAAATGTTCATTTCCAGTAGTAGATGATACGACCGGTTAGGGCACCACCCGCTCAAAGAGTCGGCCGTGGTTATATTTCCGAAATTCTTAAACTGAAAAGTCACGTCCAGGTTGTTCTGCTGGCACATGAAACCAGAGGATATGATCACGTTATCAACTGTCATGAAATATCACAAGCTTTCGTGTTTGCTTTTCATTATACTTGTGGTGCAAGCCTAATGTTGAATACTGGATACATCACCCCAGAAGAAAATATAGAACATTGACATTCAAGCAGCGCTTGGAATCCGAATGTTAAAGAAATGTAACTTCTAATCACTCTATGTATGAACAAATTTTCGTCACTATTCTTCATACTACAGACGTATTTTCAAGCACTTCTTGCGTTTCGTCTTATTGAATGTTTTCTTCTATTTAATTACTTGTCTTGGAACATTTCATTGTCCTTGGCATGGACACGGGCCCGCTGAGTGCAGGGTCAGGAGCACAGGTTTTGTGTAGAATATAGAATAGAGACAATATGATGGTTTCAATATGTATATAATTTTAAACAATATTTCTGGTTAGAATTTTTTTGTTAGGTTTTCCCCTAATACTTTATTTATATAGATGCGTTGCAAATTGGAGGTTACAATAGTCCTCGAGTGGCACTAAGGGGCGCTGTTAATATTTGAACAGTACATACCGCGGAGTGTGCTTATTATTTCACACCGTAAAGTGTTTTATTAAACTTTACTATAAATTTTCCGCATTCCTATTCTATTTATTTTTCCTCTTTAATGTATTGCCTCTGCTTTGCCTCTTTAGAATTAAGTAATAACATCATAATTCATCCTCTTATCTGTTTATCTAAGAATCCCTGCGCCTTAAGTTTCTCCTCTGTTACCGCCTACATATATATATATATATATACGTAACTCATACTTTAACAATTTATTGAGGGACATTTTAATTTCCAATAAACCCACTTGATATTTACATATGTGTCCTATCCGACTTTCCGCAGTTATAACGTAATTTCCACACAAGATAGAAAGAACACAAAAACGCGAATAGATGTAATCGGCATTCAGCTTTCGGGGAACGCATATTACGTACCATTTCACTGACATTAACACAGACATACAAATTTTACATATCGAAAATAAAAGTAAATCTTTGAATATTGAGGAAGCAATCGCCATTTACGTCGCAAAATAAGCTAACGAAACCAACCTAAATGAGCATATACATTTAAAGAATTCCCCCTTCTTCTCTCTACTTACATAACATTAGGACAACAAATACTGTTTAAATTAGCGCTTAACGGCTTTTCTTACTATGGTCTATCGTAAAAGTAACGTCTAATAGATACTCTTCATTTCAATTCAGCACCTTATTCAATCATGAACTTGCACTTATCCATGATACTTGAATACTGTACATTATTACATAAACCAAACCAAACCAAACCCCATGGCACTACAGCCCTTGAAGGGCCTTGGCCTACCAAGCGACCGCTGCTCAGCCCGAAGGCCTGCAGATTACGAGGTGTCGTGTGGTCAGCACGACGATTCCTCTCGGCCGTTATTCTTGGCTTTCTAGACCGGACATTATTACATGAAGAAGGTTAATAGCCTTCTCACCCCCGCCGCCCTCACCCCTCTACCCAACGTATCTAGTAGGTGAAGGAAGGTTCCAAAATACTCACATCTCCTCGCCTCTACTACCCAATCCCCTCTCCATGACACCCACCATATTTTTTCGTCGACTTTGCGACGTGAGTCGCAAAGTCGCGAATATTGTGGCCTGTCAACCGATACCGGTTTTGATAGCCCTATCTTGATATGTGATTTCCCCGCTTGCTTTAATTGCTTTGGGAGCCACAGTATGGTAGATTATAATATGGAAAAATTACTGACCTGCACTCCCCTATCCAATAGGAATGAACCACAACGTTCCAGTAGCCCCTCCCCTGCGTCCCCAGCCCTCTCCGTGGAACAACATGTTTTGCCCAAAATCTTCCACTAGCTTTTTCTTGACCACAGTCGTGAAATAGTGTTTGGTGACAACGGACTAAGCTTTGGCAATCCATATAATTACATAATTTTATTTTTCATTATGTTAATACGGTGTTGGCTGAGTACTTATAAAAGCATAATTTTTGATACTTGTTCATGTATGTTCAGTCCGTCAGCGATTCCGCTGACTTGTTCATATGATCATCTAATACTCCGTCATTGACAAGTTTACGCATGATTGAATTAATTTGACAGAATCTGAGGATGTTCTTGTAAAACGAAACATGTCATTCTTTGTGTTATAGTGGTTTTTTTTACAGGCATATTTATAGGGTTATAATTTATATTGAAATTTAGTGTGTTCGACAGACTGGGAAGTTCCTTATGTCCTATTAAACTCAAAACAAACATCAAGGCAAGGGACAACGTTAATACAACATGTTCCTGCCGACTGCTAAATATCGCATGCCGCTAGGCGTAGTTATCACTTAGGCCGCGTGCACACCGAGCGCGCTTCGCAAAGTGTGTCGCGTGTTGCTCAACGCTGAGCGTCGCGGTAAGCATCACCAGTGCTTTGTTCCTAAGCCAGGTGTTCACACCGTCCGCGCTCTGCTGCGCTGAACGCCTATCTTACAGCTAAGCGAAGCGCCAGACAACGCGCAGTGTTGGTTAATTGCTTAGCGTTACCTAGCTGGTTCTGAAGCTATAAAAGAAAATATTATTCATGCAATCTTTCAAAGAGAAGAAATATGGTACCCGAGGCACAAAAACTATAAACATGTAACTATTAAGTATCTACAACAGTTTTATCGCATTCCTACACTAAACATATACAGCAATATTAGTTCTATTGGGCTTAACATTGTGACAGGATGAAATTGCGTAAGTTATGGATTTTAGTGTGGGGAGTGTCCGAGGTGAAGTCCGGCTCGCCAGGTGCAGGTCTTTCGAACTGACTCCCGTAGGTGACCTGCGTCGTGATTAGGATGAAATGATTATGAATACACATACATACCCTGCCCCCGCGCCGATGGAATTTACTAATTATGATTACAATTCCCGACTCTGCCGGGAATCGAACCCGGGACTCCTGTGACCAAAGGCCAGTACGGTAACCATTTAGCAGGACACCTCGTGACAAAGTGCATAGAATCTCCCAGACTGTCATATCAGTTTATGATTTTGCCAGTGGAGGGTGGTAACGTGAATAGTATCACTCTGCGGGCTAGTAGTGGGCTTGGAAGTAAATATTTATATTTATGAATTATATCAGTCACACATTTACTCCACTTTTGTTACGATGATAAATTATGTATGCTAATTGTAACAATATTGCAAAATACTATTTATAATTATTATATAAAGAGCGTGATTTTGCCGGAAATTTAATTTCCACGTGTTTGGTGGGCGGTGTTCCTAGACAAATGGGAAAACTTGAATTTCTCCCAATACTTCTCTGCTCTGCAGGGTTTGGAAGGTCAAAGATATCTTTTGTCATTCTTAAGTAATTATAAAATTTATCGTGATAAAGTCTTGCATCTTTGTACAAAATGATGGTATTCTCCGAAAGTAATTCGTTCTTCATTAAATGCATGAATCCACTTTCGATTCTTCTTTCTAATTTTCAATTTTAGGTAACTGGTATCAATCAGTAAACTGTTTCTAGTGTACTTAGTTTGTGACCATCCCAAAATGCCTCGCGCCAAACTAAGCTGAGAGCACTGCGTAGAGTTTTCGGTGTGAACAGCAAGCACGCCTTGCGCTATGCATAGCACTTCACGCTACACGCAACACACTACGCGAAGCGCGCTCGGTGTCCACGTGGCCTTCATAACACTTCACTCTCTTTTTCGATTAATCTAATGGACGCTGCTCAATTCCATACCATGGTATTGTGACCGTTCACCGTTAAGCCATGGAGATGTTAGGAGGTCTGGCTAGTTATATATGCCGTTTTCCGCAACATCCTGTGACATATAACGCAGTAGTTAGCATTCTGTATGCTTAACCGGGTATGATCCGCGACGCGCCAGTCCGGAAGGAGCAGTTTCCCTACGCTGTGACGAGAAGAAGACAGCGCAGTATTGTTAACCTTGAAACCGCGCTCTCTTTCCGAGCGAGTGAGAAGAGATGATAACGCTACGCACGGAGATGGAGGTTTTTTGAGACAGGGCCAAATTAAGGTGTGTTAACCGTTGAAAAATAAATGCCCACTATAAATTCAACACCGCATTCATTAGTACCACTTCACCATAATTTACGAAAAAGAGGAAGAAGAAGAATACCTCTATATGAAATAATGTTTCTAAATTTATAAATCAGGTCCTATTCGAACCAGTGTATTTTATGCTGACTGTCAATGCATATAAACACAATACTTTAAATATGGATCAGTAATGACGCCTATCATACAGTAGTACGCAGATCAAAGGCGACTACTGAAATCTGACAACATGTGGAAAAAAGTGGGAGATATTGCATGATGAAACATGACGCATGATTTTTCAAAAGGACGCTTTGGAAATTATGAATAACCTACTGATCGCTTTGGTTTCACAGATGTTCAGTAGAAAGTAGAGGTCATGAGCTTTAATTCGATTGTTATCACGTCGTTCAAAAACTTCGATTACCGGACCGTCATGTTCAACAGGGGCATATTTCACTTCCCCCCTGACCATTTTTCCGAAGGTTATAAATATAGCCTGGACCGAGACACTGTATCTCATTCTCATCCGAGTAGCTGCAGTGGTAACACGTTACTTAATTGTCGTCAGTATAGTGGCAGCCCAACATATCAGAAGCGGACTTGGATATCAGTTACTTGGATATCAGTTACTTGGATATCAGTGTATCAAGTGTTGTGCCATTGAAGAAACACATCAATGTGATTTAATATTTTTACGGAATAAGCCGTGTGGTACAAGTTAATGTACATAATTGCCAAATAGAAGCCTTAATTTGGCATTTCAACATCACAATCGTCGAAGATAGTTAATTATGACTTATGGTGCAATCACCAACGGAGGGCAAACGCTTCAGGTTATTTAGCGTGGTGAGACAGTTAATTAATATATGCAGGGGCTAATTATTACCGCTCTTGAGCATTTAAGAACGAGTGACATTTAGCAAAAATTAAATAACTGTTCTTGACAAAATTAATATTCGTATCCTCCAGGGACATTCGTTGTGATAGTCTGTGTGACGGTCAGGGAATGAACAGTGATTTTTACAAACGTATCACTACTTATGTTAATCTGTTTGAACTTAAGAGTGGATCTTGTTACAAGTAGACCCCCTTTGAAAGTGCATAAAACAGTATTTGATAACTCATTCTCCATTTTCTGTATGTTCGTGAGTGGTCGTCGAACCCAAGACTCGGAGCCTACAAGAGTCGCGCCTCAGTGCCTGCAATCAGCTTTACAAGGATCGTCCCGAAATTCAACTGAGAAAACAGCAGTTCGAGTCATGGATCGTCGTATGAAGAAGAACCAAGGAGTACTAGGAACAATAATATTCATCATGTTCGTGTAAAGATCTAAGATGTACCCTAGATGACAGCAAGCCTTACTCACCAAATGTTAAGTACATACTTTAATATACCCTAAACACGAGAGATGCATGCCAGTAATAATAATATTTGTAAATATTATAATGTCATAATTAAATATTAAATATGTAGGGAACATTATGCGCGTATGACTAGGCAAGATTTATTATTATTAGTTAGGATCATCAAGTGATTTTTAAGATAATCATTGATATTTAACAAAATTCATTTGCATGTATTATATAGACTTCAAAGTTCTTAGCTTATATGAACTATCTTTGGGAAGAACGGCAAGTTGGCTAGATTTATATTTTTTCGTCTGGTAAAGATCTTCGGAGTAGTTTGGATATAATTGATACTTTGAGATTCGGGTATTTGTAATCCCGGATAATATTAGATAATCATTGGAGTTGATCCAACTCGAGGTGTAATTAATTTATAATTATATATGAAATTGTGAGAATAAAATAACCTTAATAATGGGGTTTCCTCTGTGAATTAAATGAATGGATTGAGATATGATGCCAAGACATGAGAGGGCGAAGCTGTAACATGTTTTGTTGTTGGAGTGATAAAGAAGAATAAATAATGATAGCTGTTGTGAGATATAAAATTGGGCTGAATATATAGCCAGATAACGAGTAATAAGAAATAATGGCTTTCAAGTCAGTGCGTACTTGACAATGAGCCGAGATGATATGTAAGAGAAATGAAAGGGAGAGTGACGGATGATTTATGGTTCTTACCCAGGACTAGTCACAGCTGTTATTGTGATGAACAGGTATATGCTGGTCGACCGTGGGCCGAGCAAACTTTGCAGTCTCTAGCAAAGCGATGTTAACGGGCCAAGTTCTTTTCATTTATCAAAGTAATCTCAATCCCATTCTAATTATACGTTGCAAGTAACACGGATAATTTCCGGATTTTGTGAAGGATAGATCCCTTCTCGTGCTAAGCATTAATTTAGCCTCTGATTGGAGTCCAAAAATTTTTACCTTGGAAGCCGAAGCCTGTTGGTTCGAATGATGTTGGAGCGAAGATTTAACCAGATATTATGGCTTGGTTAAGCCATATCTTCAAGATGTGTTGTGTAAATATATTCGATATTTTATATATATATGTTTCTGTGTGTTTTATTATTTCCCAAAATGATATGGTGATGGGTTTGATTCCAGCTTTGACTGATTTTCTTTAAATATATAATTTGTTAGGTAAACCCAGGATACGCACATATATGTTCAGAGTGTATGTTCATCGTAAGTGTTCAATGTAAATATACATTTGTCGTGGTCAAATGGATCACATGTTCGATACTCGGCAATGCAATCTCGTGTGTATATCAGATGTGCTTATATTGTGTTATAATTTCTTTTCTCCAAATCATGACCGGTAGACAAAGGACACTATTTAATATCCAATTATGACTAACACATGAAGGATATCTGGTTCTTACCCAGGACGCTCGAGTTCGATCCTAGGTACCGGAACCATATTTAATATCCATTTGTGACGAGAGTTTAACAAATAAATTCAATATCCATTTTTTAAATATCATGTATCAGTGTATGTTGATCGAATGGTGTACATCAAGAATTAATTATGCCAAGACAATTTCAAGAAAAGAAGGCATACAATGTATATAATGGTATCAGTTTAATTGTTTCTTTTACTCATATGTTGAGATACAACATTATTTGTGTTGTTCATATCATTATAATAAATATGTTTAGAATATATGCTTGAACGGAGATTCTTCTCATTTAACAAATATTAGCATATTCCTCTCATATTATAGAATCCTACTTTCATTATTTTAGATAGTGCCTATTTTATTTCTTTATCGGACATTCCATTACCCATATTGCTCTACGAATTCAGCCGGTGATCTTATGAAAGTAGGGAGGATGAGACTTCAAGCCTGGTAAGTGACTTCTGGCGGTTTTCATCGAAATGTTCCATCTGTACATCTGTTTGTGAAACCAAATTAAGTAATATTGCCCTGATTATACCTAATGTAAGCCTCAGTTTTGTTGCCCAAGTTTTGGGGCCAGTTTCATTTTGTCGCCCGATGTGCTCAGAGCTGGTTCATACTTAATTTGGTGCGACGATTAAAGCCCTAACGGTTGCAGTATATAAAGTAATGTGCAATTGTCAGCATTAACAGTTTATTTTAAAATAAGGATATTTGCGCCCCTAAGTAATAATAATGTTATTGGCTTTACATCGGACCAACTACTTTTTCGTTCTTAGAGACGCCGAGCTGCCGGAATTTAGTTCCGCGGGAGTTCTTTCATGTGCCAGTAAATCTACTGACACGAGGCACCTTCAAATATCACCTGACTGAGCCATGATTGAACCTGCCATGTTGGGATCAGCTGGTGAAACAGTCTTGGTCTTTTGAATTATGCACAAACCTGGACAACTTGGCGTCGAGAAGGTTTTCCTTCTGGACATGGGACAATTAGCTCCAAATCGAGACGGTCCCGGCAAGTCACGGGCGAATGGTAGGTTTACTAAATGGTGACATGTATAACATAAATTAACTAATCCTGACTGGGAACAACAGGTTTTAATTTTTATCTTAGTAGGATTTGAATTTATCTTTCCAATTATACAGTGTCAGATTCATTCATAAGTTGCGTATTACTTTGTAATGTGTGGAGGGGAAGGGAAATGTCAGATATGGAGAAAAATATTTCCCTGATTCGATTAATTATGTTCATTCGTTACGTGTCTAATCTCTCTTCTAGAGGAAGCTCACTGATGGTGCTGATTGAAATTATCACAGTAATGTGTGATTGATGACGTCATACAACCGACACATTAACTCTACTCTAACAGTCACTCGTTCCAACTAACGGTGAGAGTACGCCTAGTTCAATAAATAGTCATGTTAGAAATGCGATGGGCATGCTGACGGATGGAGCATCATCATGATTAATCATATTTTGCTGACCACGATCAAAAAAGCTTTCTTCAGCTTATTAGAGGTATTTCTGCGGTCGCTGGAGTCACCCAGGTTCACTTTGGTTTCAGTCGGGAATTTAAGGCTGGATGCCCTTCCTGATGCCGTATGATATTCCAGTGGAAAATTCCAACCCTGGTTTGATCGAAAATTGAACCTCGATCGTCCGAGTATAAATCCAGCAGCCAAGTCACTACGCTAATCACGCCCTCCACCCCCTTCCGTCCTGGTCACCATCAACAAGAAGGCAGAAATTTAATAATAGTATTTTATACTTTTCATGGTGCCTAATCTTGTTAGTTGGTAATTTTCACGTTATTTGGTAATATGCAGGTATATAGGGCCAATTACGTAATTACTTTCAAGAGAAATATAGACCGGACACTTTTAAAGACCTTCAAACAGCACTTGAAAGGTAATCAGGCACAAAGCTTAAACTTTCGGAGAAAGGGTGGGGAATTGCTGTGAGCAATAAAGAAAACTGTGAGATCCTAGCAAACTATTTCTATGAACTGTTGAACTCTGATGAACCCGGGGATAAATGGCCAAAAATTCAGTCCCACCAAACAAAGAAAGAATTCGGAAGATATTCATGGAACTGAAGAACAACCAAGCTTCAGGGGATGATTCAATCACAGCGGAGATACTGAAAAGTCGTGGAGAAATAACAATCCAGGCATTAGTCCATGAATTGGTAAAGATTTGGGAGACTGAAACGATCCCCGATGAATGGAAAATGGCACTGATTCACCTATTACACATAAGACGTGAAAAAACAGATGTCAACAATTATCGTGGCATCTCTAGTTTACCTATAGCATATAAGATACTCTTAAAAGCCCTTCAGACCAGACTAAAGGAGCAAATAGGTCACCAACTTGGTGAACACCAAGGTGGTTTCAGAAAGGTAATATCATGCATTGAGCAGATATGGAGTTTGCAAAGAGTCATGGAAAATTATACCTCAAAAGATCTGGTAATCTTCTTTGTAGATTTCCAGAAAGCGTGCGATTCAGTCGACCGTGAAGTGTTAATTGGCATGTTAAGTGAATTTGGAATGGATGACAAAACGACAGAAATTATCAAGCAGACCCTAACTCTCACTCGCTCTAAAGTAAAATTCATGGGTGAATTTTCCAAGGAGTTTGAAATTAAAGCAGGATCAGGGCAGGATGATGTACTATCACCGACTCTCTTTATTTGTGTGTTGGAGAAGGTTATTCGTGAATGGGAAGAAGAACTTAACAAGAAAGGTTTACTGAACCAAATATACTTTGGAGGTTCAATGAACGGTGTCAAGATCAACTGTCTAGCTTTTGCTGATGATTTAAACGATCCATCCTAGAAACACAGATACAGCTTTAGAACAGATAAATCTTATGAAACAACAAGCTGAAAATGCTGAACTTAGAATCTCCTTTCAATAAACCAAGTACTTGAATAATATCCCCACAGCTCGCCAACAACTAAAGACAAGGTGTGGTGAGATTGTGCAGATGGGATCTGATGAAAGAAAACCTAACAACAGTAGGCGAGATAGGATTGCCGCATCGTTACGCAGAACACACGTCCTGTGCAAGGAAAAGGCAATTTCAATGCAAGTTAAATTCAGACATTACAACACGGTGATTAAACCCGAATGGCTCTATGGAAGCGAATGCCTCCCAGTTACTGGAAAGACTGGTCTGAGAGATGCTGAGAAGTTTGAGAGGAAGATCCTTCGAAAGATAATGGGCCGAAAGATCATATCTGGACAACACAGGTTGCGAGGACGACAGAAAATATATCAGAAAACCGAACGACTTATAAAATCCATCAAGAAGCAATGATTCAAATTCTATGGCCACATATTTGGAATCGATGACAAGAAAATTTTTACCATATTTGATAGTAGACTTACCACATGTGATAGGTGCTTCAGGGAGGTCAGGAAGTATCTGAGAAAACTGGACTAAATCGCGAAGACATTGCTAACAGAACCATGTACCGACTACAAATCAATAACTTTAAGGGCTTTCGGGTGGACAGCAGAAAGTTGACAGGCTGCCATAGAGAGAATTCAACGATACTGGGGTGCAAACGAAGCTTCTAAAAATGTGTAAATGTTGCTTATTGTGATTTCTAACTGCCGTAAACGTCTAAAAATGTGAAAGAAATCAAATACTTAACTTACAATTTGCTTTACGTCGCACTGTCACAGATAGGTCTTATGGCGACGATGGGATAGGAATGGGCTAGGAGTGGGAAGGAAGTGCCCGTGGCCTTAATTAAGGTACAGCCCCAGCAATTGTCCGGTGTGAAAAGGGGAAAACAACAGAAAACGATCTTTAGGACTGCCGGCAGTGGGGGTTCGAACCCAATATCATCTGAATGCAAGCTGATACGTGACCTAAACCACACAGCCATTTGCTCGGTATGATAATAGTATTAATTATAATAGTAATAATAATAATAATCGTATAACTACAGGTACCATGCATAGGCCTTTTTGTTTAATGCTATTTAGAGTGCTTGCGTGTCAGTTTTGACGTCCCATTTTACTCCACCAGGTGGCAAAGAAACTGGTGTCTCTTGGGCGATCATCATCTGGCAGAGTAGTTTTATCGGCTAAACACTACACGGGTCACCATACTTGTAGACATCCTCTGACATGACATGCCGAATGGTCTTCTCTTTCCGGCCGGCAACATCCGACTGCCTCTCCCAAGTTTGAATTCACTAGCGTCGAATCCGGAGACCACAACACCACCACCTATTTACTAATGTCACTGAAGTGAAAGACAATGGAATGGTGTTTTCGCTTAATAGACTGCTAAACTCATTGGAAAATCAGGCACATATAATGTGATGAGAGAGAACATAAAAGGCGAAATATGAAGGCAATGAAAGGCAGGAAAATAAAAGTGTACCCATGCATTGGAAAAGGAAAGAGCTATAGATTCGAAGAATGGCAAATATTCTCAACGGCCTTCACCAGACAGAAAACATTAACTTCATTTCTTACATTAGAGAATAAAGCAAGTGTTGAAGAAGAAAGGCTGAATATAAATCGTGACCAAAATTAACAGATTCAATGGCAGTCTCAGTATGAAGTTCCGCGGTTGTCGATAGTTTTCCAAGATTTCTCAAGTACCATTGTAAACCATAATACGTAACGTTTTCATGACAGCTTCCCCGTGCATGCGCGGTGAATCATATGAGCATCTTAGTGAATCCGGTAATAACCTTCCTTGTCTCGCATGCATAAAAGAGTCCAGACTTGACATTGCTTTTTAAGAACCTCAATTTGGTTCGTTGAGATATGGTACGATTACTCTACAATGGACAGAGCTGCACAAAAATGCCACTGGGTTTCCTTATTTGTGACAATATCCTTTGAAGCCCCACCTTGTTTGTCTACCAAACTTCCCAGTTATATTTGCTAGTACCACTACTATATTATTTGTTCAGGATTTTTGTAGTTTTTAAGTACTTTTGTTACTTAATTGTATAATTTTAATGTTGTGGTTAAGTGTAAGACAGGGCCTTGAGCCCTAGCTTCGCCAGTAATAAAGATAAATTACTTCCTTTTACAATTCCCATCACTTCTCCGTCTGTGTTATCCAACTGAATCACAATAACATTGTCGCTCCTGGGGGGGGGGGGTAGTATTATAAATGCACTTAACATTATTCAAATGGTTGCACTGCTTCATCTGAGAAGGACGACTTCTCCGTTTGCGAATGTAGGATTCTCGTTTCAGGTCCTAAGAACAACGTTTTCTGTGGTATCAGCCACTGTTGCTCGATGTTCTGTCATCATGCTCCCCAGGCTGATGTTGTCGTCCATCTCACCGTAGGTGTTCACTGGCTCAGCGATTGATGTTTGCAATAAAATCCACGTAGTATGTAGGTCTCTTTCTACGGTGTCCTCCATGATTTTGGTGGTGACCCAAGTGTACATAACCACACCATTTATGACAAAGTGACTGTACAACTGGCGCACGAATGAAATGACTTGTGCTACCATTTTCAGGGCAGATGGGTAGCAGGAATGGTAGCCAGTATATTGGGGTAGTCCGAATTGTTTCTGAGAACATCAGCCGGACGCCCGCCTTACTACTGCTACTACTAAAATATTTTCTTCCTCCTCTGAAGGGGGAGGCGTGCCTCTTAGACAGTGACGCCGTCTCTCAGGCCGGGAGATTTGTTACGGTGAAGGAGATGCTCGGAGAATACGAGGGGGTTGGAGGCCGTGGCCTATACTGGGAACTGTCCCGGCATTTGCCTTAGTGCAGGAGAATGGAAAACCACGGAAAACCATTCTCAGGACAGCGGACGGTTGGGGCCAGCCGTGAGGTCCAGCCCTGTCCCGTCGGCCACCCCTCGTCTGCTCGGTTGGCCGGTCAGAGTGCAAAGCTGCTGGACCCCGCACCAGCCGTGGCCACTTATGAGCCGAGACCCACTCTGCATCTACAACCGCCCGTCTTCTTTGTCTGTGCTCTATGTATCCACACCGTGAGCCAGTTGAATATACGAGTTTATAACCTGAGTGCAAAAAAACTATAAACGAACTATATGACACTCCAGTTAGACACTGCTCTGTTGGGAAGGAATAGCTCTGCTTCATTGCGAATGATCTCCGCTTGCTGGGAAGGTAGACATATACGAATATCATTTTACTGAATGCGTGCTAGCTTGTTATGGAAGTCCGTTTCAGAGATGACATTTATAAAATATTTCGTAAGAGAGTTGTGTTTTAACACTGAAGGGAAGTTTTATATCGGATAAGCTGCGTGCTCCGTCTCGGTGTTACATATGGAGGAGTGTTGGGGGGTCGAGCGTCCTATGGTCGATATAGGCTGACAAGTAGCTGTTTATATATCTCTGTCACAGCCGGAAGTGACTCCGGCCCACATAATGAGAAGTTTCAATGTGTCGAGAGCCGCAGGAACTGAATAATATATATCACACCAGAAGGGAAATCTCCAGCGAAGGGCGAGACGATGCTCTTCTGTGGCCTGCACATCGAATTATGAATACTATAGAGATTCTGTAACGACCGGCTGCTTGTTGACCCGCGAAAAGTAAAATCAAGCTGTAAACACATGTTTGCTGCATATACAAAATATCCTCCCCCCCCCCCCCCGAAATGGTACTATAGCCCATGAAGGGCCTTGGCCTACCAAGCGATCGCTGCTCAGCCCGAAGGCCTGCAGATTACGAGGTGTTATGTGGTCAGCACGACGAATCCTCTCGACTTTCTAGACCGGGGCCGCTATCTCACCGTCAGATATCTCCTCAATTCTAATCACTTAGGCTGAGTGGACCTCGAACAAGCCCTCAGGTCCAGATAAAAATCCCTGACCTAGCCAGCTCCTGGGCCGGCACTTACAAAATATCCACAGTTTGAAAAACAATTTCTGAGCAGAGTACCTGTGTCGGTAGAGTACTGGTTGGCTTTCTGAGCTCAAGCTACCGGGTTTCATCACGACTCGGTCAGGTGATATTCGAAGTAATTTATTTTCAATTTGCTTTAGGTCACGTCGCACCGACACAGGTAGGTCTTATGGTGACGATGGGAGAGGAAAAGTCTAGGAGTGGGAAGGAAGTGGTCGTGGCCTTAATTAAGGTACAGTGTGAAAATGGGAAACCATGGATAACTATCTTCAGGGCTGCCGACAGTGGCGTTCGAACCCACTATCTCCCAAATGCAAGCTCACAGCTGCGTGCCCCTAACCGCACGGTCAACTCGCTCGGTTTAGTACCTCATATACACATCAGTATGAACATGAACAGTGCCTATTGGCAAACTCATGAAAGTGATTTACGAACTAACACTACTTCAAAGACAGTGTCTTAAAGCTATGAAGGTTCCAATTAGTAGATGACTTACTTGCAATAGATTTCGAACTTCTATTCCGGTTATTAATACGTTTACGAATAATCAACTCGGTTTTCAAAATATATTCTCAACTTATCAACAAGTGGATTTTTTAAAAATATCATGATTTATCTTCCATACTTTCAAAACTATAAATTCACTTATTACGTACACCTTATATCTTTCTCTTTAAAGATGCCATGTAAAAAATTTCATAACAAAAGAATACATGTTTCCTTCTTCCTCTTCTTCTTCTACCGCTTTTCCCACACATGTGGGGTCACGGGTAAAAATATGTCACATATATATATATGTATGTATGTATGTGTGTATGTATGTATGTGTGTATTGTGAGCGTATCGTCACAGTGAATTATTCGGAAATTAATATGTGGGGAGTGTGTATGCTTGGAGCTTCTTTGTCAGTACGGGAGCTCAGTTTCATCATGTTGCGTAACATCTTCGCCAGCTTAGCGCTTAACTCAAACGGAATACGGCTTATAAAACCCCCGAAGTGAGCGCGCACGATTAGGGAGGACAAGGAGGAAACATATATTTAGTTGACTCCACCCCTAAAACAAATGCCGACTCACAGTAGAGCCAACGTGAGGAGGTGTTTTTAGAAGTACTTTCGGGATAATAACGCTTGAATTAAATATGAAGCACACGTCGAAGTAACAGCAAGAATATTGGGTCATTGACAAAATTGTAAATCAAAATAATATAATATTGTTTATGAAATTACGTCTCAAAGAAATGACGTAAGATGCCGTAGCGTCCTAACGCTAGCTGTGAAGCAGACAGCCAACAGGGATTCCCCGTTGGACTCTTGATTTAGACGGCCGAATTACTATTAAACCACTGATAGTTTTGCGTTGCGATTTACATCTAGTATTAATGATTGACGAGCCACACAATCTGCCGCATCGCTGATTTCCATAAACTTAGTGGCTCTGGAGATCTCAAAATTGTAGTGGGGGTAGTATCTCTGTCCAACCACCCACTCCATGCGAGACCATATATACTCGCACTTCTCAGGGTAGTTAGTTAGTCAACAGGAAGTCTATGAGGTGATCGGACGGTCGTTTTGCGGTCGGACTTTCCTGTTCTTTGTGCAGAAAATGTGGATATAAACGAGAGTGCAAATAAGTATAATTTCTCATACGAATTGTCAGTAGAAAACTTAACTGAGCGATATTGCTGTATGAATTACCGGTCGTTTCGCGACGCGCCACGTAATTACGCGAACTACGACGTATGTTTGCATCGCGAAATTGTGACGCTGTGATGTGCCGAATATCGGACGGAGAAAACAATTATTCTTCAATAAATCTCCCGTGGTAGAGAGAGAGTCCGTGGTGTGTGAGAGTAATTTAAAATTTTGTGCATGTAGGCATGTAAAAAGGTAGCACGAAAGTCCGTGTAATATAATATAAACAGAATTCCAGTACTAAGTTATCGTGCTGAATGACGGCGTAATTGTAGAAGTACAGAGAAACAGACGTACGAGACAGGGTTTTGAAATAAATATAGGAACCCAATGCCACGTTAATTCAGATTAATAAACTATTGCAGTGACGAAACCGTGATTTTTGTACCAGCTTTGTCTGAATGAGGTAGTCTCGCTGTGCCCGGTATCGAATGAACAAATATGCAACTTTCATTCTGCGAAAGATCGCAATCATACCAATAAAAGGGGAATTTTGACTGTGACATGTGAGGAAGAAGTCTCTATGAAATTCAGTGTGAATCGAATCTTTCCAGTGTTCACGACTCCAAGACCATGGATTATTCAAAAGTCATCGAGGGACGTCTGGAACCCGTGAGCTCCCACCTCAGCGACATGGAGTAGACGCTTCAGGCGGGTCCCTTGAGGACTCAAACTATGGAGGACAAATCAAAGCTGTTGAGTACCAAGTTATGACTTTGTAATGCTAATATTCCCTTTGTAAATAGGTAGAAATGTAAGGATAGTGCTAGGATAATTTATAGTATTGAATTGTCAGATTAGTTCGCTTAGAGTGGTCAGGAGGATCCCTTTTAATGTAACTACTTGAGGTTATTCGGGAAGGAAACAAATAAGGATAATTGCATATATTTTTGTCACAATTTATTTAACTGCATGAACATGTTTTGGGTTTGTTTGTGTTAACGAGTGCTTTCAGAGGAATATGTGGGAAGAGAGTATGAATTTTGGTGAGTTAATGAAGTAACATTCCTCTGAGTGACTATTCAAGATGAGTCAGGAAAATATGACGGTAGAGTCGTCACCACTGCCTTTGAACAGAATTTTAATGTGGGATAGTCAGAGCACTCTCTTTCTAATGTAAAGTGGTAGAATTTATTGCATGTTAGCTTAAGACGTGGCTGTATCTAATGTGTGTGAAGAGTTCATTGTGCCCAGGTTCGAGTATCCACCCTCCAAACACAAGCTAGGCCCCTGTGTAATTTTTGTTTGTTTGTTGTTGTTTGGTATTTTATTGGTTGGATATTAAATGCCAATTTACTGAACGTAGTTTCAATTTATATCAGGTACACATTCTAATCTCTTTGGCATGAGAGAGTAGTGAATTTTAGCTTGTGGGCTAGTGGAAATTGTGGTTAACTCTGCAGTGAAAGGAACGATGTCTGAACGCCGGCTGAGAAAATATGAAGTGATATAGCGGCGTGATTTGAGAGATATTTATAGGATATGATGAATGCCCGAGCTGATTTTAGCATGTTTATAAGTGCATCAGTATTAATGCGTTAATGTAATGAGCGCTGACCATACATTGAGAATGAGTTAATTCGTGGAAATGTTTCTTTCAAGTAGGTTATTGTCCCGTCCGGAGGACTGTCCCACGGGATTTATGTCAGGCGACCCGAGGGGTTGCAGCTTTTGATGAGAAAAAGACAGACGAGTCGACATTCAGGCGCTGTGTTCTTCTGTTAGTAGGAGATGTATTTTTACTTGATTACCACATTTGCAACAAGCTATGTCGAAATTAATGTAGGAACATTTAATTGTTACCCCTAATGATGCGGTAGATAGGGTTTCGTTTTTCAGGATACCTGATGATGGAAGGAACCGAGGACACCACTTCGAACCATGGGGCACGATGGGAATTGTTAGTCCGACAGCAGCGTACAATAATAAAACAAAATGCAGCCATTATTTGTGTTATACAATGTGTTTTTCTTTTCCAGTTGGTAGAAGTGTATGAACATGATGTTTAGATAATTATTGATTTATTGAAGCTAGAATTCGTGAGAATCCATTGATAGTTTGGTTAAGTGAAAGGGTTTAGACCATTATGACGTGTACAGTTGGTTCATAAAATGAGGTGGTTCGTAATCACCAGAATTCTGTTCACTTTTATTATTTGTGGGTTTATATTATTCCGTAGAATTTTCTTATTGTTTTTCTAATTTCATATGTAGTTTATATATATATATATATATTATTGTGCTATATTATATTAGGCGGCCACTCTAAGACTAATCTCAGAGTAAATCAGTGTTTTGAATATGTAAATTGGGAGTCAAACTCGGCGGAATATTTCGCATTCGCAAGGTCGTAGCTTATCACTGTAAATAGTCAAGGGTTCTATTATGATATTGTGAAAGGTATATGTTTGTCGTATTCAACAGCTGAAATAAAACATAGGGCCGATTAACAAAAAAAACAGTTATACAATGTGAAACTTTAACAAGGTAATTCAACCTTCTCCGATTTGTTTCGATGGAAAGGAATTAACACTCAAGTGCTTAATTAATAAATGTGTGATTTGTTCTATCATTAAATTCGACACCGTAATTTCAATAGTCCACATAGAGACACTTGTGAAGGTGTGGATTGTGAGTGTACTTAAATGACAGCGTGGAATTTTTTTCCCGTTGCTTTATTGGGTGTCAAATCTATTTGCATAAATTCATGAATTTAATAATCAAGGTTGTAAAGAGTCAACCATAAGTAAGTAAGTAAGTAAGTAAGTAAGTAAGTAAGTAAGTAAGTAAGTAAGTAAGTAAGTAAGTAAGTAAGTAAGTAAGTAAGTAAGTAAGTAAGTAAGTAAGTAAGTAAGTAAGTAAGTAAGTAAGTAAGTAAGTAAGTAAGTAAGTAAGTAAGTAAGTAAGTAAGTAAGTAAGTAAGTAAGTAAGTAAGTAAGTAAGTAAGTAAGTAAGTAAGTAAGTAAGTAAGTAAGTAAGTAAGTAAGTAAGTAAGTAAGTAAGTAAGTAAGTAAGTAAGTAAGTAAGTAAGTAAGTAAGTAAGTAAGTAAGTAAGTAAGTAAGTAAGTAAGTAAGTAAGTAAGTAAGTAAGTAAGTAAGTAAGTAAGTAAGTAAGTAAGTAAGTAAGTAAGTAAGTAAGTAAGTAAGTAAGTAAGTAAGTAAGTAAGTAAGTAAGTAAGTAAGTAAGTAAGTAAGTAAGTAAGTAAGTAAGTAAGTAAGTAAGTAAGTAAGTAAGTAAGTAAGTAAGTAAGTAAGTAAGTAAGTAAGTAAGTAAGTAAGTAAGTAAGTAAGTAAGTAAGTAAGTAAGTAAGTAAGTAAGTAAGTAAGTAAGTAAGTAAGTAAGTAAGTAAGTAAGTAAGTAAGTAAGTAAGTAAGTAAGTAAGTAAGTAAGTAAGTAAGTAAGTAAGTAAGTAAGTAAGTAAGTAAGTAAGTAAGTAAGTAAGTAAGTAAGTAAGTAAGTAAGTAAGTAAGTAAGTAAGTAAGTAAGTAAGTAAGTAAGTAAGTAAGTAAGTAAGTAAGTAAGTAAGTAAGTAAGTAAGTAAGTAAGTAAGTAAGTAAGTAAGTAAGTAAGTAAGTAAGTAAGTAAGTAAGTAAGTAAGTAAGTAAGTAAGTAAGTAAGTAAGTAAGTAAGTAAGTAAGTAAGTAAGTAAGTAAGTAAGTAAGTAAGTAAGTAAGTAAGTAAGTAAGTAAGTAAGTAAGTAAGTAAGTAAGTAAGTAAGTAAGTAAGTAAGTAAGTAAGTAAGTAAGTAAGTAAGTAAGTAAGTAAGTAAGTAAGTAAGTAAGTAAGTAAGTAAGTAAGTAAGTAAGTAAGTAAGTAAGTAAGTAAGTAAGTAAGTAAGTAAGTAAGTAAGTAAGTAAGTAAGTAAGTAAGTAAGTAAGTAAGTAAGTAAGTAAGTAAGTAAGTAAGTAAGTAAGTAAGTAAGTAAGTAAGTAAGTAAGTAAGTAAGTAAGTAAGTAAGTAAGTAAGTAAGTAAGTAAGTAAGTAAGTAAGTAAGTAAGTAAGTAAGTAAGTAAGTAAGTAAGTAAGTAAGTAAGTAAGTAAGTAAGTAAGTAAGTAAGTAAGTAAGTAAGTAAGTAAGTAAGTAAGTAAGTAAGTAAGTAAGTAAGTAAGTAAGTAAGTAAGTAAGTAAGTAAGTAAGTAAGTAAGTAAGTAAGTAAGTAAGTAAGTAAGTAAGTAAGTAAGTAAGTAAGTAAGTAAGTAAGTAAGTAAGTAAGTAAGTAAGTAAGTAAGTAAGTAAGTAAGTAAGTAAGTAAGTAAGTAAGTAAGTAAGTAAGTAAGTAAGTAAGTAAGTAAGTAAGTAAGTAAGTAAGTAAGTAAGTAAGTAAGTAAGTAAGTAAGTAAGTAAGTAAGTAAGTAAGTAAGTAAGTAAGTAAGTAAGTAAGTAAGTAAGTAAGTAAGTAAGTAAGTAAGTAAGTAAGTAAGTAAGTAAGTAAGTAAGTAAGTAAGTAAGTAAGTAAGTAAGTAAGTAAGTAAGTAAGTAAGTAAGTAAGTAAGTAAGTAAGTAAGTAAGTAAGTAAGTAAGTAAGTAAGTAAGTAAGTAAGTAAGTAAGTAAGTAAGTAAGTAAGTAAGTAAGTAAGTAAGTAAGTAAGTAAGTAAGTAAGTAAGTAAGTAAGTAAGTAAGTAAGTAAGTAAGTAAGTAAGTAAGTAAGTAAGTAAGTAAGTAAGTAAGTAAGTAAGTAAGTAAGTAAGTAAGTAAGTAAGTAAGTAAGTAAGTAAGTAAGTAAGTAAGTAAGTAAGTAAGTAAGTAAGTAAGTAAGTAAGTAAGTAAGTAAGTAAGTAAGTAAGTAAGTAAGTAAGTAAGTAAGTAAGTAAGTAAGTAAGTAAGTAAGTAAGTAAGTAAGTAAGTAAGTAAGTAAGTAAGTAAGTAAGTAAGTAAGTAAGTAAGTAAGTAAGTAAGTAAGTAAGTAAGTAAGTAAGTAAGTAAGTAAGTAAGTAAGTAAGTAAGTAAGTAAGTAAGTAAGTAAGTAAGTAAGTAAGTAAGTAAGTAAGTAAGTAAGTAAGTAAGTAAGTAAGTAAGTAAGTAAGTAAGTAAGTAAGTAAGTAAGTAAGTAAGTAAGTAAGTAAGTAAGTAAGTAAGTAAGTAAGTAAGTAAGTAAGTAAGTAAGTAAGTAAGTAAGTAAGTAAGTAAGTAAGTAAGTAAGTAAGTAAGTAAGTAAGTAAGTAAGTAAGTAAGTAAGTAAGTAAGTAAGTAAGTAAGTAAGTAAGTAAGTAAGTAAGTAAGTAAGTAAGTAAGTAAGTAAGTAAGTAAGTAAGTAAGTAAGTAAGTAAGTAAGTAAGTAAGTAAGTAAGTAAGTAAGTAAGTAAGTAAGTAAGTAAGTAAGTAAGTAAGTAAGTAAGTAAGTAAGTAAGTAAGTAAGTAAGTAAGTAAGTAAGTAAGTAAGTAAGTAAGTAAGTAAGTAAGTAAGTAAGTAAGTAAGTAAGTAAGTAAGTAAGTAATTCGTCTTTATTCGTGGCGAAGTTAGGGCTCTAGGCCCTCTCTTACACTTAACCACAATATTTAAAATAATTAACATACATACAGTATAATATTTAAATACAACAATTTTTTTAAAAAAAATACTATAGTACTAATAGAAAATGTGGAGTTTGTAATAAAAACCATTATAGAATGTACAACACGACAATGTAAATGTACATGATAAATATAAAACTAACACTAGTGATAATAAGAGAACGTAAACCCAGTAACAACCTATAACTAACAAATATAATTCCATTTTTTATGAAAATATGCTCATTCACGCACTCATTCACATTACACACATCGAAAAGTCAGCTAGAAGTATTCAGAAAGTGATTTCGGCAATCCATCTTAAACTTCTTACGAGAACTAAAATCCCTAATGGTAGCAGGCAGGGTATTCCATAGCCTCGCGGCAGTGACTACAAAGGAGGGTTGTAGGTCCTAGAGTGACTGAGAGATATTGTTAAACAGGAGCCAGATCGTGTATCGTGGTTATGATAGGAGGAGAGGTAATTAAATTTTGAAGAGAGATAATTCGGTACACCTGTGTTTAGAACTCCATGCAGAAGGGACAACATGTGGAGACTGCGACGCTCATGAACACGAAGCCATGACAACTCCCTGTAATAAGGTGAAATGTGAGAACCATATCGCAGCTTAAATATGAATCGAATACAGGTGTTTAAACTCCGTTCAAGCATCTTGTTACTGTCATGAGATATGTCCGTAAGTGCAGTGTCGCAGTAGTCTAGGAAGGGTAAGATTAGGGATTTTACCAGTTGTATTTTGAGATGTTTTGGAAATATAGTAGAGTAGCGTTTGAGAGGAAAAAGGGATTTCTGCACTTTACGGCATGTATTTGTCACTTGTTCAGTCCAATTTAGTGTCTCAGTCATTATAACGCCTAAGTTTCTTACTGACGTACAATAGGGCACGACAGTATTATTTAAAATAATTGGGAGTACATGTCTACTTTTTAACAAGTTAAGGTTTCTTTTGGTACCAAATATAATAGCCTGAGTTTTGTTAGGATTTATTTACAAGCTGTTATTTTTCGCATAGTCATTCAGTCGTCGTAAGTCAAAATTTACTCTGTCAATGGCTACATCTATGTCTTGTGGATATGAGTGATAATAAATCTGAAGATCATCTGCATAGATATGGTACTTGCTATATTTCAATGCGTCCCCTATGTCGTTCACACTAACAACAAATAAAAGTGGGCCCAAACCCGACCCCTGCGGGACACCTATTGACTTATTGTGCCATCCTGAGTACATTGTTCCCACTGATACTCGCTGCCGACGGTCAGTGAGGTAGGAGCTAAAAAATTTAAGAGATGTCATATTAAAGTTGAGACTACGGAGTTTCAGCAGTAGTAACCCAGGGCTAACTGTGTCAAAGGCGCTGCTTAGGTCTAGTAGTGTTGCTACAGTCACATATCGTTGGTCTATCGCTTGTCTGATGTCGTCCGTAACTCGCAGTAATGCTGTCGCGGTACTATGTTCTTTTTTGAAGCCGGATTGAAAAGGATCAAGGAGGGAATTTTGGGTCAGGTATACAGTGATTTGTGCATGAATCAGGCGTTCGAGTGCTTTTGCGAGGGGTAGCAGGATGGACACAGGGCGGTAATCTGATGGAGAATCCAAGGTATTGTTTTTCGGGATAGGCCTTATTAGTGCGTCTTTCCAAACGTTCGAGAATACTCCATTGGTCAGGCATTAGTTGAATATGTGAGTCAGTATTGGTAGTACAGCCCCAATGATGTTTTTAATTAATTTTATCGAGATACCGTCATTACCTGTCGCATCAGAAGTGATAGAGTACAGCACACGTTTAACTTCATTTGCGCTAACGGCGTGGAAAGAGAACTGGTCGCGCTCGGAACAGCATGCTAAGTTTGTGGGATTAGCCGGTAATGGAACTGGTCCGACTTTAGGCTGAGAAAAGTAATTATTTAAAGTATCTAGAGATATGGTGGGAATGTGCTCTTCTACGGCTTTGCCTATGCCAAAATATCGTAACTTCTTCCAGGTTTGGTTTAAATTATTATTTCCCGCTAACTGTTGCAACGAGAGTTCATTAAACCTTTAGATAACTTTATTTTTTTCATATCTCTGCCGTTAATTGCATCCTTATCACTTCCTTTCATTTTATGCCTGTAAGTTAGATTTAAGTTGGTTCTAGTTCGCATCCGCGGACGCACCATGCCCTTGAGAGGATTGTGCTCATATCTCGGAACGGAAGGGTAGCGGTAGAGCTCGCTATGCCATACGGGCATTTGTCATCTCATGTGTTCGGATTAGTCATTTCAAGCCAAATGAGGTGCCATTCGTCACTAGACAGAAAAGGTCCCTTGACTGTTGATTTCTGTGGCGCATGGTCCCATGTGTTCGAAACCGGTCGGGGTGAATTTGCGTTGTCACATGGTCCTATGAGCTATGGGAGTTGATGGGAAAGGTTCTAGTATGTATGTATGTATGTATGTATGGATGGATGGATGGATGGATGGATGGATGGATGGATGGATGGATGGATGGATGGATGGATGGATGGATGGATGGATGTATGTATGTATGTATGGATGTATGTATGGATGTAGGTATGTATGTATGTATGTATGTATGTATGTATGTATGTATGTATGTATGTATGTGTGTAGGTAGATAGATAGATAGATAGATAGATAGATAGATAGATAGATAGATAGATAGATAGATAGATATGATCCTGTTTTACGGCCGGATACCCTTCCTGACGCCACCCTATGTGGAGGGATTTAATCACTTGTTCATGTTTCTGCGGTGATTGGTAGTGTGGTATGTTGTCTGAATAGGAAGAGGAAAGTGTTCTGTCAAACATAAACTCCCAGTCGTCAAAACGGAAGTTAATTAGACGCGATTAAAATCGCCCACCCGGCCGGAAATTGGTCCCTGGACCCTCTGAACTCAAGGCCTCAATGCTGACCATTCATCCAAGGAGTCGGAAGAAAGAACATACGATTCCTAAGATGAGAAATATCCTTTTAATGTTTTTTTTACAAGTTTCTTCACGTCGCACCGACACAGACAGGTCTTATGGCGACGATGGGATAGGAGAGGCCTAGGAGTGTTAGGGAACCGTCCGTGGCCTTAATTAAGGTACACCCTTGTGTGAAAATGGGAAAGCACGGAAAAAAATTGTCAGGGCTGCTGACAGTGGGGTTCGAACACACTGTCTCCCCAATACTGGATACTAGCCACACTTAAGCGACTGCAGCTATCGACCTCGGTAGAAATTATATCGCCAGAACAGAGAAATTCATTCAGATGTCTGTATGAAGCAAAATGAATGTTGTTCCTCTTAAGGTCTATCGTCCTATTTGAAGCAGGCAGTTACTGCCGGAACTAGGTACATTAATTTTAAAAGCTGCTTATCTTATTTGCATTGTGATACGTTTATGCCGAAACATTCGTTTGCAGTACAATTAATTCGGACTTCAATCGGTTAAAATGGTACCGAGAACAAGAAAATTTTCCAGGGTAACAAACACAGTACAGATATTTTCAGCTGAGGTCGCATTCAGTCGCTCGAACTGTTATTAAAACTTAAGGAAAAATGAAATAGTACAGTCAACATGGTGAGAATGGACATCTAGCTTGATTATACAGAGGGAGAAAAGGAGGATAATAATAAGAGGGAAAACAAATCTCGATACTTCAACCCTAGAATTATGTGGAGAACTGGAAGATAAATTAAACAAAACCCAACCTCACGGCACTTAATGCCCTGGAAAGGGCCTTGGCCTGCCCAGCGATCGCTGCTCAGCTCGAAGGCCTGCATATTACGAGGGGTCGTATGGTCAGCACGACGCATCCTCTCGGCCGTTATTCTGGGCTTTCGAGACCGGGACCGCCATCTCACAGTCAGATAGCTCCCCAATTCTAATCACGTAGGCTGAGTGGACCTCGAACCAGCCCTCAAGTCGATAGAAAAATCCCTGACCTGGCTGGGAATCGAACCCGGTGCCTCCGGGCGAGAGGCAGGCACGCTACCCCTACATCATGGGGCTGGCGGAAGATAAATTAAGCTCATCCCAAATCATGATAACAGTTCCTCTCACGGGTGGACACAGTTGATGTAATGGGTCTGTTTACTCCCCGTTCTAGCACTGAATGAATTAAAATCCCGGGATGAATTGGGATTCGAAACCAGGCTTATGTTATGAGGAAAGCACGGTGAATAAGAAAGAACAACAGTTCAAGTAGGGAGCATGAAGTACTTGCACCTGCCCTTTAACAAATACATTATGAAAATATTTCAGTATGTGTATTACCTGAACGAGTGCCGTAATCTGAGATATAGACGCACTGTGACTAATAAAGAAGGAAAAGTCAGATGAGCTAAGAATTACACTTGAAGAATTAAGGACGAAAACATTGAGTTTAAGTATCGGAATGAGTTAAATTTACTGAAGGAATTCTAGATATTAGGATAAAGATCAGAAAAAGTTATCATGCGAATATTTCATTAGGAATAGTACTTTTAAAGAACACGTTCTCAGATAATAAAACTGATTATAGGTAATGAAGTAAACGTCCTTCAAATGAAATGTGAATATGATATTTAAAAATGTTCAGAATCGTGAGAAACTAGAAAGCACATTACATTTACATGCTTTAGAACTTACTAATGGAGACGACCACTGGCGACAGCTACTACGGAATTTTTTCAAATTATTTTCTTGGAAACCTGTAAAAATAGTTCTGTGACAAGAATTTTAAGTATCTGACCACAAACGATGTGAAATTAGGAGTTATGATGAAACACTCGGAAGTCTAGAGTAATTTACGATTAAATGGAGAAACTGTAATTGGATAGAGCGTGCATTCCGAAAGTTTAAAGAGAAACGTTCAAACATTCATGACGGCACGCTGAAGAGAACGAAGATTGTTAAATAAACTGTAGAATTGAAGAGGATTGCAAAACTGTACGATGCTGCTTTATCGATGTTTGTATTTAAACTGAAACATTTTTTTGAAGCAAAGTGCATTAGCCGCATCACCTTTTATCTATAATAATTTTCGCAATACATTTGGCATACATCCAAAACTCGTATGCATATTATTATTATTATTATTATTATTATTATTATTATTATTATTATTATTATTATTATTATTATTATGTTATTAAAGTAAAGAAAAGGGGCAAAAGACCCACATGGGTCGACGCCCCGAACAAATAGCATGTTTAAAAAAGTAAAGGAAATTAAATAAAATTAAGTCACGTACATGTGGCTTTTCTATGGTACGTAACACTGGAGGTCCCGATACTATCATGATATCAACAATAATTTTAAGACTAAAAGTTTGCCTTCTTTCCTGTTCGTACTTTGCACAAACACATAAGGAACATGGAACTGTTTGTTAACGAATTGACTTCAAGTACAGTATATCATTCTTCTGACAGTTGAAGTGAGAAAATGAAAACAGAATATTGAAGTTTAGTTCAAAACACGTGATGTATGTATGGAGGAATACTAAGACTGATCGTTATAGATTCATCGACTGGGCCCGGTTTCTTCCTCTTTGTAAACTGACTTCACGGTCTCTTTATTGATCCTTGAATGATCTCAGCCTGTTAAACACCAGCTGTCTTTCTTCCGCAAGCAATCCCTCCATTTCATTTTCAGTTTGTTTAAAGTACACATCATTTTGACGGAGACAAGGTGTTTGTGTACTTTCGATTTCATCCTTTAGGCAAACAGGCTTTATGTGCTGAAGGAAATAGAGTTGCAGTCCATCTCCCGGAACGACGAAGAGCAGGCTCAAAATAAGGCTGAGTGGAAGGCTCCTCCGCCACACAGTCTTCTACGCAATAAATCGCCATGAAACCGATTTTAACGTAAAGTTCCTCATAACGTTCATCATAACAGTAGCCAATGGAATATTTATTCACACCGTCAATCACAACGGTCTGGTCGACACTATAGGGCAAGTGTAAAATACACATCTATATATATAAAATAACTTGTCCTGACTGACTGACTGACTGACTGACTGACTGATTCATCATCGCCGAGCCAAAACTACTGGACATAAAGAGATGAAATTTTGGGGATATATTCATATTAAGACGTAGGTGCTCGCTAAGAGAGGATTTTTGGATATTCCTTCGCTAAGGGGGTGAAAACGGGGGTGAAATTTTAAAATGAGTTGCTCTATATCTCAAAACTTTAAACGTTTAGAGATGTAAAAATTGGTATTTAGAATCTTCTTTAAAAATAAGGAAACACGTATTTTTTTGTTTTCAGAAAATCCCAATAGGAGGGGTGAAAAAGGGTGAAAATGGGGAAAAATGGGTTGAATGCCTTTAATCAGGATACCGGTACCTATATCTCAGAAACTGAAGATATTACAGACCTGAGAATTGGTACTTTTGATCTCTTTTAAAAATAAAGAAACACGTAATTTTTTGTTTTTGGAAAATCCAATTAATGGGAGGGTGAAAAGGGGGTGAATTTTGAAAATGAGTGAATCTATATCTCCAAACTTTTAAAGTTTGCAGATGTAAAAATTGGTATTTAGAACCTTCATTAAAAATAAAGGAACACGTATTTTTTTGTTTTCGGAAAATCGCAATAGGAGGAGTGAAAAGGGGCTAAAAAGTGGTTGAATGCCTTTAATGAGGCTACTTATATATCAGAAACTGAAGATATTACAGACCTGAAAATTGGTGTTTGGGATCTCCGTTAAAAATAAAGAAACACGTATTTTTTTGTTTCTCGAAAATCCAATTTAGGGGGGGTGAAAAGGGAGTAATATTTTAAAATGAGTGTATCTATCTCAAAAATTTTAAAGGTTATATATGTGAAAATTGGTATTTAGAATCTCCTTTAAGAATAAATAAACACACGTATTTTTTCGTTTTTGAAAAATCCAAATATTGGGGGGTAAAAAGGGGGGAGGTAAATTTTTTAAAATGTCTTAAAACTTTAAAATTTACACATGTAAAAATTGGTAGGTAGAATCTCCTCTAAAAATAAAGGAAAACGTATTTTTTTGTTTCCTGTAAATCCCAATCGGAGGGGTGTAAAAGGGTGAAAAATGGGTTGAATGCCTTTAATGAGGATACATATATCTCAGAAACGAAAGATATTACAGAACTGAAAATTTGTATATGGGATCTCCTTTAAAAATAAAGAAACACGCATTTTTTAGTTTTGGAAAATCCAATTAATGGCGGTTAAACAGGAGTAACAAATTGGGTGAATTTTTGAAAGACAATATCTACAGAATATCTTGGAAACGTAAAATGTTACAGACGTAAAAAGTGGGTGTTTGTAATCTCCTGTAAATCTAAAGAAACATAGGTGATTTGTGTTTGGAAACTCCACTTAAGGGGAACTCAAAAGGGGTGAAATTTTAAAATGAGAATTTTTACAGTTTATCTCAAAAACTTAACATGTTACAGAAGTGAACAATGGTATTTTTTATCTCTATTAAACATAAAGAAACGTGTATTATTAGCTTTCGGAAATACCACTTGGGTGGAGGGGGGGGGGTAAAAGTGACTGAAAATGGTGTTGAATTCTTTTAATTAGGCTACTGATATCTCAAAAATGAAGATGTTACAGACGTGAAATTTGATATTTGCAATCTGCTTTAAAAATAAAGAAACACGTATTCTCGGAAAATCCAATGAAGGGGGGGGGGGGAGGTGAAAGAATTGAAAAATTAATTGAATTAATTGAATGAGAATACATACATCTAATAAAAACTAAAGTTGTTACAGACGTGAAAATTCGTATTTGGATCTCCTTTAAAAACAAAGAAAAACGCGTTTTGGGCGGGAAACCATCTTGGAGGGCGGGAGTGTAAAGGAGTTGAATTCCTTTCATGAGGACACACAAATCAAAAACTGAAGAAGTTAGAGTCGTGATAATTGGTATTTAGAAGATCCTTTACTATTAAAGAAACAAGTATTTTTTGCGGGAAAATTCACGGAGGGGGGGGGGGGGAGTAGTGTGAAATGAAGTGAAAAAAGTAAATTATTTTTATGGGGATACTTATATCTCAAAACTGAAGGTAATAGACGTGAACATTGGTGTTTGAAATCTTCTTTAAACATAAGAAACAAGCCTTCTTTTAATTTTTTTTTTGGGGGGGGGGGGGGTGCCGGTAAATAAACTTAACGGCGGTGGGGTGTAGAAGGACGGTGGGGTGTAGAAGGAGGTGAGACCAATTGATTTTACTGTTCTTAATGTACTTATAAGGATCCTCGGCAGCGCGCCGGCCTCTCACAGCTGGGTTCCGTGGTTCAAATCCCGTTCACTCCATGTGACATTCGTGCTGGACAAAACGGAGGCGGGACAGGTTTTTCTCCGGATACTCCGGTTTTCCTGTCATCATCCATTCCAGCAACACATAATAATAATAATAATAATAATAATAATAATAATAATAATAATAATAATAATAATAATAATAATAATAATAATAATAATAATAATAATATTCCGGACCGTCGTCAAATGTGCGGACCGCGCTGGAAACGGCTCCTGGACGGGTAATGACTAAGAATGCAGGCCGGCCGCGGGTTCAGTGCCTTCTAGACACCCAATATGACACCACGCCGGATCTCCTGAAGGATTTTATCCATATTAAAAATGATTATAGGAAAAGATGGCAAAGATTTACGGACCCAACTGACCGGGAGGAATACCTGAGCCTAGCCCGGGAAGTACGAAATCGATTGCTGGAAAAGAAGATTGAAAAATGGGAGGAAACATGCCGTAATCTAATAGAAAACGAGTCAGACCGCGAATTTCGGTGGATTATATATCTAAAACAATAAGCATTCAATTATAAATTTCAGTATAATACCGTAGCGAAGCACGGGTATCTTGCTAGTTATATATATTTTTGCTATTGGCTTTACGTCGCTCCCACACAGATATATCTTATGGAGACGATGGGACAGGAAAGGGCTAGGACTGGGAAGGAAGTGGCCGTGGCCTTAATTAAGGTACAGCCCAAAAATTTGCCTGGTGTGAAAATGGAAACCACGGAAAACCATCTTCAGAGCTGCCGACAGTGGGGTTCGAACCTACTATCTCCCGAATACTGGATACTGGCCGCACTTAAGCGACTGCAGCTGTCGAGCTCGGTATACACATTATATATAAAGAGCATTCGTCTATAATAATAATAATAATAATAATAATAATAATAATAATAATAATAATAATAATAATAATAATTTCGTGTGGTTATTGCTAGCCACGTGGAGCCTCTCGGGCTCAGACAGGCAGCGCACTGTCCTCTTATCGCTGGGTTCCGTGGTTCAAATCCCGGTCACTTCATGTGAGATTTGCGTTGGACAAAGTGGAAGCGGGACAGGTTTCTCTCTGGGTACTCCTGCTTTCCCTTTCGTCTTTCACTCCAGCAACACTCCCCATTATAATTTCATTACATCTGCCAGTCACTAATCATTGAGTGCAACAGGCTTCGGCAGCCGGGACAATTCCTGTCATCGCCGCTAGATGGGGGCTTCATTCATTATTCATTCCATTCCGGACCCAGTGAAAATACTGTAAACAGGCTGAGGATTTTCATTTCTAACCACGTTCAGCCCTTGTGAAGCAGACTCTCCAACGAGGGTGGGTAGCATTGGCAACATGTACGAAACTGCGTGCTATTATGGTGGAGAATACAGTTGTGTGTGTTGTACCAGTCTCAGAAATATTGGGGACAGCCTAAACATCCAGTGCCCGATTCACTATTAACAGATTAAAACTAAAAACCTCGACCCGGCCAGGCATCGAACTCGGAGCCTTCTGAACCGAAGGCCACTACGCTGATTATTGAGCCGAAGAGCTTGATGGAGCTTTCGATGATATCCTGCGTTGACATTGAATTCTAAATTGTAATGTTGTGATTTCTGGATGTCAATAACACTTTCATGGACAACACATGCCGTAAAAAAAGATACAGAAAATGGAAATCTAAAACACTGTTTTTTGAGCAATTGACACTGCTGTCCCAGAGCTTTTCTAATCATCACACTATTCAGATACGGAGAAAGAACAATAAGCAAGTGTTACAGGTAACATGTCCGCCCCTGTGGTGTAGTGGTTAGTGTGATTAGCTGCCACCCGGGGAGGCCCGGTTTCGATACCTGGCTCTGCCACGAAATTTGAAAAGTGATACGATGGTTGGAACAGTTTCCACTCAGCCTCGGGAGGTGAACTATGTAGAGGGGAGTTCGATTCCCACCTCAACCAACCTTGAAGTTTTTTCCGTGGTTTACCACTTCTCCAGGCAAATGCAGGGATTGTACTTAACAACGGTCGCTTCCTTCCCACTTCCTTGTCTATCCATTCCACCCACAAGGCCCCTGTTCAGCATAGCAGGTGAGGCCGCCTGGGCGAGGTCTCACGTGCCAGGACACTGCGCTTGAGGCGGTAGAGGTGGGATCCCTCGCTGAGTCCGAGGGAAAAACCAACACTTGAGGGTAAACGAATTAAGAGAGAAAGAAAAGCTGACGTAGTACGCTACCAATGGAGATCAACAACATTTTGTAAGAAATTCGAGAACAGTGGAAGAGTGGATACCTCTGAATATCACATACGTAATCTCAACGTAACACACATGGAAGTATCGGGAAGGTAAACCGTTGTCGACCAATTGGAAAGAGGAGAATTGAAAGAATGGGGATCGAACAGGTATGAATCTGTACAAATTAACAGAGTTATGTGAGGTGCAAGTAGGAAGTAAGGTTTTGACTAGGTGATCGTGAACTCCGTCAAGGGGAAGAGAAAGATCTGAAAGTCGATGGTCGTGTTCTTTATTTTATGATTACGAGATTAAAGATCACACAGCTTGCCATGAAAAGAGTGTAAAGGAGTCACCTGGTTCATTCACAGAGGCTTTTTAGATTCAAAACTGAAAAGTATGTAGATCTATGCATACGTATGAATGTATAATGATGACTGATAACTAATGACCTACCGAGGTAAATAAAAACCAGCGCCTATTAAATGTAACATCTAATAATTGGTACTAGAGGGAGAGGTGCCCGGCTCCATGGCTAAATGGTTATCGTGCTGGCCTTTGGTTCGATTCCCGCTCGAGTCGGGGATTTTAACCTTGAATGGTTAACTCCCTTGGCTCGGGGACTGGGTATTTGTGCTGTCTACAACATCCCTGCAACTCACACACAACACATAACACTATCCTCCACCAAAATAATACGCAGTTACGTACATATTTCAGATGCCGCCTACCTCATCGGAGGGTCTGCCTTATAAGGGCTGCACTCGGCTTGAAATAGCCATACGAAAATATTTTATTACCCAAGAGGTTTCACCAAATTAAGCAAAGGGTAGCCTGAAGCATATATCTATAATATTATAAAAGGAAGTGTTTGTCTGTCTGTCTGTGCGCGATGCCCAGCAAAATCTACAGCACGTAGAGATCTGAAATTTTGAACATAGGTAGATGGAAAGGGGTCCGAATGCACCTCGAAGCCGGAATTTTCATTTTCGCTTTCGTTGGTGAGTTATGAACAAAAACCATCGGAAAACGTGCATTGGGATATGACAATCAAACGTGCTGTCACCAAGTTAAATGCATAGACTCGCTGTCGCTAGGCAACGTACATACGATAGGTAGAGAACACAATATTCAAGTAGCCATTTTACGTCCAGGACGTAGGAAGCTGTTTTTGGTCTTATATGGTGTGAGGGCATATGACGGTGTTGATGATGATTCGTCCGTCGGATCGGGACGTTAAGTCTTGAGCTATTCCAGAGGAGTGACATATGGGCCGGCGCCGGGTTTAATCCTCTTCGTTCTTGCTATCATGTCATTAATTTCTTTCAACAAGCAACTTTTACAAAAATTACCCGATGTTCTACACAGTTACAAGTATATCGACTACACGGCAGAGCTTCGAAAGACTTAGAGTCACCTGGAGTACGCTCGAATATCTTAGAGCGGACGATTGTGGCACCAATTATCCTTCTTAAGAATAAGAATCCTGCCCTCTGCAATGAACACGACTCTGAAACTGATAACTAATATTATTGAAGGCATTCTCATGATTGGGCAAGCCGCGAGCGAAATCGAATAATTTCTTCGGATATACAGTTTAAGTTTAGATCTCTGCAGTGTTCAAAATAAAATTTCTCCATGTAATAATAAAGCAAGCATAATCTTCTTCTTCTTACTATATGAAAAATGTATGTATGCATCTATGTGTGTGTGTAAATGACACATCTCCTCCTAAACTACTGGAGCAATTTCATCCAAACTTGGTACACTTATGACTTACTATCTGGAGACGAGCACTGTGGGGGTAAGCCATCCGTAGCTCCCTTAGGAGTGGGGGGTCAGGGGGGGCAAGGTATAAAAATAATCAAAAAAGTGCCGAATCAACAGTTTTCGGGGTCGGTGAGATGAACAGTGACACTCCCCATTTTTCAAATGCCAAAGTTCAGCTCCCTTTCGCATGGGGGGCGAGGGGGGAGTGATATATAAAATTAAACGAAAATAATGTCGAATACATAGTTTTCGGGGGTCGCCGAAGTAAACTGTATACTCTGGATTTTTAGTATCAGGAGACAAACAACGTGGGGGTAAGAAAGCCCAGGAACCGTTAGGGGCGGGGGGCGAGGGGGTTCAGATAAACAAATTAACGAAAATACTGCCGAATCCATACTTTTTGGGGGTCGCTGAGATGAATAGTGACACTCCGGATTTTTTTTAAAAATTCAAGTTCAACCCCCTTTGGGGTAGGGGCGAGGGGGAGTGATATATAAAATTAAATGAAAATAGTGTCGAATACATAGTTTTCGGGGTCGCCGAGGTGAATTGTACACTCCGGTTTTTTAGTATCAGGAGACAAACCACGTGGGGGTAAGACAGCCCAGGAACCCTTAGGGGCAGGGGGGGGGGTGCGAAGGGGCTGAGATATAACAATCATCGAAAATAGTGTCGAATCCATACTTTTCGGGGTCACTGAGATGAACAGTGAGACTCCGGAATTTTTTAAAGTCCAAGTTCAGCCCCCTTCGTGGTGGGGGGGGGGGGCGATGTGAGAGTGATATATAGAAATAATAGCGATATATAGAAATAATCGTGTCGAATACATAGTCGCTGAGGTAAATAGTGACACTCCGAATTTTTAGTATCAGGAGACAAATCACATGGGGGTAAAACACCCCAGGAACCCTTAGGGGTGGAGGGGGGAAGGGGATTAAGGTATACAAATCATCGAAAGTAGTGTCGAATCCATACTTTTCGGGGTCGCTTAGATGAATAGTAACATTCCGATATTTTAAAACTCAAAGTTTAGCCCCTTTTAGGGTGGGGGAATGGGGAGTGAGATATAATGGTAATCGAATATACTGCCAAATCCATAGTTTTCCGGGTCGCTGAGATGAATAGTAACATTCCGGATGTTTAAAGTCTAACTTCAGCCCCCTTTGGCATAGGGGGTGAGAAAGGGTGAAACAATAGATTGTCAGAAATGACCGAGATAATGGACGTGTGTATGTTCCAGTATGACTTTCAAGCATGACTTACTACGTGGAAAACGTACTGTGGGAGTAAGACGCCCCTAGAACCACTAGGGAAGCGGGTAAAATATTATTCACACTAATAAATGAAAGTCTGTTTGGCGCGATCTATATATACTGTACTATATATATCTATTAAGGCATAAAAATGAAAACAGACGTAAATTAGTGAGACCATTCTAGGCATCTTAGAAATTTAAAACTTGGTACCAGACAACCTGATGACTTCAGGATCCCTAGAAAAATCTCAAATTCTCATACTTCTCTGAGGGGTACATGCTGGGAGTTTCAAACCTGCATAAGAACACAGTCGGTGATATTTATCCAGAACCTACAGATTTTATGGCCTTAAAAGATTCCTTACAGTCCTGATTATTAACCCACTCCCCCATATCAAGATCGCAGCACAATCTCCCAGGCAAGTTAGGAAATTGTAATTTTGCAAAATTATAGCTTTTAGCATGTAACCGACGGAAAATTTACGAGATGTTTAAAAATTTTATTTTTTACCCCCGAAAAATATCGAAATATGGAGGCAATTTTAATGACGGTGCAGTCCTTCCTTTCGATGTATTTCGTGGCTAAACGGTAAGTCGTATCACAAAACGGATGGCAATCTCCGTTCAATTTGGAGTGATCTACAACTTCGGTCCTATGACCTTTTGTCGTATCTCTATCCCTTATACATTACATTTTTCTCTATTTAGGATTTACCTAAATTTTGCACTTTGTACACAAAGAATTGATGGTTTGATTCACTTATAGGAAAGATGGGATCATCAAATTCTACACGAACATTGGCCCACCCAGTAGCCATATGTGAGCCAAATTCTATGTTTGAAGCTGTCGCATAAGTATCTGAAAAGTAATGCACTGTGTGAAAATCTTACACAAATTTCACCCTATTCAACGTTTCTAAAACATAATGAATTGTGGTAGACAAGTGCACCTGTCGTTATCATGACAATTCCACAACTCGCACTTTACATTGAAAACATCGTCTGCGCACCTCCCTATGCTTTTTCTCGGATAACGCCAATTTACATGCAATTTAAAATTTATTATTAACTTCATGTACAGTAATTTACTTCGATATCCGTATACAATCTGGAATACCGTAGCGAAGCACGGGTACAATTGCTAGTATATATATTGCTAGTTGCTTTACGTCGCACTGACACAGATAGGTCTTATGGCGACGATGGGACAGGAAGGGGCTAGGAGTGGGAAGGAAGCGGCCGTGGCTTTAATTAAGGTACAGCCCCAGCATTTGCCTGGTGTGAAAATGGGAAACCACGGAAAACCATCTTCAGGGCTGCCGACAGTGGGGTTCGAACCTGGATACTGGATACTGGCCGCACTTAAGCGACTGCAGCTATCGAGCTCGGTGAAGCATATTTTAACTAATGAAGTGTGTATATAAATAGTCACCGCGGATCGAGCTGTAGTGCACCGGACTCTCACCGCTGGGTTCTGTGGTTCAAGTTCCGGTCACTCCATGTGAAATTTGTGCTGGACAATGTGGAGGCGGGAGAGATTTTTCTCCGGGTACTAACGATTTTCCTGTCATCTTTCTTTCCAGCGACACTCTCGAATATTATTTAACTTCATCTGTCAGTCATAGTGTGCGAGAAGCTTCGGTAGCCGGAACAATTCCTATCCTCCCCTCTGGATGGGGGATTCATTCATTCCATTCCTGACCCGGTCGAATGACTGGAAAGAGGCTGAGAATTTTAGTTTTAAGTGTGTCTGTACGACATAATAAGTTCTCTAAGTGTCCTCGGGAACCATTATTTGCCTAACGTAGGACACATGAACGTTATAGTCTACAAATGAGACTTATTGCGGTTTTAATATAATTTCGGTATCACTAAATTAGTGATGTTTTAAGCCTTTTAAATATAATTATTCTATTAGTTTTATTACTTTCTAAATATCAGCATGCATTTTATTTTAAACTTTGTAAATCCGGGCAACCTCAAGTTGCGGAGAAAGCAGAATGAAGTTTATTGAGAACAAAAATAATATCAATCCATTCGATATATTTTTCACAATACATGTTTTATGGACTTCTAAGGAATTCAAAAATAATTTCTGCAATATCACCAATGTCACCTGGTCCTACGGCACGTCGGAGGGTTGGCTGTCGACATTATGCCCTTATTGGGATTCTAACTTACTTACCGGTTAGTACCTGAGGCTGGCGTATTATTTGAGCACCATCAACTACCTTTGTATTTCACTGATCAGGGATCGAACCAACATGGGATCAGAAGGCCTTCGCTGCTACAGTCTGAGCCGCTCAGACAAACGCTATTATAATAATAATTATTATTATTATTATTATTATTATTATTATTATTTTTATTATTATTATTATTATTATCATTGCTAGTGGTTTAACATCGCACTAACATACTAAAGTTTTCGGTGACGCGAGGATGGGAAAGGGCTCGGTTTGGGAAGGTAGTGGCCGTGGCCTTAATTAAGGTACAGCCCCAGCATTCGCCTGGTATGAAAATGAGAAACCACAGGAAATCATGTTCAGGGCTGCCGACGGTGGGAACCGAACCCACCATCTTCCGAGATCTCCGGAGTGCAATCCTACAGCTACGTGACCCTAACCGAACGGCCATCTTACTCGGTCTAATATTAAACAGCAAGGACAAAAGAGGAATAACTAAGCTTTCTATCCTGAAGGAGCAAATGTCTTAAGCTATTATATCGAGGGTAGAGGAGTTGAGACATAAGTTGAAGTGCAAATGGATGAGAGCCAGGTGAAATGAATACCAAGAGGTACAGCAGAAGGGGAATGCAGCATGCTGAGACTCATAAACCTATGCTTGCATACCATCCTATTGCTTGTGTTTATGATAACTCCAGGAGTTCCAGCCATTCCTTTACTTCCGCACCAAAGATTTATGCCTCCGCACTCTAAATTTAAGTTAACAAACATCCCGTCTTCTGGTATGTCTTAAAGGAAATGTAAACCCCTTTCACAAGTGTTTGTCAGCACGCAGCTAAGTCAATCAGAGAAAAAAATGGGGACATTATTTTACATGACACCCACATGGTCAGTATCAATAGAGTACTAGCGGAATTATTGGTCGTCAACAAATTATTTTGTTGATAAAAAAACTTTGCTTTTCTTTGCATGATACATTATTTGTAGCAGTTATTCTAACCTATTGGCTTCCCTCGTCCGTGCCATATTTCAAATAAAAAAGTGTGAAGAAAAAACAACTATCGTCTCCCCTAATAGTTACCCTATATATATATATATTCCACTGACATATTTAAATAGTGAATTATCCCATTTTTTACGACATCAAACACATAGTTTCGTTCACTTTAAACAAAACGAACAAAACAAGAATTAGAACCGCCAATGGTTCAATCTCGAGTCACACTCTGAAAGCCACGGCAACAGTTATGAACTAGTGACGGGAGAGATTTCACGAACTGTGATTTTTTCACAGATATCTATAAAATCACGAGTAACGACTGTTACTTCTTACGTTGTCACTGTGATCAGCCGTGGTTTCAAGGTTTTACTCCAATGGTATTATCGCACGCCCTCATAACATCATATACTGAACTGGTGAATCTAACTACAGTACATAAACTGTGACTGTGATCAGCAGTGATATCCCGACATGTGCTGCCGCAATGGTATCCACGTGAAGCGATGTGATCAAGGATCATGGGCATTTTGTAATTTAAATTTTTAAGAGTAAAATTATTGTAAGTAGGTAAAGTATTTATAAAGATTGAACACATTCCTTCAGAACATAAAAATTACTTAAACCTCGTCTTCGCTAGTAATGTCAATTTTTGCAAATTATCATGTTGACTCGTAGTGTGCTATTATTTTTAAGCGTGCGTCCAAATTGTGTCGTTTCACAGGATTCGCGTATAATATTAACAAACTTGTCTAAATAATGTTTCATTGGCATATTTAGTGGTTATTTATGTATTTTATTTTTGCTCTGTTTCATATTAATTTTCTTTTAATAAGTAACCCTTTTTCTTTTGGATACTCGCTGAAGTGATTAATGATTTTGTGTCTAGGTACCTAGGGATAGGTGGAGTGGTAACACTAACCTGACCTTTAGGTGACCGAGAATGGAGTTATCCATCAGTATATTTTTCACTTTTTCAGGAAAATATCTTGAATTTCATATTCTAGCCCATACCAAGTAATCAGGTAGGTTAAAAAAACACAACCGTTGCCAATGCTGTTCCTAACATATTTTTGGACATATTGGTTGGATTTAATATGTCCATAAATAATCTTCGATGCAATAAATTATTATGTTCGTGTACCTAGAAGTAAATTGGCAAACGTCGTGTTCGGTACTGCAAGCAAAACGCAGGCTGTTTAATATACAACACCTTACATGGCTGATTTTATTATAAATATTTAGCCACAATAACAAGGTCCTCTCGTAATCACAAGCTACAAATAACAATCAGCACGTGTGGTCCAGTGATTGTGATCATGTCAGGGTTAAAAAATCCCTAATATCAGGAAATCACGGTATCAAATCACGCCGTGACTGACAAATCATGGTATCAGTCTTCACTATTATTAATGTTACTAACCAAACCAAACCCTACTGCACTTAACGCCTTTGAAAGGGCTTTGGCCTGCCCAGCGACCACCGCTCAGCCCGAAGGCGTGCAGATTACGAGGGGTCGTGTGGTCAGCACGACGCATCCTCTCGGCCGTCATTCTGGGCTTTCGAGACCGGGCCCGCCATCTCACCGTCAGATAGCTCTTCAATTCCAATCACGTAGGCTGAGTGGACCTCGAACCAGCCCTCAGGTCGAGAGAAAATCCCTGACCTGGCCGGGAATCGAACCCGGGGCCTCCGGGCGAGAGGCAGGCACGCTATCCCTACACCACGGGGCCGGAAATGAACTATTACAGCAGCTCACACTCCATCATCGCAACGAAGCGGCATTAAAATTAACTATCATAGTAGCGTGCTCCCTTTCTTTCTGAAACGTTGTATACTTTTCTTGATTCTACCATCATATTTTCTCCCCCTCCGGATTGAGTGCTTCAAAACGATTTCTTAGCTGTTACACGTGAACCTGCATACCAAAATTCACTATCAATGATTTGACTTTTCCTGAGATCTCCAGTTGCGTAAGTAAGTGAGTGGTAATTCGCATTTATATTTATAGACATTGCGGTATTTGTGGAGGGGATTGTTCAATTCCTGGTGTGACAGGAGATGAGCTTCCTTTGTTCTAAGAAATATGACCAAGGCTAAAATTATCACCCGTGAAATTTTATATACAAATATACATGTTCTGGAAGAGTGTGCATCTGCGTTTGTGTTGGCAAATGTAGCGTAACCAATGGAGGGAATATATACACAGAAACACGGATTTAAAAATTATTCCTCGCGCTTCATATCGGGTTTGAAATATATTGTGACCTAAAGTCCGCTTCGGTAAAATGAAATATATTGAATAAAATATTTCTCAGTACAAAGTCCACAGCAAGTGCGTGAGGGGCTCCGTAGACTGGAATCCACCCAAAATCGATTAATCCCTACCCGAATGCCTGCAAGTAAGCCACTTCCTTTTTTCTATAATGGATGGTGCCTGAATAACATCGTGATCGATTTTTCCTACGACAATAGCAGTTCAAAAAACATAGAAAGCATGTGTGATTTTTTTAAACTAAGCAGTGATTGGAATTCCATGGAACATTTTGCTCTGGTGATGACTTTCACGACATTAACCATCATGCAGGGCTATCAGCTCCCTCTAACGACAATGCCAGTTATATAAGTTCCATGACAGCTCATCAGTTCTGTCATGACAATTACATTTCCAGCAATTCTATAATGACAATAGCAATTACGGCTCTATCAGTTGTGTCAACGTGACGCTTCTATCATGACAAATAACCATCAATCAAATATAACATGATTACTATGGTAGTTCCATTAGTCTATTAACAATGACAACTTTATCATTTTTATAGCAATCACTGTTTTATCTATCCATTCATAGTAATGAGCGTCCTGTTATTTATATCTAGGCAATGAGAATTCTATCAGTTCTACGCTTCTAAGAAGGCAATAACAGTTGTCTCAATTCTATCATGACGATGGCATTCACGATTTTATCAATTCTATCAATGACAATGACAGTTCTATCGTGAAAATAGCCACAACAAGTTCAATCAATTCCAATATGATTACAGTTACAGTAATATAAGTTCTATAATGACGATAACAGTCCTATCAATTGCAACATAATTATGTTGATACAGTAATAAAAGTAATGACATTTCCAGTTCTACGATCAGTCATGCCGTGCCAATGGCAGTCCTATATATTTTATCATGAGAATAATATTTATATACTAGCAAATGTACCCGTGCTTCACTACGGTATTCTCTATTCTATACGGATACCTAAGTAAATTACTGTACATGCAGTGAATAAGATCTTTTTTAATTCAATGTCTCACAGCGTTATCCGAGAAACAGCATAAGGAGGTCCACATACGTTGCTTCTAATGTAAAGAGCGAGTTGCGGAGTTGTGACGATAATGGCATGTCCACTTACCTACTGCCATTCGCAATCGATTTGGGAATTTTCATTATAATGGTGGGCCTTATTGCCTGGTGCGCGGTCACAATATATTTGGGGAGTTTTCGTTGCAATGACAGGCCCCATTTCCTACTTCCAGACAGATAACAATCGAGGAATTTTTATTGTAATGGCAGGCACCTTCCCTACAGCTAGTCAAAGTTGAGTTGTGCTGTTATCAATATAATGACAGGGCCCTTTTCCTAATGCCAGTCAGCTTACTGCCACTCACACCGAGATTTTGAGTTTCCATTGTAATAGCAGGCCACCTTGCCTAACGTCAACCACATTTTGGACGGTAAATTTGTTAATAATGGCGAGCACCCTAGCCTACCAAACACAATTGGGTGAAGGAGTTTTGAAAAAATGCATGTTTCCTAGCCTTCTGCCAGTCAAATCGAGAAGGAAAATAATTATAATGGTACACGGGAGTTGGAGAAAGACCCCATTCATACTGCCAGTTAAAGTCGATGTGGGGAGCACTGATTACAATAGCAGACGCCCTCCTGCTGAGGGTCATTATCGATTTATAATGTATTAATTACAAAGGCACGCACACCTTTTCTGGATCGTTACAAATCGACTTCAATGAATAAATATAGATCGACATACGAAAATATGTGCATTTTTACTTTCATTTGAAGATTAACTGCTCTAAAAGGTACATCATATCGACAAAAGGATAGTAGGCCTACGATAAGACACCATATATAACAGTCTAAATGGCTGGTCCTATGATATGTTCTCGTATCTCATCTATTTGTGGGTAAGATTAAGTTAGAAGTTTGAATACGGTGACATTTTGGTAAGGTTTTCTCACAGTGAATTACTTTTCGGTCACTTATATGACAGCTACAAACATAGAATTTGGTACACATATAGCTCATATAACTACTGAGTGGGCCAAGGTTCACGTAGAAGTTGATGATCCTATCTTTGGGATAAGTGAATCAAACTCCCAATTATACGTGTAAAAATTGCAAAAACTACGTACAATCCAGAAATAGAGCCAAATTTAACGTATAAGGGATAAAGATACGACAAAAAGTCATAGGACTAAAGTTGTGCCATCCGTTTTGTGATACGACTTACCGTTTAGCCACCAAATACCTCAAAAGGAAGGTCTGCACCGTCTTTAAAATTGCCTCCATATTTCGATATTTTTGGGGGTAAAAAATAAACATATTAACATCTCGTGTTTTTTCCGTCGGTTACGGACTAAAATATATAATTTAGCTAAATTTCGAATTTCTAGCTCATCTGGCAGATTATGCCGCCATCTTGATATGGGGGATCAAAAATTAAGACTTTCAGGAAACGTTTAAACCCAGGAAACCTATAGGTTGCCGTTTGGAGTAAATATATCCGAATGCGTTCCTATGTTGAGCCCCAAATTTGAGACTCCCAGCGAGGCCCCTCAGAATATTTAGCAAATTTTCTATTTTTCTAGGGATCCTGACGTCATCAGCTTCTCTGGTACCAAGTTTTAAGTTTCTAGGATGCCTAGAAGTGCCTCATTAATTCACGTCAATTTTAATTAGTATACCTTAACTTATATATGCAGTACAGTGTACTACGTATATTGATCGTTCCAAACTGACTTCCATTGATTAATATAGGTTATATTTGACCCCCTTCCCTAGGGGTTCTAGGGTCGTCTTGCTCCCACAGTATATTTTCCAGATAGTAGGTAATATTTGTACCCCTCCCACTCCAAAGCGGGCCGAAGTTGTACTTTAAAAATATCCTGAGTGACACTATTCATCTCAGCAAGCCCGAAAGTATGGATTCGACACTATTTTCGATTATTTTCATCTATCACTAACACCTCGCTCCCCACCCCAAAGGGGGCTGAAGTTGGACTTAGAAAAATTCCGGAGTGTCACCATTCACCTCAGCGATCACGAAATCTATAGATTCGTCACTGTTTTGGATTATTTTTATATATCCCTCCCCCTCGGAACCAACACTCCAAAGGGGACAGAAGTTAGACTTTAAAAATTTCCGGAGTGTTACTATTCATCTCAAAGACCCCCAAATCAATGAATTCGACGCTATTATCGATTATTTTTATATATCACTGCCCCTCGCCCCCTTCACGAAGGGGGCTAACTTGGACTTTTAAAAAATCCGGCGTGTCACTATACATGTCAGCGAACCCGGAAACTATGTATTCAACACTATTTTCTATTAATTTTATATATAACCCCCTGACTCCCCACCCCTAAGGGTGCTAGGGATGGCTTACCCCCACAGTGCTCGTCTCCAGATAGTCAGTTATGAGTGTACCAAATTTCTTTGATTTTGCTCGAGTGGTTTAGGAGGAGATGTGTCATTTATTTACATACATACAAACATACAAACATTCATTTTTATAGTATACATATAGATATATCACAGAGCGAGTTGGCCGTGCCGTTGAGGTGGGCAGATATGAGCTTGCACTTAGGAGATAGTGGATTCGAGCCCCACAGTCGACAGCCCTGAAGATGGTTTTCCTTGGCTTCTCATTTTTGCACCAGGCAAATGTTGGAACTGTACCTTATTTAAGGCCTCGACCGCTTCCTTTCAACTCCTAGCCCTTTCATATCCCATCGTCGCCTTAAACCCTCTCTGTGTTAGAGTGACGTAAAGCAAATTGTACATTTCTGTCAGTCCTAACATGACGATAATGACAGTTCTATCACTTTTGTCAATAGAATGATATTGAGAGTCAATTAATTCTACCATATCAATGACAATGAATGTTCAATTCTTTCCTGTCAATGGTAATGATAGTTCTATAACTTCTTTCGTGATAACAATACTGACGGACCTATCACGACAATGACAATACTATCAGTTCTTTCATGAAATGACAGTTCTACCAATCCTATCATGACAATAACAATGACTGTCCTATTAGATCTATCATTGACACTGACAATGCCTTACCGTGGCATGGATGAAATGTCTGACAGTATAGGTAATTCGGCGCGGTCCACACAGGAAGCAGTATTAGATAATGACGCCGGACGTATGAGCCTACGAATGAAGGTTGCTTCCTTTTTTTCATTCAGGATCGGAGGATAAACGAAATTTAGCAGCTCACGGTAGAGTTTACTGGTGAATATTAAAGCTATAGAAAAGATGTGAGAAAGCAGAATCTCGCAGAGTATCCCTTCCCTCCTCGTACACAACCGTGGAAATTATTCCGTCAGTTGAAATGGTGGGGTTGAACTTTGTCTTTGTTGGCATGACGTGTGTCGCCACTCAATGGACAACAAAGGGGTCAAATGAGGCACTCGTATTTCGTCGCATATATCGATATGGCTTACTCAATGAATCGCACGCTAAAAATTGGTGCACTGATAAGCCATTTCTGATTGTTATGATCATTGAAACATTTGTAATTATTGGCATAATCGTGGCTATTCTGGGGGAACAAAGGGAAGATATTCGCGAGGTGTGGAGATATTTCAAGAGTTTCCTTTCGTTTCACACTGCATAAGCTTCAAAAGACTATAATGTCTGCTCTGTTGCTTCTGATTCTTTTTGACCATTTTTGACATTTAGCATCAATATATTTCCAAACCTGAGCTGACAAAATTTCCCTAGGAAATTTCAATTTAGTACGAAGTACTGAGAAAATGTTAGAGCATTTCAGATTTATGTCTTTTTTACTGAGAGAATGCCAACATTTTCAATCGTCGGTTTTGAAGACAACATTCGGAAAATAATCCTTAACTAATTCCTTAGCTAATTCACGAATCATCTTACATATTTCCTAGTTTCTGACTCATGACACATGTGAACCATTTCATTGACACTTTTGAAGCTTGCCTCAGAATGTTGTCGAAGCAGGATGTTATCTTTGCTATATCCGTTGATTTGAAACATGGACAGCCGATGTCAGTTCATACGCAATGGATCATACACTTGTCGCGATCGCACTAAGAACTCTTTAAATTGTCTTAATTCGATTTAATTGTTTACAGTAAATGACTGTGATCTCTGTATGGATCTTGATAAAGGATGTATCAGTTCAAAGTGACAGTATTTGTAATTTGAGATTACATTCTTTATATCCTACATATTTAAAAATCAGTAATCAATGAGCCCTAACATTAAGATTATACTTTAGAGCACGGGTTATGAACCGGTTTTGTGTTCCGGATGACCTCGAAATGGTTCACACGGACGGACGAGGCTTCGATTTTCCGTCAGGTAGTTGGAGACGTAGCGCACTGTACACAATAGGCATATAGTTAATTTGTTCAATTTTTATTTGATTTTCACATACCCTTTCAAGCAAATCAACGGACCCTCTTAGAGGTGCTTGGCACCAGCTTATGAACCGTCGTTTTGCCGTAGATAGCAAATTGAAATTGAAATAAAATGGGTACTTTACCATAGTATTGCACATGTTTACATTTTGTAATTAAAACTTTCGTACATACATATATTTTAACGTATACATACAGTACATATATACTGTACCAGGAATGCATAAGCCCTGGTACATTATTGTTATAAATCTTTAATCACTGAAGAGCGGCTGAGTTGTAACATCGAAAACAGCTACGCAGAAGAATGTTCTAGTCTCTACTGCTCCGTGCAAGTGAGGTAGACAGCGAGAGAGGGGAACAAGGTCAAGTGACGTCAGCGCACATGTTTTCACCTCCCCTATAGAAAAGTCCAGAAATTATTTTGTAACTTCTAAACGGCTTAACAGATAAAAATGAGACATACACAAAAGTGAAGCCCATATTTCAAATGCATAATAACAACAATTTGAGATTAATCCATCCATTCGTTTAGAAGATATGACAAGTAGAAATTTATCCTACGTAACCACTAATCTGTCGCTTGACACAGTGAACTCGCCTGCAGCGGGGTATATATAAGTCAGCGACTTGCGAGGGATAGTCAGTTGAAATGTGCAACTCAATCATGACTGAAGGTCATGCTACTTCGTCGCGTTGCGCGAGATACGAGTAAGTCGTATTGTAAGACTTTGAATTTCATTGTGCGAGATCGTAATAAATGGAAAACTTCAACCGCGTCGTGAACGTGTGGAATATTGTAAAGTGTTATAAAATTGAGTTTCGTCGTATAAGACTTAAGAATTTTTTGAATAAATAGTGATCTCGTGATATTAACTGTGTATTTAAGTAGAACTTAGAATACAAGTGTTAAATTTTCCAAGTTGACAGCCTTGTGGACTTTATTAGTTCGACGTATATTTGAACTCTGTCGCGATAACGTATGGTAATAAGCATATTAGGAAAATGTACGTTATAAATTGAACTTTCAACTAGTGACAATTTCGTGAGTTCTGAGACATGTTCCTCGTCTATAATTACGGTTATGAACTGTTTTAAGTATTATTCCAATCGAATATTCAGTCATTGATAGGATTGAGTGTAGTCAATTTTCACGTGTTTCCTTGAATTTTCGACCAGTGTCGTGAGAAAAGGACTGAATATTAAGGCATTTTATGGTGATATTAGGTTATACGAACCCTTATCATGAAAACTCACAAATAAAATCCACTTAAGCAGTGAATGCCAGAATTCTAGAGACTGTTGTAGAAGTTGTGTTAATTGCATTTACTAGTGAATTTAATGGACTGTGTTGAATATGAATTGAATGTTGAATTTACGACATAATTTGCGGATATTATGAACTGTACTAATGTCTTATTTCATGTCATACCAACTGTGTAGTGAAATACTGTGCTTTCGACTTCAGAATTGATCTCATTTTATTACCACAGAAATATATATATATTCTTGCAAAAGGGTTTTTCCTAGCGATGTATTTTTGTAAAGAAAGTTGTTTCCTTAACGTACATATGTTACCCCGAATTTTCTACATATGGGTACATACATTACAAGCATATCACCGACTGAGATGTCATGCGGTTAAGGGTACGCAGCTGTGAGCTTACATTCGGGAGGTAATTCGTTCGAACCCCAACACCGGCAGCCCTGAAGATGGTTTTCAGTAGTTTTCCATTTCAACACCTGGCAAATGCTGGGGCTATACCTTAATTAAGGCAACAGGCACTTCCTTCCAACCCCTAGCCCTTTCCTATCCCATCGTCGGTGCGACGTAAAGCAAATTGTAAATGTAGAAGGAAAGCAATTAAAATGGAGGATTAGGTGAGTTTATTTTGAGAAGGTGGCAGAATGAAAGGGACAATATATCCAAAGGCGAAATTACATAATATTTTTTCCGTAGTGTACAGAAGAGACTAAAATTGAAAATGAGCCTAACGCCCAAATTTACGGTTTTGACGACAGGACACAGAAACATTAGTTCGTACTTGTGTGCAATTTTCGAATTTCATACAGTCCAATATGTACCTGTAATAACGGTCAACTGACTGAGCATCATTTACTATATTTGTGTACGTTACTAGGAAAAGATACAGATATATTACTGGCAAATGTTTTAAATCAGGCAACAGGCCTATAAGGAAAGATAACCTTGTTTAGTACTCCAGTGGATAATGTATTATTTTTAAAATTCCATCTGTTCTGTAACATTTTAATCATTACTGCAAATGCTGAAAGGTACTCTTCTACATGTAGTGACTCAAATTTAATTTAACAGGCCATGGTTACAAAATATATATATTGTCGGTATAATTTTGATATAAAATGATTAATAAGTGATAACTGAGCATGTAGTATTACTATATTTTAATGGAGCATATTGTAAATAATAGTACATTATACAACAAGCCTATAATGGCAATAATTAAGACACGAGCATGTTTATTTAACCAGTGAAGCGAGCTTTAAAATTTCCACTTGATTGTCTTAATTACCGTTATAGACGAGTTGCATACGACTGTTTATGCTCGACGATAATTATAACTCTATTTTTAAATGTTCATAAATTTCTCTTGAGATGTCGCTTGACAGCTGAGTTTACTGAACAGAGCGCAGAGCGCATGCGCTGGGTTATAGATTTTCGTGAGTGGATCAGAGACCTTGACAATGTCGTATGCTTTCAAAGCTTTCCTAGAAGGTCATCATAACCTAGCCTTATTTTAAATACAAATAGTTTATTGTACAGTTGGTGAAGTGAATTTGCCGGAATGTGTCGTGTGGTTATGGAATATTGGAAGCAGAAGGTGCATTGATGTTAATATGTGTGTCCGACATGTTTGACTTTGGGAACAAGTGCGAAGCTATTGCGTTGAGTGCAGGTGCGATGCTATCCTTACCTTATTGGTCAAACAGTTGTATCATAATGAAAATCTGAACTCTGATTGGTGGAGAACCTGCATCATAATGATACTAGAACTATAATGAGCCTCATTTTCGGTTTCCTGGCATATAATATTTATATTTTGGCATCGTTGTGCATTAACAAATAAAGAGAAAAATACATATATGTATACATAACACAGAAGTATACTGAACCAATTTCTTTTTAACGAACTAGCTTTCTTTTATGTATCTTTCATTATTTAATAGTGTTAGCAACATCCCTTTGTAGAAAAAAATTTACATGGATAAGTACGGAGAAGTTATTACTCTTCTATAAACTAAGATATATATTACCGTAAACAGAGATAGTCACAAAAAATTCATGTTAAGGACAGATAATTACAAACTACAAACTTTCTAATCAAAGTAATGTTATCAACATAATATAAAATGTCTTAATTTTGTAGATTAGTCTTCATTCAACCTGGAGTTCCATGAACGTATCTAACAACTGGATGTGTAATTAACTCATTGCGCCTGACTGATATTCGCCAGATTTTCTACCTTCATTCCTCCACACACATTCTGGAACAAGTTACTTGAAGTCCTGGACAAACACTGAACTTTTGGAATTAGAGTAACTACTTTTGTATTTACACCTGAGTAATATACTTCCCCAGACAAGGAAATGATGGCCAAGGATGCTCCTTACTCTAAAATGTAGTTAAAATTACAAGTGCTTCTTGATCAGAGCTCTCCGTTTTGTACAGTACCAAATTGCCTTATTTAGTTGTTTCATGCTCCATTGCTTCTTTGAGGTTTGCAAACAAAGCGATGTTTGGTGGCCAGATCGGCTTGTTCCACTGATCATCCCGAGCATTCATTACCTTTTCCAAAACAACGTACCGTGTAACGTGATCATAATAAGGCAGACACAGATTCGTAAACTTTCCTTTAAGTGACGTTCCTGCCATGGCACTTCGCACAACTTCCTTGTTTGTAAATTCTGCCCCCCGCCACAACCCTCCTAGATTACTCTACGTTCTGCCGAAGGGATCGCGCCTTCCATTCGATGTATTATTATTATTATTATTATTATTATTATTATTATTATTATTATTACAGAAAATCGCAGTAGCGATAAAATTCTGCATTATCCAAGTTTCCCCAGAGGAGACATGACGCTTCACAGCTTATTAAATAGAGTAGAATTCGCACGTATGAAATTCATAGCTTTGTTGGCCAGTATTTCAAATTCCTTGTACCAAAGGAGAATAATAGAAGTCTTTCTGTTCTCGCACGTAGTGAAAGGAACTTTCTACAGGCTGGTAGGTTGTAATACTCATCCACCAGTCGGAAACCGTCCACAGTTCCATTTAATATATATCGATGTTTGCTCTCTTTGCTATATGAATCGCTTGATTGTTTTCCATTTTAATCGAAAAGTAATTATTTTCCCCTCAACAGACTCTATACATGCACAGTGAGTCACTGAGTACTGGTATTAACCTGCATATTATTGCTGAGAATAATACCGACATAAGTAGCGTGAAGTTAGGACTATATTTCCAATATTATTCGTTATTAGTTCTTGAAACTCACAATATTCTGCTCAGCGACATTCAGCGTTGTATGAGTTCCATTTAATTTATGAATTCAAAGTATGTGTCATGGTATCATTGCATTTATGTCTGCTCTGTGACCTCTACTTCTACATTACTAAGCAGACATTTCTGAGTAACTCAGTGCTGGAATGGAAAAAAAGAATACAATAATGATTGGTATCTGTATACAGTAAATATGAATTGCAACATTTTCCTGGGAGCAAGGAATAATGTGACTGGAGACTGCAGGCCAAGCATCAGATTTCATTATGTCCCAACCCAATGATGAGCCTTACCTACTTTGTAGGAACAGAGACGTGCCATTGGTTAAAAAAATCAGACTGGGACATCCAACCATCTTCCCAACATCCACATACGGGTATCAGAGTTGGATGATGAACAGAAAAGTGGTCGATAGTTCCAAGTTATTGAGCTGGAGAAGACTGGCGTCGAAACGATAGACTATAGATATCATTTCCTGATTGACAGAGGATGAAAATTAAGGTCATGACCATTTCCTTCTCAATCCTATCCCTTTTCCATACTCGCGTCGCCGAATCTCTTCACTTTTTAGTGCGATGTTAAGCCAGTAGAAAAACAACCAACGTATATGTCAGTTTGGTTTCATCTTATTCTGATGATGTTGCTCGCTTAGCACAACCCGTGGGGCAAGTGTAGTGTCATTTAGGTATAATAATTTCGTGTGGCTATTTCTAGGCAGACCCTCCGGTGTGGGTGGTTGGCACCTGCCATGTGAAGGTAACTACGTGTTATTGTCGTGGTGAAGAGTGTTATGTGTGGTGGGTGAGTTGCAGGTATGTTGGGGACAGCACAAACATCCAACTCCCGAGCCATTATTAACCAATGAAAGTAGAAATCGACCCGGCCGGGAATCGAACCCGGGACGCTCTGAACCGAAGGCCAGTATGCTGACCATTCAGCCAGCGAGTCGGGCGGTCATTAAGGTTAAACGTATGGGCGTGAGCAACCACATTACATTTGAGTGTCCTTTACATGGTCACAGGGGCTCTATAGAAAACTTGACATTATGTCTCAAGCGAAGCTCTTCCCTGGCTCCCCAACAATGATAGGGAGTTAGAGTTGTGAACTTGGAATGGTTTTTACACAGATTGTATATAGTATTGTATTTATCATACCGATACGTTTAATAATAAATAAACTTCGTAGACTTCCAGTATGTTAGAGAAATTCTGCGAGGCCATATACCGACAAGCGGACATATCTTGAAGAATTTTAGTTATTCAGCAAATTATTATTATTATTATTATTATTATTATTATTATTATTATTATTATTATTATTATTATTGGAGAAATGAAATGACGAAACTATAAGTAACGAAGTGTGATATGAAAATTAGCACTTCCAAGACTAAAGGGAAGACAGTTGGGAAGAAATCTAAGAATAACAGCGGGATGATTTCAAGGAATTAGGTTCTGTTCTCTCAGGATGGTAGTATACTGAGTTAAACTGAATCGAAGTGCAGCGAAGCGATTGTAGTCAGCTCACAATTGCGATCAGAGTATTCTGTAAGAAAGAAGGCAGCTCAAGGTCGGAACTATTCTTATATTGGTCTGTTTCTAGACCGAATTTATTGTGCGGGAATGAAAGAAGGGTTCACTCAGGGGTTATATTCATAACTTAGATGTAATAGACCTGAAAGTAGCGAGGATGATTGCAGATACAAACAGGCGGTGGTGGGATAGTACTCGGAATGAGGAAGGGTGAACTCAATGGGTGAAAATGTACGCATAAACCAGGTTCGGTTTGGGGGTTATGTGACGCGAATGGAGGAGGATATGCTACCTACGAAAATACTGGTCGCGGCCATAGAGAGTAAGAAAAGTAGGGGAAACTAAGGTGACGGTGGTTAGACTTGGTATTTAATTATTTAAATGCAAGAAGTGGAAAAATCAACGAAACCACAGTTATAGTTGGAAATAGAGGCATGTAGAGGAGTCAGCTTATTCACAAAGGCTTGTAGACTGAACGCTGAAAGGCATAACAGTGCATAATGGAAATATATGTATGTATATGCGTACTTACGTATGTACGTATGCTGAAGAAATGAGGAAGGAAAATTAAAAAGCAATTGAATAATTCTTTAAAGAGAGCAGCACTGTAACATGTTTGCTACATCTGTTACCAAAATCAAATTTGAATAAATGTTCCCAACTGTGTAAGTACATTTTATAGTGAGAATTCTGAGCACGCTATAAATCAACCTGAAGACGAAGTTTGCTGACACACGAACAGCGATCGAACTCCATATAATTTGATGTAGTGTTGCCTCAAAGAAAGTGAGAGAGCTGTAGACACACCATTAGTCTTTCTATACTACCTGAAAATGTTACAAATGCTGATTCAGACTAGATAATGATTAGAATCATTACACGAATGTGATGTTGATGTCATTAAACAATATTCTCAGAAATAATTTATTAAGCTTAAAGCTCTAGAACTTACCAAGGTACTTCGAATAAGGTCGATTCACCTTCCAATCCAGTACTTAGACCGAGGGTTCTCAATTTCACCTTGTGGAATGTTGTGGAACATTCAGAATAGTACCGGTAGATAAAAATCTTTTACGAAAACTACTTATATAAGCAACTAGATTTTTCGAGAAACATGACGATCATTCATGCCCTATTTTCCACAGAGATTCCCGCTACTGACGGATATTAAAGTAAGATGTTGAAGGGCGAGTTTGTCTACAATTCTTTAATGTATTGAACAATCGTGCGAAAATAAACTACCTCACGTTTCTCACTGATTTTCATCAGTAATGTACTTACTGACTGCAGATTATTATTTTTTCAGTTTCCATTACATCTTCATATTTTTCTTAGGTTAATAAATGCCATGCGTCTGTTTTAATGTGTTAACTATATTCTTCAGTTTATTAAGTTTCTTCGCAGCACCGCCAGATAATTCTGGTGCACACTATTGTGTTGACACACCCTTTAAGAACAGTTAACTTGAGCTATACACTGCTTATTGAAAGGTAGGTAAGGGTTATTCTGCCCGAAGGCAGGTCCGAACCTCCGCAGAGGTGTTCCTGAGCCGGAGTTTACGTGCAGTAGGGTGGCCAGTTCCTTTCCGCTCCTCCATTCCCTTACCCCCCACCAACAGCGCGTGGCAACCCATCCAACTCCTGACCACGCCCAATGTTGCTTAACTTCGGAGATCTCACGGGATCCGGTGTTTCAACACGGCTACGGCCGTTGGCTGCTTATTGAAAGAACTCGAGATATTCTGAATACCTATAAAAAGCAGTCAAACAAAGCAAACTCTTACAAGGAAATACCATTTATAACTTACAAAATAAACCGTACCATAAATGATTGCAATATCAATGCGAATGTGTGATTCACTCCAACCGAACTTTAGAATTGAAAATCTCTTATGGTAAGTTGTTTCTCCTCCCCCAACGAGTGGATATGGGGTAACACTGCCTTAAATGCCCCTGCTGATGACTTACCAAATATATTATCACTGCCTCCACACGGGCCTCCTACTCGATAATTACCAAGGGTGCCTTCACAACTGTCTAAATTTTTGCTTACTTAATAACTGATAGGCCTGGAGATATTTAGGGTAGGTATTCTTTATGTGTTTGCGACTTTCTAGAAATAAGATGCAATACGTGTTCCACGTAAAGGACGAAGCACTTCAGGAACGCACATTAGGCGCCTGGACTATATATGAAGGACATTTAAATTAAGCATAACATTCCTGGGATTCAAAGTAAACGTAAAACTGCATATACCATGAATATTACCACGAAAAATAAAAGATTTATTCCATAACATTAATTATCTTACGTGGCAGTAAACTGACCGGCAGGAAGCTGATGAATATAAACTCTAAAAATTACACGAACTGAGCCGGATCGAACTTACCAACTTGAATTCAGAAAGCCAGCGCTCCACCGTTTGAACCGCTCCGCCTGGAGGCTGATACTCTGGAAAAAAATTCAGGTAGCTTTATGTAACGCGAAACAGGCAGCCAATAGGTGAGAGTGGATCTCGTTGTCCTGCTATCGATCGGCATAGTCTGATTTAATTGTGCATCGATTCCTTTTCGTGAGCGGGTAATTAAGGAATACAGGAGCACAGTATTCCTGCCGTTGAGTAAACCAGGCCGAGGACCGACAGTTCCAACATATCCACTGACGATCACTGGCAAGTGATGCAAAAATTTGTACACATATTTTTTAAACTTCATTGGATATACTTTATACCATAGAAATGAACTATATCCTAGGTGATTGCTTAATATTTGGAGTTTAAACTGAATGTTAGACATTTTTCTTCCTACTGTTGCTGAGGTAATAATAATAATAATAATAATAATAATAATAATAATAATAATAATAATAATACTAATAATAATAATAATAATAATAATATTAATAATATTAATAATAATAACATACAGTGCACTGTGCCTTCTGGCACGGGCTAGAATAAATGTGTTACTTTCATTGAACTTTCACAGTCTCCTCCTTGGCTTTGAAAATATGAAAGGACTGAGGTTTGAGCGATGCTAGTAATACCATTCCTTATGTAGCCAATCCCTGTTGTGAATGGTATGCAAATATCGCTCATAGTTTCGGTTGGTGCATGCATTTCAGTGGGCTTGTCAGACTGACACGTAATAGCAACTTCTGGCTCAGTAAATAAAGCAACGGGAAACTACCTCACTCCTCATTTCTCTAGTATGCTTCTTCACTGACACTTAGGCTATCTGTGACAGCCGTTGGTGAAGCTGTGGAGGATCAAACCAGCCTTCGGGATGAATAAAATACAATAATAATAATAATAATAATAATAATAATAATAATAATAATAATAATAATAATAATAATAATAACTTTGGCATCATTAAGGCCTCTCCTTAGTGTTAAAGCATCTCAAACATCTGAATACGATGAAGTATTTTGGTGATAAGCTGAACTTCATGATACAACATCATTCAGAAGCCTGCCAGTCTCGTATCACTGGTTTGATTCGGAGTGCCACCTAGAAAATCTGTTTGCACTCCCTTTAGTGGAGAATTGTAACGCTTAGGAGTTGGCACTCCCGGGTATATTTCTTCAATTCTTGAGTTGCCCCTACTGAACTTCCAAATTTAAATCAACCATTCATAGCCCAGCTTGCCATTATAAATAAGGCAGTGCTTAGCTTCCCAGGAACTATCCTCACTGGTGCATCGACTCGTGAGGATTTCCCTTATTTAAGGCAGCGGAAGAGTTAGTGCAGCTTCTAAGTTAGGCGGCTTCCTTTATCATTACCATGTGAACACATTTTTTGTGTGTGGTGACGCGAGGGGAACGCTAGTATCTTCTAGTATGTAATGGTTTGTGTTGTGCCGTATCTATTTAATTATGTGGGGTTTTCTAACTTTATTTAATTTTTATTACACATGATAAAAATCATCGTTGGTCCGTATTGATAAATTACAATTAAAATACAGGATTTGTATACACATTATTCAGTACACAGTGCTGTTAATTCTAAAATTAACACATGGATAGTTTAAAGCAAAGAAATGTTTCTATCCTTTTGATCATCATCACTACATAAAAATGTTATCATACAATTATTATTTTTTGTTTTTGCTATTTGCTTTACGTCGCACCGACACAGATATGTCTTATGGCGACAGTGGGATAGGAAAGGCCTAGGAAGTGGAAGGAAGCGGCCGTGGCCGTAATTAAGGTACAGCCCCGGCATTTGCCTGGTGTGAAAATGGAAAACCATGGAAAACCATCTTCAGGGCTGCCGACACTGGGGCTCGAACCCACTATCTCCCGATTACTGGATACTGGCTGCACTTAAGCGACTGCAGCTATCGAGCTCGGTATATAATACAATTAAAATATAAAGCTATATGCGTGAAAAGTTTCTTTTAAGACTTTTCTTAAAAGATCGCAATAAGGGGACATAATTTTGAATGAATCTTCGCCACCATTCCCGTACTAGGACAACAGGGTACACTGTGTAACTTAATGGCATTTGTCTTCTAACTATGATTCTGCATGCTGTGCACCGTCTGAGTATTGGTGGTGTTTGTTGTTTAATGCAGGAATACTACGGATTAAACTCTCCCTCTCAACTCTAATCATAGATGAGAGACAATTTCAATTCTGCAAAGAACGAAGATATGAGTGAAAATGGAAGAGTGTCAAGGCCTCATTAACCCATTTTCACGAGGTTCGAAAGAGAACACGGATTGACGAAGAGAGGTTGACAAGGAGGAGAGGAGCCTGATACTACTGCGGATAATAATATTGTTCTCCATCGGTACTCTGAAGTGGTATGGTGAGCCTCTTTGAAGGTGACGTCTACCCTCACTCCAAGGAGATTTGTACCGGTGAAGATGTGTGGTAAAGGGGTTGGCAGACATAGCCTATAAAAGGAGCTCTATCGACATTCGCCTTAGTGCAGGGATTTTTTACCTGACTCTGAGGGCTGGTTCGAGGTCCATTCAGCCTACATGATTACAATTGAGGAGTTATCTGACGGTGAGATGACGGCCGCGGTCTAGACATCCAAGAATAACGGTCGAGAGGACACGTCGTGCTGATCATACGATACCTCGTAATCAGCTCAGGCTGAGCAGCGATCGCTTGGTAGGCCAAGGTCCTTCGGGGCTGTTGCGCCATGGTGTTTGTTTGTTTGTTTGTTTTCTTTGAATGAAGGATTCGAAGCATGCCAGATACTTAGTAACTGGGGTGGAAAGCGAATGGAACTACTGTTTAGTACCTTCTTTACTGGTGGAGGTAGGCAGGCGTAAAACAGATAGTGGACAATTGGAATTGATGAAATGTACAGATCCGTTCTCAAATACATGTATTCCTGTGTTCCTCGTAAAATGAATACAAACTCATAAAGCAATGGCAAAAGCCTCTTCAAAAAAAGCTGAGATATAGGAAATCAAAATGCTACTATGGGCATTTTGGGTGTCAAGGTAAAAAACTACACGGGACTGGGTAAAGGTGAACAGCTTCAAATACAAGTTCCGGAAGTCAAGCCTAAGATGGTTTGACCCCATCCAGCAGAGACGAAATGACTGTGGGAAGAAGTCCCTTTGTTATATGCCTCCTCCTGGAAACAGAAGAAGAAGATGATAATAATGTTATTGTTTTTACGTCCCGCTAACTACTTTTGACGCCGAGGTACCGGAAGTTTGTCCCCCAGGAATTCTTGTACGTGCCAGTAAATCCACCGACAAGAGGCTGACGCATTTGAGGACCTTCAAGTACTGAGCCAGGATTGAACCTGCCAGGTTGGGGTCAGAAGGCCAGCACCTCAACGGTCTGAGCTACTCAGCCCGGCAACAGATGAGGAGCTAGGTCACGTAGGAGGTGGAATGGCTGTCATTTCTAATTTTAAAGAACTGGACGTGAAGGAGAACCTAACGTACAACACAGATGAATGGAAGAGAAGGATCCGCATCATCATCGGAGACTCCGTCTCAGCGAGAATTATCGTGCTGTAGGAACGGAAGAATAAGAATAAGAATGTGTTTACGAGTATTAATTTCAAGTTTATGGATTATTGTTACAGAACAAACATTAAATTACTACTTTTAAGTTAGTTTGTGTAGGTACATGGCTATACTCATATCTATTTTTCTAACAATATATGGTTTGACTGTCACATTTCTGAAGTATACCGATCTCAAATTGAAACAAAAATACTTAACAAGATTATACAAATACAAGGAACAAAATTTGAAGTGATTATTACTCACTACTACTTTTTGTATAATGCGTCTCACAGCAAATATCTGGATGGAAGCTTAGTTTCACTGAAAAGGATTTGAAGAAGAATGGTGTTTGTCTTCTTCTTCCTTTGTTCCGTATTCATGCGTTACTCAGTACAGTCAATTAAAACTTTCATGAATTGAAGCTTAAACTAAGCGTGGCTTCCCGTTTTGTGGTTCCTTCCTCTTGATAGGAAAAAACCACTTGAAAACTACGAACTTTTTGACAATATCTGAAGCCATCTCTTTTCACCTTCGACTCGATTATTTTTACAACTGTTAGATTATTCAGTCTACCGAAATCAATTTTGAGTAATAAATGTATAAAATACCTGAAACAATCATATTGTAACAGTATTATTCTTGAAAAGAAACAACTTAATAACAATGGAATGACACGTTTCGTTATTGAAAGAACATCATCAGATTATGTGGAATCACACACAAATCTCTAAATAATGCGTATAGATAAATGTATATATATTTATAAATATGTAATTGCAATTTGGTAGAATATGACTATGCTCTTTCAAGATCGAAACGTGTCATTCTATTTAAATTATTTTCTTTTCAAGTATATTACTGTTATCGTACGTTTCCTTTTCCCACGTAGTATATAAATGTGTTACTCAAAATTAGTTTCGGAAGAATGATGAATGAAAATCCACGGCCTGTTTCCTGTCATTCGAGCGGGTCAAGAATAGGATGAATGAGGCCCCATCTAGTGGTGAGGATAGGAATTGTGCCGGCTGCAGAAGCCTGACGCACACCTCTGCGAAAATGATTAATGACTGACTGATGAAATGTTAATGGAGAGTGTTGCTGGGATGAAAAATGACAGGGAAAACCGGAGTACCCAGAGAAAAAAATATGTCCCACCTCCGCTTTGTCCAGCACAAATCTCACATGGAGTGACCGGGATTTGAACCATGGTATCCAGCGGTGAGAGACAGGCACGCTGCCGCCTAAGCCACTGAGGCAACTGATGAATCTAACAGTTTTAAATATAAAATAAATAAAAACTACGAACTGCTACTATGTATAAATGGTATTACCTAGAAAATAATTGCTGTCACGAGCAATCGGTATTCTTTAACATATTTCATGAGCAGAACAGATGATAGTCATGTCGGAATATACATTACATACCATCGTAAAGTAGTGAATATCACTAACCCAGAAGATATTTCTGGTAGAGTCATACCTGAAAATGATGATATGAAGCAACACTGCTTGTTTTTTAAATACTTTCAAACAACTGGCCTTTTTCGCATGTCTTACGCAAACATGACGAATACCGATTAATTTTCTCTGCTTTTATCTTGCGATACAGCTATATGACCTGTTGATTAGCCTTACTTTAAGAACCACGTGGATAAATCTTTTATAGAAAATCTAAAAAGCACAATAATCCCGCCTCAGAATATCCAATCCTGTAGATGCTAATTCCAATTATTAATTTTTTATACTATCTAAAACAACTTTAGTTTGGGTGGGATGAAGATGTAAAACTGGTGTTTGTCCTGGACGGTGGGATTATCCACGAGTAACGTAAACCTCTCGCAGGTAAAGAGGAAGGCCAGGAGCAAACATGTTTAAGACCCACTCGCTACCAGGAATCCATAATTTGCTTTATGAAAGAGAGCGGAGCCCACATTTCCATTATAAATGAGCAGTGAAATATTTAAAGGAATTTTTCTTTTGACAACGAAGTTTACCGACGAAAATGTAAAATCCCTTTCAGTACTTCGGAATATTTGAAACCTCTTTTATATAAGGGCTAGGTGGAGGAATTTTATGCATTAAATTATATACGACTTGCTAAAAGCCATGCCTTTCATACATACATACATACATACATACATACATACATACATACATACATACATACATACATACATACATACATACATACATACATACATACATACATACATACATACACACATACATACATACATACATACAGTATATACAGACATACACATATTTAAACCGTGCGAATGACTGCGAGGTCTGGTTCACGTAGCTGTGATCTTGAATTCGGGAGACAGAGGGTTCGAATCCCACTGTCGGAAGCTCTGAAGGTGGTTTTCTGTAGTTTTCCATATTCACACTAGGCAAATGCTGGGGCTGTACCTTACAGCTACGGTCACTTCCTTCCCACTCCTAGCATTTTCCTAAGCCATCGTCAAAACAAATCGCTAATATTACGTCTTAAAAATAATGTATTATAACTGTTCCACATATTCAAATTTAAAATCGGTTTTAATAATTAAAAAGTTACACCTAAAACTAGAACATGTTTTACCCTTCTTGTGGCCATCCTCAACTGGATTCTATTAAATATTTTAATGATATTACAGTGACGTGTTATAAACACGATATACATATGAAAACATTTGTGTACTAATTAAAACTAATTAACTCATTTTTCTATAAAAGATGTGTGATTGTTGCCTGATTACATAAAAAGGTCTTCAATGATTAGAACGTCAAAAAATCCGCTGATTAGCACGTATGATGCACAGATTCTACGCTATTCGGAATATACACATACGTATTCAAACATTTTTATCCAAATTAAATAAATGGGCACATTGCACTCTAAAACATGTATGGTTATCGTTCACTTGTTTAGAAAATGTCTTGGATGAATGAACTATGTCGAAAATTCTATTTAAGAGACGAACACTTATAATAAAGAATTTCTAGGGTGACTGTCAGTTTCAGATGCAATCTCTGCTATCTCACGTTCTTCTTATAAATTGTGAAATATGTTTCTCTGATGGCCGTACGGAACCCATTGTTTGAAATTTAGGAATGAAATTGCTAAGTGAAATGATCGTTTGGAAGTGTCAAAATAGTGGGCTGGTTAACGGATCATCAACCTTTTTCAAAAACAGAAAAATCATTCATCTTGCCCATGTTGAAGATGTCTAAAAATTTGTGTGGGAAGGAGAGTAGTTAGGCTGGAGTACCGGGAAGTAGAGGATAAGAAAGTCCAGGATTAGAAAGAGACAAACTAGCAGATAATATGAGATAAAGAACTTGTAAGAAAGGTCGTAAAAAAGAGAAGAGTTGTGAAAATGAATAAAGAAATATGTCAATTCCACATAGAAGTGGAGGTAATACTTTGTAAATAAAGGAAGGATAATAATAATAATAATAATAATAATAATAATAATAAGATGAAGATGAAGAATAAGAAGAGCAAGAATAATAACAAGAAGATGATGATGAAAATCTGTGTCTTACAGTACTTGGTGGACAAACGTGTACATTTCTGTGGAATGAAATTCATACTCCAATCTGCTGTATAGAGAGTTAGAAAAAGTCGAAGTTTCCGCGTATATCTAAGATTTTATAAAGAAGTGAAGTGAACACATCAACCATCGACTAACAACATTTAATGTACAGTTTTCATTTTATATTAACATCGCCATCATTATCATCATCTTTTCCTATAAGCTGTGTCTCGCCAGTCAAAACATTAATTTTCCCCCAAACTGCGTTCCTTACCAGTCATCTCTGCATCACCTAGTACTTTCACACTGGGCTACATTTAGCAATATCATATTTCATATTTGTTAAGCAAGAAAATAAATGGATTCATATTTCTTTCATCATAACCCATGTCCAATATCACACAGTATATTGCGAGATGCACTGAAATTACAAACTTTCGAGTTTCATAGCAACTGGTTGCATGTTCAGTAGATTTCATGCCTTAGTAAACAACGTTTCTGAAAACGTAGTGCCATACATGGAACAAATAATATAATAATAATTCTGAACACAGAATGATACAGTAACATTAAAGTGCATTTAGCAGAAACAAGACTGACCACGGTTTTGTATTTAACGTGTTGCTGAACAACAGCCTGGGGCACGCTTCAAACATATATATGTATTGGTTGCAATGACGTTTTCATTTTTTCGAGTTTCTGCTTTCAGGCGTATGCATATAAAGTAAAAAATGTCGAAAACATATAACCTGATAAACACAGAAAGAGGTGTAGTGGATTGTGAATGAAAAACAATGGATGTGATAAATTTTAAAATCAACTCCATAAGACCGATATTATATTTATAATGGGGAGTGGAATGAAAATAATTTTACGAAATGTGAATATTATACTCTGTTCAAAGCATTAGGAAAACATGAGTTGTAGTTTGATTTGATAATAGATACACAACAATAAGTAGATGATTCAACCTTCAAATTATGAGTGTTCCAGAAAAGTATATATATATATATACTACCTGTTACCCGCGGCTTAGCTCGCGTGGATTTCGTAATCTGATAAAAGTAATCGTTCCTCGGTACTGCACTAAGACATTATCTAAAGTATAAAACCTCACCGAAAAATTCAGTTTCATTTACTCCAGAACCTCTTTGTAAACCACTTTTGTGGTATTGCCTTTGGAATTAAGATGACCAGGTTACTGGAAGAGCTAACTCTGAAACATGCGACGCAGAACTGTACATGGGAGAAACAGTCCTCTCTCAAGTCGAAAAATAGTATGTTTCTTTATTTTTATGGAGATTCCAAAGATATATTTCCTCGTTTGTAACATCTTTAGTTTTGAGTATAAGTGCACCCATAAAAAGAATTCAACCTCGTTATCAGTCCTGTCGGACTCGTTGGCTGAATGGTCAGCGTACTGGCCTACGGTTCAGAGGGTCCCGGGTTCGATTTCCGGCCGGGTCGGGGATTTTAACCTTCATTGGTTAATTCCAATGGCCTGGGGGCTGGGTGTTTGTGCTGTCTCCAACATCCCTGCAACTCACACACCACACATAACACTATCCTCCACCACAATAACACGCAGTTACCTGCACATGGCAGATGCCGCCGACCCTCATCGGAGGGTCTGCCTTTCAAGGGCTGCACTCGGCTAGAAATAGCCACACGAAATTCTTAAAATTATATTATCAGTCCTTAATCAGTGCTTACCCCCCGCCCTCTCCACCAAAGTGGATTTTCTTAAAACAAAAAATACATATTTCTTTATTTTTAAAGGAGATTCCAAATACCAAATTCCACGTATGTAACATTTTCAGTTTTTGAGATGTAAGTATCCTAATAAAAACTATTCAACTCATTTTTCATTTCTTTTCACTCCATAGGTGACTTTTCCGAAAAGAAAGGTACATGTTCCTTTACTTGTAAAGGAGATTCATAACCAATCTACACGTCTGTAACATCTTCAGTTTTCGAGATGTAAGTATCCTCATAAACAGAATTCAACTCCTTCTTCACCTATTTTCACACACACCCCCCTCTTAAGTTGATTGTCCGTAAACAAAACAAAAAAATGCTTCTTTGTTTTCAAGGATATTTCAAGTACCGATGTTCACGTCTGTATGATGTTCACTTTATTAGATATAACTTTTGTTATGTAGTCCAGTACTTTTCGACAGGACCAATACCCATTTCTTGTATGTAATCCCATCCCCAGAGAGTAAATCCTATGTGTACCAAGTATTCTTGAGAGCTATGCTTGAGCATAAACGCATACATCCATAATCTTGGTCAGATTGGACATTCCGACTGGGGCTGAACTATGACTTAAACGGAATCCACATTGTCCTAGTTCCTCCCTGGGACCTTGAAAACTATGGATTGGACATTAATACCTAGGTGCTAGGGGTGTCTTGACCCTACAGTCTTGTTTTCTCCGGTAGTAAGTTGTATATGTGCCAAGTTTGGTCGAGGGCTATGTCGATCATTTTTGGACATATTATTTTCCACCCCTTCTCACCGCCGTGCCAATGAAGCTGATCATGGACTTAAATTATAACTGGAATGTGATTATTCACCTCAGCGACCCCCAAAACTATGGATTCTACATTAATATAGGTTGTTTTCTATTATTTTTATACTTCACCCACTTTTCATCCCCTCCCAAAGGAGTCCTATGCGTGTCTTACACAGCAGTATATCTTTTACAGGATAGTAAGTCGTTTGTGTACAAATTTTGGTTGGCAGCTATGCCCAAACGTACATACAATAATCTCGCTGCTGTAGAATACTGGAACTGACGTTGCCATGATTACGGTAGTTCATTTTTTTATCTAATTCCCAGATCAGGGGTAGTATGGTGCCAATATCTCTGGTTTTAGGGCCTTAAAACATGGTAGAACTTACTGAGTTTTTTTCTTTGCGTCAAAGGGCTTAAAATGAGGTTTGTCTCGTCCTTGTACGGAAAATTCGACATTTCGCTTATATTAGCCTATTATTTTCATTTCTACCCCTAATCGCCACCCCCTCGAATGGTTTTGAAAATACAATACAGCCCATGTCCCTCAGGGATAATGTATATTTACATTAGTAAAATAATTTTTAGAATCGGTACTACAGTGGTTGATCATATTATAAGGGCCACTAGGTAAAAATTGAAGAATTTGTGTCTGGATCATTATTCTTGTGTAAGTATTTACTTATTGTTTATTTTTTACGGTTGAATATTATTAAGTACACATTTCTGTAGTTAGATTAAACAATCATCCCTACATTAAGAAGCCTAATAATGAAAACTCTGGTAAATAATTAATTTCGTGTGGCTATTTCTAGCCGGGTGCAGCCCTTCTAAGGCAGACCCTTCGATGAGGGTGGGCGACATCTGCCATGTGTAGGTAACTGCGTGTTATTGTGGTGGAGGATGGTGTTATGTGTGGTGTGAGAGTTGCAGGGATGTTGGGGACAGCACAAACACCCAGCCCCCGAGCCATTGGAATTAACCAATGAAGGTTAAAATCCCCGACCCGGCCGGGAATCGAACCCGGGACCCTCTGAACCGAAGGCCAGTACGCTGACCATTCAGCCAACGAGTCGGACAAAACTCTGGTTATGAATGGAGAAAGGCGCCAATTATATTACAGTTCCTTGCTGACTGTTGTTGGAGTAACACACGTTATTTATTGTAGATTTGTTTCCTTGCATCTCATATGCGAATTTTCCTCTCTGTGTGATAATGTGAAGTGACAAGAGCATAATACAGTTAATTATAGTTCAGTGTATACTTAAAAATATTAGTATAGAAAACAAACATGAGGAAAGCTTAAGACTTTTCTCCCAGCAAAATTTCAGAAATAAAAACATTTTTGAAGAATAACGATTATTCTCATAGAAAAATAGCGCTTATCACTTCTGTTTCAAAGTGAGCAGTGGACAAAAATTAAGAAAAAACTTGACCAAGGCATGAATTTGTCACCTAAACGGGTGGGTAAATGTGGCCGCAAAAGAATCACTTCTCCACGAGCTGAGCGCCAGTTAAGGAATATCGTTATTAGACACAGAAAGGCTTCAATGGAAATCATTTCGACAAGGATTCGACAAACGGGGGCCAACGTATCTTCAATGGCAGATCATCGGAGGATCAAAGAGCTGGGTTTCGCTTGTCATCGTCCAGCAAAGAAACCATTACTGACGCCAACCATGATGAAGAAGTGACTATTATGGGAAAAGCAACGTCGCAATTGGACTGCAGATGAATGGAACAGTGTAAGCTGTTTGCCAAAATTATAATTTGTTTACTTCCTCCCTGTTATGCTCAACTGCACTTGGTGCAAACAGGTTTAAATATAAAAGTACATTTGTTTCAAATTTCCTTTTCGGATGAGTCATCCTTGATGACAGATCTCTACTTGTGAGGAGGCGCAAGGGTGAGAATAACAGTAGTAACTGCATTGTTGAGATCGTTAAGCAACCGTTAATTGTCATGATGTGCAGGTCTATATGCCTACTAGCTCAGCGGATGATAAGGAAATCGAAAGAATATATGAAGAGATAGAAAATTTAATACAATATGTAAAAGTTGACGAGAATCTAATTGTGATGGGAGACTTGAATGCAGTGGTAGTCCAAGGAAGAGAAGGTAATACAGTAGGAGAATTCGGATCGGGACAAAGGAACGAAAGAGAAATTCGACTGGTTGAATTCTGCACTGATAATAATTTAGTCCTTGCCAATACTTGGTTCAAACACCACAAACGACGGCTGTATACGTGGACGAGACCTGGAGACACTGGAAGGTATCAAATAGACATCATTATGATTAGCGAGAGATTCAGAAACCAGGTGTTGGATTGCAAAACTTTCCCAGGAGCAGACGTGGACTCTGGCCACAATTTGTTGGTCATGAAATGCCATCTGAAGCTGAAGAAATTGAAGAAAGGAAAGAATGCAAAAATATGGGATCTAGGCAAGTTGAAAGAAAATAGTGTGAGGGATTGTTTCAAGGAACATGTTGCAAAAGGACTAAATGAAAAGGCTGAAGGAAACACAATAGAGGAAGAGTGGATAGTCATGAAACATGAAGTCCGCAGGGCTGCTGAAGAAATGTTAGGAAGGAAGAAAAGATCAACTAAGAATCAGTGGATAACTCAGCAGATATTAGACCTGATTGATGAACGACGAAAATACAAGATGATAGAAATGAAGAGGGCAGAAAAGAATACAGGCGATTAAAGAATGAAGTGGATAGAAAGTGCAAGGTAGCTAAGGAAGACTGGCTGAAAGAGAAGTGCAAGGATGTCGAAGGTTGTATGGTCCTAAGAAAGGTAGATGCTGCATACAGGAAAATTAAGGAAACCTTTGGAGAAAGGAAATCTAGGTGTATGAATATTAAGAGCGCATATGGGAAGCCACTTCTAGGGAAATAAGACAAAGCAGAAAGATGGCAGGAACATATCCAGCAGTTGTATCAGGGTGAAGATGTAGAGAATTTGGTTCTGGAACAAGAAGAGGCTGTTGATGCTGATGAAATGGGAGACCCAATTTTGAGGTCAGAGTTTAACAGAGCTGTAAGCGATCTAAATAGGAACAAGGCACCTGGAATTGATGACATTCCCTCTGAATTACTGACTGCCTTAGGAGAAACCAGCGTGGCAAAGTTATTCCATTTAGTGTGTAAGATGTATGAGACAGGAGAAGTCCCATCCGATTTTCGGCAGAATGTTGTTATACCTATTCCTAAGAAAGCCGGTACTGACAGGTGTGAAAACTATCGCACCATTAGCTTAGTATCCAATGCCTGCAAAATTTTAACACGTATTGTTTACAGAAGAATGGAAAAACAAGTGGAAGCTGAGTTGGTTAGAAGATCAATTTGGCTTCAGAAGAAATGTGGGAACACGTGAAGCAATCCTGACTTTACGTCTGATCTTAGAGGATCGAATCAAGAAGGACAAGCCCACGTACATGGCATTCGTAGATTTAGAAAAAGCATTCGATAATGTTGATTGGACCAAGCTATTTAAGATTCTGAAGGAGACTGGGATCAGATACCGAGAACGAAGAATTATCTACAATCTGTATAAAAATCAGTCTGCAGTGATAAGAATCGATGGCTCTGAAAAAGAAGCAGCAATCCAGAAAGGAGTGAGCCAATGCTGCATTTTGTCACCCCTCCTTTTCAATGTTTACATAAAACAGGCAGTAAAGGAAATCAAAGAGGAATTTGGAAAGGGAATCACAGTCCAAGGAGAGGAAATCAAAACCTTGAGATTTGCCGATGATATTGTTATTTTATCTGAGACTGCAGAAGATCTCGAGAAGCTGCTGAATGGTATGGACGAAGTCTTGGGTAAGGAGTAAAAGATGAAAATAAATAAGTCCAAAACAAAAGTAATGGAGTGCAGTCGAACGAAGGCGGGTGATGCAGGAAATATTACATTAGGAAAAGAAGTATTAAATGAAGTAGATGAATATTGTTACTTGGGTAGTGAAATAACTAACGATGGCAGAAGTAATGAGGACATAAAATGCAGATTAGCTCAAGCAAGGAAGAGCTTTCTTAAGAAAAGAAATTTGATTACTTCAAACATTGATATAGGAATTAGAAAGATGTTTTGGAAGACATTCGTGTGGAGCGTGGCATTGTATGGAAGTGAAACATGGGCGATAACTAGCTCAGAAAGAGAGAGAATAGAAGCTTTTGAAATGTGGTGTTACAGAAGAATGCTGAAGGTGAGATGGATAGATCGAATCACAAATGAAGGGATACTGAATCGAATTGTTGAGAGGAGGTCGAAATGGCTAAATTTGACGAGAAGAAGAGATAGAATGATAGGACATATCTTAAGACACCCAGGACTTGTTCAGTTGGTTTTTGAAGGAAGTGTAGGTGGTAAGAACGGTAGGGGTAGACCAAGGTATGAATATGACAAGCAGATTAGAGCAGATGTAGGATGCGGTAGTTACGTGGAAATGAAAAGGTTAGCACAGTATAGGGTGGCAAAAGAGAGCTGCATCAAACCAGTCTATGGACTGATGACTCAAACAACAACTGGGTAGTTTTTGACCCTATAAAAAATATAATTAGTGATAACTACATGTATTTACCCGTCGCACTATAGATGCGATGCACACGATTTCAACTACCGAGCTGGATAGCTGCAGTCGCTTAAGTGCGGCCAGTATCCAGTAATCGGGAGATATTGGTTCGAGCCCCACTATCGTCAGCCCTGAACATGGTTTTCCGTGATTTCCCATTTTCACACCAGGCAAATGCCGGGGCTGTACCTTAATTAAGGCCACGGCCGCTTCCTTCCAACTCCTAGGCCTTTCCTATCCCATCGTCGCCATAAGACCTATCTGTGTCGGTGCGACGTAAAGATCTTAGGAAAAAAAGACATATCTGTCAGGGCGACGCAAGAAAAAAAAACATTTCAACTGCCACCAATCATCCTTGCGACGCTAGAGGCAGTGGATTCCACACTAATCTCGGTTATTTTAGACTACTTACTTTTAAGCCCATCTCTGACTCCCGTCCCAACGGAGGCTGAACGTGGATTTTAACGTTGTCCAGGGCGTAACAATTCATCTCAGCGACACATTAACTATGGATTAGATATTAATATAGGTTCTTCTACCACTTTTGCCCACACCTGTGTGCTTGAGGGAGTGAACTGCGTCGTACTTGAAGATTTTGCCCTGTATTACGACCGGATGCCCTTCCTGTCACAATCCTATATGGAGGAATATAATCACTATTGCGTGTTCCTGTCATGGTTGGTAGTGCAGTATGTTGTCTGAATATGAAGAAGTGTTGGGACAAACACAAACACCCAGTTCCCGAGCCAGAAGAATTAATCATAAGCAACTAAAATTCCCTACCAGGCGGGGGATCAAACCCAGGACCCACTGAACGGACGGTCGCTAGGCCGACCATTCAGCCAAGGAGTCGAACGACATTAATATAGGTTATTTTCCATTACTTTTACATGCCATCCCCTCCCATTCCCCAACCTTAGCGGGGCTTGGGATATTCCATTTCCACAGGGGTTTTTCTCCTGCTGGCCAAATGTATAGCAAGTTTCGTTGAGAGCTATTCTGGAACATACTCACATACATCCATAATCTCGGTCATTTTTACAATCATTTTCACCCCTTCTCATCTTCCAATCTGATTGCAGCTGAAGTAGGACTTAACCAGCATTGAGAGTGTCACAGTTCAACTCAGCGACCTCGTAAAAATGGATTCGACATTAATATCAGTCGTTTTTGTTTATTTTTATATTTTAACCCCCACTCCCTAGGAGTACTAGGAGTATTTCCCCACAAACATTGTATTTTTCAGATAGTTAGTCATATGTGTACGCTCGTACGTTGAGAGCTATTCTGGAACACACCCACCACACACATCCATAATCTCGGATATTTTTACATTAATTTTACTCCCTTCTCAACATCCATTCTAATTGCGGCTGAAGTATGACTTAATCAGCATCCAGAGTGTCACAGTTCAACTCAGGGACTTCGTAAACAATGGATTCAACTTAGATACCAGTCGTTTTCGTTTATTTTTATATTTCACCTCCTACCCTAGGAGTGCTAGTATCTTCCTCCAACAGTATTTTTTTCAGATAGTAAGTCATATGTGTACCATTTTTGTATGAGGGCTATGCTGGAAGAATCATATATACATGCGTAATTTTCATAATTTTGGATATTTTCCTAGTCTCCCCTTCTTGTCCTCATGCCGATGCCGGCCGAACATGGACTTCAAAGACATCCGGAGGGTCATTATTCACCTCCGGGACCCCGAAAACTATGGACTTTACATTAATATTTATCGTTGTTTATTATTTTATTATTAAACCCCTCTCTTCCGTATTTTTATATAATTCAACACCGCCGCTAGCTAGCTGAGTCGTACCCCTCCCCCCAAGTAATTTCTTCCAGGTAATTCATATATGTATATACGTCTGTAAACTCTGTCACTTCGGCTATTTTTTATCACTCGTTCTCACCCCCTCTGCCGATCGGGACTGAACTTAGTCTTAAACGGAATCCAGAGTGTCACAGTTCATCTCATCGTCCCACCAAAATTTGCATTTGAGTCAACTATCGGTCGTTTTCTATTATTTTTACATTTCACCCCTACCCCATGAGGCTAGTTGTCTCTTATCGCAACATCATTTTTTTTCCAGATAGTAAGTCATACTTGTATCGATATTGATAGATAGCTATGCTGGAACGTACACACATACGTTCATTATCTCAGTAATTTTGGAAATATTCTTTTTCACATTTTCTCACCCACAATGCCAAAGGGGGCTGAACTAGAACTTTTAAAAAATTGGAATAACACTATCATCTCAGTGAGCCAAAAACTATGGATTCGACACTATTTTCGATTACTCATTTTTCTCACCCCTCAGTCCAAACCAATAAGGGAGCCGGTGGTGTCTTACTCCCAGGCAGTTAGTCTTCTGATAGTAAGTCATATGTGTATCAAGTTTGGTTCAAATCGGTCCAGTAGTCCCGTAAACAATGGATTCGACACTAATATAGGTCGTTTTTAGCTCTATTTATATTTCACCTCCTCCCTTGGGGGTTTCAGGGGTTTCTTCCCCCAAGAATATTTTTTACAGATGGTAAGTAATATATTTACCAAATTTAGTTGACAGCTATGCTGGAAAATACTCACATACATCCATAATCTCCATCATTTAGGTCATTTTATTTTTTACCCTTTCTCTCCACCTATCCCAAAAGGGCCTGAACTTTTATATCTCACTCCCTCCTCGCCTCCATCCACAAGCGGGCTGAACTGGGACTTTAAACAATCCGGTGTGGTACTGTTCATCTCAGCGACTTCAAAAACTATGGATTCCACACTATTTCCGACTATTTTTATTTTTTATCTCACTCCCCCCTCTCGCCCCTCACCCAAAAGAGAGCTGAACTTGGACTTTAAAAAGACCCGGAGTGTTACTATTCAGCGACCCCGAAAAATATGGATTCGACACTTTACGATTATGTTTATATCTCACTCACACCTTGCCTCCCACCCATAAATGGGCAGAACTTGGACTTTAAAAATTTCGGAGTGTTACCATTAATCTCAACGACCCCGAAAACTATGGGTTCTATACTAGTTTCGACGTTTTGTATCTCACTCCCCCCTCACAAATGGGGCTGAACTTTCACTTTAAAAATCCGGAGTGTCACTATTCACCTCAGCGATCGGTATTACTGGATTAGACACTGTTTTCGATTATTTTTATACCTACCCCCGCAGGCCCACCACCCATAGTGGGGGGTTAAGGATTGGTTACCTCTACATTGCTCGTTTGTCGATAGAAAGTAATAAGTGTACAAAGTTTGGTTGAAATTACTCCAGTGGTTTATGAGGAGATGTTTCAATTACACACATACATCCATTTTTATATATAGAATAGAATGTATGTCTATATTTCATGTTTGACGAGCGAATAAGAAATGTAAAACACATTGTCTTACGCGTGGTATATTGCATACGAAGAAATATCATTGATGTCTTTCCAAAATAACAGGAGATATTGAAGGATTATACAAGTGTGATAAACTGGACATAACGCACCCTGCATTACCTAGTACTTGCACACTGTGCTACAATTAGCCTTTCTTTACCTTTTCCCTCATTACTTGCGATCGGTATTACTAGAGGAATAACGGCTGGCTGCCTGTCCTGATACCAATCCTGTATGGATATTTTCATTATTGCATGTGTCTGAGATGTGTTGTGTGTGTATGAAAAGGTGTGTACTGAGATGAACAATAACACCCAGTCCCCGAGCCTGGGGTATTAACCAGAATTGGTCTCATTCATTTTGGAAAAAGAAATATGACAGAAATTTAATATTTCTTGGTGAAGTATAGAATTCGTTGACATAGAACTTCCTGCAATATGTGCAGTTACACTCAAAATTTTATATATTTGCAAACTTGTTAGGCAACTGAATACAAGATCATGTAAGTCTAAGACTGAGAGATATGATGATAGAAAGGTCAGCGTGTAGACTTGAAATCTTTAAACAACGACAACAAAGTCATTCAACAAATATGAAGGAAATCGTACACTTTTGGGTATAAGTAAAACAACTGCATTTGTGGAAGGTATTCTAAAGACTATTCTGACTGCTTTAACTACAACGCTACATATAGAAATAAATGTGGCATAGATATGGCCAAAAGAGTAAAAGACGCAGAAAAGCTAAAATAAAAGAACAGCATGAAAAATAAACTAGAACTATACACGTGTCTTGAGTTGAAAAACAATAAAAATATACTTTTTTTGCTAGTTGCTTTACGTCGCACCGACACAGATAGGTCCTTTGGCGACGAGGGGACAGGAAGGGGCTAGGATTGGGAAGGAAGCTGCCGTGGCCTTAATTAAGGTACAGCCCCAGCATTTACCTGGTGTGAAAATGGGAAACCACGGAAAACCATCTTCAGGGCTGCCGACAGTGGGGTTCGAACCTACTATCTCCCGAATACTGGCCGCACTTAAGCGACTACAGCTATCAAGCTCGGTAATAAAAATAGAGGGAGAACAGAAAAACTGTATAATAATTTCAGATCAATGTGGGAAATTATATTGAAAGAAGCTGAAAAGAAAAGGCCTTTTGCTAGATGTTAAAGCTATGCATGAGGGGATATTCTATACTCATTGAGTTAGTTAAAGTCTAGGGACCACTTCACAAAGTGCATTTGGTTAATTATTTCAGATATGTCAAAGAAGACTTTATGGATGATATAATATTAGTTGCTAAAGATTTCTTGTTTGAAATAAACTGATAACTTTGTGTTTAATAATAATAATAATAATAATAATAATAATAATAATAATAATAATAATAATAATAATGAAAATCCACAGCATGTTTCCGGTTATTCGAACGGGTCAGGAATGGAATGAATCAAGTCCCATCTAGCGGCGAGGATAGGAATTGTGCCGGCTACCGAGGCCTGTAACACTCCTCTGGGGCAATGCTTAATGAATGACAGATGAAATTAAATTTTAGTGGAGACTGTTGCTGGGGTAAAGGATGGCAACGAAATTCCGGAGTACCCGGAGAAAAACCTGTCCCAAATCCGCTTTGCCCAGCACAGATCTCACATGGAGTGACCGGGATTTGACCCACGGAACCCAGCCGTGAGAGGCTGGTACGCTGCCACATGAGCCACGATAATAATAATAATAATAATAATAATAATAATAATAATAATAATAATAATAATAATAATAATAATAATAATAAAAGACGTGTGACCTCAGGAGAAGGCTAGAGCAGGTCTTTCCAACTGACGCCTGTAGGTGATCTCCGACTCTGTCAGGATGGGGCTCTACCTTTAATGGATTCTAATGCACACCCACCCATTCCCAAAAACTGGAGAATTAACGTATGAAGGTTCAAATCCTTGACCCAACTGGGAATCAAACTCGGGACTCACGCTAACAATTTAGTCACGGAGCAGGACACTTAGAGTATTAAAGTATTATTCCTTATCTAGAAGTTCACTGGATCTCTAATTGGTTAGGGTAACAATATATTATTGTACTCCACACATTTCTGAATTCATCTATAGATTCATGGCTAAAACTCTTCATGTTCCTCAGCATCGAGCAGTAAACAGCATTACAGTAAGTCAGTTGCTATAACTGCTCATCGATTATACCATGATCTTAAACTAAATTTATTTATTTAGTTAAGGAGTTCTAAGTATGCATATAGAAAGGTCTTTAGGTATAGTTTAAACCTGGTTATTATATTAGGAAATCAGTATTATTTCCTTAATGTGTATTTGTTGTATATTACGTTTTATTGAATAATTTGTAATTGGGCAAATAACCTGTTGATGATAAATAAATCTATCTATAAAATGAAATACTCTTATAATGTGTCAAAGCTTAGAAAAGACGTCTAATTGTATATTTTACATTCGAGGAACCAATCTAAGTTTTGGGGATATCCATAAAATTACTCCTAAAATATGTTAGATGTTAAGTTATAATCATAATTTATTTTCACTATGAAATATGTTTTGTTGACCTTTGATGTGTATTCATCTTAGTTACTTACCTTCCCTTATAATAACTAGTGAATTTAAGTTGTAGTGAAATTCAAATTACAGCTAAAGGGATCTATGATCCAACATAATTAACTTTTCATAAATACATTATAATCTCAGTTCATTCACTGATATAGATGTTACAGGTTGTGTATATTCAAACTAAATGGCCAGAACTCCCTTGTTTCAGCAGCACTAATTCTCGATGTAAATTGCCCACTCAAACCATGGTATCCATAAACTTACTGAGCTGCAGCTTACTAGAACGCCCATTGTTCTTGGATTTAGACGGAATGGTCTCCCTTGCATTCACCTGATGTGAGAAAGGTCGCCGCTAGGAGCTGAGATCTGATTGTAACTCACCTGAAACAGACAGAAATTTCCAACTTCACAATAATAAACTTATTCAATTATTTACATACTAATTAGGGATGACTGAGCTTAAGGAAAATTAACACAGAGCAAAGCAAAGTCACCTCCGTACAGGCCATGAAGGCCCTTGAAGGGGTGGAAGGTAAAGGCCTCCACTATACGTAACCTCGGGGTAGATTTGTTAGCTCTACGCCGGCCGCCTTTGCCCTCAGGAATTAACCTGGTACCCATTTTTGGTGTAGGCTGAGTGAACCTCAGGGCCATGTGCACCTCCGTAAGTGAAAATCTCGTCTCTTAAATTTTTCGACTTCCTGACGGTGATTCGAACCCACGTCCTTCCAGGCGAACCGAGCACGCTTTCACCGCCTCGTACATGCAGCCCTAACATTAATACAGGACTAGTAGAAATACACTATTCATCCTAAAGATCTCGCTCGAGTAACACATTATTTATTCATATATTTAACTTTCAATGAAATGGTGTCTGTATGGTTACAAACACCGAAATTAAGACAATTTTATAAAACGATGCTAGTTCAGGTGATAATGGGTGCGTCGGAATAAGACACTAAGCCATAAGAGTGATATCTTCCGTGGTTTCCCATTTTCACACCAGGAAAATGCTGGGTCTGTACGTTAATTAAGGCTACGGCTGCTTCCTTCCCATTACAAGGACTTTCCTATCGCATTGTCGCCGTAAGACCTATCTGTGTCGGTGCGACGTAAAGCAAATAGCAATAAAAAAGGAGTGGCAAAATGCATTTTTTTTTGCTATTGGCTTTACGACACACCGACACAGATAGGTCTTATGGTGACGATGGGACAGGAAAGGGCTAGGACTGGGAAGGAAGCGGCCGTGGCCTTATTTAAGGTACAGCCCCAGCATTTGCCTGGTGTGAATATGGGAAACCACGGAAACCATATTCAGGGCTGCCGACAGTGGGGTTCGAACCCACTATCTCCCGAACACTGGATACTGCCCGCACTTAAGCGACTGCAGCTATCGAGCTCGGTGCATTTAAATATAATACAATTTCTGTTAATAATAAAATTCTTATTTTTATGACGCTATTGTTTACGTAAAGTGGCAGAAATTCTTCGCTGTTCGGGCAAAAGGTGATATCTCACAATGCTCTTCCTATCCATTATTTTCCTTAAGACTGGTCACGCCTCCCAGCCACATATGAATATGGAGTCCATCAGAACAATTTTCGGTGTGTTCATTTTCCTATGCTAATATGTAAAGGAAAATGAACCTTAAGAACATTATATTGTAGGAGTGCGTAAATAAGTCATGCCACACGAAGGAGATATAATAGACTATCCACACTAAGATGTTGCAACATCTGGTTATGGATATTATCTGGTCCAGGAGACGTGTCCTTGTAAAGCGCTAAGGCGCTGCGAAGTTTCCACTACGTAAAGGGCACGTTGTAGTCCTCTGAAGCTTGAGTGGCAAAACTGAGGTGGTGATGTTCTGCCTCCCGCTTCAGAGCGAGGAAATCAGGACGGTAATTCTCGGAGCCAGACACATCCGCGAAATGGCTAGCCAGATGGTGAGCAATCGAGAGCGGTTCAGTGACGATATTGCCTGCAATGGAAATTCCCGGTACAGAGGATGATTCTTGGATACCCGAAATACGTCGAAGTTTAGTCCACATTTGAGATGATGGAGTATGTGACGTCAGTAACGACACATATCTTTCTCACGAAGCTTTCTTGCTTTGGCGAATAAGAACTCGCGCCTTAGCGGGGAGTTTTTTAATTGTTACCAAGTTACTGTAACACGACGGCATTCCTTGATAGCTGCTGCTATTTCTTCGTGCTACCTAGGAACGAGTTTTCGGCGAAGAGTCCCCGAGAAGGACGGAATGGACTCCTTAGCAGCAGCAGGAATAACTTGGGTGATGTAAGTTATTTCCTCGCCGACGGTCCGCCTGATATTGTCGTTAAAAACATCTAGTGATGTGTACTTTGCCAATCTGCAAGTTTAAGAATCCATCGAGGGGCAGCCTCGACGGATTTTTGTTTCAACAATGTAAGGATGATGGGAAAATGGTCACTGTCACAGACATCATCGTGTGTATTCCACCGAAACAGCGGAACCAACGTTCGGTAGCATAGACTTAAGTCTATACGAGAATATGTGCCGTAACGTACACTAAAGTGAGTTTGTTCCCCTGTGTTCAAAATACATAAATCCAGCTCTGTTACTAACCTTTTCAGCTCTCGTCCACGGGAGCAAGGCGTCTCAGACCCCCATTATGGGATGATGGGCGTTAAAATCTTCCAGCAAAATTAAGGGAGGTGGAAGCTGATCTACAATATCAGTGACATCACTTATGTTTAGAGGCTGGCCTGGTGGAAAATAAACGTTACAGACTGTTGCTATGACAGGCAGCGGTACCCGCCCCACTATTGCTTCCAGCGGGGTCCTTAGAGAAACGTTTTCGCTACAAGTATCAGAACGGACAAAAATACCCACGCCAACAGACGCCCGGTGGGCATAATATCGTTCTGTCGAGTATAGTCTGAAATTTATCAAGACCGTATGATGACCTGGTCTGACGTTTGTCTCCTGAATGCAGACTATACTCGCTGCGTACCCACTAATGAGCTGACGTAGCTGAGCAAGATGCCTGTCATAACCGTTACAATTCCACTGTAACAGTGCCATAGTGTGAGTATGGACTTCTGAGGTTTAGGTTAGAAGCAGCGATATGCTACCTAGCATACACTCACATACCAATCCGAAGATGGAGATAAATGCTCCATGTGCAGCACCTCGTCTGGTGAATTTCTTCGATGTAGTCCGAGGGCGGGGTTTCTTCCTACGAGGGGAGCGCGCCAGTTTCCCATGAGGAAAACCCGCTGGCGCAGAATCAGACCCTCCGGGTGGAGGGCGTGAGGTCCCATTTGTAGGAGATTTTGAAGAACGCCTGGTAATGGCGCTCTTCTCCCCCCCCCCCCTGTCGATTCTTGTTTAGACGGGCTGGGAGGCGATTTACCAGCCCTGGTCGACGATGGCGCCTTCGGCAGCTTAGGCGCAGCTTTCGCCGACCTCGTGAGGGAAGGAGACGGTGTCTTCTTCCGCTTATGTGCCGGCGTAGGTTTCTTAGCCGGCACAGGCTTATAGGTAGCGAAGGCCGGGATGGACCCGCCTTCAAGTTCGTTCTCTTTGCGGCGTTGCTCACAGGAGCAACTGCCGCCTTAGGCACAGCGATCTTCTGAAAAGGTGTTGCAGTTAAAATGAGGAACCTGGAAGAGACTGAGCTATCATGCTGAATTCTAGCGTCTTGGCCGGTGCATTCAGAGAATTAAACGGTGCGCTTCCTGGTAGGAAAGACCATCCAGGGCCTTGATCTCCTGGATCTTCTTCTCACTCAGATAGGTCGGACTGTTCCGATCTCGAGGAGAATGAAGACCAGAGCAGTTAGTGCACTTGTACGGAGGTGTGCACTCCTCCTCGTAGTGAGCTACTTTTCCACATGTACCACACACTGACTGATTCGAACAACGAGATACCATGTGTCCGAATCTTTGGCATTGATAGCATCGCATAGGAGGTGGGACGTACGGCCTCACATCGCAACGATAGGTTGTTACCTTGACTTTCTCTGGCAACACTGACAATCTGAAGGAGACTATGAACGCACCCGTGGCAACGTCTTCACCGGTGGCTTTGCGTGTGATACGCCGGACGTGGGTCACGCCACGGTGGTTCATGTCTTCCATCAATTCATCGTCAGTGTTCAGAACGAGATTAAGGTGGAAAATAACTCCACGAACCAGATTCAAGGTTTTGTGCTCTTCCACTTTGACGGGGATGTCGCCAAAGTGGTCGCACTTAAGCAACCGATCTGCTTGGAGCGCAGTGCTCGTCTTTAGAAGCAAACCACCATTGCACATTTTCTTAAGGTCCTCAAATTCACCGTATACACCTTCAACATGACGACTAAAAATAATCGATTTAACCAGCTTGAAATCTTGCCCATCGGTTCTGGTAGCAACCAGGAACCCAGGAAAGCTGGAACAAAGACTAATACGCTGCGCTTGTTCCCAAGGGGCTTCCCCCCTAAGGGAATCAAAAGTTAAAGACTTGGATAGCGAACTACCCAAGGAGGCAGGCGGAAGTGGTTTCATCGCCATGCCCGCAATCATCCCCCCCGAATGCCACCCACTCCGATCAGGGGTCTCTGTAGCCGAACCAAGCAGCCAAGGCAATTCCCACCTGGTCATAGCCGGTACTGCCCGGGGTCCGATGTTGGACGATGCCTAACACGGGAAGACTTAGGAAATGAGTTCTAGGACTCCCTTTCTCCAGTCACCCGCAATAGCATGTACCCCATAGCAGGTACAGAGCACTAAATATAGATAAAAATAAATAAATATGTCCTTCTGGCATTCGGCTGTGCGGGGACCTGTGTTGTCAGGCGGATACTACTGCCCGGGTACATGGCACTCCCACCCGCCGCTTCATAGGTGGTTACTGACACGGGCTTTCGAGCGTAGTCGCACATGTAGGAGGTCCATCTCCAAGCAGCACGCACACCAACAATTTTGAAATGATCTACAACTGACCCTCGGAAAAACAATAAAATATAAAGAGGGGACCATGGCCACATGACCCTTTTAGTCGCCTTCTGCGACAGGCAGGAATTATATGTGAATGTATTCAGTCTCTCCCATCCACAGGAGGTCCAACACATAATAAAAGACCGAAATCCATGTCTGCGCCTAGGTCGGCCCTTTTAGTCGCCTCTTACGACAGGCAGGGGATACCGCAGGTGTATTCTATATGTGCGTCCCCCACCTGCAGGGGGTAAAACGGAACCGTAATGAGGTTCATAAGTTTCATTATGGTACAGGTTCACCACCAAACAGAATTCAGATTTTCATTATGATACAACTGTTTGATCAATAAGGTAAGGATAGCATCACACCTGCGCTCAACGCACTAGCTTCGCACTTGTTTCCAAAGTCAAACATGTCGGACACACATATTAACATCAATGCACCTTCTACTTCCAATATTCCACACCCATACGGCACATTCCCGCAAATTCACTTCATCAACTGTACAATAAACAATTTGTATGTAAAATAAAGCTAGGTTATGATAACCTTCTATCAAAGCTTTGAAAACATGACATTGTCAAGGTCTCTGATCCACTCTCGGAAAATCTATAACCCAGCAAATGCGCTCTGCGGTCTGTTCAGTAAACTCAACTATCAAGGGACATCTCGACAGAAATGTATGAATATTTAAAGAAAAGAGTTATAATTATCGTCGAGCCTAAACAGTCGTATGCAACTCGCCTGTAATGATAAACAGACACTCGTATGGAAATTATAAAACTCGTCTCGCTCGTTTTATAAACATACTCTTGACTTAATTGTTGTCATTATAGGCTTGTTGCGTAATGTACTATTATGATGCTATCCATATTATTAGGCAAATAAATAAATTCAATCCATGAATTTCCAGTGGACCTGCATTCGTTATAACCCTTTCTTGGCCCACTAAATTTTTTCCGCTATTGGGCCACTGATTCCCACATTTGATTTGATTTGACTTGATTTGTGCTGCTATCTGTGCGGATAACAGAAAATCTAGAAAAAAATCTGCTCTGGTATATTTGCAGTTTCTAGGTTGGTGGACGTGTTTGTTTACATGTATGTAGTGTAATGCCTGCCAGCAGAGTACATTTTTGGGAAGTGAAGTGATTTTCTGCACCAGAAAGATGGATCTTAGTAATTCTAAGCTATTTACGTTATCATAAATTAATCTGTAGTGCTTCAGACATAGATTGAGCATATTTGTTTCTCAGTATGGGTAAATAAATAGGATTTATGTAAAGGTGAAACACAGCAACATAAGTTCTTCATCTTGCCATGATTATTCGTCTCCAGAATTCTTTTGTTATTTCATTTTATTATGTAACTGAGTTCCAGAAATTCCATTGAAAGTAAAATGTAATGTATTAATAGCTTGTTTCATGACAAATAAATATGTTCAGCTTCCTGATTTGTGTGTACTAGCGTTTGGTTATTGGGAAGTATAGTTCCCAAATTTGTGTCCCTTAGGCATACTGACAGCCATATGTATATAGTTCTCACATTTTTTTCACAGTTCTAGTGTTTGAAAATAAAAAAAATATCCTCTCATTCTTTGACATTCCATCACTACAAAAACGTGTTTAATTCCCAAAAATTCATTTCTTAAATAATTTGGCCAGGAAAGGGATAAATAGGTGAGGTCCCTCGTCTTGATTAGCCTGACGTAGTCATATAATTTTGCCTGCCATTTGCAATAGTCTTATGAACATTTAATGAAAACCTACAACCTGTTTTCCAGTCATTGACCGGGTCAGGAATGAAATGAATGAATCATATATACAGGCTATTAGTACGATGGGGTCGCCACTCCCAAAGTGATTTTGTTAATGACTGATAGATGCTATGAAATGAGAATGGAGAGTGTTGCTGGAATGAAAGGTGACAGGAAAAACCGGAGTACCCGGAGAAAAACCTGTCCCGCCTCCGCTTGTCCAGTACAAATCTCACATGGAGTGACCGAGATTTGAACCACGGTATCCAGCGGTGAGAGGCCGACGCGCTGCCGTCTGAGCCACGGAGGCTCACTGTGAACATTTAATACCGATACATAATAACTCATCCATGTGTAATGTAGTTTACAACAATTCTGTCCATTCAGTATTCACTGTGCTTCGACCATTCGGGCGTATCTGAATCTTAACATTTTCAAACGATCTTGTCCGAGATAGTGAAACATACAATTGGCCGTGAATGAATACTGGTTCGGGAAAATAGACACCACTTTTTCAAGAGTTTGTCCCTGCTCTTTATTATTGGTAATGGTCTTGCAGAAGGATAGTCGACTTGATATATTCCCGTCTGTGCGTACCGGTACGTCGACATTTTCTGTTAGCAGTATGTAAGTTATTAGGAAAGTCCTTCCATCGGTTGAGTACAGTGTATACAGAAGATGAGTAAGGTCGGAGAATATAGCAGATAATGGTATTCTTTGATCATCAGAGGACGTGTATATTCTCAGGTTTGACAGGTAGTAATCAAGTATGGCTGCAAGCAATGACATTACAAAGGATGAAAATCAAATATATCAGAATATTATTGAAAGGTTTAGTCGCTTAGCAACCCGCTAAGTACAGAATGTATTGCGGGTTAGTGTAAGCATTCGCCTGAAAATGTAAGAGTGATCATTTAATAATTAGATTTTATGATTACTCAAAGTTGGCTGAACTTAGAGACCTATCAATGTCTCATGATTCACCAGCAGGTAATTCCAGGGAGATTAAGCAAATCGGTCCAGTAGAACGGACGGACGGATTTGCCAAGGCTGTTTTTAGTAAACCCTTTTAATCTGTAGATTTCAGGACTGGTGGCAAGAACAAGGCTCGCTTAACATTGCGATACCAACTAAGGAGATGTCTGATATGGGAGGTAGCCGCTATGTTTCTGAAACAACACTTCTGAGGATGCCATCACGCTGATCACGCGGCACCTCAATATCTGCACGCCAACCGGCTGGGCCAACGCTCTTAATGAACTGTATGTACCACGGATTAGTTATATTCTTTTATTGATTATTTCAGTACGCTGTTCTGAAAAATGTACATAAAAACGGAAATGATAACTCGAAAACAATAAAATTGTGGTGATATACAGCTTTTGATTGCTTGCTGTTTCTGATATTCTTATACCTGATTGGTCATTAAAGCTATGAGCGAAATAGTAATTGAGATATAGTGTTTTGATAATATTGGATAATTTTAATAAGCAACTATTTAAGTTAGCAGCAACGTTGTATCTCAGTTTTATTTTGTTATAAGAGTTGTATGCATAGACTTTCTTGGTTTTACTAAGAGATGGCGCCAGCGTACAGTACGCAGCGTATGTATTTGGCACATACGTCAGTTTGTTTGTCTGACAGTAACCTACCAATACACACAAGTTGAGTCCGTCAAACACTAGCGTCTGTGCTGTATAGTCCAGTGATCGTATCGAAGTTTCTGCCTGAAAAAGTACATTTGTGGTACGCATTGCTTTTCTTATTTGATCAAAAGAAAAAGGCTGTTGAAAGTCATCGTTTAATGGTAGAAACATGTGGTGAACACACTCCAACGAATAAAGCGTGTGACATGGTTTTGACAATTTCAATGTGAAAGACAGTGCGTGCTCTGGTAAACCACGAACGTGCGAAGACACTTAAAGCCAGGCGACACTATCGGCAGCCCTGAAGATGGTTTTCCGTGGTTTCCCATTTTCACACCAGGCAAATGCTGGGGCTGTACCTTAATTAAGGCCACGGCCGCTTCCTTCCAACTCGTAAGCCTTTCCTCTCCCATCGTCGCCATATGACCTATCTGTGTCGGTGCGACGTAAAGCCTCTAGCAAAAAAGCCAGGCGAAGTGTGTAGAAGACGATGGCCAATATTTCAATAAACAAAAAATGAATTTCCCTTGAATATTACGGAAAAACTCATGCATACACCTGGTATTTGCGTTTTAGAGAAACATTTTATATGGATTTAGCAATATAACAAAGGTCACCTTTGAACTCATGCTTTCTTCCAAAGTTCATATTCCATAAAGTATTTCCTACAGAATACAGACATGAATCCGAATACAAACTTCCCTGTTCATAAGTAACTGTGATCAATGGTCCGACATCTTGTTTGAATAGTCAGTATACTGACATTCTTTTTGGCACCGGGTTCGATTCCTGGCCAGGCTGGACATTTTCAAATGCATATTATTAATTCCTCCAACTCGATGACTGGGGTGTTTACGTTGGCCTTAATGCAGTTATTGTCATCTATGTATACGGTATCACATCGCACTACCAACTTCCACAAAAACACAGGCTATATCCCTTCGCATACGACCGGCGTCGGGAAGGTCATCTGGCTGTAAAATGGAGCCAAAATCTACGTTAAGCGTCGATCACAATAAAGTTGTTTGGTGACCATCAAGAAGAAGAATCAGACGCATATTAGATCAATAATTGTTAGAAAGAATGACTCGGATACTTGGTACGACTTTTTATTTAGATTGTGCTTTATATGAGTACTCAGACTTACACGTATAGATACATTTTTATTGCTAAAATATCGAGTGGGACCATTATTCAATTAATTTAAAAACAATTTAAAAGTTCTGCAACAAGGCCCGTTAAATGTATAATTAAAAGTGTGTGGTTCCACATGAGGGTTGCATGGTATTCATTGACTGTCAGTTTTATTGTTACAAAGGGAATAGAAATTGGATTTGTTGCAGAAATGTATTATCTATTAGTGTTACAATGTTTCCATTCGTTCAGAGTAAAATATAAATTCATGGCGTATTGTACAACGTGATACCTATACGTTATTCCTAATATCCATACTGTATTTTTATAGTAGCTTTCTTAAATGATGTGTCCTTTACTCTTATAATAGATATTCGCAATAACCTTATGTGAAGCCCTGAATTGAATGATGCCGTTGGTCATGGAGCAATTTGTACTGTTGATTTAACTCCATGCGAAGTAAGAATAATTATTTAAATCAATAAGGAAGTTACCATTTGAAATTATATCAGTTTTGTACAACATACAAATCCATACAGATACGGATCCAAACAACGTCTAACTAGACATTTGTACACTAAGTGAAGACCTAAGAAACATAAAAATACTAAAATTCTCTCAAATTCAATCTATTCAACAAATCCATTCAAATCATAATAGAATTCGAAATTAATCATTTCTAACCGAATATCTTTCAAATTCCACCGATCTTCTTCCACGGCTTACTAACAGCAATAAGGGAAACTAAAAAACCTCAGTATCGTTTTTGATAAAAATTTAAACTGGACAGACCACATTAAGGATGTTTGGCAAACAAGTTTCCCCCGTTTTCCCTCGAAAGTTTACGAGATTTCCTTTCATTAAATACTGTAACCGTACAACAGGGTTACAGACTCCATTCTGTATTTATTATTATTATTATTATTATTATTATTATTATTATTATGATTATTATTATGATTATTATTATTATTATTATTATTATTATTATTATTAACCCGATTCATTAGATTTTATATATTCTGTTTCTCATCATTTAGACTGTAATAATTAGGTATCATGTATATTATTGTATTTCATCATAGGTTAAGTGAATATGTTTGTAATTATTCTGTATTGTAGTAAGTGAGATTTGTTGGTTTCATATTGTCATGCTGTGGCTTGTAACTTTGGCTAGATGAGCTGGCATAGTATTTTGCAATCGAGGCTATGTTTAACTGGGAATGTTGTGTACAAGGAGATTTCCCGGTGACGCATTCGGTATAGTCATTCTCGGACCGCTTGGGTACGCTTAGACGACACATGACTGATGACATCAGTGCGTGGACACGTGATTGCGACCAAGTGTCAGTATTCGCCAGCTACTGTATGTGGAAGTGGAAGGGATGAACAGGAGTAGGGAGAGGAGTCGTCATCGCGAGGTTATATAAAGTCAAGGCGACGGTGGGGAGAGGTATTCTGTTCTTACTCAGTTCATAAGCAGTTGATATCGTGCAGATCATATGTAACAGTCAGATGTATCAAATGGAAGAAGTGGTCTTAGTGTGATGGTCAGAGCTAAGAGTTGTGTTTGAAGAAGTAATAATCGAGGAGGTCTACAAGTGGTGGTTGTATCCGAGCAGAGACGGGTACTATGCTGATAAAGAAACATCATCTTCTTGTGAGGATGGACTTCACAAGGTGCTTCAAGAATATTTTACAATTTCTTATAATATATTGAGTGGACGTAATTACATTGGAGCTCCCTACACGCGTACATGGTATGTAGGCCAACTCCTTGTGACATAAGAAGATTACAGCAGACGGCTCCCGACTTCAGCTCACAGGTTTTCCCAAGAATTTCAAGTTCAACAGCGGTGTATGCAGACAACAGGTAATTAAAGCATCAGACATGTTATGCATTCATAATATGAAGAAGAGTGTAATCAGCGGCGATATCACATCTCACTTCAAGTTCATGCCAATAGCTTTTTTGTTTAGATTAAATTTTTCTTTTCTTTGTACCGCAAATCTCACGATATATTTCTTTTGTTAAATTAAAAGACGTAAATGATTGTTCATTGTGACGTAAATTTAGTCATAAACTCAGTTTTATTTTTAATTATAATAAGTGATTCCAGTTCCATGTACAATCCTCAATTGTGGAAATGCAACAGTAATTTAATATTGTCCTGATCCATATCCCTGTATATTGCCAGATATGTGAGTTTATCACCTCACGCCTTGAGATAATTGATATAAGAGGTATGCTCTACCGAATTTTGTTGTTTTTCTTAAAAAAGCAACTGGCGCTCAAACAAATGTTATGTATATTGTGTGAAGGAGATGTAAGTATAAGAGTAGTGGTTGGAGTAGCCACAACGTGTCGCCAGCAACGTGGGACTCGAAAGGTTCAGAAAAAGTGTTTCTGAATGGCAATATACATGGATCAGTTCTTTTAATGAGTACGCACATGTTAAATTCACCGAGTAATGTTAGGAAGGTCATTTTGTTGAAGTTTGTATTTAAGGGGTAATGTCAGAGGAATTGCAAGGGGAAATAGCTTTGAGATCGCGAAAAATTAGTAGGAAACCGAAGATGGACAAGGATAGCAATATGCAGTCAGGTGATGAGGCTGAGGTTATTGTGTCCAAGGAAATCCAAGGTGGTAACATAAATAGGAAGTTGGTGACTAAGGTGGGACCTGCTGAAAGTCAGAAAATAGTAGAAACTGAGGAAAACGCTGTCATGCAAGATCAAAGTAAAGGGGTGATTGACCTTGGTTTATTTAATTTGCTGATGTCCAAAATGACTGAGCAGAATAATGCTATGAGTGAGAAAATTGAAACGGTCATTAGTGAGAAAATTGAATCTCAGAATAATATTATGAGTGAGAAAATTGAATCTCAGAATAATATTATGAGTGAGAAAATTGAATCTCAGAATAATATTATGAGTGAGAAAATTGAATCTCAGAATAATATTATGAGTAAGAAAATTGAAGCGGTCATTAGTGAGAAAATTGAAGCTCAGGGTATTAGTATTAATAAGAAGATCGATGATGTTAGTAATAAGATAGATCATAAGGTGTTAGAAATAAGTAAGCAAATTAATAATTTAGAAAGTAAGGTAAATAGGGAGTGTAGTGACATCAGAGCTGAGATGGAATTGGGTCGGAGCAATCTCCATACGGAAATAGAGCAAGTTAGTGAGACATGCATTAAACAAGGGCATAAGATTGATGAATTAGGTGCCAAGATCGAGTCTAATAAAGGAGAAATCAATGAGTTAGTAGAAGAAAGGTTTGAAAAGATAACCAATACAGTGGGGCAAGAAACTAGGAAATGTATTAGTAGGGTAGAACAGGTGGAAAGAAAACTTGGAGAAGTAGGTGATCTAGAGAGTGAACAAAAATCCTTATCACAGAAGGTGAGAGATTCGGAAGAAAAATTACAGGAGAAGTTAAGAAAAATTGAAGAAAAGGCTGAGGAAACATTGGAAGAAAAATTTCTGAGTTGCCAGAGAGTACTCCAGAAAGAAGTGCGTGATAGTAGAAATGTACGCGAAATAATTGTAAATAATGGTTTAATCACTAGAGATCATGACTTACCTAAGTTTTCTGGGAAAGAATTTAACCCGATGGAATTTATGAGAGTAGCAGAGAAGAAATTTGCTGTTCAATTAAGAGACAATATTATTAGCTGGGAAACTGTATTGGAGATCTTATCTAATGCTTTCGTAGGAGAGACTAAGTCTTGGTTTCAAGTATATAAAAGCTCGATGTCTAGTCTAACTGAATTTAAGGAGAAATTCATGGCTAAATTTTGGAGTGAAGGTGTTCAGAGTAGAGAGAGAGAGAGAGTAATGTTTGGCAGGTATAATTCTAACGAGGGTGTTAGAATGACTGAATACTTTTTGGCTCATGTTTTGGTGTGGAGAAATTTAGAATGTATTGGACCTGAGGCTGATATAGTTAGACTTATGGCTAAGCACTATCCCGATAGAATAAGAGAAGCTGTTTGTATGCAAAGAGTGGAGACTATTAAGGAAATGGAGATTTTGTTGGAAAGTTTTGATGCTTTAGGTAGTAGCTTGAATAATAGTAGAACACTAAATAGGAATGTAGAAGGAAGGAGTAACCAATCTAATAATCAGGACAGGACTATGAATAGTCGTAACTACAGAAGAGAATATCAGGAGAGACCTAATAATAATTTCCACAGGGAGAGAAATTATCAAAATAGTTCGGAAAATTTCAGGACTGGGAGGCGTGATTATGGTAATCAACCAGAAGCTGGGAGGCGGGAGAATACAGGCCATAATAATAATACTAATGACGCTAGAGGAAATAGGCAACAGGGGAGGCCGACTGAGGTGTGTAACCAACAAGTCGTAACCGAACCAAGTACTTTAAACGCGCAACGGACTGTATAAACAGGTCACTGAGACAGTCCGTAAATGGTGAGTTCACGTATAAGGTAGATAAGCATGTTAATGTCGACCAGCCTATAGTTGTAAGTGAACATGATTGTGACCTAAGTAGCAATAATTCAAATGTTTTAAGTGACGACTTAATCGTAGACAATAAATTTTATAAGTGTAATTTAAATTTAGATATAAGGCAAGATTTGTTAAGTGATCTTATATTATGCAATGAGGATAATTTAAGTAGTGTTACTGTTACACCGACGATTGAACTGCTGATATGGGGCAGAAAAGTTAAGATTTTGTTGGACTCTGGTAGTGAGAAGTCATGTGTAAATTCCAAGCTGTATGAGGAAGTTTTGAGAGAGAAGTATGAGGTAGCGGAAATTCCAGTGAGGAATACGTTCATCGTAACAGCTGTTGGAAACAAGTCTCAAAGAGTGAATAAACAAATAGCTGTCCCCATTAGCATAAGTGGAGAATGTATTTTCCAACCATGCTTAGTTGTGCCTAATTTAGTTTATGCCGTTATTTTAGGTACCGACTGGTTAACGTGTCACAAGGCTAAATTAAATTTTGATCTGTGTAATGTCAATCTTATTTGGGGAAAGAGTAGCAGGGAAGTCAGTTTACCATATGATGTTTTGTCAGAAATTAGTGCGAATAAAGTGTGTTCTAGTACGGAAGGATCTTGTGAAATTCCTAATATGAGGAAAAATATTGATGTCTGCCATGTGTCTATACAGAGCGATTCTAGAGATGAATTGTATGAGACAGTGGAGAAATGTAATTTAGCGGAAAGTCAGAAGGACGAATTGTGTGAATTATTGATATCACAGAGTGATGTTTTTAGTGACTGGCCTGGTAGAACACATCTTTACGAACACAAATTTAATGTTCTTGATAACTCAACTTTTGTAGGACCGAAATATCCCATTCCGTTAAAATACGCTAGCGCTGTTGAAGAGCAAATTGACATTATGCTAGATTATAATATAATTGAACCATCATGTAGTCCTAATTTGAATCCACTTGTTATTTTACCTAAGAAGGATAACACGGTAAGATTGTGCATGATAATTTTTGTAAGACTATATTGGATGAATTTGAGCTTGGTGACAAGGTTTTACTCAGAGTGCCACTCCCGTCATCAGCAGAAGCTGGTCAATTTTCTAAGTTTTTCTTGTTATATCAGGGATACTTCACCGTAGTGAAACGGATTGGGAAATGTGCTTATTCATTAGAAGACAAGGAAGGAAATATCGTAGGCACATACAATATAAGAAATCTTAAGAAATATATCATGTGAGTTTGTTGATTAATTTTCATTATTATGTTAATTCACCATATTTTATGAAGCTGGCATTGCGAACAGGACTTCAGTGAAATTAGCGTGTGTTGTGATAATAAGTGAGGCACGGCAGTGCAATAAACTCCAGTGCTTGGAGACAGTGTATATAATGAAATGTCTTCGAGAATTACTATTGAACACTCAATGAACGTTTGAAACGACAGAAGTGAGAAATAATACTTTATAATCAAAGTGAAAATGATAATTGATCAATGTTTTATATGTGTAACAACGAACATCCAGATGGATGATACTATGTACCCAATTTGTAAAGGGCAATTTTATACATGTATCTATGGTGTACTCGATTTCATGTGATTAGGTATATATTTCATGAATCAATCGATTCATTTAATCGATTATTTCATGAGGGAGGCGTTCTGTAACCGTACAACAGGGTTACAGACTCCATTCTGTATTTATTATTATTATTATTATTATTATTATTATTATTATTATTATTATTATTATTATTATTATTATTATTATTATGATTATTATTATTATTATTAACCCGATTCATTAGATTTTATATATTCTGTTTCTCATCATTTAGACTGTAATAATTAGGTATCACGTATATTATTGTATTTCATCATAGGTTAAGTGAATATGTTTGTAATTATTCTGTATTGTAGTAAGTGAGATTTGTTGGTTTCATATTGTCATGCTGTGGCTTGTAACTTTGGCTAGATGAGCTGGCATAGTATTTTGCAATCGAGGCTATGTTTAACTGGGAATGTTGTGTACAAGGAGATTTCCCGGTGACGCATTCGGTATAGTCATTCTCGGACCGCTTGGGTACGCTTAGACGACACATGACTGATGACATCAGTGCGTGGACACGTGATTGCGACCAAGTGTCAGTATTCGCCAGCTACTGTATGTGGAAGTGGAAGGGATGAACAGGAGTAGGGAGAGGAGTCGTCATCGCGAGGTTATATAAAGTCAAGGCGACGGTGGGGAGAGGTATTCTGTTCTTACTCAGTTCATAAGCAGTTGATATCGTGCAGATCATATGTAACAGTCAGATGTATCAAATGGAAGAAGTGGTCTTAGTGTGATGGTCAGAGCTAAGAGTTGTGTTTGAAGAAGTAATAATCGAGGAGGTCTACAAGTGGTGGTTGTATCCGAGCAGAGACGGGTACTATGCTGATAAAGAAACATCATCTTCTTGTGAGGATGGACTTCACAAGGTGCTTCAAGAATATTTTACAATTTCTTATAATATATTGAGTGGACGTAATTACATTGGAGCTCCCTACACGCGTACATGGTATGTAGGCCAACTCCTTGTGACATAAGAAGATTACAGCAGACGGCTCCCGACTTCAGCTCACAGGTTTTCCCAAGAATTTCAAGTTCAACAGCGGTGTATGCAGACAACAGGTAATTAAAGCATCAGACATGTTATGCATTCATAATATGAAGAAGAGTGTAATCAGCGGCGATATCACATCTCACTTCAAGTTCATGCCAATAGCTTTTTTGTTTAGATTAAATTTTTCTTTTCTTTGTACCGCAAATCTCACGATATATTTCTTTTGTTAAATTAAAAGACGTAAATGATTGTTCATTGTGACGTAAATTTAGTCATAAACTCAGTTTTATTTTTAATTATAATAAGTGATTCCAGTTCCATGTACAATCCTCAATTGTGGAAATGCAACAGTAATTTAATATTGTCCTGATCCATATCCCTGTATATTGCCAGATATGTGAGTTTATCACCTCACGCCTTGAGATAATTGATATAAGAGGTATGCTCTACCGAATTTTGTTGTTTTTCTTAAAAAAGCAACTGGCGCTCAAACAAATGTTATGTATATTGTGTGAAGGAGATGTAAGTATAAGAGTAGTGGTTGGAGTAGCCACAATACGATGGAATTTCCTATAGAACTTGCACTCAGGAGATGGTGGGTTCGAACCCCACTGTCGGCAGCCCTGAAGATGGTTTTCCGTTCTTTCCCTTTTCACACCAGGAAAATGTTGGGGCCACAGTCGATTTCCTCCCACTCCTAGTCCTTTTCTATCCCATCGTCACCGTAAGACCTATCTGCGCAGTGCGACGTAAATAAAACTGCATCTTTGACCATGATGATGTAATGTACAGGAGTGTAAACAGCGCACGCAGTTCTAAACGTCAGCGAGCTTATGATGAAAATATGTCTAAATATTGTCGTTTATCACCTTGTGTTGAATAGATGTCATAGTAATGTTCACCAGATGGTCTTCCTTGTCCAGGATAATCTCTGTAAAGGTAAATCAAGTCATCCGAGAACGGATCTTAAATTCTTGTTCTCATAAATATCATACCCACAAGGTCATAAACCTCTTCTCTGCTAAGTTTTCCGATTTCCCGCAGGGCATTATCCGTTCTTTCATTCATACCATTATAATTCGTCTGCGGAATATTTGAAAAGATGATAACATACCATCATTAAAACTAGAATATTGTGTCTCCAGCTTTCTCAGTATTTCTGTATTTCGTAGAGCTGCAGACAATAATTGAATGCGATCGTGCATGAACAGAAAGCTCCTATATGTAGTGCTGGAGGAATGTTCTGATGAATCCATGGGCGATAATGTCGATACTCAACCATTTTCAGAAAATAATTCATCTGTCGTACAGGGTCTCTCAGTGGATCAAAACGCTATTTTGGACATATAACGCGCAAAGAAGGTAGCTTTAAAATTTCGACTGTTGAGGGAAAAGCATAACGAACCAAACCACGAAGACGAGTACCAACGGGATGGATCTACATGCTGAGTGACCCCTTACAGAGTACTCTCCGACTAACCATACTTAAGGCTTCGGTTAGGGAAGACTGTCAGACTATGTCCCATCAGTTCACTGGCTGAATTATAATAGTCACGACGTCTCAGACATGGGCAAATCGAATATGGAAAACGAACTGATACCTGTAACCGTGCCTTCCTGGAATTGCCTTCCCGTAGTAATAAGAGACATGCCTAGCAGAAAAAGCATATTGACTTACGGAATTAGCACTTTTTTTTGATAGTCGCTTTACGTCGCACCGGCACAGAGATAGGTCTTATGGTGACGATGGGACAGAAGAGGGCCAGGAGTGGGAAGGAAGCGCCCGTGGCCTTAATTAAGGTACAGCCCCAGCATTTGCCTCGTGGGAAAATGGGAAACCACGGAAAACGATCTTCACGGTTGCCGACAGTGGGGTTCGAACCCACTACCTCCCGAATAGCACATATTTTAGCCTGTAGAAATAGTCTAATATCTTCCAAGCAAGTCTTTCGTTTAGAATAATTTATTTTTTACCTTATCGTTCAAGTTAATTAGATACCGGTATAACATTAACTTAGTAGTTGTATAATGTAGTGTTTTTTTCTATATTTGTTTACAACTTGCTATACATCGGCTACGTCTTAGAGAGACAATTGGATAGGAATGGGATGGGAGTGGAGAAAAAGCGGCTGTGGCCTTAACTAAGATACAGCCCCAATATTTGCCTGGTGTGAAAATGGGAAACCACGCAAACGCGTCTTCAGAGCTGCCGACATTGGGGCCCGAACCCACTATTTCCGGAATGCAAACTCACAGCTGCACGAACTTAGCCGCACAGCTAATTCGCCCGGTATAATGTAGTGCGGATGACACGGTTTGTCATGACAGCAGGCATCATAATCCCCTCATTGCCATGTAAAAGAAGTGCATAATAATAATAATAATAATAATAATAATAATAATAATAATAATAATAATAATAATAATACATAGAGCACATTCAGCCCTTCTTCTAATGTTGGAAGCGAGCTACTAACAACGGAATTACTGCTCTCATATTTCCGCAACCAGCAGCATAATAAATTTCGACCCGTTGAACCTATGATATATGAACCATATATTGGTTACTCGCTGGCTGAACGGTCAGCGTACCGGCCTTCGGTTCACAGGATCCCGGGTTCGATTCCCGGCCAGGTCGGGGATTTTAACCTTAATTGGTTAATTCCAATGGCACGGGGGCTGGGTGTATGTGTTGTCTTCATCAACATTTCATCCTCATCACGACGCGCAGGTCGCCTACGGGAGTCAAATAGAAAGACCTGCATCTGGCGAGCCGAACCCTTCCTGGGATATCCCGGCAATAAAAGCCATACGACATTTCATTTTTACTATGTTGGATGCAGTTATCTCATATCTAAATTAGTGAGTTTACTCGAGGTTTAATGAAGCTGGACAAGAACAATGTTGGGAAAGGATTAATATAAGGTGATACCTTCTTTTTTCTTTGCTGGTTAGTTTACGTCGCACCGACACAGATAGGTCTTATGGCGACGATGGGATAGGAAATGCCTAGGATCGGGAAGGAAGCAGCTATGGCCTCAATTAAGGTACAGTCCCAGCATTTGCCCGGTGTGAAAATGGGAAACCACGGAAAACCCTCTTCAGGGCTGCCGACAGTGGGGTACGAGCCACTATCTCCCGGATGCAAGGTGATATCAAAGCATGTAACAATGCTACCTCGAAGAAACCAGGGTAAGCCTCACTCTGTGCAGAAACTGGCCGTACTGACTTCTAAATTTGAAACACTGCTTAAGAATATTTTAAAACTATTTTGCTAAATAAATTCTACAGCAATGGCTCGTTGTGCTCATTAGAGAATGGGTCGACTTAAAGAAAATGTTTATTCAGTGTTTTAATGAAACACTGTCATAACTCAGATGATGGACGCGTGAAGCAATATGAGATATTTCTAAGGTCATGGTCTTGTTTTTTCTGATAACTTGTTTGTAGTCCCGAGATCTTACTGGGAGTTCTACTGTATATTCAAATTAGAACAGTCACTCTTTGCTACATTCGGAATAATGACTCAGGCCATAAAGTATATCATAAGCAATTTCCTTTCTTTCCATTTTTAAAACATTTTTTTTAGTGTTTTCTCGTTGAATTTACATATTGAATGTTTTCGGCGACGCAAAGGTGGGAAATAGAAAATGAGATGATTTTAAAGGTAGCTGCCGTGGCCTTCATTAAGATACAGCCCCAATATTTTCCTGATGGGGGACCACGGAAAACTAGCTACAGAGCTGCCGAAGTTGGGATTCGAACCCTCCATCTCCTCTCCACAGCACTGACCCTAACTGTGAGCTTACAGCCTTCCGCTACCTTCCCAATCCTAGACTTTTCCTATTCTTACGACACCGAAAATCTTCCGATGTGTTTGTTCGACGTTAAACGACCAGCAAAAATAGCATATATACTAGGGCGTATGGGTGCAAAACATGCATACAGTACATATATATATATATACACATTTATATAAATTTGTCTTTATCTGTTTACCCTCCAGGGTTGGCTTTTCCCTCGGACTGAGCGAGGGTCCCAACCTCTACCACCTCAAGGGCAGTGACTGGAGCGCGAGACATTGGTCGGGGATACAACTGGGGAGGAAGGCCAGTACCTCGCCCAGGTGGCCTCACGTGCTATGCTGAACAGAGGCCTTGTATGGGGATGGGAAGACTGTAAGGGATAGAAAAGCAGCCGTGGCCTTAAGTTAGGTACCACCCCGGCATTTACTTGGAGGATAATTGGGAAACCATGGAAAACCACTTCGAGGATGGCTGAGGTGGGAGTCGAACACTCCTCTACTCAGTTGACCTCCCGAGGCTGAGTAGACCACGTTCCAGCCCTTGTACCACTTTTCAAATTTCGTGGCAGAGCCGGGAATCGAACACAGGCCTCTGGGGGTGGCAGCTAATCACTTTAACCACTACACCACAGGGACGGACACATTTACACATGTTTATAATGGACTATTATGCCTTTCAGTGTTTAGCTTGGAAGCCTGAATTAACTAAGCATCTCAACAACGCTGCATTTACAATTGTCTCTTTTCAAGTCGTTATCTCTTATCGCTAAATAATTAGAAACTGTGTCTAACAGTCATCTCTTTAGTCTCCATCCTCTGTTATTCCCAATTTCTCGACCGAGTTCATTACTGTCCTAAGTAACCATTCATCCTCTACTCACCTCACATGACAGCATAAAAGCCACTTCATAGGCAGAACTCCATCCTTCGGGTTGTCCGGCTCTTTGACTGAATGGTCAGCGTAGTGGCCTTCGGTTCAGAGAGCCCTTGGTTCGATACCCGCCGTGTCGGAGATTTTAACCTTAAATGGTTAATTCGCCTATGCTCCGGAAATGGGTGTTTGTGTTGTTCCCAACATACCTTCAACTGATACACCACACATAACACTATCCTCCGCTGAAATAACGCGCAGACGCCGCCAATTGAAAGGGCTGCACCAGGCTGGCAATAGCCACACGAAATTATTATTATTATTATTATTATTATTATTATTATTATTATTATTATTATTATTATTATTATTATTATTATCTCCACCGTGTTCATTCATCACCTATTCTTCATTGTCAGTTCTTTTCTGGTATAGTTATAATCTATTTGTAACAGCCATAATTCTAGCTAATTAATAGCCTCTTACTTTCAGTTTGTAAATGAGATATCTGGAGCCTACCCAGGTCAAACTCCTTTCTAAATTTCCACACAACTGATCCCTCCCTGCCATGTTATAATTTTTAGCAAATGAACCATGTAAACTATGAATAATAAGGGTCATGGATTGCCTCCTTGTCTAACCACTTTAATACTCGTAATTTTTAGTAAGGAATTTTCTCTACTGTCTATGCTATTCTCTCCAAGGCCAGATTATATGTATGTAATTGGTTGTGAATGCTTCTATTTTTATGGCTGTTTAATTTTCCGATCTGGAAACTGTGAGGTGTAAAATTTTCTCGTTGGCAGCACTGTAAAATGCGTATTTAGTTTGGTTACAGTAAGAGTAGTGAGCACATGGATCTAATAGCTGAAGTAGCAAAGACATGTTAAGAATTATTGTTGCCGTGCCGTTACTTTACGTGGAATTCTTCCATACAGTACTACGCACAATACAAAGAGTGGCTAGTTTTCGAAGTTTTTTTGAAAAGGACCAGCTTTCAAAGATTAAAAGCCCACATAATCCGCAATAAAGGCTGTTGCTGAGTGAATAATGATCTGGTGTTAACGTATCCACAAAGACGCACACGAGATGCTGTCAGTTGGTACAATTATTTTATTCACATCTATTTACAAATTAACACAGATATAACCTTAATGACAGTATCACAAACAAAAGACTACACTCTGAGAACATCAACAAAGCCGCCATTTTGAAAAAAAGACAATCGCTGCAGATGGAGATTACAACCTTGAAACACATTTGAAACAGATGACTACCGACTGCCTACCGCGGCATGTCAGTTAACACAAGTTCACCAGTGAAACTCTTCCTACACCATAACTTTACTAACGAAAACATTCTAACCAATAGCTCTCTGTCATCGTCAAGATCGTCTCCTTATGTGTGTCCTGACCAGGCTTCCATAAAGATACGTTACAAAAACTACCTTCGCGAAAATTCGAGAGTGTCTAATACATAGATTACAATGTATAGAATATTCTTCATCGTTCTAGTGCCTATTACAATTCTGGAAGGTACAGTGTGTTTCACAATTATGGATTAAATTTTTATAATCTGGTAAGAATAAATTATAATATTAATTTGCAGGTAATTACATTAACTGAACTCATATACATATTTATGTTTCGTCACATAACTTCACAAACAACGCGATCGTATCGCAATAATAATACAAATACTAACTGGATATAACAATTCATAGCCATACATACAAATAATAATAATAATAATAATAATAATAATTGTTACCGTATTTTTGTGGTAGGTAGCGGTGAAAGAAGGTGCGGGGGTGAACAGGTCTCAGGCTACGAAATTAAAGTTAATTTAAAATTTAACAAGGTTATATTTTCTTTCCAAAATTCAGAAATAACACGAATGGCAGGTACAGAGTAGCAAGGCAACAAAAGTACAATTACAGTATTTACAGGATTTGGGCTTCGAGCCCCGAACTCGCAATTCTTGGGCAACTAGCCCAACTTTACCTCAAAACAAGATTTAACAGAGGGGCAGAAAACCCCGTTCATGCCCAGGAGCACTTGCTCTAAATTACACAGAAAAGCCTCCTCGAGGCATACAACACTCAATTTTCGAGAAAGAGCCACTCGCTCTTAACTTTAAGCCTATCAAAGGCCACACCAAACTCCACCTTCAAGTTGTCCTCTAAGGACATAGACACAGGGGTAAAATACCCAACCTACTGAGGCCTATTAAGTGAGAAAAAGGTTAATTACATGACCTCTAAAATAACAATTTGAGAGGAGGCGATCTGCACTCCTAATACATTTTGATTAAAACCTAATCTGGCTCTAGGCCGCTAATGCAAGGGCTAATCCCATACTACAGAGGTGACTTTAGAAAAGAACAATTTACATTACATTCAGGAAGGATCGGTTGTGAGAAATAAGTTCACCTCAAAACAATATGAGTGGGTGCTCGAGAGGGTTAAGCACTCTCTATCCCAATATGTAGCTTTAAAAGAGAATAGATGCTAAGAGTCTTTACATTTTAGGGAAAGTTACATGGTAGAAACGCTTCGGACCCGCCCCGAGAGTTAAACTGCTGAGCTAGCAAGAAAAGAAGTTATTAAAAGGCCATTACCTTGGTGTTGAACTGCTCCCCGAAGAAAGAGGCGCTTCCCGCCCCCTGCTATGTACCTTACACACTGAAAGATGGTACTGAAGTGGCGCAGAGACCCTAAAATCAGCAGTTTATATACTCTCGCGGAAAGTTCGAGGCGTTTCAGGAAAGAAAACACCCGCCCACAATCATTTATTGGTTAGGGTTAAGCAGCATATCCAATAGGAAGAAGAAACCCCTTATTGGTCGTAAATTAATTAAAGAAATTCGGGATTGGCTAAATTCAAAACAAGGGGAAAGAAAGGGTTATACAGCCAACTTAAACAATAACAGAAAGAAATTTAACAAGAAACAAACTTTTGAAATAAAAATTTCTCCAAAAAACAGTTCTTTCACTTCGCACTAGGGTGCACCATTGTAGTTTTTCAGTAGTGACCTCTAGAAGAGAAAGTTCACACTTCTTGCTACAGGTAAAACAAAAATACATCAAAAACGACCCAGTTCAGAAACTTCAAAATTTCCAAGTAGTGACATCTTCTGAGAAACTTGAAAATTAATACATTAGATAAAGTTCGGACTTCCTCCAGCAGAGGAGTTTCAACTGGCGCAAATTTTAAATTAGCGGCGTGGAGGTGTACCGCCCGGTACAATAATAATAATAATAATAATAATAATAATAATAATAATAATAATAATAATAATAATAATAATAATAATAATAATAATAATAATAATACTAATAATAATAATAATACGAGCTCGTTCTTGTAATATTTACCCATGGATGAGTGAATATTGTTTTCAAGTTATATCCGTTTATCTCACTTGCGTCAGTGTGACTATCAGGGAATTAGAAGAACCTCTGAACATTCGTAAGCCACAAGCCTTCAAAATTGTACTCGGATACCTTCGTGTGAAAACTATTGTTATATAATAGCGTATCAGATCAAGTAGAATTGGGTTCCGAGAAACGATCTCTCACTTTGATATCAGGGGCCCTCGATGTGTCTACGACGTAATCGCAGATGTTGAAGGCTGGGTATATCAGTATTCCCTCAGTGAAAGAAACAGGCAGTGATCTACCTTTTCCCAAATGAAGATTCTGCTGGCAAGGTCAATAGTGAGCAGATCAGTAGTGATTGATTGAAGGTAATATCAGTACAATATTAACTGCAGTTGGCTATGTCACTATTATTGCACTTCAGGAACAAAACATAGTAAATGCCGACTAGCTTGCTACAGATCGTCTCATCAAAGTATTGACAGGATTGGCAGAGAGGGGACTCTTGTGAGAAATACGTTTCTCCACACATAACGTATATGGCATTGAAAATAATGAAATTTCTGCTGGTAGGGCTGGTGGATCAAATACTATGAAGACTAAATATGATTTTCTTGTAATACTGTAGGTTTACAACGAAAGCAGATCAGAAGGTGGATCGTTTTTGCAAACGCAGAAGAATTCTGTTACTTTCTAATTAGAGGCCTCACTTCTAATTTCATGTAAGCTAAAATTGTAGTTATTATATTCACCATTGTTTTTAGTTTTCTTTGCCTTTATTTTAGTGTATTTTGTGTGTATACAGGTGATTAATATACAGTAACTGCCACTGGGAAGGTAACGCCAGTTTAGAGTAATTGAGAATATTCTACTGCGTTGGACTATTGATTTATTGCTTTTCCTTTATAAGTTGCAAATTTTGTCTCACTCCTAATCTATATTGACAGTCCATCATCGTATTAGAAACATCAATCACAGAATGTCAATTCACTGTAGAAATTGTTTCAGGTTTTCTCATCATACTAAGCACAAGTTTCGCAGACATACATCAACCTGAATTTGAGAGGATACGGGAAGTATATTGGATAAGTTTAAGGAACTTTCGGTATAATTCTGATAAAATACTTATTTCCGAACTTAATAATTACAAATATAAAACTTAGAAATACGTTATATAATTAAAATAAAATTAAAATTATGAATTGCTTGTTGACAACCATATATATATATTCTAGTTATAATATTTACTAATGGTACCAAAAGTAACACTTGTTTTACATTAAAACCATTATTATCTATAGGACACAAACAGCATAAAATTCCACGTATCAATTGGGTCCACGTAATCGCTCACAACAGTAACAAGAGTCGGTAGGTGTAATGGTAGTGTTTATTAAGTTTTTGCGCATTGTATATCATCTTCGGTGATGTGACCTTATCGGTCATGTACATATTTATTTATTAATTATTTGGCAGTGAAAAACCTTTGTAAAGCTCCCTCGTACTTGTTACAAAAAGTTGCATTAGGTTGCACATGCTTACACAACCTTTGTAACCTGCTAAACACCACTCCGTCTTAACTAAAAGGATACACAGGTAGAGAGAGAGGGAAGAAAATCTCAAGCCAGAAAAATCGATAATGATACCGTCACCCGTTGAAAAAATGGCCGAACACGATGTTGCCAGCTCGCGAATCGCATTATTTTGATGAGATTTCGAGACATGCATAATATTTAATATGAGAAACCTCGGGATGTTATATGATTTAATTATAGACATCTGCCAAAATTCTAATTCTTTATAATATATTAACGTGTGGAAGAATACGCAATCGTTGCATTATATAACTAGCTAAGCGTCCCTTGTACGCAGCACCCTCATGGAAGACATTGTTGGGGCATTATTTTGATAATTAATTTTGAATAAATGGCCGAACATTTCAGGTTCCGCACATAACCAGACTACTTAAGAATCTGAGTCACACGTTTGAGAGTATTACCGATGTCATACGACACGTGGAACTATTAATTAAAAGAAAGTAGTGGGGACTATCCATTGTCTCTTGCATGGAAGGGGGAAAGTTTATAAAAGGAACCGCGATGATGACAACCCATCCACTTCACGCGAAGGATCCAAAGCAGAACCACGGTTGATGGTGTTCTGATCTATTTAGTGTTTCAGACTGTAAATGTACAGTTTATATCTTCGAGACTATTGTAATTGTCTACAAACAATAGTATTTTAAAAAAAAGTTGAAGTTATGTGATCGCCAGAACGGTATAATTGTAACTTTTTAAGTGATGCAACGAGTATTTTCATTATATTGTAATAATTGTCTGTTTTGTGTTAAAGTGACGCAACAAGTCTTAATCTCATAAAAAGTGTTATAAGTGTAGAAGATAACCATTGGAATATGAACGTGCTCAGCGGGAATAGCAACGGACATGAACCCGTGACCAACGTCAACACCATGGAAGCTTAAAAGGAAAGAATCAGGGTCTTACCCGGGACCCGAACCTTGGATTGGTACGACATGATGATAAGTACTAAAATGAAATAATTTTTTAATAAATGCGCGGTTATTCATTATGCAGATCACGTAAATTAGGTTAGACATGTAAATTGCATGTATTTCTTTTTAATTAGAAAGAGAACTTGTGAGTGGTCTTCATATTCATTTATGTTCATTTCATGGAATTTATAGTCTACTCCATGGGCTTAAATATATATATAATTAACGTAATGCATGTATTTGACGTGATGATAAAATATTAGTTAGTCAGAGTGCTTAGATTAGGTAAATGTAATAGATAGTGGATTTGTTTTTGGCACTGAGCCGAGCCGTAATTTTGTATAATTTATTTACGTGATATCCAAGCTTATTATCATAATGCATGGTGATTATGCTTGTAAAAATGGATTATCGACTGTTAACATTAGGATAGCAAGGCACTCTTATTTTCATGTAATTCGCATGATGATATATTTGTAGACGGCTGTATTAATTATATGCGTAACTTGTGACATGCCTAGACATCGAACAAACGCCTCCCTATTGAGATTAGCGTTTTCTTTTAATGTCGAATAATTTCCCTTTCTAAATATGAGAATATCCTTATGGATATGTTTAAAATCCATATTTGATTTTATTGATTTGATTTTAAAATGTAGGAAAAACCTAGGCTGTATTCTGTAATCGGATGGAATCGAAGCTGGTCATTCTGAGTTAAGGGATGTGAATATGAGACAATGAACAGTGGATTGATATTGTATTATATAATTGTGGCAGGACAGTGAATTTATAAGCCAGTGGAGCTTTGGAAATATGATATGAGAATATATAATGAAATAAGATTATTTAACAAATATGTGTTCCAAGGGAAACGATTTGCTTTCACCTTGAGATGTTGAAAGGATATTCCTGCCACACCGAGCCATTATTAGCCGCGCTTTGACGTCCAGAAATTTACGATGAGGGGAGAGTGAAAAGGGTTTGGCTCTTGAAGAGGGTTACCGTATGTTGTATTGTTCGAGCTATTCCGCTTAGAATGAAAGCTGTATGACACCGATTATTGTTTAAAAGGGTTCTTTGACTTTTTCATGTATGATCTTATAATAATATTTAACTAACTGGAACGCTAGTATTTTCATTTATTTGTTGACCATATGATTAATTAAGAAAGGCAGTTTTATTAGTCCCGTTTGTCGACGCCATCTTCGATATCATTGGTTCGAGTTCAGGGGCAACCATGGATTTTTGTTGTCACATTTTTTTTATATATACAGCCAATTGCATGTATATATTGTTATTGTTTATTTTCATAGTGTGTACATATTTTCCTTTTTATACATTCTTTTAGTCGTGTTTCACTCTTTATGTGGATGACAAATCGAGTTTATTTTTCGTAATTTTTGTCATTGGATCCATTGGGATGTGGGTTCGATTTCTGGACCCAACATCAGTCATTTTATTTTGATTAGGATTATAACGACTAGCATTCATTTATTCTTTGTTTATTTTTGTAATATAATTAATTTAGCTAGGTGACCACTTCAAGTTATCTTCAATTTAATTTGTTGTATAAATAATTGCTCCTTCTGATAGTGAAGAAAGTTACTAATGATAACCGTCGCATTTGTAAGGATATTTCTGATTTTTTTTATTTGAAAAGTATGTTATACAAATTATGATGTAATATTTATCATCATGTCGGGAAGAAGAAAGAAGTAAAGGAGAAATAAAATTTTTGACACTTTACAATTTGTATTTAGTCCATTGGACATTGCATATTCAATATTAATATACTATAAATATTCAGGATCAACCTTTAATTAATTTGATTTATCAAGGCTCAATAAATAGGTATTTAAATTTTTGCCTGCCTGTCATTTTGCCGAATAACATTGTATCCCAGGTTTCCTTCCGTTCATTTATGCCTTTAAGCTAGCTATGTGTTATTTTCTTTGATCTTCTGCCGCGAACGTACCATGGCCTTGGGAGGTCGGTGGTTTGATTCTTTGGAACGGAAGGGTGCAGTAGACCCTTGCACGGTCGGAAGAGCATTTGCTCACCCATCATTCTGAATTTTTTTGTTCCTTCCTGATGAGGTGGCATTTGACTCTAGACTAAAAAGGTCCCTTTCCATCAGGCGCTTTGGCGTATGGTGCTATATGGCAGTATCCCGATTTTTTTTTAGGGATTATCATGCTGTCATTTGGTTCTATGCGGCAAACGGCGTGGGGTGAATAGGTTGCATTTGGCGCCCAGCGTTTTGGCATTTTCGGCATTTTTAGGCATTTACAATGTTTGGTATTTTCGGCATTTTCGGAATTTTTGAATTTTTCAGCATTTTCGGAATTTTTCGGTGTTTTCGATAGAGATAATTTCAAATGATAACTTTTGCGAAAATGGGCGTCAGGCATGGTAATGCCATATTTAGGAATATAGGACTGACCAATTCTTATATGAAGGAACACGATGGTTGTTCAATTTATGGGATGCTGATAATTGGATTAGTATGCGAAGTGAATGACAGATTAAAATTAATGTGATATTTATGGCAAAATGAAAACATAGTCGTGATTATAGTCTAAGTGACGATAACCAGGACAGTCATTCATAGTAATTGAGGTACCCAAAATCATGTAGGGATTTAATTAAATCCCGGGAAACAATAAAATGGTTTTCCCAAATCTGAGGAAAAATGAATATCGATACCCTTCAGGTAATCGTATTCATGGGTACTTGTCAGGAGGTACTGGTTGTAACAGGCCTCATTACTCATAGTGAATCATTTATTAAATTTGTGTTAGTGTTTCGCGGTAGGTAAAAGTGACCTCAGGCCTTTACTGTTTGTTGTTAAGTGGCAGTAAGTTAGGATTCATGTGGAAAGTTTTGGGACGATATTACCCAGTGTATTAGGTGTATCTGCCTCAATACTGGAAGGATGGCCTAATTTATTGGCATATACCACCTGTGTTGGTATTTAACTTGCGATATTTTTATTATACGAACTTATTCAAAAATAATAATAATAATAATAATAATAATAATAATAATAATAATAATAATAATAAAAATATAATAATGATAGGCTACATATTTGAAATATTGTGATGAAAGGTACCCTTGATAAATTATACTGTTGAATAATTTTGAGATAGCTGTATTCAAGCTATATAATTAATTCAAGTCACATTGTTGTGAAAATTTTATGATTTTGGATTAAGTTGACCTTGAATTGGATTCATTTTCAATTTGATTTCTCCTAATCCGAGGTTCGAGTTAAGGGGGGCCCATTTTATTGAAATATTGTGTAAAATGGATATGGAAGCCATGAGGGCTCTGATAGAGGAAGTTAAAAATATGATAGGTCAGAATAGTGAAGACATTAAAGTGAGTAATAAAAGGTTTGAGGACATTAATGAAAATATGAAAGTGATTGATCAGAAGATAGGTCAGAATAGTGAAGACATTAAAAAGAGTAGTGAAACAGTTAAGGATATGATTGATCAGAAAATAGATCAGAGTAATGAAACAGTTAAGGACATGATTGATCAGAAAATAGATCAGAGTAGTGAAACAGTTAAGGACATGATTGATCAGAAATTAGATCAGGTTAATGAACATATGGAGAGAATACAGAAGGAGTGTAAGGAAGGGAGAGATGAAATTAATAAACAGATGGGGAACTTTAACGTACGGTTGGAAGAAACAATTGAACGTTATGATGAACTGGTAGGACAGATAACGGGGTACCAGACACAATGTGAAAGGAACACAGCAGAGTTAGAAAAACGACTGGATAATACGCACGAAAAACAGGAACGGCTAGAAAACTCGTTAGGCACGGTAATTGAGCGCGTCGAACGTGTTGAGGCTCAGACATTAAGTATGGCGGAACAAATCGATGTTCATATTCAAACGGTGACAGATCACCAGGAAAGTACAGATAGGATAATAGAAGATGTTAAAAAGGAGGTCCATCAAACTCAGGTCGATATGCATGACATTCGGAACCAAACCAATGCGTCGAAACAGGAAATTGTTACCAACGTGGATAAGCGAATATCTGAGGTCAGAAAACAGGCATTCGATGGAATAGTCACGGTCCAAGAGGAGGTACGGAGGAATGAGGATAGGACGTCAGATAGGATCGAGGAATGGTCGCATAAGATGCAAAAGACGAAGATAAAAGTAGATATACATGACGACCTTGTACATGAATTGAAAGAAAAGATTGAGAAATTGGAATTACAAGAGGTATCAGAGAATAAGCAGTATCGACCATCCGAAGAACTAAACTGGGAACCACCAGAAAAGAAGATGAAGACCAGTCATGAATACCTAAACATGGAAGTGAATGCTGCTTCAAAGAATGAGGCAAAACAGTCTATATCATCGAGGAAGTCGGACATAAGAAAGAAGAAAAAGAAGACGCATAGTACCACGAAAGGTTCGAATTGGAGACCACACCTTAGAAGAAAGAAGAATGGATCGTCAGGCCAACGGAAAGGACAGTATCATATCAAACGATACTGTTACAAGTACGGACGGTGTACTAGTCCGAAAAGATGGTACTCGAGGAGAAGAAGTCGACGCAGAAGAGGATCGAAGCCACAACCCGCGAAGTGGAAAGAAAAAGTAGATGGGCGAATTTTGAATCCCAGACGATACGTGGAGCAGCGGGAACGTAATCGACAGAACAGACGGAAGACAGCCGTGTTGCAGCAAGCAACTGAATATGGAGGTCCAGAGTTGCAAACTCAAGGGGACATGAGCAGAGATCCTGAATGGAAGTCTTTAGTGATGACATACGATCCAGAAGCATCGACATCATTAGGACATTCTGGCAGGAAAAGAGAGAAGAAAGATTAAAGTGTCAAACTCTATCTTCAGAGTAGTAGTATAAGGGACATTAAAGTAAATACCTATATTTCAGATTGTGATCCCAGATTGAAGGAAACTGTACTTGATAAAATAAAATCAAAAATCATATTACCCACCAGGAAGCATTAGAGCAAATTTGGACCAGCCAGACCAGAACTCCGAGGAGGAAGGAGAGGATCAAGATGAAGATGATGACAACATTCCACAGGATGAAGAAGATGAGAATCTTGAGGAAGCTGAAGTCCAGATGACAAGGATTGAAAACCAGGAAGACGAGGATATCCCATGGTGTCAAGATTGTGAAAAATTAGAACAACGTCGAGAAATTTTGGGTCAACTTGCTTTTATACTCGAACGGGATAACCAAAGGTTTAGGGTTGAAAACCGAGAGCTTTTGAGAACAATACACTGCCGAAGAGACCACAATTAAATATGTAAATGAGAGTTTCTTCAAAAAATTGAAATCAGTCAAGAAATTTGAAACCCTTTCCAAATTTCTTGAGTCCGACGGAGAGGCAGATGTGACCTTATCGGTCATGTACATATTTATTTATTAATTATTTGGCAGTGAAAAACCTTTGTAAAGCTCCCTCGTACTTGTTACAAAAAGTTGCATTAGGTTGCACATGCTTACACAACCTTTGTAACCTGCTAAACACCACTCCGTCTTAACTAAAAGGATACACAGGTAGAGAGAGAGGGAAGAAAATCTCAAGCCAGAAAAATCGATAATGATACCGTCACCCGTTGAAAAAATGGCCAAACACGATGTTGCCAGCTCGCGAATCGCATTATTTTGATGAGATTTCGAGACATGCATAATATTTAATATGAGAAACCTCGGGATGTTATATGATTTAATTATAGACATCTGCCAAAATTCTAATTCTTTATAATATATTAACGTGTGGAAGAATACGCAATCGTTGCATTATATAACTAGCTAAGCGTCCCTTGTACGCAGCACCCTCATGGAAGACATTGTTGGGGCATTATTTTGATAATTAATTTTGAATAAATGGCCGAACATTTCAGGTTCCGCACATAACCAGACTACTTAAGAATCTGAGTCACACGTTTGAGAGTATTACCGATGTCATACGACACGTGGAACTATTAATTAAAAGAAAGTAGTGGGGACTATCCATTGTCTCTTGCATGGAAGGGGGAAAGTTTATAAAAGGAACCGCGATGATGACAACCCATCCACTTCACGCGAAGGATCCAAAGCAGAACCACGGTTGATGGTGTTCTGATCTATTTAGTGTTTCAGACTGTAAATGTACAGTTTATATCTTCGAGACTATTGTAATTGTCTACAAACAATAGTATTTTAAAAAAAAGTTGAAGTTATGTGATCGCCAGAACGGTATAATTGTAACTTTTTAAGTGATGCAACGAGTATTTTCATTATATTGTAATAATTGTCTGTTTTGTGTTAAAGTGACGCAACAAGTCTTAATCTCATAAAAAGTGTTATAAGTGTAGAAGATAACCATTGGAATATGAACGTGCTCAGCGGGAATAGCAACGGACATGAACCCGTGACCAACGTCAACACCATGGAAGCTTAAAAGGAAAGAATCAGGGTCTTACCCGGGACCCGAACCTTGGATTGGTACGACATGATGATAAGTACTAAAATGAAATAATTTTTTAATAAATGCGCGGTTATTCATTATGCAGATCACGTAAATTAGGTTAGACATGTAAATTGCATGTATTTCTTTTTAATTAGAAAGAGAACTTGTGAGTGGTCTTCATATTCATTTATGTTCATTTCATGGAATTTATAGTCTACTCCATGGGCTTAAATATATATATAATTAACGTAATGCATGTATTTGACGTGATGATAAAATATTAGTTAGTCAGAGTGCTTAGATTAGGTAAATGTAATAGATAGTGGATTTGTTTTTGGCACTGAGCCGAGCCGTAATTTTGTATAATTTATTTACGTGATATCCAAGCTTATTATCATAATGCATGGTGATTATGCTTGTAAAAATGGATTATCGACTGTTAACATTAGGATAGCAAGGCACTCTTATTTTCATGTAATTCGCATGATGATATATTTGTAGACGGCTGTATTAATTATATGCGTAACTTGTGACATGCCTAGACATCGAACAAACGCCTCCCTATTGAGATTAGCGTTTTCTTTTAATGTCGAATAATTTCCCTTTCTAAATATGAGAATATCCTTATGGATATGTTTAAAATCCATATTTGATTTTATTGATTTGATTTTAAAATGTAGGAAAAACCTAGGCTGTATTCTGTAATCGGATGGAATCGAAGCTGGTCATTCTGAGTTAAGGGATGTGAATATGAGACAATGAACAGTGGATTGATATTGTATTATATAATTGTGGCAGGACAGTGAATTTATAAGCCAGTGGAGCTTTGGAAATATGATATGAGAATATATAATGAAATAAGATTATTTAACAAATATGTGTTCCAAGGGAAACGATTTGCTTTCACCTTGAGATGTTGAAAGGATATTCCTGCCACACCGAGCCATTATTAGCCGCGCTTTGACGTCCAGAAATTTACGATGAGGGGAGAGTGAAAAGGGTTTGGCTCTTGAAGAGGGTTACCGTATGTTGTATTGTTCGAGCTATTCCGCTTAGAATGAAAGCTGTATGACACCGATTATTGTTTAAAAGGGTTCTTTGACTTTTTCATGTATGATCTTATAATAATATTTAACTAACTGGAACGCTAGTATTTTCATTTATTTGTTGACCATATGATTAATTAAGAAAGGCAGTTTTATTAGTCCCGTTTGTCGACGCCATCTTCGATATCATTGGTTCGAGTTCAGGGGCAACCATGGATTTTTGTTGTCACATTTTTTTTATATATACAGCCAATTGCATGTATATATTGTTATTGTTTATTTTCATAGTGTGTACATATTTTCCTTTTTATACATTCTTTTAGTCGTGTTTCACTCTTTATGTGGATGACAAATCGAGTTTATTTTTCGTAATTTTTGTCATTGGATCCATTGGGATGTGGGTTCGATTTCTGGACCCAACATCAGTCATTTTATTTTGATTAGGATTATAACGACTAGCATTCATTTATTCTTTGTTTATTTTTGTAATATAATTAATTTAGCTAGGTGACCACTTCAAGTTATCTTCAATTTAATTTGTTGTATAAATAATTGCTCCTTCTGATAGTGAAGAAAGTTACTAATGATAACCGTCGCATTTGTAAGGATATTTCTGATTTTTTTTATTTGAAAAGTATGTTATACAAATTATGATGTCATATTTATCATCATGTCGGGAAGAAGAAAGAAGTAAAGGAGAAATAAAATTTTTGACACTTTACAATTTGTATTTAGTCCATTGGACATTGCATATTCAATATTAATATACTATAAATATTCAGGATCAACCTTTAATTAATTTGATTTATCAAGGCTCAATAAATAGGTATTTAAATTTTTGCCTGCCTGTCATTTTGCCGAATAACATTGTATCCCAGGTTTCCTTCCGTTCATTTATGCCTTTAAGCTAGCTATGTGTTATTTTCTTTGATCTTCTGCCGCGAACGTACCATGGCCTTGGGAGGTCGGTGGTTTGATTCTTTGGAACGGAAGGGTGCAGTAGACCCTTGCACGGTCGGAAGAGCATTTGCTCACCCATCATTCTGAATTTTTTTGTTCCTTCCTGATGAGGTGGCATTTGACTCTAGACTAAAAAGGTCCCTTTCCATCAGGCGCTTTGGCGTATGGTGCTATATGGCAGTATCCCGATTTTTTTTTAGGGATTATCATGCTGTCATTTGGTTCTATGCGGCAAACGGCGTGGGGTGAATAGGTTGCAGTATGTATCTGAATATGTCGAACGTGTGTGATGAACAGTGTTATTCTGGTGACTGTAGTAATGTATGTTCCGTAACTATAATTATTAGGACAAGGAATTGCTCAGGTGCCCTGGAACATATTATTAGGTACCATCGGTAGAAAACCATACTGATACATAATTGAAGAATTATACAGTAATTTTACTCTTTAATGTAAAGAAAATCATGAACTCTTCTCCTTGTTTTCCTTGGATACATCGGAAATATCTCGTTCTACCAGAAAAATAAACTGAAAAAAGTAATTTTGAAGTATTTGCAGTGACATATTACAGATAACTGGATTATTATTCCTTTCGTTTCAGGCATCTATGGCTGCGATTACGAAACTTACGTTGCTTTCTCTAGTTCCTTCACCTTCATCTTTCGCCAGTATTCATTCATCCGTTGGCTTGCTCGCGCTCGTTCTTCTGCCTAGAATACTCTATTCTTCCTCGTTTCCTCATTAGCTAGGTCATTCACCTCCGCAACTCTCTGCCTGAAGAAGTTTCTCTTTGTTATATCTTCCGCCGTGATCGTACATTTTTCTAAATCTCTTTGGACTTCTTTTACTCATGGGACTTGTGTCTTCCTGTTCTCCTGGAAGGTGAGGATCCTGTTGGCGAGAGTCTCTGATCCCATGTCCGTAGAACGCCAATCTTCTCTTTTTCATCGTGGTGGTGATGTTTCCAAATTGTTGATATAGTTCTTGGTTTGGTCTCATGGGAGACGTAAATTTGTCTGATGATTTTCTGGGTCCAAAATTTTTTCTAAAGGAACTTCCTTTCTTTCTTTTCCAAATCTGAAGGTCCCTTGGTGGCTATTGTCTCGGTTGCGTACAAACATTCAAGTTTGAGTGTCGTGCTGTAGTGCTTGAATTTGGCCTGGTAGGATAGTGACTTAGATTTGTAGGTGTTCTGACATAATCTAAATGCAGTTTCCATCTTCCTTGCACGTTCTTGAATTGCTGCTTTCTCGTTCATGTTTGGAATCAGAATTTCTCCCAGGTACTTGAATTTCGTAGCACATTTAATGTCACCGTACTTCGTCCTCATTGTCCAGGTTGGGTCAGTGGTATTTATGTTCACATACTCCGTCTTCTCAAAATATACTTGCAATCCTGTTTTGTCTGCTGTTTCTTTGAGGACTTCAATCTGCTTAGTTGCAATTTGCAAATTCTCTGAAAAAAGGCTATATCATCTGCAATTGCGAGGCATTCAAACTTAAGCCCAGTTCTCTTGTGACCTAATCTAATTCCATTTACAAAGTTGAACTTGCTCATTTCTTTTCGCCATTCCGTGATAACTCTCTCTAAAACACAGTTGAACAAAATAGGAGATAGACCATCTCTTTGTCTCATAATAATAATAATAATAATAATAATAATAATAATAATAATAATAATAATAATAATAATAATAATAATAATAATAATAATAATAATAATAATAATGTTATTAATAATTAATTAATTATTATAATTATTAATTTATATTGATTTCTACATATATATATAAAACTCATTATTGTGCTTATAAAGAAAAGTGTCAGATATACACAATGTACATACATACAATCGCGTCAGATGTACTGCTATAACTTACACGCTGACATAAACTAAAACTGTATGCGTATGTACAATGCAGTACGTACAATCTATATAAATAAAGTTGTAGGGGGTCCGCTGTCTGTAATTTCGTTTTCTTTGCCAATTTTTAAAATATTTGTCCGTTTTAGGTCAACTCAAGGCTGCATCAGAAGTTTTTGGCTCTCGTGTCCCTTTGTCTGCCCATCCGTCTGTTCCACCATCACGGTGAAGCAGCTGGATATATCTTGATAAAACTTCATATTTGAAGTATACTCATCTAGGGGAAGGTTTAGATATGAATAACATTTAAAAATCACTGAATAGACTGGGGGTTTATATGAAAAATAGAACAGTTTTCTTCAATTTTCCTCTTATAATATTGATTCTCTGAAAAATCCGTGGACTATATGCATAACGCTCCTTCATTTTAAACAGCATTGTTGAGTAGATAATTTCGTTTATTCTGCAAATGACGGTGAAAATTACTATTTTCTGGGGCTTTCATGCTCTGCATTGAGTGACCGACAGACCGACACGAAACCTACCGGTTACCAAGGCAACGTCTCTGGCTGATTGCCAGCAGAGAAGTAACGCAATGCCATTTTCGTTATCATTCCTCTAAACTTCTGGTTGTTCCTTGGGTAGAAGGCGAGAGTGAAGTCAATCTGCCATTCTGCCATTTACAGAATACCGTTGAGCTTACAATCGTCTTCAAATAACACTAAGGGGGATTGTTAATATTTGAACAGTACCGCGGAGTGTACCCCATTATTTCACGCCGTAAAATGTTTCGTGGCATTTGCTATAATTTTCACTGTATTTCTCTTCTACTTCCGTTTTCTGCTCTATTTACTTGCCTCTGACTTGCATCTTCAGGCTTAAGTAATAAAGCGAATAGCCTTCTATTCATCTGTTTACCAAAGAATCACCGCGCCTAAATTTCTCCTCTGTTACCGCTTACTTAAATCCGTAACTCCATCACAATTTAGTGAGGGGCATTTCATTTTCCAATATATCCATTTGGTATTTACATATTTTTCCTATCCGGCAGCGCTCAGTTATTATCCTATTTTCACATAACTTCGACTTTCTAAAGTATATTATTTTCTTTAATTTCTCCGTATATATGCAAGTGCTAATCCCGAAACCTGGACACTCTTTCCTTTGAGAAGAAATTCCATGCAGTTCAAATGTGTAACATTTTGGTCCGCGAAAATATTGAAATATGGAGGCAATTTTAACGACGGTGAATACCTTTGCTTCGGTAATTCGTGCCTAAACGGTAAATCTTATCACAAAGCAGATAGTACATTCGCAGTTAAATTTAAAGAAATCTACAACTTTGGTCCTATGACGTTTTGTTGTATCTCGATCCTTTATACGTTCGATAGAGCTGCATTTCTCGATCTTAAGTTAATTTTTTTCTATTTACACGTATATTTTATTTATTTATTTATCCGTGCCCGAAATCACTACTATATATTTACAACTACTCTATTTACACTTTCTTTTTCCAATATCCAACTGTCGAGATGGCACTTTCATTGGCATCCAACAAATCCTTCATACTACCTGGTTTAGGCAGATTTCTACAGATGAGAAGGTATCTATGATCTTGCTTTTCACCACACTCCCACAAATCTTGATCACCGTACCCCCAACTTTTCAGGTTGGTTTTACATCGTGTCACTCCAGATCTTAATCTTGAAGATGATGTCCTGCAGCTGGCTGCTCTTTCACTTCCCCTAATCCTACAGGCGACTTCATTCTCCAGAATTCCTCTCGCCAAGATTCGCCTGATGATGGGATTGACGTTGTTGTTTGTAGGAAGATCTGCCTCGATTTCAATCTCGATGGGTGGGTGTGAAGTCCAAACATTGGATGTCTTGGATCTGTTTCTTGATTCTTCTTCTTCTTCTCAATCTCTGCTGCAACTTGTCTCCTAACATCTGGAGGTGCTACACCCATAAGTGTAAAGATATTGTTAACAGGAGTTGGTCGTAAGCAGTCTGTAACAATGCGACCTGTCTCGTGGAGGTCAACATTCACTTGGTTTGTATGAGCAGAATTCCTCCATACTGGAGCAGCATACTCTGCAACAGAGAAACACAGGGCGGGGCAGATGTACGGAGGACGCTAGGCTGTGCTCCTTGTGGGTGTGAGTTTGCGAATGAGATTATTCCTGCTGCATTCTTTCTGTTGGGTATCTATACAGTGCTATTTATACGTTAGGGCACGGTCCATCTTTACCCCATAGATATTTGGGTTGATCACAAGGGTTTAATTTGTGTCTTTTCCAGGTTACGTTCAACTCCTTTCTTGCTTCCTTGTTGCGTAGATGGAATGCACATATCTGAGTTTTCTGCGAATTGGGATTCAGGTGATTCTCATTATAGTAGACAGCTAGTTCTTCAAGAGCAGATGTCAGTTTTAATTCTACTTCTTCAAATGTCACTCTTTGAGCAGCAAGAGCTGTGTCATCTGCGTAGGTGGAATCCCTAGTTTCGGTTTTAAACGGCTGATCGTTGGTATAGATGTTATATAACATTGGAGCCAACACACTTCCTTGTGGGAGGCCATTCTTTTGACATCTCCATCGGATTTTCTTGCCCTTCAGAGTGACAAAAAAAGTCTGTTCTGGAGCAGGCATTGAATAAACTGTGTCAGTCGAAAGTCTTCGATTGTTGAATACAGCTTCCTCAACTTCCTTGTCATTCTCTTATGATTCACTCTATCATAAGCAGCCGTGAGATCAATAAAAGCATCTACTGTTATTTGTTTCCTCTCATATCCATCCTCGATATGCTGGGTTAGATTAAGTATCTGACAAGAACATGACTTCCCTGTTCTGAAACCTGATTGGTCCTTTAAAATCTTTCTATCGGTAGAATCAGAAATAAGATTCAATATCATCCTCTCCAGAATTTTGAAAAGATGACAGAGAAGAGATACAGGTCTGAGGTTTTTTTGTATCATTTGGCTCTTTTCCTGGTTTAAGCAAGGTCACAACTGTAGATTTGCGCCAAATATTTTGAATCAATATTCTAGGCAAACACGTGTTCATCAGTTTCAAATCTCAGTTTATAGTTATGCGGCCAAAATATTTTATTTGCTCTGATCTTATGCCACCAAGCCAGCAACTTTTTTATTTTTCATACATTTGATAGCAGTTCTCAGTTCTTCTTCCGTGGTAAGATGGTCATTCCCCTCTTCATACCGTTGGATATTTATTTCTCTGGATCTTTTAGTAATTTTGCCATTCAGGAATAGTTGATGAGCTATTAAATTAGGAGTAACTTTACTCAACTCCAAGGGTAGGGCTGTACGATCACAGTTAAGATTTTTTTAGTAATTTCCATGCTTGTCGACTTGAGCGTTTCATAACCAAACTTTCGAGAAGGTTGCACCATTTTTCTTTTTTTTATGTTGATATAGCTCCGAGGAGTTTTTCTCCTGTTTGTATTGTGTCTTCTGCGGAGGGATCAATTTCAAATAGCTGTTCATATTTATTAAGGAGGGATTTTGAGTCCTCATCAAGTCCAGGTATGTACATTGTTCTACAACCCCTAGCAATGTGTTTACGGGAGATGATGTTTACTAATTCCGCAAAATCTGGGTAATTTACTGGATTAGGATTGATTATTTATACTTCATCATCCATATTTTGAGAGAAAGTATTCCACTGAGATTTTTTGAAGTTGAACTGTCTTTTAGAAATAACTTTCTCCGGTTTAACAACTGCCTATACGGCACATATAAGAGCTTGATGCTGTGTTCTTGGAAAAGGATCTGCAATTTGTTTCTTGGTTTGTTGAGCAATGTGTTCGGTGACAAAAATATTTTCTGGGTTGTAACCTCGCCTCCATCGACCACTGTTAAAGGAATGGGGTAACTTTCGGTCATGTATTAGTTTAAGACCCATGCATTCGGCCCATTTTGCTAAGTTTTGGCCATCTGTGTCGGTCTCCTTGTATCCCCAAGACTTACTACGACAATTGAAGTCACCGATGACTATCATTGTTGGTTCATAATGGAAATCGCAACTTTCTGTAAATTCATATTCCTTATTTGGTGGCTTATAGACAGATTTAATAGCACAGGATTGAATTTCAACGGTCAGTATTTCAATGTCATTTACACAGGTCAAGTCTGCAGATAAAATATTGGTGTTCTGTTTAATGAAACCTGAACTCCCATATTGTTCATTAGGTCTTTCTAGGACAAGTTTCATTCCGTTTACCTTTGGTCGGCAATCATTTGATACTCTATGTGTGTCCTGCACCAGTAGGATATCACAGGTTTGTTTTATGCAAATGTCAGATAATTCTTCCTTCTCTGGTGAAATTCCCTCTATATTAATTCAGATCGTTACTAAAGCTTGCATTGAAAAATGCCGTTTGAAAATCATAATAACTAATAAGTTAGTGTTTCGGTGCTGGAAGAATCTTCCGCTGAGGATTCCTCAACGTTGCCCAGGGTTACGCCCAATTGTCTGTATAATCTTCGTGGAGGCATCTTCCGTGTACGCCGTATATGTTATCGTTTGACACACTTATAGGAAATATAGAATCATCAAATTCTGCACGAACATGACAGGACCAGTGGCGATATGTTAACTAAATGTTATGATTCCAGCTGGCACAAGAGTATCCGAAAAATAAAGTAATATATGAACACTGTATTCAGATTTCTCCCTATTCAATGTTTCTAACTCAATCTAACACATAAATATAGGAGAAACGAGAAAATGTCATAAGAAAAACCCTGTAGAACACTATAGGAGGCGTCTGATGGCGTAATCCGTTTATCGATATGACGTACATTTTAAAGGCAGTAAATCTCGAAGTAGGGTTCTGCACTCATAAACGTACACAGTTTATCTATATAAAATACAATTGTATGGGGGTCCGCTGTGTGTAATTTCATTTCTTTGGCCAGTTTTTCAGATATTTGTCCGTTTTTTGTCAACTCAAGACTGTATCAGTGCTTTTTAGCTTTCCTATCTGCCTGTATGCCTGTCGTGTCCACCACAATAGCGAAAACGCAGGATAGACCCTACCAAACTTCATATTTCAAGTATACGCACACAGGGAAAATTTAGATATGTATATAATATAGAAATCACTGAATAGACTGGAGGTTGTAGGAAAACCAGCACAATTTCCTTCCATTTTGTCTCATACCATTGATTTTCTATAAAATGTTTGGACTATATGTAAAACGTCCTTTAATTTCAAACAACTTATGTTCTGTACATAATTTCGCCTACTCTTGAAATGCCAGAGAAAATGTCTTTTTCCTGCGGGTTTCATGCTCTGCATTGAGTGACGGACACACCGACAACGAACCTACCGGTTACCATGAGAACGTCTCTGGCTGATTGCCAGCAGGGAAGTAACGTAATGCCATTTTCGTCATCATTCCTGTAAACTCGTTATTGTTCATTGGGTAGAAGGCGAGAGGGACGTCAAGCTGCCATTCCGTGGGATATTTTAGGAATACCTTTAGAGGTTACAATCGTCTACGAATACCACTAAGGAGGATTGTTACTATTTGAACAGTACCGGGGTGTGTAACCCATTAGTTTATACTGTAAAATGTTTTTTGGCATTTGCTATAATTGTTACGGTAGTTATCTTCTACTTCCGTTTTCTGCTTTAATTTCTTGCCTCTGCCTTTACTACTTTAGGCCTAAGTAATAACAGCATAATTCATCACATTATCTGTTTACCTCTGCGCCTGAATATCTCCTCTGTTACCGCATTCTTAAATCCGTAACTCATATCATCACAATTTAGTGAGGTATATTTCATTTTCTAACACATACACTTGGTATTTATACATTTGTCGTATCTGGCTGTCCTCTGTTATTATTCCACTTTCAATTAATGTCGACTTTCTTAACTGTATATTATGAATAGATCAAAAATATATAACACAATCGCCGCTCAATTGGAAGAGATCTACGACATTGGTCCTATGACATTTTGTCGTATCTTGATTCCTTAGACGTTAGATAGGGCTGCACTTTTCGATTATATTCAAATCTCTCCAACTCGATTGTAACTTAGAAAAAGGCCCGTGTCTTTGTGCTGAAACTCCCCACCTTTATTGTGAATTGTAGTTGGCAGGTGAGCCTGTTGTTATATTAGAAACTCGCGAGGTAGATTGTGAATGGCAGTGGGAATCGTGACCAGCCATTTTCATCAAAACTCCCCAATGCGCACCTTACATCGGAAACAGAGCATGGGGTCCTCCCCGTTTTTCTCTCGCATATTACTCACTGCGTGTACATTACTTTACGTAGATATCCGTATACAAGGTAGAATACCGTAGCGAAGCACGGGTAAATGTGCTAGTATTTCATCCTATACAAAACATTTCAAACTGTCTCGAGTCACACCTTGGAGATCCTTCATACAGCATGTAGATGGTATTCTCCAAGTTGATCTCGTGAAATTCCTAACATTATTCCAGGCAGCTACTTTCTGCTTGGTGGCAGTATTTCTTGTAGATAAGAGTACGATTCAAATATTTTGAGTTTTTCAGTATTCTAAGGGTGTTTATTTGCGTGTAATTCGGAAAGTTTTGATGGCAGCTAATTTTGTACATAATCTCTGTACGAGTATAAAGTCCCTAAGTCCATCTGCCTTTTACTGCCATATTTAGGAAACGAAACATTTCAGCCTTTGAAATGGGCACCAGAAGCAGGTTCTTATCTCCGCCTTACCAAAAAAGTACACTCGACATATCACAACCCTCTTTTTGTACGTGTTAAAGAAACGTTTCTTTCAATGAAGTGATTTTAACGTATTATTTTTATTGACGAGCACAGCTCCAACTATCAGCATGAGTTAAAACTACATCCATCCCTGAGATATTTCTCCTTCCACAGTGATCCTGAGAAACAGGGCACGTTTGGATGGGTTATTTTGGCACCGGATATAGATTGCAAGGACAATACAATGATGATAATTATATTAGAAGTGTTTAGTGAAATACCTGATGAAGCAACTGTAGCTTGATATACGGCGAAGGAGAATCGATATCACATCATTGACGTTCATTCGTATATCTAACAACAGAAAATGTCAGGCGCAGCGGACTCAACAGGTATAGGCCTACTTTCTTTTAGTGATTGTCCATGGGTTCAATGTGCCCCGGATTTGATTCCTGGCCGGACCACGTATTTCAATTGTATATCGTTAATTATTTCAGTTCGCGGTTGAGGAGTTTATGATCGTCTTAATGCACTTCGCTTCATCTACACACAACACAACGGATAACTCCACTCTACCAACCACCACACAAACACACACAGAGTTGGTGTCAGGAAGGGCATCCCGCTACAAAACTGGATCTTATCAGCATCACGTGCCAAACACAGTAAATTGGTAAAATCATCACGAAGAAGGATTTACTTCAGTGATGAGAATGAATCATCACCTCCATTCAGACGTAACATTCAGGGAGTAACATCTACCATATTATTTGCGTCGTGAATGTTTCATTATAGACATCCCATGGTAGAGATATGATTCGATACAGGTGAAAATATTCTTGATTTTCTAGTTAAATATCGATTGATAAAATACATCTCATTGGGCTAGATGAGATTGTGATTTCGTTGCACGTAGCAAGGTAAACATGATATATCGGCGTTGGAATGGAACGTTGAAACTTGTTTGGAGGTGGCTGCGTAGTAGACATCATCTCTATTTATTCATTCAACGTTGGCAGATTTCAAACCTGGTTTAGAAACCATGGATAATAATTTATCAGAAGTTTCCTTCAAATGTCCAATTACTTTCCACATAATAATTTCAGCTGTAGGGGACAGGCATACATAAAAGTGCAGTGTGTTAGGTATATAATGTATACAGTAGAGTAGGAATTAAATCCAGTTTATATTACTAAGTGTAAGACGACGACTAGATTTCAGGTAAAATAAATAATCTGTCCATAGACATATCTACAGATATAAATTTAAAAACTTAAATGAACATGCATTTACGTTACATTATTATTATCTTCACTATTGAGACCTAGATGTGAGGTAATACGAATAACTTTAGATTAGTTTCCCTATCCTGTAGAAGATAACAGCGAACTCATTCTCATTGAATGGTCGACGTACAGTATTAAGGACAGAAACAATGCTATTTTTACGGAATCAGCTACCCATAAATAACGGTGATTACCATGGTTGGAAATAACAAAAGCTTAGACCACAGGCAATTGCCTAGTGTGAGAGAATTCTGTCATGGAAATATACTCCACAAAGTACGCGGCAAATGCTACAGCCTACGGCAAACAAACAGCCATCGTACGCATGGTGCATACAGTGAAGTGAGCTGGTGTTTTTAATGCGGGGGAAATACCTCTGTGAGGTGAAACTGTTGGCTTTTTGTCCGTCGTACGATGTAGCACCTAGTAATGAATGAGACGGAAAATGCTGTGTAATCTTTGTTCAGTATATCGACGTAGATGTGCCGCAATGTGGGTAATTACATGCCTTTTGCCTTCGTTATTTCTAATTTCCTTAATGCGTCTACGAATTATCCCAGAGCTTCCAGGGATTGCTGTGTTACAATACACGTTACAGCCAATTTAAAATAAGAATTATCCACAAATTTACAAGAAATAACGAATACAAATGGCTGTATTATTGTATCACGATATGGCACACCTAGTTCATACTTTCTTAGTCATGAAACCCAAGTAATATGACTGAAGATGTCGTCATGGTGACCACATGAAACTTCAATACCTGCAGGTCATCTGACTGAGTATCAGTCGTCTTGGCAATCCAAGGCACGTAATAGGCAGTATGTGCCACAGTTCTCTGAGGTTGAATTGTAGTAATAATAATAATAATCGTATGGCCTCAGCTACCGTGTGCAGACATTTCGATTTGACGCCATCTGGCTGTCTGCTCGTCAATTTCGACGTTCCGCTTTACTCTAGGTCCGCTAGATGGCAGACAGAGTAAACCGGATCCCTCTTGAGCGTCTATGGCTGAGATTTAATTAATTTTGTCGGGTAAATACCAAATGTATCACCATAGATCTTTTACATGCCGATATCGTACGACATGGAGTGTCGAGTGGACTTTTTTCCGCCCTTCAAAAATCCGACTACCACTGCCGGGTTTGAACCCGCTATCTTGGGATCCGGAGGCCGACACTCTTCCACGGATCCACAGAAGCAGAATTGTAGTAAAAAGCTTACACAGTATTTCCCATATGATACAATGCTTGCTGTGACTCCACGCGATGAATAATAACGTCAAGTTACTTTCTTTCCTTATTTACTATCATCTCAAATTTTTCCATGAATATTTTTGGAGATTTCGAAGGATTATTATTTCTTTTAAATCTTACTTATTATAGCTTCACGAATTTCATTGAAAAGAGCAACATCTTAATGATTTTAGAGATAAAGCAACATCCGCGATGATAGGAATGAATGTATGATTTTTCAAAATACGACTCACTTGAATCCGTAAGATTTTCTATTATTGCTTTAGTGGGATTAAAATACAAACACTTTCCAAATATATACATCGTCATTCATAAACGTAGCTATTAGTAAAAGAAAAATTAATTCACTCTTGAGGGCGTAAGTAAGGATATTTCAGAAACAACCCATTACCGTCATGGTGACAAACGGAATATCATAGCGTGTGAGGGAATAAGAAGATCCACCTTAAAATACCTCCAGATTAGTTAAGGGGTTCGACCTTAAGTTTTCATATTGTTAAATAATATTAGTTTAAATGCTACACTTTTCCGTGGGATTATTAATGAAACAAACTTCGATAACAACTTCGTTATTTTTAATGGAATCACACAAGTTTTATCCGTCAGAAGGGCATTGCTAAGTTGCATAAATTCAGCAATGTATTTATTTTAACGTATGATCATTATTTTAGGAGAGAATTAGTATTAAAATCCACAACCTTCCAAACGTTTCACTGCTCAGCCTTCATTCCCTCTTTCACTGCCATTTTACATTATTACTACATTCATATTTTCAAAGGTTTTAAATGCTTTTGAGCTGTTATAATTGCACAAGCTTCTGTGGTGTAGTGGTTAGCGTGATTAGCTGCCACCCCTGGAGGCCCGGGTTCGATTCCCGGCTCTGCACGAAATTTGAAAAGTGGTACGAGGGCTGGAACGGGGTCCACTCAGCCTCAGGAGGTCAACTGAGTAGAGGTGGGTTCGATTTCCACCTCAGCCATCCTCGAAGTGGTTTTCCGTGGTTTCCCACTTCTCCTCCAGGCGAATGCCGGGATGGTACCTAACTTAAGGCCACGGCCGCTTCCTTCCCTCATCCTTGCCTATCCCTTCCAATCTTCCCATCCCCCTACTAGGCCCCTGTTCACCATAGCAGGTGAGGCCGCCTGGGCGAGGTACTGGTCATACTCCCCAGTTGTATCCCCGACCAAGAGTCTGAAGCTCCGGGACACTGCCCTTGAGGCGGTAGAGGTGGGATCCTTAGCTTAGTCCGAGGGAAAAACCGAACCTGGAGGGTAAACAGATGATGATGATGATGATAATTGCACAAATACATTTGTTTTCCTTCGTGTTCAATGCAAACGAATACTGTTTAGTTTTTATTACTCCTTTTCCTTTTCCAGTAAGCCACTGTTACTATGAGCAATTTCCTATTCTAATGGCGTTCGGCCTCGGAGGTCCATGAAACTAGCATTTACAGAGAGAGCAAAGGAAAGCAAAGCAAAGTCACCTCCGTACAGGCCATGAAGTCCCTTAGAGGAGTGGAAGGTAAAGGCTTCCACCATTGTTAACCTCAGCAAGTGATGAGGTAGAGTGGTTAGCTCTACGCCGGGCCACCTTTGCCCCAGGAATTGACCTGGTACTCATTTTTGGTGTAGGATGTGTGAACCTCGCGGCCATATGCACCTCCGCAAGTGGAAATCTCGTTTCTTAAATTTTACGACTTCCTGACGGGGATTCGAATCTACTTCATTCCGGGCGAACCGAGCACGCCTTTACCGCCTCGGCCAGGCAGTCCCTATTTAGAGAGAGAGAGAGAGAGAGAGAGAGAGAGAGAGAGAGCACTTTGATAGAACTTCGTGGTTGAAAAAGAGTCATAAATTACAACTTAATACTACAGTCTTATAAATATTGACAAATTACAGCGCATAATTGTGGAGTTAGGTTGGATAAGAGGTTGACAATTGAGGTTGGTACTGGAGTATTTAACTTCACTAGAGAAGAGTACAGATGGTTCTGCTGTTGAGAGCACTTCTTTACATGCCAGTAGGATGTGGTTCACGTCAGCTATCCTATGAACAAATTCTAATCGTGGAATGCATCGTACTGTGTTTATGTTCAATCATGCTGTGCATCTAACTGCAGTCGCCCCTAGTTGGGTGGAACACGCTGCATGCTTATGAATATTTCTCGATCCATAGCAACCCGCCACGACCACATGCTTCTGAGTAACATGTACTACATGCTTCATGATGGAAATAATAACAATAATAATAATAATAATAATAATAATAATAATAATAATAATAATAATAATAATTGTACCAGTTGGTACACCTCTACGCCGCACATTTGAATTTTCCGCCTTAAAGTACTTCTCTACCGGAGAAACTCTGAACATTAACAACTGAATTCATTCAACAGTTCCTCAGAAGATGCCACTGTGTGTGTTTCGATTTGTTTTTGTTTGTTTTGGTTGATCAAGAAGTGTGGACCTTCTCTGATAGATGTCTCTACTAAAAAACTATGATAATGCACCCTAGTGCGAAGGGAAGGAACTTTTTGAAGAAATTTTGTATTCGAAAGTTTGTCTTTACTAAATTTTGTTCTTTCATTTTTTGGGTTGGCAATATTAATATTTCTTTCCGCCAGTTTTGAACTCAGTCAATCCCGAATTTCTTTAATTAATTTTTGACCAATAGTGTCTTTCTTCTTCGATGTTGATGTATAACTTTTAGCTACCCAGTGAAGTTAAGTGGGTGTGTCTTAATTATTCATGAAAGGTCTCGCAGCTTCCACGAGGGTTTAAAAACTGCTGATATTCACGGCTCTTTGCCACTCGAACAACATCTAGCTCAGTGTGTGGATATGTAGCAAGGGGCGGGAAGCGCCTCTTTCTTCAGGCAGCCGTTCTTCAACAAGGTAATGGCCATTTAACATCTTTATTTCTTGCTAGCTCAGCAGTTTAACCCTCGGGGCAGATCCGAAACCTTTAATATGTAAACAATCCATTGAAACATGTAAAATATTTCCGGTCTTGAAAAAATTTTCATATAACTTTAACTGTAAATCGGGGATAGAGAGTGCCTTACCATCTCGAGCTCCCCTTCATCTTGAATTTGAGGTGACTACGTTTTGGTAACCGTTCTTCTATTCCTTCTTGATGTGTTAAATTTACTCTGTATACGTGTCACCTCCACAGTATGGGAATAGCCCCTGCTTATCGGTCTAGGGCCACTTAGGTTTTAACAAGCTTCATGTAGGAGTGCAATTTCACGCCTCCATTCATCTTGGTATTTTGGGGCCATTTAATTAATTTGTTCTTTTTCCACCAAGGCACAGTAGATTGGGTACGAGATACCCCTGTTTATATTTGTAAGTTGTGCCTTGATGACAGTGAATTCTGAAGTCTAAGTAATGCCTTTAATAGGCTTGAAAAATTGAGAGCGGCTCAGCTCTTTCATGGGTTTGAAAAGTGCCTCTGGGAGGCTTGAGGTTGAAAGTGTGGAGCAAGTGCTCCGTGTAATGAGGGGTTTTCTGCCCTTTGGTAATTTGTGGTTGTGAGCTGGGGGCTCAGGAATTGTAACTTGGGGCACGAAGCCCAGAATTTGTAAAGACCTCCTAACTTGTGCTTTCGTTTGTAAAAACCGTTATTGTACCTGCATTTTCATTGTTATTTCACCTAGTGAAAAGTTGTTAAATATTGTTGTCTGTTGAAAAGATAACCTTTATTTAAATTTTAAATTCATCATTCGGACTTGTAGTTAGACCTATTCCAGACCGCACCTTCTTTCACCTCTGCTGATCCACCAAAACACGGTAACAATAATAATAATTGGACCCGAGCTGCTCCGCACCATTCGTTATAAACAGGACAGTTAACTCGTCTTGATATGTCTTTAGAAGTCATATTGTTTTTCTTGCCCTTTTCAATGGTTTTATGAACATTTAATAAGAAGCGCGTTATGAAATGCCGCATTTCGTAGTCAGAATTCATCCATTCTGGCACCGTCATGCCGTCTGTTTGGTAAAAATATATCTATATTTTCGCTTTCTTTATCCTGCAGTTCTCGATATAAATCTTGGTAATGTGTCGTAGGAGGCAATGGTATTTTTAATTGCAGTTTTTCTGTATAGGACGGTTATCATGTGAGCTCATAGGTTAGTCTCGAGGAGCGTTTCATTTTTTTTTTTTGCCAGGCAGAGAACGTTTTTTTTTTTTTGCTAGGGGCTTTACGTCGCACCGACACACATAGGTCTTATGGCGACGATGGGATAGGAAAGGCCTAGGAGTTAGAAGGAGGCGGCCGTGGCCTTAATTAAGGTACAGCCCCAGCATTTGCCTGGTGTGAAAATGGGAAACCACGGAAAACCATCTTCAGGGCTGCCGATAGTGGGATTCGAACCTACTATCTCCCGGATGCAAGCTCACAGCCGCGCGCCTCTACGCGCACGGCAACTCGCCCGGTGAGAACGTTTTTAAGATACATGTCCTTAACTCATTCTAGTGTAGTTAGTTTAACCTTCGATAGATGTTACCAGATAATGTCTAAGACGTATGTAATAACAGGGTCCGTTTGAACGTAGACTTTTTCTCTTAGCAGCATGTTAGTTATTAGGAACGCTCTTTCATCTGTTGAATATACAGTATTTGGAATTTTGGAAAGGTTAGAGAATCAAAGAGTGTCGAGCAGGGAATAGTATTCTGCCACGATCAGAAGAAATGTACTATCTGCGCACTTTATATCGATAGATTTGTGTACGGGTTTGAGGAGTAAGGAGGGAGCAATTCCGGTTCCAGTAGTAGTGCCAACTGAACGAAAATGAAATCTGAATTGAATCGATAATCGATCGAAATGAATTTTGCTAAACCTTTGTTATCTTAAATCAACAACTGTGTCACACACACATTATACAACATTTCTCGATGAGAATCTTATTCCTAGAGTGAATTCTATAGTTTGGCTTTGCTGTGTAAATAACAACACTACTAGTACGTAAAGTGTACACCAGATGTCGCACAGCGGTGCATAAGCGATTCTTAGTTTGTGTTTCAAAGGTTGCCAGTACGAATCTCGAAGATTGCCGAGGTCGACCAATTCAGCACTAGGGTGTAAATCAAGTGTAAATCTATCCAGAAATGGTGCGCAGATAGTATACTCAGGCTTGACAGGTAGCAATCAAACATGGCTGCATGCAATCACATTACTGAGGATGAAAAAATATCAGAATATCAATGGAAGTGTTAGTCGCTTAGCAACTTGTTAAGTGCAGAATGTATTGCGAGTTAGGGTAAGCCTTCGCCTGCAATTATTGGAATGTTCATTTAATGAATTGATCTTATGATTACTCAAAGTTGGTTGAACTTAGAGACCTATTAATATCTTATGATTCATCGGCAGGTAATTCCGGGGAGAATAAAACAAAAATGAAGTAAATCGGTCCAGTAGAATAGGTGGACGGACTTTTCCAATCCTTTTGTAAAATATTTTAATAATAATAATAATAATAATAATAATAATAATAATAATAATAATAATAATAATAATAATAAGAATGGCTTTAAGTCCCACTAACTACGTTTATGGTTTTCGTAGCGTCACGTTTGAAAGAGTAGACTTCGGAATACTGATTTTCTCCAAAAAGGGTGATCATAAGTTAAGGAGAACTGCACCATATAATTTGACTAATTTAATCTGCATTTTTCCGCACGAAGAAGTGAAACTATTACCGCTGTCTCCATCATTATTAATCCCTCGGGTTGGAGTACCATATATTGCTTTAAGAGACCTTTAATAAAAAACCCATGTCACTACAGCCCTTGAAGAGCCTTGGCCTACCATGCGATCTCTGTTCAGCCCGAAGGCCTGCAGATTACGAGGTGTCGTGTGGTCAGCACGACGAATCCTCTCGACCGTTATTCTTGGCTTTCTAGACCTGGGCCGCTATCTCACCGACAGATAGCTCCTCAATTCTAATCACGTAGGCTGAGTGGACCTCGAACCAGCCCTCAGGTCCAGGTAAAAATCTCTGACCTGGCCGGGAATCGAACCCGGGGCCTCCGGGTGAGAAGCAGGCACGCTAACCCTACACCTTGGGGCCGGCACTAACAGCCCTTTAATACCATTTAATAAATTGAAAATGGAGTGTCTAATGGATCTGAAAATCTGATTGACTTACCTGTGTCTAAATACACTGACTGACAGAGCAAATGCAACACCAAGAAGGAGTGGTCAGAACTTTATGCCAATTGCAGGGTAGACTGACGTCACTGAGGTATGCTCATGATGTGAAATGCGCCGCTGTGCTGCGCACGTAGCGAACGATAAATGGGACACGGCGTTGGCGAATGGCCCACTTCGTACCGTGATTTCTCAGCCGATAGTCATTGTAGAACGTGTTGTCGTGTGCCACAGGACACGTGTATAGCTAAGAATGCCAGGCCGCCGTCAACGGAGGCATTTCCAGCAGACAGACGACTTTACGAGGGGTATGGTGATCGGGCTGAGAAGGGCAGGTTGGTCGCTTCGTCAAATCGCAGCCGATACCCATAGGGATGTGTCCACGGTGCAGCGCCTGTGGCGAAGATGGTTGGCGCAGGGACATGTGGCACGTGCGAGGGGCTCCAGGCGCAGCTCGAGTGACGTCAGCACGCGAGGATCGGCGCATCCGCCGCCAAGCGGTGGCAGCCCCGCACGCCACGTCAACCGCCATTCTTCAGCATGTGCAAGACACCCTGGCTGTTCCAATATCGACCAGAACAATTTCCCGTCGATTGGTTGAAGGAGGCCTACACTCCCGGCGTCCGCTCAGAAGACTACCATTGACTCCACAGCATAGACGTGCACGCCTGGCATGGTGCCGGGCTAGAGCGACTTGGATGAGGGAATGGCGGAACGTCGTGTTCTCCGATGAGTCACGCTTCTGTTCTGTCAGTGATAGTCACCGCAGACGAGTGTGGCGTCGGCGTGGAGAAAGGTCAAATACGGCAGTAACTGTGGAGGGCCCTACCGCTAGACAACGCGGCATCATGGTTTGGGGCGCTATTGCGTATGATTCAACGTCACCTCTAGTGCGTATTCAAGGCACGTTAAATGCCCACCGCTACGTGCAGCATGTGCTGCGGCCGGTGGCACTCCCGTACCTTCAGGGGCTGCCCAATGCTCTGTTTCAGCAGGATAATGCCCGCCCACACACTGCTCGCATCTCCCAACAGGCTCTACGAGGTGTACAGATGCTTCCGTGGCCAGCGTACTCTCCGGATCTCTCACCAATCGAACACGTGTGGGATCTCATTGGACGCCGTTTGCAAACTCTGCCCCAGCCTCGTACGGACGACCAACTGTGGCAAATGGTTGACAGAGAATGGAGAACCATCCCTCAGGACACCATCCGTACTCTTATTGACTCTGTACCTCGACGTGTTTCTGCGTGCATCGCCGCTCGCGGTGGTCCTACATCCTACTGAGTCGATGCCGTGCGCATTGTGTAACCTGCATATCGGTTTGAAATAAACATCAATTATTCGCCCGTGCTTCTCTGTTTTTTCCCCAACTTTCATCCCTTTCGAACCACTCCTTCTTGGTGTTGCATTTGCTCTGTCAGTCAGTGTATAAATACATGGTGAGTACTACACTTCTGTATGTTATTAAATTTCAGCGCCTGTTTCAGAGCTACTGTATTTGGTGTGCTGGATCTAAACCAAACATTCCTCTGCTTAGTACTCAAGGAACAACAGTGGTCTTCAGCTAGTCTGTCCATGTGACGTCCTAGCTATAATACATAATATATATTGCACGAAAGTTCCCTTAAGAACCAAAATTAATTTCATATACTTCGGTCTACAGTATCTTAAGAACCTGTAAGTTAAATACTCGGTAGTAAACTTCAGTGTCACCTCTTTTTAGAACATATAACTGGAAAAAAGAAGTATGTTTTATTTTTCAACCAAGAAAATTTACACCGATAAGGAAAACCAATGTCTGTTAAGAGGATGTATTTCGGGTTATAAAATAATATTTGCAACATGTCAGCATGTGATGGATACAACTATGTATGTTCCTAAAATTATCCATCCTGGCATCGACGGTGACATATGTTCCAAAGCAGTCGAAATTAAAGGAACTATCATCACCAGCAGGATACTTTATACTCTTGTTAACTTCTGGTCGTAGAAAGAAAGAAAATAAATACAAAGGTAGATCACAGGTAGCTTTTTGAAGGACAAGTTAATTGATCTTGGTTGAGTTAATGGTTAGTTTATTCTTCTTAAACCAAGACTGAAATTGTTTGGCACCATATTGTGTTTTACATTCTAGATCAAAGAAGAAGTTTTCAATAGATAAAATATTTGTAATAAATTACCATTATATACTACCAATATCACTGGTCACCTAATAATTAACGCGAAATTTATTTCTGACCAGCAGAATCTCTTAATAGAGAGGCCCCTTTCCTACAGGTTTTACTACAATGATTCCGGCATTTTCTCCGTTCCTTCATGTGGAATGATGAAGTATTAGTTCTTGCTGAATTTCAGACAAGTTTCTCGACGTAAGTTGGTAACAATCATTAATGGTTTCCATATGTAATTTTCGTTTTGATTTTTGCAGTCAATTATACCTGTCATTGCTATATTGAAGATGTTTAAATTTAACTGCAATCTAAATATAGCACTCCTCGTGTTATTTTCTAAAGGAGAACAGTTCTTCGGTCCACTACGTTAAATATGAAAATATAATTTCCTAATAAGATCGTCCTCTTCCTTATTCAAATCTTCACACCGGAGCACGCGATGTCATATTGTACGCGGAGAGGGTTGTTGATGTTTGTGCCATCAGTGTGTGGACTGGTTTGATGTAGCTCTCCATGTCACCATATCCTGTTCAAAACCCATGATCTCTTGGGTAACCGTTACATCATTTATTCTAATCCGTATGTCATACTTACGACTCGGCCTTTATATTTCATTTTACCTCCTGCCCCCAAGAATCAACTGTGTCGCAAGTCATGTTCTATCCAACATTCTTCTTGTAAACATTTCATCAAATCATTATTCCCTCACCAACTCCTTGTACGATCTACGCACCTCACGTTGAGTATTATTATGCAGCACCACATTTCAAAGGCTTCCGTTCTCGTTCATACTGCTCCAGTTGTTCACGGTTCAACTTCTGTACAGCACCACGCTTCATTTACAAGTTTTGAGAAAGTATCTTTCTAATACGCATATAGGCTATAGTGTTTCCGGTGAAAACATTTAATTTCAAAGTTCTTTTTTGTTTATTTTGGTAATCATTGGTTATTTTACTATATGAGTAAGAATATTCTTCTACTTCAACTGAGACTTCAGTTCCTGAGCCAAAGTTTTCTTCGATGTCTATCTTCATTCAAATGCATTTCATTACTTTGTATAATATTTATTTTTATCCTATATTTTCTCCAAGAATATATCCATAATATTCAGCAATTTATCCAGTTTCTCTCCTGGATACAATAAAAATATTTATCAACCTCAAATCCTGTCCTTTTGATTTCATCTCCTTCATAAAAGGTGAGTGCTAAACTTAATCTACCAACATTCCAATTTATGAAAAACTAGCTGATGTACCCATGCTTCGCTACGGGATTCTCAGAAAGACTGACTTTGTGGTTTTCTGAACTGAAATCAACATACGTCATTACAAAAACGTAAGTATGAATGTAGCGATTAAAAGCAATGCTATCATATAAAATACTCGATCAAATGGAAAGCCGCACGTTTTATCACTTTTAACGAACAGTGCTGCGGTTAGATTGCGGTGCCAATCTAACAGCCCAAACTTCCAGAGCTGGGATGACCAGGCTGCATATTGCCATGAACACTCATCTGCCATTATTCCGCTAAATATGCACACTGTTCATTCCAATCAGCGCCTCAGAGTAGGGATTGAATAGCCCGAATGCTATGATGATCCAGTGTGTTACGTACCAGTATTATCAGAAAATTTATAAAGCAGCGGAATGGCATGCTAAAGAAGAAAGTTATCTAACTCCCCAGCTACTTCCCATCAATATTCAGGCAGGCTGTTACACTCTGTACGACTGGGCGAGTTGACCGTGTGGTTAGCGGTGCGCAGCTGTGAGCTTGCATCCGAGAGATAGTGGATTCGAACCCCATTGTCGGCAGTGCTGAAGATGGTATTCCGTGGTTTCCCCACTTTCACACCAATCAAATACTGGGCCTGTACTTTAATTAAGGCCTAAGGCACTCCTAGCCCTTTCCTATCCCATCGTCGCCATAAAACCTATATATGTCGGTGCGACGTAAATCAAATAAAAATACTCTGTACGCAGCAGTAGTCCTATCTACCGGAGATGAGGGGCAACAGAAGACACAAAGCACATCACGACAAACAATGGTCAATGTAATGTTATTGTTGATCAATGTTAGGAGCTTTCTATATTGTAGGCCTTCACATTTAGTTTTCTTTCGACTCTGTGATTTGTAAAATATTTTATACCGTAAACTGTGGTTTCTTATTACCCGACTTGTATAGCGATTTTCATTAAATACTGTTTATCCGTTTTCTCGTTACTCGGCGCTGATATGGACTTAGTAACAAAAATCCAAATTCATGAATATGTTTGTGATCATAGCCAGTACGGTAACACTGTATAAGACATGAATAATAGGAAATTTAATACTATATAACCTTAGTTACGTAGCATTTATCGATTACACCTCTAATAAGAAATATTTGAGAATTACATTTTAGGCCTTCCCCTAAACTACCATTTCACTCAGCGTGAATAAAATAATTTACAGCCTAGACTATAGCGACTTATTTCCTGACTTTGCATACCGATTTTCATCAAGATAGGACTACTAATAACAACAATATTTGAGAATTAAATTTTAGGCCTTCCCCTAAACTACCATTTTTCTCAGCGTGAATACAATTATTGATAGCCTAGATTGTAGCAACTTATTCCCCAACTTTACATACCCATTTTCTTTAAAATACCACCATTAATAACATAAATAGTTGAGAATTCAATTTTAGGCCTTCCCCTAAACTACCATTTCACTCAGCGTGATTAAAATGATTTATAGCCTAGATTGTAGAGGCTCATCCGCCGACTTCACATACCGATTTTCATTACACCACTAATAACATAAATAGTTGAGAATTCAATTTTAAGCCTTCCCCTAAACTACCATTTCACTCAGCGTGAGTAAAATGATCTATAGCCTAGATTGTAGAGGCTCATCCCCTGACTTCAGATACCGATTTTCATTAAATTCTCTTCAACCGTTTTCTCGTGATGCGTGTACATACATACAGACAGACAGACAGACAGACAGACAGACAGACAGACAGACAGACAGACAGACAGACAGACAGACAGACAGACAGACAGACAGACAGACAGACAGACAGACAGACAGACAGAAATTACGGAAAAGTAAAAAATGCATTTTCTTGTTACTATGGACATGACCGATACAGAAATACCATTATTTTCAATTATTTTATATATATAGATATGTAAATACTATTTTTCCGTATTGTTAGTTATTGCATCATGGCACCATTTATTAGTACAAAATAATTGCAAATTTACTGTTGCCATGTCAAGACCTTGTTCAAAATATTGTCAACTTTAATATCAAAATGCATTTTACGCATAACGTTGCTTATTAAAACTCAGAGTGAATGATCAAAAGAGCTGTGGTCGGGCTCGAAACTTGAAATCGTGATCCTCAGAAGGCCACAATTTCAGTCCTTTATTTTTAGAGACGTTTAAAGTGATCTCTAAATATTTACGTAGACTGAATGTCACAATAAGTTGAAAGACTAATGTTCTGATTTAGATCTTCACGTACTAAAATAATATACATGATAGTTCTTTTGGGTTTACGTCTTACAAAGTGAGATAAACTGAAGGAAATTTTTAACGTTCCAAACAGTCTATTCTGCATTTCGTCAGAAGTTTACAGGTTCATTGTTTCCCACTGTTTGTCTTATTTCACAGTGTGTACCCCAAAAAGATATATCAAGCCAGTTTAAAAAATAACTTTTCTAAACCTCATTAGCACATTCTCAAGTGTGTAGTCAGGTCTGATCCGCAAGTTGTCCGACGTGACCTCAAACTTTTACCTCTGATGTGCTGGTATAAAATAATTTCATTATAACTTATCTTTCTGTATACGTGTATCACTGCCCACTCCCTGTCCAAGAAATGTCTCTTATTGAAGGTACTAAGGAAGGAGGAGTTGGGTAAGCAAGATGTGGGAGTAGCAGGGTAATTCGGACAAGAGCATTCTTTTCTATTTATCTACCTTTTGTGTCTTTAATAGCTGATTATAAAACCAGATTTCTATGCCATATAATTAAAGTCCATTAAGTAACGTAGCCAGGATTGGTCGTTGGGGTAGGGGTGAGGGAAATAATTACGAAATTATGTCATAGAACTCAATTAATGCGCGTATGTGGTGCGTTCATGCATTGCTTGTCATTATAAGGTCAATGACAAGTGAATTATTCTGATATTCAGATTGAAGTATACTACGAAATCTTCCATTTAAATACAGAAAAAGAACAATAAGATCAAGGTCAACATTTTTACAGCGAATGGTATATTCAGTTTACTATCTAAAATCCAAATTTCTAGGCTTCTTAGAAAATAGAATAAACGGACCTCTTGGTTCTACAAATGTATCAGAATATTTATTTTGTTCATTGTCAGTTTGTTTATTTTGTTTTTGTAAAATTTCCATGAGGGGATGTTCTAACCACCCTGTGACCCACCCTAGCTACGCCCCTGTCATATGTACACATTATAAAAGTTAAAATAAAGTGCACTTCTTCTTGTTCTTCCTCCTCTTTTTCTTCAGCGTTTGTCTCTCCTGCTGGCGGGGTCCACTACACTGATTCGTTGTCTCCATTTTGTTCTGTCCTGGGCCATGCCAGGGTGGAGATTGATACTCTTCAGATCTTTGTGAATTTTATCGTCCCGTAACTGTTTTCGTAGTCCTTTAGATCACCTACCGGCAACTTCTAACATGTAACCTGTCTTCGCGATAGTGTCGGCGTCTGTCCGTAGTACATGTCCAAAACATTGTAGACAACTCTCGAGCATATTTTCTTGAACCGGAGCAATGATAAAACTCTCCCTGATGGATTCATTGGAGATGCGATCCAGCTTAGTGATGCCAGCTGTACATTACAGCATATTAGTCTCCGTGACACCCAGTCGATGCTCTGTCTCAGTCGAAGTCGGCCAACATTCGTAACCATACAGTGCAACAGGTCGGATGACGGTACGATAGATTTTTTTATTGGAGATTATCTTTCATCCTCCCGTCGCATGTGACGCCGTTTGTTGTTTTTCATTTCATACAGGCTGTGGATATTCTTGTATTGACTTCTTCGACAAGTCGGCCAACATCAGTGATCGTGGAGACAAGATACTTTAATTTTGTCACTCGCGGCATATAAGTGTAATATATTGACAGGACAGGAGAATAATCAGTTTATGATGACTTACTTGTGCTAGGAACTTGCGATCATTTTTGGACCTTTTTGAGGTAAATATTGGATAATCTTTACCGTTTTCATTCATTTATCAGAAAATATTCTGCTGTATAATGATAGTGGCATTTTTTACATCAAGCGAATCATGTACTAATCAATGATCACATTAACGGTTCTCAAGCGTCATCCGGCGAAGAGACTTCTGGATGGCTGTGAAGGAGTTGAACTGTTGGCCAGGAGAAGTGTTTGAACATTTTTCAAACTCTGTACACATATTCAAGAAAAGATCAAACAACAACAGAGAAAAGAATTATCAGAGGGCATTCGACCTGCGCAGAATTTTTGTGAATAAATTAATTCCATCCCCTAGAAGGGGACTGCCTGTAGGGGTGAAGTACAGCGAAGACTTTGAAGTCCCTGGCACCGCTACTGTAGCTGTGAAAGCCCTTCAGGAACTCTGAAAAACGGTGGCAAGACGGGCTCTCGTTAAGACGCTGCTGGTCGTCATGCATGTTAGGTACCAAATGGGTAAAAAATGCAATGTAAATTTAATTCTTATAGCAGTTTTATATTATTTGAAGCAATTTCACATACTGTGTATGAGTTGATTACGTGTGTAAGTAGAGAAATGAGTAGAATTATGTAAATGATATAAATTTTACTAAAGACGAAATGTGTGTTTAAAAGAAAAATTGTTATTGTAAATTGAATAATATTGTATTTTAGGAAAATGTCTATTCTCTTTTTAATTTAAAATTTAGTGCTTGTTAATAATGTATTTTTGTGTGTCATTTGTCACCGAGGTAGACAGCTCATTTGAAAATATAGTGATTTGATTTTGATGCTAGCTGAGTGATCTTTGGATAAAAACGAATGGGTGATGTAATAACTAGAGTCCGGATTATTAGGTTCTGATAGGTTAGAATGCAAACTTTCTTAAGCCAATAACAAGTATACCCTACACTGTACAACGGTCATGCTATGAGGTTTGCATAGATATTAGGGGTACAGGCTATAGAACTCCTTGAATTTATTCTAATCTTCCTACATTATGATACAACGGGTTGCATAACACTTCCTACAAACCAAATTACTTTGCATTCTAACCTATTACCACCTAAAAATCCGAGGTATACTAATAACCAAGGAGGATTTGAGAGGATTTGAATGATTGGTTACGATTGAGCTCTGTTGGTCGAAAACCAGCTCCATGCAACGTTGGAATAAGATAATGATGTACTGTATCTAATTTTGGGAGCGGTGATTCATTTAATAATTTTGCACTGAATTTGGATCATGCCGCCGGAACACTTAATATGAAATTTTAATGCTTATAACTTTGATATGGTGTGTTTTGCTTTCTGGCGCTCCAGAACGATGGATATTCTGAATGCATAATTTGTCGAGGACAACCTGATGAAGATAAACAAAATTAATAATTCTAGCAAAACGAGCTATTCAATACGCTAAATCAGCGCACATGGAGAAAAATGTACTATCATCATTCTTGTCACCATGGGATAACATGAGAAGCTATCAATTTGTAATTCACTGCTGGCTTCCTCCTTTTAATATATGGATACCATTCATGGACATGAAATTAAGGAAGGTTTGAACTGGAATACCCTGGAATTTGTCTGGCTCGGGGACTGGGGTTTTTCCTATAATACACTTCCACACTACTCTACCGATTGCCACAGAAACACACAGTGAACACATTCCTCCATTTCGTATTGGCGTCAGGAAAGGTATCATTTAACCGTAAAACACGGTCATTCTCACATCAAGGGCTGACCGAATAACTGATAGCCAGATCACCTGGATGGTAACACTTCATAACCACTGCAACTTTGTAGCTGAGATAATTTCATACCCGCACAGGTAAGAAAAAAGAACGAGCCTGATGAATGTACAACGAATATTAAATGAGCAGAATGCAACCAAACCTAAGGAGTATATTTGTAAAAATGCAGACAAAAAATAAAAATTTAAGACCAAATTGACAGATATCACTTCCATCAATCAATTCTGAAATTTCTAATAGATACCTAAGGCACAGTGCAATCTACACAGATGGATGAAAATGTGAGGAAAGATATGGCTGTGGAAAACCATGTCCTGAACATACCATCCTACACAGATTGCCTGACTACTACAGAGTCATGAGTTATATGCAATAAAGCAAGCCATGTTACACATTTTGGAAACAAACACCTGCAAAAATTCCTTCGTTATTTTTTTCGATTCCAAAAGTGCATTACACTCGATAGAGAGTCCACCATCGAAATGCATTCTTGTACAAGAAATACAACTGTTTTTTAACAAAATCCTGAACGAATGCAAACAAGCCCTCTCTTGCACTTAACCACATTATGCGGCTTAATACTGAATACAAACTTAACATTCAAACTTAACATACTGTATATAATATAATAATAATATAACTTAATATAGACTAAAACTAAAATATTACATCCTAAGTCTAAAATAAGAAAAATAAATTCAATAACTACTCTTGGTGGAATTCATATAATATAACAGTAATTTATGTAAACTTTTGGGAACTATTTACTCCAGACATTCACTCACACATTCACACATAACTACTGTATAATTACTGTATTTCCATGTTAGAACTCATTTTCTACAACTCTACATGGTACATTAATCATGGGATACCCTCACACAGGGGATATTCATGGCAATGAATCAGCTGATCAGGTATCTAATGACGCTACATGTCTCCTGTTATACAAGCTAACAATTGCTACCTACCCCCGACACACATAGTGGCATTATTACCTATGTTCAAACAAAATTATACCAACAGTGGAAGATAAAATGGCTTAAAATTTCAAAGAGTAAACTCCATGATGTAAGAACGGAATCTACAGTATAACATTATCTTCACAACCTTCACAGGTAAGATCAAGTACTTTGTAATATCTAGAATAAGTATTGGTCACTCCAAGATACGTCACAACTACCTCCTTGAGAAACATCCTCCCATCTGCACAACATGCATCACAGACTGTTCACTGTACAACCAATGGTGTCAGTACCATAGTATACTAAGAATATTAAGGAGGCACTCTCATCTCCTTCACTGTGCAATAAAATCATTACATTTTTCAAAGACACTGGACTGTATTAAGAAATGAAACAGTATAATAATTTAAGCCTAGGAGGGTTCCACAAAGAAACACACGTAAGTTCCACCCAGAATACACAGCTTAATAAATTTTAAGCGGACATATCCAATATCGCAGGGTATGATCCCATACTAATTGTGAACAAACAGAAGATTATAACCAAAAGAAGACTGTATCCAATTGTTACAGTAATTTAATGTAAAATCTAGAATTAGAAGTCGCGATAAGGCTTTAAGGTAAAAGCAAATATGAACCAACTTTAAAAAAAATAATCAAAATTAGGTCAGCTATACTTATCAGCATCAACTAAACAGATAATAAACACTTTCCCTTAAACGAACCTTTCTCAAAAAGGTACTAACTGAAATAGTGATCACAACATCAAATTTACAGTACAATCTCCAGTACGAAAACGTTACTTCAATAACAATTAATATAAAACAGAAGTTAGGAAATAATTTAGAGCAAAGAAAATTCCAAAACACTACATATTTATACGTTATAAACACTGTTCCTAAAGAACAATTATATAAGTGAAATGGAACACTGCAAAAATAGTCCTGTGTCAGTTCTTAAATGAACAGAGGCTTTTCTTGTATTACTGGCTGACCTAGGAAAGCACAATTTCAGTATAAGTTATTTTAAATTTAGACAAAATTCTCATGAAAACAATGGCAAGTAATTTCAAGAGAAATGCAGGGAACTTGTTAAGCCTGATAATCTACTGGGGCGTATTTGCCAATTGACGCAACGTATAAGCCCATATTGTAAGTGGCACAGATTGTAGAGGCAGAAAAATAATATACACAATGATTTAAGCCTATGAGATTTCCAGAGGGAAACAGACATAAGTTCCGCCCAGAATACACAGCTCAATAAATCCTAAGCGGACATATCCAATATCGCAGGGTATGATGCCATACTAATTGTGAACGAACAGAAGATTATAGCCAAAAGAAGACAAATTAATACATTTAGATAAAGATCACCGAAAAGTAAAGAAAGTGATTATTAGAAACTTCATAGCGATTCTCACAGGATAAAATTCATCAGACACGTGTTACTGGGTCGCAACTGCACGCTACTAGAGGAGATGGGCCCATTCTACGCTGCGAATGTGAAGGAAATTTTTAAAACACGTTACCAAACAAACTTAGGGAATGTCGCGATTGATCAAGAGGAAGGACTCCGAAGATATTGCACTCGAGAATTCTCCAAAACCCATTACGAAAGAAATGCAGCTGCATCAGAACAACAGTAGTTAAAGCACGTAGTTCAGTCTTAGCACAATGGACCCATTTGATATACAGATGTCTGCTCGACATGGCAGGAAAAACACTTTCTTACGTTATGTCATTGAATCATTAAAATGTATTCATCAGAAACAACATAATTATGTTACATTCTAAAAGAAAACGTCTTTATCGTCTGGAGGGTTGAGATGATAAACCTAACTTCAACTGTTTCTACGTATTATTCGGCATTACGTAGCCCACCAGTGCAAGTTGTGTAGTCGCCCAGTCACTACCACACGTTTAAGACACACTAGTTTCGCATGCTAGCAGGGGAGGGGGGAGTGTGGGACGCGTACGGCACCAGGAGTACCACCATAAATATTCATAGAGGTAACAATGTCAGTTTAAGAAATATCTTGTTGGTTCAGATCATCTTTACAACATATCAAGGCTTCCGAATCAACTTTTTGTGTACTTGCAAGATAAACGAAACAGATACCATTATTATCACTTCTTATCTCGTTGTGGCCGACTAAAGATCACGTTAATTCGAATTCAGCTTCATCTGTTTCTGGCCTTTAATCTTCGTTCAGTACTCGTTTATTCTTTCACCCTGCAATCTCCTCCTTTCTTCTGTTCCACGGCGCTTGGGTACAGATCTAACTTTTCTTGAAACTTCTTGGTGGCTTTGGTCCTCGACTTGTGAGCATCCCTGTTGCTGATTTACGTTCCTTGCATTCTTGTTTCTTCCAGGTCCTGCTGCACCTCTTGATACCAGCGCACCGTAGTTTTCCTGATATCGAGAAATTTATTATCTGATTGGTCAGTCTTACCGGATTCATTCTGTAAATAGGTCCGAAGACAATGGCTCTCTTCTTCCGGATCGTATCTGAGATCTTATACTGAGATGTAATTCTTAGTTCCCTTCTTTCTGTGTTAACCATACTCCGTTATTTGGGGTCCCAGTATATTAATCAGAATCATCCTTTCCACCAGTTCCAACTCCTTGAATAGTCCTGTTTTTCAGGTCGAAACATGCAGCTACATATAATGGCATTGCTGAGAATCGAACCCAGGAATTTGACCACTACTTACACTATGAGTTTGAAGAATAATACTAGTAAATTATAACCATCAAGGGTACTTCAACTTGTCCGTTTCTCATACAACATTTTCACAATGAAGTACGAATTCACATTCACTATAATTCTGCTACGTGAACCACAACAAACAAATACCGTACATTTTTATCGGAAAATGTTATATTTACAAGTAAATTATTGTACGTCTAGTGCTGTATATAAACCCTCGCTACGGTCTATATCTTGTTATCGTTTAAACCTTTCAAGTAGTGCGCTGAATATTCGACCTGATTACTTAAAATCGATAGCGAGTCGCATCGCTCTGCCTACAACTCTCGCATTTATTTTGCAAGTTATACATTCTTGTTATATTAAAATAAAATCGATCACTGCTAGACGATATTCGCTGTATATCGTGTTCCATATTTCTGCATCAGTATTTACACAGGAAAATATAGAGGGTAAGTCACATAGTAGGTTCCCTTAATGTTTCATAGATGAAGGGATACAACAGGTGCAGGTTTACTTTACTATTCGCTGTCCGGCTAATTGGCTGAATGGTCAGCGTATTGCCCTTCAGATCAGACAGCCCCACGTTCAATTCCCGGCAGGGCCACAGAGCTCAACCGCGTAAGGTTATTTCCTATGGTTCTGGGATTGGGCATTTGTGTTCATCGCTATACACTATCTCCGTCTACATACAATGGACTACACTATACTGCCAACCACGACAGAAACACGCATTAGTGAATCCATCTCTCCACAGAGGGTTGGCACCAGGAAGGGCACCCAGCCGTAAACCTAGGGCTTATTCACATCTAGAGTTGACTTCAATAAATTGTGAAAAGGGCCAGGATGTAGAAGAAGAAGTCTTCTTGAAGAAGGCGTTTATTATTTCCAGCCTCGTGGTGTAGGGATAGCATTTCTGCACCTCGCACACATTTTTCTGGCTCATCAATGATTTTAATCTTAGAATGACCACTTGAACTGATACAAACAGCTTCATTGATTCTCAAAATGGGATAGACTAGGTGAAGTCACTAGACTGATCGCGTGAGACACTAATGGCCAAAGTTAGTCATGCATTTACTGTAGCGTAAAAGGGGTAAATACATCTTTAATTTACGTACAAAATGGCATTCTATTTGTTATACACCTTAGATTGATTCAGGGTTTTATCTCTAATCAACTACACCATTTCAATAAAGGCATCAAAGAGCGAATGCTGACTGATAATCACTCCGAGCTCTCACAAATTCGCGGTTTTACACTTCGACATTTGTTGACATATACATACATCACCATCGCCCCATAAACAGACACAGCCTTCTTGTGGATACGGCACGCTTCTTGTCCTTGCCCGTCGGGAACGGATCAGTGCCATTCGGGTCACGTAGCTATCAGATTGTATTCGGGAGATAGCGGGTTCGTATCCCACTGTCGGAAGCTCTGAAGATGGTTTTCCGTAGTTTCATATTTAGACACTAGTAAAATGCTGGGGCTGTACCTTAATTTAGACCACGGCTGCGTCCTTCCTACTCGTAGACCTAACTGTGTCGGCGCGACGTAAAACAGATTGTAGATCACTAGACAGTCCTCCTGCGTAACCGTTCATTCGGTAACTGCACTAATGTGTAACCTATGAATATGGTAAAGTGGTTACATTGACAAGGTCGTAAATAAGAGTTACAGATCTATTCATATGGTTCTGAGGCTATTTAGAAGTTGTAGTAAGGGTGTAAAATAGTCGGCATATAAGTCACTGGTAAGGCCCCAATTGGAGTACGGTTCCAGAGTGTGGGACCCTCACCAGGATTACTTCGTTAGAGAAATGAAAAAGATCCAAAGGGAAGCAGCACGGTTTTTATGGGCGATTTCAGGAAAATGAGTACCGTTACGAAAAAAAAAAAAGGCCACAAATCTTTCGTCTGGGAAGATTTGGGATTTAGGGTTCGATCTGGTTGTCTAAGCGGTATGAGGTGGGATGGCGTGGAATGACATTAGTAGATGAATAAGCTTCAATGGAGTTTTTAAAAGTAGTAAAAATCTCAAAATATGAAGATAAATTTGGAATACATTTGGACTAATTTCGACTAGAATCGATTCATTGGAAGAGGAATTTGGGATTGGAATCATTCATCGGGGAAGTTGTTCGACACATTTTCGACTTAATTGAAACGTTTAAGAAGATTTTCTTTTTTGCTTGTGGCTTTACGTCACACAGATTTTTTTTTTTTTTTGTTATTTGCTTTACGTCGCACCGACACGGATAGGTCTTATTGCGACGATGAGGGGGGAAGGGGCTAGGAGTGGGAATGAAGCGGCCATGGCCTTAATTAAGGTACAGCCCCAGCATTTGCCTGGTGTGAAAATGGGAAACCATGGAAAACCATCTTCAGGGCTGCCGACAGTGGGGTTCGAACCCACGATCTCCCGAATACTGGATACTGGCCTCACTTAAGCGACTGCAGCTATCGAGCTCAGTACACCGAGTTTTAAGAAGTGACTAGGCAAGTAACTGATAGGGAATCTGTCACAAGGGCGTCAGGCCTGAATGGAAATCAGTGGTAAATGAATTAATTAAAGAAGTTTCTGGTTTACTGACTTGGACACATGTTGAAAAGGTGCTATTTCCACTTCCAAAAAATAAATCAGTATTTTGTCCACACGAGTTGCAGTAGGAATATTACCGATTACCATGAGCAATCCAGACCAGGAAGATGTAATTCCTTAAAATTTGTGCTCAAACCGATCATGGCTACAATCCATGTGCCTTTTATTTTTCGTTTCTTGTGTTTTTCGCACAAGTTTCTTAAGCTGAACAGACACTCCTCATATGTTCAATCTGGGCGCGCGACTACAAACTGCCTGACATCGGTTCAAGATGGAGTGAATTCCGACCTTTTGTATCTAAACTATAAACTGTAAATCTAATTTGAAGACTTAAATTTGTAATTTGAAGACTGTGCTGTTTACTTCCAGCCTCGTAGTATAGGGATAACGTTTCTGCATCTCACACTGATTTTTCTGACTCCTCAATAATTTTGATCTTAGACTGAGCACTGTAACAGATACAAACAGCTTAGTTAGCTCTCAATATGAGAAATAGATGACTCGGTGAAGTCATCAGACTGACCACGTGATACACTAATATTTGCAGGCCATCTAGCTAGACATAAGTCGTATTGAACGCCTTCAATGGGCTGTTTGTTTCAATGTAGGGGTATTTTTTATTCATTATGGATGATGTGCGTGAATTATAAATTACATTTTCACAGAATAAGGAAGTTTTAAGAGCTTGACAATAATAACATATGGATAAGCATAATTGTACCTGGAATCCATGTATACCAGCGTCTATTATTTGTGATAGATTTTAGAAGTCAAATACGAATAATGTGTATCATATCATCTCCGGAAAATAAATCAGTATTTCGTCCACACGCATTAGAGTGGTTGAATATTACCGATTACCATGAGTAATCCAGGTCAGGAAGATGTAGCATGGAACATACTACATATATATATATATATATATATATATATATATGTTAATCAGAACTTTGCCGTTCCGGTCCCTGCCAAACATGAGGGTTGTTCGAAATAAGAAGTGATGCATTTTGAGGTACTATTACGATAAAATTTACGGTCCCTTGGCTATAATCACGATATACTCAGTCACACAAATTCCAGGTCTTGCTGTTTTCATTTCAGGAGTTGTAAATTATTTTTTCCGAAACATTAATCTCATTAATGATCGGTCATTCGTCTCTTCTTTCTATAAATGGAGGAACGGGTATGTATTGATTAGCTCTTGGTGTTTCCCTAATCACAACCTTGACCATGCAGGTTTGGTGTGAGGCCAACAGCCTTCATTAACCTATGGACATTAAGCCCTCATACGAAAAATTTATAACAACGTGATGAATACATCCAACACGGGTTGATATTGGAAAAGATAGACATGCATTTTAATACATTTGCTACAGTAGTAATAAAAATATGAATAACACAATAATGTGCATATAATTTAAATAATTGTATCGGCTGTAGCTTAAAAACATTAAGTCATTTTTCACTACTTTTCATGAGAGAGAAAAATAGAAATAGAAATATATTTATTTAAAGTTAATTACAAGTAGGACCAGAGGTCCCTTTGGCTGTAACTAACTGCCACTTTAACTTAAATGTATCACCTAACATACAAAATCTAATAAAAGAATACATAAAAAGCATAAGATACATTTTCCTACTGAGGATATAAGAATAAGATTAAAAACTAAACATCTAGGAGGTTACAATAATACTTTTATCATTTCATAAACATACACTATACTAACAAAGAACAGAAGACGAAAGAGAAACCTAAGAATTTTAAAGCCGAGGATGAATTAAGAGTAAAACAGAGCATCTAAAATGTATCTAGGGGATTATGATATTTCGTACTATTTAATTAATTTGGTGAAAATTCATTTACATGACTTAATAAGTGGAAAGGTAGCGGTATTTAAGAGATTTATTCTGAGTTCCAACACTACTTTGCTGAATTTCATATAGTTTAAGATCGTTGTATAATTGAGAGGCAGTGACAATGAACGACTTACTGCACTTTACCGTACGATGCTGTGGAACCTGAAGGGTGTTAGCTGTAAACCTATTGTCCCGGTCGTGCACTTGACTCATCTGAACAAAGGACTTGGTCAAGTATGAGGGAGCATTAGATTTTAAAATTCTCAGAAGTAAACAAGCAGCTGAGTATGATCGTCTATCCCTAAGTTTCAACCACTCCGCGGCTTTGTAGTAAGGTGTTACGTGACAGTCTTCACGAATATTGAAGACGAATCGAACACAGGCGTTCTGAATACGCTGGAATTTGCTATTATATTTCTCGGAGATATCGCTGTAAATTACAGCGCCGTAATCTAAAATAGGAAATATCATAGTTTGGATCAACATCTTTCTCACCAAGAAAGGAAGATACGGCAAGTTTCGTCGAAACTGATGCAATATGCCAGACACTTTCTTGACCAAGTGCTTGGCATGAAAGGTCCAGGACAGAGTGTTATCCATTAGAATACCTAAATTCTTAACACATTCCTGATACTTGACTACAGAATCGTTTACAATTACTGGAGGAATGTCCCTGTTGAAAAGATTTGATAAGTTTCTTCGATATCCTAGAAAAATAGCTAAAGTTTTGTTTTCATTTAATAGTAAATTATGACTTAGTGTATATTGATGTAGTCTTTCTATATCTAGATTTATTTTACTAATACTTTCGACAACACGATTCACAGGAAAATGGTAATAGATCTGTAAATCATCGGCATACATATGATGTCTCGTGTGGCGTAAAACTCCAGGCAGATCGTTTATATACAGCGAAAACAAAACAGGACCCAACACGGAACCCTGAGGGACGCCAGAATGCACACTAGACCACTTAGAAAAATTTTGTTTGTCAAATACTACACGCTGAGATCTCCGTTTCAAGAACGATTCAAACCAAGAAAGAGCTGATAGAGATATGCCCATTATACGTAATTTAGTCAGAAGGAGGTCATGATGAACTCTATCAAATGCCTTGCTTAAATCGAATAATACCAGAAGCGTTAGTTCCTTTCTGTCCATTGTAAACTTGATATCATCGGTGACTTTGAGAAGTGCCGTCGTAGTGCTATGGCCTGTTCGAAAACCAGACTGAAATGTGTTAAGAATAGAATGAGTATTTAAATACGAAGTGAGTTGTTGGTAAACAATCCTTTCTAATCCTTTACCTAATATTGACAAAATACTGATTGGCCTGAAATCATCAAATTTTTGAGGAGAAGGAACTTTAGGAACAGGTCATATATTGGCCATTTTCCATACAGCTGGAAATACTCCTGATTGTAAACAGAAATTATACAGGTGAGCTATAACCGGAGTGATTATACCCAAACAGTTCATTAGGAGGGGATGTGAGATACCATCTGGTCCAACAGCCTTGGTATTCATGCTCTTAAATACCTCGACTACATCCTCTGGGTAAATGTACGAAAAGTGAAAGAGATCATGTTGAGGTTCATTTGTGTTCATGTAACAATGAATAATTTTGGATATTCTGTGAGAATTTTCACTGGTGAGATCTTTAAGAAATAATCATTTTGCAATTCTGCAGATATGAATGAGGAAGTATGTTGCGAATTTTTCTTAGCAATACCTAGTGATTTTATAGTTCCCCAGAGAGCAGACGGAGTTGATCTCTTACTGAACAAAGAATGCATGTGGTTGACTTTAGCATCACGGATCGCGAGTTTGGTTTTAGAACGCAAGATGAGAAAGGTTTCAAAGTCTTCAGGTTTCCTGGTTTTGATGTGCTTTCTTTTTGCCTTGTCCCGCGCAGAGATTAATTTCTTTATTGTAGACGTTATCCACGGGTTAGGTGGGTGTTTGGCTTGAATTAGTTTTAATGGTGCATGCTTGTCGTACAACGCGGAAATTAAACTATTAAATTTGATGACTTTTTCATCGATATCACGCTGAGAAATTACTTCATACCAGGGAGCGGAAATTACGTCTTTTCGAAAATCTTCAGGATTAAAACTGCGGAAATCCCTAAATGTGATCCATTTTCTTTCATATTTGGGTGTCGATATAGAGAAGACAGCATATACCATATCATGTCCAGAAAATCCACTCGCTGGGGTCTGCCCAAATTTAAGAAGGGTATCATTACAATTTGAAGCTATGGTATCGAGATTAGAATGACAATATGCAGTATGGTATGTGTCATCAAATGGTATTCTAGTTAAGTTGCATGAGTCAAGTGCATCATCGATTACTACAGTTTCCGTGGACCATGATCCAAAATGCCCATTCATATCACCAGCAAGTATAACATATTTATAATGAAAAACGTAATTATACATCGCCTCTACAAACGAATCCATGAAACCAATTTTGGGAGGATGGTAGATGCATGAAAATACTTTACCCATAGGTAATTCAAGTTCTAGGAAAATATACTCTGGCTTACGACAATATTCTGCAGGGGAGGTGTGAACTATTTTACATTTTATATTGCTCCTCACGTACACAGCCACCCCTCCTCCTCTCTTGCCCAATCTATCGTTTCTATATAGATTAAAGCCAGGAATGTTAATCTCTGAGTCCGGAATGGACCCCTTGAAAAATGTCTCACTTACAGCAATAACGTTAATATTTGAATCAACAAAGCAGTCAAAAAACTCATCGAAATGTACCTTATCAACTAATGACTGTGCATTTAAGTGAATTATTTTCAAATCAGAGGGATAGGTTTCTGATAGATCTTCAATGATTTTGTGAATTTCAGAACACTTTAGTTTAGAAGACATGCCTGAATTTGGCTGGTTGAAAAATTCCAGAAAATTAATATTCAGTTATAGGTCCTAATAAAATTACATGCAGTTTTAGATTACCTGAAGCAAAGTAGAGAAGAGAATACTGAATAGAACATACTAATTTAACTTCAGCGAGGAGAGATCTTTTTAAGTTCAACAGTATTTCTCACACGGTGTTTAACACCCCCTTGTAGTAAGATAATTGTGCCATCAGCATTACTCAAGGAGAACATAGCAAAAACTGTATCTTGAAGCAGCTACTCAGGTTATATTTGTGTTACTGGAAGAACAATTTCAATTTTATAATTTTTCAAAATCAATTTAAAAAAAGTTACTTCGTGCTTCGTAGTCAATTTAGTATAGCACAAATCCATTCATAATTAATATTTCACATGATATTTTTGTCTAAAATTGCATTAAAGCATATACATATATAATTTACAACGAAACTCATCGTATGGAACGTTACAAGGACTCCCTTTCATTTGCCGTACGTGGCCACTAACCGTCAGTTATACTGTCGTTACTAACCTGCAATCTTCACCTGTTTTCTTATTGACGTTTCTCCCACTGCAGAGCACGTAAGGTAAACCTTTTCTTATAGCGTATTTTATGATGTTTTTCTTATGATGACTGATCTTATTCTTTGGGGAGACATAACGCACAAGTAGCACATTCTTTCTATAATCAAGTTATCCAAAATAAACAATGAGAAACCAATAAATGCTGCAAAATAATGTAACACCTGTAATTCTTGCATATGGCCGATAAAAAATAGGGAATACGGTGCTGAAAGGCAGCAAGTCTTCGACTCAATGTTTTCCTCCTCCAATCGCGCTACACGTAGCAGTGGTTTCTGGTATAATGATAAGGTTGTCTTAATTATTCCTTACACCGATTTAAGGCCATTCGTTCAATACTTCAGAATACTGAATGCTATTTCGCTTTACGTCACACCGACACAGATAAGTCTTACGGCGACTATGGGATGGAAAAGGCCTAGAAATGGGAAGGAACTGGCCGTGGCCTTAATTAAGGTACATCCCCAGCATTTGCCTTGTGTGAAAGTGGGAAACCGCGGAAAACCATCTTCAGGGCTGCCGACAGTGGGATTCGAACCCACTATCTCCCAGATACAAGCTCACAGCTGCGCGCTCCGAACCCCACGGCCAACTGCCCGGTGAATACTGAATGTTTGGTATAATTTCGACTTAAAAATTATCATCTCTCACCGATTCAATTCTTCCAGGGACTAACAGCTGGTGCAAATTTTTATGTGACTGAGACACTAATCTAAGGCTGTAAATGTCTCCATTTTACTTGTACTGAACTGTGTTCATTCATGATTTATTCCTTGATTTCCCCTCGCTAACACTTAATTTGGTTGTGGTAATGTCACATCAGTTTGTGTTTTACATCACACTTTTTGTTTTTAGGTACCTGCCTTTTTACTGTCATAATAATCTTAACCTTCGAAAGATTGAATCAAATTATTCCCTGTTTATGAGAACGAGAGAGTGAGAGTAAATTCTAACCAATAAATAAATAAATAAATAAATAAATAAATAAATAAATAAATAAATAAATAAATAAATAAATAAATAAATAAATAAATAAATAAATCGATAAATTAACCAATCAGTCAAATACGTTACATCAGTATTATTTATTCCGTATTCTGAAGTAATGAAATCTTAAATGTGCTTTTATGATTATATGCACAGTTTTTTAATATAGTGTGTGTGTTTGTTTGTGCAATATATTGTTGAACTGTATGTACATTATAAGGCATTGTCTGGTAGAATAGCAGGCTTTATATCCTGAGCCACGCCATGTAAATAAATAAATAAAAAAATAAATAAAAAATAAATAAATAAATAAATAAATAAATAAATAAATAAATAAATAAATAAATAAATAAATAAATAAATAAATTCCTAGTCTTATGAAGTAAGTAAATATTTCCTTACGATTTGGTAAAGTTTCTCCAACGAGAACAAACTTTCACTGAAATACATTTGAATATCAGGGTTTGTTTGGCACCACGCAAAACGTAAACAGTGCAGGTATGAAACGTTGTTAATATTCTGAGCGAGCGTCATGTTTTTGACAGGGTGGTATAAAACAATATCCCCTGGCTTTCCCCGACACAAAAATATTACTTTCATATTTAGAGAAGATAATTGAAAACCATAAATACACACACACGGCTCATCTAAATCTGCCTCATACATAAATTGTGCCTACAACTGGGAAAGTGAAGGGATATCTCGTCAGCCACACGGCGTGTGTTTAGGTTACATTCCAAGCCTAACCCCTTGGTCACGTTATATTCCTGACATTTGAAGCCATGAACCAATATTACAGACATTCCCGCAATGATCATGTCACAAGATGTCCACTGTTGTCGCTTTCTTCATTTTCATTCCAGGGTTTTGTTTGCTACTTCGTTATTTTAAGGGACAATTTTATTAATAAAATATAAATTTGTTTCGGACTGATCCACCCAGCACGGTATTGCATATTATCGAACATTAAATCCTCGACTAGGCGGGGGAGTTCAACAAAACTCAATATTCGGTTATGACATGGGTTTCGAAAGCTTTCAGTCACCTTTACAAAAAAAAAAAAAACACTACGACAACAACACCAACAAAATAATAATAATAAAAGTAATAATAATAATAATAATAATAATAATAATAATAATAATAATAATAATAATAATAATAATAATAATAATAATTGTACCGGGCGGTACACATCTACGACGCAAGTTCTAATCTTGCGCCATTTGAAACTCTTCTACAGGAGAAACTCTGAACTTTAAAAACGGAATCAACTCAACTGTTTATCAGAAGATGTCACTGGGTGTTTTTGAATAGCTTTTGTTGATCAAGAAGTGTGGACATTCTCTAACAGATGTCTCTACTAAAGAACTATGATAATGCACTCTGGTGCGAAGGAATGAACTTTCTTGGAGAAAATTTTTATTCATAAGTTTTGTCTACTAAATTTTGTTCTTTCGTTTGAGGGTTGGCAATATTAAGCTTTCTTTCCGCCTGTTTTGAATTTAACCAATCCTACATTTCTGTAATTAATTTCCCACCAATAAGGTGTTTCTTCATCGATTTGTGTGTAACTTTTGCTGTTAGCCAGTAAACTTTTGTGGGCGGGTCTTAATCATTCATGAAAGGTCTCGAATTTTCCGCGAGGGTATAAAAACTGCTGATTTTCTTGGATCGGGGCCACTTCAATAACATCTAGCTTTGCATGTGGATATGTAGCTGGGGGCGGGAAGCGCCTCTTTCTTCGGGCATCAGATCTTCAACAAGGTAATGGCCATTTAACATCTTTTCTTGCTAGCTCAGCAGTTTAACTCGCGGGGAAGGTTCGAAACCTTTAATATGTAACCAACCTTTTTAAAATGTAAATACCATTTCAGTCTATGTAAAAACTACAAATCTCTTTAACTGTAAAGCGGGGATAGAGAGTGCTTTACCCTCTCGAGTTCCCCTTCATTTTGAAGTTGAGGTGACTACGTTTTCATAACCGTTTCTTCTCTTCCTTAACGTATTAAAGTTTTCTCATACGAGTCACGTCCCTAGCTTGGGAGTAGCCCCTGTGTAATCGGCCTAGCGCCACTTAGGTTTTAAAATGTGTATTTAGGAGTGCTAATTCACGCCTTCATCCCTTTTGCGTTTTGGGCCATTTAAATTAACCTAGTATTTGCACACTAAAGCCCAGTAGATTGGGTACGAGATACCCCTGTTTCTTTATAAGTAGTGCCTTGATGGCAGTTTAGTGTAATAGCCTGTTATTGCCTTTATAGGCTCGAAAGATCGAGAGCGGGTCAGCTCTTTATGGTGTTGTGGTAAAAGTGCCTTAGAGAGGCTTGAGATGTGAAGTTGGGAGCAAGTGCTCCATGTAATGAGGGGTTTTCTGCCCTTTGGTAATTTGTGGTTGTGAGCTGAGTGCTCAGACTTTGGGGCTCGTAGCCCAGAATTTGTAATATCCACTTAACTTGTGCTTTTGTTTGTAAAGTTGCATTGTACCTGATTTTTCTTTGTTATTTCACCTAGTGAAAATTGTTAAATCTTGTTATCAGTTGAAAATGTAACATTTATTTAAATTTTAAAATTCATCTTTCGGACTTGTAGTTAGACCCATTCCAGCCCGCACCTTCTTTCACCTCTGCTGATCCACCAAAACCTCGGAAAAACAATAATAATAATAATAATAATAATAATAATAATAATAATAATAATAATAATAATAATAATAATAATAATAATAATGGGGGAATGCCTCCCAGATATGGGTGGTATGAGGGAAATGAAATAACCCCCGCGGACCAACAGACAGGTAGCGTCTGATCCAGAGTGGGCGGCTACACCCAGCGTCTGTTCTCCATGTTAGGAGCGAACGTATTCGTACAGGGGAAGGCAACAGGAAACCACCCCAGTGACAATATTCCCAGGAAGTTACTATGGAGAGAAAGAATAAATCAAATGCCCCTAGTCCCGGGCAGCCCTTAAGTGGGCAAGGGTTGCTAAGAATCCCCCGGTTTAACATAATTAAAAATCAACTACGTATAGCTACATGGAACGTTAGAAGTTTATATGCAGCTGGAAAGCTGGACAATATGATTCAAGAAGCCAGGCGATTGAAAAGGAACATCTTAGGAATCAGTGAGCTACGCTGACCAGGTTCTGGATTGTGTCACCATGAATAGGGCACACTCTACTACTCTGGCAGGGAGCCCGCAAGACCGCAATCACTGGAATGGAGTAGGTGCGTTCGTTTCGGCGAACTATGTCAGATATGTCAAAAACTTCATACCAATCTCTGACCGTATAATGCTGTTACAGATGCAGAGTCAGCCCTTTAATGTACGCATTATACAAGTATATGCTCCAACAGCGGACACAAAACATGACAACGACGTTGATGAGTTCTATGATATGCTGAATAAGGTGTGTAAAGAACTCAACAGCACTGACATAATAATATCGGGAGATTTCAATGCCAAAATTGGGCAAGGTAGAAGGTCTGACTTAGTGGGAGAATATGGATTGGGTTCAGCTAACCAAACAGGAGACAGTCTATTCCAATTCTGCCAAGAGCAAGATCTAGTTGTTTGTAACACTTGGTTCAAACTCCATAAACGGCACCACTACACATGGATTTCACCACTAGAAAAGAAAACAGGAAAACCAATCAGGAATCAGATTGATTATATTCTGGTTAATAAAAGATTTAGAAATATTGTCAAACGAGCAACAACGTATCCTGGAGCAGATATTGGATCCGACCATGTGCCATTAGTGGCAGATATCAGACTGAAATTGAAAACCACCACATCAAAGCAAGTGTCTAGCAAGTTTGATGTTACCAAATTGCGAAATGGTACAATTAAAAAAGCGGTAATACAAGAGCTGAACAACAAAATGCAAACCAACAATAGCAACAACAATGACAACAGTACATAATATGAATGGAAAATATTACACGATACACTGTTAAAAGTCTGTAAGGATCATCTTACATCAACAAGACAAAAGAAACAGAGATGGATGACTGATGAAATACTTGATCTAATGGAACGGAGAAGACAGGAAAAGGGCAGAGAAGACAGCTACCGACAGACACAAAGGGAGATTAAGAATAAAATCATATTAGCCAAGGAAAGATGGATGACAATGAACTGTGAAGAAATAGAAGAACTAAATAAAGACCATGATAGCTTCAAGTCATACAAGAAAGTAAAAGAGATAACTGGGCTGTACAGAAAACAGACGCCAAAGACACTCTTTGATGGCACCAGCAAACCCATCTTAGAAGAACAAAAAATCATACAGACCTGAACAGAACACATAAACGAATTGTCCAGTGAGGACAGAGGTGAAATTGTGTACTTACACAATGCGAAAGGTCCAAAAATAACAAAAGAATAAGTATTACATTCCCTCACAATATCACCTAATGGCAAAGCAGTAGGTCCAGACCAGATACCAAGTAAGGTTCTAAAAGTAATATCTGAAGAGAATGTTGACCAAATTGCTAAACTTTTCAATTCAATTTATGATACTGGAATAATCCCAGAGGACTGGTTGCAATCGACACTCATCGCAATACCTAAAAAAGTCTCATCCAAATAAAATGCAGTGACTACCGTCTCATAAGTCTGATGAGTCATATGCTAAAAGCATTCTTACGTATAATACACGCATGCATTAGAACGAAGTGCAAAATAGACTTGGATGACAACCAAATGGGTTTCAGAAATGCCTTTGGCACACGCGAAGCCTTATTCAGCGTCAATGTCCTGCTCCAAAAATGCCGCCAACTACACAAAGATGTATTTGCATGTTTCATTGACTATGAGAAAGCTTTGATAGAGTGAAACATGAAAAACTGATAGAGATTCTCCAACGAAAACATCTCGCTGGAAAAGATATACGCTTCTTACAGAATCTCTACTGGGGCCAAGAAGAAACAGTCAAAATCAACCAAACAAAAACATCAGATGTGAAAATCAGAAGAATGCTTAGAACACCCTGGACAGATATGATAAGTCCTAAGGAGAGCTAGGACTAAGCAGGAACTAAGAACAACTATAAAAGTTCGCAAAATAGCTTATCTAGGCCACATATTAAGAGGAAAGAAATATGGCCTCATAAAACTCATTCTCCAGGGTAAAATAGAGGGCAAACCGCGAGTTGGCAGACCAGAGATGCCATAGTTACACATCGTCAAGCATTGGACCGGTATTGAGACAAGTGAGAGACTCTTCCGATTGACAGAAGACAGAAAAACTATCTCGAGAGTAATCGCCTACGTCTGGGCAACCGAATATGGCACGTGAAGATTATTATTATTATTATTATTATTATTATTATTATTATTATTATTATTATTATTACGACAGCGTATGGTCTCTGGAAAGACGTGGTGCAGGTCTTTCGAACTGACGTCTATAAGAGACCTCTGCATCTGTGGGAATGGGGCCAAAACCCTGGTGAATTCTGTTGTTAGAGGCGACACACACACACACACACACACACACAGTGAGAGAGAGAAAGACAGACGAATTAGCCAGTGAAGGTTAACATCCCCCACCCAACCGGGTAACGAACCCGAGAACTCTTTGGCGAAAAGATAGCACGCTACCCATTCAACCATAGAAGCGAGTAACCTATTCGTTAATGAATGTTCCATTTCGTGCATACAAGCACTGAAAACGTGATGGGCTATCACTTGCTGAAGAGTATGATTTTCTTCAAAACTCATCTTTTGTGGGTTCTTAGATGGCAGTAGAGGCTAATGATGGAGCCGCAGATTCTACCACATTATTGACATATATTTAGTCCGGTGAGGACTGGCTGTGTGATCTTGGAAGAATGGTAATTGAGGACGAAAATGCATCACATTTCGTTATCAGAGATGTTATGAACAGCAAGGAACGAAAGGTGAGAATCTCATGGTCATATCGGAGTAAGGATGGTGTAATTTCAAGAGGCAAGGTGTGGACGACATCTAGAGCACTAGGATTGACTGATTTCAAGGCTAGATCGACGTGGGTTGAGAATTTGAAGCCAGTTCACATGATTGTTAATCGCAAAGTAACTTAAAAACATGCTCAATCGCAAGAATAGACTGAGAATTTCGTGGCTGCGTGTAATACTGCCCTGAGAAACCTTTTATAATTATTTAACACCTGAAATTCTGAATACCGTCCAATCTGGATTTAATTGTGAAATTCACACAAACCGGACACTATCTAGCATCGGTGAAACAGACACGATTGTCAGAGTGAAACCAGTGTCTGTAATATCACATCTGTATAAAATTCAGCCCGTTGCGTATACGGAAGGAAAATTCTCTCTTTACTTCTTATTGTCTTACGTGAATCAAAGGGCACACATGGTCCCCTTTTGCACGATCCGACCTACTAGCATGCAGGGTGGTCGGAAACAAGGCGAACCGAGCAAAGATCGTTAGAGGATTGGTCATACTGATAAGCAATTTGAACTCGCGCCGTTGTTATTTTATCAGTTGCTGAAGTTAGCCAATCAGATCGCCTCTTAATTTAATTGGCTAACTTAAGTAGATAATAAAATGACAACGGCGTGAGAGATCTAATTATTATTTTCCGATTATTTATCAGAATGACAAACCTAGTGACATGCGGTGAACATTTCTTTACCCCACCGGCAAACAAGGGTTTGAAATATAAGCAATCGTAGCTCCACTACACTCTCTAACGTCAACATTACCATTTTAATAAGGCTGCGTTTTTCATGGAAATGTCTAGCTGAGAAAGATCATTCAATAATAGTTTCAACCACACGCTCGCACATACTTCCAAATTCATATTCACAGCAGTGACGACACCATCATAACTTAATCCAGGGCCTTTCAGGGTGCATGCGCGTGGTGCATGCACTGTGCACGGTGCAAAAGACGACTTCGCTTGGTTGACCAGAGCGCAGACCCCCCACTCCTCTCTCCCTACACCTGTCTCCCCGTTCGGCCTGTCTCCGCTTCCTCACCTTCACTGCTGTTTCTCCCCCACTGCGAAATGTCTACGTGTGGTGAGCGGAGACGCACAGTTGTATGGGACAAGGTTACCAGTGTTATTAACAAAATTTAAAAAGTGAATTAGAAATACACATACATGTTTGAGAGGAATGTAAACATAATTTGAAAAAATGCAGAAACCGTAACCAAAATGAAAATTCTACACTACTGGAACAAACCTCATTTGTGGATATAGAATGCTCTTCTTCAAGCTGTTTCAACTTCCTTAATTCTTTCTCTCTGACGTCTCCTATGATTTCACAATAATTTTCCGAATGTAGTCTGTTGTAGTGTCTTTCAATAGACGATTTTCTTACGCACGTAATTATCGTCGCACAGATTAAGCATTTGGCGTTATCGTCACGACAAACAAACAAACAAACAAAAATACGAAAGTTCCCAGTTCGATTGAAATGGACTTTCGGAAGTCTTTGCTTTCTTCGAAACAGATTGCTCCATTATTATGTTGTTGTCGTGCGCTTATCTATTTCACTGATAAACACGTCGTCTACCACCAAACGCTTCGTCGCTCTCAGCACACTACACCATCCGAGTCAAGCCGAGTTGAGGCGAAGCGTACCGATGCACAGTGCACAGAGCCTATGCACCTCGCTTTGCACGCGTGAGAGTTTGGGCGTTTGAGAGGCCCTGACTTAATCTATAGCAGATATTAAACAATGTACTTACAATTTCATCCGGTGACGCTTCGTGTTAGTACAGTCATAGTTTTCACAAAAATACACTGGGACTTACTATTCGTTTTTTTACTTAAAAAGCCCAATCTAAACTAACCAGCAAAATTTAACTGGTATTTTACTGTCGCTGAAATTGTATAGTTTCACTCGCGTACTGAGTGTACGTTCATCAAATGAAAAGGAGGGAAAGTATTTGTCACGATGTATAACACACGTTATATTCATGCCACAGAACTCGCAAAACCTTCACCTATAATCCAAGAGGAACACTACGAAATTCCACTATATACCACCTTCACAGACAACCAAATACAAACACTGTGTTCATGCTGGGCAACCTAAATATTTTTCTGCGGCTATCAGAATACATACGTACACGTGCCAACAATAAATTGCTCGAAAAAACTGTATGTAGATGCCGAAACCCAAGACTAAAATATATTATTCTATATTACACTTGATTTCATATTCTGGCTCTATTTTTACTAGTAAGACGATGTGCAAGTGGCTATACTTTTGAATTGTTAATTTTTTTTCTTTCAGTCTCTAGTGTTTGGCGCTGAAGACTCCGAGTGTCAAGTATTAAAACTAACATTACCTTACCTAAGGTAGCTGACCTGTCGCCGTAAATTGCTGTCGGGGGACGGCATACAGCTCCGCCCCGCTGCCAGGACAAGGAAACTTCAAGTTCATGAGTCACCTACGTGACCTTAAATTTCGCTGGGGAAGCTCTCTTTTGCGCCGGCAAGGAAACCCATCTCGCTGAAAAAGCTGAACTGCGGTAGTGCGAGCGGATTGTCGAGACAGCTGGACTTGGCTTGGCTTAGATGTTCGTAATTTTTAAACATTATAAAAAGCGCTCTAAGGAACAATTAGAACATGTTAATACAAAGTTCTTTACCCCAGCAACGCTGGGGTGGATGGGGTTCAGTGGACGCCACTGGACCAGCTCTCTAACACTCACATACACAGTTCACGTTGTTTGCGACCATTCTGCATATACAACTTATTCAGAATCAGACGAGGTGGACAAGAGTATTCTCGAACAATAGCGGGATGCTGTCTCTCTCGCTGTGTTGGAATAACATATTGTCTGACTCAATATTAATTTTTATTACATAAAAAATTTGTTCATAAATCCGGATAAACACATACCAGTAACAACCATTCCACGTGGAGCAACTTTCCTTCTTCAACGTTTGGATGTATACTCCATTCGTAAACGGAAGAAGTTCCCCAAACATTTTTGTGAATGTTTTACTCGACAACATTAATATTGATCTCCTGATACTCAATCATCAACCTTCATGCGCTTATCCATATTCAGTAAGTTGATTAAGCATGCCTGAAAGACAGGTGCATTTCCACTTGAATGTGGTGCCTTGGATACTTCTGACAATATTATCTGCGACACTAAAAATTCGACTTGCTCAACTCCCGGCTGTACAAAATGCATTCATTATACATCCAATTTGCTTTCTGACGTCTGCATTTTTGCTTAGATTTTCACATTAAGACCCATGTGTGGAAGTGTATATAAGGACAGCTAAAATAAGAATAATCATGTATTTAAAGTTGAGTTTCCTATCGAATTCATTTTTATACCGATATCTGTCTAGGTTCGTAAACATATATAATTACCACTATAGCATCCGGCTCCATGGATAAATGCTTAGCGTGTGCTGGCCTCTGGTCATAGGGGTCAGGGGTTCGATTTCCGGCAGAGTCGGGAATTTTAACCATAATTGGATAATTTCTCTCGCACGGGGGCTGGTTGTACGTGTCGTCTTCATTATCTTTTCATACTCATCATGACTTGCAGGTCGCTTACGGACGTCAAATCAAAACACCTGCATCTGGCGAGCCGAACTTCTCCTCGTACACTCCCGGTACTAAAGGCTATACTCCATTTCAATACCACTATAGACATTTAAAAATTGTAAAATAAGCACATATTACAGCTGAAATTTCCATTGTACTTGACATTATTTCATTATAAGTTAGGCCGTTCGGGAATGATTCTTGCGAGATCCTACTGTAGCCCGGAATCCTGTTCTCAACTGCGCTGTATTTTCATTAAAGTATTATTCAGCGCATCAAATCTCGGCGAAATTCTTCTTTGTTCTTTTTCTTCATCCGTCACCAACCACTTAATTTATATTTACCTCTATTAGAATGAAACACCAACCACTTAATTTATATTTGCCCCTATTATAATGAATGCAATACCAAACAAATTCATTTCCGCGCAGGCTATAAAGGCCTATTGGAATGACTATTCAAAAATCTTGAAACAAATTGGACAGTAAATACTACATCATACGCAAAGGCAACTTCCGATTATCAATTTTAAACCTCAGGATTCTATACCCTGTTACACATTTCATTATACCTAATTTCAATCTCCAGTGAATCTTGCTAGACCATTGGTCCATTACGTATGAGTTGCATACACATACACATCCAAACAGACGCACGATTTAAGACAGTGGAATTCCGAGCCTGTAAAATGAAGGAATAGGAAAACTGCACAATGACGTTCATGGCTGTTTCAATGGACATGAGTTTTCACGATAAGTGTGATGGAGTCTACTCATGCTTTGTCAGTTCAATGCAATTATATTTTAATCCTTGCTCTGAATTTTACTCCATGCTAGCCTTATCAAAATCAAGGATCTAAATATGAATTACTGATTTTTTCTCTCTGTCGTGTTAATGAATCGGTTGATACGATTTTCTGAGAGCGGAGGATTTAGATTCTAGTCCATATAGGCCTTAATCGTTTAGTTCTTTCGCCTTATAAAAAAACCACTTGCAAGGTGAACGAATTACTATATGTCCTTAATAACTGAGATAATACTGGTATTCATCCAAAATTCTCAATATCCTGTTAAGTTCACTTGAAGAAATTCCGTGAAACTGTTACAAGGATGACATGAACATATAAATAAAGTTTATTTAAAGTACTTAAGTTATTTTTCTGCGTGAATCATATTACTATTAGAATGGTTAATTGATGTTATGCATACACTATGGTGAACTTTCTCTTACTTGAAGCTTATATTTCTTATGAAGGCTTGTGACTGCTGAAATGAACAGAGAGTTTGTCTTAATTGCATTCTTCTGCTTCCAAAAAGTAGGTTTAGTTCTGCGCTGCGTTGCTGTATTTTTTCCAGAATTTTAACTCTCTGGAATTTTTGTTGTATTGTTGTTCTTCGAGGTAAGACGATTTGTTTTAGAGGCTAGAAGCATTGTGATTATTAATATGGTATATTAACTGTGCTAAAGATTATGTTTAAGTGAGCAGTGCTTTGATATCATTACTTTCTTAAGCTTCACATTATATGTCATAAGAAGAGATCGTCACTACTTCAATTTATTGTACCCGCTTCCCTATGATACATCATTTTCCGAAATTCTACTTAACGGAAAATTTTATTCAAATGATTGTTTGTTTTAAAAGCCGGTGTATCGAGGGTATCATCCCCCTTTGGTCATTTTATTTCCAGTCCTATTGTACGGTCAGTTTTTAAAATTCATGCTTGTATTGTTCAGGGTATAAAAGGCTATGTTGAAGAAGAAAATATCGCATCAATTCTGCTGTCCTGGCTGTGAGCCCAGATTGAACCGTTACTAATTGCTGAATGGTTGGTATTTCTATGGCCTTGTAATTACATATGAAGAGAATGACTGCCATAAATTACAGTACATGATGCTGTGCGCGGTAAAATTCGTGTATGATTCATTCCATTAGTGCTATTGCACCTCCGTATCTGAGATTTATTACCAGTAACTAAATAATGGAATAGTTGGCTACAACAGCAGTATGATAGTTTGCTGTGTAAGCTCAAATTGTAGAAATCATTTTAAGGGGAAAATATTACTGATCGTGCGAGGTTATTCAATGAGAAAAAGAGAATCAAAAACAATAATAATGAAATATGAGTAAGGTTATATTAGCGTTGACGAAAACACCATAAATAGGTTGGCAAAATAGCCTTATTTTCTCGATGTATTTAACAGGCGATATGGTTACAAGGTGAGGAGAAAAGCGTATAACACACCATGTAATAAGTGTCCTATTCCTTCTGCGAGTTCAGCATCGTTGAGTGAGAATATATTTGTGGTAAATATCTGCTTAGTAAAAACCAAGCGCGTAGTTTTACGCGACTGTTGACGTCGTGATAATAGCCATGAGACCTCCAGTTGTACGTAGAATAGGAACGACAGGGACGTGTCATTTTATTTCCAAAATTTCCACGAGCATTGGCTGGGTTTCGAACAACAACTGCCTTAGTGAGGAGTAAAGGACAAAATTATTTGGCTACCAAGCCCTCCTATCTGTTCAGTTTTCGCATAATTGTCATATCTTAGAGTACATTTATGCTTGGCCGGGCTGAGCGGCTCAGACGGTTGAGGCGTTGGCCTTCTAACCCCAACTTGGCAGGTTCGATCCTGACTCAGTCCGGTTGTATTTGGAAGTGCTCAAATACGTTAGCCTCGTGTCGGTAAATTTGCTGGCACTTAAAAGAACTCCTGCGGGACGAAATTCCGGCGCCTCGGTGTCTCCGAAAACTGTCCCAAGTAGTTTAAGGGACGTAAAAACAGTATCATTATTATACATTTATACTTGACTACTTTTTAAGAATTACGAAGTAATATATTTAATAATAATAAAGCAAGGTCATTTCCGTACAGGCATGAAGGCCTTGGGGGTGGAAAGTAAAGTCTTCCACAATCCTTAACCTCGGCACTTTGTGGGGTAGAGTGGTTAGCTCTACGCCCGGCCGCATTTGTTCCCAGGAATTAAACTCGTACTCCCTTTTGGTGTACGCGAATGAATTTCAAGACCAAGCGCACCTCCGGAAATGGAAATCTCGTTTATATTTTTTTTACTTCCTGGCGGGGAATCGATCCTACGTCCTTGCGGGTGAACTGAGCACGCCTTTACCACCACGGACAAGTAGTTGCTTAATAATAATAATAATAATAATAATAATAATAATAATAATAATAATAATAATTATAAACTTTCAACGTGTTCAGTGCATATAGTATATATCGAAAAGATGCTAAGTAGAGAACAATTATGACATTCATGTTAATTGCTTGACTAATTTCTGCTTAGCTTCGGGATATGTACAGTAGAACAACTTTGACGAAATTCTATTTCATCTTCACAAACAAAATAAATTTGCAAAAGCTGATATATCTCTTCTGAATCTATCAGCAAGCTTTCGTGTAAATATTAAATACGACCTTATATTTTGAAAATTGGTATAAAACCGTTTTGTACAATCTGATCACCACCAAAATATGTCATCTGGAAACAGACGTTTTATATTGTCAAATGAGATCGATGTAGTGCCCATTTTACCATATCATGTTGCTCCTAGCACACTTTGACAATTATCCGACTAAACTGCCATTAAAGAAGTACGCGAAATCGCAGTATAGATAACAATTTCTTGGCAAGAATGGGATTGATATGTCCTTTCTTTATGAAGCATTTGTTCCCCTTGTAATTCGAATTTCAAAAAAGCATAAATTGTATTTTATGAATTTATATGAAGAATGTTTTAGTGCAAAACAGAAGTGGTTCTTTATTTTGCGGCGGAGAAAATAAAACATGTTAAATTTCGAATTAATCCCATTTTAAAATCAATATTTTGTAAAAGCCCTTCTTCAACACTCCCTTGTACATTCGTAGAAACATAAATAAAATGTATCCCCAGCTTTAATGGTCTCTGCTGGGCGTTTATGAGTTATTCAGTCTGCCAGGACTATGATTTTTACATATAGATTAGAATAATCTTGTTCAACCCTTTGGACCCCTTGTAAGTCGAGACTGTCGATAGTACTGTTATTTTGAAATAGACAGATATGATGGTTGAATAGAGCCGGATTCAGTTTTTTCTACTATAAGAAAATGATTCCAACGTAGGGCTCAGCACCAATCAAACAAATTTAATTTGTACTTTGTGAAAATTCTTTATACACAAAGTTGTCAGGAAAATCGTATTCCACTTGATTCCAATATCCTCATGTAACTGCAATACCTGTATGTATTACGTACGAGCATAATAAAATATCCCCCTAGGTAGCCTACCCTCGTTCATTCGCTCACATGAACCCACGTCCGAAACGGGTTTGTACGTATTTAACAACATACATGCTTTATTAAGGTTCCAGAAGAGAGAAGCTGCAATTAAGGAACACGAGTTTTGGTCTATTACTTTCTTCTTCTACTTCATTTATCCTTGGGTACTGCTCATCTCCTCGGTCCTACAAGGGAATTCATCTCACACCCCCCAACTCGCTTATGCTGTAGTTTGCTATCTCTGAAGACAGACATGTGCGTGTATAAAAGAAAATGAACCTTACTGTACCGTACTATAGAAATGTATGTTTGCGTAACATATTCACCCACTCCTAGAGTATGATATATTTAAAGTTCATTTTCCGCTACACGCGTGCGTAGGAAAATAAACTCAAGGGAGATTGTTCTGATTGTAATTGTAATGGATTTGTGATAAATTAGTGGGAGGCGTGACCATTCTGGGAAATAATGGATAGAAAGCGCATTGTCACATTCGCGGTTTTGGCACATTGACAAAAACCAATGGCAGCACCAAATTGAGGCGTACTAGGCAATATGAGGAGTGAGGTAGTTTGTCATTGCTTTCCTCACTGGACCAGACAGTGCTATTATAGCATGACTAACCCTATGAGCAACACCTTCCATGCCACTCAGATGCACTGGATATGCTCCGAATATCATTACTCTTCACAACCCATGCCCCAGCGGCTTCCATATTGTCACAGCCATGGATGAGACTGGGACTTCAGTGAAAGCTTCATTTTGCTCTGGCCTGTGCAAAGACGGATACAATAACTGACAGCAGGCAGTGATTTATTATATATGATATAATATTTGCGAAATTATTTTAAAAATGATGTGATGCCTCTTCATTTATCGCTCAATCATGCCTGAACTACTGGACTAATGCTCCTAAAATTTAGTATGGATATACCTCTAATATTCATTTCAAGAAGAGGTCTTTTCTAATTTTTCAATAGTTATCCTTTTCTAAATGACTGTTATTAATACGTAGGAATTCACTGAACTTGTGCATACAATATCCGCTAAAAATCTAAGTAATGGGCGAGTAGTCAGTACTATCACCAAACAGAGCCCACCATGTGGATATATTCAGTTTTCAAAAAGAAAAGGGCTATTAGCATCTTCTTCGTAACTCTAATGGTTCTTCAGGAAATTCTTTATATACTAAGGCATGCCCTTCAGTGCACTCGCCGACCAAGCGCTGTCCGGCTGGGTAACTGGCCAGTTCTTGATTGGTCCTGCAAATCCAATCCTGACACAAGTGTGTGTGTGCGTGAATGTTGCTGCTTAGAAACTACACGTCAACGAAGGGTACAAACAGAAGTCAGTATCATCACCAACTATCAGCCCGTCAACAAAGGGTTCGTTCTGCTAGTCTATATAAATAAAATCGTAGCGACCGTGTGCCTGTACTGAGCCCATAATTCTACCTTGCTGAAATTTCAACTACAAGATGGAGTGCATCCATATTTTCATTGCAAGCTTATCTCGCATTCTGTGGCATGACAACTCACAGCGGGAAGCGGCCCAGCAAACATCGAACGAGGTCGGAACATTTCGGAAGACCTCGGGTAATTAATAATGAAATTCCAGATAATAAGCCTCATTGCGAGATATTTCGGCAATGTCATTAACAAAGAAATAAGCAATTGTTTGGAAATATTTGATAAAGCTAAAGTCCACAGGGTGGAAATGTATTTAATAAGGCCTGGAGAAAAGGTAGCACCTATCTTGGCCGAGAGGAACACTCGTGTTACCGACATACAGTCAAAATGCGTGGGAACCCTCATACAATAAATTAATTAATTACGCCCGATAAAAAGCAGGATAAATCAGCAAACAACACCATCATGACTGGAAAGTAGGTGGAATCTCTGGGGTGAATCTCGAAGGAATCGGTCCAGTGGTCATCAGATGGAATGATTGCACAACAGTAGATAACGCCAAGCAGAGTGTCCCTAGAAAATGCATAAATACCCCCTCCTCAGGCACGAGAGTCAGTTATCATTCAATTGTCCGAGAGGGTGAATCTGCGTCAGGCGACATTAAGAAGGAGACTTAATGTGGGCGAGATAGACTTGTAGAATCTCTAAAGTCTGTTGGCTCGAGGGATGAATATTACCAAGTGGTAAATGGTGAATGAAGGCAAATGAGATATTGAAACCTTATATTCAAGATATCAATCCCAGTCGGGAATAAAATCATAAATTAATTATTTGTAGAATTCCTAAACTTCTGCGTAGGGACACAGCAGATTCATACATAGCTTTTGTGAATTATTGCGGATGACGTTATTTTGCAAATCGGTAAGGGAGGACTGTGATAGTCTGGCGGAGATAAGCTTTTGACTCACGGTCAGTCACACGTGTGAAACACCTGGAGAGGAAGGAGTTGAAGGTCTCCGCAAACTCTATTAGTTGAGTTCTCGGCACGAAGCGGGGCGGTTTAACTGTTGTATATGTGTACAAAATAAAATTTATTGTAAAGTGTTATATAAAAACATGTGTGTTGCTTCAAGCCGAGTGCAGAATCAGTGTATTCATGAAGTAGTATTTAAGCGAAAAATGTGTACTGCAATTGATGATGATGATGATGATGATGATGCTTGTTGTTTAAAGGGGCCTAACATCTAGGTCATCGGCCCCTAATGGTGAGCGATGAGACAAAATGAAACGGCAAATTAAAATTACAATATCATCTAATGACCATAATTCAAAACGTGGGGACGAAGGATGGATGGATGGATGGATGGATGGATGGATGGATGGATGGATGGATGGATGGATGGATGGATGGATGGATATGAATTTAAAACAATCAGTGGAACCGACCCACAGTGCCTCACATGCACAGAAGCTGGCGTAAAATAATAGTATTACTCACCATGTGACTGCTTCTGTGGCAAGATACTGAATCGATGATGCTTGAATTCGAAAGGGGTCCAAAATCCAAGTCATTGGCCCCTCATAATGATATTTACAGTATATCTAGAAAAGTTGAACCATGGTATTTGTCATGTTGCGGCACTAATCAAAAGTAGCGTAAACTCGCGGTATTCCACCTATTGTGGTACTACTCACATGTAAATAAATTCGCACATGTAATACAGACGTACGGTGTGTCTCACATTGCGGCACCATTTACAGGCAACGCAAACCTATGGTGTTCATTACATACGTGTACTAACCACAGGGACTCGCGCTATCCCGTGGTGTTCCTCATATAGTGGGTACTAATCATAGGCAAGCCATAAACATGGGTTCCCTCATCCCATGGTATCGCTCAGATAGTGCTACTAATCGCAGGTACTGTAAAAGCTGTCGCGCTCTTTTGCTATTCATCACAAAGCTGTTCGGTACCTAACATAGTAGTACTACGCGCAAGTAAAAGCGTCCCATGGTGTTCCCCGAGTGGTGGAACTAATTACAAGTAGTATCATGGTTCTAATTTTATCATCCCTTGGTCGCCCCTTTTAGTCGCCTCTTACTACAGGCAGGGAATACCGAGGGTGTATTCTTCGTCTGCCTCCCCATCCACAGGGGTTGGTGTGTTTGATCCGCGAGAGGTATTTTATTTCCCTCATGTCCGCCGGCAAACCGGTTAGGACCCCCCTATCTGCCACCTGGGACGCGCCACGTGGGAGTATCACCTCTCCCCCTCCTACGCCAACGTAGTAGGATCGTGGTGTCCTGCAATTATGAGAGGCTAAATCCCGAGGTGGCTGGCGTATAATGAAACCGAGATAACGCCATGCCGACGATGCAATTACAGGTCTGTCTAATTTAAATATCATGTTTTGTAGTTAGAAATGTAAATGCTTGTCCCTTTAAATTAATTAAATTAATCAAAACATATGAATATGTGGCGTGTGTATAATTTAAGTGTTGCGACGACGAGGATATGTCTTGTCGATATTCTAGTGTGGAGGTGAATTTTCTGTTATGAGTGTGATAAAGACAAATAAAGACATATCCAATAATAATAATAATAATAATAATAATAATAATAATAATAATAATAATAATAATAATAATAATAATAATAATAATAATAATGTACGACTTGTTGGCTGAATGGTCAGCGTACTGGCCTTCGGTTCAGAGGGTCCCGGGTTCGATTCCCGGCCGGGTCGGGGATTTTAACCTTCATTCTTTAATTCCAATGGCCCGGGGGCTGGGTGTTTGTGCTGTCCCCAACATCCCTGCAACTCACACACCACATATAACACCATCCTCCACCACAATAACACGCAGTTACCCACACCCGGCAGATGCCGCCCACCCTCATCGGAGGGTCTGCCTTACAAGGGCTGCACTCGGCTAAAAATAGCCACACGAATTAATAATAATAATAATAATAATAATAATAATAATCAGGTAAGGATAAAATTTGAGATGATGATAATTATGTGTTCAGCAGTTAGATAATCGAGATTAGCCGTTTATATCGAAATCCAGTGAAATATGATAAAGTTGGAATTTTCGGGAAATTTAAAATTTGTGACACCGTTTATTTGTGATACAGATAATCACGGTAGCTCTTTTGCTCCTGAGGTCATAACAATTTCGAGAAGTTAATTGTGAAATCATGATACAATTGTTTGATCATAGGATCGCTTGTATTTAAAAAAAATTCAAGCAAGAAGGGAATGGATTGTAATGGAAAAGAAATATTATGAGAATAGATGTAAAAAGCAGAGAAATCCTGTATTTTATGAGTGATGAGTGATGTAGAATAAGCAGGATGCCAATGACAAGATACCTTGTATTTTGACGGAGAGGAATTATTGTGACATGGTGTACAGGTTGAGGTGTAATACTTCTGAAACAGACTGTGTAAGAGGAACGATATCCAGTAGCAATCCAGAAAGATTGATGAATGTAAGGGTTTCAAATCCAAGTGAACGCGTTGTAAATCCTTTCTTAAGTACAAGTTGATGTTTTCCTATGATTACTATTTTATGTAAGACCATAGGTAACGGCAGTTAAGTTTAGGTGACAGTTCTATTTGATACCAGCAAAGTGCATTTTTGACAGCCGACCTCACGAACAAAATACATTCTTACACACGGTTAATACAATACTTGATTTTTATAAATTGAATTCTATTTTGTATCTTTACGAGATGAAAATATCGCTGACTGGAAACATTGCGGGTGTAAAAAATGAATTTTATTAGAGTGAAAATTTAACATGCGTAGATCGATGAAAAGTTACTTTACTGAACAGTTCACGATGATACATGTTTGGAGTGTTGACATGGCAGGCCAGTTCGAGCCTAACATTCGAGTTATGCCGTGAATATCATGATGGTAGTGATTATTGTTTTCTCTGATATTACGTAATATCAAACGAGAGTTGATATTTAGCGAACTTCACTGCATGTGTTGAGATTGTATTGAAGAATAGATTAAACTCTTCGGTCATGTTGTTTCATTCCGACTTCACGCTTTATTGTACGAAATAGCGACAGTAATATTCCCAGGTTCGAGTTCATTTTTGCAGCGAATTTCACTTCATGTGTTAGAGTTTCAACGAGCATCAGATTTAAATATCCGGACATTTTGTTAAAAGTTTCGATTTCGCTTGGCAGTATGAATGATGTGTAGATTCCATAACGTTAGCTCAACGATAGATTGAGGATGCCACGTGTATTATATAACTTCAGGATGAGTAGATACTGTAACGTGGGCTCAACGACAAGATTAGGGCGTCGTGTGTACATAGTCAATTCATAAGTTAGGCATTTTTGCGAATCGGCTTGAACGATGTTAGTGTTTGCAGTAGTGGATGCGAATATGAAAGATATTAGCAGGTACTATTTAGGCCAAGTTTGGGCATAGTCCTTACTAGCCAGAGGGTCCTCCTATAATAGCGTTGCATCAGTAGCGGCATAAACGTAAGGGTTGCCCCAGAAGATAACTTGACTGATGGAGACTGATGCTTACCGCTTAGCCGAGCGTGTTCAATTTCGATGCACTTTCGTTTTCTATTTGCTTGTCTTTACTTTAAGATTAATTGTTTGGGTGTCCGATACTCTGATAGTGCCGTGTGTTGACACTTAGCTCAGTTACGTACGATTTACACTACGAATGTTGTTTTCAATTCGTCACCTGTTAACATATTTTATACCGAGCTCGATAGCTACAGTCGCTTAAGTGCGGCCAGTATCCAGTATTCGGGAGATACTAGGTTCGAACCCCACTGTCGGCAGCCCTGAAAATGATTCTGCGTGGTTTCCCCATTTTCACACCCGGCAAATGCTGGGGCTGTACCTTAATTAAGACCACGGCTACTTCCTTCCCAGTCCTAGCCCTTTCCTGTCCCATCGTCGCCGTCGCCATAAGTCCTATATATATATATATATATATAATTTTCATTCTTCGTTATTCACATTATTTATGTGAGACGTTGATCTACCGATCACTTGTAGTTTGGTTCAATGGGACAAGTGAAGGTAGACAGATTTGTAATTGTAGTTGTAGTTCTAGAAAATTGGAAATATTTCCTTTTTTATATATTATGGAATTTTATTTTAACCAATTTTAACGACGTAATTCTTTCACAACCTGAAAGTAGGTTTAGTAAGAACATTTTCAAGTGATTTATCACTTTTATTTAACTTCAGTGTTTGGCATTTCTTCTAAGTGCATAATGAATTAATGTTTCCTGCATTTCGCAGTTTTGTTCCTTCAGAACGATGTAACGTAAGATCCCATCGGATCAAGTGTTTTTGGTTCCTTCCGAACGTCTGTTTGGGGTGATGCATGCTTCAGCATCGGGATTCCTCTCTAACTTAAGGGTATCACGAGATGACAATACATGGTAGAATTTAATTTTTTATAGTGACAACTGCTGTTCACTTGTAATGAACACCATGCTTTCAAGTAATATTTCGCGACCTATCCAAAGCAACTGATAGTCGATTTGGTTCGATTAAGGATCCATTTGGGGGCTGTTCCAATATCCGATAGAATAGTCGACTGATGGATAACCTTAATTAAATGTAAATCTGGACTTCTACTTGTTGAAGGTCAGATTTTGCACGGATCGTGTGGGTTAACTCTCAGTTATCGTGTGGATCAATGTTGCCCGATTTTCAATTTTTAAAATTCTGTTCTGATTTTTGCTGTCAATGAATGTTACACTACATTTTCAGTCGTTGGGAGACAATAATAAACAATTTCATTAAAACTTGACCACTTATGTTGTGCATTGTGACTGCGTTAAGACATGTTGGGAAAAATATAAATGACTTTTCTTGCCTACTTAATAAATAAATTATCGTGATTTATATCGAATAAATATTTTAGTGAGCACATTTTTGCTCCTCATTTGAAGTAGTTATGCTCTCCTCTGAACCCTATCGTTTGATCGGTGAAGTGACAGAGAAAACTCGCAACGAGCCCAACGGTAATTCCATTGACTATCTCGGCGAAATTTTTTTTATTTTGCTATTTGCTTTACGTCGCACCGACATAGATATGTCTTATGGCGACGATGGGATAGGAAAGGCCTAGGAATTGGAAGGAAGCGGCCGTGGCCTTAATTAAGGTACAGCCCCGGCATTTGCCTGGTGTGAAAATGGGAAACCACGGAAAACCATCTTCAGGGCTGCCGACAGTGGGGCTCGAACCCACGATCTCCCGATTACTGGATACTGGCCGCACTTAAGCGACTGCAGCTATCGAGCTCGGTGCGAAATTTTCTTCCAATTGTCCGCTCAGGTGTAATAATGACCATTTGCGCATTTTTTTACCTTTGGTGTCTGTTTGTCCGAGTTCTTATACCTTGAAAACTGCTTAATATATTTCTACCAAACTTCATATTTAGAATCGCTTGTCCTTCGGTAGGTTTTAGGGCTATTATTCTTTCTGAATCCCTAAGTTGACTGGGGTTTATACGAAACCTAAACCGTGATTTTGCACTCCCACAAAATATACACAACCAAACTTAATGGAAATCTACCTGGCTTAATGGAAATCAATTTCCCAAACTTATTTCTCATGTGCATCAATTCGATACGAGGATTAATAAGGGAGATATCATTCACGGCCCATTTTTCAGTCCAATTTCGAGCGGACTTTTTGAAAGTTTTTTCGTCGTTTTGTCTGTTCGTCCGTTTGTTGAGTTCTTATAACTGGGAAACTATTCTATATATTCCTACAAAACTTTATATCTGTCCTTGGGTAGATATTAGGGCAATATCATTTTTAAATTCCGGATTGGTTTGGGTTTTGTGGGAAGTCGAAATAGGTATTTTACCCTCCCACAAAATATACATGACCAAACTTAATGGAAAACTACCAGCCTTAATGGAGATCAATTTCTAAAAAAAAAAAATTCTCATGTGCAAATTTTCGATAGGAGGATTAAAAGGGAGTTATCATTAATGGACTGTTTTACAGCCTGTCATGCAATGTCATGTCAAGTTGGGTCAACTGGTTTATTTACAGAGCCATTTTACTCTTTCCGTTAGAACAGATAATAAGAGCGGTGATCACCAACAATTGGTTTCATGAGTCTTCAGCAATGCAACTCCTGGTTTCAGAAGAACAACAACATGTAATCGAGAAATAAGAATTTCACACAACTTCGGACCAGGAACTGTATCTTTCAATTAACTCTGAGATCTATCCCACTTTGTTCGGCTTTATCTTACTTCAAGTTACTGTCATGTGCATTCGTAGAAGAATATCAGTTTAACATGCCGTATTAAACGTTTGAATGCAGGCATGTAACTTCGCATTCATTCATTAAGGAACCATGAAATCGATTACCGATTCTCGTGCGAAGAACGGGTACAATGCTAGTTTCAGATAAAATTGAAATGACGTCTCCCTGTCTCTCTTTAAAAAGACTTAAGGTCTAATTTAAAATATAGTAGGTAGGCTCCATTTTCTGTCACGACTAGCAGTTTAGGCAGCACATTCACGTTCCAAAGTCCCACGCGTACATTTTTCTCTGAATTGCTTCATCCTCCTGTGGGTGGGGCCGGTAAAATAACACCTAAGGTATCCTCTGCCAACAGTAAGAGACGACTAAAAGGGACCCCAGGTGCTCTTAACTTGTGAGCGTGGATTAGCGATCACGGGGCACTTAGTTAAGTCCTGGCGTTGCTTCCACTAGCTTGTGCCAGGCTCCTCACTTTCATGTATCCTACCCGACCTCCACTGCTCAACATTTTCTCTTTTCTGACCCCGATGGTGTTAAATATGGAGGCCTAGGAAGTCCTTCATTTTCATGTCCCTGGTGGCCCTGGTCTTTCTTTGGCCAATACCTTCACTTTCCGAAGTATTCGATCCCTTCCATTTTAATGTTGAAAACATTTCTCGGCAGACAAATTACGAGTCCCCATACTAAGGAAAACGTAAAATTAAGCCCGTAAAGATTTCAAATTGTAAGTCTTGGATATCTATATCAAACTAACAAACCAAATTTCGGAAATCACTTCCCTTCGAAACGCAGTTCCGCAGAAACAGCCTAAAATTGCTCGTTTCACTTTTGATTCAAAGCCTATCCAAATTAACTTATTTACATAATTATTTCTGTAATATGTTCCTTGGTTCAATACCCTCAGGAGTTTTCAGATTTTTTGAAAAATATTCACATCAAATATAATTATAAAGGTTTTATTGAAACTCTGTATTGTCTCATATTACTAGCGCTCGTGTTGGTGCTTAAGATAAACAATGCACTGACTCACATTAGCGCTCGTAGTGGTGCTTAAGATAAACAATGCACTGACTGACATTAGCGCTCGTAGTGGTGCTGAAGATAAACAATGCCCTGACTGACATTAGCGCTCGTAGTGGTGCTTAAGATAAACAATGCACTGACTCACATTAGCGCTCGTAGTGGTGCTTAAGATAAACAATGCCCTGACTGACATTAGCGCTCGTAGTGGTGCTTAAGATAAACAATGCACTGACTCACATTAGCGCTCGTAGTGGTGCTTAAGATAAACAATGCACTGACTGACATTAGCGCTCGTAGTGGTGCTTAAGATAAACAATGCACTGACTCACATTAGCGCTCGTAGTGGTGCTTAAGATAAAAAGAGGCACTGACTGATATTAGCGCTCGTAGTGGTAGAAAACGGTAAACTGCTAATTTAATCATCCGGATAACGATGTTTAAGAAAAGGAGTGCAATTTTTAGGAATAAATAAAGAACATACGCCCATACTTTATTGTATTTTATTTACCCAACATTTGTAGCTCATATCCCTAAGATGGTTTCAACATGGAGTTCCTGCCTAAAGGACTAGAACTGTGGCCTAACAGAGGATAGTTGCCAAGTTGCACTTCCTTTTAGAACAATAATCATTACCACCACCACCCCTGATTTGCTTCAAATTTTTGTCGCTACATTGCCTCCTTTTGTGAGAGCGTAACAATAAGTATCCTACATGTTAATGGAAGCTACCAGTCATCACCTTGCTAAATTTGAGCTTGATCGGTCGAGTAGATTTTGCGAAGGAAAGATAGGCAGTCAAGAAGACAATCAGTCAATTTAACAAACAAACTTTTATGTTAGTTTATGTTAGTCTGGGATTCAAGTTTACTAAGCAATTCGGCATATGTTGGTTGCTTTTTCTCGAAAGTAGACTGCTTTCAAATTTTGAAATTTAATATCTGGAAATTTCAAAAACCATGTAGGAAGTATGATATTAAATTTTGCGGAATTTTGCTTAAAATGATGTAAAAAAAAAGAGAAAAATGTAGCGCAACAGCCCCTGAGAGCCTTTAGCTATCAAGATGATTGCTGTCCAGCCAGATAACTTGTAGAAATTGGTGTGGTCAACAAGAAGAACTCCTCACGCGTACTGCTTGCTGCTTGGATTTCGTGACATGAACATGATGTCAGTTGCCAAGAAACCTTAGATAATTGAATATCGGGTGGTGAAGACGGACGCCGTAGGAGCGGAGAATAATTTAATTTTGATTACCGGAATCGTGTAATGAATTGGTACAAAATTAACGATACCAGCCTAGATAGATTCCTTTCGGAATTGTAAAAGGGCTCACATAAAGGGCGAATTAAACGACCATATAACAAACTATTATTATTTTTTTTCTAGTCGTTTTACGTCGCACCGACACAGATAGGTCTTACGGCGACGATGGGACAGGAAAGGGCTAGAAGTGGGAAGGAAGCGGCCGTGGCCTTAATTAAGGTACAGCCCCAGCATTTGCCTGGTGTGAAAATGGGAAACCACGGAAAACCATTTTCAGGGCTGCCGACAGTGGGGTTCGAACCTACTATCTCCCGAATACTGGATACTGGCCGCACTTAAGCGACTGCAGCTATCGAGCTCGGTATTATTATTATTATTATTATTATTCTTATTCTTATTATTATTATTATTATTATTATTATTATTATTATTATTATTATTATTGATGTTCAGCTTGTGATTGTCTGTATGCTGAGTAATCATCCCGAAGGTTGATTGTATCCTCAAAAGCTCCCCCATCAACAGTTATAAACAGAGCCCTGCGCGGAAATAGTAAATATAACCCGCATCTGCTTTTCATCCGAACCCACACCCGCATCCTCGAATGGTTATCCGAGGATACTGTAAATATTTAAATATATTACACCCAAGGTATTGAAACGGATAGATCTGTTAACGTAATACAACAGCCCTGATGCCTGAGACGAATTTCCTTTTGTGACAACTAATGACATATTGAGCGGTTTTCTTTCGGGGCATTTGTTCCCCTCTTTCACTAATTGCGGGCAGGAGTTAGTTAGGCTTAGGTCAGATTTACGGCTTTATGGCCTCAAAGCTCTTTATGTATCTCCATTCTCCCATAACAGTGTCAAGGGTCACCTAACCACAAGCAAAAATAAAAGTATACCTGAGTGAAATTTAATAAACTTCATTATTTAGAAATTATCAACGAAATTATCCGCACAGCCATACAGTTTGTATCCGCCAAGACACTAACTTCGCATCCGTGCAGGGCTCTAGTTATAGATGGCCTAGACTAGAGGTCTGCATTCCCCGTTTACAGCCGGTTTACGCTCCTCTAGTGAGCGTGACATGTCCGACCGCTTGGCGCTCGACAGTCCGAGCGAACGAGTTCCATACTCGGCCCGGCTGATTCACATTCGCTATCACTACGACGAACTTATGGTTCCCCATTCAGCAGATAGAAATGTCAGTGAAATGAAACAGACGTTTTGTTAGATTTTAAGACTGTAATATTTAATAACAACTCAAAGAAAATAGCTGTAATTGTACTCCTAATATTGGCAGTATGATAAAATGAAAATCCACGGCCTGTTTTCAGTAATTCGACCAGGTCAGGGATGGAATGAATGAAGCCCCATCGAGTGGCGAGGATAGGTAATTTGCCGGCTGCCGAAGCCTGTCGCACTCCTATGGGGCAATGATAAATGACTGAGAGATGAAATGAAAAGGTAATGGAGAGTGTTGCTGGAATAAAAGACGACAGGCAAAATCGGAGTGCCCGGAGAAAACCTGTCCCACCTCCGCTTTGTCCAGCATAAATCTCACATGGAGTGACCAGGATTTGAACCTCGGTATCCAGTGGTGAGAGCCCGGCGCGACCGAGCTCGATAGCTACAGCCGCTTAAGGGCGGCCAGTATCCAGTATTCGGGAGATAGTAGGTTCGAACCCCACTGTCGGCAGCCCTGAAGATGGTTTTCCGTGGTTTCATATTTTCACACCAGGCAAATGCTGGTACCTTAAGTAAGGCCACGGCCGCTTCCTTCCCACTCCTAGCCCTTCCCTGTCCCATCGTCGCCCTGTGTCGGTGCGACGTAAAGCAACTAGCGAGACCGGCGCGCTGCCGCCTGAGACACGGAGGCTTCCTAATATTGACAGTATAACAAATTAAAACGATAGTTCACTAGATTTTAAGGCAGCGAATTCATAAACTTCAGGCAAAGTGTTTTAATTCAACAGAAACAAAGTCGGTTATTAGATTTTCAGACGTTATGTATGACAAACTTAAGAAGTGGCTTTTGATGATTGTGTGTATTATTTTAATTGTTAATGTAAACGACTGAGGATGATCCATGGACCGAAACTAGTATTGTAATTTAGATGTTAATAAATTAATTCTATAACATAAATAGTATAGTATAGTCAGAAAAGCTCTGCAATTGTGAGACTACTATATTCGTTGCAACCATGGAACGGGAGTCCAAAGACAGGGTGACAGCAAAACATGACAGGAAGCAATATGGATTACTAAATTAAGAAGAGATGAAGATCGAAGTGTGAAAATACTTCTTACTAGTAACAACTGCGAATAGTCAACATGGAGGGTATGTGCCATGTAAAAGTTGTGCTTCCTTATTGATCTTTGCATCTACTACCTCACACATGAAAGCACTCGTGTATGAAATGTGACCGAATCATGTGTGTCCATCAATAAAATACCACGTGATATCGCACAAAACATTTCATGGAGTAGAGTCAAAATATGTGCAACAGATCTCCGTCCCTTTACGGTTGTTTTGTGAATAGGTTCCTATATCTATGTCCACAAAAACAGAGTTAATGGTCACAGACTATGGACGAATAAACTTTACCGATATTCTTACTTCGATCCTGTTGCGTAGTGGACAAATTAACTGCACAGAATACCCAAGACTTCCTCTGGTAGAGAAGAACATATTGTCTATTCCAGCCTCCAACAAAGCAAGTGAACGCAATTTCAGTTCATTTGGTAACTTGGTTAGGTAGTGAGAAAGGAACTCGCTTAACCAAGACATAAGTTCGTAAATGATGCTTTTTTGATTCATTGTCTACTAAACAGACAACACAATAATGAGGAATGTTTATGACGATGTGAAAAACAATTCAAGTTAACGTTCCATGTCTACTAACGTGAGAAGTTGATCTCACTGTGTTTTTAGTAAGTTGGTAATTACATCATTCCAGTGCATATTTCATTAAAATGTTTGCATTTTGTCCAACATTTTATAGTCAGCCACTCTCCTTTCCTCCCTCCATTTAAGTTTGTTCGTCGAAACTTCGTTGATACTGTCCGTAAGCGCATCCGTCGGCTTACCTCAGACTACACGCTGCTAGCCAACCCTCTCAAGGTCCACCGTGGGAGGTTCGAACGAGCGTGAGTGAACGAACTGGGTCGTTTGCAGACCTCTAGTCTAGACGTTATTGAAGAGGCGTACTAGAGAAATATGTGAGGAAGTTTCCCGTTGCTTGCCTCATCTAACCAGAATTGTGTCAAGCCCACTGATATGCACGCACCAATTCAGCCCATGAGTGAAACATTCACATCATTAATAGTTCTATTGACTTTACGTCACACTAACTACGTTTTTACGGTTTTCGGAGCGCCAAGGTACAGGAATTTAGTCCCGCAGGAGGTTTTAAACGTGCCAGCAAATCTACTGACACGAGGCTGTCGTATCTGGGCACCAACATTCAGGGTGTGACTGAAAAGAACTGCACCACCTAGGGACGAGGACACAAATTATTATTATTACTTAATTTTTAAATAGCACAGTATCGCATAGACATTTTCCCACCACGCCGAACTCCTACCAAATCACATTTATTTTCAGACTTGTTATTTCAACATAGTTTAAACCACATTCCGAATTAACTGTCGCATTTTCTGAATCATTATACCAGCATGTTGCCAATAATCGATCTCTCTACGCGAAACTTCTTCCGATATTTGGTACGTTATATTTTAGATAACATATTGTAGAGAGTTCAACTTTCTTTACACATTCTCGGTTTGAAAGCCTTTGATAAAATTCAAATAGTAGAGTTGAGTCGTTAATTAACTCATGCCACTTTCTGGCGTTTAAAATTTGTTGCAGGATGATGCTGCGGTTTTGGTATTGGGTTCAGCTTCTTTGTCTGTATCTTCTAAAAGGCGATGACGTTTCATATTTATAACTGGACTTACCTACCTACCTACACATGATCACGTTTATTCTCCATAATTGTTCTAATGTTGATTATTAGGGGCCCCAGAAATATAACATGTTACACAATTTTACAAATTTTATGAGTGCGGTTATATTACAATATCTTCTCAAAATCCTCTTGAGTCAGGGTGGTGGAATACACTCATGTACCTCCTCCGAGTGATAAGAGGTGACTAAAATGGGTAACATCGAGAGCTTTCAACTTGGGAGCTAAATAATATTAGTTTATTATGCAACGAACCTATAATGGAACTTATTAAGACACGAGTATCTTCCTGAAACGAGAGTAGTGCGTATCAATAGCCATTTTAGGCAAGATGTACAAGACAGTTTTTTGATCATAATTAAATATCTATTTTGAGTTTTTACAATATATCTTATTGTATTTACTTTCTTCTTCCAATCTTTATTTCATACTCCAAGTACAACTATGAGGACGTTGATAAAATCTAAAACAAACCATTTAACCATAAATACATTACCGATACTTTTAACGGAAATTACTGGATGATCCAGCATAGTTTAAAATGGTTTCTGGAAACATACAGATCTACATTCGTCATTTCTCGACGAATGCGGCAGATGCCAGGCGCTGACTATGAGTGTTCCAGACTAGTTCAACAAATGGCCTGCACGGAGTTTTAATCTCAAAATCAGGACACATTAAAACACAAGAAATGAGCTCAGTTAGTTGTAATATTAAAATTATCATGAAAGGAAGTGATTTTATTTTAAATAAAGGCCGCTTATTTTTCAGTTTGTGAAATTTATCTGTAGAATGGAGTGTTTGAAGTTGGGTAATACTTAATTCAGTGTCTTGTTTATCAGATCAGGATTGTCACGCGTACGGTATTAATCGATATAGGATATGGTGAGTTGGAAATCGATACCAACTGTATTTTAATTAATAGCAATATCAAAATTTATGCCATCATGTTACAGCTAGGTTACACCTAATTGGAGTATTATATTGTAGATATCTTCGAACAAAAAGTTATTTTCTCTGTTACTTATGTTCTAAAATATGCTGCACAATTTTCAGATGTCCTTCCTTTGTTCATTAGTACTATTTCACTGCATAAGACGTCTAGAGGCAGCCACTGGATGAATGTCCAACTTCATTGACGTGTGTTGCAGAAGAAAGGAATGTCTCACTGTTCTCCTGCCTTCAATCAGTTCTTCCAGTTCCTGGTAGTCTTCATAAAGAGTATAAATAGAGAGCGATCCTTAGTCTAGTTGCTCCTCGACATATTTATTCTAGCCCACCTGGGGCCTGTTCCACGAACGAACTTTGCAACATTTCACTTTGCATTTTTCAGTTCAGATTTTGTTCCAGCATCACTTTTCAGATTTGTCTTGTAACATGAAAAGTTAGGAATCTTTTCACTTTTCAAACCTGTTATGTTCCACTATCGGTACAGAAATGCAAAGTGCAAAGAAATGAAGTGAAGAGGTTTCAGAAATCTTGCAAAGAGCCGATTCCATTTTGAGCTGTTAATTAACAAGTAGCTACACTAGTTTCATGGCGTAGAATTTGATTTATTGATACAAACATGTTCCGACGAGGGCTTTTACACTGACTGACAGAGCAAATGCAACACCAAGAAGGAGTGGTCAGAACTTTATGCCAATTGCAGGGTAGACTGACGTCACCGAGGTATGCTCATGATGTGAAATGCGCCGCTGTGCTGCGCACGTAGCGAACGATAAATGGGACACGGCGTTGGCAAATGGCCCACTTCGTACCGTGATTTCTCAGCCGACAGTCATTGTAGAACGTGTTGTCGTGTGCCACAGGACACGTGTATAGCTAAGAATGCCAGGCCGCCGTCAACGGAGGCATTTCCAGCAGACAGACGACTTTACGAGGGGTATGGTGATCAGGCTGAGAAGGGCAGGTTGGTCGCTTCGTCAAATCGCAGCCGATACCCACAGTGATGTGTCCACGGTGCAGCGCCTGTGGCGAAGATGGTTGGCGCAGGGACATGTGGCACGTGCGAGGGGTCCAGGCGCAGCCCGAGTGACGTCAGCACGCGAGGATCGGCGCATCCGCCGCCAAGCGGTGGCAGCCCCGCACGCCACGTCAACCGCCATTCTTCAGCATGTGCAAGACATCCTGGCTGTTCCAATATCGACCAGAACAATTTCCCGTCGATTGGTTGAAGGAGGCCTGCACTCCCGGCGTCCGCTCAGAAGACTACCATTAACTCCACAGCATAGACGTGCACGCCTGGCATGGTGCCGGGCTAGAGCGACTTGGATGAGGGAATGGCGGAACGTCGTGTTCTCCGATGAGTCACGCTTCTGTTCTGTCAGTGATAGTCACCGCAGACGAGTGTGGCGTCGGCGTGGAGAAAGGTCAAATCCGGCAGTAACTGTGGAGCGCCCTACCGCTAGACAACGCGGCATCATGGTTTGGGGCGCTATTGCGTATGATTCCACGTCACCTCTAGTGCGTATTCAAGGCACGTTAAATGCCCACCGCTACGTGCAGCATGTGCTGCGGCCGGTGGCACTCCCGTACCTTCAGGGGCTGCCCAATGCTCTGTTTCAGCAGGATAATGCCCGCCCACACACTGCTTGCATCTCCCAACAGGCTCTACGAGGTGTACAGATGCTTCCGTGGCCAGCGTACTCTCCGGATCTCTCACCAATCGAACACGTGTGGGATCTCATTAGACGCCGTTTGCAAACTCTGCCCCAGCCTCGTACGGACGACCAACTGTAGCAAATGGTTGACAGAGAATGGAGAACCATCCCTCAGGACACCATCCGCACTCTTATTGACTCTGTACCTCGACGTGTTTCTGCGTGCATCGCCGCTCGCGGTGGTCCTACATCCTACTGAGTCGATGGCGTGCGCATTGTTTAACCTGCATATCGGTTTGAAATAAACATCAATTATTCATCCGTGCCGTCTCTGTTTTTCCCCAACTTTCATCCCTTTCGAACCACTCCTCCTTGGTTTTGCATTGTCACTGTCAGTCAGTGTATTATCATCAAGTGAGGATAGTGATGAAGAATCCATCAAGAGAATGTACAAAGGCAGGATTACTTTTCATAACCTCACGTCGACGGAATTTCGCGAGTGTTTTCGTGTTACCTCAATACAAGCTGACTATATTTTTAAATGATTGGTGATTTATTGAAACCTGCAGCAAAAAGAAGTCAATCTCTTTCTAAATAAGAACAAATTATTATATGTTTACATTGGTGAGGAAATGGTGACCAGCTGCACGTTGTAGCAGCAATGCGTGGGACATCAAAATCAACTATTTGCGGAACTGTTGCTAAAGTCCTAGATGCTATATCAAATGTAACATTTCCTAACATAGTACGTTGGCCTGATAATAAACATAACATAGCGAAATAATTTTAGTGAAGGATGGCTTTCCGTCTGTGTGTTGATGTGTTGACGGTACTCTCGTTAGTTTTATGCTCCTACCGAGCACGAAGCGGTTTATGTTGATAGACATGGGCATTATTCTCTCAATATTATTTTTAATGTTGCCAAAAAGGATGTCCCGTTCCTCCTTGCCAACTGCTTATCACAGCCAGATTCTGGTAATTATCCTTCTTTCAGATTATCACACATCAACACTTTAAAAACTACTCGCACCACCGTAAAAATAAAACATTAAAATCATGGAGTATTACGCAAAAATTTTCACTTTGCGAAGAAATTGAAAAGTAATACCTAGATAATGGTGGAAAAGAAAGACTTTGCACTTTCCAATAATTTAAAAAAGCAAAGTGCAAAGTTGAAAAGTTGCAAAGGTCGTTCGTGGAACAGGCCCCTGGTGACCATAATAGCGCGTCAAGTCAATGTGTTCTGCAGCATTGTTAGCCTGTTCCGAGTCCCATCAGAATGTTGACCGAAAAGGTGGGAGGGATGGTGGTATAAAATGTGTAATCACTAGATTGCGTGCCAAAAGCCTGGATTAAATTCCAATTCCAAACCTCTCCGCAGTGTTAATATGGAGTGAGTGCTTATGACACCGTTGATGGCGGATCCGACGGGAACGTTAAGCCTCGAGCAGACACCTTGCTGTTATTCGACAGGAGTAGGCTGTATGCCGATACCGGGTTTCATCCAGTCCCTTCCTTCTATCTAAATATCACGTCGTTCATTTCATCTCATGAACTTCTCTGATGATGTTAACGTCAGGAAGGCCATCTGGTCGTAAAAACTCGCTACGAGGTTTCATGTCACTTCATACACGAACCCGTAGGGAAATGGGACAAGGGTTGGACATAAATACATACCGTGTTTGTTATTCTAAGATCTGCTAAAAACCAAATTGAGTGCGATTTTTAGACTAAGCTGATATTGGAAAATTTCCTACAATCTTCGTCTTATGGCGATGACGGTATAGGAAAGGGCTAGAAGCGGGAAGGAAGTGACCGTTGCCTTAATTAATGTACAGCCGCAGCATTTGCATTATGTAAACCACTGAAAACCATCTTCAGGACTGCCAACAGTGGGGTTCGAACCCACTATCTCCCGAACACAAGCTGATGAGTACGTGACCCAAACCTCACAGCCACTTGCTCAGTAACCTTCTCCTTCTTTTTCCTCTTCTAAACGTTTATTCTACAATACACATAGGCCTATTATCATTACGAGAATGACAGTTTAAGAGAATAACACTGTATAAACTATCAGAGTCACAGAATCGCTGAAATCTCCAGTAAATTCAAAGTAATGTCATCTCCGTACGGGTCATGAAGGCCCTAGGAGGGGTGGAAGATAAAGGCTTCCACTATCCGTAACCTCGGCACTTGATGGGGTTGAGTCGTTAGCTCTACGCCCGGCCGCCTTTGTCCCCAGAAATGAACCTGGTACTCATTTTTTGGTGTAGGCTGAGTGAACTTCAGGGCCATGTGCACCTGCGGATGTGGAAATCTAATTTCTTGAATTTTACTACTTCCTGACGCGGATTCGAACCCACATCCTTCCGGGCGAACCGAGCACGCCTTTACCGCCTCGGCCAGGCAGCCCCTGAACTCACCAGTAGTATGTAAAAAGAAAGTAACCTGCGCTAAAATATGCAGGTATACAGGAAATCATTGTATTCTCCATGATATGGCAGGTTTTTACTCTCTGATACTGTATGTTGAACTTTTTTAAAATTTCGAATTCCTTCTATAAAAATTTAAAAACCCGAATGACCCACATATCTTTCCGGACAACTCACGTGTAGAGATTGCCTTCAATTTGCCAGATTAACATAAACAATATACATTATTTGTTAAAATCCACACGGTCTGTGTTTCTGCCGAGGGCTGTCTGGGCCTCTGATTACTGAGTACTGAGTAGCATTAATCAAACCTGTGATAATGAGCTCTGCAATGCGCTAGAGACGTTTGTACGCTGTACACAGCGCTCGACACGGTCCAACGCGGACAAAGAATCCGTATTCACAAACCATTCCCTTTCTTTATTTGTCAAAGTGGAACCCAGAGAAAGGAGAACGAGGAGATTAGCTGTGAGAGAAAGGAATACGCAGTACTATAATTAAGTGAATTCATTAGTTTCCACATGATCGTTCAACAATGTCATTAGTCTGTTAATACCTATGACGTAATAATGAGGTTAATACATATGACATATTCCATCGCAAGTGAGATGGAATAGTGTTTGCTACTAATACTCGCAATGGTTATAAGTGAGGACAGGTGTCTTAACACTGTGTTTCATAAATACAAAATTAATTTGAAAATCGAAGCTCCTGGTTCATTCATAATCCTTTGAACAACCACCGTTCAACAGTCACAGCTTCACTTACCATAAGGGATTACCTGACTCGAGCGCTTTAACACATGAGGATGGATATATCTGATTTCCCTGACGATTAGCTCATGTAATCTATCGGTGACTGAAAATATTCCGATGATGAACTACAGAAAATAGCAGGAGAATTCAGATCAATGTCGAAAAGGTATGACATTGTTTACTCCTGCACTGTCAAGACTATTTGTTCTTCTACAGAAACGTTCAAAACACTCGTTTTCCATCATAAAAACAAAAATGATACTTCCAAGTATTGACCATTGAGTAATGTGGAAAGATGGGAAGAGTCATATTCGAGTCCAGAAGACGAGAAGATTTTCACGTTATTTTTGTTCAATTCAAAACTTGGAATCGTCTTTGCCAAATATATTCTCTGAAATCAAATCTTAATTTTACAAAATACTTCATCAGTGGTACTGATGTAAATTTGACCGGGTTTTTGATATAAATCACATTATATCCTTTATAAAATACGATGATCTACAATAGTGAGAACATTCACATCTTATCCTGAATATGGCATCTTTGTTGACAATTTTGGAATCGGGATACAGCAATGTTGAATGACCTATAGGCATATGTAAGTTGTATTACAAAGAAATAGATTATTAAAAGTGTGGTACGCCATACATTCTAAAGTATCTAAGGGGAAGAATTTTTAAAAAATACTGACGGGTGAACCATTCCTGTAATGTTTCTAAATTATACAAGGATCGTGTGGAAAGAAACGTAATATTTAAAAAAATGATATGAAAAGGGTAAGACATTTATTAATTCATTTTATATATTATTTAAATTTTTATGTCTTCACTATCGACTGTTATGCCTTCCAGCATTCAGTCTGCAAGCCTCTGTGTATTATATAAGCGCCATACAATTTCCCATTTGCAGCTAACTTTGTGGCTTTTTATTGTTTTCATGTCACGAAACCACTAAAAACTGATTTTATCATCGCCGCCTCTATTTCTCCTACCTCCATAGCCGAATCTATTCGCCTCACATGCCCCTCCACGGCTTACGTATACGACTTCATTCATCGAGTTTATTCCTAACTAATCCTAATCTCCTTATATCTGGTCACCTCATGCCATTTCACTCAGATGTTTATACCAACATTCTTCCATGTCCAGTATTTCTAATTTATGATTAAGACACACTGAATTCATCCCACACTTCCCTGGCATAGAGTGAAGTCAGTATAAAAATATACCGCTTTAAAAACATAATCTGCAAGGAACACATTAAATATTCCATCAATTTGATGTTCCAGCCAATTACAGAACTGTGAGAAGACAACATACCAGAACTTCGGAGGATCTCGGAAATTACGATGCTATTCATGGGGTAAGGGAACCAATCGTATTCTAATTCCTACAAAGGGATAGCCCTGGAAGAATATATATTGAAGTCACTCAAAAAACTTACCACAAACAGAATCTCTGAAGAAATTTTACAGAAGATTCAGGATGAGCAATTTTAATGCAAAAAAAAAAAACAAAAGAGAAAGGAATACACTACACGCCATTAACGATCTAATCGATGGTATAGAAAGCAAAGTAAGACTTCATCGAGGAAAGTTTCACGCAGTGTTTATATATATTACAAAGGCTTTCGTCAAAATTGGCAGTTCTATACTTCTTGAAAAACTGAAAGCTCTAACGGGAGAAGATAGCAAATTTACAACGCTTATTCATAACATGCTGACAAGTCAACTACATTCAAATTGCAGATGGAGTCACCACCTCCGAGATAAAAACACAAACCAATGGTGTCCTACGAGGGGAGCCACTAAGTTCACTGTTGTTTAATGTTACTACAAACGATGTTGTACATGCAATAAGGCAAGAGGCGGAGAATGTGAACATGTACATTTATGCTGATGATAAGGTCATCTGATCTCACTCCAAACACGAACTCCAAAATGCAGTCAATCAGTTGGTCAAGTGGGCAAAGGAAATCCAAAGGGAAATTATTTCAGAAAAACTGTCAAGGTGACATTCCATAAGGTAGGTCGTGAAGCATCAGAGGACCCCATTATGGCAGTCCACGTCTTCAAATATCTGGGACCGACATTACAAACGACAGCTAGATCATTCACAATGCATATAAAATATAGACAAACAGCTGCCACAAAATAAATGTTTGAAATGATGGAGATATCCAGACTCACATTAGATACCGCTATGGCATTATTTGATGCGAAAATAGTTTCCATCGCTACATATGGAATATATATCGCACGGAAAAAGCTGAGTTTCAAGGATCTAAGGAAAGGTCGGGACTGAGCCAGGCAAAATAGAGTTTCTTTATAGATGACCTGCGAATGAAGTTTTTTATACAAGGGAAACTCAATGAGATTACAGCACGAAAGGGAGAGGAAGTGGAATGAGATCTGGCCCAGCTTCTTCAAGACAGTGGCCATGATGGTTTCATAGATCATAGTCCGACACTAATCAATAACGTAGACATCTTGTGGAGTCGTAAACAGTACATTATAAAATCTGCAAAAACAAGTGTTTTCATTACTCCAACAGCAAATGCATATGTGAACTGTGTGAACAACTCTGTCACCGTTACAATGTAAAAAAAAAACGAGTAAAATGTCCAGTGGCTTTTGTCTCGTAAACAGTTTGAGGTGATCGGAGTGTGAAAGCGTACACGATGTGGTAATACCATACGTTATTCACAACTTGTATGCATTTCAATAAATTAAAGGTTGTTTCGTTCGAAAACTCAATTCATTGTTACATAATACTCGCATAAGAATAATTGTATGGTGTCAGCTACCGTCCGTATGCTCGTCAGTTTCGACGTTCCGTTTTACTCTAGGTCTACTAGGTAGAGAGTGAATCCAATCTCTCTTGGGCGCCTATGGCTGCATTTTAATGAATTTTGTCAAGTAAACACCAACGCGCCATCAGAGATATCTTACATGCTGACATGGAGTATCGAAGAGACTTTCATACACTATTCAAAAATATAACTGTCTCTGACGCGCTTCAACCCAATATCTAGGGATCCGGAGAGCGAAACTCTTCTATTGATCCACAGAGGGAACTTAGAATACCATTGATCGCAAATGAGACCTCACAGCATTAACTCTGCTGAAAATTGAGTTTTTATTTTCTCATTTTATTCTACAATTATTTCTAAAAACATTGGTAGGCCTATGATATTATTTATAATGATGATAGCATAATTTTATCTCTGTGATCATCCTGTAGACCAGTCATTTAAAGTTCTGATAGTGTTAATATGTATATGGTTTTATAAAGAAATGCTTTCTGATATTTTTTATTGCTGTGCATAGTAGCAGGTGACAGACCTGCAACATTTCTTTATTTGAAGCTCCATCATCATCATCATCATCATCATCATCATCATCATCATCATCATCATCATCATCATCATCATCATCATCATCACCATCATCATCATCATAGTCCCTTTATTTTTCTTTCTTATCCTGTTTTAAGGAATACTGCTCTCATCATTTCCCGGTATTATTGTAGAATTGCGTAGCCTCTGCCTTCGTGTACAGAGACTTCGATTCCCTGTTCTTTATCCTGAAATGCTTTTACGTCTATCGTTGCATGTGACCCAGTGTCAGTTTATGGAAAGTGTTTAGGAATTGGCTCTGGTAAATTAAAACATGCATTAGGAGGCTTTGAAATATAGTTTCAAATATACGAAATTATCTCCTATATCATAGATTGCTTTTTTTCTTTTTTTATCCCACTGTCGGCAGCCCTCAAGGTGGTTTTCCGTGGTTTCCCATTTTCAAACCAGGCGAATGCTGGGTCTGTACCTTAACTAAGGCCACGGTCGCTTCCTTCCCATTCCTAGGCCTTTCCTATCCCATCGTCGCCATAAGACCTATCTGAGTCGGTGCGACGTAAAGCCCGTAGCAAAAAAAAAAAAGATTGCTTTTTAAAATTAGTCACAATACCGGGCGAGTTAATCGTTCGGTTAGGGGTGCGCAGCTGTGAGCTTGCATCCAGGAGATAGTGGGTTTGAATCCCACTGTCGGTAGCCCTGGAGATGGTGGTTTCCTATTTTCACACCAGGCAAAATTGAGGCCACGGCTGCTTCCTTCCAACTCTTTAGCCATTTCGTATCCCATCGTCGCCATAAGACCTATCTGTATCGGTGCGACGTAAAGACACTAGCAAAAAAAAGTAATCAGGACATGCTTATAATAATATGGCCTCAGCTACCCTGTGCAGACATTTCAATTTGACGCCATCTGGCTGTATGCTCGTCAATTTCTGTTTTACCCTAGGCCGACTAGATGGCAGGCCGCGAAAACCGAAACTCTCTTGGGCGTCTATCGCTGAGATTTAATGAATTTTGTGGGGTAAACACCAAATATGTCACCAGAGATCTTTTACATGCCAACATCGTACGACAGGGAGTGTTTGTGTGCAGACATTTTGATATGGCGCTACCTAGGCTACCTGCATGTCAGTTTTGACGTTCCATTTTACTCTACGAAATTGCATAGCAACAAACGTATGGCTTGATCTTGGTAATTTACAATATTGATTATTTCGGGATTGTTCAGATACCTGTGTATTATAGTGTCAATACGCTACATAAAGGGGATTTTCAGCCTCAGTGGCATGTAGATTATCAACAAATGAAATTCAATTCAATCGTACGATATGGTGTATCGAATGGACTCTTTTCTGCCGTTCAAAGTTCCGACTGCCTCTGCCTTATATGAACCTGCTATCTTTGGATCCAGAAGACGACTCTCTGCCAGGTTTTAAAAAATCCGCTCAGAAATTTAAATATCATGGAAGAATATTCTCACCCCCAGTGATAAAAAAGACACTTGCTCGTTGGCTGAAAGGTCAGCATAGTGGATTTTAGTTCAGACGAATCTCAGCCAGATTGGATAATTTAGTCGCGTCTGGTTAATTATTATGGCTGCGGAACTTTATGTTCCTCTGAATACACACATTTTCATCTACATGCAACATATCCTACTGACGCACGCAATAATGAATACACCCCCCACCACCACCCCACAGAGTTGGCGTCAGGAAGGCATGCGAACGTAAAACTGAGCTTACTGCACTGGAATGCCAACTCTAAGAAGGTAGGAGAAGGCGAAGGGGAATAAGATTATGAACAGGAATGAAAGGAGTGCATTGAAATAAATGGTAACGATGATGGAGACAAATTCCAGACTATGTGGAGAAAACTTAAAAATCCGAGTACAGCTACATTCTAGCCAAGTCAAAGCAGCATTGCACGGTAGTCAGAATGGAGTGTCTCTATTCGTCGGAAAGCCTGAAAGAGGTATGGATCTAATCATTGATAAATGAGAAAGAAGTTTCCTGATAAATATTTTGGATCGAAATGAGTTACCTACTAAATTCCACTTGATAGCGACTTTATGAAAATATCGAGAAAAATAGATATATAGATAAATGTCTTTCTTGGTGAAAGAAAATGAAATGTCGTATGGCTTTTAGTGCCGGGATATCCCAGGACGGGTTCGGCTCGCCAGGTGCAGGTCTTTCTATTTGACACCCGTAGGCGACCTGCGCATAGTTTTCTTGGTGTAGTAAACGCTATTATGCCTTCTCTTAGACTAAGCTAATTACTATAAAATAGAATCATACTGGATAAGAACTACCCTGAGTAAAAGTAGATTTATATGGATACATCAAGAAAATTATCCCAGAGGTACTGACCTTGCAAGAAAGATGGAACATTCAATCTCAGAGGCTGAGAAAAATGCCCGGAGGGAAGAAGTGGGTATCGAAGAAACGGGATAGGATAAAGACAAGTCTTTTGGAATTAAATTGATGGAATAAGGAATACACCCCAGAATAATCTTATGAATCGAAGAAACATCTCGGTGGAAAAGCGATAAAGAAGTCAAAGAACATTTGGCAGGAGTGCAGAGTAGAATCACAAGCCCAACGATGGTTGTAACAATGAATGAGTGAATAAATGAATGAATGAATGAACTAATACAATCACTTTAATTATCCACGCCATCACCATCATCCACAATGTTCTTCAGGCCGAGTAATTTGGCCACGTGTTTTCGATCCCATAGCTGCAAGCTTATATTCGACAGAAGGTTGGTTCGAATCTCACCATCGGCAGCCCTGAAATTGTCTTCCGGCCATTTTCACACCGGTAAAATGCTAGAGTTGTGCCTTAATTGATACCACCTTCACAATCCTAGCCTTTTCCCATCCTTGCGATGCTGTAAACAGTCGATGTGTTAGTGCAAAATTAATCCACTAACAAAACAAAACAAAACAAAACAAAACAAAACAAAACAAAACAAAACAAAACAAAACAAAACAAAACAAAACAAAACAAAACAAAACAAAACAAAACAAAACAAAACAAAACAAAACAAAACAAAACAAAACAAAACAAAACAAAACAAAACAAAACAAAACAAAACAAAACAAAACAAAACAAAACAAAACAAAACAAAACAAAACAAAACAAAACAAAACAAAACAAAACAAAACAAAACAAAACAAAACAAAACAAAACAAAACAAAACAAAACAAAACAAAACAAAACAAAACAAAACAAAACAAAACAAAACAAAACAAAACAAAACAAAACAAAACAAAACAAAACAAAACAAAACAAAACAAAACAAAACAAAACAAAACAAAACAAAACAAAACAAAACAAAACAAAACAAAACAAAACAAAACAAAACAAAACAAAACAAAACAAAACAAAACAAAACAAAACAAAACAAAACAAAACAAAACAAAACAAAACAAAACAAAAGAAAAGAAAACAAAACAAAACAAAACAAAACAAAAGAAAAGAAAAGAAAACAAAAGAAAAGAAAAGAAAAGAAAAGAAAAGAAAAGAAAAGAAAAGAAAAGAAAACAAAACAAAAGAAAACAAAAGAAAAGAAAAGAAAACAAAACAAAACAAAACAAAACAAAACAGAACAAAACAAAATCCTGAAGTTCTAAATTGGAATGTAAATTAAATACTTCTTCAATATATAACTCCAATTTTGAGACAGGAAAACACATTGTAGGTATGACGGCCAACAAGTTTTCTATTCGTCCAGGCTAACAGAGTCTAGAGTAATTAATATGTCGTAATGTGCAACAGCATTTCACATGTAGGGAATTTGATTAATCACGAGCTACAACCCACTACTATTAAGCCATACGATGGTTAAAATATGTGCCTGATTCTAGCAAAACACATGTTAATTTATATGTCCCAAAATATAACGATTAGTAACCATGAACCTGCAATCAGTACTGTGAAATTAGTTGGTACATTTTAATGATATCTGGAGCGTTACCCGCTGTCGCCGTGTGCAATACATTCGTTAGAATATTGATCGGATAAAATACTTTTAACTTTAATAATAATATTAAGCGTTCAAATTTATTGCAAACAACTGTAACTGTTATTTGCATACTAATTAGGCATTACATATATTAATTTACGATACATAAATCTAATTATATGCAGGTTGAATTAAATAGAGCAGAGCGCAATAAAATGTTTTTGTTTTCCTTTTTTTTGCTATTTGGCTTTACGTCGCACCGACACAGATGGTCTTATGGCGACGATGGGACAGGAAAAGGCTAGGACTGGGAAGGAAGCGGCCGTGGCTTTAATTAACGTACAGCCCCAGCATTTACCTGGTGTGAAAATGGGAAACCACGGAAAACCATCTTCAGGGCTGCCGACTGTGGTGTTCGAACCCACTATCTCCCGAATACTGGATACTTGCCGCAACAAAATGAAGACCGGTATGTTCGACTATTTCGTACGCCTACTTAATAATTATATATGTGAAGGGACTAAAAATCGCATAGGGACACGAATCTCCACTTTATTCCTTGAACGGAATAATTGTCCCCTGATTATACCTCCAATGCTATTGGCTGCTATTGCGGTAACAGACTTCCTTCGCGCTCGTATTTTGAGGACGGCTTTACGTTAGGCTATATGCACGTCAAATTCGTATTACATTTGTACTCTACCAGATCGTAAAAATACGGAGAGTCTAATGGACGACTTATTATGAATTTAATGCTCGCCTGGTCTATATGGTCTGATACTGTGATTAGCCGGTTCGGGTTCCATAATTGAAAAGACTGTTCATCATAATGTTGGCCAGCAGGGTAGGAGAAGTAGTAGTATAATATTTCAAATCACTAGCTTGCGTACTAAAAGCCTGGGCTTAATTCCGTACCTCTCCACAGTATTCATTTCGAGTGAGGGTATATGACAGTACAGATGGTGATCCGTCTATCCCATGGGGACGTTAATCCTATTCCGGACCCCTTAGTGTAATTATAAAGGAATAGGCTATTTGCCGACACCATGTTTCTCTTCTCCCTACATCATTAACATTATCATACCACATTCAGATGTGCAGGTCGCTCATGGGCGTTGAATAGAAAGACCTGCACTCGGCGAGCGGAACATGTCCTCGGAATCGTCCGGCACTAAAAATATGCAAAATAAATAATGAAATAATGAGTTTAAACTCATTTGCTGAGAGAGACAGTGAGGGAGACCGGGGGCAGAATATCTCTCGTATCAACGGAGATTCGTTATATGCCGAGTTCATACGAAGTGGAATGCCGAACTGGCTTATCCCACTATTAAATATATGACTACGTCTGCTGAGTTTGAAATCGGTTTCTGCGTATTTCAACGAATTTCCTTTTAACTATTGTAACATATAATTACGAAAAATATACCTTGCCTTTAATGACATTATTTTCAACAAGTAATATAACTTTAGGTAATTATAATTTCATCGCTGTATTTCAATTTATGCGAATAGGTGTATAATTACGCTTGAAGAAAGCTGCACAAATACTGTATGTATCGTTATGAATACGTAGTTTAATACACTAAAGGTTATAAGATCCAGTGCAATGTGTGATCAGTGCAGTGACTCAATCCTCATTCACTGGTCATTGTGCTAGTTAATAGTCTGATTTGATCATATAGTGAAATCTGATGACGACCATTTTCAGAAATGTAAGAAATTACATTCTATAGATCATCCTCCTATGAAGCCGGGCTGAGTGGCGTAGACGGTTGAGGCTCTGGCCTTCTGAACCCAACTTGGTAGGTAATAATAATAATGGCATATTGCCTCCAGAGAGGCCTGGTGCGGGTCTTTTTCTCGTAGACGACCTATTAGGCGACCTGCATGTCTGTGAAGACGAGGGCCCTATCTAGGATAATTTCTAATGCTAAATACGTCACACACACCCAGCCCCCGAGCCATTGGAATTATCCAATTAAGGTTAAAATCCACGACCCTGCCGGGAATCGAACCTGGGACCCTCTGGACGAAGGGCCAGCACGCTAACCATTTAGAACTTGGCAGGTTAAATCCTGGCTCAGCCCGGTGGTATTTGGTGGAGCTAAAATACGTCAGCCTCGTATTACTTAAAAGAACTCCTGCGGTAATAAATGACAGCACCTTGGTGTCTCCGAAAACCGTAAAAGTAGTTAGTGGGACGTAAATACAATAGCATTATGATGATGATGATGATGATGATGATGATTATTATTATTATTATTATTATTATTATTATTATTATTATTATTATTATTATTATTATTATTATTATTATTATTATTATTATTAAGCAGATACTACTGGCAGACTTCGAAGGAAAGATTTCCGTCGTTATCGTGTGGAAACGGCATTCAATTAGCAGCTAATATGCACACTAGCATTTGTACCCGTTCTTCGCACGGTAATTTGCAGTGGTTTACATGTTATCTTCAGGATTTTATGCGAAGTAACATGGATCTGTTCACACGTTTCAAGCAACATGTTAAAATGGTATTTTCCTAGGACAGCGCGTGGTAGTAACGTGAGATATGATGAAGATGAACAAAAGTCGAGAGAGAATTATGACTATTTCCTAGTCCGAAGTTGTGCAAAATTCTCCAAGGTTTTCAGTATGATAATATTGTATTTCTGACCTCTGGCATGGCGCTATGACATTGATGATACCTCCCTTAATATCAGCCCTATTGAAAAGAGTAAAATTCCTCTTTAGTTAATCCACTTACCCACCTTGAAGTGACATGAACGACATGTCCCACGGGACTTGTACTAAAAATCCAATTTTTCGTAATCATCTGCGTTATTATCAGTCGTACGACAAATATGCACGTGGCATAAAGGGACGGAAATAACATATTCTTAAACGTTTGCTGTATACAGTTTTGGTAGATCTAATGTTAACGAAAATATTTGAGAATAATCTTCTTATAAATATAAACTTTATGTGATTACCATGATATCATATTATGCACCTGATAACACAATCCTGAGTGAGTAGATTCCAAATAAATAGTTTTCTTGAAACAAATCCAACATTTTCCACTTCTAGGAATATACAAACAGACAGATGGACAGACACACAAAGGAAAAGTTCTACCTTATGTTTCCTCGGTGTTCAGTTACATTAGGTGGGGTTAATTTTCTCCTGTTATGGATCCTTCAAATAACTGTACTGTAGGTTTGTGAGGGTGTCCATCACTTGCTGCAGAGTATGAATCCCGTAGAAAATAGTATTCTTCTCCGTCATTTGAAGAGTGAGCAAAATTATGCACATAACAAAAAAAATTAAATGAAGGGGCATTTCACATATAGTCCACATATTTTACATATAATCGATAGTGTTGAGGATATTGAAAAAACTCTTCTGGTCTTCCTATATACCCCCAGTCTATCCATTGGTTTTTAAATGGTATGCATGTCAAAACCTGCTCCTGGACGAGTAGTCTCCAAATATGAAGTTTGACCGAGACGTAATCAATAGCATAAGGAAAAATAGGGAAAACCCTTCTTTTACTCCTATAAACCCCCAGTCTATTCAGTGATTTTTAAATTATATGGACATCGAAACATGCTCCTGGATGATTAGGCTCTAAATATGAAGTTTGGTAAAGATATAGTCAATAGTCTAAGATAAAATTTAAAAGAAAAGATCTCTTCTTGTCTTAGTATAAAACCCCAGTCTCCTCAGTTATTTTTAAATGATATGTATGCTGAAACCTGCTCCTGGGTGAGTAGACACTAAATATGGAGTTTGGTCGAGATATTCTCACTAGTGTAAGAGAAAATTTAAAAAGGCCTAATCTGGTATATCTATAAACTAACAGTCTGTTCAGTGATTTTTAAATGATATGCATATAAAAACCTGTTCTTGGATGAGTAGACTCTAAATATGAAATTTGATTGAGATAAAATCAATAGCGTAAAAGAACACTGGAAACATCTCTTCTGGTATTCCTATAAACCCCCAGTCTGTTAGGAGATTTTTAAATGATATGCATATCGAAACCTGCTCCTGAATGATTTGACTCTAAATACGAAGTTTGGTCGAGGTCTAACCAGTTGTGTCCCCATGATGGTGGAGCAAACAAATAAACAAACAAACAAACAAACAAACAAACAAACAAAGAAACAAACTCGAAAGCTAAAATCTGTTTATACGGTCTTGAGTTGACCTAAAACGGATAAATGTATCAAATTTAGACAAAATAAATGAAATTTCAGACAGCAGACCCTCCTCAATTTTATATATAACATGAAGGGGCGTTTCACATGTAGCCGCAGATTTTACATATAAGTTAATATTGTAAGAGAAAATTGAAAAATCTCTTCTGGTCTTTCTGTTAGCCCACAGTCTATTCATTGATTTTTAAATGATATGCATATCAAAATCTGCTCTTGGACGAGTATACTCCAAGTATGAAGTTTGATCAATACTGTAAGAAATAAAATTGAAAAGATCTCCTTTAATTCCTATACACCCCCGTATATCAGTGACTTTTAAATGCTCCAGGATGATTAGACTCTAAATATGAAGTTTGTTAAAGATATAGGCAATTGCGTAAGGGAGAAGTGACACAAAAAGTCTTCTGGTCTTCTTATAAACCCCTAGTCTGTTTAGCGATTTTTAAATGATATGCATATCAAGACCTTTTCCTGGATGAGTAGACTCTAAATATGAAATTTGATCGAGATATAATCAATAGTGTAACAGAAAATCGAATAAAATCGTCTGGCCTTCCTATAAACCTCGAACGTATTCAGTGATTTTTAAATGATTATGCATATTGACACTAAGTGAGTTGACACTAAGTACAAAGTTTGGTCGAGATCTATCCAGCCGCCTCGCCGTGATGGTGGAACAAACAAACAAACAAACAGGAACGAAAGCTAAAATCCACTGATACGTTTTTGAGTTGGCCTACAACGGGTAAATATATCAAAATAAGACAAAAATGAAATTACAGACAGCGGACCCTCTACAATTTTATTTTAGAAGATGCAAAATGAAAGTGGACGCTAATGAAATGAAATGGCGTATGGATTTTAATACCGGGAGTGTCCGAGGACAAGTTCGGCTCGCCAGATGCAGGTCTTTCGATTTGACACCCGTAGGCATCCTCCACGTCTTGATCAGGATGAAATGATAATGAAGACGTCACATACACTCAGCCCCCGTGCCAGGGAAATTAACCAATTATGGTTAAAATTCCCCACCCTGCCGGGAATCGAACCAAAGTCCAGCACGCTAACCATTTAGCCATGGAGCCGGACAATTCATGGATATGAACAACATTGTACATTTTTCTAACTCGAAGTAAGGTAGATTCCTCATGGATAAAAAACTACATGGTTAGAATTGCAATCTCCAGTACCTATGAGTAAGTACACACAGACCAGGACTAAATGGGTATATGCATCTTTCCATAACTATTGATTTAAAGGGATGCGACAGTGCATATCGTCGGCTTACTTCTAAAACCTCGTATGTTACAATGTTCTTCCTACCCATTATATTCCTGAAGACTGGTCACGCCTCCTAGCCACATATTTATATGCAATCCATCAGAACATTTTTCGTAGTGTTCATTTTTCTATGCGGATGTGTAAAGGAAAATGGACCTTACCACACCGTATTGTAGGGATGTTGTTTTCATGGCGAATTTAAGCACTCCTTCAGTTTAACGTATTTAAGGTTCATTTTCCTATACACCTCGCCATAGGAAAATGTACACAACGAAACTTGTTCCGATAGACTATACATCCATATGTGGCTGGGAGGCGTGACCAGTCTTAAGGAGGAAAATGAATAGGAAGTGCATTGGGAGATACGAGGTTTTAGAAGTAAGCCATCGATATATATTCCCCCAAAATGTATTCTTTAATTAACACAGGCCTATTGCATTTTGTTTTACCGTGAGCTTTACGTCACACCGACACAGGTCTTATGGGGACGATGGGATAGGAAAGGGCTAGCAGTGGGCTTAATGAAGATACAGCCCCATCATTTACCTGATGTGAAAATGGGAAACCATGAAAAACCATCTTCAGGGCTGCCGAGAGTTGAACAATTAATTTAATTATTTTAATCTTAAAAACTAACTGCTTGTGCGGAGATCCGATCCCGTAATATGGAGCATAGTAGGCTATCGTGTTCAGTGTTGAATGACGCTTTTGTCTTGGCGTGTCGTGTCAGACTGCGTACCGGGGAAAGTGACAGTGCGGACATTATTGTCGAGAGACACACGGGACTAACTCCAGGCTTTAGAGCAGGGCCTCTCAGAGTGCACTGTGCACGGTGCAAAAGACAACTTCGCTTGGTTGATCAGAGTGCAGATCCCCACTCCTCGATTTGGAGCAATAGCAGTGTATCTCTCTTTCCCCACGCCTGTCTCCCTCTTCCTCACTTGCTCCGTAGCGCTCCAAATCCGAGCCGACTTAAGCCGAGTTGAGCCAAATTGAGCCGAGTTGAGCCGGAGTTGGGCCGAGCTTAGCCGAGTAGCCCAGAGACGAAGCGTTGGTTCGAGCCGAGCCGAATGGGACCGATGCACTGTACACAGGAACTCGGCAACTCAATTCCCACGCGCGAGATTTTGGGCGTTTGAGAGGCCCTGCTTTAGAGTCTTGGAAACTATTGGCTTTCAGTTGGATTAACTTTTGAGGGCACAATGACGTCTCGACACTATGTGGGCAGGATTTTAAAATCCAGAGGTTGTCACTCTCATGGCGATCGCTAAGAATGTGCTGTTCCAACAACATCGTGCACACCCCCATGTTGCAGGCAGCTTTCTTAGCCATACGCATTTACTGTAGTTCCTGAGTTCTCCAGATCTTATGCTGCAAGCATAGGACTCAATTCCACAGGACACGACCCAGGGCCTTATTGACTACACACTACACGGGGTTCAGCACGGGGTGGCCACACGTGCATGCAGTGGCACCTGAACGTGTTATACACGTGGGCGTTGTAGGCATACTCCTATGCAGTACTGCAGTATTAATTTTCTCTAAACCGGGCGAGTTGGCCGTGCGCGTAGAGGCGCGCGGCTGTGAGCTTGCATCCGGGAGATAGTAGGTTCGAATCCCACTATCGGCAGCCCTGAAGATGGTTTTCCGTGGTTTCCCATTTTCACACCAGGCAAATGCTGGGGGCTGTACCTTAAGTAAGGCCACGGCCGCTTCCTTCCAACTCCTAGGCCTTTCCTATCCCGTCGTCGCCATAAGACCTATCTGTGTCGGTGCGACGTAAAGCCCCTAGCAAAAAAAAAAATCTCTAGTGTACATATCTTTCTTCAGGAATTGATACCTGGTTTGTACTTCTGTAGAGCTTTTGCGGGCGAAGCGGGTGAAAAATCATATAGAAGTGACGTGAAATGATATCTGAAGTCGCGTAGAGGTGAGATTCTTCCTATATACCTTGTCAGAGACCCCTCAACTCAACCCTAGAAATATTATTACGAAATAAATTGGAGGCATTGTAAATCCCAGATTTGCCACCATTTCCTGTGTTGGTATTGGCCAGCTAGGATCATATGTCAAGAAGACTATTTTCTGTTGCCTCCGATAGAGGCCTGTGTGTGCCCACAAGATTGCTATTTTCGTTGAAAATAAGAAAACTGTGCAGTTTTAATTTGTCATTGCGTGGGCCACAGGTATGCTACAGGTCTATTGGCCGCTTCACGGCTCTAAACTGCGGGCTTACGCCCCCAGACCCACTTTGCTTGCGCCCTAGCCGAATCAACAGCTTGGCCTAACCAATCAAGAGCAATAATATCGTCGCTGGAACGGTAAAAGGTTGTATTCCACAAAGCTCTTCCTATCAATTATTCTCCTTAAGACTGGCCACGCCTCCCAGCCACGTATGGATATGCAGTCCATCAGAACAAATTTTGTTGTGTTCATTTTCCTATGCCCATGTGTAAAGGAAAATGAACCTTACAGTACCGTACTGTAGGAATGTACATTTGCATTACGTATTTACGCACTCCTAGTGTACAATGCATGTAAGGTTCATTTTCGTTTAAGCGTCGACATAGGAAAACGAACACAACGGACATTGTTCTGATGGAGTGCGTATCCATATGTGGCTGGGATGCGTGACCAGTCTTAAGGAGAATAATGGATAGGAAGAGTATTGTGGGATACAACGTTTTACAGTTCCAGCGACGATATGTTCACTATCCTGGTCTTGTAAAGACAGTTGACAGTCTTTAGACATCGTCCGAGCTGCGCCATGTTGGAATATTTCCTGAAGGCTCAGCGGAAGCTTTATTCCCAATCCTTCTCCATGGAGAAGAATGAACATACCAGCCTAATGAGGCTCAGCAACATAATTACTGTAACTTCGACAACACAAATCGTAAATCCTAACATAGGTCTGGCCGGTAAAACAACTACAACACCTGCAGTAGCGACTCGACGACTGTAGCACTCTCTGCCTGTACCTTAACGTCATCCTCCCACTGAAGCAGACATTCGAAACACATCAACGACTTGATTATGAACAGAATGCACCTGTCGCTGACGGCCTGATTGTTGACTATGCCACTGACTTCTATATATTGAAAAAAAAAAGCTTAGCTGTGTGCTTGAATTCTGGAGATAGTGGGTTCGAATCCCCGTGTAGGTAGCCCTTAAATGGTTTTCCGTGGTTTCCCATTTTCACATCAGGCAAATGCTGAGGCTGTATCTTAATTAAGGCCACGGCCGCTTCCTTACCGCTCCTATCCCTTTTCTGCCCCATCGTCGGCATAAGACGTAAAGAAAATTGTAAAAAAAAGAGGGAAAGAATGTAAACCCTTGCTGTGGCCTTCATGTTGTGATAGGACGGACTCCTTAAGAAGTTTTTTGGTTAATAATAATGTTATTGGATTCATGTTGCACTAACTGATTTTATGCTTTTCATAGGCACCGATGTGTCGGCATTTTGTCCCGAAGGGTACATTCACATGCCAGTAAATCTACCGACAGGAGGCTGCCGCATTATTTGAGAACCTTCAAATAACACCAGACAGAGCCGGGATTGAATCATGTGCAAGTTCGTTCAGTACAAATCCACATATAAGTGGGCACTATTTTGAAACGAATTCAAAAGAACCATATGGTGAATTGAGCATTTCGGATATATCCATAAAGAATTTTAGTCAATTTGTGCAGTAATGTTGGTGTTTTTCAGAAAGAAGTAAGCATGCACTGCCTCATTCCTTAGCTGTCAAGCCATTTTGTAAATAAGTTCGTAAATAACAACATTTTTGTTCAGTGTTAGAAGTATTCTCTGAGAATGTTAATGCCAAATGTCATAAAATTCCACCAACCGGTTTATATATGATGTTATTTTCAGTGACAGAAGGATAGACACACTTTATTTCGGTTTTTAAAATATGTATCACGATTAGCCCTAATTATATCTTCGTATAAATATTGGTGTTAATGATACACCGCACCGGGCGAGATGGCCGCGCGGTTAGAGGCGCGTGGGTGGGATCTTGCATATGGGAGATAATGGGTTCGAATCCCACTCTCGGCAGCCCTGAAGGTGGTTTTCCGTGGTTTCCCATTCTCACACCAGGCAAATGCTGGAGCTGTACCTTAATTAAGGCCACGGCCGCTTCCTTCCAACTCCTAGGCCTTTCCTATCGCATCGTCGCCATAAGACCTATCTATGTCGGCGTGACGTAAAGCCACTAGCAAAAAAGTGGTAATACACCGCACTGACTCATAGATATCTTATGGCAACAATGGGATAGGAGAGTGCTAGTACTGCGAAGAAAGACTGGTCTTAATTAACATGCAGCCCAGTATGTTCCTGGCGTGAAAATAGTAAACCAAGCGAAAACCATCTCCAGGTCTAAATGTTTGAAATGTAGTGTGAGCATAAGTGTTACTTTCTATTAGGAACGCCTATTGCACTTTCTTCAGCAAAAGGACTAGTCGGCCACCATTCTCCAAAGTGAAAGATCTTTTTATACATTAATGTCCACACCCACAGTATAATGATTAGGGTTATTAGTTTCCATCCTTGAGTTCCAGGCTTCGCTTTTTGGTATATGTATGTATGTATGTATGTATGTATGTATGTATGTATGTATGTATGTATTTATGTATGTATGTATGTATGTATGTATGTATGTACGTACGTATGTATGTATGTATGTATGTATGTATGTATGTATATATGTATGTATGTATGCATGTTTAGTCCTCAGCCCGAAGGCTGGTTGGATCCTCAACAGTTCCGCCATCAGCTGTCATAAATGGCCTAGGCATCACTGAAGAGGCATACTAGGGAAATGAGGAGTGAGGTAGTTTCCCGTTGCTTTCCTCACCGAGCCAGAAGTTGCTATTACATATCAGTCTGCCAAGCCCACTGAAATGCATGCACCAACTGACCCTGTGAGCAACATTTTCACACCATCCATAGCAGGGACTGGCTGCATATGGAATGGCATTATCAGCATCACTCATAACTCAGTCACTTTCTTCTTGCCAAAGCCAAGGATAAAGCTGAGACAGATCAATGAAAGTAACAATATTTCTCTAGCCTATACCAGAAAACATCGTGCAGTGTAAACACTACGTACTGACAGCAAAGGCATTCGCTTTTTGGTACTATCAGAAGATTGGCAGGAGGGCAGGTATGTGGTTAAATAGGTATATGCTGCTCACATCAACTGAGGGTATGCCTAAAGAGCTGCAACACTTCGGGAACAGAACACGAATTTGCACTTCCCGGGCTCCATGGCTAAGTGTTTAACGTGCTGGTATTTGATCCGAGGGGGTCTCAGGTTCGATTCCAGGCCGGGTTGGAGATTGTAATTTTCATTGGTTAATTTTGATGGATCGGGGGTGAGTGTGTAACTGGGTGTGTGTACTGTCTTCATCATTACAATCATCATAGGTAAAAACCCCACCTCAGATACGCAGGTCACCTATTGGCCTTCACCAGGACTCTCCGGAGACCACAATCCATTATTAATATTATTATTGAATTTTATGTTTGAAAGTATTCCTCCCATTACTTCCATCCGTGTGTTGTAAGCTTTTAAAAATGCCCATCTTCTGTACGTAAGCCAGACAACATTGGAGAGATGTAATTTGCTCGTTTCTTTTGCACTGGGAAGTAATGCTGATACTGTCCGTTCCGTCGCTCTTTCTGTATTATCACATTAATCCCTCACCGTTAATGGCCGGGGAAATAAACTGACGGAAATATGGAAATCTCTTTGTGAGAACCTGTTTGTTGTTTAATATGAAGTTTGTTAACATGGGAATGTTTTAAATGAGAATTACTTGGTTAAAGTTGTAAAGCAGACTTTTCCATTATTAAACGTATTTTACGGCACTGTATTTTATTAAGTTTCCCGTCATATGAAGGAATTTACACAGAAGGTACTTTTTTTGCTAGTTGCTTTACGTCGCACCGACACAGATAGGTTTTATGGTGACGATGGGACGGGGAAGGGCTAGGAGTGGGAAGGAAGCGGCCATGGCCTTAATTAAGGTACAGCCCCAGCATTTGCCTGGTGTGAAAATGGGAAACCACGGAATACCATCTTCAGGGTATAAAATTAGACGGTTTTAATAGATATTGCCCAAGTTTGAGCTCCCTCTGTTGATCAGAGTGTTGGCCTCCTGACCTCAAGATCGTGACACCTAATTACGCAGTGACTGTCAAATTTTTAAGGACAAACTAAAGTCCTATCTCCTATATTTGGTGTTTACACGACAGCAGTAATTAAAAATTAAGGAATTAGTCACTCTAATGAAGTTTCGGTTTCTATACCATCCACTGGAGTAAAACAGAGGGTCGTGATTGGCACGCTCTTCATGTTAAATGTAGATTGTAACCGTAAATATCCACTCTTTTCCCCAGAACACTATCTGAGAGATGTGTAAATCTTAGAAATCCTTAGATATTCTTCGGTATTCATTGAAAATGGTCAATTGTGGAAGGTAAGTCATGGAAGATGTATATAATCAAGGAGAATAGACCATCCAAGTGTGCTGATGTGCTGTATAGCTAATTTATTTGGGTGGCACCCTCAACTTGCCCAAAACCCTTCATCTCACCTTAGCCTATAATGAGGATGCTGCCGAAAGTATTTTGGTTTAGGGGTTAGAGTGGAATCATAAAGGCTTCCTATATTAAGGTTTGTTCATTTCTACTTAACGTTTTTATATTGGTAAAATATTTCTTTCCTCGAATACAGTTTTCATTTTATTATAATTATTTACTTTGTTAGATGTGCCTTCTGCCATTTCTTGATGGATGCAGTACTTTTGTATCCATCTCTTGGCACAGGCCAGAGTAAATTGTAGCTTTCACCGAAGTCCCAGTCCCATCCATGGCTGTGACAATATGGAAGTTGCTGGGGGTATGGGTGGTACTGAGTAATGACATTCAGAGCACGACTACTGCACCTGAGTGTTATGAAAGGTGTAGCTCACAGGGTCAGTCGTGCTGCAATAGCACTTTCTGACCCAGTGAGGAAAGCAATGGCAAACTACCTCACTCCTCGTCTTGCCTAGTACGCCTCATTTTGGTGCTGGCATTGGTTTTTGCGGTTTCCTTATAACCGCATAACGTTTGGTGGTGCTATTTGAGGATCCAACCAGCCTCTGGGCTGATGACCTAACAGACAGACACTTTGTTAGATGGTTTATAATCTCGTTGAATTACTCCTTAGGACATTAAGAAACACCAGACCTACCATGAGTTCAATAACCCGCAGTAAACAGTGATGAATTCGAGAGGTGATTCAGGAGAGAAATTCCCTCTTCTATATTCCTGAATTTCTTTTAAGAGAAAGCTTTTTAATCTGAGATTTTCTTGTAGTTGTGCTTTCCTTTGATTGTTGTAATTATTCCTTAGTGTTGTTCTATTGTTTATGGCTGTCAATGCGCTTCAAAAACTGCTGCAATCGAAATTAAGAGGAAACACTACTTGCTAAAAATCTTTCAGTATTTTTTAAATTATATATTCTTCTGAATATCACGTGGAGCCAATGTATGTAGGTAAACGCCACTTGTGACCTGTGGTCACTATTTATCATGTTAAGGAATAGACTACTTGTGGATTCATTTTCTTTTTCAAAGAAATAATTCCAAGTTCGTGAACAAGGAGCATCTAGGCAACACAGCAATACAATGCGTGGGCCTGTGTACTGTATGATTCAAGAGTCATGTATATTTCGTCGCCGTGGTGAGGTATTCAGTGTTGTTGCGACTGGTTTATCCCAGTGATAAGTCTTCTCCGTTTGTTTGCAGATACTCTGCGGCACAACGTGAGGTTGCTCGGAGTCAACACTCAATATTTCTGGTCTTGTGTTTATCGCTGAGTAGTGTGCTGCGGTCTGGTTGAACAGAGCGCGTGTACGTCCCGCTGACACTCAGTTGAATCAAACTATGCGAATTATAACAGGTATCCACAGTGACATTTCTTCTGTCAAGACTTCGTTCCCGTCACCCTTCACTCAGAATGAAAGTGAGCTCATTACACATGGATATAACAAAAATGATCAATGGATGTAAATATGGTATACCAATGCTACACCTGAGCACCTTAAAATGTCCTGTATCACGATAAAACTATCAGGATTTGATATAAATCGTAAAAACTAATCTGCTCTCATTAGAACAAGGACCAACTGTGGCAATTGTAATTACTCAATGCGTACGTGAAACAGAATAAACAACAGACAAGCCAGCATATACTTCAGGCAACTACGAACTGACTACATTAAATGTTTACAGATTAGCCTATGACCACTTTCTGTACAAATGTACTGTAGCTCCATTGAAAGTATCTATAGTACTAATTCTTCTTTCATGATCTGCTTACCCTCCAGGGTTGGTTTTACCCTCGGACTCAGCGAGGGATCCCACCTCTACCGCCTCAAGGGCAGTGTCCTGAAGCGTGAGACATTGGGTCGGTGGGTACAACTGGGGATAATGACCAGTACCTCGCCCAGGCGGCCTCATCTGTTATGCTGAACAGGGGCCTTGGTGAGGGATGGGGAAGATTGGAAAGGATAGGGAAGAAAGAGGGAAGAAATCGGCCATGGCCTTAAGTTTGGTACCATCCCGGCATTTGCCAGGAGGAGAAGTGGGAAACCACGGAAAACCACTTCCGGTTTGGCTGAGGTGGGAATCGAACCCACCTCCACTCAATTGACCTCCCGAGGCTGAGTGAGCCCCTTTCTAGCCATCGTACCACTTTTTAAATTTCTTGGCAGACCGGGAATCGAACACGGTCCTCCGGGGATGGCAGCTAATCACACTAACCACTACGCCACAGAGGCGGACTATAGTATTAATTAAGAAACGCATTTAATATTTTTCTTTTCCCTTTGATGGTTATTCATAGATTATTTAAATACTAATTTATTTATTTACTGTTATTTTGACTTTGATTATTATTGTATTTTCCACTTTAATTGTTGTGATGTGATATTAGGCATAGGCTAAGTAAATAAATCCAATTCGCTCAGGCGTGAGCCGCAAGTTTCGCTTTCTAATAGCTTCGTAGTCTTCCATTCTCGGTGAATTACTTCACGAAGAACGTTCTTGGTCATTTCCGAGGTTGCCTGTCTGATATTTCGCCTTCAATCACTTCAGTCATCATACTGCCATGCCGAAGCATAAGGCCTCCCTATATGGGTTATTTATTTCTAGTCTTACTCAGCAGTTGCCTCCTCTCTAGAACCTGTTTGAGTGGGTACGGACTGCACGCCAAAGGGCCGATTCTTTCCCAACTGCGCACGAGTGACTGGGTTGTTGATCAATGGATGTACAGTATATATGGTAAACCAATGCTATACATGAACACCTTAAAATGCCCTTTATCACGATAAAACTACCAAGATTTGACATACAACGTAAACTACTAGTCTTCTCTCAGTAGGACAAAGACCAACTGTGGCAATTGTGATTACCCCATTACGACTGAATTGCAAACAGGCCAACTGCGCGCGAGAGGGTGTTCCATAAATAGAGATGCTTGCGAGTCCTTCTCACTTATACTAAGTAACAGAAGTGTGGCAGCACTAATAGGGTTAATCATTTGTTTCGAGAATTGCTGTGGCAATAAGAATGGTAGCACTGTTAGCAACTGTCAGTTGTTCCGAGTATATATAATGGCGTGCTGTGATCACAACTTTCATAGGTTCTGAATCTCCGTTTCCTCCAGAAATTTGGATTGCTGGCACTATCAAATCATAATGAACACCGAATGCTCGTGAGCATTCGAGAACATTTTCGGACTTATTAATAACAGTGCACACTCAGCGCAGTCCTAAGTCTCCAAATATGGGAAGGAAAATGGAGAAAATTTCCTCGCGCAGTTTATCTAACCCCAATGCAATCGCCACGCGCAGATGTACGCTTAAAACAGGTACCATACCTTGCGCGCAGTCGGGATCCCTCGCATTGTCTAACTCTTCATCAGTGGTCACCTTCCCCATCCTACACCCTTTCTGCACTCAACTCAAACACAGCTTCAAACCTCTAGCTTCTTGAACTGTATTCAGCGTCCAAGTTCACGAACAATAGAGCGCATTAGACCAAACCTGTTCCTTCACATATACATCTGTATAAATACAAACATAGATAAGTTTATAGTTTCCGGGAGTTACTGGTGTGAAAATGCGAAACCAGGTAAAACCAGGAAAATGCTGGCACTGTACCTTAATTAACATCACGGCCACTTCTTTCTAACACCTAAGCCTTTCCTATCCCATCGTCGCCATAAGACCTATCTCTGTCAGTGCGACGTAAAGCAAATTGTAAAAAAATAAAAAAATAAAAAGTTATACACTTCAAATTTTTGCACCAAACGTATACTAGCATTATTTTAACATTTAAGGAATTGGAATATCATTTGATTTTCTTGTAGTATCTACATTCAAATCTAATTGTGTCTACTGATTTCGATTACAGTAAACAAATACGCTCTCCCCAGCTGGTGGTCATCCGTACTGGGGGATAAGTGTATTCATTCATTCATTCATTCAATCAATTTCTTCACCTTACTTCGTTCTTTTCCCGGTATGCCCAAGTCGAAAATGGGTCCATTTCTCGCTGCTTTCTTGTTTGTTTCTTAGATAGGCCTATTACGGGAATTTCTCGAAAGTTGGTCTTTAAGTTGAGGGAAGCACTAGGTTTTAATTAGGTTATTTGATTAGTGTACAGTCCGCCTATGTGGTGAGGTGGTTAATGTTAATTAGCTGCCGCCCCCGGAGGCCCGGGTTCGATTCCGGGCTCTGCCACGAAATTTGAAAAGTAGTACGAGGACTGGAACGGGGTCCACTCAGCCTCCGGAGGTCAACTGAGTAGAGGTGAGTTCGATTCCCTCCTCAGCCATCCTCGAAGTGGTTTTCCGTGGTTTCCCACTTCTCCTCCAGGCAACTAGCGGGATGTTACCTAACTTAAGGCCACCACCGCTTCCTTGCCTATCCCTTCAAATCTTCCCATCCCCCCACAATGTTCAGCATAGCAGGTGAGGCCACCTGGCCGAGGTACTGGTCATCCTCCTCAGTTGAATCCCCGACCCAGAGTCTGAAGCTCCAGGACACTGCCCTTGAGGCGGCAGACGTGGGATCCCTCGCTGAGTCCGAGGGAAAAACCGACCTTGGAGGTAAACAGATAAAGAAAAATAAGAAGATTAGTGTACAAAGTCGTAGCATTATTTATGTGACCAGAATAGTAAATATAAAAATTCTCCGTTAATATTAGCTTTGCCGCCTCTATGGTGTGGTGGTTAGCGTGACTTGCTGCCATCCCGGGAGGTCCGGGTTCAATTCCGGGCTCTGCCACGAAAATTGAAAAGTTGTACGAGGGGTGGAACGGGGTCCACTCAGCCTCGGTAGGTCAAATGAGTAGAGATGGGTTCGATTCCCACCTTAGCCATTCTGGAAGTGGTTTTCCGTGGTTTCCTACTTCTCCTCCAGGCAAATGCAGGGATGATACCTAACTTAAGGCCACAGTCGCTTCCTTCCCTCTTCTTTGTCTAGCCCTTCGAATCTTCCCATCCCCCCACAAGGCCCCTGCTCAGCATAGCAGGTGAGGCCGCTTGGGCGAGGCACTGGTCATTCTACCCGGTTGTATCCTCCGACCCAATGTCTCACGCTCCAGGACACTGCCCTTGAGGCGATAGAGGAGGGAACCCTCGGCTGAGTCCTAGGAAAAAAAAAAAACCTTGGAGGGTAAACAGGTTATGAAAGAGAAGAAATATTAGTTCTTTCGCAAGTTGCTAGGTCTGTAGAAATATCGTTTAGTTTTCATGGCGATGGGGCTGCCTGGCCGAGGCGGTAAAGACGTGCTCGCTTCACCCGGAAGGACGGGTGTTCGAATCCCCGTCAGGAAGTCGTCACATTTATGAAACGAGATTTCCACTTCCGCAGGTGCACATGACCCTGATGTTCACTCAGCCTAATACGAAAATGAGTACTAGGTTAATTCCTGGGAGCAAAGGCGGTCGGGCGTAGAGCTCCCACTCAACCCCATTCAAGTGACGAGGGTACACATAGTGGAAGCCGTTACATTCCACCCCTCCAGGGGCGTTCATGGCCTGTACGAAGATGACTTTTACATGGTGATAACGTGTTATCTAACAATATAAGATGTAGAACTACATGGTGATCAGTGCCTGTTGATTGGGAAGGTAACATGATTGTTGAAATGTGGAAAACCTAAAGGAGCGATCACTCGAACATAAAGGAAGAAGGAATCTTTAAGGGAGGAATGTACTTTTTTTCAGATGTTCGGTGGAATGAGGGAAAGGCCAAGGGTTCGATTCCCGGCCAAGTCAGGGATCTTTACCTCGATCTGAGGGCTGGTTACAGGTCCCCTCAGCCTATGTGATTACAATTGAGGAGCTATCTGACGGTGAGATTCCGGCCCCGGTCTAGGAAGCCAAGAATAACGGCCGAGAGGATACGTCATCCTGACCACCCGAAACCTCGTAATCTGTAGGCGTTCGAGCTTAACAGTGGTCACTTCGTAAGCCATGGCCCCTCTGACCAACTGCGCCATATGGTTTTTGGTTTGGATGACGGTCATAAATTGTATTTTAAGTTGGGGGTCTCTTCGTATGACCGAGATAGCGTGGAATGAAATTAGTTGACGAATAGGCTTGAGTGGATCTTTAAAAATTAGTAGGAAATATAACAATGGAGATAAAGTTGGAATTCAATAGGACAAAGTAGCGCAAATATAACGACACAGACATGTCTTACAGCGACGATGGGATAGGAAAGGGCATGAATGGGAAATAAACGGCCGTGGCCTTAATTAATTTACAGCCCATTTGCCTGGTGTGAAAATGGGAAACCACAGCAAACTATCTTGAGAGCTCCCGCCAATGGGGTTCGAACCCACAATATCTCGAATGCAAGCTCACAGATGCGTAGCCCTAACCGTACGACCAACTCTCTCGGTACCATTTTATATGGATTGAAATAATTTGTCTTGTGAAATGTTAAATAAATTTCCAAGTTCCTTTGAAATTATTTAAGAAAAGATTAGGTGAACAACTCATAGGCATTATGCCACCTGCGCGCCAGTCCTAGCTGCAGATCAATGATTGATTGATTGATTGATTGACTTCCTAGGCCTAACTTTTCCTAATGTGGCCGAGCCAGAAGAAGACGAAATGTGATGGACACAATATCTTAACCCCCTAAGGCTTATCACTAGTAACATTGCACTGACTATTATTAGTGTAATACTCATGTTTGCTAGGTGGCATTACTGCTGCAATTCTACAGATACTAAAAACCCAAACCCCACGGCACTCAACGCCCTTGAAAGGGCTCTGGCCTGCCCAGCGACCGCTGCTCAGAGGGAAGGCCTGCAGATTACGGGGGGGGCGTGTGGTCAGCACGACGCATCCTCTCGGCTATTATTCTGGGCTTTCAAGACCGGAGCCGCCATCTCACCGTCAGACAGCTCCTCAATTCTAATCACGTACGCTGAGTGGACCTCGAACCAGTCCTCAGGTCGAGAGAAAAATTCCTGACCTGGCCGGGAATCGAACTCGGAGGCTCCAGGTGAGAAGCAGTCACGCCACCCCTACACTACGGGGTCGGCAATTGTACAGATACTAACCCACGGTAAGTACATAATTTTTCAATCTTGTTCCATATTTTGATATATTTTTTTTTGCTAGGGGCTTTAGGTCGCACCGACACAGATAGGTCTTATAGCGACGATGGGATAGGAAAGGCCTAGGAGTTGGAAGGAAGCGGCCGTGGCCTTAATTAAGGTACAGCTCCAGCATTTGCCTGGTGTGAAAATGGGAAACCACGGAAAACCATTTTCAGGGCTGCCGATAGTGGGATTCGAACCTACTATCTCCCGGATGCAAGCTCACAACCGCGCGCCTCTACGCGCACGGCCAACTCGCCCGGCATTTTGATATTTCTCTTAGTTCCAAACCACCTATTCCTTTCTGATACCCAGTGCAGGATAAAAAAACGTATGAATTCGACACTGGCCCTGAAAGTCGAAAGACGATTTCTCAAGTCCAATGACTTAGGTAACGTTTACCTTTCCTCAAATGTCACATGTTTAACGTGTTGACACAATTTCCTTTACACAGTCAGTTATACAGATTTAGGTGTCAGGAACACTACTGTGAATGGTTTGTTGCGGGGTTGAATTTCAATCGATCATCGTTTTGAGATGAAATACAAATCCACGTTGCGTGTACATAATGTAGTATTAATCAGGGAGCCTACGGCTAGTGACACTACAATAATTATATAAATATGAACAAGGATAAACTATGTAAATAACCAGGTCTCCTCCGGGACATGCGGCAATAAATTGTTGTTATGAGAGAAATCTCTGGAGCTCAACGGATGCAGCGGACAACTGGCGTTACAGTAGAGCTACAGGCGGGTGAGAGCGAATTATCGTGTCAGTTTAAATCTTAAATGGGGAACACAGGCGCAAAAATGGAATGAATCAATCTGGTCCATGAGAGCCATCCTTGAACTCTGAGATCCTCCTTTAAAATTTACTGTTCGTTGGCTAATGAATAGAATTCACAGCATGATGGACGGGAATTCAACCACTGCCCTATACTGTGTAAATAATCTCCATTGCTTTAATGTAGTTCTCCTCGACAAAGTATTATTTACTCCGTCACACGTGACCTCGTCAGCAAACAAAAAGAGGTGATATTTGAACATCGAACTTTCCGCATCAACAATTTACTTTCAGGAATTTTTGAAGTTATAAATCCTATTTAATTTAATTTCGTGTGGCTATTTCTAGCCGAGTGCAGCCCTTGTAAGGCTGACCCTCCAATGAAGGCGGGTGGCATCTGCCATGTGTAGGTACCTGCGTGTTATTGTGGTGGAGGATAGTGTTATGTGTAGTGTGTGAGTTGCAGGGATGTTGGGGACAGCACAAACACCCAGCCCCCGAGCCATTGCAATTAACCAATGAAGGCTAAAATCCCCTACCCGGCCAGGACTCGAACCCGGGACCCTCTGAACCGAAGGCCAGTACGCTGACCATTCAGCCAACGAGTCGGACATAAAGCCTATGACGGCCATAAATTATATATTAAGTTGAAGGGTCTCTGCCTATAATGGAGATACATGCACTGTAATATGGCATATAAGCCTAGTTCTGGAAAGCGATAGGAAATTACACTAACATTTTTTTTTGTAAGTGCCAATATTCAAACACGGTATCTCCAAAGAGTGCTATCGTGGCGAGGACGAAGGAAAACACACTGCAGTAAATCTCAAAAATGTGTATTAAAATTAAAAAGGAACAATACTTATTATGTTAAAATATGTTATAGACCAATTTTTGTGTACTCTAGGAAAAAGTAACATGCTATGCCTGAAGAATAACAATTTCATTCTATGACTAACTTGGTGCCACTTAGGACTGGCTTCCAATAATGGTTAAAATACAAACAAACCCCGTAGCGCAACATCCTCAAAGGGCTTTGGCCTATCAAGCCACCGCTGCTCATCCTGAAGACCTGTAAATTACGAGATGTCGTGTGGTCGGCACGACAAATCTTCTCGACCGTTATTCTTGGCTTTCTCGTTGTCAGAGAGCTCCTCAATTGTAATTACGTATAGTACCCTGAGTGGACCTCGAACCAGCTCTCAAATCAGGTAAAATCCCTCACCTTTTCAGGAATCAAACCCGGGGCCTCCGGGTAAGAAGCAGTCACACCACCACTACACCACGCAGCTAGCTCAAATAATAGTACAAATAGACTATTTTAATGCAAAAGGAACTAATAATAATAATAATAATAATAATAATAATAATAATAATAATAATAATAATAATAATAATAGCATCTATTACCGAGTGCAGTCGTTTTATTTTCCCTGCATGTCAGTTTCGGAGTTCTCCTTTACTCTACTTGATGGAAAAAGAACCAGATGTCTGTTGGTTCATCTCTGGCAGAATTTTCATTACTTTTATCAGATAAAGGCCGGATGTGCCATCAGAGATCATTTATATGCCGACATCGAACGACATGGAACACCGATTGAACTATCTCTGTTCTTTAAAAATCCGAAGATCGAAACTCTACCAATTGTGTTAATGATTAACTGATGAGTAAATTCTCCCAAACGAAACACGACTGTCTTTCGAAACAGACTTGGCGAGAGAAAGCGGCAGGTGCCGCGCGTATACAACCGCAGTTGTATTCCGCGTGTTTTCCACCATAAAATAAGCGGACTTGTCTTTCGAATAACTTTTGTTTTGCTATTTTGCTTTACGTCGCACCAACACAGATAGGTCTTATTTCGACGATGGGTCAGAAAAGGCCTAGGGATGGGAAGGAAGCGGCCATGGCCTGAATAAAGGTACAGCCCCAGAATTTGCCTGGTGTGAAAATAGAAAACCACGGAAACTCATCTTCAGGGCTGCCGACAGTGGGGTTCGAACCCACTATCTCCCGGATGCGAGCTCACAGCTGCGCGATCCTAACAGCACGACCAACTCGCTCGGTTTTCAAATAACTACCACAGAAGTATGGAAGAGAGCAAAATTCCACTTACAGCAGGGAGAGGGAATGGTAATATGGAATTGCGTCGCTAACGTCTTAATGGGCCGTGTGAGCTCCGGGTCCATTTTTGTTGTAGAAGAGATAATAATATAACTTGACATTTCATAGTGTGATATGGAATTATGTATTAAGAACTTCGATTCTCGTCTGAACTGTCGGTAAATCCACGAACGCTCTACAGCGTAATTAGATTATAACTTCATAATCCGGCTAATCATACTACTTCACGCCACAGTTACGAAGTTAGTGCTGCTGTGAACCCATACATAATCCCTCACGCAATTTAACCAACCGCGATGTGATAGACAACTTTAGTCGAAAATGGGAAGTCGCAATGTATTATGCCATTTTACATAATGTTCCGCACATGGGAAAGTGCCTAATGTACTATTTGTGGTGGCTCTCATGTGTTTACTTCATGTAACTGTTTCTCTTCTGGATGCATTTTAAACCACATGATGTCCGTCGGATATCAGTCACTTATATGAGACAAAATGATAATTGCAATGCGAAGAAAACAATATTATTGATGGAAAGTATACCATGTAATATATATTATTACTTTCACACGAAGCCCCTGTGGCTGAGGCGGCAGCGCGCCGCCCTTTCACCGCTGGGTTCCTTGGAACAAATCCCAGTCACTCTTTTTTTTTTTCAATTTGCTTTAAGTCGCACCGACACAGATAGGTCTTACGGCGACGATGGGATAGGAAAGGTTAAGGAATGGGAAGGAAGCGGCCGTGGCCTTTATTAAGGTACAGCCCCAGCCAGCATTTGCCTGGTGTGAAAATGGGAAACCACGGAAAACCATCTTCAGGGCTGCCGACAGTGGAGTTCGAACCCACTATCTCCCGATTACTGGATACTGGCCGCACTTAAACGACTGCAGCTATCGAGCTCGGTCCCAGTCACTCAGTGTGAGATTTGTGCTGGACAAAGTGGAGACGGGACAGGCTTTTCCCCCGAGTACTCCTGTTTCCCCTGTAGTCTTTCATTCCGATATCATTTCATTTCATATGTTAGTTATTAATCATTGACCCAGAGGAGTGCGACGGGCTTCGGCAGCCGGCACAATTCCTATCCTCGCACCAAGATAGAGCTTCATTCATTCGATTCTTGACCGAGTTGAATGACTGGAAACAGGCTGAAGATTTCCATTTTACTTCCACATTAAATAGCAAAAAATAAAAGGTGTATATAGATTTTTCCATAATTCACGAAAGTGCCAACATTTTCACAGCGGATATTGATATTTCATTTTAAAGCTCTCAACATTTTGTTCAGTAGCGTCAGGCACTTACATTAATACTTGAAATCTGTTGATTGTTAATATGGATATGTTTTCGCATTGCCATTATCCTCGGTAGAGAAAAATTTGAACCAAGAACACAATGGATGACCCCAGAAATTCCAGAGCTCATTGAAGAAAGGGACATATTAAGGAAAATTCAGTTTGAACAATACAGAGATTTTAAAAACTTGATAACAACGAAATGCCAACTAGCCCAAGGCAACTGGATGAAGGAAGTAAGTGGAGAAATCGAAACTGATTTGAAGAATTTGATGAAGGGGTATTCTGATAAATCTTACTTTAAGACAAAATCTCTGAGAAAATAAATAAAAGCAACATGGTTAAAAATAAAGATGAAAAACTGCTCTTTCAATCGAAAATCTAAATGACCAAAAGGAAAGAATACCTTGAAGACTTATATGATGGATAAGATATTGTCAATATTGAAGAATGTTTGGAGGATGTTGAATCAGTTCAAGAAGTCGATACAGGACAGCCCATCGCTGCAGCAGAGTTCGATGCAGCACTCCCTAAACTCAAACAGAAGAAAGCCACTGATGTGGATGTCCTTCCAGCAGAACTGTTGAAAATCTGTGATGATACCATGAAAAACGTTCTGTTGGAAATGATTACTGAATGCTACGAGCAAGGAACCTTACACACTGATTTTATTAAAAGTAGAACAATTACACTCCCCAAAAAAGGAAATGCATGCAATTGTTCGAATTACAGAACATTAGTACTCCTTTCTCACTTTTCTAAGATTTTTCTTATCATCATTAAAGACAGAATTCGAAAGAAAATGGAACAACAGTTGGATAACGCCCAATATGGCATTATGACAGAAAAGAACTAGGGAGGCTATATTAGCATTACTTCAAATTTTGTAAAGAAGGAAAGAAGTCAACAGGGAAATCTGTGTAGAATTTTTTGACTTGGAAACAGGCTACAATAAAGTTGAGTGGAAATTGCTTTTTCAAGTAATGAGGAAGATGGGAGTTGACTGGAAACCCAGGACCCTTATTCTGAATCTATATAAAGCTCAAACCACGGAAGTTAATATTAATGGTACTACAAGAGAAGTAAAAATTAGAAGAAGGGTACGACAAGGCTGCCCACTGTCACCATATACCTTTAACCTGTTTATAGAAAATGCAGTTAGAGGAATTACAAAGCACACTAACGGGGTGAATTTTAATGGTATTAAGGTGTACAGTATCCGCTTTGAAGATGACATCTTAGTTAATTCTGAAAGGGATGAGTAGTATGCTAAGAACATTCAAAAAATGCTTAAAATAATTTAAAATTAAAATAAATATAAAGAAAACTAAGTTCATGATAGTAGATAAAAGGAAGCCTACAGGTAGAAAGCACTTAAAATTAAATAACACACCGATGGAACAAGTCACAGAATTCTCCTATTTGGGTAGTGTAATTATCTCTGATAAAACATCCCTTTCAGAAATCAAGAAAGTGGTGGCAAAACAAGTCTTGCAAAATAATAAAACTTATTGGTAAACAACCATCAAGTTAGAGACGAGAAAATAATTTCTCAAGACCTTTGTTTGGAGTGTTCTATTGTAAGGAAGCGAAATCTGGACATCAGGCAAACAGGAAGAAACAAAATTTGAGGCCGTGGGAATGTGGGAATTTTAAAAACAAGTTGGATGGTTAAAAAACAAATTACCTTGTTTTAAATAACGTAAAAGAAAATCACGTTTATTAAATACGACAAAGGAGGTAAAAACAAATTTCCTTGGACACGTACTGAGACATGACTCTCCTCCCCAAACCATCACTGAAGGTAAAGAACGAGGAAAGAGTCCCAGGGGACGACCAAGAATGCCATAGATCAGGAACTCCATCGGTGAACTGCCACGTGGTTCATACAGCCACATGAAGAGGCTAGCAGAAGATCGTCAGATGTGGCTACAGCGAGAAGGCATTGCTTTCAGTAGATGATGATGATGTGTTTAGGCTGGGATGTCTATTTTGAATTAACGTCATCATTTTCCCCACACGATTGTAACCATGACAACCAGGGTTCGTCTATGTATACTACGTCAGTAGCATCATCTTCTAACTGTGCGCTTTCTTCCTGTAACCAAGAACTACTCCTCAGTCCACAATTAAAATCCTTGAACTGGCCGGAAAACTAACCCAGGGCCTGGAATAAAGGACAGTCACGCTACCTCTACACCACAAGAGCTGTTTAATAATAATAATAATAATAATCATAATAATAATAATAATAATAATAATAATAATAATAATAATAATAATAATAATAATAATAATAATAATAATAATACATTTACCAGGTCTAGAATTTTTATCATTTTCTCAGAGTTCATGAACTTTGTTATTCTCTCTTTTATTTAATTATCAGAGCTCTTTATTTCCCATGTGAGTGGAGTCAAAAATACATTCATTACTTGTAAAAAGAATCTGCACTCTATCTCGCTTCTTCTTAGCCCAAAAACATATTCATGACTCTATACTTTTTCGTGTAGATGCGAAAATGTACGAGCAAGAACCTGTTTCTTGGATTGCTGTATCTATTGTTCTCTTCTATACCTTTGTTAAGCCGGATTAGTAAATTAAAATTTGAAAGGAGTGACTAATGATTTGGTAAATGCCAAGAATTAAAATAAGGAAGCCAAGGAAATTAATTTCGATAGTACTCGCTGGGATACGGATTCATTTGTCCCCCAAAGCCATGAATTGTGTCGTGGAGGTTAGCCATTCCGTGTTTTAGACGCGCCATATAGATTCTGATATCAAGTTGTTCTGATTGTAATTTGTATCAATGGATGAAGCTATGTTACTAATTCACATATAGTTAGTTGCTATAGATGTTAAGATAGCAAAGGCTGTAGAAGCATTCTGAGTTTTAACAGATGGACATGGGCTCAATTTCCCAGCACGATGTTGAAGAACCTAGGAAAGTGTTTACTACTATTCAGCCTATACCAGTACCGGATTAATTCCTGGGAGTCAAAGGCGCTAGAATATAGAGCCAACCACTCCACCCAGCTCAGTACCGAGATTACGGACAGTGGAAGCCCTTACCCTTCACTCCTCCAAGGGGGTGAATAGGCTGCATGGACATATATATTCCTCTCGAAGGACATGTTTACAGTGCCAGAAGAGAACGCCACCCTGTTCTAGTGGTTATTTTATTATTAGGTGTCGTACCGGTCATTAAGAGGGTAAATTGCAGTAGAGCCATCCAGCGGAGATGGGTGGCAACAGAGGAGACTAAACTCACTTCAACTAACAATCGGCATAATAATATTTTTGATGAGTTTTGAGGACTTTCGACATCACGTTTTGCTTCCTTCCTGCTCAGTGATATCGCGATTTCTTTTCCCCAGTCTTTCTTCGAATTGTCGTAACTTCCTGTTTTTTTTTTCATTGTGATAGTCTCCTGACCAGCAAGCGATAATGACCACATGATTTTCTACTTATGAAAACCAATCACAACAACTACCACCATCGCCGGCTAGTTCGTCAGTATGATGAATGCCCAATATTTCAACGTCAGCTATGCTAGCTGTTCATGGAATTCGCAATAAATTCATGAATTCGTGAATACCTCCATTATTATATTTCGATCGTTCGTTCGTAATCTGTTTTCCCTCCAGGGTCGGTTTTTCCCTCGGACTCAGCGAGGGATCCCACCTCTACTGCCTCAAGAGCAGTGTCCTGAAGCTTCAGACTTTGGGTCTGGGGATACAACTGGGGAGGATTGCCAGTACAAGGCGGCCTCACCTGCTATGCTGAAGAGGGGTCTTGTGGGGGGGATGGGAAGTTAGGAAAGGATAGACAAGGAAGAGGGAAAGAAGCGGTCGTGGACTTCAGTTAGGGACCATCCCGGCATTTGGCTGGAGGAGAAGTGGGAAACCGCGGAAAACCACTTCCAGGATGGCTGAGGAAAGAATAGAACCCCCTCTACTCAGTTGACCTCCCGAGGCTGAGTGGACCCCGTTCCAGCCCTCGTACCATTTTTCAAATTTCGTGGCAGAACCGGGAATCGAACCCGGGCCTCTTAGGGTGGCAGCTAATCACACTAACCACTACACCACAGAGGCGGACATTATATTTCATAGGGTGCAAATGCAGCAGACAGGACAAACTGAAATATATACAGTGCATGTTCTATATTCCTGTTATGTATTGTACTTTTTGGATAGAAGTACTATTTCCGAAGATGTTTGGTAGCTTGGAAAAAATGTAACAATCGGGAATATCCCGTTATTACTATTTGTAGTCCGCCTCTGTGGTGTTGTGGTTAGTGTGATTTGCTGCCATACCTGCAGGACCGAGTTCGATTCCCGGCTTTGCCAACAAAAATAATTTGATATGTGGCACGAGGGCTGGAACGGGACTCACTCAGTCTCAGCAGGTCAAGTGAGTAGAGGTGGCTTCGATTCCCACCTCAGCCATCCTCGAAGCGGCTTTCTGTGGTTTCCCACATCTCCTGCAGGCAAATGCCAGGATGGTACCTAACTTAAGGCCACGTTTTCTTCCTTCCCTCTTCCTTGCCTGTCCCTTCGAACCTTCACATCCCTCCACAAGGCCCCTGTTTAACATAATAGCATATGAGATAACCTGGGCGAGGTACTGGTCCTCCTTCCCATTTTAGCCTTCGACTCAAAGTCTCACGCTCCAGGACACTGCTCTGGAAGCGATAGATATGGGATCTCTTGCTTAATCCGAGGGAGAAACCAACCCTGGAGGGTAAACAGATTAAGAAAGAAATAAAGAGAGATTATTTGTAATGTAAAAGTGCACAAAATATACAATATCGGAATCAATCAATCAATCAATCAATCAATCAATCAATCAATCAATCAATCAATCAATCAATCAATCAATCAATCAATCAATCAATCAATCAATCAATCAATCAATCAATCAATCAATCAATCAATAAATCAATCAATCAATCAATCAATCAATCAATCAATCAATCAATCAACACCGATTTTACATTTAGGGCAGATCTTAACCTCTTTTTGAATAATTTCCAAGAAGACGGAAATTTAGTACCTCCATTAGAAACCTCCTGTTCTGCGCGCCGACAATTCTAGGGATATTTTTAATTTTGCCGATATCCACATTGTTCGAAGTGTCGGATCTCTTCCTTTTCCTCTTCCTGACTTACTTCTTTTGTATTTGTACTTTACCCTTTAATCAAATCAATAATCACTCCTGTCGCCACGAAGGGAGAAAATTGCAACTGCAACAACATTGAATGGAAACCAGGCATTTATTTAGAACACCTGACAAAGAAAATCGTCTTCTGTACCAATCTGTAGAATTATTATGTACATAACTTCAGTTCATAAGCTCTTCGTGTCCCCGGCAGTTGGACATCAATCTCTCACCGTTATGCTCGTGACAGATTTTGTCTATAATCAACAACTTCCGCAGTCAACATAATTCCAGCAACACTCCGACATGTACATTCTATCCTGCGAGGTCAACTGAGTACCTTTCAGAGATGAGAGGCAATGGATCTGATCAAAGAAGTCAACCAATATAGCTGAGCAAGACGTCGCGCTACACCAGTATCTGCAGGCCATTTGGTAGGGCAGCAGGTGTCCAGGAAGTCCAACACACTCAGTGGGGTGTGTATGTCACGGAGAACATTGATCAGTTAGTCACCATTGTTCTGGAGGTTGCGATAGGCCTCGATAACCGGCGCGTTCGAATAATACGTTAGATGGGGTTTGACCACCTGACCTGGCAGTTGGTAGGAACCAGTATATTTTTAATATATTATCTTCAGTACACATTATTCGCCCGTTAAGTCCATTTGGAATACGTATCTGAACTGATTGTGGTGGTGATTATTGTTTTAAGAGGAAGTACAACTGGGCAACCATCTGATCGTCGTGACTCTATTCTGTGCCCACTAATCTGATGTTCCTTCTTCCTTCCAAAATTACCACGTATGGTTAATTCAAAGTTTATGGATCTGCACCTCTGACGGAACAATGAATCTGTTAAGATGAAGAGGTTACTGAATTTTGAAGGTATAATAAAAGCATTATCATGAAGAAAGACATAAACGAAGATGATAATTGAATTTGTTTTGCTTCGTACGGCAGTTCAAGGTTTGAAATCTTCCCTTATTTCATACCCATTTTACAGTTGGCAATAATACTCCTCCGAATACCAGAGGGAGTTCTAGCTCGTTATGTCGCCGGCTGAAAGGAAAATATACGGGATAGATGGCGCCCCGTATATGTGTGACCCAGTTATGAAATTGACAATTGTAGTCTGAGAGCTTACAGTGCAGCAGATAATTCAGTTTCCACTCATCAGGGCTCGACAGTGCGTACTAGAGTGATAAAAAGTACATTGTATCATTAATACTACCAATAGATCGTAGCTGGAACACTAAAGGTTAATTAGATATCAACGATTTTATGTTTCAGCCCATCCATCCCATTGTGCTGGGGGGGGGGGGCAGTGGAATTCACCTATGCTATCTCCTGCCTGTCGTAAGAGGCTACTAAAAGGGGAAGGGACTACAGAGGCTCCGAAATGTGGAGCGTGGCAGTAGATGACACTGGCATTGCTTCAACTAGTGCAAGGGTCCTCATTTTCTTGCTAGATATCTGACCTCCTCTTCTTCTCTTCGGACCTCGACGGTATTAGGTTTGCAGCGCCTTCGTGGACATTCTCTTTCCTTTGCTGGTATCTTCATTTTTCAAATGATCAGATCTCTTCCTATTTCATTTCGGATTAGTGTTAACAGAGGATGGCTAGCCAGCCGTATCTCATCTTAAAATTGTTATCACCACCACCACCACCACCACCACCACCACCACCACCACCACCATCACCAGCACTATCAACCCACCCAATAAACTCCACTCCTTCCAGTTTCATGTAAACTATGATCTATATTTTAAGTGTGATATTAGTTAATAATGAAATTTCGTTGGTATTTTATTCAGACCTGTTTTACGTTTTGCTCAAAGAATGGATAGTTATCTTATTATACTTCCTCTTGAAACCACAATCACCACTGACCTTAGGTAAACATGGGGCGACCCCTTTCAATGAAACTCTTTCACATATGTATGCCAAGCAATCAAAGCTCCTTGGATTAATGGTCAGCGTAGTGGCATTCAGTTCAGAGAGCCTGGGGATCAATTCCAGGCCGGATTGGGTATTGGGTATTTAATCTTAAATGATTAACTCCCTTGTCTCGGGGACTGGGTTCTTGCGCTAGTCCCAAGTAGATCATTGAAACTCACACACCACACACAACACTAATCCTCTAATACAATAACACACTGCTTCCCACATATGGCAGATGTCGCCCACCTTCGTCGGAGGGTCTATATTACACGGGCTGGACTGGCTCGAAAAAGAACTCCTGCGGGACTAAATTCCAGCATCTCAGCGTCTCCTAAAACCGTAAAGGTAGTTATTGGGATATTAAGCCAATTTTATTATTATTATTATTATTACTATTATTATTATTATTATTATTAATATTATTATTGTTAGTATTATCATTTCAGTTTATTATACTTTTCAGAAGTTAATCGAAAGCAATTCCTTTATGTACTAAGTGGCCTCATAATTCTTAATATTTAACTTGTTCTGTGGTCCCTCTCATGTTTACACTTTATACCTTAACATCCTTAAACACAGACTCCAATAACCATCTTGTAGGTCCCACTCTGTTTCCTTACCGTCTCAGGTTGAATTCTCTCAGGTTGGATTCTTATTCGTTTCAGATAAAACCAAAATTCAGCCCGCTCACCTTCCTGGCGGGTACTTGTTGCTAACTTAGGTTTTACCTCTTAATTTTGAGCACATACCTCGTATTGTGTCCATGAATTTGTACTAGAAATCAGACACACTACTTTCATATTCGGTACCTAGAGTTTATGAATTACATATCCCGAGTTCATTCACTTTTCACTCCATATAATAAAGAGTGATGAAGATTATTCCATCCACAAATTGACCAGATACGTAATACAGTTGTTTCCAATCGCGAAGTTACTGTATTAATTTTTCTGCAACTTAATTTGATTTCTCTCTCTACAGTTTCATCCTGAAAAAATTACACAACATAAGCATTTTAAAATAATCTATCTACTCTAATTTCACGGACCCCTCGTAGAATTTATTCTTAGAATGTTTCTTCCCAATGACATGTTTGGAGATATTTGACTGCATGTTCCGACAGAAATTGTCACTAAGACTAAATAATCGCCATAGCTACGAATTGAATGAAAGTAATAGATGTAGTTGCAACGCTGTCAAGAAATACTTTGATACTTTCCTTGTCTCAGTTTACGTGTGAACATAACTTTAAAGTTACTAGAAACAAGATGCATTATTATGGAAAATGGGGCATACGTGCATATGCAAGTTCAGTTTCACCAATTTCCATGCTTATAATTGTAGAGTAAACGCAGAATTAATACACTAGGGTGCTCATGGAAATACTTTTGGTCCCTTACCTGACCTTTCCTTACAGAAATGTAATCAAATTACTTTTCGATTGCTGTTTTTTTAATTGGTCCTTAATTTGTTTTGCTCCGAGATATGTGATTGTCTGTTTTGCGACAAGCCAGACAGTACTCTGATAACAACCACATCCTCATAATGCAACTAATAATAAAGAACAAGTTTTCCCAAATGGATTCTTTGCATTAAATGACTTCGCTCCCCTTCGACAGAAGTGAACCAGGAACAACTATAATATATTCGTACGGTACACATATAGTACTGTATGTTATTCAGTTGGAGAGACGATCGTCCTTTGGTATAAATACAAAATCGTGTGAGTTACGGGCACCAGATTCCTTTGCTTCGTACTTGTAGATGTCCTCTTGAGAGACATTCTGCGACATTTAAATCTTATGATATTGACTACCTGACACATTCGTGAACACGGATAGGTGGTTGGATTATGTATCAGAGTGGAAACTTAAAATAAAGCTAGTATTTGTGAGTAGAAATCTATATAAATAAAATTGTAGGGGGTCCGCTGTCTGTAATTTCTTTTGTTTTGCCAATTTTTCAGATATTTATCCGTTTTAGGTCAACTCAAGACCGAATCGGTGGTTTTTACGTTTCGTGTCTGTCTGTTTGTCTGTTTGTCTGTTTGTCTGTTTGTCTGTCTGTTTGTTTGTTTGTCTGTTCCACCATCACGTCGAAACGGCTGGATAGATCTCAACCAAACTTCATATTTAGAGTAAAATCATCCCGGGGATGGTTTCGATATGCATATCATTTTAAAATCTTTCAATACTCGGGGGGTTTATAGGAAAACCAGAATGGTTTTTCCACCATCACGTTGAAACGGCTGGATAGATCTCAACTAAACTTCATATCTAGAGTATACTCATCTCGGGGAAGGTTTCGATATGCATATTATAAAACCTTTGAATAGACCGGGGGTTTATAGGAAAACCAGAATGGTTTTTCCACTATCACTTCGAAACGGCTGGATAGATCTCAACCAAACTTCATATTTAGAGTATACTCATCCCGGGGAAGGCTTCCATATGCATATCATTTTAAAATATTTGAATAGACGGGGGGTTTATAGGAAAACCTGAATGGTTTTTCCACCATCACTTCGAAACGGCTGGATAGATCTCAACCAAACTTCATATTTAGAGTATACTCATCTCGGGGAAGGTTTCTATATGCATTTTATTTTAAAATCTTTGAATAGACGGGTGGTTTATAGGAAAACCAGAATGGTTTTCCTCCATTTTCTCTTACACTATTGATTTTCTGTAAACTTCGTTTACCGTACGTGAAACGTCTCTTCATTATAAACAACTTTCGTAATGTTCATAATTTACCTTACTCTTCACATGACGGAGAAATTTACAATTTTCCGCTGGTATCATGCTCTGCATTGAGTGACCGACAGACCGACAACGAACCGACAGGTTACCATGGCAACGTCTCTGACTGCATGCCAGCAAGGAAGTAACGTATTGCCATTTTCCTCATCATGCTTTTAAATTCCTGGTTGTTCCTTGGGTAGAAGGCAAGAGAGGCGTCAATCGGCCTATCTGCGGGATATTGGCGGAATATCGTTGGATATTATAACCGCCCTCGAATAGATTAAGTAATAACACCATTAGTCATCTTCTTATTATTTGTTTACCTAAGAATCACTGACCTAAATTTCTCCTCTGTTACCGCTTTATTATATCCATTACTCACACTGGCATAATTTATTGAGGGGCATTTGATTTTCCAATACATTAACTTGGCATTTACATATTTTTCGTTATCCGGCTGTCCTCAGTTATAATCCATTTTCTATTACTTTCAACTTTCTTAACTGTATTATTTCTTCCTTAATTACGCCGTATGTACGCGAGTGCTACAAACTACTGGATGTATTTCCACCAAGACTCATATTTAGAATACACCTGTCCTTGATAGGTTTTAGGGCAAATATTGTTTCTAAATCCCTGAATTGACTGGGGGTTTATACGAAACCGAAACAGTGATTTTGCACTTTCACAAAATATACACAACCAAACTTAATGGAAATCTACCTACCTTGGTAGATAATAATTTCTAAACCTTTTTTCTCATGTGCATCATTTCGATACGAGGATTAATAAGGGAGATATCATTAACGGACCGTTTTTCTGTACAAGTCCCATCGTACTTAACTCCCGAGCGGGTGCGTGTAAAGCGTACTCCTTACAATTTGAAAACTACTGAAGACATTCGAACCAAAATTTATATTTAGCATCCACCTGTCCAAAGGTAGGTTTTAAACGTAAAAAAAATTTCATGTTCCGGAATGGACTGGCGGTTTATAGGGAACCGAAATGGTGATTTTACTCTTCCACAACATATACAGAACAAGACCAACCTGACTGGAAATCGACCAAACGTGATGGAATTCCACCTCTAAACCTTTTTTTCATGTGCATTCTTTCGTCAGGAGGATTACTAAGGGAGATATCATGAATGGTCAGTTTTGCAGGTTAAGTCCAGCGGACATAGCCCAAAAGGTGTTTACATGGAGCAGATTCCTTATCTATATAAATCAAATCGTAACGACTGTGTGCCTCTACACTGACTATTTTGGCGAAATTTTCGTACAGCTTTCCGTTTAAGGGGTAATAATGACCATCTCCATAATTTTTGGTTTAGTTTCCTGAAAGTACTAATTTTTACCCGCCTCGCCCAAAATCCAAATTGCGCCATAATCTGCAAGAAGAAAAAGAAGATAATTGAAATTTGACAAAATTATACGTTTTAGCCTGTAACGAACGGAAAACATCCTAGATCATTACATTTTTCACTTTTTATCCCCGAAGAATATAGAAATATGCAGGCAATTTTAATGATGGTGCACACCTTCGGAAATTCCTATCACATAACGGATTGCACAATCTCCGTTCAATTTGGAATGATCTACAACCGTGGTCTTATGACTTTTTGCCGTATCTGTATCCCTTTTACGTTTTATTTTTCTCTTTAATCGATGTTAAGTCAATTTGGAATTTTCACATGCATAATTCATACTTTCAATTACTTATATGAAATACAGAATCATTAAACTCTTCACGAAAATTGGCCCACCCAGTAGCCATATGTGAGTCAAATGCTATGTATGTATCCGAAAAGTAATGTAATGTGAGATAATCTTACAAAACCTTTACCCTGTTCCACGTTTCTAACTCAATCTGACCCAAGAATAGATGACATATCATAGGACCAGCCATTTAGGCCACTAAATCCTGCGTGTCTTATGGTACAATCCTTTGTCGATAAGACGTACGTTTAGTAGCAGTTAATCTGTAAATGAAGGTCTTCAATATTGTAAAGACGCATATACTTTCGTATGTCGATCTATATATATTCACTGATGTCGATTTTTAGCGATCGAGAAAGGGTGGGTCTGCTATTGTAATCAGTACTCCCCACACCGACTTTGACTGGCAGTAGGAAAGGGTTCCTTCTCCAACTCCTGTGTAACTGTCATTAGTAAGGAAGGCCTACAATTGTAATGAATAGTTCCCTTCTCGATTTGACTTGCAGAAGGCAAGTGAGCATGCAGTTTTGTTTAAAACTACCCTACCCGATTGTGTTTGGCAGTAGGCAAGGGTGCCCGCCATTATAAAGAAATGTCCTCATCTAAAATGTGACTGGCATTAGGCATAGTGGCCTGCTATTTTGATGGAAACTCACCAACTTGGTTTGACTGGCAGTAAGCTGGCTGGCAGTAGGAAAATGGGCCTGGCATTATAATGATAACTGCAGAACTCAATTTCGAGTGATAGTAGGGAAATTGCCTGCCATTATAATAGAAACTCCTCAACTGTAATCTGTCTGGAAGTAGGAAAGGGGGGCTGCCATTTTAACGAAAACTCCCCAAATCGATTCTCTTCGCGTAGTAGGCAATGGGGCCTGCAATTATAATGTAAACTTCCCAACTCGATTGTGAATGCCAGTAGGCAAGTGAGCCTGCCGTTATATCACAAATCCGTAACAAACCCTTTACATTGGAAACAACGTACGGGGACCTCCCATGCTCTTTCTCGGACAACGCTAAGAGACATGCAATTTTAAAACAATCTTATTTACTGCATGTACACTATTTACTTCGATATTCGAATACAATGTAGAATACCGTAGCGAAGCACGGGTACATTCGCTAGTTAGGAATAAAAATCTGATCATCGAATGTGACATTGCCCACCGGCATATATGTCATCTACTGTATGGTGAACAAGAATAATTGATATTGAATTAAATCATACAGTATTCCCCTTACAAATTCGGAACATTAAAAAGAGAAGGCGTGATCTGGAAGAAGAGTAATTTCTAGGCATTTTCCTTGATATGAATCGGTAAGAACAAACGTCTCCAGAGACAACAATTATTAAAATATGTACTGTAATGTTGTCAGATGGTCTTGATGTTGCCTGAGTAGAAAATTGAGTGAACGAAGTTTATTACTTCAGTACTAAAACAGTTTAGACTGTAGAAATACACAGGATATATGCCAAACTCTAAAATATATTTCTGAATAGGACAAATTTTCACATACGTGATGTATGGCGAAATATGCATATCATAATTAACTCTGTAAGATGGTGAAAGTCTTGGAAAGGAAAAGTGGAAAAATCTGCAAAATTTGACAAGACCTTACTCCCTTAATCATCCATGGTTCGATCAGTAAGTGAGAAGAGTGTGAAGCAGCAACAATAGAAATCAGGACGTGAATATGAGAACGAAAGTAGAACAGACGTACGCTGGAATAATGATTTAGATATGAAGACCTCAAGACGTGAATATGACAAGGAAGGCAGGACAGATGTACGCTGGAATAATTATTAAATGTGAAAAGATTAATACGGATCAGAAGTGTGCGGAGATATGCAGCCGAGTTTTCTAAGTACTGAAGGTTCAACCATGCTAATATTTAAGTTTCTTTGTCTTACAGTTAACACGATCCTGTTGGGGTCGTACTTTGTATCAGTAATATCAGATTGTTATGTCATGTGAATACGCAGAATTAATTATAGTTTCCCTTAGGAATTGTTTCATAACATTGCATTGGAGGATGTGGATGATATTTGGTGTAACATCATGAAGACTGGGCAAGTTGGCCGTGCGGTTAGGGGTGGGCACATGTGAGCATGCTTCCGGGAGATAGTGGGTTCGAGCACTCCTATCGGGAGTCCTGAAGAGGATTTTTCCGTGGTTTCCCATTTGCACACCAGGCAAATGCGGGGGCTGTACCTTAATTAAGGCCACGGCCGCTTCCTTCCCAATCCTAAACTTTTCCAATCCCATCGTCGCCATAAGACCTATCTATGTAGGTGAGACGTAAGACAAATTGTAAAATAAAACGCAATATAAAGAAACCTTCCAAACATCGATTGATAGAAGAAGCGATGAATCGTTTTTCAGTCAACATCTGTACTTTTTCTTGATTATCGGCAGTGAACTACTAGGTATATTGCTTAAATTATACAGTTAAGAATATAGTTAGCATAATTTCATATCTCCTGGATTACTGAAACGGATAATACTACTGAGAAATATTGGTTTTCATCTCGATTGTCTTCAACAACCTTATACGCTAATCATAGAAGTGAGGAATACGTCAGTATCTCCCATACAAAATTAAATTCAACTTCATTGTGTAGTTATACTATCTACAAAGACATGACAAGAAGTTAATCTTTTTGATTTCATGATTAACACACAGTTTATCAAGCACCATTTAAGTGCATAAGTTATTATAAGTTAGATTACTATCCTGTCTACGACTTCCTTGTGTGTTACAAAATACCAAAGATAAAAACAACCGATACAAATTTTCAGAAACGCTATCATATGATAACTTTCAACCTGTTCTTGTCACTAGAATGGCATAATGATAAGAATATTCAACACATAAATTTTTTGTTCTAGACTAGAAAGTTACTGAACGGAGGTATCTCTAAGGTAAACAGCACTGCACGCGTTTATTTATTATTTTAAGGAAGGAACAAAAGTTTGAAAAGTGAATTTTATACTGCCTCCATATATATTATATTTTCTTCCTGTTGCTTCACCAGATATAAAACATTCTCTCTTCCGCATTAAAATATAGATATTTTAGCCAGTTAGCTCAGTTCTTCTTGTTAGAATATCTTATCATATAGTTTACTGTCTGACCCTTAGACATATTAATAGTCCAACAGTCTTACTTTTTTCAACATTTAACTTCCCATTTAATAATTACTAGCGGTACCCTTGTACTTCACCGTACGTTCAAATAGAAATGAGGTATAATAAGTGTATTCTACGGTACGTACTTATTACCAATGGAATGAGCCATGTTACATAATAACAGTAATAAACATATGAACCAAGACTAGGGACTTTATCTACTTAAAGTGATAAAATTACACTTATTATCATATATTTTCTACAGATTTATCTATATTAATATCGGTATTTGTATTATTTTTATAATTATCATCTATTTTTTCTGGTACTCTAAGTTTCAATACACATGTTTTATTCCTGAACACAGTGCGTCAATGTTCCTCATACCACGTGACAAATTTATTTTAATTGCCTGCCATTCATTGATCTCGACGCAAGCATAAATATTTTTTTCACCGAGATTAATAATGTTTTAATATGTACTCTACATTCGCAAGCAGGTCCCTTCGCGTACTTCCAGCGGACCTGATCACGTCAGTCAAGCTTTCTTCATTGAACAATTAGGAAATATCTGTGCAAAAGGTTCTTTTTCCACTTAAAAATAGTATTAGTATTTCATCTAAATGCTTTGCAGTTGAATACTATCGACTAGCATTAGCAATCCAAACCATAAAGATGTAAGGCCTTAAAAGTAGCACTATACCCGACCATGGCTACGTTCCTTTGCCTTCCATTATACCTTTACTTGCATTTTTCCACAACATTCTTAGGATTGAAACAGCGCCTTTTGAACAGACACTCCTAATTTATGTAGCTTTATCTTCATAATATCAATATTTTCTCAGGTTCTGATGGAAATATGTGATTCGGACGTTGTGTAAACTCTTAAGCCCACGAAAACTGTAGGATAGGACACTGAAGAAACAGTTCCTCACTAGGTGAAAACATGCTTATGCTTGCGTGCTTGTGGTGCTCTACTCCTATATCTCAATTGTGAATTCTACACTAGCTCGGTACCTTCGAAGATGTATGCGTATTTCCCACATTTCTTGAGACCTTTTGGGTGTCAGACTCTTTACTTCCAAGTGTAACGTTTCTAGAATAATTCGAAGTGTCTCCTTAATTCAGGCTTAATTTTTCATTTATTATTATTTTTTTGTAAGGCTTTTCATTTCTTTACCTACCTTTGCATATCCTTGCAGTTCAACATCCGTTCGGTTGAAGAGATTAACAGTGAATGTTGAAATTCTGAATGTGACATGCTTCTAAATGTCCATTTTGATTTGATGATCCCATATTAATTAAGTTATTCATGTCAAGTAAGAAAATAAATCAAAGGGAAATAATACGTAATTGATAGATTATGTGAGCAGTTCTGGAATGGTCTTATTCATATGACTTGTACAAAAAATTCTTCCATTAAGACGTGAACCAATCAACGTGATATGTAAAACAAATGTAAATTCCTGTTAATTTCACCATAACAATGCCCCTTGAAATGGACAGTCTTTAAGATGACATTAATAGCATGAAATATCCCGCTGGAAAGTAGTTCAGCCAACACTTATTTATGATAGAGGGACGAGTTATATTTAATGAAGGCACTTAAAATATCTGGGAATTTCTTAGAAAAATCCTTAGAGTAAAATTGCAGGATAGTCGAAGAGCAGAGTCTCGAAAAAGGTTAACAGGACAAGCACTGAGGCAGTTGCCCACGAGAGCCCATAAGAGTGATTAAGAGGCGAATCTGTTAAATGATCTCTCAAGGAGAGATTAGGAATATCTGAAAATAAATGACCACTAATTTTGCAACAGCTGCTGTAGGAGTTTTTGGTAAGTTTGATGAGCCAGTATTGCGGCAGATATATGTTTCTGGAGCTGGTTTCTTCGACCATTCAAGGATACATAATCGTTCACCTTGATGTACTTGAAATATATACTTGTAATCAAGAAAATTAATGCTTATGACGATGATGATCATAATCTTAAAATATCGTAGAATAATACTATAAATACCATCATCTGAAGAAGGATTTAATCTTTTATCTAGTGCAGAATATGTATGTTTAGTAAAATATTAGCGTATTGTTCACAGGCTCGTTGGCGATCTTTATTATATTCAGTGACAGAACAATTCATACCTAAAGTAGTAACTAGGACAGCAGGTCACTGCGGCCAGTAAAAGCTACATCTATGCCCTTTACAACTGTAAAATCATGCCGCGTCGAAGTCGACAACAAAACAGATTTTAGAATTCTGACATTAAGTACTGCAACTGTGTTTTATAAAGCAGAAGCAATAGTCTTTCCATGTAATAATTACTATGTTACAACGATCAATAACTGTTTTCAAACTGTGCTAATGGTTTGTGAGTCTCAGAACTAAGTCAGAACTAAGTTTGCCTATTAAGAGAATATTTATAGTGTACAAATCTCCAAGCCTTGAATGGTCCGCTAGGAATTATTACTGGCAGTTGGCTTGCTGGCTTGCGTGTAGAAAGAGTAGGCGTTCCAGTTCCATGTCTCTTATTCTTGATTTCTATTTCTTTAGTTGTTTTGTTGGTGTTTTAATATTCAATATCTCCTAAATCGCAAATATCGTTTTGAGAAAAATACGTACAAGGAGCAATTTCAGCTGATAAAAATATGTATTTATTTCTGTATTACAGGGATATCTCACCAGTTAGAATAAGAAGTACAATGTGTATATCCAATATTAAGAATTATATTAAAACGTACAAAGTATATTACATTAAAATATCATTATATTACAAGTAAATAAAACGTTATTGAGCATTGAAAAATTACGGATAGGCCAATAAGGTAACACTAAAGGACAAAATATAATTACATAGTAAACATATAATCCAATTAAAATCAAATTCATGACAATATTTACCGTGTCACTGAATAATTACAATCACAGTTCAGTACATTTTAAACTTTAATCTTCTTTTTTAATAATTGGTTCAAATTCTTAAACCGTATGCATATTTTTCTGAAGGGCGTCATAAAACACAGGAATGAATAATATATTGCTTTCTTGTTAAATTAATCACGAATTATATTTGCTGGACAATTTTTATATAACGGAAATTTAGAAAGAGTACACTAGTGTAAATTTTGAAGAAACACGGAAATATTCATTAATCAATTTTGTGTCTTATATAGAAACATCTAAAACACTGACTAGGATTTGAACTATACTGTCGGCAGGTCTTAGGGCAATTTTCCTTGGTTACTTCATTTTCACATCCGGTAAATTCCTAAATAAATAAGACCACGGCTGATACCTTCCAAGACCTACGTCTTCCCTATCCCAGGGTCTCCGATGACTTATACAGGTTAGTACCACTTTCAAAATACAGAGAAAAGGTAACCTATAGGAACAGCTTCAGAGTGCATGCGTTGGGCCTAAACCTTAAGATCTACTCATTTAACCAATATTGAAGGATTTTTTAAAAAGTGCTATTAATTCCGCGCTTCGACCTAAGAAGAGCTTTTGCCCCTACTTCGCACCATATTTTATGAACCTGCGTAAATTGTGGAAGTGTAAAGTGTTGAGTGTGAGGAAAGGAACATTAACGACGACATAAACCCCCAGACCCCAGGACAGGGATATTAATTACAATTAAAAACCCCTGAACCCTGCCGGGATTAGAACCTGGGGCAACATTGAAGGATAGTTCCCAGAATAATTTTCAGTCACTTCACGGTCTGTTAAAATCGACATTGTATGAAGCGGTTTTATAGTATTTTTCTTGTCCATAAACATTGCTCTGATTTTTATTACTCCTTATGAGCATATAAAAAACTCTATGAACAAGTACTATGTTTGAATCATTCATTCCAGTGCTACTTAAATTTTCTAGTGAATAAGCCAGTGATCACGGTACACTGTACTTATTGCTCTTTAAAATGTATCATATCGCCTTCAGGTGCTGGGGGTGAGGGAAAATGCAACGAAATTGAGCCCAGACCCATCTCAGATTGGACAGTGCAATATTCCATGTTTTCAGGCGCTGAATGAAACACGTTCGTTACCTATTATGACCTCTCGTAGTCTGATATTCTGTTCTGACTATTTGAAGTGTCCGATGCGTGTAATACTGTTCCTCATGCAACCACTTTCTCTGTTGAAACTTGTGAAGGTATCACTTGCAGGGTCTCTTTGTGTAAACACAACGCTAGGTTTGGCAGATTCATATGTAACTGTACCTGCTGGATCTGTTAGGAAAGCAATGGAAAACTATACGACACTTCACGCCCCTAGTTGTACGTTGTTAGATATCCGGACATTTAGTAACATCTGACAATGGAACAGTTCGGAATCCAACCAGTCATCAGGCTAAGGATTCAATATACAAATAGTATAATACCCTCGTCCTACTTCAAGATTTCTGGACTGAGTGGCTTAGGGGCTAGAGCACTAGTCTCCTAAGCCAAAGTTCGTGGGTTCGATTCCAGTCAATCCAGTCGAATTAGAAGGTTCCCAAATAAGCCATCCTTGTGTTGATATATTTATTTCCACGAACAGGACGTCCTTAGGGATAAAAACCGCCACCTAAACATCAACAAAAGCCGTAAAATAGTCGGACGTAATAGCCAGCACATTATTATAATAATAATAATAATAATAATAATAATAATAATAATAATAATAATAATAATAATAATAATAATAATAATAATAATAACAAATTAATTAATTAATTAATTAATAATAATAATAATAATTATTATTATTATTATTATTATTATGGAAAATGAAAATCACATTCACATGCTTTCCAAATTACCATTCAATATTATATCACAGCATTTATTGTTGTGTACAGACAATGTGTTTTTTTCACTCGTATGTTAATTATAACGCGGATTAACGTTTAAATCAATTGATAATAATATATTTATATAGCAGCAGCACCCATTAGACACAATGAAGAAATATTAGGTTCCTAAATGCATTTATAATCACTGACCTTCATCCGGAATTACTAACTGGATTAATACGTACCACGCGATAAAACATTACCTGCAACAGCTCCGGAACAATGGGAAATATTTGATAACACTCCTTATTATAATATATTGTAAAATGAAATGATAAAAGACAGATAGAAACTAAATTTTTTCTATCAGTGGAATATAGGAAAGTTTCATCAAGTATCTTTGATATCATATTGAGTTTATTAAGTATATTATTCTTGACCATTGCCCATGGACAATGGACTGAGTAAAAGCTCACCTTTAAGGTCAAAACATCAACAAGAATTAGTTTAACAACAAGGCCTATGAAATGAATAATATAAATATTGTACTTTGCTAAAGTGAATTAAATCATGCACTTCCTATGATGATTACAGTGTGGTATGGGTCGTGTAGCTGCCTGCTGGGCAGCTCTGAAGATAGTATTTTGTTCTTACACATTTTAACTCCAGACAAATTCTAGGTTTCACCGTAATTAAGACCACGGCAGTTTTCCTTCCTGTTCTAGCCGCTTCCTGATTCAGGGCATGGAATTCCCTGTCACCAGTTTGCCATTGACAATCAAGATTTAATACATACACTGTATAAATCCTCATTATAAACTGTTATGCCATTTGGCGTTCAGTCTGCAAACATCCGCGAATTTATTAAACGCCTTCACAATCCTCTATTTGTAATTAGCTCTGTGGCCTCGTTATGTTACGTAACTCTTATCTTGGAAACCATTAGTAAATAAGTTTAACCATCGTCGGCTTAGTCTCGATCTACATCTCTTATCCACCATGATTGAATATATTACTCTACCAGCTAACCTATCCTCCACGATTCATCGCACATGACCCCACCACTGAAGCCGGTTTATGCGCACCGCTTCATCTGAGTTCACTCCTAAATTAGTCTTTATCTTCTCATTACGAGAACCCTATTGCCATTGTTCCCTCCTGTTTGTATCAGCAATCATTCTCACTGCTTACATGTATGTTGCATCTAATTTTAATAGTTATAAAATATTTGTTCTTCACTTCTATGGACTGGTTCATATTTTTATATTATGTTCCGGCATTAGAAACCTTGCTCTCAGTTCTACTACTTAGAAATTATTTAATCTTTTGTGCGCGGTACTTTTCGTGGTTTCTGTGTTCAGTTAAGTCGACAATATAATTTAAAAGTGTTTCATGTTATTTTGTTCTATGTACTATAGCAATTAAGTGACTGCCATAGGAAAAAAGTTATGCAGATTTTGACTACTGTTTCTCTGAAGTGAGAGCATAATTTGATCTTAATTTCTTTATATGCAACTCCTCAAAATAAACAAATGTCTTACAAATTTCAAAGACGAAATCCATATACTACTGATTATGAACGAATTAAAGTCCACATAATCAGTAACAGTTTACGTTATTTCACGGAGAGACATATTAACTCGGTAACACGTTAATTCCTTGGCTTGTTCACTATTGCGTTGCACACTTACGGACTGTTGCAGTGCATATAATATTCCTATTGTATATATCGTCGTTCTTGAAGCAAAACTTCGTATCTCCCAATGTTATTCCTAACCATTATTTTCTTGAAGACTGATCACGCCTCCCAGCCTCACATGGATGTGCAGTCCACCAGTACAATTTCCGTTGGGTTCATTTTCCTTTGCCAGTATGCAAAGGACAATGAACTTTAAATACATTATACTGTAGGAGAGCGTAAACACGTCAAGCAAACTTATATTCGTAGGTGGTATGGTAATGTTCGATTTCGTTGAGGCTAACCATAGGTAAACGAAACCAACGAACGTTGTTCTGATGGATTGCATATCCATATGAGGCTGGAAGGCGTGACCCATCTTAAGGAAAATAAAGGAGAGTAAGAGCATTGGGAGATACGAGGTTTTACTGTAACAGCGACGATGTGTAAACAAATGAAGGAATGTGTCTGACTGGTTGTAAGCTCGTTACTTTCCCCAACTTGTCATATTACAGTGCCTTAAATTCCCCTTACAGGCGATAAGAGTTTCTGGTATTCTAGGCATTAATGACTTAAACTATCTATTACTAAGCGTGGTATGTGATACAGTGGCTGGATCTATTGCATGTCGTCGTTTTTTTTTTCAGCAATTCAACACATGCTCATTTATGAGTAACATGAGTAAGATGAGTGAACTCCAGGATTAAGTGCGTCTGCAGGTAAGGAAGTTGTAGTTTTAATTTTTTCTAATCCATGATCGGCAACCGATCGGATATCCTCCCAGGTGATTAAGGAGTGTTTCAATGTTTTCGCTAAGAAACGCTTCACAGGGCGATATGTTAGTCTAGTCTATTTTAAAAAATTCTAGCATATGTGTTGATCATTCTAAATAGGAGAAGAAAATATACCTTGAAGAAAGACTAGATGTTATAAGCAAATTAAGAATACAAATATAATCCCCTACTAAATAACAAAATTGCTTGGATATACGGTATTATGACAGATTGTATTACTTATGCCTCTCTTTAACAATGCTATTTTCATTGTGTAATTCATTTTCACTCTGTGCTGGAGATAGATGTGTAAATTGATTATTGTTTTGCGTACTCTTCAAGTTTTATTTGCATCCTCTTCATCGTTGACACACTCCTATTATGCTTATATTAGAAATTGTAAGACACGCCATCTAGTTACACTTACTGCGGAAAATGTTCCAGCGCGGTGTAGCTTAAACGTCATTTTAGTTGCAGGTAATCATTGTTTACCGAGTCTATAGATGTAGGGATATATGTTCATTGATTCTGCTGAGTCGTACGTTACATATATTGTATTACCCAGAATAAGCGTCTAGTTTACTTTAAGTCAGGCTGCAAAATGTCGTACTTTTGCTTTCAAGTAGTCCAAAATATATAGAATAATTTACGAACAAATATCATCCGCTATCTTTTTCAATAAAGCTTTGGCATAATAAAATTGAATTGAATACTGGTTCCTGTTCACAAAAGCAAGATAACACAGATAAACTTACGGGGGTTCATCTTGAACTATTATTATAATGGACTTTATTTGTATAAGTCATGTTCGGATGCATGTGAGTGAATTAAAGCCTTGAATGTATTGAAACAATTCTCTCGTTAACCCTCTTTCCCTAGGTAACCACAAACATCTGGGATTCAAAGTAGAGAAGAAAGGTATTTGTCGAATTCTGAAGTAATATTCAGTTACAGATTTGGAAAGTTTGTTGATTTAAAGCACTGTTTATTATTTATTTCGAACGCTTATTCTCTTACGAATATCAGTGTAGAAGTTACATGTAAAATATTTTGAACTGATGTATCAAATTTCCTCCTCAAATGCAGGTAATTATTGCATATCAGTAAGTTATAAGATACATAAGGCTCTTCGCTGTTACTTTTTATTGTACTTCAGTGTTACCTCTCAGAAACTCTGTAATTACATCCTGCAAACCTTGAAGTTTTCAAAATGTGTATTCTCAGAAAATGCATGTTTTCTTGTTGTTTAAAGGGGCCTAACATCTAGGTAATCGGCCCTCAAACTGTATGTACTAAAACATGTTGTTAATAGAACGTTTAAGGGGATACCCGTTTGTGTAGCATTGAATTGCGCAATCGTAGCATCGAAAATCGGTCAACGCTTGAAAGGTGTTTTGACATATTCTCTAAAATTCATTTGTTAGCTAAATGTATACAAATGATACATGCAGCACACATTGTCCTAACACATTCGATGGCCTGAAGGCCATCTAGAAGTGCGCGGTAAATAGTCTGTAGATTCTAACCGTATGTTGCAATGTTCGTGTAAATTAAATAGAATAAATAGATAAATTAATGACATAGACTAAAATAACTTTACTTAGACTTGTTAACTGTTTCTCCATTCAATGGTGTCAGAAGGTTGTTTTACCAATGTACGTTTAAGCTATTTTGTTGTTGTTGCTGTTGTAAAAGAATCAACGTTGATTAAATACTGTTTCTTGATCTAGAATAGGTTTGGGACATCTACAAGGTTTCATGAGATACTAGATGCCAAACATAACGCGAAACGGACGCAGACATTTGTTTCGAGATTTGAAATAACAAAGCATTTTAGCATTGACCTTCTAGAGAATTGAACTTGCTAACTTCAACGTATTAGGCCTATTAAGAAGTGCACTTTAATATAATCCATTCTGATTAAGATTATTTTTACCTCAAAGATATTTTTGCGGGATTATGTGTCTGTAGTTCAGTGCATAAATGAATACTTGGTCATGGTGGTGGTGTTGAAGGTTGTTTTAGGGGAAGAATACCGTGCTTATTCGTCTCGAAAAAATGGAACAATATGTTTCATGCGTTATGAAAGCGGTGGCGGTGGTGATTATTGTTTTAAGAGGAAATACTGGGTTATGAAAGTTAAGCGACGTGACTCCAGTAATTTTCCTCTTGGGAAAAGGTTTCGTCCCTTGAATATGGTAATGTGCAGCCTAAATAATGCGTTCTTGGTACATTTTTGAAATGGAACAAGATGTATATAGGGATAGTCTTGGTTAACGAATGCAGTGCGTGGGTCATATGAAAGTACCAAATGATTTTAATGGTCTCGTAAGATTGCAGGTAGTCTACCTTTCGTAAATATGTGTCTTCATTGATATCAATATTTATGTCCCAGAGATACTTCAATTTTTTGACTGTGGGAAAGGTCTACGGAAAGAAAGAAGACTACACGTGTAACAATGTCGGCGATATTTGGTTAACTATGATCAGCTGATAAAAAGAGATGTTTGAGACAGAGTACAAAGAAGTGTCACAGAGGAAGATAATCACCAGCATTAATGAAACATACTAAGTGCTGTTATTGCTTTACAAAATGTCTGTATAATTCATGGATTAAACCTACTGGGGATAGTAATGCCGTCGTTTGTCACTTGAAACAACTAACACTAGACAATATACTAAGAATCACCAAAGGAAATGACGGAAATTATTAATTATATACGGCAAGATGTTCGGAAAGTTCACTGAAGTTTCACTATCGTAAACTCGTTCGCTTTACGAGATGCTAAATGAAACACTCATTTCAGTTGAGATATAAAGTTAGAAGCGTATCTAACACGTCCGTGGAGAACACGTATGCTGTTAGCAATAGAAACATAGTGCGGTTTACCATGACAGCTGGCAGTAAGGCAAGGAATAACATTGCTCGTTCCCCTCCGTGGACTATCTGTGTACGTCTCTGCCTGCGTTGAGCCGTATATGCAATCCCGCATGCCACAACAATAATGAATATTGCCTTCCCTAAAGGGGAGGGTATGCCAGGAACATACCAGTGAACAATACAATGGACTAATCATTTTCGTAAATAATTATTGAAATGATCGAATGTGCGAGTTTATGTAGTATAATAATAATAATAATAATAATAATATAAAACAAACCTGATCAGAGGAAGATGCGATGAGTATCGTGGGACGGACCACGACTACCTTTGAAGTTGACAGTTTCAATAACGTATTTTTGCCGACTCAGAGAATTGCCACTTTGCACCTGGAAGTAAGTCACTAACGCCTGAAATTTGAGACTAATACTTTATACGAAGATAAAACACTTAAATGGTGTGTATTATACGCCACAGTTTTGAACAGGAAAAGGACGCTGCGACAACGAATGAAGCACGCACTGAAGTTTATAGTATGGAGTTTTCGACACTCGATAATAGTGAATGACTTGCCGTTCGCGACAGCAGTCGGGTTCTCTCTCGCCCCTAGCACGGACTGACTGAAGCCTCTCAACACTGAGGGAAAACATACACTCGAGTTCTGCCGCGAGCCGTCGGCTACCCTCGGGTGAGTTCGGAGGGAGAACGCGAGTCCGTTCCTCTTCACCTTGTTTGACATGGTGCCGTACCGATCCTCGCAGTACAGCGCAGGGGAAGGGGAGGAGACGAAGAATATCTCTCCTTGTCACGCTGTGTCATCTGTGCGCAGAATCCTATCTCCCAGATAAGGGTTGTTGAGGTTTTAGGAGGGTGCTTTCTGTCAATATGGGGTAGACTTCAGCACTCCAGGAGATGATGGGACGCAACAGTTGTTCACACAACAATGAGGAAGACTTGCCTTCACCTGGACTGTCCTCAGTGTCGCCTGTCAATACCCTGCTAGACGTTCAGAAATAGGTATACTTAAACTCGTTCAGGATAGCTTTTCTCAGTGAGGGTGAAACACCAATAAATTAATTTCCATACAGGCAATGAAGGCCTCAGAAATACATTACAGAAAATTCTTCCACTATTCGTAACTCCGAACAAAGTTGGACTAAAATATTAACTCCGTACCCGGTCTAGTATAATTTAATAAAATTGATAATGAACCTCACAACGTTATATTACTGTTGATAATTTACAACTACGGTCATACCAGCCTGGCGTAAAGCCTGGCTGCTTATCATTTCCAAAGCTCACATGAAATGGTCGGAAGTCGGATGGTGGCCATCGTGTGGAGAAGACACAACGATGTCCCTCAGCTACCATGTACTTCCTTCCTCATCAGGAATATCCCTTTTGAAATCGAACATATGCATCTGAATTGCTGACGGGAAGTAAATCACGTGTCTTTTCGAGTAAACCGAGTACGCTCTTACCTCTTCGGTTATGTTCGAATTTTAGTCAATGAACGTACCTTAAAAAATATAAGTGTAGCGTTCCTGAGGTTCGCATTCATTGCTGCGCTGGCGTCCCGTGATTATGATCACGATGTCAAGAGTTACGTAGAATTACAAGCTTGTATTGTTCAAGGAAACAATAAAATAACACACCGATATCAAAATGACATGTAGAAAGAAAAGTAACTCTGAGAATTTCCTTCACTTATCATTAGGGTTGCCAGGTGTGCCGCATTGTACGGGATTTCTCGTATTTGAAGATTTGAAGATTTGAAGTACTGTCCCGCTTTAACAGCATATATAAACAACTCACTTCTGTCATGATTAAAATTATCTGTTTACAGTAGCATTTACCAATCCTTTATTTCAGTTCATTATTCTTCATATAGCGATTTGGCAACATAATGCTGCAATAATTTATCCGGAAAACGTTTCTGACTTCAGTGATGTTAATATTTTTAAGGAAATAGTGACTTTACATTTATGAAAGGTTACATTTTCTGGTTTTCAAGAAATGATTAATTCTTTGAAATATACTGAAATTTGTCCAGATTTAAATTTGGATAGCTTTTAAGAAGAATTTTCTTCCCATAACATTGTGATGCTGGAGCTACGTATAACTGTACTGATACTCGTAGTGATAGGAGTTGTAATGTGATCTCAAAATGGGCGAATTTAACTCTCTAAATTTAGCAGCTGTTCCAAATATCTACACTAAATACCTTATGTAATAATTATTCTTGTTTCGAATGCATATCGTCGGCTTACTTCTAAAACCTCGTATGTTACAATGTTCTTCCTACCCATTATATTCCCTAAGACTGGTCACGCCTCCTAGGCACATATTTATATGCCATTCATCAGAACATTTTTCGTAGTGTTCATTTTCCTATGCTGATGTGTAAACGAAAATGGACCTTACCACACCGTATTGTAGGGATGTTGTTTTCATTGCGAATTTAAGCACTCCTTCAGTTTAACGTATTTAAGGTTCATTTTCCTATACACGTCGCCATAGGAAAATGTACACAACGAAACTTGTTCCGATAGACTATACATCCATATGTAGCTGGGAGGCGTGACCAGTCTTAAGGAAAGAAATGGATAGGAAGTGCATTGGGAGATACGAGGTTTTAGAAGTAAGCCATCGATATGTTGAGAGAGGTTTTAATTTTCAAAACAAGTGGAATGATGAAAGGAACAGATGTTCACCGACTGTGATGAAGTCAGAAATTCATAACTCACTTAATTTTGATCATAGTCAGAAATGTCATGACTTGTTTAACGAAGATTCAGTATGATTCAAAAAAGGCTAAAAGTGAAGAAAAATACGGATTTAAAACGTTTTATGTACAAAATTAAACAGCAAAATACTGTGATGACGTTTGTGCTTACGATGTAATTAAGTACAGTAAATTATACCTCAGTGTTTTCTTGATCAAGTCTCGTTATATCGTATCGACATGACCTGTCCCTTATTTGCATTTCAAAACCAGGCAACACTACTTACCATACACAATTAAGTATTCGAAATGAAACACAGGTAAGTTGCGTTTCATCGAAGGTTCACTCAAAAAAAGGAATCCAAGGAAAAGGGAACGGTCAGATCTGAAACGTAAATTTAACACTTACTAAACCCAGACGCCAAAGGGCATGTTTGATGAGAACTAACATTTATACCATTATAAAAATCAAGAAAAGAAACTTCTTCCCGTACAGGGACACTGAATTAACATCAGCTTTTAAGAGGTGGTGGTGTTGATTATTGTTGTAAGAGGAAGTACAAATATGCAGCCACCCTCTATTAACATTATAATCAGAGAAGACATCCGAAACTTCTAAAAACGAATGCATTCGCCAAAGAAAGACAAGGGCTACGAAAGGCGTGAAAAGGAAATACTTCCTAAGCCTCGAATGCTCCAATACCGTCAGTTCCGGAAAAGAACAAGAGGTCGTGTAAGAGAGATGAATGTAAGGAGCCTAGTAAAAATGATTGGAAGCAGATTCAGGTCTCAGCTAAGGGCACTGTGGTCGCCACCCCACGCTTCCAGATTGAAAGTCTCCGGGGCCAGCTTTTGAGAGCTTTATTTATTTTGTATAAAAACACTGCCGTCAATGTATTTCATAAATGATAAATGTTAAGGATACCTATCAGTTCTTTCGACTAGCCCCCATTCGATTCCCTGCTACTTCATAGATTACCGAGCTCGATAGCTGCAGTCGCTTAAGTGTGGCCAGTATCCAGTATTCGGGAGATAGTAGGTTCGAATCCCACTGTTGGCAGCCCTGAAAATGGCTTTCCGTGGTTTCCCATTTTCACACCAGGCAAATGCTGGGGCTATACCTTAATTAAGGCCACGGTCGCTTCCTTCCCACTCCTAGCCCTTTCCTCTCCCATCGTCGCCTTAAGACCTATCTGTGTAGGTGCGACGTAAAACAACTAGAAAAAAAAACTTCATAGATTTTCATTCTGGAATGAGAGTTTCCCTCACCTTCGTGAGGCGAACTATGGTATTATCTGATACGAGTGGCAGTGGACGGGTTCAGGAAAGCCGTGGAATGAGGCTGAAAATATTTTTATGTTGACCGCGTAACTAACCGGTAAATGCAGGCTGGTGAGCAGACATCTTGGCAGACGAAGGTCCTCAGTCGGTTGTATGTGTCACAGGCTTACTTGTTTGTTTAGCAATTCTAAATCATTCAATAGTATTTATTTAAAAAGTCTAAAATTGCTTTACCTGCCACGTTGATTATTTCTGTAGGCATTTTGATAGGACACCTTTCAGGTTACCTGCATGTCACTTTGAAAGTTCCCATTTACTCCGTCAGATAACGGCATAAAACTAGCTCCCTATGTGCCTCAGTGGTAGTGTCGGATTGGAATTCCCGAGATCACGGATTAAAACCCAGCAGAGGTATTCGAATTTTCAAAGGGAGGATTAAAGTTCATTCGACACTCCATTTCGTGCTATATCCCTATGCTAAGGATCTTTGGTGACACATTTGGTATTTACCTGATAAAATTAATGAGATGTCAGCCTCAGATAATCCAACAAAGAAACGATTATCGGCCATATGATAGAGGAAAGTGGAATGACGGAAATATCTGCAATACGATATCAGGGGCCATACTGATATTATTATTATTATTATTATTATTATTATTATTATTATTATTATTATTATTATTATTTCCGTCCCCGTATCGTAACGTTTAGCACTATTCGCTTCCGTGTTCGGGGATCCGGATTCGATTTCTGATACTGCCAAGAATTTAAGAATGGCACGTTGCTGGTATGTGATTGAAATGGTACGTTCAGCTCGCCTCCGTAGCGGATGTGCCTGAAAAGAGCTCCACCAGCACAGGACAAGAACACGAGTTTATTTTTATCACTATTATTATTATTATTATTATTATTATTATTATTATTTCATGGAGAAACTAAACTGTTGATGGATCTAATTCTAAGTATTTTTTGTCGAGTAAACACCAAACCTATCACCAGAGATGTTTCATCTTCTGACATCGTATGGTAGAGAGTACCGAATGGGCTTCTTTCAACTGTCCATAAATTCGATTACCTCTGCTGAAATCATGGTATTCGAACGAGGCGGACACTCCTCTAGTGATCTACATAGGAAGGCGATTAAGTGGGGAAACAGATCATCTTGAACGCATAAAGGGCGAAGGACCGGGCGAGTTGGCCGTGCGGTTAGAGGCGCGCGGCTGTGAGCTTGTATGCGGGAGATAGTGGGTTCGAATCCCACTGTCGGCAGCCCTGATGATGATTTTCTGTGTTTTTCAATTTTCCCACCACGCAAATACTGGGGCTGTACCTTAATTAAGGCAACGGCCGCTTCCTCCAACTCGTAGGCAATTCCTATCCCACCGTCGCCATAAGATCTATCTCTGTCGGTGCGACGTAAAGCCACTAGCAAAAAGAAAATAAAGATGGGGAGAAGGGAGATGTATCTAACTCTCAAAGAATGAAAATAACGAGGAATAAGAATGATGGGGTTAGAAAAATACAAGACTAGAACAGGTCAGACAGCAGTGTGAAAAAAATTGAAACTGGAATCTCTCGCTATTTCGTACTATGTGCTCTGCATGTGTCCTAATCATATTTCATTAAACTGGTGATTAAGTTGCTTACTGGCTAGGAACTCGATGAAGTATTCCTAAATGTCGGCGGATGATACTACAATTTCATTTATCAATCTAATTTTCAACTTGCTATTTACAAATGCGATATTTTGAGACCTCTTTGTCACTGAGCAATCAGGACTGGTCTTCGATACTCATATTTTGAATCTTGAAGCTGACAGCGACTCTTTGAGTGTGTTGTTCATTAGACATTCCCACATTATTTCCGCACGGGACGTCAACATCGGAGCATGAGCGATCGACCAAAGGACCCATAACTGAGTTATTCACTTTCATCGTTCCCATAAAGAACCCATTATCCAACTTTTGTATTCTTTCGACCTCATGGTATTAATTTTGCGAAATCTTTCTTTCACTTTTAATTCTTTAGTGTTCTTCCCTTATTTCATCAATGTCCTAATTATTTTAAAGGTGGAAACTCTTCCATTTGATTCTCAGGTCACTCTCAAGAAGGGATGGATATATCAGTGTACTTACCCTTAAAACAATAATCACGTCCACTAAACTTACAGTCACTCACATTAAACCCAGAATATTATCGGATGCGACGTTGAATGTGATGCTTCTCCGGTCTTCGTTCACACACAGTCCGCTTGGATGTCAGAACGTAATATTAATTTGGCGACGGAAACTCTAACGAAGAATTTAATCAGAAACAAAATCTGCGTATGGCTTTTAGTGCCGGGAGATCCCAGGTCGGGTTCGGCTCGCGAAGTGCAGGTCTTTTGATTTGACTCCCGTAGGTGACCTGCGCGTCGTGATGAGGATGAAATGTTGATGAAGACAACACATACACCCAGCCCCCGTGCCAGGGAAATTAACCAATGATGGTAAAATTCCCGACCCTGCCAGGAATAGAACCCGGGACCCCTGTGACCAAAGGCTATCACGCAAACCATTTAGCCATGGAGCCGGACAGAAGAATTCCTAGACCATAAATCGAATCAGTATTGAACCCATGACCTTGGCCCAAGGGTTCAGTATCGACGATGAAAAATGAAATGGCGTATGGCTTTTAGTGCCGAGAGTGTCCGAGGACATGTTCGGCTACCTAAATGAAGGTCTTTTGATTTGACCCCCGTAGGCGACCTGCGCTTCGTAATGAGAATGAAATGATGATGAAGACGACACATACACACAGTCCCCGTGTCAGCGGAATTAATGATGGTTAAAAATTCCCGTCCCTGCTGGGATTCTAACCCGAGACCCCTGTGATCAAAGGCGAGCTTGCTAACCATTTAGGCATGAAGACGGACAGTAACGGCGATAATAGTATTAGTTGCCATGGTTAGATTCGAAAAGAACAAGCAAGACCTTAGATTTATGTGGCTATGGTCATCGTCATCAAGGCCACGGAACCTTAAAAATTACGTGAAATGTGAACTACAAGGATGTGGATTTTTATTTCAGAAATCGTACATGGAGTTGACCTCAACCGCCTTGGTAGAAAGCAACCGACATTGCCACTCAGCTCCACAATTTGCTTTACGTCGCACCGGCACAGATAGGTCTTATGGCGATGAAGGGATAGGAAAGGGCTAGGAGTGTGAAGGAAGCAGCCGTGACCTGAATTGAGGTAGAGCCTCAGCATTTGCCTGGTGTGAAAATGGTAAACCACAGAAAACCATCTTCAGAGCTGCCAACAGTGGGGTTAGAACCCGCTATCTCCCGAATACTAGACACTGGGCGCACTTAAGCGACTGCAGGCACCCAGCTCGGTGCCACTCAGCTGTCAAGTGCCCTTGTGAGATTGAAGTCGACAACTTGGCATGAACATCTGCAGATATTAAAATGGTATTTCTTAAGTCTATGTTTCATTAAGGAACACACTATTCTGAGACTGATAAATGTAAGCCACGAACCGAGGACTATGGAGTTACATGGATAATGAACTGTGAAAGTCAATTGAATTTCCACAAACTCACTGTTGAATGTTAGCTGTGAATGAGCATCATTTATTTGCATGGTCCACGGGCTATTTAAGTTACCATCATTGCTATTCTCCACAAAATAGTTATCAGTTAATTACATGATTATATTGAATTATACTACATAAGAAGCAATATCTCGTACATCACAGTGCTCTTCCTTTCATTATTATCCTTAAAACTGGTCACACTTCCCAGCCCCGTAAGGATATGCGGTCCATCAGAACAACCTCCATTCACTTCATTTCGGTATGCCCACGTATATAGGAAAGTGAACCTTATCTACAGTATACTGTAGGAGTGCGTAAATATGTTGTGGAGTCATACATCCATACAGAACTGGATGGACCGGGCGAGTTGGCCGTGCGCGTAGAGGCGCGCGGCTGTGAGCTTGCATCCGGGAGATAGTAGGTTCGAATCCCACTAAAGGCAGCCCTGAAAATGGTTTTCCGTGGTTTCCCATTTTCACACCAGGCAAATGCTGGGGCTGTACCTTAATTAAGGCCACGGCCGCTTCATTCCAACTCCTAGGCCTTCCCTATCCCATCGTCGCCATAAGACCTATCTGTGTCGGTGCGACGTAAAGCCCCTAGCAAAAAAAAAAAGAACTGGATGGTGAGGTTCATTTTCCTTTACACGTAACCATAGGAAAATGAACACAACGAAAATTGCCCTAGTGGACTGCATATCCACAAGTGGCTGTGATGCGACACCTGTCTTAAGGAAAATCATGGACAACCCGACTCGTTGGCTGAACGGTCAGCGTACTGGCCTTCGGTTCAGAGGGTCCCGGGTTCGATTCCCGGCCGGGTCGGGGATTTTAACCTTAATTGGTTGATTCCAATGGCTCGGGGGCTGAGTGTATGTGTTGTCTTCATCATCATTTCATCCTCATCACGACGCGCAGGTCGCCTAAAGGCGTCGAATAGAAAGACCTGCACCTGGCGAGCCGAACCCGTCCTGGGATATCCCGGCACTAAAAGCCATACGACATTTCATTTCATGGACAACAAGAGCATTGTGAGGTACGATGTATTGCTTCTTGCACGACGATATATTTATTCAAATATCACTTTTTCTGTTGTTTGGGTCAATAGTTCGAAGATTTGTTTCAATATAATCTTCGTGCCACCATGTCCTATACTTATGATATTCATCTTCTCCATATAACAATTGCAGTCCTGCACCTACTCTATAGCTTGCCATTCACGTCTTGCCATACCCTACGACTTCATTCAAAACCTCAAGATGTGTCCTAATGATATATCCCCTTCCTTAGATTAAATTTCTCCAAGTCATTCTCCTGTCATTACGTGATTCAGTATTTTATCACTTGTGATCCATCTACCTACCTCACCCTCAACATTCTTGTGTAGTATTCTTCGTCTTCGTTGGACCATGCCATTTTACGAGGCCCTATTTTGTGTACATGTTACTAACCCTTTGAATGCGTTCGGTATTCTTTATCACCGAGCAATGTGACATACGATTCGAGCCATATAACTGTTTGCTTGTATTCGGGAGATGGTACGTTCATACTTAACTCTCAGCAGCCCTGAAGGGCTTTTTCATATTTTCGTGTTTATAGACCGGACAAATGCTGGGCTTGCACTTTAAGAAAAGCCATGGTTGCTTAATTCTCCACCTAAGACCGCTCCTATCCCATCATCACCATAACAACGTCTGTGTAACATGAAAAAAACCAATTTCAGTATTCTTCACTTAGGCAATTGGTTTACCTCTACTCCGTTTCCCCAGGCAGCTTATGCCATCTAAAAGAGTGGTGTTAATTACCTACAATACCTTATATTGTATCTAAAACCAAAGTACTGTATCCTGCGATCCCCGAGACATCTTTGAAAGATTTTGGGAAGTGTCTCTCATCTCAAAATTGAATTTCACATTTGATTCTAAATACCTGACTTGGATCATGTTATAGTTAAGCACATGTATCACCTTGATAAAGACCACTGAAATATACTCGAAAATTCGGCAACTTGTACGTACGATACCCAAAACAATCATAATAACCCACCTCGGAAGACCAGGGAAGATTCAACAAGACGAGCAGTGTTGCTCAGAAACTGGAGTACGTCCCCTGAATATAATACTAATTCACAAAAGAAAGGAGTGACGGGTAGTTTTCGACAAAACTATTAGGTTTGGTGAGGATCCTGTTAAACCATATACAGTGAATTTGGAGACGAATATTTATGCGTCCACAGATCCTTACCTAGCAGGAAAGTATAGTACCAGTTAGGGGACTCAGGATTGGCAACAGGAAAACAGTTCCTAACTTCTTGGTAATTTCTTCTAAGAGGAACAAAATTAATCGAAATTTGATACATGACATTTCTGATACCACATTGAAAGTATCAGTAGCTCTAATTAGGAATCAGTTGTACCATTACGATAAGATCAAAATTACGTTTTCTTTCTTTGCTATCGGTAGTAATCCATCGAAGATTTTAGGCGACGGAAGGATGCGAAAGGGCTAGAACTGCGAAGATAGGGGGTGTGTCCTTAATTAAGGTACACGGGAGCAATCACTAACATCACTTCATATCCATTATCCCAACTTGACAGGTTCGAACCTGGCTCAGTCCGGTGGTATTTGAAGGTGCTCAAATACGTCAGCCTCATGTGGGTAGATATATTGGCACGTAAAATAACTCCTGAGAGACTAAATTTTGGCCTCACTGCGTCTCCGGTAAAGAGAAGTTTATTGGTACGTCAACCAAATAACATTACTATTATTATTAATATTCATTGTGTAATATTTTATGAGGATTTTTTCTTACAATATCCTTCACTGCTTGTATTAGTCAACATTTTGTATCCTCTTTACTTCTCCCTTTACTGGTTATTCTCCTTTGAAAATAATGTATTTCATATAATTATATTATTTAATGCCTTTCGGCCTTTTAAAAATGTTCTTTATCATCTAGATTCATTTACCTCTATTCCAATCTTATTTTTTTTACACTTTGCTTTACGTCGCACAAGGATAGGTCTTATGGTAAAGATGGTATAGGAAATGACTAGGAGTGAGAAGGAAGCGGCCATAGCCGTAATTAATGAGAAGCCCCAGCATTTCCTGGTTGAAAATGGGAAACCGTGGAAAACAATCTTTAGAGCGGCCGACACTGTGTTTCGAACCCACTCTCTCCCGGATACAAGCTCACAGATGCGCACCCCCACCCGCACGGCCAACTCGCACTGTTCTATTCCGTTAATATTGTTTAGGTTTTAATTATTTTCATCTTCTATTCTTTTTCGAAACATCATTCTATATCATGCAGCAATTCCTTTAGATCCTCGTCAGGCGCACACAAAATCCCCTCCGCAAACCTTGACATTTTGATATAATCTCCTTAACAGTACATTTTCTGTTCAATTTATCTTTGACTTCCATTTCTTACGGACGAGAATTAATCAGCAAGGGAACAAAATGAAGAAATCAAGCAAGTAGGTTTGCTGATATCGTGATTATAGCCGCATGAATTTAGTTCTAAGTGGAACCTACCGCAGATTTCTAAATTCCACTTTCATCAGATGGTATTCGAAGAGTTGTTACGATGTACTTGATTATGACGTCCCTATGACAAACTGGATCGTTTCTCCACTCCTTTAGGGATATTTGCTTCTTCTTCTTCATATTCCTGGATGTTAACATTGTAGCTGAAGGTGTTTACATATTATAGATAATCCTTATTTCCCTGTATTATTTGATATAAAACTTCAGAATCTCAATGAGCTTTAATCAATGGGCGTTATCAAATAGTAACGACTTTATAACAAAAGTTTAATGCTGATAGATTGAGTATATTGCGTTTTTTGAAAAAATTAAAAGCTAATATTTGCATTGATTTACACATCAAAACAATCATGTCTATGACAGTATCTCACGCTACCTTCTTCTCCTGTTATGTACACGTTCGCCTTAATCAGCATGATGGAAAATTTAAGAGACAGCTCATGTATGTTTGTATGTCACAACAAACTGTACATCTGAAATAGTTGATTACAACATTTAAACGATTCCAACATTACTTTTGAATTTAGGTTGAGGATATCAACCTGGGAGATTGCTATTACGCAAGACATTCTATTACTACTTATTTATGGATTATAATACGTAAACTAGAGTACTTATATTACTCGACTTTACGGAACTTGAAACTTAAACAAACCCAAAAGGGAACTAAATAAAAAATCAAACAAACTCAACACGTGCCACACAGTCTATTGAAGACTTTGGCGTGTCGAGGCGACTGCTGCCCTACTATGTGGCCTGAGGTCACATGACGACATTCTTCACCGGATCCGTTGTCTGTCATATCATACAGCTTCTCAGTTGTTCTCACGAGACTAAATAAATGCCACTACAACTCTCCGTCTAGGATTAAAATTCTTAGGACTGGTCAGGAATCATACTCGGGGCTTCATGTTAAGAGGCCGACAAACTAGTCCTACACCATGGAGCTGGCTTACTATTTGCCTTGAGCCAAGAAAACACTATTATATTACGAATGATTTAGAACGTTACTTACACAGTATATAAATAGTTACTTGTGAAAATAACCAGGAGTTCTTTACTGAATATGAGTATTATCATTACCGACTGGCATTTATGCGAGTAATCACTACCAGCTCCATTCTCTACACAGCGGTAATTGAGCTGCTATACCTCACAAGCTCTCGTCAAGGCCGGCATAAGTAGTGCAGTGAGAGATCTAGTCAGACGTGCACGTAACATGTCCTCACATTACTATGGGCAATGTATCATATCAATAATCAAGTCAAAATATACCGAGTGGAGGGCTTGCGTGTGTTACCGCGCTACGGCTATAGGGCCGAGCTCTGCATTCGGGAAACGAGTGTATTCGTGGGATTTCCTGTGTACGGTTTTCTGTAGTCTCTCACTTCCACTTCCAAACAAATGCCAGGAAATCTTCTCTCCATAGGCTACAGCCGATTCCTTCCACTATCTAACCCTGTTTCATTCACCCTAGTTCATTTCATCTTCATTGGTTGCCGTAAGGGAGGGAATCTGGCCGTAAAATTATGGCACAATTTCATCTCACCTCATCCCCAAGCCCATATCAGGTAATGATAGGTCGAAATAGTGTAGAGGGAATATTGCGCGCGGCGGCCCTCTTGCACATTAGCCCTTGCGCCAGCTGTCTCCTTTCGTCCATACGAAATATGCAATATAAAAGCAGACTCATTTTCATACTCTGATGTTATCTCAAGACTAAATAGATTGTCACCAGACATCTGTAGGAAAAACTTTGTAATTAAAAAAACCTAATTGATTCCGTAGGAACAATAGACGGACTGTCCTAAGGAATGGAATTGTGCTTCAAATACTCACAATGGATAACTATTTACATTGTACGTGTCAGTCCTATTAATACTGATGTCTCAATAAAACAGAAGTGAACAGAATGGCATTGAATATTATTAGATCTTGGTATTACAATGTTTCATCGGTAGAAATAAATATTGCTCTCTCATCGAAATGCTGATAACAGAAGAGTTGGAAATGATGGGATATTAACGTGTGCCCGTACATTAAATAAACTATATAATGAACTGAATGAATTACTGCTAAAAGTACATAATGATTCGTAAAATTTTCTGCTGACCTATTGCCATGCTCTCAACAGAGAAGTACGTAAAGCAGCCTTCAAAGAAAACCATCTCTCTCTCTCAACACTGTACAGAAGAGCACCCTAAACGCCTTCCTACGGATAATACATCCAATTCATACCCCTCTTCCTCCCACACCCTCGTTGAGTACCATAATATTATGTTGGACTGAATAGGAAAAGTATAATCTATCATACTCCTTCACAAATTATTTCCTTACACCACTCAAAGTGTGTTAACTCTGCTTCTAGCTCTAGATCCGGTATCCATGCCGGATAAAAAAGTAGAGACATACTAAATATTGCAGCGTATATGCAGTAAACCAAATAGACTGATGCTAAAGATTAGGAGTTGAGTAGGGAAGCTTAGGCAGAAAAACATACAAAATATGAGTGTAGCAAAAAGTAATTAGAGGTAATGCTAGATTTAGATAGAGGTCCTGGGTTGCAAGGAACCTGAGTATATTTCAATATGAATATAACATAATCATATGCTAGCTCGGATTAGTATAGAGGGAATATTGCGCGCGGCGGTCATCTTGGGCATTACCCCTCGCGCCAGCTATATCCCTTCCTCCATACGAAACATTCAATATAAAAGCAGACTCATTTTCATACTCTGAAGTTACGTTTAACAATTGTTTATGGTAACTATGACCACCACACAGTACACACACGCCCTATACGACTGTTGCCTGTCCATATGCCACTTTTGACTAAGTAGGGCCTCCACAGAAACCTTTAGTATAATGTAATGGCTCACTATTCAGAGCTATGGAAATTGATTGCCTAATACATTATCACTCACTTATTTACTTGTTAAACACTATTGTTTGAAATCTCTACGCAGCAGACAAACCGTATCCCGCTCTTGCCACTCAATAGCATTGTCATGTAAAATAAACGCAAGTCATTCTTTACACGCTTCTATCAGGAGTGATGAATCAGTCAATTAATTAATCAATCATTCTGTATCAACAACACACCATAACTTTGATTCTCTTTCTCTCTCCTGCTATTAAATGAATGTCTGACTCTCCTGACAACCATGAATTGTAAATTAATCAACTTTATATATATTGCTTCTCTCGTGCATAAATCCCAAAGTAATTCATCTTTCCTCTTGACTCCATAAGATACGACGGGATATTATTGAATTCGGAGAGTGAGTTAAGAGCAGAACAAGAAATGTGAGATGTGATTGACGTACAGAATCTCACTTCAAAGTTAGTACAGACACACACGAGCAGCTTCTGGTCAATACCCCGACTGAGTACCGACTGTTCCAAACAAAAATAGAAATCTGCATCAGCTGATTGAATTTCAGCAGGCCTGCAATTGCTCTGATGTACTTTCACTTATTTTGAAGCTCTTAATAAATTAATTAAGGTAAATCTCCAGTATTTGTCTGGAGTTAAAGTAGGAAATCATGCTAAGCCATCTTCAGGGCTGCTATGTTTTGGATCGAACTCGCCATATTCCGAATGCAAGCTCAGAACCAAGCGATCTGAACTACTCAGCCAACTATCTCGTTTATCTCACATATCTAGATGAAATTCTTTTTTCAATTCTCATCCCTAAGATACTGGGTTTTTCAGACATAGGAATCGTTTCACGAATTTCAGGGACCTTCTCCTTCTTTTTCAGATGCCTTCATACTTCATTCTTTTCTGATGGTTTTCCTAGGAGGGAACGATTGAGTAATGTAATTCCCTGAGAATAGTTGCCACCACCTCCACTTTATACACACACATACATACACAAAAGTTATGCTTAACAATGGTTTATGGTAACTATGACCACAGCACACTACACACACGCATACATACATACATACATACATACATACATACATACATACATACATACATACATACATACATACATACATACATACATACATACATACATACATACATACATACATACATACAAACATTGTACATACATACTGTACCCTTGGCAATGTCGAATCAGCGATATCCATCTCTATCATTCTTCTGCCACGTTCCTCTGAAAATAAAATATACTTACCGCTATGAGAAACTCATCTGTTTGGGGCGCGATCAGTTCGATATTCTATTTCTTCTTCAGGTATATAAGGATATCAAGTACTACGGGTACTATATTTACTTCTAAATGATCATGGACCAGGTTAAAATTTCACTTATTTATTCACATCGAAATTAATTAAAATTCAAAATATTAAGTAAGCAAATAAAATAATAAAATGGGCTCTGACAGTAAAGTAGCCATCAATAGCTCGGTTACACCATAAACAAGAATTCTCATAACCGATTAATTAAAATTGAAATTAATTATTGACATCACAGGTGTGCAACATTGACCAATGACTGACGTAATTTTATTACCTTTATTTACAATGCCAAATACACGAGCAGTCTCAAATACTATATTTTGTTAATTTAATTTGCAGATATCAAAAATAAAATAACCAAAAGGATTACATTGACATTTGTGAATATGCACTGCTCCGATAAATGAATTATGAGTTTCCTGAGAACACACCTGAGTTTGGGAGTTTACTGATCCATTTTACCTTAGTATTATTTAAATTAGCGTCACATTAAATATGGTCTAAACTGATCTTTAATGATCTGGTATCGGAAGGATACTCAAACAACAAATTGTATCCATGAGCATGTCATGAATCACTGTGTAGTCACCACGGATTACCTAAATTAAAATTCACATAACGAAATCAACTGAACAGACCTGCCGAACAATTATACGTTAATTAAATATTCAAATATTTAGCCCTACCGGGTTTGCCTGACTCGCCTACCTTTTACCTCGATTACAAACACGTCATGTCAAATTCTATTGTTTTACACGTACAGTCCTACATATTTACAATTATACACAGGCCTGTTCAGCGACTTAGAGAGAGAGATTTATTAAAGAAATAAATCATCCGTCCTCCAATGAGGGTGACCATTTGGATCCGGAATACATTTTCAATTTCAATGGTTTAAAAATATCAAAAGATGAACATTTAAACGTTAATGCTGTTATATTCTTTTTTACCACGGTTAGTGGGGGAGGAATGTAACTCACGTTCTCAGGTAGAGGTGGAAATGAATGATTTGCAGCGAGTCCCTCAGTATCTCTATTACTATTTTTTCTAACTCGATGTGCATGGATGTTGTAAGTGAAATGTTGCTTTAAGAATGGAACCAAGCTGTCTTCCTCCCCTAAGGTTATTGAACTCATATTTACATTAGAGTGTGGGTGAATCCTCCCACGTTGACACAGAAAAAAAATTAAATGACAAACTGAAAGAGACAGCTGAGCTTCCATTACCAATATCCTACGATCTAAAATACATTCCTGAATGAGAAGGCATCCTATTATAACTAACCTATAGTATTTACATCAAGCAGCAATATTATGTACAAATTGAAGTAACTTCAATATCAGGTGCTGAAGGCACCTGTCATTTAAACGACTGGAATGTCGCTTTACTACAGTATCAAAGAAAATCAGGTTCAAAACAAATAGGCATAAAAGTACGTACGACTTATCCAATCACTATCCTTCCATGACAAGAATTACGGATAAAAAAGTCAAGCAAATTCATAGACAATTAAATAAACATTAATTAAACATCCGTAGCAAATGTTCCTAGGTCATAGCTTAGTGTTACAACTCACGGGTATAAATTTTAGAGTATAAAATAATTGGGTATCAATTTAACCCTGCTTCAATATCAGAGTACACAATCTGGAAACAATTAATGATAATAATATTATTTGCTTTACGTCCCACTAACTACTTTTATGGTTTTCGGAGACGCCGACGTACTGGAATTTAGTCCCGCAGGAGTTCTTTTACGTGCCAGTAAATCTACCGACACGAAGCTGTCGTATTTGAGTACCTTCAAATACCACCGGACTGAGCGCCTAAGACAATGTGGGTGCAATACATAAAATACGTATATGTCAGGCTGAGTGGATCAGATGATGGTTATCATTCTGAGCTCAAGTTAGCGGATTCGACCTTGGCTCAGTCCCGATATATTTGAAAGTGCTCAAATACGCCAGCCTACTGTCGGTAGATGCAGCATGCCACACGAATGAGGACTCGTGTGGGAAAGTTGTTTGGCACCTCACCTTTCATAATGCTGTAAAAATTTTAGTAAGATATAAAAACAAAACCAGTAGCGTCATTATTATAAAAATAATTATTATTATTACTATTATACGGCGTGATCAAGAAGTTTCCGTTTGAGGGCGTTGCTGCAGCGGAGATGTAATGTAGCGCGACTCCGATGCGGGTATACAAGCACGAACATGCATGCAAAGGAATCAGTGTGGTAGTCGTGTCGTGTCGAGGTGCGTGCGTTACTTGCAGTCACGTAAACTATGGTGACTTTATTTACAAATTAGTCCAAACAGGACCAACGTGCTCTTATTTTGTTCTTGGCTGCCGAATGACAAACACCGGTGGACATGCATCGGAGAATGAAAACTGTGTATGAGGAAGCATGTCTCTCGAAAACCACTGGTTTGGTCTGGTGCACTAAGTTCCGAGCGGGTCTATCTGAGAGGCCAGCCTAATCCATTACGGGCAAAAACAAGCGGGCTGTGGGTCGTGATTTCTCCCCATGCGATTATCACGCCTTCGGTCCCCTCAAAAATGCGTTGAAGGTTGGACGCTTCCTGCAGGACGAGGATGTGCAACAGGCAGCTACAGACTTCTTCACGCAGCAGGGCGTAGTGTTTTACTACACGGGGATCTTCAACATGATGCGTGGGTGGGATGAGTGCCTCAATATTCACGGCGATTTTTCTTCCACCAAACTTGAACCTCGATATCATCCAACCACCTCACCCTTAGACTACCACCAGCTTCTCCATCCTTGAGATTTTCCTATGAAACCTTCTTCAATGCGTTCCACACGTGTCAGCCATCGAAGTTTGCTACAGTAGGTCTTGGCATCCATAAAGTTTCGTGATCCCTGTGTTCGCTACAATCCTCCATTCTCCGTATACATTCACTGCATCTTGTAATCTTGCGAAATATTTTCCTCTTCCTCATTCCTTTCCATAACATAACATGCAAGTATAGATTCAGACGCATCTCATTTTATTAACTAATCCCTGACTGTATTTAAAAGCTGTTAATTTATATTTGAATTATTATATCAAATTGGAACGTGGAGTCTAAATGCATAGCCAGTGAAGAAATTGGAAGAGTTTAAAACGTGGACATGTCACTGTCTGTCGAAATTTCCCTGAACTGATCGTGTTCAATATAATTACATTTTTAAAGGAATGGGGAAGGTAGATAATTATCCGCAACAATCAACATTGCAAACATATCATCGACCCAACTCGATAGCTGCAGTCGCTTAAGTGCGGCCAGTATCCAGTATTCGGGAGATAGTAGGTTCGAACCCCACTGTCGGCAGCTCTGAAGATGGTTTTCCGTGGTTTCCTTTTTTCACACCAGGCTAATGCTGGGGCTGTACCTTAATTAAGGCCATGGCCACTTCCTTCCCACTCCTAGAATTTTCCTGTCCCATCTTCGCCATAAGACCTATCTGTGTCGGTGTGACGTAAAGCAACTAGCAACATATCGTCGCTGCCTGGACGAAACCTCCTATGTGAAATATTTTAGTTTAGAACTTCGACCGGTGCCGCCTCTGTGGTGTAGTGGTTAGCGTGATTAGCTGCCACCCCCGGAGGACCGGGTTCGATTCCCGGCTCTGCCACGAAATTTGAAAAGTGGTACGAGGGCTGGAACGGGATCCACTCAGCCTCGGGAGGTCAACTGAGTAGAGGTGGGTTCGATTCCCACCTCAGCCATCCTCGAAGTGGTTTTCCGTGGTTTCCCACTTCACCTCCAGGCGAATGCCGGGATGGTACCTAACTTAAGGCCACGACCGCTTCCTTCCCTCATCCTTGCCTATCCCATCCAATCTTCCCATCCTCCTACTAGGCCCCTGTTCACCATAGCAGGTGAGGCCGCCTGGGCGAGGTACTGGTCATACTCCCCAGTTGTATCCCTCGACCAAGAGTCTGAAGCTCCAGGACACTGCCCTTGAGGCGGTAGAGGTGGGATCCCTTGCTGAGTCCGAGGGAAAAGCCGAACCTGGAGGGTAAACAGATGATGATGATGATGATGATGACTTCGGCCGGTAAGCTTCTGTCATCTAAGGTGCAATATTGTGTCAATGTTACCACGGCATTCTCACTCATCATCATGTATGTGCTGCGGGTCAGTATATCTCCAAAAATATTATCACACAGGAGGTTTTCTCCCGGCAACGACGATATCTTATTAAGGCCACAAAATGAGAAACCAAAAGCACCAACTTTTGCTATCTTATCTGGAAACCGAACTATTGGTTGTGACTTTTCATTCCAAAAATCCCACGTGAAATGGCCGGGTTTCAAATTTCAACCACCTTGGAGAGAAGCGAGTAGCTATGACACACGACTATCGCAGCCAATGTGTGTATAATAAATTATGTCAAAAACAACAAAATATTATTTTCCATTTTATAGGTGAAATATGAAAAGTCTATTTAGGAATATTTATTTATTTATTTATTTATTTATTTATTTATTTATTTATTTATTTATTTATTTATTTATTTATTTATTTATTTATTTATTTATTTATTTATTTATTTATTTATTTATTTATTTATTTATTTATTGAGTGGTCAGTCCGATGGTGTAGGGTTAGCGGGATTTCCTCTTACAAAGAGGTCTGGGTTCGATTCCCGATCAGGTCGCAGATTTTTATCTGGATCTCAGGGCGGGTTCATAGTCCACTCTGCCTGCATGAAAACAATTGAGTCGTTATATGAAGGTGAGATAAAGACCTCGGTCTAAGAATCCAATAATATCGGCCTAGAGGATATGTCGTCTGATCTCGTAATCTGCAGGCCTTTGGAATAAACAGTGATCGCTTGGCGGGACCAAGCCCATTTCGGCTGTAACGCATTGAGATTTTGTTTGATTTACACAATGAGACTAACTATGGCATTCTGTAAATTCCATTTAATGAACAACGAAGTAAATTCCCATCCGTGTAGGCCTCGGAGGCTCTGGGAAGAGGAGTCAAATGAGGCTTCGACCAATCGTAAACCCACGTTAAGTACAACAGTTCGCGGTTAAGTGTATGCCCAAACCACATTTGTTTTCACGAAAGTACCAGATATTCTTTTCTGATATATACCGATTGACGTTCAGTGCAATCATCCGTGACTCAGGCGGCAGCGTGCCGGCCGCTCACCGCTGGATACCATGGTTCAAATCCCGGTCACTCCGTGTGAGATTTGTGCTGGACAAAGTGGAGGCGGGACGGGTTTTTCTCCGGGTACTCCAGTTTTCCTGTCATTTTTCATTCCAGCAACACTCTCCAATAACATTTACATTAACATTTAATTTCATCTATCAGTCATTTATCATTGCCCCAGAGGAGTGTGGCAGGCTTCGGCAGCCGGCACACTTCCTATCCTCGCCGCTAGATGGGGTCTTCATTCATTCCATTCCTGACCTGGTCGAATGACTGGAAACAGGCTGTGTATTTTCTCCAATTGATGTTCAGTGCCATGTGATTCTCTTGAAGTACAAGTTCGGTTTCCAGTTTCTAGACTTATCAAACAGGAGTCGAACCCACGTTCTTCTGGTCGATTCTTGCGCACCCCGACTAGGTAGCCTCCTATCTATTTTGTGCGGTACTGCATAGTATTAGACAAATAAGTACAGGTACATTTTAATCCCCTGCAACATGCTACACAAGTTTTTGCTCCATATAGGACATCGGTAATTACATTATTGGCTTTTTCCCCGGCGGGGTAAAATATTCAAGCGTAGATTGGCCTTGGGGCGCCGATATTAAATTAGAAATAGGGGTTCGATTCAGTAATGGAATGAATCGTTACTTTCCAATAATCCGTGCCTTCAAGTAGACTCCTGACTGATTATTTATTTCTGGTGGGCCTGTAATTCACAACTACCAACATAATTCCGTGTGATTTTGTTCTTTAGTCCTTCAATACCCCATGTTTCATTTACATTTCTGTTAATTTGATGTTATCGTGAAGGGTATGCACTAGGTTGAAACACGCTGTACTTTTATCTGCTTTACTTATCAAAGTGCAAGATGCAAGTACACTGACCCCTTTCTCTCGTACTGCAACACCCAACACAGCAATATAAACTATGTAAAATACTAAGTAGTAGCAAAACTAAAATAAACTTCCACCGTGAATAGACGAGCCAACGGAGGCAAAAACAACAAATATTTATAAATAGAAATAATACGAAAACATTTTTACGATGAATCAAAAGAATTAAATAATATTTGCGGTAATAAGCAACAACGTTAAAACAAACTTTAGTAGCAAGAAAATCCAAAATGTAAAGCCGTGGGAATGGATAGAATCCCATAATTATAACTCATTTCAGACACTTCTTTTAGAGTTTACCATTTCACTGTTTTTCGTTTGTGGCTGCTTGTTTTTGATTGTTATTTCTTCTAATCATAAATAAATAATGCAATAAATAATCATAAATAGATAAAACGTGTGGGTGGGTATAAATAAAATGGTATTGGAAATACGGTGTAGTGTATAAAATGTCGCCCTGCTCAATTTTGTTCTTAAAGCTATACTACTGTGGAATCAAGTTTTCAACTGTGTGTACATTTTTTCGGGACCTGTAAATTACATTAGATAGCGTTTTAAGACATACGCACTATTTTGTCTTAATGGCAGACAAGAAGTTTTACAGTTATAGAGCGGGCAAAGGTTTTGGTACTGTTCGTGGAAATAAGGAAAGTTACAGAGGCCACAAATGTTTTTGTTAACATTTTGGTACACCCTGTTGGTAAGTAAGACATTTGTGCCTGACATCTCTCGATAAGGCTGATCTACTCTTTACTCTGATGAAATTAATTCCGGTCCCGTTTTTGTAATAAGGGTAACCTCACTTAAAACCTATGAAACATTCTTCCCACACTAGACATGGCTAACCTTTGACGGATGTTTATGATTAGAAAACATTAGATGATTTCGCCCTGTGATGAAACATACCAAAAGGGAATGAATGGGAATTTGAAATACCTAGCTTAACAATATGTGTTCGATGCTTCAGTCTCTTGAAGTAACTGTGATAAGGTAAAAGAATTTGACTGGGTCAAACACTATTTATAACATGGGCGATTCCTATGGTTCATTGGCTTATTGGTTAGCATGATGACCTTTAGATCCAAGGGATACCGATTTCGACTCCTGGCTGGATCGGAATTTTCAATATTATTTGGATAATTCCTCCGGATCAGGTTCTGTCTGTCTGTGTGTGTGTGTCTCAAAATAAGATATTAATTATAAATAGTGACCCATCCTCACAGACGTGCAGGTCCCCCATGGGCATCAACTCTAAATACGTATATCAGGTCCCACCGAAAGCCATATGCCATTGTTATTATAAATGGGCGAATAGTTAAAACATGAGCGAGGGTGTAAATAAAATGTTGTTTAAAATATGGTGTGGTGCACGAAATATCACACTGTTTAATGCTGTTCTTAAAGATATACTACTGAGACATTTCAAACTGCGCGTGCAAATTTTTAGCTTCATGCTACAAAGATTATCTCACCCATTTGAACGTGTGTCCGAGAAGAAGCGGCCATGTGATGTTATTGTTCACACTCCAGCAAGCGTAGAAGCCATCAGAGTGGCTGCGACTTGTATTCCAAGGAAATCAACAAGTACCTCCGGTGCTAAAATGGAAACTTTACGACTATCTGTGCACCAATAACTGTTTAATATATTGATTTGTTTCCTTAAAAGATTAAGATTATGAAGAATTCAGGATATCACGAAACCCCATAGCAAAACATAAGAAATCATTCCTTGTAGGCAGAAGAATAAAATATTATAACACCACAGGTCCAAAAATGGGTATTTACGGAGTTATCAGACTTTACTCATAGTGCACTCCAACACTACTGTTACAGTTGCATTTGTCATGAATTACATTTGACATCATGAATTATGTTGCGTTGAATACACCTTTAACATCCATTGGAACATTCTATTGATATATTAAAACCAAACCCCATGACGCAACAGCCCATAAGGGCCATGGCCTACCGAGTGACTGCTGCTCAACCCGAAGGCCTGCAGATTATGAGGTGTCGTGTTATCAGCATGACGAATCCTCTCGGCCGTTATTCTAGGCTGTCTAGACCGGATTCTACTGATATATCGTATGAAATATTTAAAATATCCTCCTCCTACCTGACCTCTGGTAACGTTCGCACTCAGTTCCAAACACGCTGACAAATGCCTGGGGTGCTATCTGACAGGAAGTCACGCTGGGAGGGCTGCTGCACCATCCACAACAATCGAATACAGCGAAGAATTAAGTACTTCTCACTCGACAAAGTCCAACGGGTTTAAATCTGAAGAGCGAAATGACTAAGCAATTTGTCCACCTTCACCTATCCAGTGCTTGGGATAACGTGTGTTACGATGCCTGAGGCCACAAAGATTGAAATCTGCGGTAGCACCATCAAGTACCATATATGTGGCCTGTCATCGCCCGAAGGAAAGCAAATATAGACAGCCATTCAAACAACTGAGAGCACAAAGTGTTTTATATATTGAAGGGGCAATATCAATTAAGCTGCTGCTAGTTCAAAGAGAACCACCGAAAGAAAATAGAAATAGTTATAGAATCATATAATTATAAAGCTAAATAATAATAATAATAATAATAATAATAATAATAATAAGAAGAAGAAGAAGAAGAAGAAGAAGAAGAGGAAGAAGAAGAAGAAGAAGAATGACTGAAAATGGAATGAAGAATGGGGTAAAGATAGGTTGTGGAAAAAATGCGATGATGTTGGATTGCCTTGCCTTCGCAGACGATGTCGTTCTTATTACAGACAACCGTCAAACAGCCAAGAAACAAGTCGAAGAACTACAAAATGTTGCAGTCAAAACAGGGTTAAGAATCTCTTTCGAGAAAACAGCATTCATGGATTCTATAAAAAAAGGCGACACGGACAGACTTGTTACATTGTATGGGGATATCCAGCGTGTGCAAAAATTTAAATACCTGGGAGAAATACTCACCCCCAATGGAGATGAAAAGGAGGGATTAAAGGAGAGGGTGAGAAGGATGGAGCTGGCATTCAGACTATGTCATGACACCTATAAGTCCAAGTCTCTCTCAATTCAGGCCAAGTTAAAACATTACTGCACAGTGGTTAGAACAGAGTGCCTTTATGGAGCAGAAACCTTGACGAGGATGGCTGACCCAGTCCTTGAAAAAAGAGAAAGAAGATTCTTGCGAAAAATCTTAGGCCCTAGAAAGTCGACGAGTGACCCAAACACATTCCGGTTAAGATCGAATTTGGAGCTCTACAAGACAGTAGAAAGAATCACGACTGTGATGAGAAAAAGGAGACTGACGTTTTATGGACATATCAAAAGAATGAACCCTGAGAGATTGACCAACAGGATACTTCTTCTGCAGGAAAGGTGGAAAAAACAACCGGGATGGCTTACACACGTGCACAATGACTTGGCAGAAATAGGTATCAAGGAGGAGGATATAAAAGAAAGGACATCATTTAGGAAGAAGGTTGCGGGATTGAGGGATGCGTCTGAAGAGCAACATGCGAAGCCACGGAACATCTCGGTGGAAGAACGAGCAAGAAGAAGTCAAAGACTCAAGAATCTTTGGCGAGAGTGTAAAGAGAAGGGTATCAGTCTGCGTGACAGAAGGAAGATTATGTAAACGTGGCCCACAGGTGGCCGTATCGATTAATAATAATAATAATAATAATTGCGTGATGCCAGCAATGCCATTCCTTATGTAGCCAGTCCCTGCTATGAATGGTGTGAAAATGTTGCTCACAGGGTCAGTTGATACATGCATTTCAGTGGGCGCGGCAGACTGATATTTAATAGCAACTTCTGGCTCGGTGAGGAAAGTAACATGAAACTACCTCACTCCTCATCACCCTAGTACGTCTCCTCAGTGATGCCTAGGCCATCCATAACAGCTGATGGCGGATATGTTGAGGATCCAACCAGTCTTAGGTCTGAGGGTTGAATATACAAGAGAATAATAATAATATTAATAATAATAATAATACTTTAAGTACCGAGCTCGATAGCTGCAGTCGCTTAAGTGCGGCCAGTATCCAGTAATCGGGAGATAGTGGGTTCGAACCCCACTATTGGCAGACCTGAAGATGGTTTTCCGTTGTTTCCCATTTTCACACCAGGCAAATGCCGGGACTGTACATTAATTAAGGAAACGGCCGCTTCCTTCCACTTCCTAGGACTTTCCTATCCCGTTGTCGCCATAAGACCTATCTGTGTCGGTGCGACGTAAAGCAAATAGCAAAGAAAAATACTTTAAGCAAGCCTCGGACCTATGGGAGTAACGGAGTCCCACTCCCATTTGACAGGCGAGGGACTCCTTGGAAACAACTTGGCGAACAAAATGGAATTCGATGGGGAGCTATCAGTAGTAATGGGGCTTACGGAAGAAAGAAAGCAAAACTGGCTGAGTCAGCAAAGAGGGTGCATCTGGATGTGCTTGGAGTAAGTGATATTCGGGTAAGGGGAGATAACGAGGAAGAGATAGATTATAAAGTGAACTTGACGGGTGTTAGAAAGGGAGGGGCAGAGTCTGGGGTAGGGCTCTTTATCAGGAATACCATTGAACGCAACATAGTTTCTGTTAGGCACGTAAATGAGCGAATGATGTGGGTAGATTTGTCAGTTGGAGGAATTAGGACTAGAATTGTCTCCGTGTATTCACCATGTGAGGGTGTAGATGAGGATGAAGTTGACAAGTTTTATGAAGCATTGAGTGACATGGTGGTCAGGGTCAGCAGCAAGGATAGAATAGTGCTAATGGGCGATTTCAATGCGAGAGTTGGAAATAGAACTGAAGGATACGAAAGGGTAATTGGTAAATGTGGCGAAGATATGGAAGCTAATGGGGATGGAAAGCGTTGTTAGACTTCTGTGCTAGTATGGGTTTAGCTGTTACGAATACATTCTTCAAGCACAAGGCTATTCACCGCTACACATGGGAGGTTAGGGGTTCCCGATCCATAATAGATTATATATTAACCGACTTCGAATTCAGGAAATCTGTTCGGAATGTACAAGTTTTCCGGGGATTTTTCGATGATACTGAGCCGTATCCTGCCGGCCCATAATAATAATTAGAGTATTATTTGACCCAATATGTAAAATGTATTCATAAAAGTTACAGTCTAATACGTTAAAGCATCGTATCCCAAGTTAGTTGATACCGGATGTTGAACAAGACAGTGAGTCGCTGGACATTGCTTCATATTTCCGTATGACCGTGAGAAAGGATGGTGTAACCAAGCGCGGGCCTGGATCGACACGTGTATTAGATGCTGACCAAGCAATATATTTCAGCCAATGGAAATTAAGGACTTTGGAAACATGGAGGCTACACCGCGCCAAATCTTAATTCCAGAATGACCAACGTGCTCAGCTGCTAAAGTGAGTTTCTGTAGGTAATTGGTTTTCCACAGTTTCAGAAGTCAGATATATTTGGAAATGTAATATAAAAATTGGTGGAAGAGATTTGCTAGTGTTTGAGCTGTGTTTTGTAAATATATCACAATAAGTAATGTGTCATCATATACGACGAATTCTCTGATTGGTGGTTGGTTCAGACACACGGGAACCCCAGTATTAATGGCGTCACCGAAGCCTCCTCAGTAACCCAAGCTCTGGAGAGCGTCACTCTGTGTTAAAGGCTTGGATAGTGCAGAAGCACCAACTCTGTAACTCTGTGTTAAATGCTTGGATAGTGCGGAAGCACAAACTCTGATTGGTGATCGTGGTTAACGTGGTGTTATTCCAGTAACAGTAACTGGTTCTCAATGATACTTTAAATTGTGCAGTTGGAAGATTTTAATGTACTTGAATAAATGCAATAGTATAATTTTAGCAAAGTTTACTTTCAATCGATAAAGACGGTGTTTAGTGACCGCTGTGTAACAAGTGTAGTGGAAACGTGCTATTGTTTCACTACTTCGCGACGGGCGCGTTTTCGCGTGGAACTTCCGTAACGAACGGTGTGCTGCTTTTCAAACTGTATTATAACCCTTTAAGTGAAGTGTGTAATATATATGTGAATCAGTGTGTTTAGCTGATCTTTTAAAGAGAAAGGGTATTTCGGCTCGTATCATTAAGCAGCGAAGATATTGTCAACCAAAGTCTTCTGTGTTCCAGTGAATATTTCCAGCAAGATGATGGCTACAACCGTAGAAGAAGGAAGTGTATTCCCACATGCTAATACTGTGATTGACATGGAGTAGAATAAACTAAATTAGCAGGGATGTAAGCTGCTATCCTGGTATCTCGAGAGTCGTCATGCATATACAGTAAGGCGCATGTGTTATTTATGGCATGATATATAAATTATGTTAAGGTACTAGGGCAGTGTAGATAGGATTTATAACTTCATGTAAAGTAAGCCTGACGGCATGTGTTTGTTTAATTTTGTTATTATGATAGTTTCGGATACGAGAATAATGCATGTTTATTTTATTTTCATTTTGCTTTATGATTAGATGTTTGGGAAAATGAGGGATTGAGAGGATTAGTTGTTGTTTATTTACATATGTTACTTAGCGTAGGATATTCCGAGTTTTCCTTAAATATATGCTAGAAGGGCTAGAGTGACAGGTTCATACAAAGTTAAACACGTATTAGTTCATTTTATTTCGGTTATTCAGAGAGACAGGTATAGCTATTCTGCATGATGCATGGTTTTACAGAAGCTGATTGAAGTAGCTGCAGAACGCCGTTGTTAAAATAAGATCTTTGAAGTTAAGTTGGATTCTGTTTGCCTGATGGTCTGCAAAGGACACGAACTGCGTCTCATAATGTGGAAGGCCAATGGGATTCATGAGAAATAATGAGATAAAGATTGCATGCTGAATTATAATGTATTGGTGCAGGCTGATTGTATGCATGACAAGATAAAAAGTATTGTGCAGATGTGTGTGCCTGCCTAGTGTCTTCTGAGTGTATATTGTGATCAGAATGGACAGTGTTAATTCCAGACTATTGAGTCTGATGTTGTTAAATGGCCCAAGCATGCTAAGAAGGAATGAATATACGTGAGTTTCCGTGTAGCCGATGAAAGGCGTTATCTCATGGCAAGCTGATTTCTGGCCTGTGTTTATCTGTAGGTGTGAAGGAGACAGTATGTCCTTGTGGCAGCCTCGGGAAACAAAATCCAATCTTTAGCATAGTGGAGTTCAACATTTCTTTTCAACTCGTAATCTACCCGGAAGTACATGACGGATGACCGCGCTGTTGAGCGCTCAAACGCAGCAGAAGGAGGCAATGTTTCCCATTGCTTTCTTCATGATATCAAGGGTTATTTATATGTTTTTCCCTTACAGGATGATGTTTTACGTTGTTATTTGTGATTGTATACCTTGTCTCGTTGTTTTTAAAAGGGAACAGCCCGAGTGCTGAAGTATTGATGGTTTATCTAGTTCTGTCTAGATCTTTTGCAGTGAACCGGGATTCACATTAGAATCAGTGTAGCATTTAAGACTTTACTCGATATCCGATGTATATAGATGTGTTTAGTTTGATTATTTGAATTGTTGTAAATACAGTATAGGATATGCCCCCAGTATTTTGCGTAACTTACATAGCGTCCATTGCGTCTTAATAAATTTTTTTCGTCGTAACTTTTCTTTATAATGTAAATTTTATTTTACGGAAATAGTTTGACGACTCTCGGGATTATCTTAACTTTATAACCGTATCGTTGGGATGCGATAGTGTGAAACTCCATACGGAAATACCACATGCCAGTGTTTGCGTACACTTGTTGCCATAAATTATAAACATTGGACTATTAGAAGAAACTCAGTCTTGATGTATATAGTGTTCTTTATTGAACTTGATTTTGATGTCAAATTTGGTATTATGATTCAAGTAACGTTCTAACTTTGACTTATTTTAAATATTTTGAGTTCATTTATTTACAAATTATTTTTCTTGGTTCAATTGTTTTCTCGTAATATTATCGGGGATATTTATCAATAAATCCATCTTAACCCCTATGATTGTTTCTCATTCGTGTTATACCTCCATGTCCTGTCATTGATTGATATTTTAGAATATGAACTTCGACTTTTTATCCTGACCCAACCGACAACCAACCCACTCTCTGCCCAACCCTGAGTTAGTCGGATGTTCATACAGGAATGGAGGCATCGTCCTAGTGGGTATTTACCCCTGGGTACGGTACATATATTTGGCGCCGCATCTAAGGGCAAATAGACACTTTCGCGTATGTTCATATCCCGCTGGGAGTATTTTTGTGTTACCCAAAGATGTCTAGGTTGTTCTTACAAACTTCGGCAGGTCGAATTGAGATTTAAGAGAGTGAATGTGATTTGACAAGCTATTCCGAAGGCTAGATAGGATGGTTCGAAAGCTGGAAGAGACCAATAATTGGTATCCAGATAATTATTAAATTTAAACTTAGGAATCTGGCAACCTAACGTTCAGATAACTTGAGTCTAGAGTCCCATGTTCAGTACTACGAATGATAGTAGGCGGACATGAAAGGGCGAGGTTTCATCGGAAATCGGGTGTTTAGAAAATAGAGAAAAACCAAATTCATTACGTTAGGGACATCGGCAAAAATATTTGATTTATACTACGTTAGGAAGAATGAGGAACATATAGCCGATAAATAAATCGTGTGGCAGTAATAAAGGAACTCTATTTGAGTCAGAGAACTATAAAAAGATTTCTCTAATGAGGTAGAGTGGTCGATGACGTGTCCTTCAGACATGTGTTGATCTTGACATAGCCTGGAATTTGTGTGCAGATCAAATTTCAATTGCCAGTAATGAAAATTTGATTTGGTTCAGAGTAAGGCTAGGAACTTAAGAGCGCCTCAGTCTTAAGAAAGTGGTGGTGATATTTACAATGAATGGTGATGATTCGAAACTGGTAAACTTATGCTGGAATATTAGTCTGGAGTCGGAGGTATTTATCGTAAATATGGCCCAGTTCTGTTGTCTAGTACTTAGATTAGAGCCCAAAAGACAGGAAAATTCATAATGTTTGGATTAAAAGAATTTGGGGCTACGATATTAGTAATTTCTTTTTAAAGTTACGATAACGCGTTTGTTTGTTATGCGTGGTAGAAGATAAATATCCCAAATCATTAGGAAGCTTCTGTATGGCGAATTTTGAGGCCATGTTTTATTGTTATATGATTAACGTAAATCATAGAAGCTTTTCAGTAAAATAAATGGTTTTCGTATGGAGTACACAAGATACAGTATAAGATACTAGGTAGTGGCGAGCATCCCTGCGTTTTCTCGAATACGTATTTGGTATGGCGTTGACGATGAAGGAGTTGTTGGAGGAGATGGACAAGTGGGCAGAGCAGGCCGAGATGAGGGAGCATGAGCGTATGAAAGAACTTTCGAGTAAGTTGGAGGAGCAATTTAAACAAGTGGCGGATAGGTCAATGGAAGAAACTAGGGAACAATTTAAACAAGCTGCAGATAAGACTGAGGAACAATTAACACAGGCGGCGGAGAAAACTGAGGAGCAACTAAAGGTGGCGACCAATGAGTTACAGGGGAAAATTGACTTCGTTCGTACATGCTGTTTAGAAGGCATGGGAAAATTAGAGAAACAGCTAGAGACAGTAGAACTTAAAACACAGACGCAAATTGAAAAGATTAGAGATTCTGTTGAGGAAATAGCCGATCGGCTGACAGAACACATGACTAGCACAGATAAGCGGCTGGGAGACTTATCGTATACATTAGAAGAAGCTACAGCAGATATTACACTCCAGCGAGGCGCGATTGATAAGTTACGGATTGACACGGAGACGAGGTTGGAAGAGTTTACCGTGGACATCAGTAAACAAATTACTGAAGCTCAGCAGAAAACGGAAGACAAAATTGATCTGAAACTTAAGATGAAGCAAAAGGAGACTGAGGAAAGAATGAAGGAAATAGAAACTCAGATTCGATTGGAAATGAAAGAGGATATCACGGAGACAGGCAAAGAAGTCAAAGATACGATAATGGCTGATCGGGAAAGGAACAAGGAAGATCTACAGGTACTTGGTTCGAGTCTGGAAACGTGGACAGAAGTTTCACAGAAAAATCAAGTGAAGATAGAGATTGTCGAAAAAGAAATCGCCTTTATGAAGGATAAATTAGAATTGTTGGATTTACGAACGGACAAAGAACTTAGTAAATTGAAATGTACAGTTCAACAAACCATTATCGAAAAGGCACCAAGTCAAGTTAGCGATAACGTTGCGTTGAGCGATCTTCTACAGTTACCGCGTCAGGAGGTCCACTGTTCAAATCCGAATGAAACACATAAATTTCCTATTTACAATATCCTGCGGAGCAATGAAGAAAAACCACAGAAGTTTACAGGGAATGATGAGAGAACACCTAAAGCTTTCTTGCGTGAAATTGATGACTTCTTAGCGGATTACAAGGTACCACCGGAGCGTAAATTGAGGACAGTAGAAAGATTTCTGGGTGATTCAGTGGCTGAATGGGCGAATGCTTTTCGTTACACATTCACTACGTATGAGGAGTTTAAGGAGGCATTTCTCAAACAGTTCTGGGACGTATCTACGCAGCAATCACTGAGAATGGAATTGTATTCACGCAGATATCCGGCAACGTCGATAACGAAGTATTCTCCTTTTTTCATTTCTCAGATGCTCAAATTTCGGGACTTAGACATGCCCCCGAGCGAGAGCGAAATTATAGCAGCTATCTCTCGGCAACTACCTCTTGAAGTGCAAAGGACATTAATTGCAGCTAATGTCAAAACTGCAGCAGAGGCGGAATTGACTTTAAGAGAGTTAGACTTAACATCTAGTCAAAACCAGCCAAGGTTGAGGCATGTTGAGGCTATCCATACGGTAGGGGTGGAAGAAGGAAGCAATCCACCGAAAGTAAGGAAGCGAAATGATTATCAAAGCTTAGGGACTCAAACAGCGACACATGAGCAAACCAACAGGAGTGCTGTACATCAGGATGGTAATTGGCAACGGAGAGACAGAAGAGATCAGTTTCGAAGAAATAATTATCAAGGTAATAGCCTAAATCAGCGAGGATACAGCTATCCAAGCGGAAATAACGGGAGGACCTATAGATATAAGTATCGAAATTATGGTGGACCCAGAAGACCATATTATCGTTGGGACGTGAAAGAGCGAAACCCCAGAGGAGGAAGAGGCAATTATCAGGAGAACCGTAACCAAAGAAGAGAAGAGTCAAGACAGTACATTGAAGAGTTGAGAGGAAAAAGGCAGGAGGAAGACCGGTGGAAAGGAGCTATACAAGCCAGTGGTAATGAAGAATGTCATGGGGCTGAAAGTGTTGCGTACAGGGAATACCGAGTAAGGCAACAGGACAACAGGTTGAATCCCAATGCTCCTAATTATGGGAGTAGAGGAAATAGTGGAAGCAAAGCCCAATGACGATTACAGAAAATTAGAATAGATGACATCCCAAAAGGAGAAGAAGAAGAAGGAGAGATGGCAGAAGATGAGAGTGAAGATGATGGAGAAGGACAGGAAAACCCGAATGATGACCCCGTGATGGTGGAAGCAGATGACCATGAAGAAGACCCGGAGAATGTCAACATCGTATATATGAAAAGAAATAATTATTCAGAGGAAGAAGACTGTGAAGAGTGTAGTGGCGTGCAGCGACGTTTTCACGCGTTACTTGATATCTACTACAACATCCGCCAAGATAATGATAGACTATGGGAAGAGAATACAAATTAGCGAGAGGGCAAATAGTACTAAAGGAAAGAGATTGCATGTATCCAGATGATAATAAATAGCCAATAATACATTAAGAAAAAAATACTGTAAATACTCCATATTCATTTTTTTCCTGGGTAAGAGAGGGATGAGCCGTATCCTGCCGGCCCATAATATTAATTAGAGTATTATTTGACCCAATTTGTAAAATTTATTCATAAATGTTACAGTCCAATATGTTAAAGCATCGTATCCCAAGATAGTTGATACCGGATGTTGAACAAGACAGTGAGTCGCTGGACATTGCTTCATATTTCCGTATGACCGTGAGAAAGGATGGTGTAACCAAGCGCGGGACTGGATCGACACGTGTATTAGATGCTGACCAAGCAATATATTTCAGCCAATGGAAATTAAGGACTTGGGAAACATGGAGGCTACACCGCGCCAAATCTTAATTCCAGAATGACCAACGTGCTCAGCTGCTAAAGTGAGTTTCTGTAGGTAATCGGTCTTCCACAGTTTCAGAAGTCAGATATATTTGGAAATGTAATATAAAAATTGGTGGAGGAGATTTGCTAGTGTTTGAGCTGTGTTTTGTAAATATATCACAATAAGTAGTGTGTCATCATATACGACGAATTCTCTGATTGGTGGTTGGTTCAGACACACGGGAACGCCAGTATTAATGGCGTCACCGAAGCCTCCTCAGTAACCCAAGCTCTGGAGAGCGTCACTCTGTGTTAAAGGCTTGGATAGTGCGGAAGCACCAACTCTGTAACTCTGTGTTAAATGCTTGGATAGTGCGGAAGCACAAACTCTGATTGGTGATCGTGGTTAACGTGGTGTTATTCCAGTAACAGTAACTGGTTCTCAATGATACCTTAAATTGTGCAGTTGGAAAATTGTAATGTACTTGAATAAATGGAATAGTATAATTTTAGCAAAGTTTACTTTCAATCGATAAAGACGGTGTTTAGTGACCGCTGTGTAACAAGTGTAGTGGAAACGTGCTATTGTTTCACTACTTCGCGACGGGCGCGTTTCCGCGTGGAACTTCCGTAACGAACCGTGTGCTGCTTTTCAAACTGTATTTTTACCCTTTATGTGAAGTGTGTAATATACACTGACTGACAGAGCAAATGCAACACCAAGGAGGAGAGGTTCGAAAGGGATGTAAGTTGGGGAAAAAACAGAGACGGCACGGACGAATAATTGATGTTTATTTCAAACCGATATGCAGGTTACACAATGCACACGGCATCGACTCTGTAGGATGTAGGACCACCGCGAGCGGGCGATGCACGCAGAAACACGTCGAGGTACAGAGTCAATAAGAGTGCGGATGGTGTCCTGAGGGATGGTTCTCCATTCTCTGTCAACCATTTGCCACAGTTGGTCGTCCGTACGAGGCTGGGGCAGAGTTTGCAAACGGTGTCCAATGAGATCCACACGTGTTCGATTGGTAAGAGATCCGGAGAGTACGCTGGCCACGGAAGCATCTGTACACCTCGTAGAGCCTGTTGGAAGATGCGAGCAGTGTGTGGGCGGGCATTATCCTGCTGAAACAGAGCATTGGGCAGCCCCTGAAGGTACGGGAGTGCCACCGGCCGCAGCACATGCTGCACATAGCTGTGGGCATTTAACGTGCCTTGAATACGCACTAGAGGTGACGTGGAATCATACGCAATAGCGCCCCAAACCATGATGCCGCGTTGTCTAGCGGTAGGGCGCTCCACAGTTACTGCCGGATTTGACCTTTCTCCACGCCGACGCCACACTCGTCTGCGGTGACTATCACTGACAGAACAGAAGCGTGACTCATCGGAGAACACGACGTTCCGCCATTCCCACATCCAAGTCGCTCTAGCCTGGCACCATGCCAGGCGTGCACGTCTATGCTGTGGAGTCAATGGTAGTCTTCTGAGCGGACGCCGGGAGTGCAGGCCTCCTTCAACCAATTGTTCTGGTCGATATTGGAATAGCCAGGGTGTCTTGCACATGCTGAAGAATGGCGGTTGACGTGGCGTGCGGGGCTGCCACCGCTTGGCGGCGGATGCGCCGATCTTCGCGTGCTGACGTCACTCGGGCTGCGCCTGGACCCCTCGCACGTGCCACATGTCCCTGCGCCAACCATCTTCGCCACAGGCGCTGCACCGTGGACACATCCCTATGGGTATCGGCTGCGATTTGACGAAACGACCAACCTGCCCTTCTCAGCCCGATCACCATACCCCTCGTAAAGTCGTCTGTCTGCTGGAAATGCCTCCGTTGACGGCGGCCTGGCATTCTTAGCTATACACGTGTCCTGTGGCACACGACAACAAGTTCTACAATGACTGTCGGCTGAGAAATCACGGTATGAAGTGGGCCATTCGCCAACGCCGTGTCCCATTTATCGTTCGCTACGTGCGCAGCACAGCGGCGCATTTCACATCATGACCATACCTCAGTGATGTCAGTCTACCCTGCAATTGGCATAAAGTTCTGACCACTCCTTCTTGGTGTTGCATTTGCTCTGTCAGTCAGTGTATATGTGAATCAGTGTGTTTAGCTGATCTTTTAAAGAGAAAGGGTATTTCGGTTCGTAGCATTAAGCAGCGAAGATATTGTCAACCAAAGTCTTCTGTGTTCCAGTGAATATTTCCAGCAAGATGATGGCTACAACCGTAGAAGAAGGAAGTGTATTCTCACATGCTAATACTGTGATTGACATGGAGTAGACCACTATATTAGCAGGGATGTCAGCTGCTATCCTGGTATCTCGAGAGTCGTCATGTAAATACAGTAAGGCGCATGTGTTATTTATGGCATGATATGTAAATTATGTTAAGGTACTAGGGCAGTGTAGATAGGATTTATAACTTCATGTAAAGTCTGACGGCATGTGTTTGTTTAATTTTGTTATTATGATAGTTTCGGATACGAGAATAATGCATGTTTATTTTATTTTCATTTTGCTTTATGTTTAGATGTTTGGGAAAATGAGGGATTGATAGGATTAGTTGTTGTTTATTTACATATGCTACTTAGCGTATGATATTACGAGTTTTCCTTAAATATATGCTAGAAGGGCTAGAGTGACAGGTTCATACAAAGTTAAACACGTATTAGTTCACTTTATTTCGGTTATTCAGAGAGACAGGTATAGCTATTCTGCATGATGCATGGTTTTACAGAAGCTGATTGAAAGAGCTGCAGAACGCCGTTGTTAAAATAAGATCTTTGAAGTTAAGTTGGATTCTGTTTGCCTGATGGTCTGCAAAGGACACGAACTGTGTCTCATAATGTGGAAGGCCAATGGGATTCATGAGAAATAATGAGATAAAGTTTGCATGCTGAATTATAATGTATTGGTGCAGGCTGATTGTATGCATGACAAGATAAAAAGTATTGTGCAGATGTGTGTGCCTGCCTAGTGTCTTTTGAGTGTATATTGTGATCAGAATGGACGGTGTTAATTCCAGACTATTGAGTCTGATGTTGTTAAATGGCCCAAGCATGCTAAGAAGGAATGAATATACGAGAGTTTCCGTGTAGCCGATGAAAGGCGTTATCTCATGGCAAGCTGATTTCTGGCCTGTGTTTATCTGTAGGTGTGAAGGAGACAGTATTTCCTTGTGGCAGCCTCGGGAGACAAAATCCAATCTTTAGCATAGTGGAGTTCAACATTTCTTTTCAGCTCGTAATCTACCCGGAAGTACACGACGGATGACCGCGCTGTTGAGCGCTCAAACGCAGAAGAAGGAGGCAATGTTGCCCATTGCTTTCTTCATGATATCAAGGGTTATTTATATGTTTTTCCCTTACAGGATGATGTTTTACGTTGTTATTTGTGATTGTATACCTTGTCTCGTTGTTTTTAAAAGGGAACAGCCCGAGTGCTGAAGTATTGATGGTTTATCTAGTTCTGTCTAGATCTTTTGCAGTGAACCGAGATTCACATTAGAATCAGTGTAGCATTTAAGACTTTACTCGATATCCGATGTATATAGATGTGTTTAGTTTGATTATTTGAATTGTTGTAAATACAGTATAGGATATGCCCCCAGTATTTTGCATAACTTACATAGCGTCCATTGCGTCTTAATTATTTTTCTTTTCGTCGTAACTTTTCTTTATAATGTAAATTTTATTTTACGGAAATAGTTTGACGACTCTCGGGATTATCTTAACTTTATAACCGTATCGTTGGGATGCGATAGTGTGAAACTCCATACGGAAATACCACATGTCAGTGTTTGCGTACACTTGTTGCCTTAAATTACAAACATTGGACTATTAGAAGAAACTCCGTCTTGATGTATATAGTGTTCTTTATTGAACTTGATTTTGATGTCAAATTTGGTATTATCATTCAAGTAACGTTCTAACTTTGACTTATTTTAAATATTTTAAGTTCATTTTTTACAAATTATTTTTCTTGGTTTAATTGTTTTCTCGTAATATGATCGGGGATATTTATCAATAAATCCATCTTACCCCCTATGATTGTTTCTCATTCGTGTTATACCTCCATGTCCTGTCATTGATTGATATTTTAGAATATGAACTTCGACTTTTTATCCTGACCCAACCGACAACCAACCCACTCTCTGCCCAACCCTGAGTCGGATGTTCATACAGGAATGAAGGCATCGTCCTAGTGGGTATTTACCCCTGGGTACGGTACAATACAGACCACTATCTGATCTGTACTGAACTAAGTATCTCTAGTCCTAGTGTAGAGAAAGTGAAATCTGTCTACAAACGAATAAGGGTAGAAAAACTCCGGGACGATGAAATTAGACAGAAGTACCTGGATATGATTAGTGAGAATTTTCGAAGAGTAGACAGTAAGCAGGTTCAGGATATAGAAAGTGAATGGGTTGCATACAGGGATGCTGTAGTAGAAACAGTAAGGGAATGCCTAGGAACAACTGTGTGTAAAGATGGGAAAAAGCGAACATCTTGGTGGAATGATGAAGTGAGGGCAGCTTGTAAACGTAAAAAGAAGGCTTATAAGAAATGGCTCCAAACAAGGGCATTGGCAAACAGGGATTTGTACGTAGATGAAAGAAACAGAGCGAAACAAATAGTTGTTGAATCCAAAAAGAAGTCATGCGAAAATTTTGGTAATAACCTTGAACGGCTAGGTCAGGCAGCAGGGAAACCTTTCTGGGCAGTAATAAAGAATCTTAGGAAGGGAGGGAAAAAGGAAGTTAACAGTGTTTTGAGTAATTTACGTGAACTCATAATAGATCTAAGGGAATCACTGGAGAGGTGGAGGGAATATTTTGAACATCTTCTCAATGTAAAAGGAAATCATCCTGGTGGTGTTGCGAACAGCCAAGCTCATGGCGAGCAGGAAAATGATGTTGGTGAAATTAGGCTTGAGGAAGTGGAAAGAATGGTAAATAAACATCATTGTCATAAAGCAGCAGGAATAGATGAAATTAGATCTGAAATGGTGAAGTATAGTGGGAAGGAAGGGATGAAATGGCTTCATAGAGTAGCATGGAGTGTTGGTAAAGTACCTTCAGATTAGACAAAAGCAGTAATTGCACCTATCTATAAGCAAGGGAACAGGAATGATTGCAACATCTATCGAGGTATCTCATTGATTAGTATACCAGGCAAAGTATTCACTGGCATTTTGGAAGGGAGGGTGCGATCAGTCGTTTAGAGGAAGTTGGATGAAAACCTGTGTGGTTTCAGACTACAGAGAGGCTGTCAGAATCAGATTTTCAGTATGCGCCAGGTAAGAGAAAAATAGGCAGTTGTGTTTATGTTTCGTAGATCTAGAGAAAGCATATGACAGGGTACCGAGGGAAAAGATGTTCGCCATACTGGGGGACTATGGAATTAAAGGTAGATTATTAAAATCAATCAGAGGCATTTATGTTGACAATTGGACTTCAGTGAGAATTAATGGTAGAATGAATTCTTGGTTCAGGGTACTTACAGGGGTTAGACAAGGCTGTAATCTTTCACCTTTGCTGTTCGTAGTTTACATGGATCATCTGCTGAAATGTATAAAATGGCAGGGAGGGATTCAGTTAGGTGGAAATGTAGTAAGCAGTCTGGCCTATGCTGACGACTTGGTCTTAATGGCAGATTGTGCCGAAGGAGTGCAGTCTAATATCTTGGAACTTGAAAAGAGGTGCAATGAGTATGGTATGAAAATTAGCCTTTCGAAGACTAAATTGATGTCAGTAGGTAAGAAATTCAACAGAACTGAATGTCAGATTGGTGATACAAAGCTAGAACAGGTAGATAATTTCAAGTATTTAGGTTGTGTGTTCTCCCAGGATGGTAATATAGCAAGTGAGATTGAATCAAGGTGTCGTAAAGCTAATGCAGTGAGTTCGCAGTTGCGATCAACAGTATTCTCTAAGAAGGAAGTCAGCTCCCAGACGAAACTATCGTTACATCGGTATGTTTTCAGACCAACCTTGCTTTACGGGAGCAAAAGCTGGGTGGACTCAGGATACTTATTCATAAGTTAAAAGTGACAGACATGAAAGTAGCAAGAACGATTGCTAGTAAAAACAGGTGGGAACAATGGCAGGAGGGCACTCGGAATGAGGAGATAAGGGCTAATTTAGGAATGAACTCGATGGATGAAGCTGTACGCATAAACCGGCTTCGGTGTTGGGATCATGTGAGGCGAATGGAGGAGGATAGGTTACCTAGGAGAATAATGGACTCTGTTATGAAGGGTAAGAGAAGTAAAGGGAGACCAAGACGACTATGGTTAGACTGAGCTTCTAACGATTTAAAAGAGGTTTAGAACTAAATGAGGCCACAACACTAGTTGCAAATTGAGGATTGTGGCGACGTTTAGTAAATTCACAGAGGCTTGCAGACTGAACGCTGAAAGGCATAACAGTCTATAATGATAATATATGTATAATAATAACAACAAAAACAACAACAACAATAATAATAATAATAATAATAATAATAATAATAATAATAATAATAATAATAATAATAATAAATTATTTGAAAATTCTGGTGCCATGAATGATGCTAGTTCAGGCATAAGGAGACCGATTTCTGACGTTTCTGTTATTATTCTTCAATCATAATTCAGGTGCTCAAAAGCTTGCCCCTGTTGAGTAATAGACTGGCTCAAACGTCTTCCTGTACTCTCATGAACTCGCCTGACGCAAATACCTCATTAATTCTCTGAAAAAATTCCTCTACATGCAGGTGTTCTGCGTGGAACGCCCTTAGTTTCAACGTAACACCACATGATAGAGTCGATCATGTTAAATCGAGAGATCTTGCTTTAATACAAGGTCAGGGATCACCTCGAACAATCAGGCGTTCAGGATACACATGATTAAGATGATTTCTCTCAGTTCAGGATTAATGAGGTGGTGCGCCATCCTTGCTGAACCAGTGCTGTACTGTCAGTCTGAGCGGAACGTCTTTCTGCAAATACACCAAATCATTTTGAAGGAATTCTGTATAACCGTCCTCCACTTCTACGTGGGTAAAGGACATGTCCGATGAGCTGGTCACCTAGAATACTACACCAGACATTTACACCCGAGCGTCTCTGATTATGCCCCTCTCGAACCCATTGAGGGTTTTGAAAAGCCCAATAGTGAACGTTGTACCCATTGGCGATGGCGTTACTCGCGACATAGTACTCGGTCTACTGAACATGTTGAATGAAATCAAAACTATCAGTAATTTGTACGTTTTTTTCTAATTTATTCTATCTTCTGTGATTCATTGGGAAACCCGTGCAGTTTTGACATTAATTTGTTCTAGGAACTATTGTTTAATTAAAATTTTGCTCTTAATTAAGACTTGGACTATTGCTTTTTCTAAGAGTTTAATATCACCTGTGTATTCTCAAGAGTAATGGGTAGCTCTATCCTTCCCTTTCAGAACTTGAAAAAATCCTTAAATTCCAGTTCACAGATGTTTACTTAGTATGAAGTTCTGATTAATTTATGGTGTCGTATGTTTACCTCGTCCGCCTCTGTGGTGTAGTGGGTAGTGTGATTAGCTGCCACCCCCGGAGGCCCGGGTTCGATTCCCGGCTCAAACAGGGTCCACTCAACCTCGGGAGGTCAAGTGAGTATAGGTGGATTCGATTCCCACCTCAGCCATCCTGGAAGTGATTTTCCGTGGTTTCCCACTTCTCCTCCAGACAAATGCCAGGATGGTACCTAACTTAAGGCCACGGCCGCTTCCTTCCCTCTTCCTTGTCTATCCCTTCCAATCTTCCCATCCCACACCAAGGCCCCTGTTCAGTATAGCAGGTGCGGCCACCTGGGCGAGGCACTGGTCATCCTCCCCAGTTTTATCCCCCGACCCAATGTCTCACGCTCCAGGACACTGCCCTTGATGCGGTAGAGTTGGGATCCCTCGCTGAGTCCGAGGTAAAAGCCAACGCTGGACAGTAAACAGATTAAGATGAAGAAAGAAGAAGAGGTCTACCTCATTTCTCTCTATAAGTGCTTCCTCTTCCCTGCTTAGACCTGATACTAATATTGTTACATTTCCTTGAAAACAGCCAACGGCCGTAGCCGTGTTGAAACACCGTATACTTGAGATCTGCGAAGTTAAGGAACACTGGGCATGGTCAAGATTTGGATGGGTTGCCTCGCGCTGTTAGTGGGGGGTAAGGGAATGGAGGAGTGGAAAGGAACTGGCCACGCTACGGTACGTAAACTCCGGCTCAGGCACACCTCTGCGGAGGTTCGGACCTGCCTTCGGGCAGAATACACCCTTGCCTTACCTTCCTTTAATACGAGTCTGATGCATGGCACCTTTTTCTCGGAGATCAATTCTACCTCCTATGGCGCTGTCCTGATATGTTAGGTAGTAATTCACGACACTCTGGTCGTATAATAATAATAATAATAATAATAATAATAATAATAATAATAATGGATTCTTGTTTGTTGTTTGGTTGACTGTTATCTTTTCTAATCTCAATATTTGAATATATGTATATTGAAATATTACAAGGTTCTATTTTAAACTATTTGGGAATGTGTCCTGTTCGCCCTCCCTTCTTTTCCATTTTTTATATTTGGAAAACCTCTGGTTTCTGCTGACTTAGTTTCCCGGCGTCCTCGCTATTCCTCAGCTACGCCCTTCCCTCGTTCTGTGCTGCTCTGCTTTGTTTTATCTCTCAGTCGGTCTCGGTCACACTCTCCCTGTTTCCTCTGGCCCGCACTAGTGGTGTTTGTTTACGAGTCAGACATTATTGAGACACCCAGTGCACGTCCTTGGTTATCTTACTACACATTGTTTATTTAAGTCTCACTACCAGGCTGCTATAATAGTAACAGTCATAATACCCCGTCATATTGTAACAGTAATTAATACTAACAACAACCCATTACAACTGATACATTTCTAAACCTTCTTCCGCCGTGCCCTATAATCTGAGATAACCAGGGGTCACATTGTACGTATATTGGAACGCGGCCGCCCAATGACGAATATTTCCGAAGCAGATAACCAGCCAGAAAGAACTGAGGCTATACCGGTAGACAGAGAGATTGCTGGGATGAGTAGCTCGAACGGTAGAGCTCTGGCCGTCAGAACTTGAATTGGCAGGTTCGATCATGGCTCAGGTATTTGAAGCTGTTCAAATATGTCAGGCTCATGACGGTATTGCACCTGTTAATATATTAATGTTCCCGCGGTGACTCCCGCTATTGCGCCGCGTTGGAGCATTAACTGAATATACACATGTGTAAATATTGCTCCGGCCAAATAATTTTAAGCATCGGGTCGTAAATTATACCTAGACTCTGAACTGAAATATAATTTATGAACATGAGCTCCAACAACACGGTGCATAATCGCTTCTCAGGGTAAAATTCGCTTCCTTATGTTCCCATATGCTTTATATAAATCGTAGATTCCGTTGAAGAGTATCGGTCCGTTGAAATAGTCATTCCGAATCCATACGTGAAGGAAATTATCTAATCATCACCTAATATCTAACATAAATTAATTTAATAGATCCGTATATTATCATATTACTATATATTACAAGTTACTTAAGGAATAGAAACGCGAAATCAAAATTATATCTAGTTTATTAGCATGCTAATGTATAATAAAATTGAATAATATGCATCCATTGGCAATAAAGAAAGGAACAATCGTGTGAAATTACAAATATCATCCTCAAATGCTTGAGTTCCGAGATAAACATATTTGAAAAATCTTTAAGTTATCATCACATTAGCTTACATTTTTCGTTATGTTTCAAAAATATACCATATCTTCCATGTTTAAATTGATACAAGGGGAAAAATAGGGACCATAACTTTATTAATTCAAGGAGGAGTGGAATATCTTCCTTTTAATATTGTTTGAGATTTTCCTTGGGGCATCATTTATGTTTCATCTTTCTTTTCGGACTGTTTGGCCAAATTTACTTGGATTCATGTTTGGACTCTTGTTTGGATTCTTGTTTGTGACTCTCCACGTTACGAGATAAGCATTACCATATTTAAATTTGGGTTCAAAACACCCATAAAGTTATTAATATTCCTATCGTAACCCAAAATGAATAAATTTAAACAGTACATCACCATATGTACAAAATAAACCAAATAATCTTACTACAGAGTGCCATAACTATGATAGTACGTCGGTCTTTCCTGCGAAAATCGTGCCATGCATTCTTAATCGTGTGCCAATATATTTACATATTCTCAAATATCTCTTCACTATGCCAATATTAAGTCAAAGTAAACCGTACTTCATATTAGCGTTAATGCGCTGACCTTCCAATATGAAAATGTGCGAGACTCCATTCTATTCCTGAATATATATATATTACGTAACGTATAACAAACACGTAACCTATCAATATCTTCCGCTGAAAGTTACTACGAGACACATTCTGCTTAACTCGAGACGTACATTCAACTTAACATGGCCTAAATCCTTCACTTGCAGTGCTAATCCAAATATAAATGTAATACGTAACACAGGAATTCGCAATTCAACCATCTATCCCATTTTTAAGCAACGAACAGAAACATATCTCCTCACTCAAATTACAACTTGCCACAATATCATTCCTTTTCCTTCATATAAATATATACCTCCATATTTAAAAAATATCTTCATTCAATTCCACTTAAATAACCTCTGTGTTACGGTAGCATTACTTAATAACCTGATTATTCTCCCATACACTGCAACTTCGTAATATTTCCAACATCTCCGCACAATACAATTATCGGACTACACATATTGACCTGAAGTTTTAGGTTACGTCTCGTATCTTGTCTGCTTTTTCTACAATCTCTACTGGTTAAACATTTCACGGTCTACACGTATTGATTGGCACTAAACATGCACAAATACTCAATCAGATCTAGTTTCCATTAACCTTAAAATTATCACATTGGCACCACGGTTATATAGCATAAACTGGCACATTTCATCGGCTAATAATTGGCATTTATATTCATATATCCTTTCATTGGCACTACAACTCTTACTTCTAGCACTCCTGTACATATATAAATATTTTTCATCAATTGATTTCAAATTTATTACGATGCAATTCATAATACTTATCTCGTAACGGGATTTTGCTGCTGGATCTCTCCTGGACTACGGCATCTTGGAGTAGGCAGCCCCTGCGATCCAAAGATTACGTCATCTGCGGCTCCGGCTCGGGATCTTGGCTTGAGCTATTAAGTCTTGAGCGACCATTTCCATCTGTTTAAGCTGAGTCCATCTTGTCACCAGTTCTCATGCAATCATAAAAGAACAAATATTTAGTAGAACTCATAGTGTACTGGTGAATAGTAGGCTACTCAATGCGTAATATTTGTTTTCAGAAACTCGTATTGCTCGAGAATATTCTTTTCTTTTAAATTTAGAGATTTCTCTAATTCGGCCTACTTCTTGCTATTCCTTTCGCTTAAACAGATATTGTCTCCCTCCTGGAAACAATAAATTACGCCTTCCTTAGCAAGGATTTGCCGTTATAATACTACTTTCGGCAATGTATAACTTGGCTGAAGTTTCCTTTCGTTTCTGAGTTTAGGTGTTACAGTAACGAATATTTCCTTCAAATCTACGCCTTTTCTGCCGATATTTTTGTAGCTGTAATCTTCACTGCTGTTTATCTATTAATTCTTTAGTAATTAATGATGCGTTGATCCTTTTATATCCTTCCGTATGTCGTGCTGCTTCTCTTCAATTCGTAACTCTCTCCTCTCAAGGTAGTCAAGAATCGGTTTCTTTCAATTTTTTTTTTAGCCCATCATTATTTAATTCTTGAGATTCTTTTTCCTTGCAGCCGGCCGATATCGATTGACTAGATCTCTACTCTGTGTACTTGCACCTGAAGCTATTGTGCGCCATATTTGTCCACTGTTTCCATGACATTTAGCTAATGTAACGTAATGGTACAGTATATTTACTGGCACTTTCTGCGGGACGAAATTCCAGCACCTCGGCACCATTGGCTTTCCGTCACATCCATACAGATAGGCCTTATGGCGACGATGGGATAGGAAAGGGGTAGGAGTGGGAAGGAAGCGGCCGTGACCTTAATTAAAGTACAGCCTCAGCATCTGCCTGGTATAAAAATGGGAAACCACGAAAAACCATCTTCAGGGCTACCGACAGTGGGATTCGAACCCACTATCTCCCGAATGTAGCTCACAGCTGCGCGCCCATAACCGTACGACCAACTCGCTTGCTTCTTCTTCTTCTTATTCTTCTTCTTATTATCATTATTATTAGAAAAGGAAATTTGAAAAGGATGATAAGGACGGTCTCAATGCACGCCAATAATCATGGAACACCAGTAAAGACCACTGTGGAACAGGACAGGACAATTGTGGAAGCCGGCAGTAAGTAATAATTCAGCTGACGCGTTTGCAATAAATGTCAATCTGGCCGTGTGTCCGATGACAGTCTGCCAGCGTCCGTATGCTGCTGATATGGGCTACACCATCTCAGGCCCACCAGAGAGGACGCCTTTACGGTGAAGTGTAGGGAATCGCGCTTGGCGTTCTGCCTCCTATGCTGCCAGAGATCCAGAAATTCTTGGAGTCAGTAAATGCAAGCGATTCCTCTTCGGATGAGAATGCAAGAATATCGTTGTGTAGACAGGAGAACATATCGAAGCCTAAGAAGCAATACCCCGTATCTCACAATGCTCTTCCTGTCCATTATATTCCTTAAGACTTGTCACGCCTCCCAGCGTCGTATTGATTTGCAGTCCATCAGAACAAATCTCCATTGTGTTCATTTTGCTATGCCTGTGTATAAATCCATAGGAAAATTAACATGATGATAATTGTTGTGATGGATTGCATATCCACAAGTGGCTGGGAGGAAAATAATGAATGGGAAGAGCATTGTGAGATGCGAGGTATTGCTTCTTAGGCGGCGATATGCTGCTTCTCAGAATACGTTGTCGCCACGACTCAGAATGGAAGGACAAGCTTGATCTTTTGGGAGTAGTTGAGCGCCGGTGGAGGGAATTCGTTCCGTTCTCGTCCACCCCTCACGCCGAGGGTTATACGTCGGTCCTAGAAGAATGTATGCTGCCAATCGTACGAGCCCTATACCCAGCGGAAGAGATGCCTTCCATTAATTTCGAGTAAGGTAACAGTAGCGGGAGCACATCGCTCCCTAACAGGACTTGGATCTGAGAGCATCCGGAACTCAGTGGCATCAAGCACGTCTGGACGTTGATGGTTCAGAATTGGGAGTCGTGTCAGGAATGCGCCATTGAAGCTCCCTTCAATCTCTTTCATGAAGTATGAGAGGGAATCAGAAAACGCCACCTATTTGTCGCCCTCTGGTCTTTTCCATCCCCCAAGGAATAAAAGTCTGGAAAACAGGGGATAGTAGTCGTCTTATTAACGAAGACAAGGAATGTTTTTCCTATTTCCCCTCTTGTTTGTTCATTCATTTATTACTTGAGAGCTAGGCTGAGTAGCTCATACGGTAGGCCGCTGGTCTTCTGAGCTCAAGTTGGTGGGTTCGATCCGGATTCAGAACAGTTGTATTTTAAGGTGCTCAATTACGTCAGCCTTGAGTAGATAGGTCTACAGGTACATAAAGAAACTTCTGATGGACAAACTCCTGGCACCTTGGCGTGTCCTAAAACCATATAAATATTTCGTGGGACGTAGAGCCAATATTATTAATAATAATATTATCTTAGTCATCATCATCATCATCGACATCATCCTAATTCGAGAAACTCAGCTTGACGGAGAACAAGGTGTTTCTAATTAATATTTTCGTTTTGATTCCAATAAGCTATCCGATTTTTGTTTCAGCAAAAATGTGTGTTTATACACATTCTTTCCATGCAATTAAGTAAGAAGAATCTTCCGTTTTCTCAAAGAGTTCCCATTGCTAATTTTTATCACAACAATCCATAAATAAAACATTTTTATCGCAAATATTCCCATTAAAATTTTTCTACGGTATCATTCGAATTTAATGCGAAAAGAAATCCCTTTCGAAATAATTGCGGAGCTGTATGTCAGTTTGGTATATACTACTTGTTATATCTTTATCTGAGATAGCAATGTTTGTTTCTCGATAGTTTATTTGACTTGGCTGTGAAGTATTATAGCTGATCCTTTTTCCTTAAAACCAGGATGGCACTTTAATCAGCTAATATAATAAGGCGAGAATGCTGGATAAAGGCAGACCTTCAATGAACAGTTCTCTGATGAAACGGTTATACCACAAAATACCTAAATTACTCTCGTATTTTAAGTAAATTTTAATTAACTCGGAATATGGATTTAAAATGTTCGTCTCTTGATTGCGGTTAGGTTCACTGACTCGGGGACTGAGTGTTTGTGTTTTTCCAATACAATCCTCTTCATATATACACAACGCACCACACTACCAACCACCGCAGAAACACGCAGTAATGAATCTATCGTTCCTCACAATGTTTGCATCAGGAAGTGCATCCGGCCGTAAAACAGTACCACATTTGAGACAGAGTTCACGCCCAGACCCCATCAGAAAGTAGAAAAACTGATAGAATAAGTTACTAGGAAATTAGTGAAAAAGAAAGACCAAGAAGGAAGATCATAAGAGACGTGGAGCAGATCACTGCAGGCAATATCTAGGAGAAATCAACTGGAATGCTGGGAGGGAATACAAATGGTTGCGATGACAAGAAAATGATCATACTGAGTTTTAAAACAGATTCATCACCATTTACTGTAATACATAGGTGCGCATTGAGTGAGCCCAGGTCCTTGAGGTAACGGCATGAGCGTGGGCAGAGCCGAGAGCAGCTGACTTATAAAAGTTTGTGCTGTAAAGACTAGATGGCGATATGAGAAGTCAAGGCGCAAGCAGGGCCACAGCAATGAACCTGGCTGAGTATATTATTTTTACGTAATACGATCGTACTGTTCGCTTGTCGTTCTTTCTTTATGCTGTATTCCTAAATAACCATTTATGTTGATCTGTAGTATTCCTCTGAGTCAGGTAGTAGTCAAAGAGATTTTATTCATCACATATTAAAATAATTAATTTTGTTTCCCACGAATAAGCTAATGAAATGATTTGCATAATCAAACGTACTCACTTAGAACAAGGCGCTTGTATACAGAATAAATTACTTTGTTTCCTCACCATAATCTAATGCACTGAATAGGCACAGTGACACTGTTCTTCTTTTTTTACAATTTGCTTTACGTCACTACGACACGACGACGGGATAGGAAAGGGCTATGAGTGGGAAGGAAGCTGCTGTGGCCTTATTAAGATACAACCCCAGCATTAGCGTAAAGTGAAAATGTGAAACCACGGAAAATTATCTTCAGGGCTGTCGACAGTGGAGTTTCTACCCACTATCTCCCTGATGCAAGCTCACAGCTGCGAGCTCCTAACCGCACGGCCAACTCACCCGGTAAGTAACACTGTTAAAGTGTTTCGATACGCACCCCTTCACTAGTTGAAACTGCAAGCCGTTCAAGTAGCTGCTAGGCTGTAGCTTCCGTCAGAGCGCATACTGTGCTCCTTTACGTGCCTGATCTGCAGCGCTGATCATTGAAACAAATTGTCCCCACCATTGACCTATTACATAAGCTGCCTCTGTGGATCCGTGGTAGAGTGTCAGCCTCCGGATCCCAAGATAGCGGGTTCAAACCCGGCAGAGGTAATCGGATTTTTGAAGGGCGGAAAAAAGTCCATTCGACACTCCATGTCGTACGATGTCGGCATGTAAAAGATCTCTGGTGCTACATTTGGTATTTACCCGACAAAATTAATTAAATCTCAGCCATAGCCGCCCAAGAGAGATCCGGTTTACTCTAGGTCCGCTAGATGGCAGACAGAGTAAACCGGAACGTCGAAATAGACGAGCAGACAGCCAGATGGCGTCAAATCGAAATGTCTGCAAACGGTAGCTTAGGCCATACGATTATTATTATTATTACCTATTACATGTTTTCGAATCACTTATCTCAACTAAGAATTCAGCTTAGGTATTTTATGGTAAGATAAGCAATGGCGTATGGGCTCCGGAGAGGCATGGTGCAGGTCTTTTTCTAGTAGACGGGCTTTTAGGCAACCTATGGTAAGATAACCTCATTGAACAATCAATGAACTATAGATAGTTTCATGACGTTCTAACAACAGCTGTCGGAAAGGCATCTTAGTTTAACTTAGAAATTCATGATATATTTTAAGGGTGTTAATTGAAACGCGTGCTTGATACAAAACTAATAGATCGTGGGTATTTTTGCGTCTCGTAAATAACAATAATCTAGAGTCAACTGTTTCGTAATTATCTACATCAACTTTCAACATACCAAACTAAAATTCTCTAATTGGTACATGGTCACAATCTTCAACATCCTCCCCACCCTGGTCGGTCGATTTCTAAGGGAATGACCAGCTGCACTGGCCTTGTGACCATGGAGCGATCCGGGAGCTGAAGAATGACTTTTCGGATTCTGTCTTCTCGTCCTCGGCGCAGTTCACAAATTCGGCCTCGTTTCCTTACCAGTCTGGGCTTCAAGTCCTCTTGTAAAAGTACTACATCACCCATCCGTAGTGCGGTTTCTTTTTTGGTCGGCTTCACTTCGTGGTTACTCCTTAATTGAAGAAGGTAGTTCCTGTTCCAACCTTGCTCAAAGTGTAAAATTTGCTTTTGTTCCTGCCTGTACACCTCAGTCGAATCGTGGTTGTTGGAAGTATCTGGTGTACTTGAAAGAGATATCAGCCTTTCTCCTATGAGGAAGTGTGAAGGTGTGAGGATATCAGAGTTACTGTCATCTGCGGCAATGGGGCGCGAGTTTAGAGTGGCCTCGATACCCACTAAAATAGTATCTAGCCCTTCCTCGTCCACTTGAGGTCGTCTGAGTATCTTCCTTAGGCAGATCTTGGTGGACTCTACCATCCTTTGCCAGAAGTCTCCCTACCATGCGGCTCTTGGTACTATAAATTTCCATGTAACATGGTGGTGTGACAAGTGAGCTTGTACTCTTCAATCTTCTAACAATTTCTGAAGTTCGGGTATTTCTCTTGGAGGCGTGAAACGTTCGAGCATTGTCTGAATACATGGTGTTCGGAAGTCCACGTCTTCCTACGAAGTGCTGAAAGGCAAGTAGGAATTTATCAGTTGACAAGTCAATTATAAGCTCGAGATGAATGGCTCTCATCGTTGCGCAGGTAAACAACACGATGTAGCATCTCTCCTATGCAGCTCCAGCCTTCACGAAAAACGGGCCTGCAAAATCTATACCACAAACGGTGAATGGTCGTTGAAACTTAACATGGTCCATTGGCAAAGGAGCTTCTATCTGTTCACATCACTTGGCGTGTATTATCTTGCGGGGAATGCATGACCTTCTTGATTACTTGCCTAGCTTTCAAAATCTAGAATTCACGATGCAGTTCTGATAACACAGCACCAACTGCCATGTGATGAAGTCTTACGGGCGTTTCTTTTATCAGTAATTCGGTGAAATGATGAGAGCCATCAAGAAGTAGGGTGATTCGCTCACTCTTGGAAAGATCTGCAAACTGGAGCCTACCGCCAAGTCGAATCAGGTTGTCTCCTAGAAGTGGATGGAATCTTGCAATCCTGGATGTAGCCGGTACCAGTTCCTTTCGTGGCAGGGCAGCAAACTTCGTACAGAAACATTCCTCCTGAAGTCGCGTTTCCAGTATAGCCTTGCAGCTTGTAATTCTGCGGTTGTCAAATGCCTTGGATACTGCACACTTCTCCGTGTCACCTCCACGTAACGTAAAATCCAATAGGTGATATGTATTACCTTCCAATACGAACTGTATCGTAAAATATCTATCAGTGTTTCATTGGCACTGATTACAAGGACTTGAGGGGCTGCCTTCCTGGATTCGGTAGTGATATTTCCTGACAGGAGATTTTCCGTGGCGAAGAAGAGGGAGTCTTATTAAGCCATTGCATTCCATTCCACCAAAATGAAGAGGGATTTAGATCTGTCGCTAACATTCCACGCCTCAAAATGTCTGCGGAGTTGTCTTCACTGGGACACTATTGACATTGAACCGGCGACAGATAGTCTTCAATTCCTGTCACGCGGTTGCATACAAATGTCTTCCAGCAATTTGGGTCACTCTTTATCAAAGCGAGGGGCACCAGAGAGTCGGTCCACAGTGTAGCTCGTGGGCTGTTAAATCCTGTCGACTGGCAGAAATATTTCAAGAGGCGAGAACCTATCAAAGTGGCCAGATGTTCTAGTCGTGGAAGTGTAATCCTTTTGACTGGAGACAATCTGCTTTTACTGCAGGCCAAGTTACCGTTCTGGTGTACAACGCGGCTCCATATGCTCTCGCAGAAGCGTCACAAAATACATGTATATGCGTAGCGTTTGACATCTGTTTGCACATTCCATTTCCCCTCTGGACGTTTAAATATGACAGCTGTTTGATGCTCGGGATCCAAAGTTGCCATTTTAAGGCTATATCCTTGGTAAGAATCTCATCTCACTCTATGCCTCGACACCAAGTATCCTGGAAGATTAATTTTCCAGCAACTGGGATGAGTGATAATAACCCCAGTCGACCGTAAAATCGTGCTGTTCATTGTAAGAGGTGACGTTTCGTAGCAGGAATGTGAGCTAGCTTTTCAGTAATTTCCCAGTGAACGAAAAAGATGCAGTCCAATTCTGTGTTCCATCTGATACCTAATACTCCAGTTTCTTGTTTTATATCTCGTCTCTCAGACCGCTATGCACTCTTAAGTGTTTCTGAGTTCGTTGCCCATTTGTCCATTGGTAGTCGCATGTGCCCGAGCATAGAGCTTACTTCGTAATATAAGCTTATGACCCCATTGTCGTCCTGAGCACCAGCAACGAAGTAGTCCATAAATATGCTCTGACCTAAGAGTTCTGCTGCAGTGAGGTATGTGTTACTTCACCTTGAAGCCAGTTCACGTAGAGTAGCAGATAGATCGAATGGACTGCACGTGAGACCAAACGGTAGACACGTGAAACTGCACGTGACAATTTAATCTGTTGTTTGCCAGTTATCATCTTCCCTCTTCTGGAAGTGATACCAGAAAAGCTGGGTAAGTCTCCGTCTTTCCCATCTAGGTACAGTTGCAAAAAGGATTGGGTTATATCCCCGACTATTGCTTTTCGATAAGTACGAAATCGGATTAGCATTGACAGAACTTCAGGAAGGAGGTTTGGTCCTGCTTCCAGAGCGTCGTTACGGTATGGCAAGTCTCATGTGACGAAGCGTCGAAAACAATCCTCCATTTCATTGCTCCATTCCTCTATTTCTTAACAGCATGGTGTGGCAGGTAGAAAACATCGCTTAGATTGTCTTCTGCAGCAGTCATTTCAACACGTCCCTTCTCAAAAATGTCAGTTATTTGTGAATAGTACATTTCTGGAAACTCAGCATTGTCACGAAGTTTCCTTTCAAATAATCTAAAGTGATTCTTGACGTTGACGCGTTGTTATTGCAAGATAACTTCCTCTTTTCTGGGTAGAGAAACTAATCTCCACCCATATTTCATACGAAATGAAGCGTGAAACTGTTGAAGAATGGTAGCGTCCTTCCTAGAAAGTGTTCTATCTTGCTGATCTGTTATTCCCATGGTCTCTAATTCCCAGAATTGTCACATGCTGTCGTCTTTAGGCCCAAATTTTTGACTTGTGTAAACACGATTTATAGCGACTTGATGGACTGTGATTCCTGACTTGTTTCCGCTAAGAACCCAACCCAAGTTAGAGGGGAGAAGTACTATGGACTCAGAAAGGCGTATTGGTTGGCCATCTCGGATCATCTTCCAGTAGTGATCATCACCTATGAGAAGTTCAATAGTGAAGTCGCTTTCATTGTCCTTGGGGTCTGCTAATTGCAACGTTCGGGGGCATGATAAGGAAGAGACATCGTGTGGAACGGCACGATGAGGGGGAATACTTGTTTTCGCTCTCGTAATCTGTTATCGTTATATTCATTTTCGACCACACGCCACTGATGTTAAACTGGACAACCCTACGTGTTGTAGCCGCTCAAATTCCGTAACAGACGGTTTCCTTTTTTCGACAACAGTAAGCTTGAACTGATCCACGAGGATTGTTCCGATAAAACTGGACTGACTTCCAGCACCTAAAATACATCGTGTAAGTTATGTCAGTCCAGTCAGGCCAGTTATCCAAACCCGAGCAGTATGAAGATACGTGAAGTTGAGGGGAGTGTTTACAAAAATCTTGCCCACCGCTACAGCTTCTTCCTGGTATCCTCCACAAATTGACACGTGGTGTGTCTTCTTGCATTTGGAGCACGACACCTTATTCTTCTTCGCACTGTTTTTAGAGTGATGGCTTCGTCTAAGACATAGGAAGCATCTGTTCGCTTTCTTCAGTTTTTCAACTCTCTCCTGATTGTTCATTATTCCTTGACAATCTTGACCCTAGTGACCTGGATTCTCACAGAAAACGCAACACGTTTCTGTGCCTCGTTTTATATTCTTTCTCTTTGGCTTGTTAGGTCTGGTGTTAACATGAAAATCCGCTGCCGTCGGAGAATAAGTAGGCACACTCCACTTCTTCATTCAAAAACTGCATTAGACGCGAGATACTGCTTTCTGGTCTTTCTAACCTCTTGGCGTTAAGCAGCCATCGGCGACAAAGATCGTCAGGAAATGCGCGAAGAATTTTAGGGGCTAACAGTTTTCCATATACGTCTACATCTTCACCTAGTGCTGTCAGCGCTTGAATCCGTCAGTGGCACTCAATATGCGTGGCATTGAGAATCTCGGGACTGTAAGAATGTGCAGGTTGCAGATGCTCCAAAAAATCCAGATGGGGTTGAATAATTCTATTTTTATCCCCATAACGGGACTCCAGAATCTTCTTCATCTGTTCGTAAGTATCGGCCGTTACTGATATTCCATCCATCAGATGTTTGGGTTCACCGTCGAGGTATCTCTAAAGGAATACGTGTTTGATTATCACCGATACCGCTGAGCCTGAAATTGGTCCCGGAACCGTGGCCATCATTCTATGTCACCTGAAAAAGTCTCTATTCAAATGGAAGGAAGCTTGTCTTTGGGAGTAGCTATGGGTGACATTTTAGTAGCTGGGGAAGCATGTGCGTCTTCTAAATTCTTGGTCTTTATAAGTTTATTAGCCTTCCGCATTGCACGTTTAGCACTGTCTATGTAATTTTCACAGACTTGTACAGTATATCCTCGTCATAGTCGTCGTTCTCAATCAGATCGTGCATAACACCATCTATATTAATTAATCTATCAAAGGTGTCTTGAAGGCGTTCCAAGCAGTGTTCTATATCGTTCAGCGGCGCAGTATCGCTGAAATCATTTATCTAGTTAAACGTGTAATGTTGGAACTCTGAGTAGTGCGTAGTTGAAAGTAAGGAAAACTGTGGAAATTTTTATGGAAATAATAAAGGAATTTGATCTTTGGGGTAGTAGTGGACGTACAGGCTGTCTAGGAGTGTATAGAAAGAGAAATTATTCCCGAAATATTAATGCAAGTGAATTAATATACACTGACTGACAGAGCAAATGCAACACCAAGAAGGAGTGGTCAGAACTTTATGCCAATTGCAGGGTAGACTGACGTCACTGAGGTATGCTCATGATGTGAAATGCGCCGCTGTGCTGCGCACGTAGCGAACGATAAATGTGACACGGCGTTGGCGAATGGCCCACTTCGTACCGTGATTTCTCAGCCGACGGTCATTGTAGAACGTGTTGTCGTGTGCCACAGGACACGTGTATAGCTAAGAATGCCAGGCCGCCGTCAACGGAGGCATTTCCAGCAGACAGACGACTTTATGAGGGGTATGGTGATCGGGCTGAGAAGGGCAGGTTGGTCGCTTCGTCAAATCGCAGCCGATACCCATAGGGATGTGCCCACGGTGCAGCGCCTGTGGCGAAGATGGTTGGCGACGGGACATGTGGCACGTGCGAGGGGTCCAGGCGCAGCCCGAGTGACGTCAGCACGCGAGGATCGGCGCATCCGCCGCCAAGCGGTGGCAGCCCCGCACGCCACGTCAACCGCCATTCTTCAGCATGTGCAATATCGACCAGAACAATTTCCCGTCGATTGGTTGAAGGAGGCCTGCACTCCCGGCGTCCGCTCAGAAGACTACCATTGACTCCACAGCATAGACGTGCACGCCTGGCATGGTGCCGGGCTAGAGCGACTTGGATGAGGGAATGGCGGAACGTCGTGTTCTCCGATGAGTCACGCTTCTGTTCTGTCAGTGATAGTCACCGCGGACGAGTGTGGCGCCGGCGTGGAGAAAGGTCAAATCCGGCAGTAACTATGGAGCGCCCTACCGCTATACAACGCGGCATCATGGTTTGGGGCGCTATTGCGTATGATTCCACGTCACCTCTAGTGCGTATTCAAGGCACGTTAAATGCCCACCGCTACGTGCAGCATGTGCTGCGGCCGGTGGCACTCCCGTACCTTCAAGGGCTGCCCAATGCTCTGTTTCAGCAGGATAATGCCCGCCCACACACTGCTCGCATCTCCCAACAGGCTCTACGAGGTGTACAGATGCTTCCGTGGCCAGCGTACTCTCCGGATCTCTCACCAATCGAACACGTGTGGGATCTCATTGGACGCCGTTTGCAAACTCTGCCCCAGCCTCGTACGGACGACCAACTGTGGCAAATGGTTGACAGAGAATGGAGAACCATCCCTCAGGACACCATCCGCACTCTTATTGACTCTGTACCTCGACGTGTTTCTGCGTGCATCGCCGCTCGCGGTGGTCCTACATCCTACTGAGTCGATGCCGTGCGCATTGTGTAACCTGCATATCGGTTTGAAATAAACATCAATTATTCTTCCGTGCCGACTCTGTTTTTTCCCCAACTTTCATCCCTTTCGAACCACTCCTCCTTGGTGTTGCATTTGCTCTGTCAGTCAGTGTACCTACGAGTATTATTAAAACGGTGATGAACAAGGTTTGGTATGTAATAGTGTATCACAATAATATATCATGCTGCCAAACAAATTCGAATAATATCAGAAAGAAGAATTTGGTAAAAGGTGAATATATAGCTACAGGAGGAACAACTCTATTGCAGAAGAGAGGATTAATATTGGATGTTAATTTTATTATAACTCTAGCTAATATGACGTCTTAGTGCAATGTCCACTTCTTTGAACAGTGACATCTATTTTTGACAATCGGCAATCGGCAGCGTAGCCATGTTATTACGTGTATCAAGTCAACGCTTCTTTTGTGCTCCTCGTGGTTGGTGACAAGTTCCGGGGTTCAGATCGAGTGCGTTCCTTGAACCCAAATTGCTGTCGTTGCGCAATACATGGACGTTCCTTCGTAATCGAGTTCTACACAGTCTGATAGCGACTGGTGCTACGCCAAACGTCTTGCGAACTTAACGCGATTAAGCCTGTTGAATCCTAGTGATTATCGAATAATTTTCATAACCACTGGTTTGTGTTCTTTGTTTCGGATATGAGAAAGATATAAAAATGTAAACATGTCATTTACAGATTAAGAACAGAACTATTATAGTGTAACAGGAGTGAATTTTGAGAAATTATAGTTGAGAAAACGAGCAAAAATAGTGTAGAAGCAGTGCATAATAAATAATGTAGTTGTGCGAAGACGTAACTGGGCGGAAGAATGTGACTGCAAATTGAAACCAAACTAAGACGGAGAAATCCTTCACGGTTTACAGCCGGGTGGTTTTTAAACAAATCGTAAGTTTCTGCGATTGACCGAGAGAAGACACTTGGTTTTGTCACGTGGTGTCGTGGTAATCCAGTCGTTGTCCAGTTGGTTAACTTACACAGAACTTGACACGGGTGGACAAATGGACGTAGTACTTACAGATTTCGCAAAAGCATTCGATAAAATTAATCACGATGCCCTGATAAGTAAGTTAAACATGTTCGGTTTCTCGAAACAACTGTTGCATTTTTTTTTCAGTTCCTATCTGGGTGATAGGAAGCAGTTCGTTTCTTTCCAGAGACATTCTTCTCGGAAATACCCTGTAAATTCAGGAATAATTCAAGGGTAAAATTTAGGCCCTTTAGTTTTTCTCGCATTCATCAATGACTTGCCTGAACAAGTGAAATATTCCAGCTGTCTGCTATACGCAGACGATTTCAAAGTGTTCAAAACCATTGAAAACATGAACGACTGTAAACAGCTTCAGCTAGACTTGAAAAGTGTATTGGAGTGGGCGACTGAAAATAAACTGTACTTAAATATAGAAAAATGTGTATCGATGTCGTTCACCAGAAGAAAAACTCCCGTCCACTGCACTTACAAGCTAGGTGACAGTGATTTACGATCGGTTTGCGAGATGAAAGACCTCGTAATTTTATTCGACCGCGAGCTTACATTCAATTCGCATATACTGAAAGTGGTAGCTGAATCGTACAAGACCCTAGGATTCATTATCAGGAATATAAAACCCTTCAAAAACACACAAACTTGCATTAATCTGTTCAATAGCATAGTAAGACCAAAAGTAGAATATGCCAGCATCGTTTGGAGCCTTAGGTGTCAATCATATGTCTATCAGATTGAAAAATTACAAAAAAAGATTTTTAAAATACTTACAATATAAAAAAAACTCGCTGGTATCCCCGTATGGTACCCTATAGTGATTTCCATGTACCTCGCTTCAATTCCAGAAATAACATAACAATTTTAAATGAAAAAACCAAGACGTGTGTTCATGATAACTCGCCGGTAAACAAGATCTGTACTATCTTCAACAGTGCCATTCAGAAAAATAATGGCCTTGACTTCAGTCTGCCATTGCGTGAGTTTTTAACTGAACTTCATCCCGCAATTGTATGAAGTCCTAAAAATAGGAGAAATTGTAAGGTGAAGTCCTATAATATTGTGTTCGTACGTGTATTGCTTCATTTATTTTGTCATTTTACTTTGTCGTGTGTAGTTCCATCATATTGACATGAGTTTCTTTAGTTTTAAGAAAAATAGTTTAATATTTTATATCAATATTATAGGAGATTAGATAAAATTGTAGAATTTAGTTTAGATATAAGTTTTTAGAAAGATAGAATGATAGCACGACTTGTGCATTGTTTTTTTTTAGGAAATTGTAGGCGGTAAGATCGGTACGGGTAGACCAAGTTATGAATATGATAAGCAAGTTAGAAGAGACATAGGATGCAGCAGTTACATAGAACTTAATAGGTTAGCACAGGCTAGATTTGCAAGGACAGCTGAATAAAACCAGGTCTATGGATTGATGACTCAAACAACAACAAAGGTCCTTGATGCTTTTATGTGTTATTTATTTTTTGCCGATAAGGTAAGAAGTATAAGAAACTACTCCAACGTTTATCTAGTGTGGAAATGGAAACGGGTGGAATACCATCTTCAGAGCAGCCAACGGTGGATCGCAATCCTAATTACGATTTCATCAACACGTTAGACAATCGTAGGACCGTTATAAACAATGCCAGACAGGGAAGGGTGCTGTAAGGACGCAGTTAGATACCGATTGCCACCTTTCATCTTTTAATGGCTTATTTTGGTGTTCAGAGCTTCAGTACTGTTTGTTTTGATGCATACGCTCTCTCTATATAGAATCCTAGTAAGTCACTCAAAAGTTTATTGGAATGTAGGTGGTAAAGTAAATATACTTGCCACTAATGTCCATAAAACTCTTCTTTTCAGCCAGAAGGCTACAAACCTTAACACGTAAAATAACGTTTGGACACTCGATTTTATGCTGCAGAATCGTATACTTCCTAAGTTGGCAGCTTGATGTCTAAAGAATGTTCTAATATCTCAATGTAGAGAGATGTAATATATCTAACAATGTTAAAATAATGATGTACGATATGCGAGAATTGTTATAACTCCAGAAGCGATCTTCAAAATAAATTATACCATCAACTATTTTCTTAAAAGCGAGGGCTTTCACTAGGTGGTATTTTTAAGTGTGCTTGGAATCTAGAATGCAGCCTCGAGAACGGGCGATCCCTTTTAATTAGAGAGTGGAAAAGGGAAAAGAATTCTATGCAGTTTTTAATATAAGATCCTCTCGACGGCGGAATGGAAATTAAAGACGGAACGTTCTAAATCACCTGTGTGTTTCATTTAAGCTACTGAAGGGATGGTGATATTTATTATAGAAGGAAGCAATTTGACATTACAGCCCTAGGTGAGCAAACAATGGCAAGTATGATAGTAACTGTGTAATGTTTATGTTACAGCTTTTGAACCTGATGTATGAGGTGATTATTTTGTACATTGCCACCATTCTGAAATAAAGATAGGTATATTTCTAAATTATAGATATTGTATGAATGACGATATGACATTAAGGGGAATTATCCCCCGTCTTATTCATATACTCCTTCTTTCTTTCTTCTTATCAGTATAAGATGTTGACTATCACAGTGGCTATGCGGCCTTTATTCTTAGCTCTGTAGAATAATTCAGTAGAACGTTGAATGAACCATTTTCTCAAACCTGCAATCGAAGAGACGTTTCCTACACCTTATCCTATTTTATCATCAGCTTTTCCTTATATGACGTGAAAAGAATGGTACTTCAGCTTGTTTCACAATATGGGGATCAATACCATAAGTTCTGTTTGTCAACCGATACTTTGGATGATTTCCTCTCTAGTAATATGGCACGTTCAAGACATTCGAAGATTCTACATTTTGGAAGATTGAATATTTCTCTTTCTCTTTCTCTTTCTCTTTCTCTTTCTCTTTCTCTTTCTCTTTATCTATCTGTTTATTTTTTCCGACATTGCCTAAATGTAATGCCATACAAGAGATTAAAAGAGCTTTAAGCATTCCAAAATACACTTTTCCAAGTCCAGGTACAGTTCTCGATAGCCAATTAAGGAGAATGTGTATTTCCAGGAATGCATGGACTGTAGTGTTTATGACTGTTGTTTACGAGCACAGCAACAAAATTACTGGACCTTATTAACAGTAATCCAAACATGAATTTTTCCGATCCCCCGAAGAATGTAGGGCATTGCCTAAAGAATAGGGAGAAATATTAGATAGGGGTGTAAAGGTCTCAGAAATATAATGCAGTCGTTGGCGAAATAAAGCAAGTGTTGACCGAAGAAGTTCAAGTGGGAAATATTACAGAAAGAAACTACTCAATACTAAATGGAAGTACAGCAATGTGACACTCAGCTAAGGGGCAGTGGTGCTACATCCAATTAATAACACCTATAAGGACTCGCGCAACTTGAACTGTGGATATATTGGTTTGTATGCTAATACACAAAGAAAGAATTTGTCGGTTCATTTGTCTTTTCAGTCCTTCTCTATGTTCTGAATTGTGGACTATGAAGACTGAAGACAAAAGCTCCATCTCTGTTTTCTAGAAGTGGCACTAGTGGTGGATTTTGCGAAAACCATGGACAGCCTGGAGAACAAATAATTCCAACATCCGGGAGAAACGCAAGTAGAAAGTCAAATTATGAGAAGGAAAGTGGACAGCAGTAGAAGAATGAATTACCTTAGCATAAAATGTTACGAGGACGAGGCGCAAATATATAGGTCGATCACATTCGTGACATTACCAGATTCCCATTGAAAATTACTGCAGGTCGTCAGGAGTCTTATCAACTCATCAAAGTTCCAGCAAAGCCCTTGGGTCACGATTCTCAGACATGATTGGAACGGCTAAAGAGATATTTAAGGCTGAAATTAATGTACTGTTATCAACCGGAAAACGCTGGCACTTAACTAGGACATTCGGATTAACAGTAAGTCTAATACACAATTTAGATGTAATGACTTATTCCAATAAATACACGTTTAGTTGATACATTTAATTAACAATGACTGGCGCAGAATGGCAAATGACTCTGCTTTAAATATTGTGTTCACGTTTAAACATGGATATTTAGGGAAAATATCATCTTGTCTTCAGAATTTGTATATGCATTCCATCATTTGTCAATTGTATAACAATCGATATAAGTTACAATAAATATAAAAATGAACGAATCCAAAATTCCGTGAAATATCGTGTGCGAATTCATGGTAATCATGTACAAGTTCATGAAAATTTCCTGGTTTATTCAAATAATTAAATTATTTCTCTTTCCTCTATTCTAGTTTATTGAATTACAAACAAGTACATCAAATTATCACTCACCAAAAGAAGCAAAAAACACGAAGCTGTTGTACTTCAAGACATTAAGCATCTTTACATTTTTAAAAGTAAGTCTGCTTCTATTAGGAGATGGAATGTTTCTGTAGATGTTAAATCTTCTTTCAACATCCATAGAAACCAGTGGGGAAACCTTTGAATTCACTCGGAATGGCAACTCTACAAATATGGCGAATTTCTCAATGTCTGGATTTTACTGAAGACTAGACTCAACTATGTCTTTGTCAAAGCCATCTAACTGCTCCCTTACGGAAGTAAAAGTATCCCATTGTTTTTCATTTTCCAGACCTTGTTCTTCTAATCGTTTAATAACTGCAGTCAGGTAATTCTAACTATGGACACAATGTAGTTCTGTCTGCAAATTATACATTTTTTTTCCGGTATCAGAAGTTGCTGTGCCTTGGAAATTGCACCTGTGTCGGCTGGATCAAAAAAAAAAAAAAGCACAAACTCTCTCACACAACACAGCAGCACACTCAATCCACGATACCCAGCGAGTAACGACCGGGAAATTTGGAAGGGGCAGGCCAGTGGTTTCCTGTAGGCAACTACACGACTCGGAGCTTTTAGTAGAATCTTCTTCAGGGCAGAGATCAATTGACTTGCGATGTCGTATTCGTTCCTTATGGATTCAAAAACCCTGTGAAGGGCATGAACCAAGCATGTTACATGCTTCAACTGATTAACAGCTGAAACCATGTTTGGAGCTCTGTCCGTAACTACAAGAAGAAGTTTTTCAAATTCGATACCAGTAGGCCAGAGTTTTTGGCAGAAGGCCATAATTGATTGCATTGCTGTATTGCCATTGGCTCTCTGCAGCTCATACATTTTTAACAACATGGGCTTAACGTTCTCCCCTGCTAAGGGAAAAAATTAAATGTTCAGAACATATCGTTCTTTTGAGTCTATGGTTTCATCCACAATGATTCCCTCATCGCAATCAGACACTTTCTCCTTGATTCTTTCTGTGGTTTCTTGGTAAACAGGCTCCATGTAGTTTTTTCTTAATGTACACTCATCGGGCATTGACATTTTTGTGTTATTTTTCAAGAAATCTCTCCAAGGGTGGATGGTTCACCTAATTCAGTGGAATTCCTGCTTGTGTATGAGCTGCATACAAATCAATGTTTAATTCCCTCAAAGTTTGGCTTTTTGAAGAACTCTGTTGAAACGCATTTCGTAATAGAGGTTGCCGCGATTGGTTTGCTTGAAGAGTCTTATTAATTTGATGCTTAGAGCTGGAAATATGTTGTTTGATGCGATCTCGCTGGTGTGTTTTATCTAACAAAAATATTGAATTACAAATAGTACATCGTATAACAGTTTCATCAGTGCCTATGACATCTTATTTGAATTCCTGAGTCAGAGCTATAAATCGGGCACTGGAAAACTTTGGCGTGGTAAAATTTTGTAGTACACTCGTTTAGTAATGTAATAAAGTGCTAACACCAGTTCACTTGCTAACTCAATACGACTACGCACAAATCACTCTTGTGCCCACTAGCTCACTTGCTGTCCGTACCCTTTTGTAACACCATGACCGTTATCAGTATGTTCTCATTCGTGCTGGAACTGCAGTCTCAGTAATTTCTAGTAGCTTCGAGCAGTATCCAGTCTCAATTCTCGGTTGCCGACATCTCTGCGTCAGCCTCCGCCTCCGTGCGAACAGATGACGTCTCTCACAGTAACAAATTAACATTCACGAACAGCAAGCTACTGATTCTGGTAGGATAGAATCACTCATTGTCAATTGCATTATTGCGGGCTACATTATTGCGGGAAAGCGAGAGAAAGAGGTTTTGTCGAACACACAATTATTTTCCATTGTTGCAGGTGTGTTTTCAACTCCCGCGCGGTGTTTACTGAGAGAGGTAGGCTTAATATTCCCACGTACACAGCAAGCTGAAGAGACGTTAATTGAAAGATATATATTTTATATTAATTAGTAATCTTATGAAATTCATTGGAATTAAAAGAAAAGGGGGGGAAAGGGGGATTATGGGCATGGTTGGTGGAAAAAGGTCCCATAAGAGGGAAAAAGTGCGTGAAAAATGCCTCTTTTCGCAACTAGAAACAAAATTTCACACTGTGATATCGTTCCGAATAGCTTTAATTTAACGTAACAGGAAAGGTATGCACTAAATATCTTCACCCTAATAATATATAATTGTATGTTCAGTATTCAGCCCTAAGGCTGGTTGGATCCTCAACAGATCCACCATCAGCTGTCATAGGTGGCGTAGGCATCACTGAAGATGCATACTAGGGAAATGAGGAGTGAGGTAGTTTCCCGTTGCTTTCCTCGCCGAGCCAGAAATTGCTATTACATATCAGCCTGCCAAGCCCACTGAGATGCATGCACCAACCGACCCTATGAGCAACATTTTCACACCATTCATAGCAGGGACTGGCTGCAGAAGGAATGGCATTACTAGCATCGCTCATACCTCAGTCACTTTCGCATTGTCAAAGCCAAGTATAAGACAGAGACAGGTCAATGAAAGTAACAACATTACTCCAGCCCATACCAGAAGACATAGTGCACTGTAAACACTAGGTCCTGCCAACAAAGGCAAATATATTTGGGATAATAAATTAATTAAATTGTATTTTAGCTTTTTAATTTTTATTGATCTTCAACAAGAGTTAGTAATGTTAATCATATTATTATCAGTCCCATTATTATCTGATTGATATGGGAAAAATTAATCTCACATTTTAAAATGGGAAAAGAATTTAATCAGAAAAAGTTAAATTGGGAAAAGAAATTTATCACACAAACTTCAAATGTGGAAAGAAATGGATTCCAGAAATTTAATATGGGATGAGACATTGATCCCAGTAATTTAAAATGTGTAATGAAACTGATCCCAGAATTTTAAGATGGAAAAATGTTTGGCTATGAATCCATTGACTTCCAGGTAATGTCGATAGATCATTTTCACTTGAAAGAGCCCCTATTCCTCGCGATGTCTCATCACATGGCCCAGGTATACAAATTTCGTTTTTATTTGTTTTTACAACTTCTAGGCCTCTCCTTATTCTTCTCCATAATTTATAGTTGGATACGGTCAGTCCAAGAAAATTTCAAAATGCATTTTTACATAATGCACAGATTTGTTGGCGATGATGATGGTATCCAATTCTCCTTAAATGTTGAATTCGTTCCTGTATAAAGCCTTACAACTGACTGCACAATAATTTTCACATTGAGTTTCCTCAGTGCAAATTGGGCTATGTTACAGTATCTCTAGATGATAAAAACTACCGCAGTCACAGGCGGTCTCATTTTCTTGCCATACCAGTTCTCATCCTATTAAGCGTTCTCCACACTTTTCATGGTTGTCAGTCATCGGTTGGTGTCCCCTCTGTTGGCTTATTCCAGACCGATATTATCAACGTTTGCTACTATTACTGATTCCTGAATACGCTTGGTTTACCTGTTGCAGGCTTGATGTTGTTCATGAAATGCCTTGATCTGAGGCATTGTATTACGTCTGGTTGGCCGTGCGGAGGATAGCGATTGTCCAATTTCTCTTTTTCAGTTTCAGCTGCTACTTTCCTTCGATTACAGTACCGGTCAAATGTTTAGGACCAAATAAAGAAATCACGAAATGTCATCTAGAACCTAAAATTGTGCCACTAGACCTCTGTAATTTTCTTTCTGATATCTCACATCTAATAGGATATATGTCGCATGATTTCATTGAGTTAGTTCAAGTACTGTAGAAGTTATGAATTTTTAACTCTCGGAAGGTCACAACAAAAAATAAAAAATTGGTAATATAATGTACTGAATACTCTAATTGGTTGCAAGTATCACCAACAAGATTTTTCTGTAGACTTAGGAATAGGTGGGGGCCATTTTAGTATAAATATTTAAAAAAATGAAAATATGCGGCACCGGTTTTTTCCGTGTTTAATTTTTTTGACCCAGGACCAAAATTGTTGATTTTTCTTTGCCTTTTTCATGTATGGCCCAAGGTCTCAGTGTGAGCTATCGGCGTCAAACTTATCTGCCCTGATAGTTTCATTTGCACTCTGTCGATGGCATCCAAGAATACGTTTCTGATATCGATAGTTCACACTGAGACCTATGACAAGAACAAGGAAAACTGACTATTTTAGCACTGGTTTGAAAAAAAAATTAACCCACAAAAATGGGGGCCGCATTTTTTCGGAATTTTCATATTTATACTAAAATGACCCCTAACTATTGCTAAGTCTCTACAAGAATCTTGGTGGTGATACTTGAAACCAATTAGAGGATACAGTACATAATATTTCCAAAAATGTTGACTTTCTGATGTGACCTTATAACATTTAAAATTGTATAACTTATACAATACTTGGCGTAAATCATTGAAATCAGGCGATGTATATTATATTAGATGCAAGAGCTCAGGAAAAAAGATACAGAGGTCTAGTAGCAAAATAGTAGGTTCTAGATGGAACTTCATGATTTCTCAATGTGGTCCTAAACTTTTGACCGGTACTGTAGGACAGACGTCATCAAGTATTTGCTCTAGGGAGCCGATGTTACTTGCTCCGCTCGGGACGGGTGTTTGTCACGTGACAAGAGAGCAGCAGTCAGGCGGGTTGCATACCGTGGCCGTACTGGACTTGCCCCACTACGTCATGCACTTCCCCTACTTCTTCCCCTACTTGCCCGCTAAGGTGCTCTCGTTCCTCGAGAGCTGGGAGCAAACTGGCTCCGAAGGGATTTCGCTCTCGACTGACGATGGCTGGATTAGGTGATGTGGTAAACGCCTTGGACATTAGTTGGTCTGAGGCATCCAGGGGCGATACGACGCATTTTATTCAAAGCACTATCCTCTTTCTTCGAATTTGCCGATTTGGCCTATAGAGAACAAGCATATTCAGCTGGAGAGAAAGAGAGTGCTAAAGCTGTAGTTTGTTGGTACTTTACACTATATTAAAAACGTACTTTACCAGTAGACGCACCGAGCAAATGGCTGTGCGGCTTGGGTCACGTGGATGTCAGTTTGCGTTCGGGAAATAATGGGTTCGAATCCCACTGTCGGCAGCCCTGAAGATGATCTTCCGTGGTTTTTAATTTTCACACCAAGCAAATTTTTAGGCTGTACTTTGATTAACCACGTCGCTTCCTTCTAATTCCTAGCCATTTACTATTCCGTCGTCGCCATAATATCAATCTGTGTCGGTGCGACGAAAAGCAAATTGTAGAAAAGTTATAATTAGAATAGGCATAGTGGACTTGATGAAATATTAGTGTACAAATATACATTTCCTAGCAGACAAAGTAGGGGTCTCCATACTAAGTAAAATTAAGCAATTTGCTCAATTGTGCCGAACGTTGAAGGGCTAAAGGGCCCGGAAGGGTTTCATATTGTGAATCTTGGATAGATCTATCAAACTAAAATAACAAATTTCGATAATCACTTCCGGCCTAACTGCAGTTGAGGAAAATCAGCCTAAAAATCGCTTGTTTGCTTACTCGTTTTCTTTATTTTTCAAATCCTATCCAAATTAACTTATTTACATAATTCTTTCTGTAATATGTCCCTTGGCTCAACACCGTTGTTTGAAAAATTTAGACACTGAATCAGTTAAAAGGGCTTAAGTGAAACACCGCATTGACTCATATTAGCGTCCGTAGTGGTAGAAAATAGCAAACTGCTAATCTAATTGATCGGATAACGAAGATTAAGAAACGTATTGCGATTTTAGGATTAAATAAAGAATATATTTACTTATACAGTATTTCATTTACCTAAAATTCGTAGCTCATATCTGTAGAATGTTTTCAACACTGAGTTGCTTGCATGAACTGTGGGTTTTACCTATGCGAAAACCTTTAGAAGTTCGTTATTTCAGTTAAAATGTATTAGTCTTAAAAGGTTCTGTATCATAAGTATGCATTTATATACGCTATTTTTCAACCTAAAATCACGTCATGTTGCGAAGGCAGTATTATTGCATTAATAATGTGTCCATGTGGTTTCGACGACCATGTAAATGTATGATAATGAGCCTTAAATAAGAATATAGAATGCATAATTCATAATACGCTCCATGTTAATTCTCTGAATGAAAATGTCAAATAACTAAACAGAATATAACCCTGATTTAGAGAATCGAGTGTATTAAGACTTCTATGGGACCAAATCTCTTTATTGGACAAGTTAGGATAGGTAACTTTCATACCGTTGCTCAGAGAGGATGAGCGGGAAAGAACGGGCTTCTCCACCGCAAGCAATCTTAGGCTCAGTTTAATTTGTCTTAGAAGGGGGGCAGTGACTAGGACACCAATCATCCAGGATTCAATTACGCTTTTTATTATTATTATTATTATTATTATTATTATTATTATTATTATTATTATTATTATTATTATTATTATTATTATTATTATTATTATTAATAGTATTAGTATTGTTGTTGTTGTTGTTGGTCGAATAGAGTTAATGCCAAAACTGATATATCTAATCCTTAGACCTGTTTCTTGATAAGACGTTGGGGATAAGGTGAGATGAATTTATATAAACAATATTAAATAGAAGGGAGGATCCACCTTTCCAATACTCTGTCATTAAGTTGAACCAAATAGAAGTTACAGCCTGTTCATTTGGGAGCGGTTTCAATACATTTGAAGTGTCATCATCAGCCAATTAGCAAAGCAGAGCAAAAATTAAATCATAAAGTTCTAAAAACACGTATGTTTAGTACAATGATCACAGTCAAAAAGACTACGTAGAATAATTAACACTATTTCGTGCCGAAACAATTCCAGTTGAAGTTCATAAGCAGGTCTTGCACAATCTTGTGTGCTGCATTCACATACGAGGACGTATAAAGACGTTTTATTAAACGTCAATAACTAGTTAAAGGATTTGTTTGATAACTCGTTATGAAATTGAACTTGTGATATGCAGTTATGTATAGTTGTTGCTAGGCAAGGTCTTGTAGGCATTTGTTTTTTCGGCCGAGGAGTGGAAAGTGATGTAACTGAAGTCTTAGGAATACAGTGTGGGACTTAATTTCAACAATTCAATATCTTTGAAAAAATTAAATCATTAAAAAAGAATACATACATTTGTCAATTACCACGGCAAGCTGTTCGAGTTGAGCCTCACATTGTAATTATTTTAAATTTTCTTCCTATTTTTAGATATGTTTTATTTGGTTTTTGGTTTTATTCACCTGGTGGCCATAGTCGTTAGCTGGTTCGAGTCCATTTGATGGGAAAATATTTCATCATGGGAATGTTGGCTGGCAGGGTAGGAGAGGTCGACGTATGCTTTTCCTAATAACTAAATTTGCTTGCCAAGAGCCTGTATTATCAAAAACCTCTCCGCAGCGATGATATGGAGTGAAGTTATATGATGCAGTTGATGGTGATTCGTCCACCAGATGGAGAATTAAGCCTTCAGCAGACCCCTTCTTCTTATTCGACGGGAGTACGGTATGTGCCTACACCGGGTTTCACTATATTGAACCCATAATTCTACGGTGAGAAAATTTTTTATTTTTCTCAAATATTTATTTGGTATTCAGAAACTACTGTATGTTTGAGGGCAGCCATTTTGCGCTCCCAAGAGCCCGATGTCACGTGGGAAGGTTCCCACAAGGCGAGCTCGTGGATTGCCGGGACACCTCGGCGGGGCTCGAGTGCCCGACAATTCTCTTAATCCATGGAATTCTGCACCACGAGGGATTTTGATAACATAGTAAAGGATGAAATAATGAAGCAAAATTATTCATACACCCTCTGTGAAGGTAGAGACATCAGGGAAAATTTTAAGTGCATTTAAGCCCAAGTACATGGTAGCGTGAGACCAGCGAACCAGCTACACGTGCCAAGGTCATGGAAGGAAGAAAACGCGCGAAACGCACGGGCAGAAACAATTTATTTCTCCTGTTGTGAGTGTAGGAAAATTATTAAATTAACATCGAACATAAGTACAAGTCTGTCCGGAGTTCTGGGACAAATCTTACCAAATTGGTCTATTAGAAACAAATTTGGCAGATTTCACAACCAAGCCTCATAGAGGGGATAGCGTCCTTCCGGAAATTATAAAAGAAACCCCCCACCGTAGATTTTGCAGTGTCGATCTGGAACTTGAAGCCGCGGGAGCTTGTGCCCGTCCTCATTAGAATTTCGCGCCAGATTGACCGACAATATTCAATACATGTTCGTGGCTAAAGTCCATATATTTAGTTAAGAAGAAAAGTGAATTGGAGAAGCTGTGAACGTTTGCAGACGAACTGGGAAGGTGTAGGCTGGTTGAAAAATACACAGCAGATTTTATTTTTATCATTTCCTGTACTCTTGTAAGTGAAGAAGGTCTGGGGGAAGCGATTCAAAATAGTTCTACTCCCTTATCGGCCGAACACCTGTTCTTGTTGAAACAACGGGGAGAGAAACCACTCTGGGAGACGCATCAGACAGTTATAGCCGACTGCAGAACGAGGGAAGTTCGTGGTGCAAGTTACAGAGAAAGTGCACTATTTATATGGTAATTTTAATCTCGTGTGTGTGAAGGGTAGTGTTTGGATGAGTGAGTTTTTAAAATGAAAATGTTATCTGTGAAAATGAGTGGCTAAGTACGAGGTTGCTGGAGATGATGTAATCAGAATGCTGAGAATGTCACCAATGTGCAGGTCTGTCTATTTTACATTATGTTGTAGTTAGTTAGTTAGTTACTGTCTGTCCTAAACAATTTTCCAGATGATTGTCGGGTGATATGCGTAATTATCAGGCGAAAGGCGTTGTAAATTTTGGTCAGCGTGTGAAAATTTCAGTGTGTAAAGTTCATGTCAAGAACGGTAACATGCGACGATTTAAAATTTTGTGTTGAGATGAGATATCATTCAAAGTGCGGATTTGTGAACGTTATAAGTGTAAATTTGTCGTGGCGAATATTGTAATTTCAGGTGTCAGTTGCATTCGGAAATGCTGGTCGATAATAATAATAATAATAATAATAATAATAATAATAGTAATAATGATAATAATAATAATAATGTCTACCGCGGGATAAGGAAATTCTTCTCTGTTAAATTACATTTAACCAATTATTTTTACAAGGATCGTAAGCACATTTAGATAATGTCAATAAAATTTGTTAGAGTCACAGTCATTAATGGGAAGGAAATTTTGAGACATCGTGTATACTTGAATTGCGAAAGGTCGATGTGTGCTCTTGGATTCTTGAGGTCCGAAGGTCTTAATAATAGTAAGGTAAGAGATGTGTTTAATAATGGTTGTCGTTTTCACCAGGGAATCGATGTATGAAAAAGGATCTTGAAGGAAAAGGAATTGAGAGCGATGAATTGATATGTATGTGGAGACGAGATAGATGGAAGTAATACCGCTGGAAAGCGAGGAGAAAGAGTGTTGAGACAAGCTGTATTTTTGTAGAGGAAGTATTTAGGAATAGGCTGTGTGAAACAGGCTGTATTGTTTTCCGCAATCAATCCGAATTTGAGATGACTATGATGTGAAGCATTGTGAAATTTATAGAAAGATTCCAAGTGAAAACGACTCTTGTAAAATGTTAAAGGCTGGGTAGTACACATCCAGTGATCTATGTTACGTAAAGCCCGCATGGATGATAAGAGAATGAACGATCTCCAGGATCAAAGAGTACTTTGGACACACGGTTGGGTTATATTTATTTTGTTCATTGGAGAGGTCATGGATAAGATGGGTGGAATTGATGATAGGCGATCTGAGAATTTCGAATGCGATGGTGATGATTATTATTTTGAAGGCGTCCACTAAAAGGGGAAACGTGTGTTGGGAATTTTCATTTGCTTCCCTAACACGTCAGTGCACAGGCTGAGATTGTGTTCGAGGTGGAGAACCGTTCGTCACGTCTATTTATTTTTGAGTTCACATATTATAATGATGTAGACACTTACTGTATTTTTCGAGAGGTAGACACTTGTTGTATTTCGACTTGCATTCATTTGATAATAAAGACGTGGGTTCCGTCGTGCGTACTTGTTTGACGAAATCTAGTGTTAAATATCAGAGTTGTTTGAGAATTGCATTTCGCCTGATATGTCAAGGGAGACGTAGTACGACCCACTTTGACGCCCGACGATAGATTTAGGACGTCACGTGTTTATTCTTGGTGTCATTGACGATGAGACGTCCTAGGTCACGCCCGACGATAGGATTTGGAAGGCATCATGTATATACTGATTAGGTTTAGGGTGTACAGATTTCAAGTGAGCCCGACGATAGGTCTGGGAGGGTAGCTGTACACACTCAAGTCTCGGTTAAGATGATTGTTTTTCTTTTGTTTCTTTTGTGAAGTGGCCTGGAGGAAGGTAGCCATTACAGTGCGATATGATTTATTGTAGAGGGTCTATGCGAAGCTCTCATTGAGATAACGGGACTGCTATCAGACGAGTTGAGGGCTGTCCAAGTGTGGGACATCGACCCGATCTAGATTAAATATTTTTACTGTGTTTCTTCGCGCGTGTTAAGCTGTATGACTTCGAGATGTTAATTTATTTTTACGGACTTTATTGTTTCCTCGTCTTGACGTCCGTTTTCATTGATAGTGTGCATATTGACACTCAGTATTTTAGAATGAGACTTGAGTTGCGAATGCGGTTTCGATTCGTCAGCCAGTAATTTATATTATTTTCATCTTGTCGTATTTTCATTCGTATTCATAGTTAGAATAAGTAAGTAATCACTTTACCAGTAGTGTGTTGGGACAGACAGTAAATAGAGAGATCTGTACTGGTAGCATTGTTGTCAAGGGAAAGAATTCCTTAAAATTGTAGTAAATTTTAGCGTGGACTGGTAAATTTATTAAGCATAATAAACCCATTTCTAACCTGAAAATCGGTTCAATAATAATATTTTCAAGTGACTTTTCACTTTTTGATTAACTTCAGTGTTTGGCATTTCTTCTAAATGCATGATTAATAATTGTTTCCTGCATTTCGCAGTTTTGTTCCTTTAGAACGACTTAACGTAAGATCCTCCCGGATCATTTTGTTGTTGGTTCCTTCCGAACAGCTGTTTGGGGTGATGCACGTTTAGCATCGGGATTACCTTATCACTTAAGGGTGTCATAAATGACAAATACATGGTGGAATTTTATTTCAATTGTGAATGATGCCATTAACTTGTAGTGAACACCATGCTTTCCCATAATATTTCGCAACCTATCCAAAGCAACTGATAGTCAGTTTGGTTCGATTAAGGGTCCATTCGGCGGATGTTCCGTATCCGTGAAGGGTATTTGACTGGTGGATAACCTTAATTAAGAGAAAATCAGGCGTTCTACTTGTTGAAAGTCAGATTTTCCACGGATCGTGTGGATTAACTCTCAGTTCTCGTTTGGAATAATAGGTGCCCGGTTTTCAGGTCTTCCCTTTTTCAGTTTTTCAGTTTCGCTGTCCACTAACATATTAGCTTCTCCGAAGCAATTCTTCGACATTGGAAGAAACGAAGTGACGTTATGTAATGTGACTGTGTTTGGAACTTTTCAAAAATCAATAATTAAATCCTTTTATATTTTTGTGGCAAGAATGCATATTAAATTAACGATGTTATCGTGCTCTTTCAGTTTAATAAAAGTTAGTAAGCACATTTTTGCTCCTCATTTCAAGTAGTTAGGCTTTCTTCTGAACCCCATCGTTTGGTTAAGATCGTGACCGAATTTATTCCCGCAACGACCCAAGATTTAAGAGTTCTAAATTGTTCTACTATAGCAGCCGTGGCCGACCAACGATGGAAAGGTAAGTTCAAGGGTTCAGTAGAAGTGGCGCCATCAACTTTGGGGCTTTAATGTCACGATAACGATGAGGAGCCCAAAGTCACGATAACGATACGATGCCACGATAACGATAATGAAATTATCCATTGAAAATAAATGTTAGGAAAATATAAAATAATGTTGAGGCCTAAGCCACATTATAAATAATACAAGCGGGTGAAAATTATGGCTGAGCCACAGTTAAACGAATTATGCCCAATGAGAGTGCTAGATATTAACACGTTTAACGAGGAGCGTAACTACTTGGTAGATAATAATAATAATAACAGTCACAATGCATTTCAGGAAATCAGTACTTTAGAGCTGTATTGAAGCTTATGTCATGTTGCCAATATAAATTTTGGAAGTGGTAACGCTGAATTACATTCAAAGTTTATGCGTTAACATGTTCGTTATTTACTTAATTTACGGAAGCGAAACCATTTGGGATATTTATCCAGAGTAACTTATTAACTTTAGAATTTTCTTTTCATTAAACAAGTTTGTGATACCAGCCACCTAAACAAAATTTTATAAGACAACTGTTGGAATGTTGTCAGTTTCGGTATTAAATTATAATAGCGTTTGTATGTGAAAACGCAGTAGGTAGTGAATTCTTTCCCTAGTAGTTTGGAGTATTCTGGTTGCATCAACAGCCAGCGTACTCATTATTGTATTCTTTGTGGTATTGTGAGATGGAAGGTCAGGCGACCTTGGAGAAGTTAATGCAGATGATAGAGGACATGAAAGTCCAGAATGAGAATTTTAGGGAGGACACGAAAGTCCAGAATGAGAATTTAAGGGAGGATATGAAAGTTCATAATGAGAATTTAAATAGTAAGATAAATGAGAACTTGAATAGTAAGATAGACAGTTTGGATAGTAAGATGGAGGACGCGAAAGTCCAGAGCGAGAATTTGAGAGAGGACATGAAGGCTCATAATGAAAGTTTGGATGGTAAGATTGAGGAGTTAAAGAGTAGTATTGAGGATACACAGGCTAGGTGTAAAGAGTCTAGTGATGAGTTGAAGGCTGGATTGAAGAACGTAGTTCAGGAGACACACACTATGTGCACCGAACTTAAAGAGGAAGTTAGGGGCGAGATAGGTAAACTCAACCAGCGTTTTGATGATAGCCGAGTGGAAATTAGGGATGAAATTGACAAACAATTTGCGGAAGTGCAGGTCAGTTTAAAGAATGATTTCGACAAACAGTTTTCCAAAATCCATGACAGTTTAAAAACCGATATGGACAAGCGTTTTGACGAAAGCCACGACATGTACAGTAGGTTATGCGATAGTCAGGATGAGATGAGAAAGGAACTTGACAAGCATTTACTGGAAAGCCAGGCGGCGCATAAGCAGCTGATTGACAGTCAGGTTGAATTTAAGGACGACATTACACAACAGGTCGTAGAGATGCGGATCTCCAGTGATAAGGAAAAGGGAAAAACGCTAACCATAATAGAGGAACAACGTCAAATATTATCTGCGGACATTCAGTCACTGAACAACAAGGTAGATAAAATTAGTGTGGAATTGGAGAGTCAGGTATTGTCAAAAACCGAAACCATGGAGAAGAAATTGTTGCAAGTTAATGAGGAAGCAATTAGTAAACTCCAAGTGGCTAATGAGGACTCCGAAACTTTAATTAAAGAAATTCAAGAGGAGTTAGTTGAAATGAAAAATGAACATACCAGGGAATTTAACGACAGGCAAATTAGTATAGAACAGGAGTTAAGGGAAATCACGTCAGCCCAGGAAGAGACAGACAAGAAAGTTGGGTTCATTAAGAGCGAAGTGAGTAGTTGGATTAGCAGCGTGGTAGATATGCAGTCCAAGGTGGACAAAGCGTTAAGTCAAACCTCGACAGCTGTTAACTCTGACCTCAGTGGTCAATTGCCAAATATCAATCATGTGAATAGCAACGGTCAGAGCTCAAATGTAGATACCAGTCGATCTCAAAGCTCAGGGGTCACAAACGTTATTAACATGATCAAGTTACATGAGGACCAGCCTAAGAAATTTAATGGAGGTCCACATACCACGCCGAAGGGGTTTCTTAAGGATCTCAGGGAGTACATCCGGGACGCCAAGATTCCTGAGGAACGTCAGTTGAGGGTAGCTGAAAGATATTTAGAGGGGGCACCACTTTTATGGTTTAAAGGCTTCCGATACCACTTTGATACCTTTGATGAATTCCAGAGGGCGTTTCTCAATAAATTTTGGAGTACGGAAATTCAGCAGAGTCTTAGATTAGAGCTATACTCACGTCGGTATAATGCAATAGGCCCTACAAAGTTCAGTGAATACTTTATTGCACAAATGGTAAGTTCAAGGGTTCAATATCATCGTCATCACCATCATCATTATCATTAGCATCATCACACACACCCAGATGTGGAGGTCGCCCATAGGTGTCAAATAGAATTACCTGCAACAGGTGAGCCTAACACGTCCTCGCACATTCCCGGCACTAAAATTCATTATCCACAAAAGGAAACTCATAGAGCTGGCTAAACGAAAGGATAAACCCAAATTTTGTCCGTGTGTCGTGTACCGACCTCCACAAGGGCTCTAACCGGTGAACTGCCAGATGGAAGGCAGCCGGGATTCGCAGTCGAGACTCGAACTCAAGGTGTCCAGGGAAATAAATTAGTATTGGAATAATAATCATCGGTATGAGGCACCTTGTAGTATCAGAGTGATGGAATAGTAATTATAGTTAGATATAGTATTTTAGAAGGCAAAAGTAACTTTCAAGAAGTTACATGCAGTGGAGAGTGACTTGCGAGATGCGCTTACGAAAGCTTGTGAAAGCCTGTCGACCACAACAGGATATTTACTGTGTATCAACAAACAAAGTTGGTATACGAGCTAGGCCGCTCGCCGGCGTTCCGACAAAGGAACACAGCAGGGAACAAGGCCAGTCAAGGCCAGTACAGATGCACTTTAGGAAAACAAGGAAAGATGAGGACAAAGTAAGACGGAAGACAGTAGTGCCTAGATGGCAGCACTTACTGTGACAATTACTGAGAATAGTTACTTGAGGGCGCCGCTGACAAGGTGATCATCTTGGTAACGCCCGTAAGACCAACCCCCTAAGGTAGTTGGAAGGGATCGACCCTTGATTCTAGGAGAGCCGATATAACCCGTGGCCAAGATGGCGCGAGGCTTTCTCCTGACCAGTAATTCAGACACTTAGGACGAGGCTCAGTGGAGCAGTTCAGTTAGTCGTGACATTAGGACGTACTTGTCACCGGCCAACATTTAGAGATACGCGCAATAGAAAAGTAGGCGCATGTAGCAAGCTCGCTCTCTCCTCAGATAGACACATTCAAAACTTGTATATATACTGTACATAGTAGGTTTAGTTGTCCTCAGTAATAAAGGAGAGGGAAATAATTTCATCTTTTATTTCGGGAGTTGCGGGACGAGTCATACCTACAAATTACCTCCCTACATTCCGCTCGGAAGGACAGGTAATACTTCAACATCCAACGGCCTGGTGACCAACCTACAAGAACGTCTCTAAGGACAGGTAGGTCACGACATGTGAAATCTCAGACTGATAAGTAGATAGAGAATATGGAAACACCCTAATTCACCATGCACAGGAAATTCTTCTAGAAAACGATAATGAATATTTTCAACAGACAGGAAGCATTATTAAACAAAAGTTTGTCAATATATTTTCAAGTGACAGAAAACATTAGTTGACAAATTTTTGTCATTACACAGTGTATCTGAATTATATCGGCAAAAACAGGGATACTCTTCGTGTTATATACACTGACTGACAGAGCAAATGCAACACCAAGAAGGAGTGGTCAGAACTTTATGCCAATTGCAGGGTAGACTGACGTCACTAAGGTATGCTCATGATGTGAAATGCGCCTCTGTGCTGCGCACGTAGCGAACGATAAATGGGACACGGCGTTGGCGAATGGCCCACTACGTACCGTGATTTCTCAGCCGACAGTCATTGTAGAACGTGTTTTCGTGTGCCACAGGACACGTGTATAGCTAAGAATGCCAGGCCGCCGTCAACGGAGGCAATTCCGGCAGACAGACGACTTTACGAGGGGTATGGTGATCGGGCTGAGAAGGGCAGGTTGGTCGCTTCGTCAAATCGCAGCCGATACCCATAGGGATGTGTCCACGGTGTAGCGCCTGTGGCGAAGATGGTTGGCGCAGGGACATGTGGCACGTGCGAGGGGTCCAGGCGCAGCCCGAGTGACGTCAGCACGCGAGGATCGGCGCATCCGCCGCCAAGCGGTGGCAGCCCCGCACGCCACGTCAACCGCCATTCTTCAGCATGTGCAAGACACCTTGGCTGTTCCAATATCGACCAGAACAATTTCCCGTCGATTGGTTGAAGGAGGCCTGCACTCCCGGCGTCCGCTCAGAAGACTACCATTGACTCCACAGCATAGACGTGCACGCCTGGCATGGTGCCGGGCTAGAGCGACTTGGATGAGGGAATGGCTGAACGTCGTGTCCTCCGATGAGTCACGCTTCTGTTCTGTCAGCGATAGTCACCGCAGACGCGTGTGGCGTCGGCGTGGAGAAAGGTCAAATCCGGCAGTAACTGTGGAGCGCCCTACCGCTAGACAACGCGGCATCATGGTTTGGGGCGCTATTGCGTATGATTCCACGTCACCTCTAGTGCGTATTCAAGGCACGTTAAATGCCCACCGCTACGTGCAGCATGTGCCGCGGCCGGTGGCACTCCCGTACCTTCAGGGGCTGCCCAATGCTCTGTTTCAGCAGGATAATGCCCGCCCACACACTGCTCGCATCTCCCAACAGGCTCTACGAGGTGTACAGATGCTTCCGTGGCCAGCGTACTCTCCGGATCTCTCACCAATCGAACACGTGTGGGATCTCATTGGACGCCGTTTGCAAACTCTGCCCCAGCCTCGTACGGACGACCAACTGTGGCAAATGGTTGACAGAGTCTGGAGAACCATCCCTCAGGACACCATCCGCACTCTTATTGACTCTGTACCTCGACGTGTTTCTGCGTGCATCGCCGCTCGCGGTGGTCCTACATCCTACTGAGTCGATGCCGTGCGCATTGTGTAACCTGCATATCGGTTTGAAATAAACATCAATTATTCGTCCGCGCCGTCTCTGTTTTTTCCCCAACTTTCATCCCCTTCGAACCACTCCTTCTTGGTGTTGCAGTTGCTCTGTCAGTCAGTGTACATCTAATTGGCAGATATTGTATTCTTTTCGAGGAAGTGAAAATGATGAACTCGCCGCGCTTGCTGTGCTAGAGCGCAAACTGCTGCCCGCCGCTGTGTTTCAGGGACGGGAGAGCAGTTGGGGTGTACGATAGACGGATATAAAGATAATGCTCGGTGGAAATACACAAGTTACTTCGTCCGACTCACGCAGAATTTTCTTTGTTTCATGTAGGCAATATGGACAGTCTGTTTATTAAGCAGCTGTATTGTCACATACAGTACAAGGACACACAGTAATTAAGAAACACTTGTCAGGCAAGGAATGCAGCCAATTATATCTCCTCTCGTCTGCTGGTCTGAGTAACGTTCTATTATTATTTACCATGCGCAAATCTGCATCGTTGCCGCTACACGACCGTGCATTCCTTTACTTACAACATCGTAAAAGTAATGAAATCCTGACCGAAAGAATCAATACGCCCAATTGAGTGATTACAGCAAATCTTCAGTATTCCCCCTTCTACTTTGATCTTCACGTACCGAGCTCGATAGCTGCAGTCGCTTAAGTGCGGCCAGTATCCAGTATTCGGGAGATAGTCTGTTCGAACTCCACTGTCGGCAGCCCTGAAGATGGTTTTCTGTGGTTTCCCATTTTGACACCAGCCAAATGCTTGGGCTGTACCTTAATTAAGGCCATGGCCACTTCCTTCCCACTCCTAGTCACTTCCTGTCCCATCGTCGCCATAGACCTATTGCACCCGTCCACCTCCCGAGTCCCAGACTAGCATTTATCTCAGGGGTGTCGGTTCATTATTTAAATCATCAAATATAAATATAACGGCATAATAGAACACGGGGATGAACGGAGCAACTTAAAATTAAAATGGGGAAGGCTCGATTTAACTTGAATTTAAGGACTCCATGATAGGACTAGGAAGTGACTGTTACTTTAAAAAGGGCATCATCTAACTACAATAAAAAGATTATGAGAGTGGTTTCCTTTGAAATAATTTGCCAGAAGGAGCGGTTTATTACGCCATTTGACGTATGAAACTTTGATACACTTGGCAACAATATTTGAATTTCCACACATGTTACATATATAAATCACTTGCCATACCGCAAGTGGTATCAATATCTTGCTGCGTTGCTTCTGAAATAAAATGACATTTTGGAGGTATAATTTACGGATCGATTCCATTTGAATCGAACCGTTACTCAAGGATATAGCTTCCTTCTATCGGGAGCCCGAGCATAACCCATGTTACGGTCGGCTTCCCGATTTAACTAAGATGACGTACTCCGGCTATATACATTTTTCCGAGACCGGTACTCGGACTGGGTAATGTTTCTCGTGAATTGCGAAAACTGGATTCCACGGACAGTTCCTATCTTACGATATCCAGCTGATGCCATACCACTGAATCAGCATTTATATATTATTTACATGTGATCTGAATTGTTACCAGTTAGCCTCAATAGACTACTGCCACAGATGAGATAACGAGAAGCGGTGGGAAATACCGTGCCAGTGACCCCCCCTCGCATCGCGAGCGAAGTAAACAAACACGCCAAGTTGTAACATCGTCCCATGCGGAAACCGTACAATAAAGAGGTACACAAATGACTCTAATATTATCATTCTCATTATTCAACATACTAATAGAGGGATGTTGTCACCAAACAATTAACTCTACGATCGTCAGAATATTTATGAAATTATCATCCTCGAAATTATTATTATTATTATTATTATTATTATTATTATTATTATTATTATTATTATTATTATTATTATTCAACGGTTCCTTAAGAGGTTATTATTATTAATGAACCGGTCACTTCCGCCAAATATATATTAAGGTATCGGTCGCAATTACAAATATTTCACTGATCAACCAACGACATCATTACTGTTATTATTATGACAATTATTATTAATCTGACCGCGATGATTTAACATCGTCCTAACATTGTTATTATTATCGGTTGCATATTATCATTTAGATTCCCGTTTAACATCTTTATCAACGCTCATTTAATTAAGGCGGTCCACTCCTTTATCTGCAATATTTATTATTATTATTATCACGACATCATGATTGTCCTCGCTCGTCATTACAATGAATACAATATACGACCATTTATGTGGAATCTGAACTCTCATTATCCTTAGATCCGTTGTATCTCAACGAATAGCTGTGCAGTCTATTTGTTTCGTACATGCTGTCACGGGTTCGAATGCTCCCCGCTACGTAACTCAGTATTTCTCTGTGACACTGCCCGTACATTTTACACTCATATCAATATCCTAAGTGTCTCTCGTACGGAATTTATTTTCCTTTCTATCCCAATATTCCTTGATTCATTTATTTCTCACAGAATTATCAACTGACTTATTTATTCATTTCTGACATCGTACGACCTTTTATTATCTGACTGCAGATTCTTTCACATTTTCTATCTCATTTTGATCTACGCTTTAGTTCATTCTCCACAAATAATCGTAACATCTTGAAATTATATTTACCAAAATTTGACAATCATGGTCTCGTAATATTAGCCCTACGTTTTCCGGCTAATAAATCGCAACTTCAAAACGCGACATTTATACGTAAAAAAATATTGGACCGTAATTTAAACCACACGTTCATTAACATGTACGGATTATTAGCACCGATTTACATTTCAATATTATTAATTGACCAAATTAAATTATCACGCACTTTAATTCCAAATTAAAAAACGACCTCCCGTCATTAAATGATTCCCAATAAACTCAACACTTGATCACATGAATTATTATTATCTCCGAATCATATTTAAAAAAATATCTTCTTTAAAAAAAGTAGTTATATTATTTATTTATTATTATTATTATTATTTAAAAAATAATATTTTCGCCTGTTACTCGGTAGTCCACTCGTAATATGTTTAACGCATAACCTCTTTCACAAAGTCGATTTATTCTGGCTCTAAACCCTCCAGATATGATTTACTTGGAAATCATTATATTAATCGCATCTCACAAATTTACCAACTTCACTTTGAAAATATGACCATATTAATTACAACAAAACACACTTGGTATGGCGAAGCTGGATTTTCCTTCCATGTCATTAAATGGCTCGTTAAAATTGACAAAACATAAAAGCACATATCGGGTCTTATTTAACTAGCATAACCAAAATCAAATGTAAAGAAAGTTATTGACTACAAAGAAAATATGAATGCATGCATGACTTAACGTACTACACTATATATACAAATTTACATCTCCAACAAACTGAATACATAAAAGACCCGATTATTTACATTATTATGATTTACTACTGTCCGTGCTACAAATTTAGGATGGGGTCGTTAGGCGACCCATCTTGTTACAGAAGGTAACCAAGTATAATCAAATTATTCCCATTTTTCCCATCACGATAACATTTCCCAAATATTATTTACAGTTTAGTACTCATCTTAGTTATCGGTATTCCATTACAGCTTTGCAGACGAGAGGCTCCATCCGGCCCCTCTCTGCGTTTTACTCCTCCATTCTTGATGGCGTAGTTTCACAAAAGATTTCCTGGCACATTATCATTTTACACTCATATCTTGATTACCACAAACCTTCACCATTTACAACGTTAACACTGTATACTTTAACTTGGATACAACAAATTTCTATCCTAGACCCAAGAATTTAATATATTTACACTATTTAATCTTCGTCCACCTACCGCACAATGGACCTGGACACGTACGACGAGGTGTCAACTATTACGCCCGTCGCGATACGCCCGATTTATACGGCATTCTTGACGTGTTCATAATATTGGTTCGATATAGCAAAGTACAGGCTACTATTCCCTGAAAGTACTGTTCGTCACACAGTCTGTTATACACGTACTTATGGTGATATAATTTATACTACTTTCTTGCAGTGTAATTACTTTACATCACTGATATTCACAAATGACAGACACTGTCCTACGTTACTATTTCCAGATTTAACATGTTGCTTGAGCGCGATCACATTTTACAAACACTGGCGGATGCTCGCGCCATTAAATGACTGTACGACCGTAGAATTCTAAGTTAGCGGCGACCAACAGTTCAACTCCCGATATTCAATTCACGTGTGCTGGCGACCGTCAATTCAGCTTCGAGTGTTCACTACAAGTGTGCTGGCGAGGATCCCTTGCCCCGTATATATGGATGAAGCCTTTTTCCCGCGGATTCATTGACGTCATACCCCTGAGGGAGGGGGTGGATTTTTAATATCGGTACTTGCACTCCGAATTGAAAGTTAAATTTTACATCAAATTAATCCACTCCGCTAGCATATCTGCTGGATAAAATATGAACTCCTGGTGATCACAGATTTAGGAGATATAGGTGGATTTAGCTCCTCACATTTCGCGCCTTCGTAAGCGTCTCTGACAACGTGGTCTTCGTTCAGCCAATGACATTCAAGCTGTCCGGTTTCCAAGAAATCCAGCCTTCAATTTAATTAATTTGCCATTAAGTATTGATTATTTTTCCATGCGTGACATCTAATAAATTCATTACATTCATCCGCGTACTCATAATAATTTATTACTGAATACTTTTGTAGTTACGAAAATATCTCATCCATCATTCCTGAAGATGGTATCCCTGAGTCTCCCATCAAATTTTTACTATTGGCCGGCAAGCGGTCACGTGATTTAAATCTCCACCTGCTCGAACTTAGGCTAGCGAACGTACACTCAGCCGCTGTAATTTTCCATGAGGTCATGGAATTTCCGTCCTACCAAAAATATCCCAAGGTATTACTCATGTTGTGAGTTTCCTTTGTATGACTCTCCCCCTTCCTCTTTCTGACCAAGACTTATTTGTGGACTCTGTATTTCCTTGTACGCCAACTAATGATATTCCCTGCTGTGAAGTAGCTAAAAGTTGTCGTGTTGAGCTAATCCGTCAGGCTCCAGTCTGTCGTCCTTCCTTCGCTCTGATTTCGACATTACCTAAACGAAATATTTTCAACTACACTTCTCTGTATTTCAATAAATGTACCTTATTATTTTACCGATCAAATCATGACTGACTATGGGCCTAAGTCACTCGGGTTCACTATCTCTGCCAGTGGGACGTAAAGCAACTTGTAAAAAAGAAATAAAAAAAGATCTTCACGTAATTAGAAACGTTCATGGGAGCTAAATCGGCCAAGAATCGAGGCCATTTAAATGGCCCACCACGGCCTCCCCCCTGTGGGTGGGGGCGGTAGAATAACACCCACGGTATCTCCTACCTGTCGTAAGAGGCGACTAAGAGGGGCACAGGAGCTCTGAACTTTTGAGCGTGGGTTGGCGTCCACGGGGCCGTTAGCTAAGTTCTGACATTGCTTCCACTTACTTGTGCCAGGCTCCTCACTTTATTCTATCATATCCGACCTATCTTTGTCAATTTTTGTTCTTTTCCGACGCCAACGCTATTAGCTTTGCGAGGGCATGTGAGACTTTCATTTTCACGCCCTTCGTGGTCCTTTTCTTCCTTTGGCCGATAGGTTCATTTTTCGAAGTGTCGGATCCTTTCCATTTTTCCCTCTGATTATTGTTATATAGTGGATGGTTCCCTAGTGGTACTTCCTCTTAAAACAACAATCACCACCACCACACCCAACCCATACCCCTGCATAATGATAACTTAAGTGCTGCGTGACACGTTGAGTGAAATGCAGCGGAACGCCACTATGACACAGCCACATTCGCTGCTGAATATCCAGGGGAATACCTTTCAGTAATCCAGCCAGTGATTGTACCGAGAAACGTTCACCAATTTATACCGGAAAGCTAGTAGCCAATATGTATAGAACAAACTGTATACGGCCTACCGGGGCTGGGAAGCGATTGCGCTAAACGAAGGAGAAACTTTTGTATTCGCACCGAGCATTACCTCTGTCCCCATCTATCATACACCGCACTTCCCATCCCTTCCCTGAAGCACAGCGGCGGGCAGTGGTTTGCGCTCTAACACTGCAAATGAGGCGAGCTCGTCAATTTGAATCACGCGCCCCGAAGTAGCAACCTAACCGTATTTTCTCGAAAAGATTTGTTTTCTGCCAAACCGATTGAGCCATCATTATTTATATAACACGAGGAGTATCCATGAACTTTTGTAGGTATAATAAATTTAGATACACCATGCAAAAGGATTTTCTACAGACAGGAAACATGAGTAGACAAAAGTGCGTCATTCGATGTATATTTCTTGTGCCTTTGTATATATTGCTTCCAACTAAAAGTACTTCAATTCTTGGACATGCTCTAATAGAAAAAGGTAAACCATTGCCTAATAAATTTCGTTTATCTTTGACTTTTGTATTTCTGGTATACCTGCGTGAACGGCAACAGTTGCTTCACACTAGTATATATTTGCCTACCACAAAACCATGGAGTCAGACTTCCGGCAGTCTGCAGTGAACTTCTCTGCTCTTCGTGTCTGCGGTTGGCTAGCGATGCGGAGCGCTCTCGGCAAAGACAGGACTTCGAGCTTCTCGAGTTTATCAGTCCGTAACTGTGATCTCACAGTTGTGTATCCAAGCAAGGCGTGCGTTAATACAGACAAACCGCTAGATTATCTTGTAAAGTTGGGAGACTAAACTATCGTGTCTCTCGCCAGGGATAAACTAATAAGACCAATGCCCCAAACTTCGTGAATAATTATATTATCGGCAATGATGTAAAAAATGATTCTTAATAATTTCATATTAATGGTTAATGGCGAGTAGCCTCCGGAGCGGCCTAGCTCAGATCTTTACAGTTGACACCTATGGGTGATCTGCACATCTGTGATTATGAGGCACTATCTATATGAATTCGAATATTGAAGACGGCACCCACACTCATCGCCCAAGCCAGAGGAATTAAGCGATGAAATTTAAAATTGCCGAAGCGCCCGGCAATCGAACTCGTGACTCCATGCGCAACACGCCAGCAGGCCAACCAGTCGTCCATGGAGCCCTGCATAATTTCGTATATTTACTCACTATTGTTAACATAGGGTAGCAATACGTAGGCTATTTCCGTATAAAGTTTTCTGCAGCATAGGTAATACAGTGAGCTGGGAGTTGTCGTCAGTGGTACTCTATAATATAAAAGTGGTGCAACTATTAACACAGGGTGGTCGAAAACAACGTGAACCGAGTATATGGGCGGTAGAGCGTTGGTCATACTGATACGTAATTTGAAAAAAGTAACGTCCATATCTCGCGCCGTTGTCGTTACCTCACCTGCTGAAATTAGCCAATCAGATCGCTTCGTGGGTACATTACACTTAAGAAAATGGAAATTGCAACACCATAAGGCATTGGTCTTTTGTGTTGATTTTCAAGATATTGAACGATGTGATGTAGGTATGTAAACGACCAAAGTTTCAGACCCATTGGATTGTTGCTACAGGTCTCCCCACGTGAATGGTCGCGGAGGAATCAACTCCAGTATACGGACTCTGGTGTAGCGTAGTTGACTTGTAGTCTGTGCAGTGAAATGTTCCCCGTCAAACATGCCTCAACGACAGAGAAGAGCACGCTATCAACAACTGTCGCCGTTTGAGAGGGCTCGGATAATTGGGCTGTGTGAGGCTGGATTATCGCTAAGGACTGTCGCTGCACGTGTTGGCCGACAGGCATCTACGGTGCAACGTGTATGGCATCATTGGTCAAATGAAGGTACCCACACTCGTAGGCCTGGCACAGGCCCAGCGCGACGGCCAACTGTGAGAGAGGATCGCCGCATCATTCGGATGGTCCGGATGGAACCCCATGCAACAGCAGCCCAAATTCGAGCAGCTGTGGCACCACACGTTACACAACAAACAGTTGGTAATCGCCTGCGTGCAGCTGGCTTACGAGCCCGTGTCCCTGCAGAAGGTGTTCCATTGACCCCACATCAGTGACGTGTAAGGCTGGCCTGGTGTCGAGAATGATCGACGTGGGTCGACGAATGGCATAGGGTCGTCTTTAGTGATGAATCGCGCTTCTGTCTTGCCCGCAGTGATCGCCGGAATCGTGTGCGCCGACGTACCGGGGAGAGGGGCCGCCCAGATCTTATTGTCGAGAGGCACACAGGGCCAACACCAAGCATTATGGTCCGGGGAGCTATTGGCTTTAATGTGAAATCACAATTACTACTTGTTGAGGGCACTATGACTGCTCGACAGTACGTTGATAGGGTACTCAATCCAGTGATTGTCCCTATGATGGCGAATATTGCTAATGGGATGTTTCAGCAGGACAATGCCGGGGTTCACACTGCACGCATCTCCAGAGAAGCTCTCCACAACATCACAACCTTAGAATGGCCCGCCAGATCCAGGACCTCAGTCCTATTGAGCATGTGTGGGATATCATGGGTCGACAACTGGCCAACCGTCCTCAGCCACCCACAACTCTGGAACAACTGACCCGTACAGTGCAGCAAGCATGGGTTCACAATTCCTCAGGAAGCGATCCAGGGCCTTATTGACTCCATGCCACGACGAATTCACCAATGTATTGCAGCTCGTGGTGGGCACATCCTGTAATGATTGTTGTCCAAACTTGCGGTCAGAGGGACCTGAATGTATAATCATCGGATCACAACCGAATACTCGTCCTGCATGTTCAATTGCAGCAATGTAGCACCACTCCTTCTGGGTGTTGCAATATCCATTTTCTTCAGTGTAAAATGCGCTATACGCGGCATTGTTGCTAAATCTGCACGTTGCTTGGTTACCCTTGAGAGCCTTGCCGAGAAATGAGCATCAAACGCTAACACATCGTGGTTTCAGCCAATGCCGCCGTAGCGCGCTTGCTGTGGCCGGAGCCTATGACCAGGGAGGTCCTTGTTCAGTCCCTCCACTGGAGAAGTTTATTTCTTATATTGGCGTTCTCAAGCCGCTCATAAGCCACATGCAGATTTAGCAATACCACCTCGCAAAGCCCATCTGAAGTCACCCACGAAGCGATCTGATAGGCTAACTACAACAGCTGTTAAAATGAAAACTGTGCGAGATATCGTCGTAATTTTTTCAAATTAGTTATCAGTATGACCAACGCTCTAACGCTTAGGTAACGGTTCACGTTCTTTTCGACCACCCTGTATATTCACAATGATCTTTCGTAGGACCGACCACACTGTACGGGAGTGAAATCTGGATATCTTATTCATAAACGGGAAGAAAGAGGCATGAGAATACCGAGAATAATTGCTAGTGGCTTTATGTCGCACCGTAACAGATATGTCTTATAGCGACGATGCGATAGGAAAAGCCTAGGAGTTGGAAGGAAACAGCCGTGGCCTTAATTAAGGTACAGCCCCAACATTTGCCTGGTGTGAAATGGGAAACAACGGAAAACAACAGAAAACCATCTTCAGTGGGATTTGAACCCACTATCTCCCGGATGCAAGCTCGCAGCCGCTAGCCCCTAACCGGACGCCCAGCTCGCCCGGTGAGAATGACTGCTGGCACAAACATGTACTATACAAGAGGTAGAGATTACTCGCAACGTTGAGGCTTTTGGGGAAACCGTCCAGAGCTAATGAACTACTGGCCATCTCACTGTACAATACAAAGGTTTATTCACAGAAATAATTTGGAATTCTCGGCGGGTTATGTTGTATCACAGATTTTCAAATATCTTGATTCTAGGAGCAAATCGCATGAAGTAAAAAATCTTACATCTGGAGGAAGTTTAAAACAAGATTTGAAATATTTCAATGTTTTAGTGACAATATCTGCTCTAACACCTTCACATATCAAAGGAAACATCACAAGACTTGCTTCTTGAACACATTTCTTAACAAGTTATTCAACATTTAGTCAGGAATTTTGTAATTACTTTGTTGGATAAAAGTCCAAAAATAAAAAAATAAATTGAATTTTCGAGTTCAAGCTGTCCTTAAAAGTAATTTATACTTTCCAAAGATTCCAAGCGAAAGAGACAATGATAACTTATACTTAATAGTTGGCAATCACGTTTCAATAACTCATTACCTACATACATACAAAACAATAACTACGACTTTATATTCAAAGCATGAAATCATTCACGGGGGAGGGGGTTATAGGTTATCAAAGACATCCGGGCTATTCTGCCATACTCTGCTCCCCGAATTTTGTAGAAACATCTGGCAGGAATGAGAGGAGTAGACCACGATAGAATAGCCCAGAAGGCTTTCATAATATTGATTTTATATTTACTTAAATCACTCACAAAAAGTAATCTGGAATTTTACATAGTGGCGCCAACTAAAGAGCGTATTTTTTTACTATTTGACGCTGGAAATAGATGGAAAATGAATATATGCTTACATATCTCTGACGAAGTTCATCCTATTGCTCAGTTGTCAGTGAAGTAGGTTGGGGGTGGGGTTGGGTTTGGGGGTTTCTAGTAACGCCTTGTTCTCTCCTACCAAATTCAACGAGAAATAGTGTAATTTTTTTTGCTATTTGCTTTACGTCGCACCAACACAGATATGTCTTATGGCGACGATGGCATAGTGGAAGGAAGCACCCGTGGCCTTATGTACGGTACAGCCCCAGCATTTGCCTGGTTTGGAAATGGGAAACTACGGTAAACAATTTTCAGGGCTGTCGACAGTGAGTCTCAAACCCACTATCTCCCGATTACTGGATACTGGCCGCACTTATGCGACTGCAGCTATCGAGCTCGGTATAGGGTAAATTAATTTAGTTTAGGTGTTGTACTTGGTAACTGTAACAAGGCAACATGAAAATATCAATAATAAATGTAAAATTAATAGGGAAAACAATGGTTCACCTGTTCTCTGTTATAGATGAAAGTCATGAGACAACTACATCACCAACGGATGATGTTTGCTGTTCCGAACGGTCTCATTATTTCTGTTCATAAAAGGAATTGTAAACAAAAGCAATGTCATGCCTACAGTTGGCGAAGGCCCCTGGAGCGTTGGAAGGTAATGGCTTTTACGATCCGTAACCTCGGCATTTGATAGGGTAGAGTAGTTAGCTCTATGCCCGACCACTTTTCGCCCCAAAAATTAACCTGGTACTCATTTTTGGTGTAGGCTGGGTGAACCGCAGAACTATATGAACCTGCGGAAGTAGAAATCATGTTTCTTAAATTTTTCGACTTCCTGACGGGGAATCGAACCCACGTCTTTCCAGGTGAAACCAGAACTCCTTTACCGCCTCGGCCAAGCAACCCCCCTCAAACGCATTGGCACTCAGTAAATTCTTAGACAATGTAGAGTGGCTGTTCAGATGAATTAGCGAAAACATGCACCGACCAGGTTAGCTCTGTGCGTTGTGGCAAAGCAAGTTACCCTGTTAGCTCTGTACTCAGGGGCAGGTGGGTTCGAGTCTCCCGTCAGCCATCCTCGAAATGATATTCCGATGTTTTTCACTTTAACTTAATGCAAATGATGCATGGTACCTTTCCATTGGCTACGGCCACTTCCTCCCATTCCTAGCCTATAAAAGTACCGCTACGCCACAGGCAACACCCTTACACAGCAGTATATGTAGCACAACTCCCTCCCCTCCCATGGAATGTAACGGGAAAGCAGCTACAGTTCTGGCGCACCGACCACGTCTTCGGACACTGCCGGCACTAAAAGCCATACGTAAAAAGAGAAAAATGAGAACATGCATTCATTTTTACTCCACAGGAAAAATTACAATAATTTTACGTATTTTTTTACCTAATTGTGCTTTTGCTGTCGAGACCTAGTGGCTACAGTGCACTGTGTCATCTGGTATGGGCTAGACAAAATTTGTTACTTCAATTGACTTGCATTTAGGTATGAGGAATGCTCATACTTCAATTCCTTTTGCAGCCAGACCCTTCTTATGAATGGTGTGATAAAGTCGCTCACAGGGTACATTGGTGCATTCATTACAGTGGGACTGGTAGACTGATACATAATAGCAACTTCTGACTTTGTGGCGAAAACAACGGGATACTACGTTCCTCCTCACTTTCTCTACTATTCCCCTTCACTGATGCCTAAGTCATTTATGACAGCTGATGAGAGAGCTGTTGAGGATCAAACCATCCTTCGAGCTGAATAGTCAACATACGGTCCTAATCAATTATTTATGTATTTCTTTATTAATCTGCTTACCATCCAGGGTTGGTTTTTCCCTCGGACTCAGCGAGGGATCCCACCTCTACCGCATCAAGCGCAGTGTCCTGGAGCTTCAGACACTGGGTCGGGGGATACAATTGGGGAGGATAACCAGTACCTAGCCCAGGCGGCCTCACCTGCTATGCTGAACGGAGGCCTTGCGGGAGGAAGGGAAGATTGGACGAGATAGACAAGGAAGAGGGAAGGAAGTGAACATGGCCTTAAGTTAGTTACCATCCGGCATTTGCCTGGAGGAGAAGTGGGAAACCGCGAAAAAGCACTTCCAGGATGGCTGAGGTGGGAACCGAAACCAGCTCTATTAAGTTGACCTCCCGAGGCTGAGTGGACCCCGTGCCAGCCCTCGAACCAGTTTTCAAATTTCGTGGCAGAGCCGGGAATCGAACCGGGTCCTCCGGGGGTGGCAGCTAATCATACTAACCACTACACCACAGAGGCGGACAATTATTTATTTCACTTATTTAAAATTTATAAGGAATTGCGTTCATTACAAAAGTTGAAGGCTACATTATTCCAAGGGAATTGTGCAACGCCATCTTCTAATCAGGGTTTCCCAAACTTTTTGTCTGTGTTGGTCCCTGAATACATCACATACACGTCCAAGGACCCCTTAGGCACAGAACATAATAGAGCATTCAGCAAAAAAAAAAAAAATTAGCAGAATTTTGTAATGACACCATGTGTGATTTTATTCGTATAATTTTGGACTAATATTTAAGTTAATAATTTAATAATATTGAATAATTAAACTTCATTTACATAAAGATACTTCTTGAATTGCACAGAAATTATAAAACAATGTGACTCTTGGCTAACAATTACAACAGTCTGGATTTGGAAATTTACTTGAAAAGACCACTTGCTGCGGTTGCTGGATCAATGGGAAGGATGGTGCTGTTTTCCAAAGACGAAGCGTATTACAAGCGTAGTCACTCGAACCGAAGATGAGCCTTTATTTTAGCTCTGTTTCTGTACTCCGTTTTCATTAGTGTGAGAGCAGAAATGGTATAATATTAGAAGTATGATATAATGAAAGGCATTCGTCGCAGTATTTCTTTTGTAGAAATTGTAGGGTATAGGGGACGTCATGGGCCTAAACGTCGATCGGAGACGTGGAGTTGTGATGCATTCATGGAACTTCCTGGTTCTAAACATTCCACTCCATCTGATTAGACAGCAGGCAATGGTGTAATGACAAACGGGGTTAAAAACCAGGTTGTGAGTTTCACAAATAGAAAAACTCCTCTCAGTTTAATTACTGCGTCGATGAGATGAAAAATCCTTTGGAGATCGTTGTAAGTACATAGGTGTTAATATAAGAAAAGAACTCCATTGAGGTAATCACATACTGTAAATGGGATTGTAAATAAATATATAGCTCTGCACATCGTTATGAGCGTATTTAGGGGTTGTAGTAAGGATGTAAATGAGAGGGCATATAAGTCTTTGGTAAGACCCTAACTACAGTATGGTTCCAGTGTATGGGACCCTCACAAGGATTCATTGATTTAAGAACAAAAAATAATAAAAAAACAAAGAAAAGTAGCTCAATTTGTTCTGGGTGATTTCCGACAAAAGAGTAGCGTTACAAGAAAAGGTGCAAATTTTGGGCTGGGAAGACTTGGGAGAAAGGAGACGAGCTGCTCGACTAAGTTGTATGTTCCGATCTGTCAGTGGAGAGATGGCGTGCAATGGCATTAGTAGACGAATAAGTTTGAGTGGTGTATTTAAAAGTAGGAAAAATCACAATATGAATATTAAGTTTGAATTCAAGAGTACAAATTGGAGCAAATATTTCTTTTATAGGACGGGGAGTTAAGGATTGGAATAACTTACCAAGAGAAATGTTCAATACATTTCCAATTTCTTTGCAATCATTTAAGAAAAGGCTAGAAAACAACAGATAGGGAATCGGCCACCTGGGCGACTGCCCTAAATTCAGATCAGTAGTGATTGATTGATTGATTGATTGATTGATTGATTGATTGATTGATTGATTGATTGATTGATTGATTGATTGATTGATTGATTGATTGATTGATTGATTGATTGATTGATTGATTGATTGAATCATTCATTCATTCATTCATTCATTCATTCATTCTCCACCCATATTCAATTTCTTTTTTCACTTTCTCTCTGCCAAGATGCTTCTGCTAGTTGATCTTCCTCAAGGAAGGACAGTTCATGTTCAATTTCAAAGAAGGGATTTCTCATCCACAAGATTTTCTCAACCAGAGGCGAAAAGTATGGTGTGAGTGTGGATATTAGCAATTCCAACTGTCTCACAATACTTTACTTACAATGCCTTGCAATATTCGCTGGCTAACTTTTACCATGTATCAGCCAAGTTAAGAGATACATATACTGTACCTATGCAAGTCATAGAACAGTGAAGACATAATTCCTAAATTTAGTATAACGGTCCATGAATTGTGTGTGTATAAAATAAAATTTCACTCTTTAAATACTTACAACTTACATTATCGTGGAGCCTTTGAACTCCCCAGGGGTCAGCGGACAACAGTATGGGAATGAATGATGTAACTAACAGCTGTCGAGTCTTATTCTGCTATCAGTTCGATATTCATTCAGTCGTGTATTCTGATCCAAATTTCGGTCAAGACACTCAAATCTTTCGGATCGTGAACATTAAGACATTCAGAGCAATGCTGTCGGTTTTAGGTTCCACTACAACAGTTTGGGTTTTCGAAAGTTTTCCCGCTGTGTTTTCACCTGCCGGTAAATCTAACGATACGAAACTGGTATATATGGGCACCTTCAAATTCCACAGGACTGAGCCGGGATCCTAGAGTTCGGAAAGCCAGCGCTATAAGGTTGGAACGAATCAACCCGCCTAACTAAATTTAAATTTCGAGCACAGCTATATTTTAAATTACTGTTTATGATTTATTTAGGAATTAATTTCCTTTTCTAATCGTCACCGACCGCGCGAGTTGGCCGAGCGCATAGAGCCGCGCGGCTGTGAGCTTGCATCCGGGAGATAGTAGGTTCGAATCCCACTATCGGCAGCCCTGAAGATGGTTTTCCGTGGTTTCCCATTTTCACACCAGGCAAATGCTGGGGCTGTACCTTAATTAATGCCACGGCCGCTTCCTTCCAACTCCTAGGCCTTTCCTATCCCATCGTCGCCATAAGACCTATCTGTGTCGGTGCGACGTAAAGCCCCTACCAAAATAAAATAATCGTGACCGTAACGTTGCATTAGCACGCATAAAATTTTGGTGCCAATGTGACTGGAAATTCTTACAACTTATAAGGTCATGGCCGTAATTTCAGTATATCGTCGTTGCCGGGACAAAACCTCCTATGTGATAATATTTTTGGAGATATACTGACCCACAGCACATATGTTATGAAGAGCGGGAATGCCTTGACAATATGCACACAATATTGCACCTAGGATGACAGAACCTTACCGGCCAAAGTTCTAAGCTAAAATATTTCACATAGGAGGTTTTGTCCCGGCAACGACGATATTGCAAGCTTTTACATGGAGTAAGATGGAGAACGAAGGAGAAACATAATCTGGCCTGTAGACGGCGGGGCTCGAATTAAATAGTATCAGTCCGCTTCAAAGCCGCAGCTTTCTGAAGTTTAGGTTGTGATGGCATTACGATTGGCCTTAGACGACTTCCCCGGCCAGTGCGCCAACAATCACATCCTCCTTGTTATACAATATTATCGACTTAACACCATTTCCAATGCGGACAGTGAAGTTTCAAGGAATCCAGATGACTTAGTGAGCCAAATGGCAGACGACACAGTTTGGACACGCCTAAAAGGCTAACACGACCCATAAAGCGAACTTAACTCACAGGGCAAATTTTATACATTAAATTCCAATTAAGGTAATTGCTGCTTACATCCAGTTGAGGATATTCATGAAACGCTGTGGTAATCTACTTCAAAAACAGATTTCCTGAGTGACAAGTCACAATGGCGTCAACAAACCAACTACTGTAATATACATTAGATATTATCTCACTTTGGAATTTCTATTAATCTCATTAATGGAATGGTCGGATCGGATTTAAAGGTCTCTTCACATAAGCGGGCACATAAACTCGTTATTCCAACCGTCAGTGAGTGTTTAATATCGGACACACTATCTGAGAAATTCTAAAAGATGACAGACTAATCCTGTATTTCTGAAATATAATCCTTCATTATCGAAATGTATTTTCCACAAACATCAAGAAGCATACGCGTTGCCAAATTCGGGACATTATTCTTCAATGATTTTCTGAAAGAACAATATCGTATATTGATTGAAAGTGAATATCTCGCGACGTTATTTTGATATATTGAGTGCACAACATCAAACAGTCTTGGCACTTCAAACGAACAGGAAGAGAAGGAATAGGCGATCACATTGATAGGTGAGAAGAGTAATGGTTGTTTACTCAGATGTTGGAGCACTTGAATACATAAATAAAATTCAGTGAGTTATGTGCTGCCTCGCATTTCTGGAGAGAACACAACTGCGAACTCAGCTACAAACTAAGCAGGAAGAGAATGTGACCATGGGAGCTGACATGTGGCATAATGAAAACAAATGAAAATATTTCATCGCCAGTCTACATGATTGGCCACTTCCCTCAGGTAAATATTTACACCAGAGATGGTGTTTCCTTCAGCAGTTGTTTCGAGGGAGGAGAGAAATGGCCGGGTGAACGAAGTATAAATGCCTGAATGGTAATAAATATTAAAATGTATATAGTTCTGTGTTAAAATAAAGCACACATAACGAATAAGGCACTTTAGAAAAGTCATCATTGTTTGTACTCCTAAAATATAAATCAACACCAGGAATTGTATGTCAAACGTTAAATATTTGGTTAGTCATTTCTCATAGTTAAACGTTTAGAATGTGTTTAATAATGCCATTGATTTTACGTCCCACGAAATACTGTTATGCTTTTCGGACTCGCCAAGTTGTCGGAATTTTAACCCGCAGAAGTTTTTAACGTTCTGCTAAATCTAACGTTTGAGCTACTCACCCAGGCAGTTTATATTGAATGGCAGCCATAATATTGCCTAGAGGAAAAGAATGACAGCTGAGACAGAGCACAATTCATTCAACTAGATTCAATCAGTGTGAAGTTATTATTGGTATGTTTTGGGGTCCATTGTGGGCCGTCATAAATGTATACTTCAGTGAGTCGAAACCTGTTATTATTTGGCTGAGTGTGTACTATGATAGTAATTATTTGCTCTGGAATTGTAGTAGTTGTCTCAGAACATGAAATATGGTTCCAAGGGTGTGGAATATACTGGCAGAAAACCACGATCATCGTACTACATCATTAAATGTTACTATTTAATATTTTCAATGAATGACAATGAATTGGCAGTTTTTAAACCATAATCGCGTACCTATGATACGGTACTTCGAGTCCTGAGACTCCTACCCAAATACTGGACCAAATAATAATAATAATAATAATAATAATAATAATAATAATAATAATAATAATAATAATAATATACTTATGACTTGCTTCCCTTCGCACAGACACAGATAGGACTTATGGCGACGGTGGGACAGGAAAGGGCTAGGAGTCGGAAGGAAGCGGCCGTAGCCCTAAGTAAGGTATAGCCCCAGCATTTGCCTGGTGTGAAAATGGGGAAACCACGGAAAATATCCTCGGGGCTGCTGACTGTGGGGGTCCGAATCAACTGTCTCGCGAATGCAAACTCACAGCTGCGTGGCCCTAGCCGACCATATATATATCGTTAGGCCACATACACAGTCAAATAATAACATGTTTTGACTCACTCAAGTACACGTCTAAGACTTTTTGAATTTGGTGTGAAGGAAAATGTACCTTACCGTGCCGTGCTGTAGGAATGTATATGTGCGTGACGTATTATTACAGTCATGCAGTATACTGTAATAAGGGTCATTTTCCTTTACACTTCCGCATAGGAGAATGAACACAACGAACATTGTTCTGATGAAAATGAAATGGCGTAAGGCTTTTAGTGCCGGGAGTGTCCGAGAACAAGTTCGGCTCGCCGGATGCAGGTTTTTTGATTTGACTATCGTAGGCGACCTGCGCTTCATGATGAAGACGACACATACACCCAGCCCCCGTGCCAGAGACGTCAAACAATTACGGTTAAAATTCTCGATCCTGCCGGGAATCGAGCCCGGGACCCCTGTGACCAAAGGACAGCACGCTAACCATTTAGCCATGGAGCCGGACATGGTTCTGATGGACTGCATATCCGTATGTACCTTGGAGGCGTGAGAAAACTTAAGGGAAATAATATATACGAAGAGAATTTTGTCCGTATCTGTGGTGTAGTGGTTAGCGTGATTAGCTGCCACCCCCGGAGGTCCAGGTTCGATTCCCGGCTCTGCAACGAAATTTGAAAAGTGGTACGAGAGCTGGAATGGGGTCCGCTCAGCCTCGGGTGGTCAACTGAGTAGAGATGGGTTCGATTCCTACCTCAGTCATGCTCGAAGCGGTTTTCCGTGGTTTCCCACTTCTCCTCCAGGCAAATGCCGAGACGATACCTAACTTAAGGCCACGGTCGCTTCCTTCCCTCATCCTTGCCTGTCCCTTCCAATCTTTCCATCCCTCCACAAGGCCCGTGTTCAGCATAGCGGGTGAGGCCGCCTGGGCAAAGTACTGGTCATTCCCCCAGTTGTATCCTCAAACGGAGTCTGAAGTTCCAGGACACTGCTCTCGAAGCGGTAGAGGTGGGATCCCTCGTTGAGACCGAGGGAAGAACAGACCCTGGAGGGTAAACAGATGGGGAAGAAGAAGAGCATTATGATATACAAGGTGTTGTTTCTTTACCGACGACATGTGGGGTTTTTCTCCAGCCGCGTTGGCGAGAATTTGTGAATCCAAGCAGTAGTGTCCTTTCAGTTTCATAAAAATCAGCAAGTGGAATGCAAAGGTGTACCAGTTTTCATTATTGCAGTGGAATGGATTTAAATAAAACTTGGAAACATGTTGAATGCCAAAACATTACGAAGATAACAGGCTACTTCCAATGTTGACTAATCTATATATATATAAAATAAGAGTTTTGTCTGTACATTGCTCAGAATTTGAAAATAATAGTATTTCTGTATCGGACATGTCCGTAGTAACAAGGAACTGCACTTTTTTACTTTTCCGTAATTTCTTTCTGTCTGTCTGTCTGTCTGTCTGTCTGTCTGTCTGTCTGTCTGTCTGTCTGTCTGTCTGTCTGTCTGTCTGTCTGTCTGTCTGTCTGTCTGTCTGTCTGTCTGTCTGTCTGTCTGTCTGTACACGCATCACGAGAAAACGACTGATGAGAATTTAATGAAAATCGGTATGTGTATTCGGGGGTTGAATCTCTACAATCTAGGCTATAAATAATTTTACTCACGCTGAGTAAAATGGTGGTTTAGGGAAAGGCCTAAAATATAATTCTCAAATATTTATATTATCAGTGGTTCTATCGATAATTGCTACATAACTAAAGTTATATAGAATTAAATTTCCTATCATTTATGTCATACATTGTTACCGTACCGGCTTTGATAACACAGATATTCATGAATTTGTATTATTGTTGCTATCAACTCCGAGCCACGAGAAAATGGGTTTACAGAATTGAATGGAAATCGGTACATAGAGACGGGGAATAAGAAACTATAGTCTGAGTTATAAACAATTTTATTCACCCTAGATGAAATTGTAGTTTAGGGGAAGGCTCCTAAATTTTAATTTTTAAGTACCATTGTTATTGGTCCTATCGAAAAGTACTACATAACAAAAGTTATAGTTCCGATCATTTATGTTTTATTCACTTTAACCGTACCGACTATGACAAGAGTGGTATTTCGGAGTCATAAGAAAACTAAATGTGAAGATCTACAATATTGAAAGCGCATAACATTGATCAACAATAATATCACATTGACCATTGTTTGTTGTGCTGTTCTTTGTCTCTTACGCTGCCGCTCAACTCAGATAGATGGGATTACTGCTGCGTACCGAGTATAACAGCCTGACTTAATATTGGCGGGGCATAGCTGGGGAGTTAGAAAACTTTCTTTTTCAGCATGTTATTCCTCTGGTTCACACATTTTCTGATACCATAATGCTGGTAGGTAATACACTGGTGCATCATAGTATTCCAGCTGTTCGATCCCTACTCTGACGCACCGTTTTGAATGAATAGTGTGCAGAGTAGTATGACCTGGTCTACAATAACAATTTAGGCATATCCCAAATTATAGCACCACAAATCACTAAATTTAATGAACATCGGTATGTAAAGTCCTGGAATAAGTCACTGCAGTCTAGGCCATAAATAAACTTATTCACGCTGAGAGTAATGGTAGTTTAGGGTAAGGCCTAAAATTTAATTCTCAAATATTTGTGTTATTAGTGGTCCTATCGACAAATGCCTTTTATATTTTTACCGTGCCGGCTATGATATGATAAGAGATATTCATGAATTTGGATTTTTCCATATCAACGCCGTCACAAGAAAATATTTAAACAGAATTTAATGAAAATCGGTATGTAAAGTCGGAGAATAAGGAACTACACTCTACGCTACAGTATAATTCATTTTGTAAGACGCCCTAATATTACAGAGTCGAAAGAAAACTAAATGCGAAGGCCTACACTACAGAAAGCTCATAACATTGGTCAACAATAAAATACATTGACCATTGTTTGTTGTGATGTTTTTTGGGTCTCTGTTGCCACTCATGTCCGATAGATGGGATTACTGCTGTATACCGAGGTTTTCTTTAAATTTGCTTTACGTCGCACCGACACAGACAGGACTCATGGCGACGATGGGACAGGAAAATGTTAGGAGTGGGAAGGAAGCGGCCCAGGCCTTAATTTACGTTACAGCCCCAGGATTTGCCGCACGATCAACTCGCCCGGTCGCACCGAGTGTAACAGCCTGCCTGAGTATTGGCGGAAAGTAGCTGGCTAGTTATATAACTTTCTTCTTTAGCATACCGTTCCTCTGGTTCATTAATTTGATGATACTACTGGTACGTAACAAACTGGTTCATCATAGCATTTGAGCTATTCAATTCCTACTCTGAGGCACTGATTGGAATGAGCAGTGTGCATATTTAACAGAATAATGGCAGAGGAGTATTCACAACTGTCTGCGATCAAATCATTCCAGCACTGAAACTTTGGACTGTTAGATCGGCACCGTAGTACTATGAGAAGATGTGCAGTTTTTCGTTTGATCGAGTATTTTATATGATAACATTGCTTTTAATCGCTACAATCCTACTGACGTTTCTGCAATGGCCTAAGTTGGCTTCAGTTGGTTAAACTGCAAAGACAGTCTTTCTGAGAATACCGTAGCGGGTACTTCAGCTAGTGTTACATATAGGCAGCTATTTTTTTTTTATATTTACTTGTCCTAGAGCATTATTGTAGGCACACAATATCACAGAAACGAACCAATTTATCTTTTTAATTCTCATGTTAGATTATGACAGAATTGAGAGTAACCTTGTCCAGGAGGAAGGAAGCTCGACACTGTGATTAGAATAGGGTCGTGAATAAGAGGTCAAACTCGAGAATTGTCGATAATAATGGGAGAGGCACAGCTGTTGAGATAATGTAAGCTGCCAGATTCAGTTAGGGCCACCGAAAGAGTTAGCGTGATGCTAGGTGCGCGCGCTTTGAGATAGTGGGTTCGTACCCCACTATCAGCAGCCCTGAAGATAGTTTTCCGCGGTTTCCCATTTTCACACCAGGCAAATTCGAGGCCGTACCTTACAAACAAACAAAAATTATATTAAGGCAAATATCTGGGTGATGATTTTAGAGTAAAGATAGAAATGAAAATGAAAACCTGTTTTCCAGTCATTGACCGGGTCAGGAATGGAATGAATGAAGGCCCCATCTTGCGGCGAGGATAGGAATTGTGCCGGCTGCCAAGGGTTGTTGCACTCCTCTGGGGCAATGATTAATGACTGACAGATGAAATGAAATGATAATGGAGAGTGTTGATGGAATGAAAGAAGACAGGGAAAATCGGAGTACCCGGAGAAAACCCTGTCGCGCCTCCGCTTTGTCCGGCGCAAATCTCACATGGAGTGTCCAGGATTTGAACCACGGAACCCAGCGGTGAGAGGCCGACGCGCTGGCGCCTGATCCATGGAGGCTCATTAAAAATAGAAAGAGAGAATGAATTTTATATAATCACAAAATGATTACGCAAAGAGTGGATAGCAGGTACGACAGCAAACTTTTGTATAGTAAAAATTATGTGGCGAAAGAGAATAAATTGAACGGTGGTGGTGGTGGTGGTGGTTGTGGTGGTGGGGGTGGTGATTATTGTCTTAAGAAGAAGTATAACTAGACAGCCATTCTCTATATGACATTAATCAGAGAGAAAAAAATGGAAGAGATGCGTCACTTCGAAAAATGAAGATATCAGCCAAAGAAAGACAAGGGCCACGAAAAGCATGAAAATGAAAGACTCCCTAGGCCTCGAATGCTCTAATACCGTCGGGGTCGGAATATAAAAAGAATTGGCCAAGGGAGTTCGGATAGGATAGATGAAAGTGAGGAGCCTGGCACAAGTTGAAGCAATGTCAGGGCTCAGCTAATGGCCACGTGGTCACAACCCACGTTCCGAAGTTAAAAGCGCTTGGAACCCCTTTTAGACGCCTCTTACGACGGACAGGGTATACCGTGGGTGTTATTTTACCACCCACACCTACAGGGGGATAAATGGAATGACAGTAAGCACTAATTCAACCAAGGATACATATTGTTAAGCTAAATAATTTTGTGTGGCTATTTCTAGCCGAATGCAACCCTTGTAAGGCGGACCCTCCGACGAGGGTGGGCGGCATCTGCCATGTGTAGGTAACTGCGTGTTATTGTGGTGGAGAACAGTGTTATGTGTGGTGTGTGAGTTGCAGGGATGTTGGGGACAGCACAAACACCCAGCTCCCGGACCATTGGAATTAACCAATGAAGGTTAAAATCCCCGACCCAGCCGAGAATCGAACCCGATACCCTCTGAACCAAAGACCAGTACGCTGACCATTCAGCCAACGAGTCGGACAATGTATTAATTGATAAATTACTTGTAATAAAGAAAGAGAAGCATGTATAAAAAACAATTTGTATTACGGCAAAAGGATTCTGTCTTCCCAGTTTCAAAAGATCCGAGACGGGAACATTGTATTCTATACCACAGACTAATTCTGAAGGTGAAATGGGTAAATAGAATCACAGATAAAGGGGTAGTGAATCGATAGATTAGGGGAGAATGATTTGACGAAATTTGACTGGAAGAGGAGAGGTAATAATTGGATACATCTTAAGACATCCAGGTAAGTTTTTGTGGGAAAAGTAGGCAGTATGTATGTTACTGTCCATGTTTCTCTTCCGTACAATGCAACGCTCTAGACGAAAGTATTAAGTATCAGTTTCGGTGGTCTCTTACCAATTTCCTCTATTCCTTTCCTTTTCAAAGTGATGGAAATGGACAGTCATGGTAATGTGTTGTAGGGTTCGTGATTATGATTTCCAAGGAGGATTGATCTGTATTCACTATCCGTAGAAAATGTGCATTGCATTTCTTGTAACGGATCGCTGTTTCTAACCACGCCTGTCGATCTCAGTTTTACCAAATTTAAAACGATTAACTACTGGTATAGTTTTTTTACTTTTTACGCAGAATACCAAAAATATTTTGTGGAAGGAAAGCACTCGAGCAAATGCGCAGCTTCACAGGGCATGGGTCACAACTCTTCCAACAATCCGAAGTCACTTTATATTCACTGCAAAGGAAGTAGAGGAGTCTGTGTCAACAAAAACTTTGGGAAGATTAGCACTGAAGCCAATCTGTCGTAAAACTCGCAGATTAATCCCAGAATAGGTCAGTTTATGGAGTATTGCAGCGAATTAGGAGAACAGTGTGACCGAGCTATTACTCATACAATACAGTGCAAGGAAAATAAATAATATGGGCCAAATACTACAGGTTTTTACTAATAATTCAATGAAAAGTGGCTCTCAAGACATTTCTCCCAAGCCAAATATGCCTAGTTCACAGAACTCCGTTCGCTAGGAACGACCGATTTCTCTTCTTCATCTGAATCTAGATGTTGATCTCCTTCAGTGATCCAAAGAGGTGAAGGTCAGGACAGTACAACGACTGGACAGTCTAGTAGATGATGTGGATAATTGTGTACGTCACAGCCATTCTTATCACCTAGCACTCGAACAGAAGCAGCACAGTGGGGCGAACAATGTTACCTTTCTTGCCGATTAGGAAGCTTTGAATTTCATCGGTGGCTGTGAGTCAAAATGTTAGACATCTAGCTGGGGAAGTTCTTACTTTAAGGCAGCCTAGTTTCATGAGCCTTGTGTGTGCGATGCATGTTAATGAGACACTAAGTACAGGGTGGACAAAATAAAATTAGCCCGGAAAATATTTAAATAGGATTGACGTGGGATTTACCGTTGTTAATGAACATCACAGGAGATTTTGGAAATGGCTCTGTTGACGTCGATGCAACGCTGTGCTCGATTTATCAAACTGTGAGGCACGCAAAGCAGCTCTGCCTGAGGGATATCGTTAATAGCGTTTACAGTGTTCTGCTGTGGCTGTTCCAGTTTGTGAGGATTATTGGAGTACACCAGATCATTCAATTAGCTCCACAGGTAAAAATCACCTGGAGAGTGATCAGGCGATCTAGGTGGCCACTTGATTGCACTGCTTCTGTTGATTTTCCTCTACTCCCCGAACACCTCGTGCACTGGTGATGAAGTTCTCAATTAGTGCTGCCGTTCATACTTTGCGAATTGATCCACATATGGATTAAACAGTGTCTAGACATACCGGTTAGCCTTAACAGTTTGTTGAAAGAATCGTGTTATGATGCGGACACCAGACGTTGCGCACTACACACCAATATTGAGATTATGCAACCGCTTTTCGATGTACTGATGGAGATTTTCTGATGCATAATGGCGACGTATTCGGGACAGCATGCGGGAGATGCGCTCGAGCATACATGTGACAACGAGCGACTGGTACATCGAAATTACTGTTTCCAGCATTTTATGTGATTGGCAGTTCTCCTCTTCACAAACAAGCGTCGATTCCGCATCGGTCTTATAAATATTTACTGGGCCACTTTTATTTCACCCACCCTATATATTAACGGTAGGAAGAATTCGGCACCTGTACCTGGTCGTGAGCTCCTTTTTAGTGAAGAGTATGTCTTGATGGAAGTCTTTGATTTATGGGCGTCTTCATTTCATATTCATGAGTCGCCTTAATGTACTCTTCTTCAGAATCACGTGGGTGTAAAAAGTCTAGAATCCTCTGCGCTACTGCACTTCTGGGTTCGAGACAAATATCACTACTCAACCTCATAATTCATATTCCGATTTAAAAATATAAATGCCCATATAGAAATAAATGAATGCAGATATTCTTTGTGCAAGAAAGGCCGTCATTTACAGATATTATTTTACTTTTTGTACTTCCTCTTCATGGACTAGGCTAATGGCCTGTTCCGACCTTAGATTTCATTCCATTTCTTCGTAAGACGACCAATATCTCTTCTTCCCGCAGGATGATATTCCAGGGCAAGTTTTGGGATTCTGTTGTTATCCATTCTCAGAACGTGAGGTTTCCAATTTATCCTGATTTGGTATATCCTTTCATTCACTGAGAATATATTTAATTGTTGTCTTATCTCTTCATTTCGTATTTTATCTTTTAGGGAGTATCTTTTCACTGATCTTAGAATCTCATATCAGATGATTGTATTTTATTCCTTTAGCTTGTTTTATCCACCCATGTCTCACTTCCATATAACAAAGTTGGTACAGCCATAGTCTTATAGAATTTAAGTTGAGTATCTTCTCTTACTTTTCCTTTCAGTGCTTGCGAATTGTCCCACACATACGTTGAAATCGATGAAGCTTCCTCTTCACCTCGTCATCATCGTTAAAAGATATTTCACAACCAAGATACTTAAAATTTTATACTTGTTCTACTAGTTGATTGTCAATTACTATCTTCGCTCTGATAGGACACTTCCCTTGCCATGCCTTAACTTTGGTTTTCGTTCTGGATAGCTGAAGATTATAACTTTTACAAATGGTGTTTAACTGACGTATTGATTTCTAGAGTTTATCTTCATCATCCTGCAGGATAAAATTATCACTGCAAAGAGCATAGTATTTACGTATGTGTCTGCGTTCAATTTTATTCCAGAGTGCACAATTCGTTTCCAGTTTCTGATTACTTCATCTATATATATATTGAATAGTGTTGGAGAGAGGCTGCATCCCTGATGTACACCTTGATTAATTAATATTTCTTCCGTTGGTATGTATTCTAGATCTAACACAATTCTTGTCCTTTTGCACAGACTTTGTAAAACTTGAATAATATATTTAGGGTATACAATTTTTACCATTATATTCCATAAATGTTCTCAATCTACCTATAAAAAGCCTTTTCATAGTCGACAAAAGTGGCAGAAGTATTCAAGTTAAATTCTCTCCTCTTCTCCAGTATCTGTTTAAGGCTAAATATATCATCTGTACATGATCTGCCTTTCCTAAATCCACATTGTTCTTCCAGTAAGAGATTGTGTGCAATGATTTTAAGTGTATTGTTTATTATTTTAGCATATATTTTATAGCCGACATTTAATAAACTTATTTCTCGATAGTTACTGCAAAAAATTCGATTTCATTTCTTGAAAAATGATATTTTTTAGCTTTTCTCCATTCTTCGGGTATATTTATTCTTTTCCAACAATAATTAAACGTAACAATCTAAATTTAAGAATGATGCCACCATATTTGAACAACTCCATAGTTATATTGTCTAACCCTGGTGCTTTTCTATTTTTGAAGGATTTCAGAACAGTATTAAGTTCTTATATATTTATTAGGTCAATTCCTTCAACGTCGTTATCTTCCTGACTCTCTCCATACTCTCCGTTGTATCCACGATTCTTCTTCGATTACATTTATGTTAGCAGTTTCTCTTTCATTGAGGTGCTTCATTAACTTATACGCCATCTGTTTCCTACCATGGATGTCATTTTCTATTGGCTGTATTTACCTATCCCATGATTCTTGCTTGAGTTTTCTCGTTAGTGACTTGACCTCGACCTAATTTCTATTAATAATAATATTATGATTATTGTATCTGTTATTATTATTGTTGTTGTATCTGCTGTTGTTAATGATAATCCCAGTGGTAGTTAAAGTAGTGTTACTTTCATGGATGATCATCAGCCAACTGCAAACTTTCATTCAAATATAATTAATAATATCGTTGTTATCCTGCAATGGTGTCTCAAAGTCTGTCTGATAATTTGTGTGACTGAACTGAAGTGTACATTCGTAATTACTTTAAGCTATTTTAGATACCATCCAGGCATTTTTCCTATATCGCACACGGAAACCACGGAGAAGAATTTCCGCGTTGTGCTCTCGTCATTTGCACTAACTTTCGTAGGATCGATTCCGGGGACCGCTATAGAGAGGATGTGGTTCAGGAGCTGAATTACTTGCTACAAAATACCATTAACCGCATCTGCGAGATAATGAGTGACCAGAAAGTAGAAAGTCTAGCAATTTGAAGAGCCTTCGTGCATCTACATTAGAGACTGTTATGCCTTTCAGCGTTCAATGTGCACGTCTCTGTGAATTAAATAAGAGCCTCCACCGTCCTTTATTTGTAACTAGCTCTGTTGCTCCGCTTAGTTCCACACTGTTGAAAAATTCTAATCCCCGTCATCTTGGTCTCCCTCTATATCTCCTAGCCTCCATGGCTGACGTCATTATTTTCCTACGTAACCTGCCCTCCCCCATACGCTTTACATGACCTCGTCACAGAGGCCATCTTACGAGCACAGTTACATACACTGGGCTCATTCATAACTTATCCTTCATCTCCTCATTCCGGGTACCCTCCCACTATTCTCCCCACCTGTTCATGCCAGCATACTTTCATGACTGTTACTACTAATTTATGAATAACATATCCTTAGTTTATCCAGCCTTCACTTTCGTACAGCAGATTCGGTCTGCTAACAGAACGCTATAATGAGAGTTGTGTTCAAGAGCTGAATTCTTGCTAAAAATATCCATTGATCATATCTGCGAGATTATCGCATTTTCTTTCTTGCACCTTCATGTAATTTCTCTTGTTACACTACCATTTTGTGAGAGTACATATCGAAAATATTTCAAATATTCTACCTTTTGTAGTTATGTATTCTTAAATTCACATTTAATCCTCTTAGATTTCTTTGCTACCGACATCAGTCTCTCTTGGAAATGTTCATTTTTGTATCATACCTGCACCACATTTCAGGTTATCCCTCTAGGCTTTCATCACAGTCTAACATCCAGACCAAGTCATCGGCATAGGCCAAATTGCTTACTACATTTCTGCTCAACTGAATCCCTGCCCGCCATTTTGAACCTTGAATGATCCATGAAAAGCAAAGGTAAGAGATTACAGCCTGGTCTTACCCCATTTATTACATTTAACTGCAAACTCGTTCTACCAAAAATTCTCACTTCAGTCAAATTACAAACAAAAATGCATAAGAATTCCCGTAGTAACCTTTCCCTAATATTATAATACTTCAGTAAAGCTTTTTTTTTTTTAACTTGGTACTCGATCTACAAAATATGAACACAAGTGTCTATTTCTCCCGCTGCGTTTTCCAATTACTTCGCACATACAGAAAATCTGGTCCTGACAGTATTCATGTGGTCCTGAACCACCCTGGTTTTCATCCAACATACTCACAACCCCAAGGGAATGGAGGAGCGGAAAGGAACTGGCCACTCTACCGTACGTAAACTCCGGCTCAGGAACACCCTCTGTGGAGGTTCGGACCTGCCTTCGGGCAGAATAACCCTTACCTTACTCATAACCCCTGACCACACTCTCCCTTCGATACTTGCCTGGTACAATGATCAATGAAATATCTCGAAGGCAGTTGCAAACACTCTGTTCTCTTGCCTATAGACTCGTGCAATTGCTGCTTTTGTCTAATTAGAAGGAACCCTGTTTACATTCTACGCTAATTCCACTTTTCTATGAAGGCGTTTCATTCCTGCCTTCCCACTATATTTAAGCATTTCAGGTCTAAGTTAAACTATTCCCGCTGTTTTGTTACGATTGAGTTTATTTACCATCATTTCTACTTTCTTTAGTGTAATTGCTTTGCGTCAATTGTTCGTGATTCTTTTTGTAGAAAAGGTTCTTTTTAAGTATTTCTTCCATCTGCCTAGCGATTCCCGTGTATCTACAGTTAGTTCAATTGAGTAGTATAATAGGAGAGTTCGGCCGCCACCACCTCCTCCGGGCTCCCAGGGCTCCCTCCACCACCCGCGGGAAATTTGAATTTTGGCGGGAAATTTGAATTTTGGCGTGAGATTTGAATTTGTAAACAAAGCCACGTGCTTTTTGACAGCTGTCATCGACAACAACGCATCGCTAACCTCACTGCTGCCATCTTGACGCTCCTAAACCTCAGTAGTGCCAACTTAACCTAACTAGCGTGAGGTAAACAAAGCCACGTGTTTTTGACAGCCACGTGCTTTTTGACAGACAACAACGCATCGCTAACCTCAGTACTGCCATCTTGACGGGCCTAAACCTCAGTAGTGCCAACTTAACCTAACTAGCGTGAGGTAAACAAAGCCACGTGTTTTTTGACAGCCACGTGCTTTTTGACAGACAACAACGCATCGCTAACCTCAGTACTGCCATCTTGACGGGCCTAAACCTCAGTAGTGCCAACTTAACTTAACTAGCGTGTGGTAAACAAAGCCACGTGCTTTTTGACAGCCACATGCTTTTTTGACAGCTGTCATCCGCCATCTTTAAACCACAGAGCACTGTGCTGCCCTCTTTATCGCAGTAGCTGCAAATTCGTCACCTGTCATCCGCAGTGCTGCTATCTTGACGGGTCTAAACCTTAGTGCTACCAACTTAACCTAACTAGCGCGAGGTAAACAAAGCCACGTGGTTTTTGACAGCTGTCATCCGCCATCTTTAATCTATAGAGCACAGTGCTGCCCTCTTTAGCTACTTACCTTTGAAATGTGGTGGCGGATAATTTGAAAAATGCTTTTTGACAGCAGCCATCTTTGAGCACCGTGCTGCCCTCTTTAGCTAGATACCTGTGGTGGTAGACAATTCAACGTGACAGCAGTCATCTTTGAGCACCGTGCTGCCCTCTATGTGGTGACGGCAAATTCTACATGCTCTTGTTTGGAAACAAACTCACGCGCTTTTTTGACAGCCGTCATCCGCCATCTTTAATCAACAGAGCACAGTGCTGCAATCTTTAGTTATAAATGTGGTGGCGGCAAATTCCACGTGCTCTTGTTTGGAAACAAATCAACATGCTTTTTTGACAGCTGTCAACCGTCATCTTTAATTACCGTGCTGCCCTCTTTAGCTACTTATCTTTGAAATGTGGTGGCGGTAAATTCCACGTGCTTTACAAACCTATATGCTTTCCTGACAGCTATCATCCGCCATCTTTAATCCAGAGAGAACAGTGCTGCAATCTTTAGTTGAAATGTGGTGGCGGCAAATTCCACGTGCTCTTGTTTGGAAACAAAGCCATGTGCTTTTTTTGACAGCTGTCATCCACCATCTTTAATCCAGAGAGAACAGTGCTGCAATCTTTAGTTGAAATGCGGTGGCGGCAAATTCCACGTGCTCATGTTTGGAAACAAATCAACATGCTTTTATGACAGCTGTCAACCGCCATCTTTAATCACCGTGCTGCCCTCTTTAGCTACTTACCTTTGAAATGTGGTGGCGGTAAATTCCACGTGCTTTACAAACCTATGTGCTTTTCTGACAGCTGTCATCCGTCATCTTTAATCCAGAGAGAACAGTGCTGCAATCTTTGGTTGAAATGTGGTGGCGGCAAATTCCACGTGCCCTTGTTTGGAAACAAATCAACATGCTTTTTTGACAGCTGTCATCCGCCATCTTTAATCACCGTGCCGCACTCTTGCGTCAGCTGTCATCCGCCCAGCAATTCTCTTTCTATATAATAATTTCGTGTGGCTATTTCTAGCCAAGTGCAGTCTAAGAAAATAAATCCTAGTCTTGTTGTATCAGGAAGGGTAACTGGCTAAATCCCGGTCTTTCAGCGTCAGGAAGGGCAACCAGCCATACCGTGAAACAATAGTGTATGATGTAAGAGGCTAGATACTGCTTTTTGAAATCTAAGAAGAGCATCTAGCTGTAAAACCCCGATTCTCGGGTTAAAAAGAGCATCTAGTTGTAAAACAGATTCTTAATCCGAGTTCTTTGACGTCAGGAAGGGCAACCGGTCGAAAACAATAGTGTATGATGTAAGAGGTTAGATACTGTCAGTTTTGCGTCAGGAAGGGCAACTCGTCTTAAAACAAATTCTTGCGATTTAAAATCTTAGTTTTGCGTCAGGAGGGGCATCCGGCAGTAAAACAATAGTTCGTGATACAGCGATTTAAAATCTAAGAAGAGCATCTAGCTGTAAAACCCCGATTCTCGTGTTAAAAAGTGCATCTAGTTGTAAAACAGATTCTTAATCCCAGTTCTTTGACATCAGGAAAGGCAACCGGTCGAAAACAATACTGTATGATGTAAGAGGCTACATACTGCTATTTAAAATCCTAGGAGGGTATCCAGTTGTAAGACAGATTCTTGTGATTTAAAATCTCGCGTCAGGAAGGGCAACCGGCCGTACCGTAAAACAATAGTATATGATGTAAGAGGCTAGATACTGCTTTTTAAAATCCTAGAAGGGCATCCTGTTGTAAAACGGATTCTTGTGATTTAAAATCTCGCGTCAGGAAGGGCAACCGGTCGTAAAACAAATTCTTGCGTTTTAAGCTCCTGCGTTAGGAAGAGGCACTCGGCTTTAAAACATATTTTTAATCCCGGCCCTGCTACGTTAGGAACCACATCTAGCTGTAAAACAGGAGCTTCAAACATTTACAGTTTTAAGCTTTAGGAACGGGTTATGGGTTACATTTTTTGTTCTACTACATAGAACACAATCTTTGAAGTTGTATCGGCGCAGTCATTCAGAGCGAGGTGCGGAATGTATGTGTTGGCTGAAATTGTACACGTATCTTCCGGCAGCACTAACCTTGAACGAAGACACGGTGTGCTGATAAGCTACTTGTAACTCATAGAACGTCTTATTGCTAGATTATAAGCGTATTAAGGTTGTAAAATATTCTGCTCTGTAAAACTGAAATAGTCCTCCTCTGTGGTGTAGTAGTTAGTGTGATTAGCTGCCACCCCCGGAGGCTCGAGTTCGATTCCCGGCTCTGCCATGGAATGTGTAGCATTTAGCCCGTGTAAGTTCCTAACATAAAATATCATGATTGTACGGAGAGGTTAAAACACAGTGCCAGCATATAGCCCACTCCTATCGAAAGAACATGCACGGCGCCGGCATGAAGGCTACTCCTGTTGAAGGAGCCTGTACGGGGTTTAACACCCCTCTATCAACAGCCCTTACTTAATGCTGGCTTTTTTGCACACCCTCGAAACTACCTAAGAATGTAATATACTACCGTAGGGAGAGGGTAAAACCCAGTGCTGGTACATAGCCTACTCCTACCGAAGAAGCCTGCACACAGCTTAACGCCTCTATCCGACAAATGAATCACCCTCAACACTCTTGTACTCACAATCATTTTCGAAGGAGTCTGCATAAGGTTTAACGTCCCCATCAACAGCCCTTACTTAATGTAGGCTTTTTTGCACACCCCGCCTCTTAGATCATACACCATAGTTTTACGACCGGTTACCCTTTCTGACTAGGATTTTAAATCGCAGTATACGCGATAAATTTGTTGTAGCGGGTTTTATAACTAGATATCCCGGTACCGGCACATAGCCTACTCCTACCGAAGAAGCCTGCACTCAGCTTAACGCCTCCATCCGACAAATGAATCACCCTCAACACTCTTCAATCATTCTCGCTACTTCGGAAGATAGCGGGTTCGAACTCCTACTGTTGGAAGCCGTAAAAAATAGCAAATGCTAGGCGAGGGGCCTGCGCGATCGTCATAACGTGTAATTACATGATCTAGCTAAATGTAGTTTTAGCTCAATACCTTTAAGTGCCTACAGGTAAGGAATACCGCGGATGTAGCTTAGTACCCTCCCGTTTAAGTCCAGAAGTCGAGGATCGCGCGCCAACTTTCCAAGGCTCGATCCGCTGCAGAACTCTTAAATTCTGACAACTCGGCATCAACAGGAGGTTCGATTCCGGCTTAAATACGTCAGCCTGCGGGACTCAGTGTAAGACCTTCAGGAGAGCTCTTGTTGCATAAACATTTAGTTCCGACTGTACTGCAGTTGTCAGCGATTTTCACATCCGCTTGGTAACAAGCAGCATATTGACTCGCTGCAGTCTGCGTGAAGCGCTCACAGTTCTCTGTATGCGTTTATTACGTACACATCTCCCGTCTAAGTACTGTCTGCTGTGAATATTATTCTTCAGCCTTTATCTTAAGGTAAGCTAGAACTGTTAGTTACTGTTTGCAAAGCAACTTCTACGCTAGGTAATAGACATCTACATTCATATATGTTTGTTCTTTTCTTTTTTTAGGTACCGTTCGCGTTACAGGCTTGAAAGTACGCATTTTATTCATCCGAGTAACAGTCCGCAGCGCGTGCATTTTTAAGGTATGTTTTCGAACTTTGAGTTGTAAAGATAGCTAGGTTAACTGATGTACCCTACACTACATTCATATATGTTTGTTCTTTTCTTTTTAGATTCGACCAGAATATTATCAACCGAGTTTCAGGCTTGAACGTACGCATTTTATTTATCCGAGTAACAGTCTGCAGCACGTGCATTTTTAAGGTATGTTTTCGAACGTTGAGTTGTAAAGATAGCTAGGTTAACTGATGTACCCTACACTACATTCATATATGTTTGTTCTTTTCTTTTTAGATACGACCAGAATATTATCATTCGTGTTACAGGCTTGAAAGTACGCATTTCATTCATCCGAGTAACAGTCTGCAGTGCGAAGATTTAAAGGTATGTCTGACCTCTATTCGTTGAAACTTGGTTTCTTCCGAACATCGTAACTTTAAGCTAATCATAAATAGTTGTTCTCTTCAATCCTCATGCTATAGACGAGGTTAATCTTATAATTTCAAACACGCACACATAGCTATGTCTGTCCTCAACAGGCTGAAACTTGGTTTCTTCTAAAACATCGTAACTTTAGTCTATTGATAAATAGTCGTTCTCTTCAATCCTCAAGCTATAGACGAGGTTAATTTTATAATTTCAAACACACACCTAGCTATGTCTGACCTCAACAGGCTGAAACTTGGTTTCTTCTAAAACATCGTAACTTTAGTCTATTGATAAATAGTCGTTCTCTTCAATCCTCATGCTATAGACGAGGTTTATTTTATAATTTCAAACACACACATAGCTATGTCTGACCTCAACAGGCTGAAACTTGGTTTCTTCTAAAACATCGTAACTTTAGTCTATTGATAAATAGTCGTTCCCTTCAATCCTCATGCTATAGACGAGGTTAATTTTATAATTTCAAACAGACACATAGCTATGTCTGACCTCAACAGGCTGAAACTTGGTTTCTTCTAAAACATCGTAACTTTAGTCTATTGATAAATAGTTATTTTCTTTAATCTGCATGTCGTAGAAGAGGTTAATCTTATAATTTCAAACACACACATAGCTATGTCTGACCTCAACAGGCTGAAACTTTGTTTCTTCTAAAACATCGTAACTTTGATCTATTGATAAATAGTCGTTCTCTTCAATCCTCATACTATAGACGAGGTTAATTTTATAATTTCAAACACACACATAGCTATGTCTGTCCTCAACAGGCTGAAACTTGGTTTCTTCTAAAACATCATAACTTTAGACTATTGATAAATAGTCGTTCTCTTCAATCCTCATGCTATAGACGAGGTTAATTTTATAATTTCAAACACACACATAGCTATGTCTGACCTCAACAGGCTGAAACTTGGTTTCTTTAGAACATCGTAACTTCAGTCTATTGATAAATAGTTATTTTCTTTAATCTGCATGTCATACAAGAGGTTAATCTTATAATTTCCAACTCACAGCAATGTCCGACCTCTATACGTTGAAACTTGGTTTCTTCCGAACATCTTAACTTTAAGCTAATCATAAATAGTTGCTCTCTTCAATCCTCATGCTATAGACGAGCTTAATCTTATAATTTCAAACTCACAGCAATGTCCGACCTCTATACATTGAAACTTGGTTTCTTCCGAAAATCGTAACTTTAGTCTATTGATAAATAGTCGTTCTCTTCAATCCTCATGCTATAGACCAGGTTAATTTTATAATTTCAAACACACATAGCTATGTCTGACCTCAACAGGCTGAAACTTGGTTTCTTCTAAAACATCGTAACTTTAGTCTATTCATGAATAGTCGTTCTCTTCAATCCTCATGCTATAGAAGAGGTTAATCTTATAATTTCAAACTCACAGCCATGTCCGACCTCTATACGTTGAAACATGGTTTCTTCCGAACATCGTAACTTTCGCCTAATCTCTATCGGTCGTTCTCTTTTCAGATGTTCCCCTGCTGTGTGGAATGTAATTTAACGTTTACAAGGCGAGATAACTTCATGCGCCATATGAAATCAAAACACCCTAGCATAACATCTGCTTTATGTAAAGTTTGTAGTATGTATTTCGCTAACGTAGAGCGATACGAGGCACACTTAGTAGAGGTACATCAAATATCTACTTGCCCTCAGGTAGTAGTAGGGAAAAAGCGTGCAGCTACTGATGTAGCTGTAGAAAGTGCTAGTGGTAAAAAACCTAGAAAAAATCATGAACTTCAAACTATTCACTGCGAGCACTGTTACACTGATGTACCATCTTCGCATTTTCAGGGACACTTACGGAGTAATGCACATAAAAATAATGCGTGTAGAAGTGGTAGTAACGCAAACATCGAGGAAATTAATACAGCATTTAAAAGTAGGGTTGCTAGTTACAGAATTCGCACCAGTCAAAAGTTTCAGAGCACTTCAAACTTTTTAAATTGCGTTCAACCGGATGTACAACAGCTTCTTGCTAAATCTTTGTCCAATCATAATTTATTTAAAGTTAATTTTGAACTTTTCGCCTTGTACATTAAAAGCACGGATGAATCCGAAATAACGGACATTAAATCATTTAATACGAAGAATTTTGTCATAAGTGAGTCGACTAATTTTGGTGATGTACTTAGGGATGTCTCTAACATTATTTCAACTAAGAGCGAGGAATTTCAGGAAAAGGAATCAGGATGGGCTTTAGTTGAAATAATGTATCTGGAAGTTAACATCAATAAGTACAATCCTATGCGAGGATCTTCACACATCGAGCTGCCGACATGGATTCAGCGAAAAGAAGCTGTTGTAAACATCCAAAACAATGACGAAGCATGTTTTGCATGGGCGGTGATGTCGGCTTTAAATCCTGCTAAATCGAATGTAGCGAATAGAACATCATCGTATCCACACTATTCAACGCAGCTAAATTTCGATAGTATGGAATTTCCTGTGCAGATAAAGGATATTAAGCGCTTTGAGGAACTAAATAACATTAGCATTAATGTGTATGGTGTAGAGAAAAAGTCTGTAGTAGGTACTCTGTATTATACATGTCATAAGAAGAGTACTCATGTTAACTTACTCTATATTGAAAACAGTGTGAATAGCCACTTTTGCTCGATTAAAAATCTGAGTAGACTTGTTGGCAGTCAGTTATCCAAAGACAGGTGTAAAACGTGGCTATGTGATGGATGCTTGCAGTATTTTAGAACTGAAGATCAGTTAACGAAGCATTCCAAGAATGACTGCAATCATGTACGTACAGGGATACGTACTACAGGCAATAATGTTTTAAAATTTACAAATTTTCACAAGCAGATGTGGGTACCGTTCGTGATTTATGCAGACTTTGAAGCTATCCTCACGCCATGCAACACATGCTTACCTAATCCTGACAACTCTTTCACTAATACTACGCACATGCATGTCCCGTATAGCTTCGCGTATTACATCAAGTGTAGTTACGATAGTACGCTTAACAAGTTAGAGCTGTATCGAGGACATGATGCTGCTAAAGTATTTTTAGAAAGACTTGAAAGTGATGCAGTTCGTCTTGGTCGTATTCTAAATAGTAATATTCCTATGAAGCCACTCACCGAAATTCAGTTAAATGATCATGAACGTGCTACAAACTGTAGCATTTGTGATGGGGAATTTTCCGAAAATGACCCTAAAGTTTTTGATCATGATCATTTAACTGGTTTCTACAGATGTGCCGCTCATTATAGCTGTAATCTTAAGTATAGAGTTCCTAAATTTATCCCTGTAATTTTTCATAACTTATATGGTGACGACTCTCATTTCATCATTTCACAATTTGGAGCTTCAGATGAAAAAGTAGATATAATCCCTCAGAATAAAGAGCGGTACATTGCGTTTGCAAAGTCTGTAAAAGTAGATGCAGAGCATTCTATAAAACTGAGATTCCTTGACTCGTTTCGCTTTATGGCGAGTAGCCTCGATAAACTTTCTAGTCATTTACAGCCTGAACAATTTACGGAAATTCGACGTGTTTTTTCCCGAAGAAGCGCAGTTTAATTTACTTCGGCGTAAGGGTGTTTTTGTTATGAATATCTCGACTGCTTAGAACGCCTCGAAGAACGTGCCTTACCATCGAAACAATCCTTTTACAGCTCGCTGAATTCAGCAGATATTAGTGATGATGACTATTTACATGCACAACATATCTGGGAGCAGTTCCACATTCAAACGCTGGGTGAATACTCCGATTTATATTTAAAGACAGATGTACTTTTGTTAGCTGATGTTTTTGAAAATTTTCGCTGTGTTTGCAAGAAAACCTACAGCCTTGACCCATGTCAGTATTTTACTGCGCCTGGGTTAAGTTGGGACGCGATGTTAAAATACACGCAGGTGAATTTGGAACTGCTAACTGATATTGATATGGTGCACTTTATAAAATCATCTATTCGAGGCGGTCTAAGTCAGTGCAGCGGGCGGTATTCCAAGGCAAATAATAAGTACATGCCGAGTTTCGATTCTAGTCAGGAATCTCAGTATATCGTTTATCTCGATGCTAATAAGCAGTATGGGTGGGCGATGAGTCAGCATCTACCGGTGAGTGGTTTCCGCTGGCTAACGCAGTGCGAAATTGATGCTTTACAGCTGCACGCCCTAGGCGATGAAGCTGATAAAGGCTATTTCCTCGAAGTTGACTTACAGTATCCTAAAGAGTTACACACTTCTCATAATGACCTACCGTTCTGCCCTGAAAATATGAAGCCCCCGTACATCGCATCAACGACGAAAATGCTAATTGCTAATTTATGCGATAAATCTAAGTATATCATTCATTACCGAAATTGAAACAGTGTTTGCAGCATGGTTTGAAGTTATCCAAAATTCTTCGCGTACTAGAATTTAATCAGTCATCGTGGCTAAAGCCATATATCGATCTGAACAATAATTTAAGAACGAATGCGGTTAACGAGTTTGAAAAAGAGTTCTACAAGCTCATGAATAACAGTGTGTTTGGTAAGACTATGGAAAATGTTGACAAACGCGTTGATGTAAAATTGATTACAAACTGGGAAAATATTAAGAAAAGGTATGGTGCTAACTATTTAATAAGTAAACCAAATTTCCACAGCTGCACCATCATACATGAGAATTTAGTTATTATACAGATGAATCGTGTTAAGGTTAAGTATGACAAATCTACCTACGCCGGCTTTGCAGTACTTGAATTGGCTAAAACACTCATGTATGAATTCCATTACGATTATATGATGAAGAAGTACGCGCATAATGCGCAATTGCTCTGCACAGATACCGATTCGTTTATTTATCAAATCAAAACTGATGACTATTACAATGATATAATGCCAGACTTGGGTAGGTTTGATACAAGTAATTATCCTGCAAATAATCAATATCATCCACCGCTAGTGAACAAAAAGGTTCTAGGTAAAATGAAAGATGAATGTGCTGGGAATATTATCGATTCATTTGTAGGTACTAAATCCAAGTCATATTGCATAAAACTCTTAAATGAATTACAAATAAAGAGATTGAAGGGGGTTAAAAATAATGTCGTTCAGAATCAGCTATGTTTTGAAAACTATAACAATTGCATTAAAAGTAATCCACCTGTTTTGCATAAGCAAATGTCTGTCATTAGAAGCAAGAAGCACCAGTTGTACACTCATTTAATTAGTAAGGTAGCCCTTAATAGCGATGATTGCAAACGGTTTGTCATTCCAAATTCTACCAACACTCTAGCCTGGGGGCATAGTAGTATTGATAGGTACTACTTTACATAAAGCAGATGTGTGTGTAAACATTATGCTAGAGGTGTGTACTTACGTTACGCTGTCTTACATCACAATTCACTGTACATATTGTAGGGAGTGGTACGCCGAGAGCGTAGTACGGCAAGCTTAAACTTGTACATACAAGAATTGCATCGAGAAGTACGCAAACATCACTAGTGTAAAATGATTCGAGATAAAACTTGTACATACAAGATGTAAATAAATAATGTAGAATTGGCATATTCTGTTATTTTAGATGAGGTATTACCTTCCTACCGCTCCTTATTTGCAAGATAGAGTTTTTGTTTATTACTCAAAGAAGAAAAGCAAGAAAGAAGGTGTTGAGCAGATTCGTAAGTATGTTATTGTCTAGCTCATGTTGAGAAGAGAATTCTTTTTCTTTTTCTAAACAGTGTTTGATTGCAATGCAGTGTTCAACAACATCGAACTATAAACGGTAGTATGTGTTCAAGTCTAAACTTGCAATACTCTTGATTTTGCAATGCACGTTCGATAGAGATGTAGCTTGATAGAGGAAGAAGAGCAGTTAGTAAGTATGTTGAGAAGATATTTTGTTTTTCTTTCTAAACAGTGCTCGATTCTAGTTATACAATGCAGTGTTCAACAACATCGAACACTAGTATGCAGTTCAAGTTGTAATAAGTTTTGAACAGTAGTATGTGTGTGTTCAAGTCTAAACATGCGTCACTGCGGGTATGCGAGCGGATGACAGCTAACGAAATTGCCCCGCATGAGGGCAGCACGGTGCTCTGTTCATTAAAGATGGCGGATGACAGCTAACGAAATTGCCTGTTTGTTTCCAAACAAGAGCGCGTACAATTTACCACCACCACATTTCAAAGGTAAGTAGCTAAAGAGGGCAGCAAGGTGATTAAAAATGGTGGATGACAGCTGTCAAAAAAAGCACATGGCTTTGTTTCCAAACAAGAGCACGTGGAATTTGCCGCCACCACAATTCAACTAAAGATTGCAGCACTGTTCTCTCTGGATTAAAGATGGCGGATGATAGCTGTCAGAAAAGCATATAGGTTTGTAAACCACGTGGAATTTACCGCCACCACATTTCAAAGGTAAGTAGCTAAAGAGGACAGCACGGTGCTCAAAGATGGCTGCTGTCAAAAAGCATTTTTCAAATTATCCGCCACCACATTTGAAAGGTAAGTAGATAAAGAGGGCAGCACTATGCTCTACAGATTAAAGATGGCGGATGACAGCTGTCAAAAAACACGTGGCTTTGTTTACCTCGCGCTAGTTAGGTTAAGTTGGTAGCACTAAGGTTTAGACCCGTCAAGATGGCAGCACTGCGGATGACAGGTGACGAATTTGCAGCTACTGCGATAAAGAGGGCAGCACAGTGCTCTGTGGTTTAAAGATGGCGGATGATAGCTGTCAAAAAAGCACGTGGCTGTCAAAAAGCACGTGGCATTGTTTACCACACGCTAGTTAGGTTAAGTTGGCACTACTGAGGTTTAGGCCCGTCAGGATGGCAGTACTGAGGTTAGCGATGCGTTGTTGTCTGTCAAAAAGCACGTGGCTGTCAAAAACACGTGGCTTTGTTTACCTCACGCTAGTTAGGTTAAGTTGGCACTACTGAGGTCTAGGCCCGTCAAGATGGCAGCAGTGAGGTTAGCGATGCGTTGTTGTCGATGACAGCTGTCAAAAAGCACGTGGCTTTGTTTACAAATTCAAATCTCGCGCCAAAATTCAAATTTCCCGCCAAAATTCAAATTTCCCGCGGGTGGTGGAGGGAGCCCTGGGAGCCCGGAGGAGGTGGTGGCGGCCGAACTCTCCTATTATACTACTCAATTGATTAATCCGAAACACTACTTATTTCCTCTTTCCCTTAATTTTCTAAATTCATTATTACAGTCCTGATAGGTTTCCTTGCCGCTTGACCAAGTCTTTCCGTATTATTACCTAAATCATCCCGTTATATCCTTAGTAATCTGAACTTAAACCTTCATCTTGGAACTCAAGTACAGAAGTGTTATGTCTTCTCCACTTTATGTTACGGTACGGATACTTGGACACCCACGACCGTAATAATCAAACGGTTAAATGCCTTTGAGCTCTGATGTTATCGTCGTATGCTCAGAATATCTTCATGCATCGCGCAACGAACAACGTGGTTATGAAGCACATGGGAAAACTATTAGAAATAACAAAGGCCTTCAAAGAACGGAAGACAGCATACTTTGGCCATTATATGCAAAACGAGAAATACCATCACCAACAATTTATACTTCAAAGAAAAATGAAAGAATAACAGGATCTGGGTGACGATGCATTAACTGGTTGATAAACCTCAACCAGTGCTCCATTTAATCATCAGCTGGCTTGTTTAGAGCGACTGATATGCCTAGATTATACGATGCCAGTTTATGAAACAATTGTCCGAAGACAGCTGACTGGTTTACAATTGCTGGCTACGCGTGAACACTTCGGTCCAGTTGTCTAAACAACTGCCCTCATAATTGCCCAGGCAATCAATTGTCTCCAGGAGTAGACTGAGGACATCCAACTGGGCCCAACTGGAAGCCTCACCACCGGGAGCTCAGTATTGTCGGGACATTGGCGCCGTGTGAACGTGACAAGCCAGTAGCTATATATGTATTTTGTGTCAGTTCGCTTGTGTCAACTGAGAGGTGCAGCCGACTGCGTGTGGTCTTGATAATTTACATACCTTAATATGTAAATTATTTGTAAGCTGTTGGCGTAATTATGGCCCCAAAGTAAGGTGACGATAATATCGTAAAATTCGTTGAGCTGTATAGGGTACGGTGATGTTTGTGCGAGCAGCATGAAGACCTGAACGAGACAAAAATGCTCGTTAAGTAGCACTTTATGAGATTACCGATAAAATTAACATTCAAAGATTCGGTGTGACTGAGGTCAAAACTTGTCATGCCCCAGCAATGAATTCCAGGCACATATACGAGTAATTACAAAATAAATTTAATTCTCACGGGATAATACAGACGCTGCGCACTGAGCCATTTCTCGTCACCTGCTGGCGTGGTACGGCTAAATGGTTAGCGTTCTGGCCTATGGTCACAGGCGTCCCAGGTTCGATTCCTGGCAGGGTCGGAAATTTTAACCACCATTTGTTAACTTTGCTGGCACGAGGAATGGGTGTATGTGTTGTCTTCATTATCATTTCATCCTCATCACGACGCGTGGGTCGCCTACGATCGTCAAATCGAAACACCTGCACCTGGCGAGCCGAACATATCCTCGGACACTCCCGACACTTAAAGCCATACGCCAATTCATTTCACTGGCGCGGTAATATACTTAGTTCGCTGCAGATCAGATAATGGTCTATGTTATCAGAAAATCGCAGGAATACCCGTACATTCTTAACAGATGACCTGAATTACAAATAAAATAAGATATAGTCTAAAATGGATCTAGTGCCCCTACCCTCCCATTTGTAGCGGTAAATGAAATGGCGTATGGCTTTTAGTGCCGGGAGTGTCCAAGGACAAGTTCGGCTCGCTAGATGCAGGTCTTTTGATTTGACACCCGTAGGTGACCTGCACGTCGTGATGAGGATGAAATGATGATGAAGACGACACATACACCCAGCCCTCGGACCATTTGTAGCGGTGAATAGCCCTATACATAAAGAATGAATACGTAATTGCTCATCCCATACTAGCACAAAAATCCTGCACATACTTCCCACCCCTATTAACTTAACGTACCCTCCCGACATTGACCCGTTATATTCAGAAATCCTTTGGTTATATTTCCTGTTATGTTATTTAAAAAACTCGTTAGCACTCTCTGTTGGCCCTGACTACGGTCTCACTCAGTGGTTTTTTTTACTTTATCCTCATCTCCTTCCTCACACAGCCATAAACTCAGAAGATTCTCATCCTAATTCGCATCATTAATTAATTTACATTCCTGACAGAAACTACGTTACGTGCTTTAGTTTTCCTAATGAACAATCCCACCCCACACTTTGACCTTCCTCATTTTACGCCTGTTAAGAAGACCTTAAGATTTCCGCTTACCCGAACATTTAACTTCTAAACATCAAGACCCATCCCCTTAGCTGACACAAATACTTCTATGTTCTTTCTATAAGCCCTATTTATATTGATACCTCCCCATCAAATTTCATTCCGTTCGCATTGTTTCCAAATATTCCTTGGCCTGTCAAATGGTAGTGAGATTCCGTCACTTAAAACAATCTGAGCATACGTGGTAAATTTCTTATGAAGTGGTATGAAGTGATAATGACTCACAGTCCCAAGAACCTTGGATGGAATATCAATTTAATAATGATGTCAAAATCGTTGTATACAAAGTACTAATAATAATAATAGCCAATACTAAGAACTGTGAAATACTAGCAAAACACTTCGGTCTAATTCTGAATTGGCGTTTATATTTGCCAATCTAAGTTTCGTGTGGCATAGCTGAAAAATCTATTAACCTATTATCCGAAACAATGAACGAAGTGCGTGCTGCTGAAAATAAATTAAAATCACTCTCGGCTTTGCACGTACAGGGAATATTAAAGTACACATATCAACATTTGTTCTGAAAAAGAGAGGATTTTAAAAATGTGAAAAATTGATAAAGTCTTGGAGGGTGCTCATGTGGGTAAAATTGATGGCGTTAGTGTTGGTGACATTTCTCTCTTGAACTATACACGTCTGACGTTGTGATATGGAGCGATCGGTTTCGCAATATAAGGCATTCTTTGGAGATAATCGGCATGCATTTGTGATGGACCATTTGGAGGTGATCTTTGTTGTTTACGGCAATTCTGAAACTACATCTAGCAACTAATATTCCGGCGTGTGAATGGTGAGTACGAATGGGTACAAGTATTTCAACGAAGATAAGTTACTTTTACCACATTTAAACAAAACGTTACCGTTTTTGTAAATAGCATAATATCTACTTTGGCACAGCATACTGTACGTTTCTATACGCAGACATCCATTTGTCTTAAGAAGCACATTATGTAACACGATATTTTAACACAAAACATTATATTATTTACCTCTCCTACGCGAGTAGTTATATGAAATTTAAAGCAAAATATTTTAACACATTTTATCAAATATTTTTAGGTTTATAGCACACAAAAAGTTAATATTTTTCACGTTTTTAGAATATAAAAGTCCGTTCCCGAATATCAATAATAATAATAATAATAATAATAATAATAATAGTAGTAGTTGTTGTAGTAGTAGCAGTAGTAGTAGTAGTAGTAAGAGTAGTATTTACATTTATCATATCTTTACATTAGTATTTTAATAATAATAATATTATTAATAATAATAACTATAATAATGTCTATTGTTTTTACGACCCACTCACTACTTTTTTACGGTTTTCGGAGACGGGAAAGTGCCGGAATCTCGCAGCAGTTATTTTATGTGCCAGTAAACCTACAGTCACGAGAGTGACGTATTTGAGCACCTGCAAAATACCACCGGACTGTGCCAGGATCGAATTTGGCAAATTTGTGTAAGAACGCTAGCTTTTCAGGCGTTTGAGCCATTCAACCCGGCCAGTCTTTTTCTTCTTCTTTTTTTCGGATCAACCTTGTTTTGTGGGAGTGATGACTGAGTGGACTTCTTGTGAGTATATTTCATTCATAAGTTGGGAATAACAGACAAGAATACAACGAAAATGATTATTGGTATGAACAGGTGAGAACAATGACAGGAATTAAAGGCTACGTGAAACATAAATAATTTCTCTTTTTGACACGTTAAAAACCCCTAAAGCTACATGATCATGTCTATGTAAGGATGAAGTTATGCGCATAACCCGTCTTCGGTGGTCGTTATGAGATGAATGGAGGCGGGTTGGTAACCAACGAAAGTATTGGTCTTGGCCGTGGAGGGAAAGAGAAAGAGAGAATGACCAAGGCAATTATATTTGGGCTCAATTTTTAAGGATTTAGTTGAGTAGTCAAGTTTGTTTCTAGCCTCGAGGGATGTTCTCTATGATTATAGCTTCAAACAAAAGATGCGAAATGTTTTTTAATCACGCTAGCAATAGGAAACTTTGATATGGTAGGTGAGAAAATAGTCCGCCTCTGTGGTGTAGTGGTTAGTGTGATTAACTGCCACCCCCGGAGGCCCGAGTTCGAAAAATTGGTACGAGGGATGGAATGGGGCCCACTCGGTTGGTCAACTGAGTAGAGGTGGGTTCGATTCCCATCTCAGTCATCCTAGAAGTGGTTTTCCGTGGTTTCCCACTTCTCATCCAGGCAAATGTTGGGATTGTATCTAACTTAAGGCCACAGCCGCTTCCTTCCCTCTTCCTTGTCTATTCCTTCCAAACTTCCCATCCCGCCGCAAGGCCCCTGTTCAGCATAGCAGGTGAGGCCGCCTGGGCGAGGTACTGGACATCCTCACCAGTTGTATCCCCTGACCCAGAGCCTGAAGCTCCAGGACACTGCCCTTGAGGCGGTAGAGTTGGGATCCCTCACTGAGTCCGGGGGAAAAACCGAACCTGGAGGGTAAACATATTAAGTAAATAAGTAAGGTGAGGAAATAAAAGGCGATACAAATTAAAAACCATGTACATTCCTCTCATAGATGCTACTCTCTGGATGTGTTGCGCAGAACACCAATTGAAATATTAATTCATTTTCTCTCTAAAATGCAGGCAACTTCTGAGTTATTCAAAGAGAAATTAAGCGTGAAACTTGTGGTAGATATTCCAATTACACCTGTTATAAATTCCTCTCAATACCCTTAAAAGTTTAATATTCCATTACGTTTGTTTATTCTTCCAACCTTGTGGTTGCGAAACTTGAATTTTATCATCTTTCTATTAGAACTCTGTTATTTAATGGTTGGATCTATATTTACAATTAAGAGAGCTTCCAAGTTCTTTTCTTATTTATTTTTCAGTCAATTGAGATATCAACAGTCGGGAGACTTTGTTTGACTTTCGTCTCGCGATTCTTCACCACCCACCGACAACAACAAATGAACTCTCAACTCCGTGGCACGTTTTTCAACTGTTCGCGAACGGAGGAAGAACGAGACGTGCTAATGACAATCTTGACAACTCTCATTTATAGCTGAAGCTCGGCAGTAGGCACATGTTGTGTAAGCCTAGAGGATTGATGCTGCTGATAGCCTGTTTATTTGGAAAAGATTCTTCCAATACCGTAAATTTAGAGAGTAATTTTAGTAGAGAGGGTGCTCTTGATATAAGTTATGTCCTAACGGAGAAATCACGCTGTTTATCGGATAAATAGACGTTAGATAGTGCTCACTATATGGCTATAATCATCCAGTTCGTCATGGGCTGAGACTGTGGATACCTGGTTCGAGTCTTGTTAGTGGAAACATTTCCAACATCCGTACGCCGGGTGGCAAGGTAGGAAAGGTGGTGGTGTACAATCCCTAATTCACTAATCCCAGGGGAAAACCAGATAAGTGAATTTTGTCTGCTTTTTAATTTTTGCAGTAACCTGTCAAGGCCATTGCCCTGTATCTTGGGGCCGATGACCTTAGATGTTAGGCCCATTTAAACAACAAGCATCATCATCATCAAGATCTGTATCCTTTGACACTAACATGATAAGTCATTTCGTCATATTATTGAAGAAAAAGCGTATAATAACTTCCTCTAAAACCTCAAATACTTAATGTTATTAAACCCCCTAGAACGATCCCTATATGAGAAACCGAAGAATAAGCAATTAAAGCCTTCAAATCTGTTTGTTATAAACATACTAGACTAACCAACACACCTCCAACGGTCAGCGTTACGGCCTTCGGTTCAGACGTTCGGAGTTCGATTCCCCGCGGGGTCGGGGATTTTAATCGCCATTAATTAACTTTTCTGGCCCGGAGACTGGGTGTTTGTGTTTGTCCCAACACTTCCCTCTTCATATTCAGACAACACACTACACTACCGACCACCACAGAAACACGCAATAGTGATTACATCCCTCCATAGAGGGTTGGCGACAAGAAGGGTATCCGGCCGTAAAACAGGGCCAAATACACATGTTAGAGACAGTCATCAACCGCAACTCCACAGGTATGGGAAAAACGGAAGAAAAAGAACAAAAAGAAGATTGAAGAAAAATTGTCAAAGGAAATGTTCGATAAATTTCAAAGTTCATTGAAAATATTTAAGAAAAAGCTAGGTAAACAATTATAAATAAATGTAAATATGAGGAAAATAATTGATCGCGAATATGCCACCTGGGCGACTGCACTAAATGCAGATCATTGATTGATTGATTGATTGATTGATTGATTGATTGATTGATTGATTGATTGATTGATTGATTGATTGATTGATTGATTGATTGATTGATTGATTGATTGATTGATTGATTGTGCGACTCGTTGGCTGAACGGTCAGCGTACTGGCCTTCGGTTCACAGGGTCCCGGGTTCGATTCCCGGCCGGGTCGGGGATTTTAACCTTAATTAGTTAATTCCAATGCCACGGGGGCTGGGCGTATGTGTTGTTTTCATCATCATTTCATCCTCATCACGACGCGCAGGTCGCCTACGGTAGTCAAATAGAAAGATCTGCACCTGGCGCGCCGAACCCATCCTGGGATATCCCGGCACTAAAAGCCATACGACTTTTCATTTCATTGATTGATTGAAGAACCAAATAAGTTAAGCTATCTTGGTAATATTCTGAATATCTATACTAATATTATAAAAAGGAAAAATGTGTATGTTTGTTTGTAATGAATAGAATCAAAAACTACTGAACCGATTTTAAAAATTACTTCACCTATAGAAACTACATTTAAGTGAGTAACATGGACTGTATTTTATTTTCAAACAATTCAAGGTGGGGTTGCGGGGGGGGGGGTGATATAAAAATAATAGGCTAATATAGGCAAAATGCTATGTTTTAAGGTCCTAAAACCAACCGTTATGGAGATATTGGAACCACACTACCCCTGCTCTAGGAAACGGATAAAAAACTAACGGCCGTAACCATGGTAACATCAGCTCCAGGATTCTACAGCAGCTACATTATGCATGTACGTTTGGGCATAGCTGCCAACCAAAATTGATACACATATGACTTACTATCTGGAAAAAATAAACTGTTGTGTAAGACGCTCATAGCACTCCTTTGGGCGGGGATGGAAAGGGAGTGAAGTACAAAAATAATAGCCCCGGAGATCTCCGTAGTACAGCGACCAGCGATTGCCGACGGGCCTCCGTTTTTACGTACTGGCTTAGGTTTCAGCATTTTGAGGAGTCTGTTACCTATAGTTTAAACTATTTTCTATCAAATAATGGAGTAGTAGGATCGCTGATGTTAATAGTGCCGATATTTTGGTCCACTTTTACGATTATTGTAACCATGAAAACAACCTATATACTGTATACAATTGGCAAGATGGTGCGCCATACAATTGTCAAGATGGTGCGCCCATGACTTGAAAAAATTTCTCAACATTTATACTCAGATTCATTGTATGATGTGCGACATGAGTGACAAGCCCTGAGAATTATAATTTTCAATAATTATAGTAGTTTATTTTATGCATCGCGTATTTCCTTGATCATTTGTAATAGTTACGAAATGTCGGATCAAACAAATACACTCAATAATATTTATATTTGTGGTACTATCTAGCGGAAGTATACTTACAGTAAACCTGCAGCTTTGTGAAGGGAGCAGGTATATATAGGTGGGAATGAAGGAAAAATATGATAGCAAAAGATCTTAGAGGTCGACGCTAATTAGGAACTAATATTTAGAGGTCCCCATGAAGAAAAGAAGAAGATGATACACCATAATTCCAAACATGACTAATAATTTCTACGTACCTAAGTAAATACACCAGTGATATAAATATCTAATGAAGTCAGCCACACCGATAGTATGAGTAATTAAAGCCAGTTTCTGATAACCCGTACGAAGAACGGGTACTTCTACTAGTTGTAAAAAAGATTGGTTCAACCAGATAAGTCAGGTTGTATTATGTGTAATACATTTTCTGTGGTTATTGTGGTCTTGGACATTCCTATCTTCGAAATGAATTATTGGCAGGGAATGTACACAGCTGATTGTATTAAAAAAAACTGTTACCGTGTTTTGGTGGATCGCAGAAAGAGGTGAAAGAAGGTGCGGGTGTTGAATGGGTCTACGATATCCGAAATTTGAATTAAAACTTTAAATAAAGGTTATATTTATTGCAAAAAACAAATTTTCAGACAATATGAATGGAGGCGTACATTTGCACTCCTAGATAATGAAGAATAAAATCCTAACGGGGCTCTTGGCCCAGAGATACAGGAGCTAATCCCAAGCTACTGAGGCGACACGAATAAAGGTTAATTTAATGCATTACGAAAAGGAAGAAAAACAGTTACAAAGTCGTAATCACCTCAAACCAAGTTGAAGGGGAATTCTAGAGGGTAAAGCACTCTCTATCCCCGATATACAGTTTTAAGAACTTATAAAATTTTACATTAAAAGAAAGAAGTTTACATAGAACGGTTACATAGTTAGAAATTTGGACCTTCTCCTCGTGTAAGTCGGCGGAGGTGGCGACAGAGAGATAAAACTGATGACCATTATTTATTTATTTATTTATTTGGCACGACGGCTGTATACGTGGACGAGACCTGGAGACACTGGAAGGTATCAAATAGACTTCATTATGATTAGGCAGAGATTCAGAAACCAGGTGTTGGATTGCAAAACTTTCCCAGGAGCAGACGTGGACTCTGACCACAACTTGTTGGTCATGAAATGCCATCTGAAGTTGAAGAAATTGAAGAAAGGAAAGAATGCAAAAAGATGGGATCTAGACAAGTTGAAAGAAAAGAGTGTGATGGATCGTTTCAAGGAACATGTTGCACAAGGACTAAATGAAAAGGCCGAAAGAAACACAGTAGAGGAAGAGTGGAGAGTCATGAAAAATGAAGTCAGTAGGGCTGCTGAAGAAATGTTAGGAAGGAAGAAAAGATCAACTAAGAATCAGTGGATAACTCAGGAGATACTAGACCTGATTGATGAACGACGAAAATACAAGAATGCTGGAAATGAAGAGGGCAGAAAAGAATACAGGCGATTAAAGAATCAAGTGGATAGAAAGTGCAAGGTAGCTAAGGAATAATGGCTGAAGGAGAAGTGCAAGGATATCGAAGGCTGTATGGTCCTGGGAAAGGTAGATGCTGCATACAGGAAAATCAAGGAAACCTTTGGAGAAAGGAAATCTAGGTGCATGAATATTAAGAGCTCAGATGGAAAGCCACTTCTAGGGAAAGAAGACAAAGCAGAAAGATGGCAGGAGCATATCGAACAGTTGTATCAAGGTAACGATGTAGATAATTTCGTTCTGGAACATGAAGAGGCTGTTGATGCTGATGAAATGGGAGACCCAATTTTGAGGTCAGAGTTTGACAGAGCTGTGAGTGACCTAAATAGGAACAAGGCACCTGGAATTGATGATATTCCCTCTGAATTACTGACTGCCTTAGGAGAAACCAGCATGGTAAGGTTATTTCATTTAGTGTGCAAGATGTATGAGACAGGAGAAGTCCCATCCGATTTTCGGCAGAATGTTGTTATACCTATTCCCAAGAAAGCCGGTGCTGACAGGTGTGAAAACTACCGCACCATTAGTTTAGTATCTCATGCTTGCAAAATTTTAACACGTATTATTTACAGAAGAATGGAAAAACAAGTTGAAGCTGAGTTGGGGGAAGATCAATTTGGCTTCAGAAGAAATGTAGGAACACGTGAAGCAATCCTGACTTTACGTCTGATCTTAGAGGATCGAATCAAGAAGGACAAGCCCACGTACATGGCATTCGTAGATCTAGAAAAGGCATTCGATAATGTTGATTGGACCAGGCTATTTATGATTCTGAAGATGATAGGGATCAGATACCGAGAACGAAGAATTATCTACAACCTGTATAAAAATCAGTCTGCAGTGATAAGAATCGAGGGCTTTGAAAAAGAAGCAGCAATCCAGAAAGGAGTGAGGCAAGGCTGCAGTTTGTCCCCTCTCCTTTTTAATGTTTACATAGAACAGGCAGTAAAGGAAATAAAAGAGAAATTTGGAAAGGGAATCACAGTCCAAGGAGAGGAAATCAAAACCTTGAGATTTGCCGATGATATTGTTATTTTATCTGAGACTGCAGAAGATCTCGAGAAGTTGCTGAATGGTATGGATGAAGTCTTAGGTAAGGAGTACAAGATGAAAATAAATAAGTCCAAAACAAAAGTAATGGAGTGCAGTCGAACGAAGGCAGGTGATATAGGAAATATAAGATTAGGAAACGAAGTCTTAAAGGAAGTAGATGAATATTGTTACTTGGGTAGTAAAATAACCAACGATGGCAGAAGTAAGGAGGACATAAAATGCAGACTAGCACAAGCAAGGAAGAGCTTTCTTAAGAAAAGAAATTTGCTCACTTCAAACATTGATATCGGAATTAGAAAGATGTTTTTGAAGACTTTTGTGGGGAGCGTGGCATTGTATGGAAGTGAAACATGGACGATAACTAGCTCAGAAAGAAAGAGAATAGAAGCTTTTGAAATGTGGTGTTATAGAAGAATGCTGAAGGTGAGATGGATAGATCGAATCACGAATGAAGAGATACTGAATCGAATTGGTGAGAGGAGATCCATTTGGCTAAATTTGACGAGAAGAAGAGTTAGAATGATAGGACACATCTTAAGACACCCAGGACTTGTTCAGTTGGTTTTTGAAGGAAGTGTAGGTGGCAAGAACGGTAGGGGTAGACCAAGGTATGAATATGACAAACAGATTAGAGCAGATGTAGGATGCAATAGTTACGTAGAAATGAAAAGGTTAGCACAGGATAGGGTGGCATGGAGAGCTGCATCAAACCAGTCTATGGACTGATGACTCAAACAACAACATTTATTTGGCGTATGATGAATAATGACAACCCTGGGCTGATGAACTGCCTGGCGAAGAATGAGAGCCCCGCCTCCTGTCTTAAAACACACTCTTAGAAATTCGGAGATCAAATGACAAGGTAGCCAGAGCAACCGCAGTATATATACAGGAAGGGAAGGTTCGAGAGAATTCTGGACTAATCCGGACACACGCTTTCAATTTTATTGGTCAGTACAAAAGTTACACCCAAAAAAGCAAGAAGAAGCCTGTGATAGGCTGAAAATTAAGTACAGAAAATTAGTGATTGGTCACATTCAAAAACTGGCGGAAGGAAAGGTAAGTGTTGCCAACCCGAAAATAATGAACATTGATTCAGTTATGAAAACCTAGACACACCAAACTTCTTTAAATTAAAAGTTCTTCCACCTTGCACCAGATTGCATGACTAGAGTATTTGAAATGACATCTATGGAGGAAAGTTTAAACTTCTTGAAGTAAACAAACACAAAGCAAATAAATCCTGTCAGTTTAGGCAACTTCACAATCACACAATTAGTTAATACTTCAGTATTGACATCTTCTGATTAAAGTTCCAACTTCATGTAATAGCAGTTTCACGTTTGGCTAGATAGAAAGAGTTCCTTAAGGCGCATTGTCTGTATGTGCGGAGTTGAGGTGTACTTCCAGGTACAAGAACTATTAACCCTTACTAGCTAATAATACACAAATGTGGCGTAACACGCTTTTGTTTTTACTGGTCCAAGGATGCCGACAGTGGAGTTTGAACCCACTATCTCCCGAATGCAGCTGAGAGCTACGTGTCCCATACCGTGCATCCACTCGCTCGGCCGTTGTAAGAATGTGAACTGAATTAAATTGTATAATTGCTTGCAATTGTTTTACAACATACCGAGTAAGAAATAAACTACTTTTGGCGACAATGGTATAGGACTGCTTTGGGACTGGGAAGGCATCAACTGTGGCCTTAATTAAGGTACATCCCAAGAATTTGTCTGGCGTGAAAATGGGAAACAACGAAAAACCATCTTCAGGGCTGCCGACAGCGGCGTTCGAACCACTGAAAGCTGAAAGCTACGTGACGCAAACCGCGCAGCCACTAGCTAGGTGCATTCCTTGTACAATCATATTTTCGCACGATTGCAACTTTAAAGTATCCCTCTCTTGACATTGCAGCAATGGTTGATGGCTGAAAACTGGTTGGGGAAAATATAGACCTTGAAGTCCCTTGAGGTTTATTGGTCATGATACAAAATGCCAATCGAACTGGAAACTAATGCCCCTTGAAATAAAATGTAGGTGTTTTGTCAGATGTTGTTAAGTGAATTTTCGTACACACTTCTTAGAATTAGGCCCTAACGTGATTCCGTTTAGGAGCCATTGGGAAATGTTCTAATTCCTGATAAACGTAACTATGACTCTAATTTTTAGAATAGGAGTTCAAGTAGGAAAATGTTGTACCTAGATTTTATCTTCAGTATTAATATGTTGACGCTAGTGTATGATTCTGAACTACCGGGTATAAGCTCAATGACTTTCAACTTAATTAACTAACTAAGAATGTCAACTTTTGAGAAAGTCATGGCATCTTTCGCAGAAGTGAAAGTTTTACTATAAATTTCAAATACGATATAATTATGTGCTAAAATTCTTACTGGTAATTCAGTGACATTTAATCCGTGACCATCTACAGAGGGGTTGTCACCATTACCGATTTCTTGCAAAAAATCAGGGAATTCCACGTTTTTGTAGTTTTCCCGCATATTCTTATGTATGCGGTGTATTTTGAAGTATGAAAAATGCATTCTTGACATTTGTGTAGTTTTGTTGCTGCACGTCAATGATTTCATTAATCATTGAAAGTGCTTCCTGAAATTGAAAATTATTAAATTCAAATATAAATAAATAATTGTTTGGCAATAAGCGTATGGCAGAACACGCCAAACCATTATGATATCTCCCCCAAGAACAATAATTTTCCCGCAAGAAGGAATGGAAAGTCGTTATCTATAATACATTGTAGAAGACGATTCACACACATTAATGAATGACTATTTGCCATTGGGGCTTTTTATCCCATATTGAGCCGTGCTAATCGAATATCATTAATGGCTTTGGAATTTAATTTTAATCCAAACACCGAAGTTTCATTTAATTTAGAGGAGGTTTGAATGTAATGTTCACTGTTGAACCGCTGGGCAGCAAAACAGTGACTATTCCTGTCCACGTTACTTGTATAACATGAAGCCCGAAGCAAGTTTTTGTTCTGTATCCTAAATATTTTTCTAGTGCCTCCGGGACCGTCGATGAAAAATGCTTTCTTGACATTTGTGTAGTTTTTATGGAGCAGGTCAATGATTTCATTAATAATTGGAAGTTGTTCCTGAAATTGAAAATTGAAAATTAGCACATTAGTATCATACGGAGGATCGACTCACTTCGCTTACTATCAGAATGGAAGATGTTCAGAGCCTCAGTGTTAAAATGTCCCAAATATAGGGAGAGACGACATGGAGAAGGACACGTTTAAATGTACTCGAAATCACGTCGAGCTAGCAAATATAGGAAGAACTACGGAAGGTATTAAAACTGCACTGAATAGCTTCTTCTCGGCCAAGTGATTCACTACAACACAGACTGGAACAAGTCGAAGTACAGCTGACTGCATATGCGTTCACCTCCTCTACCGTGCCATATGCCTCAGTGCTCTTACGGTTCAGGTGCACTTCAAGTACTGGCGAGCGAATTGGACAATTAGAATGCTAACTTTTCTTCAGTAGTTTAAAAATATGTGGTAAGAAATGTTTAGCTTCTTAAAGACGCTCTGCAATTCTACAGGCAAAGAGCTTCCATCAGAATGCTTTACGATGTCCAACGGTTCAGCCGCTCTCTCAAACTGGCTGTAACAAAAAACAGCCTTGTGTTTTAAATATGTAGGTAATAATAATAATAATAATAATAATAATAATAATAATAATAATAATAATTACTAATGGAAATAACACCTTCACCCGTGCTCAAAAACTTTTCATACAAGTTTCTATGAGACTGAGCTGTCATAGCCGATGTCACGGTCAGCAACCATAGACCAGATATTATTATGATCTATAAATCAATAAAGATCGGCATTCTTTATCGAAATTACTTGTCCAAACACCTCCAATCTGCAAACAACAATAGCCACAATGGTATCAAAATACACAGAAATGGCGACAGAAATACAATGCGTGTGGAAACCACAATGTCATCACAGTTCCAATAGTGATATCATATACTGGTGTTATTTCGAAAACCTTGCACAAATCTCTGGCCATATTAAACCTACATCACCACACGTACGTTAAACTGCAGAAAGCCACCGTTCTGAGCACCTGCCACATTGTGAGACAGTCTCTAGGAACGACTTTTCCTCTTTGTTACACTAAACTGCGTGAAGATGCAGGTGGCAGTTCCGATGATACTGAAGGACAGATTGCCAAAAAGGGTAGGTGAAAAAAGTGTTTGAGGGCATCATTTATGCACATTCGTTGTATATCTGTATACTGCAATTATTTCTGTTGTAAATATTTGTAGATATCTGTATAGTTTCATAATCAATAAAAGGACACCTTGCTTAGGCCGAGACGGCCCATTCTGTTACCAGCACACTCCGAGTCTTCGTAAATGCATATAATGATGATGATGATAATAATAATAATAATAATAATAATAATAATAATAATCACATGGGCTAGCTCCATGGCTAAATGTTTAGCATGCTGGCCTTTGGTCCATACGTCCCGCGTTCGATTCTCGGCAGAGTCGGGAATTTTAACCTTCACTGGTTAATTCCACTAACTCGGGGGCTGGGTGTGTGTGCCGTCTTCATCATTAGAATTCATCATAGGTAGGGCTCCATCCTCACCGGGGCGCAGGTCGCCTATACAGCGACATTTCGAAAGACTTAGGCCTATTCGGAGGCCACAATCCATTATTATCATCACATGCCCTCAGCTGCCGAACGCAGGCATCTTAACATCGCTTCATCTGCATGTCAAATTCGGTGTTTCCCTTTTTAATCTCCCATAAGGTAAACCGAAATTATATTGGGGTGACCTACAGTTTTGCTAGTTTTCTAAATGTAATTTCGTCGGGTGATCACCAAATGCGTCTTCAGTGATCTGTTATATATTGACATCCCATGTCATGGAGTGTCAAAGAGTCGTTTTTATCTCCCTTCAAAAATACTACTTCTTTTATCGTGCATTAACCCGTGATCTTCGGTTTGGAAGGCCGAAATTATACCAGTAATCGACAGGGCGAGCTTCATTTATGTTAACCGAGGATGTAAGGGCGAGGTCGGTCCACCCGGAACGACATAGATTCAAATCTCCCTCATGAAGTCGACGAATCCAGAAACGGAATTTCATCATCCTGTGGAGAAGCACATATTTCTGTGATACACTCAGGCTGAAACTGAAATGAGTACCTGGTTTAAACACTGGGGACAGGGAGGACCGGAAATAGAGATGACCATTCTGTCTCACTACTAGTTCTGGGCAAAACAGTTGCTATTAGACAGCGGTTGCCGCCGAAACAGCTGCACGGAGATAACCTTTTCATAAAACGGCAGAGAAATATAGTACTCCTGCCGATGTGTTTACAAATGAGGTAGTGAATCAACCGCGGCAACATCTCACGACTTTCGCTGGAGTGGCCAGCCAGTGATCCATATCATTATATCCAATACAAATGCAAACTGGTATAAAATGCGCCGTGAATTCATTTACATATTTTACAGTCATACAGCATAATTATTCGATGTATAAAGATTAAAATGCAACCAAGAAGGCAATTTTCCAATCTCCCAGAGCCAAAAGAAACAAAACATAAATAACAGCTCTTTTCTTTGGAAACATTTCTGAAATTTTATGAACGATGTATAAACCATTATATTGTGCTAAAATTTGGATTCGAGAGACGCAGAGGTTACGGAATTGTATCCCACATGAGCTTTAACGTGCCTACCGACACGAGGCTGACGTATTTGAGCACTTTAAAATACACCGGCTGAGCCTGTATCGAACCTGACAAGCTGGGCTCAGAAAGCCAGCGTTCCACCGTCCGAGCCGTTGTGTGTCTTTGTCATTACAGAGACCGATTTGAAGTCGTATGGTTTCGTATTAGTCTTAAATGATAAGTGTTACGGCATCTAAAGATTCATTAGTTCTGTATTTAATGACTGCGTGGAGTGTTCAGAATAGCCATAACTCTAAAAATGCTCGGCAACCTGTATCTTGCAACACTCAAACCATGAACTTGCCGCAGCACTGTATTCTCACTCCGGTTAGCGCAAGGCGCATCAGCTAGTAGCAGTGCAACTCTCCGGAACGGCCTACATGACCTGTGAGTTATTCTAGTGACATTGGAAAACCCCAGCTTCAAGAAATACAACGATTGCGAACGACGGTTTTGTATACGTACCGCTTGCGAAACTGTGAATCGGTGCTAGTGGAGAACGCAATAACAGAGCAGCAATGCAACTGAAAACTGTTGTTTTCTTACAACAGTTTCATTCAACAACGGTTATGTTTCCGAAACGGTTGCGTTGTATCTGTCCCAGTTCTACTTACTACCGAGGTAACGGATAGTGGAAGTACTTACCTTCAACTCCTTCAAGCTCCTTCATGGCCCGTTACATTACTCAGACTTGCTTTCCTTTCATAATATAGCAGTGCGTTGAATGTGTCACAAGCTCTTTTCACACTATCTCTCATAATCTTAATTCATGAAACAAAATAAAGCAAAGCGGTATCGGATTACTACAGATCACAGTCAAGTGAATCTAATACCTGGCGAGCAAATCCTACTAATCATGAACTCATATCTCCTCTCCTTTATTTGACGTATTTTGCCACAGAGTCTAAAGGATTAGCATTCTGTTATTCACACGGGAACCATTATATTTCCTTCACTTGTCATCCCACCTCTGACGTAAATGTTTGAGACTCACTGAGTAATATCATGGAACAAAGCCTCAGGTGTCACGAATCTCCACAAAAGCTTTCGAGAAAAAAATAAATGACTTTTCTCTGAGCCTTTTACTAGATTCCTTTCTGCACTTCCCGGGGATGCAGAAAGCTTGTCAAATCTGAAGGCTAATGGAGAAATGATATTCATTTAACGTCCTGGCTTACACCATTATTGGGACATATTTACTTTCGTTTTCAGGGATGGAATTGCAGTACGGGAAGGGAACAATCATCCTTAACGAAACGTTAATATTTTCATTAGGATTATTTAATAGTGGGTCCACTCAGCCTCTGGAGATTGCGGAGTAGAGAGGGTTCGATTCCCATCTCAGCCATCCTTGAAGTGGATTTCCGTGGTTTCCTTCTTCTCCTCCAGGCAATCACCGGGATGGTACCGAACTCAAGGCCACGGCCTTGTCTGTCCCTTCCAAACTTCCCATCCCCCGACAATGCCCCTGTTCAGCATAGCAGGTGAGGTCACCTGGGTTTGGTACCGGTCCTCCTGCCCAGCTTGTATCCTCCCCAACGCAAAAGTCTCACGCTTCAGGTCGCTGCCCTTGAGTCGGTGGAGGTGGGATTCCTCGCTGAGTCCGAGGGTAAAACCAACCCTGGACGGCAAACGGATTAACCTTTTCACTCCCAAGTTTCTTTCAGTCTTATGCATGCCCTATATCAGATTTTTCTGGGCCTTTCGACAGTGGTTGTAATAGGCCATAAATAATTTGTATTTACACAGCTACTGAAAAGTCATGGAATGACAATATTAGCAATAGTTTTCTCCTAACACCTTTCCCAAAACTTGAAAGAACTTGGCGTGATAAATTTCGACAGCTTGTTTCACTGAAACTTATCTCCACTATATTCATAAAAAAATCAGACTCATCATAATTGCCTAAAATTTCTAAAATATAATCTTTCGTTATGCTTTATTTACACTCCCGTGCACCCATCTCAGAAGACAGCTGTGAAAGAAAAACACAAGGCACATAATTATCGCCAAAAAACGGTGAGGCGATTTATGAATCGTCTGTCGTCTGAACAAAGCATGTCAACAGCGTTGGACTGAACTCGGAACTGAACAAGAGCGCATTGCTTTAAATCCGAACTAACTCGTGTTTGGGACAGCGTGAGAAATGTTGACATCCGAGTTAACTCGGGCATGGGATGGAAAAGGTTAAGAAAGAAGGAAAGAAAGAAAGAAATAAATAAAGAAAGAAAGAAAGAAAGAAAGAAAGAAAGAAAGAAAGAAAGAAAGAAAGTACAAGCAAACATCAACTGTGCAAACAAACACAACTCTACCCCAGGTGATACAGAGTCCACTCGTCAACAGACGGCAACTGAACTCTCGGATTCTGGGGAGTCCAGGCAAGCACGGCTGAAAGTGTCGGAGATCACTGGTCATCTTGCATACACACAGAAATCATTCATTGGAACTCTAAACATCAATACCCTAAATCAAACATGGAAATTACACAATCTCAGACAAGAAACTGACACACACAAAATTCTCATTCTCGCTCTTCAAGAAACTAGGATGACTGACAATGAAACTATCGACTATGGAAATTACCGCATTTTCAAGAACAAAATATTACAGAGAGAGGCGAAACGTACATCAATCTCTGGAATGGCTTTTCTTGTCCACAAAACCATCATTAACTCTGTCAAATAAGTCACACCTGTTAATGATCGAATTATGACAATTCGCATCCAGTACGCCAACAAGAAAGACACACTTGCCAATTCTCATGCACCTAGAGCTACACACACCGACAATAAGAAAAGTTCTGAAAATGTTGACTTTTTTTAAAAAACTAGAGATAATTATCAATAATATTCATCGAGATGACGTGAAAAGTCCTGATGGGAGATTTCGATACTCATTTTCAAAGCTATGTCCAACCATTTCAGGATAAAATGCACACAAACAGTAAACTTGGCGATCTACCATTCAACATCTTGGTGAATACCAGATTGATCATGTTGCCATCTCCCATACCAATTGCAGTCCCATCTATGAGCCATCCGACGAAGATCAAACATTGATTAGGAATTTAAAAATAAATTTTCGCCAGCGAGAATTCATAAAAGTTCGTTAAGCCTACATCCCAAAATTTGATTCATCCAAAATTCAAGAAACAAAAATCGTGGATGAAGTGAACAATTGGACGGACTTCTGCAGCAAAATTATCAGAAAACCCAAGAAATTGATTCCACAAAAAAAAAAAACCTGTTAAAGTTATTATTGATCGCCAAACCGTATTTCGAAAGTACAATAGCCACAAATGACCAAAAACCCTACAGCAATTTCTTGACGTCCACAAACACGCAACCAGAACTATCAGGACGACTAAACGCAATTATATAACTAGGCCACTTCATTCAATCGAGTATGACTTCAGAAATCACAACAGTCGAGATTTTTATAAAACTTCGCGAACAGAATTAAAGGTTACGTAACGTGGAAATTTGACCTACAAAAAGCAAGACGGAAGTCTAGCACTCACTAACTAAGAAAACTGTGAAGAACTATATATTGCGCCGTTCCCGCGTCCAGGCATGGACACAAGAGATCCTGACTAGCTCTAAATTCAATTGGTTCAACGACTAAGTTTTATGGGTATGGGTTCCGTAAGAGAAAAACGTTCAGGTCGGTTAATGGTAGATTCTAACTAACGTTGAAAGACGTCTCTTACCCGTTACTAGTTAGATACCACACCCTTATTACCTCATAGAGAAGTTGACGTCAACTGAAGATACCACTATCTTATAACTAATACTTATTCTAGGAACACATAGAAAGAATGCAGAGGTTATACTATCTCACATTTATTTAAATATTAAGTTAGACATTATAAGAAAAATCATCTTAAATTCGACCTATGAAAACTTCTTGAAGTGAGTAATTCGTTGTTATTCCTACAGTCTGTATTCTTCACCAACATCTCAGAAAAATCATATCCTCCGAACTCATCGTAAATAAACGCATTCTAGGATTCTACCATTTCATTTCATGAGTCCATTGATCTCTCAAAATTATATAATATTAGAAGAAATATTACATAACATTTGGGAATTATAAAGAAACATATGGTTTCATTCGTAGGCAATTCACTTACGAAGTTGGGCGATAATGAATTAAACTAATATGAAGGAAATTAATTATATTTACATGTGCCGTACTGGCAAGAAAATAAACATTAAAATTAAGAATATTAAGAGTGTTGGATGCATCCTTTAAAAAGAAAAAAAAAGAAAAATTGTACCAATTACTATTTACAATACCTCTGATTAAACTTTCTTGAGAAATAAAGAACGCTTATGGAATCATCGAGTTGGTGTTCAGATAAGAATTGGAGTTCAAATTGTCTGAATATCAGTTATTCTTCGGATAAATATGAAATTCAGCTCGTTACTACTTATGCCTTACTCACAGGACTGACACATATTTCAATTTACACTAACTGTCTGTCTCGATGCAGGTGTAAAATTCTCAAAAAAAAAAAAAAAAAACCTATCTCAGAACTTCTCCTGATTTCGAATTGACAAGTACACTCACGTATGATTCACGGTTTAAATATTCACATTCGCATGCTCAATTGCCGCTTAGTTACTCATATTTCCCTGTGTCACTCACCATAAGCTGAGCTATGTCCAGTGTAAGTCGTAATCACCCTCCAAGTAACGTTATCATAAGATTTAACTTATAAACTTAAGGTAATGTGACCTTAATTTCAATGATAAGTATTAGTCTACGTGCGTATTTGGTTGTAAGAAACGTCATCATACATAACCTATGAAATTATCATCACACCTACTACTAACGGAAAATCTACTTGGTCAGAAGACACTATCTTCGACTAAAAATAATCCTTTTTGAATAGCTCTGTCACCAGTGATTAGTCTAGTTGGTTGAATATTGTTCAGAATAATGTTATACCCAGTGAGAGTTTCGAAATCATCCGAAATAATTCAGTGAAGGCTTAAATATTATCATGACTACATGTATGACTCTCTAGACAATCCTAACATGGATAAAAAACATTGCTCTATCAATCTCGAGATCGTATCCTAAGCTGTGTAAAAATGCATAGGATTAAGAATTATCATATGGAATTGGCAAGAATTCACTGACACTCTCAGAAACATCACTTGAAAATCACATCGTCTCAACTTAGAACAACTATGATTATCTCTCTCGAAGAAATAATAAATATGACCATCATAAATCACTATCATCCTTATACCATATCTATAACGCGTCAATTATTACTCACATTTCACGTATAAAAATATCTCTCTTCATCATATGCAAATCACTTCATTAAACTGCACGTCAACGTGCCGTGACATTCTTAAAATGCCCTCTTTACTTCCTATCGTCATGGTGCCAAATTTAACATCATAACTGAGTAATCTACTGCCTTATTCCTTCATAAACACTTCCTATATACGATCTCGCACCCAGTGACTTTGATTAAAATAGCATACACTGGTGTTAATGTCAACTTCACACTTTACTCTTCACTGATAATAATAATAACACTAATTATTTACTCTCACGTATCACTGGAAACATTACGATCGGAATATCACTTGGTGACCACGCCTACTAATGAAATTGACATTTCATATAGATGAATACCTACTTCCAATCATCTCATCTAGACGTTTATCTACGCACTGTCTTCGCACAAATACACATATCAACATCTATATATATAAAGTAACTTGTCCTGACTGACTGACTGACTGACTGACTGACTGACTGACTGATTCATCATCGCCGAGCCAAACCTACTGGACATAAAGAAATGAAATTTTGGGGATATATTCATATTAAGATGTAGGTGCTCGCTAAGAGAGGATTTTTGGATATTCCTTCGCTAAGGGGGTGAAAAGGGGGTGAAATTTTAAAATGAGTGTATCTATATCTCAAAACTTTAAACGTTTACAGATGTAAAAATTGGTATTTAGAATCTTATTTAAAAATAAGGAAACACGTATTTTTTTGTTTTCAGAAAACCCCAATAGGAGGGGTGAAAAGGGGTGAAAATGGGGAAAAATTGGTTGAATGCCTTTAATCAGGATACCGGTACTTATATCTCAGAAACTGAAGATATTACAGACCTGAAAATTGGCACTTTTGATCTCTTTTAAAAATAAAGAAACACGTATATTTTTGTTTTTGGAAAATCCAATTAATGGGAGGGTGAAAAGGGGGTGAATTTTTAAAATGAGTGAATCTATATCTCCAAACTTTTAAAGTTTGCAGATGTAAAATTTGGTATTTAGAATCTTCATTAAGAATAAAGAAACACGTATTATTTTGTTTTCGGAAAATCGCAATAGGAATCGTGAAAAGGGGTGAAAAAGGGGTTGAATGCCTTTAATGAGGCTACTTATATCTCAGAACCTGAAGACATTACAGACCTGAAAATTGGTGTTTGGGATCTCTTTTAAAAATAAACACGTGTTTTTTTGTTTTTGGAAAATCCAATTAATGGGGGGTGAAAAGGGGGTGATTTTTTAAAATGAGTGTATCTATATCTCAAAACTTTTAAAGTGTATGGATGTAAAAATTGGTATTTAGAATCTCCTTTAAAAATAAAGAAACACGTATTCTTTTGTTTTCGGAAAATCCTAATAGGAAGGGTGTAAAAGGGTGAATAATGGGTTGAATGGCTTTAATGAAGCTACTTATATTTCAGAACCTGAAGATATTACAGACCTGAAAATTGGTATTTTGTATCTACTTTAAAAGCAAAGAAACGCGTATTTTTTCGTTTTTGTAAAATCCAAAAGTAGTATAATGCAGGGATTCGGCGGCCTCCGCCCGCGGGAAATTTGAATTCTGGCGGGAAATGTGAATTTTGGCGGGAGATTTGAATTTGTAAACAAAGCCACGTGCTTTTTGACAGCTGTCATCGACAACAACGCATCGCTAACCTCACTGCTGCCATCTTGACGGGCCTAAACCTCACTAGTGCCAACTTAACCTAACTAGCATGAGGTAAACAAACCCACGTGTTTTTTGACAGCCACGTGCTTTTTGACAGACAACAACGCATCGCTAACCTCAGTACTGCCATCTTGACGGGCCTAAACCTCAGTAGTGCCAACTTAACCTAACTAATGTGAGGTAAACAAAGCCACGTGCTTTTTGACAGATTTGTAAACAAAGCCACGTGCGTTTTGACAGACAACAACGCATCGCTAACCTCAGTACTGCCATCTTGACGGGCCTAAACCTTAGTGGTACCAACTTAACCTCACTAGCTCGAGATAAACAAATCCACGTGCTTTTTTGACAGCTGTCATCCGCCATCTTTGAGCACCGTGCTGCCCTCTTTAGCTACTTACCTTTGACAGCTGTCATCCGCCATCTTGCATCCGAAACCTCAGTGCTGCCTGGTGACGGCAAATTCCACGTGCTCTACAAAGCCACGTGCAGCTGTCATCCACCATCTTTGGGCACCGTGCTGCCCTCTTTAGCTACTTACCTTTGAAATGTGGTACGTCACAGCTGTCATCCGCCATCTTTAATCCAGAGAAAACAGTGCTGCAATCTATGTGGTGGCGGCAAATTCCACGTGCTTTACAAATCAACATGCTTTTTTTGACAGCAGCCATCTTTAATCACCGTGCTGCCCTCTTTAGCTACTTACCTTTGAAATGTGGTGGCGGTAAATTCCACATGCTTTACAAACCTATATGCTTTTCTGACAGCTGTCATCCGCCATCTTTAATCCAGAGAGAACAGTGCTATCCGGTGGCGGCAAATTCCACGTGCTTTACAAAGCCATGTGCTTTTTTGACAGCTGTAATCCAGCCATCTTTAATCCAGAGAGAACAGTGCTGACCTCTATGTGGTGGCGGCAAATTTCTGTTAGCTATCATCCGCCATCTTTAATCAAGAGAGCACCGTGCTGCCCTCTATGTGGTGACGGTAAATCCCGCGTGCTCTTGTTTGGAAACAAACTCACGTGCTTTTTTAACAGCTACCACCCGCCATCTTTAATCAACAGAGCATAGTGCTGCCCTCTATGTGGTGGCGGCAAATTCCACGTGCTCTACAAAGCCACGTGCAGCTGTCATCCGCCATCTTTGAGCACCGTGCTGCCCTCTTTAGCTACTTACCTTTGAAATGTGGTACGTCATCCACCATCTTGCACCGCAAACCTCAGTGCTGCCCGGTGGCGGCAAATTCCACGTGCTCTACAAAGCTACGTGCAGCTGTCATCCGCCATCTTGCATCACAAACCTCAGTGCTACACTCTATGTGGTGGCGGCAAATTCTAAATGCTTTACAAACTTATATGCTTTTCTGACAGCTGTCATCCGCCCAGCAATTCTCTTTCTATATAATAATTTCGTGTGGCTATTTCTAGCCAAGTGCAGTCCTAGTCTTGTTACATCAGGAAGGGTAACTGGCTAAATCCTGGTCTTTCAGCGTTAGGAAGGGCAACCGGTCGAAAACCATAGTGTAAGAGGCTAGATACTCCCAGTTTTGCATCAGGAACGACAACTCAACAAATTCTTGCGATTTAAAAATCTTAGTCAGGAAGGGCATCCGGCTGTGAAACAATAGTTCGTGATTTACAATCTAAGAAGTACATCTAGCTGCAAATCCCCCGATTCTCGACAGATTCTTAATCCGAGTTGTCAGGAAGGGCAACCGGTCGAAAACCATAGTGTAAGAGGCTAGATACTACCAGTTTTGCGTCAGGTAGGGCAACTCAACAAATTCTTGCGATTTAAAATCTTAGTCAGGAAAGGCATCTAGCAGTAAAACAATAGTTCGTGATAAAGCGATTTAAAATCTAGCTGTAAAATCCCCGATTCTCGACAGATTCTTAATCCGAGTTCTTTAACGTCAGGAAGGGCAACCGGTTGAAAACCATAGTGTAAGAGGCTAGATACTACTAGTTTTGCATCAGGAAGGGCGACTCAACAAATTCTTGCGATTTAAAATCTTAGTTTTGCGTCAGGAAGGGCATCCGGCTGTAAAACAATAGTTCATGATTTAAAATCTAAGAAGCGCATCTAGCTGTAAATCCCCGATTCCCGTGTTAGAAGTTGTAAAACAGATTCTTAATCTGAGTTGTCAGGAAGGGCAACCGGTTGAAAACTATAGTGTAAGAAGTTAGATACTGCTAGTTTTGCGTCAGGAAGGGCAACTCAACAAATTCATGCGATTTAAACACATTTTATTCCCAAGAGAACCGAACCCGAGACTACTGGGTGAGAGGCATGCATATTGTAGGCTATAGGTTTGTTCTACAGTCCTTGAAGTATCGACACAGTCATTCTGAGCGAGTGTGGAATGCATGTGTTAGCTGAAATTGTACACGTATCTTCCGGCTTGTGTAACCTTGAACGAAAACACGGTGTGCTGATAAGCGACTTGTAACTCACGAACGTCTTTTTAGCTGAGTACCATTCAGCCATGTAAGATCTTAAAACACAGTACTAATTAAGGTTGTAAAATATTCTGAAATACTCCTCCTCTGTAGTGTAGTAGTTAGTGTGATTAGCTGCTACCCCCGGAGGTCCGAGTTCGATTCCCGGCTCTGCCACGGAATGTGTAGCATTTAGCCTATGTAAGTTCCTAACGTAAACTATCATGATTGTACGGAGAGGTTAAAACACACACAGTGCCCACTCCTATCGAAAGAGCCTGCGCGGTACCGGCATGTAGGCTTCTCCTGATGAAGGAGCCTGCACAAGGTTTAACGCCCCCTATCAACAGCCCTTACTTAATGCTGGCTTTCTTGCACACCCCGCCTCACACCATAGTTTTATACGACCGGTTGCCCTTCCTGACTAGGATTTTAAATCGATATCCCGACATAGCCTACTCCTACCGCACAGCTTAACGCCTCCATCCGACAAATGATTCACACTCAAACACTCTTCAATCATTCTCGCTACTTCGGAAGATAGCGGGTTCGAACTGGAAGCCGTAAATGCTAGGCGAGGGACCTGCGCGATCGACATTACATGATCTAGCTAGATGCCCTTCCCGACGGCATAAGTTGCCAGGATTTGAATCGCGTACCCTGACTAGAAGAAGCCTGCACATAGCTTAACGCCTCCATCCGACGAATGAATCACCCTCAACACTCTTCAATCATTCTCGCTACTTCAGAAGATAGCGGGTTCGAACTAGAAGCCGTAAATGCTAGGCGAGGGGGGGCCTGCGCGATCGTCATTACATGATCTAGTTTTAGCTCAATACCTACAGGTAAGGAATACCGCGGATGGACCCTCGAGAAGTCGAGGATCGCGCGCTAACTTTCCAAGGCTCGAACTCTTAAATTCCGGCACCTCGGCATCAACAGGAGGTTCGAATACGTCAGCCTGCGGGACTACAGGGGGAGAGCTCTTGCTGCATAAACACTTCGTTCCGACTGTACCGCAGTTGTCAGCGATTATCACATCCGCTTGGTAACAAGCAGCATATTTAGTCGCTGCAGTCTGCGCGAAGTGCTCACAGTTCTCTGTATGCGTTTATTACGTACACACATCTCCCGTCTGCTGTGAATATTATTCTTCAGCCTTTATCTTAAGGTAAGGTAGAACTGTTAGTTACTTTTTTATTTGCAAAGCAACTTCTACGCTAGACATCTACATTCATATATGTTCTTTTCTTTTTAGGTACCGTTCGAAAGTACGCAATTTTATTCATCCCAGTAACAGCCTGCAGCACGTGCATTTTTTAAGGTATGTTTTCGAACTTTGAGTTGTAAAGATAACTAGGTTAGATGATGTACCCCTACACACTACATTCATATGTTTCTTCTTTTTAGGTACGACCAGAATATTATCATTCGAGTATCAGGCTTGAACGCACGCATTTTATTTCATCCGAGTAACAGTTTGCAGCGCGAAGATTTTAAGGTATGTCTGACCTCTATTCATTGAAACTTGGTTTCTTCTAAAACATCGTAACTTTAGTCTATTGATAAATAGTTGTTCTCTTTAATCCTCGCGCTATAGACGTGGTATAATTTCAAACACGCGCACATAGCTATGTCTACCCTCAACAGGCTGAAACTTGGTTTCTTCTAAAACATCGTAACTTTAAGCTATTGATAAATAGTTGTTCTCTTCAACCCGCATACTATAGACGAGGTGTGCACATAGCTATGTCTGCCCTCAACAGGCTGAAACTTGGTTTCTTCCGAACATCGTAACTTTAAGCTAATCATAAATAGTTGTTCTCTTCAATCCTCATGCTATAGACGTGGTATAATTTCAAACACGCACACATAGCTATGTCTGACCTCAACAAGCTGAAAGTTGGTTTCTTCCGAACATCGTAACTTTAGTCTATTGATAAATAGTTGTTCTCTTTAATCCTCACGCTATAGACGAGGTGTGCACATAGCTATGTCTGCCCTCAACAGGCTGAAACTTGGTTTCTTCTAAAACATCGTAACTTTAAGCTATTGATAAATAGTTGTTCTCTTTAATCCTCACGCTATAGACGAGGTATAATTTCAAACACGCGCACATAGCTATGTCTATCCTCAACAAGCTGAAACTTGGTTTCTTCTAAAACATCGTAACTTTAGAGTATTGATAAATAGTTGTTCTCTTCAACCCGCATACTATAGACGTGGTATCATTTCAAACACGCACACATAGCAATGTCTATCCTCAACAGGCTGAAAGTTGGTTTCTACTAAAACATCGTAACTTTAGTATATTGATAAATAGTTGTTCTCTTTAATCCTCACGCTATAGACGAGGTATAATTTCAAACACGCACACATAGCTATGTCTATCCTCAACAGGCTGAAACTTTGTTTCTTCCGAACATCGTAACTTAAGTCTATTGATAAATAGTTGTTCTCTTTAATCCTCACGCTATAGACGAGGTATAATTTCAAACACGCGCACATAGCTATGTCTATCCTCAACAAGCTGAAACTTGGTTTCTTCTAAAACATCGTAACTTTAGAGTATTGATAAATAGTTGTTCTCTTCAACCCGCATACTATAGACGTGGTATCATTTCAAACACGCGCACATAGCAATGTCTGACCTCAACAAGCTGAAAGTTGGTTTCTTCTAAAACATCGTAAATTTAGTCTATTGATAAATAGTTGTTCTCTTTAATCCTCACGCTATAGACGAGGTATAATTTCAAACACGCACACATAGCTATGTCTATCCTCAACAGACTGAAAGTTGGTTTCTTCTAAAACATCGTAACTTTAGTCTATTGATAAATAGTTGTTCTCTTTAATCCTCACGCTATAGACGAGGTATAATTTCAAACACGCACACATAGCTATGTCTATCCTCAACAGGCTGAAACTTGGTTTCTTCCGAACATCGTAACTTTAAGCTAATCATAAATAGTTGTTCTCTTCAACCCGCATACTATAGACGAGGTATAATTTCAAACACGTGCACATAGCTATGCCTATCCTCAACGGGCTGAAACTTGGTTTCTTCTAAAACATCGTAACTTTAGTCTATTGATAAATAGTTGTTCTCTTTAATCCTCACGCTATAGACGAGGTGTGCACATAGCTATGTCTGCCCTCAACAGGCTGAAACTTGGTTTCTTCTAAAACATCGTAACTTTAAGCTATTGATAAATAGTTGTTTTCTTTAATCCTCACGCTATAGACGAGGTGTGCACATAGCTATGTCTGCCCTCAACAAGCTGAAACTTGGTTTCTTCTAAAACATCGTAACTTTAAGCTATTGATAAATAGTTGTTCTCTTCAATCCTCATACTATAGACGTGGTATAATTTCAAACACGTGCACATAGCTATGTCTGCCCTCAACAAGCTGAAACTTGGTTTCTTCTAAAACATCGTAACTTTAAGCTATTGATAAATAGTTGTTCTCTTCAATCCGCATACCATAGACGTGGTATAATTTCAAACACGCACACATAGCTATGTCTATCCTCAACAGGCTGAAACTTGGCTTCTTCTAAAACATCGTAACTTTAGAGTATTGATAAATAGTTGTTCTCTTTAATCCTCACGCTATAGACGAGGTATAATTTCAAACACGCACACATACCTATGTCTATCCTCAACAGGCTGAAAGTTGGTTTCTTCTAAAACATCTTAACTTTAGTCTATTGATAAATAGTTGTTCTCTTTAATCCTCACGCTATAGACGAGGTATAATTTCAAACACGCACACATAGCTATGTCTATCCTCAACAGGCTGAAACTTGGTTTCTTCCGAACATCGTAACTTTAAGCTAATCATAAATAGTTGTTCTCTTCAACCCGCATACTATAGACGAGGTATAATTTCAAACACGTGCACATAGCTATGTCTATCCTCAACGGGCTGAAACTTGGTTTCTTCTAAAACATCGTAACGTGCAGCTACTGATGTAGCTGTAGAAAGTACTAGTAGTAAAAAACCTAGAAAAAATCATGAACTTCAAACTATTCACTGCGAGCACTGTAACACTGATGTACCATCTTCGCATTTTCAGGGACACTTACGGAGTAATGCACATAAAAATAATGCATGTAGAAGTGGTAGTAACGCAAACATCGAGTAAATTAATACAGCATTTAAAAGTAGGATTGCTAGTTACCGAATTCGCACCAGTCAAAAGATTCAGAGCACTTCAACCTTTTTAAATTGCGTTCAACCGGATGTACAACAGCTTCTTGCTAAATCTTTATCCAATCATAGTTTATTTAAAGTTAATTTTGAACTTTTCGCCTTGTACATTAAAAGCACGGATGAATCCGAAATAACGGACATTAAATCATTTAATACGAAGAATTTTGTCATAAGTCAGTCGACTAATTTTGGTGATGTACTTAGGGATGTCTCTAACATTATTTCAACTAAGAGCGAGGAATTTCAGGAAAAGGAATCAGGGTGGGCTTTAGTTGAAATAATGTATCTAGAAGTTAACATCAATAAGTACAATCCCATGCGAGGTTCATCGTACATCGGGCTGCCGACATGGATTCAGCGAAAAGAAGCTGTTGTAAACATCCAAAACAATGACGAAGCATGTTTTGCATGGGCGGTGATGTCAGCTTTAAATCCTGCGAAATCAGACGTAGCTAGGAGAACATCATCGTATCCATACTATTCAACGCAGCTAAATTTCGATAGTATAGAATTTCCTGTGCAGATAAAGGATATTAAGCGCTTTGAGGAACTAAATAACATTAGTATTAATGTGTATGGTGTAGAGAAAAAGTCTGTAGTAGGTCCTCTGTATTATACATGTCATAAGAAGAGTACTCATGTTAACTTACTCTATATTGAAAACAGTGAAAATAGCCACTTTTGCTGGATTAAAAATCTGAGTAGACTTGTCGGTAGTCAGTTGTCAAAACGTAATGGTAAAAAGTGGCTATGTGATGGATGCTTGCAGTATTTTAGAACTGAAGATCAGTTAACGAAGCATTCCAAGAATGACTGCAATCATGTACGTACAGAGATACCTACTACAGGCAATAATGTTTTAAAATTTACAAATTTTCACAAGCAGATGTGGGTACCGTTCGTGATTTATGCAGACTTTGAAGCCATCCTCACGCCATGCAACACATGCTCACCTAATCCTAACAACTCTTTCACTAATACTACGCACATGCATGTCCCGTATAGCTTCGCGTATTACATCAAGTGTAGTTACGATAGTACGCTTAATAAGTTAGAGCTGTATCGAGGACATGATGCTGCTAAAGTATTTTTAGAAAGACTTGAAAGTGATGCAGTTCGTCTCGGTCGTATTCTGAATAGTAATATTCCTATGAAGCCACTCACCGAAATTCAGTTAAATGATCATGAACGTGCTACAAAGTGTAGCATTTGTGATGGGGAATTTTCCGAAAATGACCCTAAAGTTTTTGATCATGATCATTTAACTGGTTTCTACAGATGTGCCGCTCATTATAGCTGTAATCTTAAGTATAGAGTTCCTAAATTTATCCCTATAATTTTTCATAACTCATCTGGTTACGACTCTCATTTCATCATTTCACAATTTGGAGCTTCAGATGAAAAAGTAGATATAATCCCTCAGAATAAAGAGCGGTACATTGCGTTTGCAAAGTCTGTAAAAGTAGATGCTGAGCATTCTATAAAACTGAGGTTCCTTGACTCGTTTCGCTTGATGGCGAGTAGCCTCGATAAACTTTCTAGTCATTTTCAGCCTGAACAATTTACAGAAATTCGACGCGTTTTCCCCGAAGAAGCGCAGTTTAATTTACTTCGGCGTAAGGGTGTTTTTTGTTATGAATATCTCGACTGCTTAGACCGCCTCGAAGAACGTGCCTTACCATCGAAACAATCCTTTTACAGCTCGCTGAATTCAGCAGAAATTAGTAATGATGACTATTTACATGCACAACATATCTGGGAGCAGTTCCACATTCAAACGCTGGGTGAATACTCCGATTTATATTTAAAGAGAGATGTACTTTTGTTAGCTGATGTTTTTGAAAATTTTCGCTGTGTTTGCATGAACACCTACAGCCTTGACCCATGTCAGTATTTTACTGCACCTGGGTTAAGTTGGGATGCGATGTTGAAACACACGCATGTGAATTTGGAACTGCTGACCGATATCGATATGGTGCACTTCATAAAATCATCAATTCGAGGCGGTCTGAGTCAGTGCAGCGGGCGGTATTCGAGGGCTAATAATAAGTGCATGCCGAGTTTCGATTCCAGTCAGGAATCTCGGTATATCGTTTACCTCGATGCTAATAATCAGTATGGGTGGGCGATGAGTCAGCATCTACCGGTGAGTGGTTTCCGCTGGCTGACGCAGTGCGAAATTGATGCTTTACAGCTACACGCCCTAGGTGATGAAGCTGATAAAGGCTATTTCCTCGAAGTTGACTTACAGTATCCTAAAGAGTTACACACTTCTCATAATGACCTACCGTTCTGCCCTGAAAATATGAAGCCACCGTACATCGCATCAACGACGAAAATGCTCATTGCTAATTTGTGCGATAAATCTAAGTATATCATTCATTACCGAAATTTAAAACAGTGTTTGCAGCATGGTTTGAAGTTATCCAAAATTCACCGCGTACTAGAATTTAATCAGTCACCGTGGCTAAAGCCATATATCGATCTGAACAATAATTTAAGAACGAATGCGGTTAACGAGTTTGAAAAAGATTTCTACAAGCTCATGAATAACAGTGTGTTTGGTAAGACTATGGAAAATGTTGACAAACGCGTTGATGTAAAATTGATTACAAACTGGGATAATATTAAGAAAAGGTATGGTGCTAACTATTTAATAAGTAAACCAAATTTCCATAGCTGCACCATCATACATGAGAATTTAGTCATTATACAGATGAATCATGTTAAGGTTAAGTATGACAAACCTACCTACGTCGGCTTTGCAGTACTTGAATTGGCTAAAACACTCATGTATGAATTCCATTACGATTATATGATGAAGAAGTACGCGCATAATGCGCAATTGCTCTACACAGATACCGATTCGTTTATTTATCAAATCAAAACTGATGACTATTACAATGATATAAAGCCGGACTTGGGTAGGTTTGATACAAGTAACTATCCTGCAGATAATAAATATAATCTACCGCTAGTGAACAAAAAGGTTCTAGGTAAAATGAAAGATGAATGTGCTGGGAATATTATCGATTCATTTGTAGGTACTAAATCCAAGTCATATTGCATAAAACTCTTAAATGAATTACAAATAAAGAGATTGAAGGGGGTTAAAAAGAATGTCGTTCAGAATCAGCTAAGTTTTGAAAACTATAACAATTGCATTAAAAGTAATCCACCTGTTTTGCATAAGCAAATGTCTGTCATTAGAAGCAAGAAGCACCAATTGTACACTCATTTAATTAGTAAGGTAGCCCTTAATAGCGATGATTGTAAACGGTTTGTCATTCCAAATTCTACCAACACGCTAGCCTGGGGGCATAGTAGTATTGATAGGTATTACTTTACATAAACATTATGCTAGAGGTGTGTACTTACGTTACGCTGTCTTACATCACAATTCGGGAGAGGTACGCTGGGAGCGTAGTACAGCAAGTTTAAACTTGTACATTCAAGAATTGCATCGAGAAGTACGCAAACATCACTAGGGTAAAATGATTCGAGATAAAACTTGTACATACAAGATGTAAATAAATAATGTAGAATTGGCATATTCTTTTATTTTAGGTTAGGTATTACCTTCCTCCCGCTCCTTATTTGCAAGATAGAGTTTTTGTTTATTACTCATAGAAGAAAGAAGGTGATGAGCAGATTCGTAAGTATAGTATCGTCTAGTTCGGTAAGTATCTCGAGAGCAGAATTTTTTGTCAGAAAAGCATATAAGTTTGTAAAGCACGTGGAATTTGCCGCCACCGGGGCAGCACTGTTCTCTCTGGATTAAAAGCATTGTTTCCAAACAAGAGCACGTGGAATTTGCCGCCACCGGGTAGCACGGTGATTAAAGATGGCGGATGACAGCTGCACATAGGTTTGTAAAGCATGTGGAATTTGCCGCCACCGGGCAGCACGGTGATTAAAGATGGCGGATGATATCTGTCAAAAAAAAGGGGCATAGGTTTGTAAAGCATTTAGAATTTGCCGCCACCACATAGAGTGTAGCACTCAGGTTTGTGATGCAAGATGGCGGATTACAGCTGCACGTAGCTTTGTAGAGCACGTGGAATTTGCCGCCACCGGGCAGCACTGAGGTTTGCGATGCAAGATGGTGGATGACGTACCACATTTCAAAGGTAAGTAGCTAAAGAGGGCAGCACGGTGCTCAAAGATGGCGGATGACAGCTGCACGTGGCTTTGTAGAGCACGTGGAATTTACCGTCACCACATAGAGGACAGCACGGTGCTCTCTTGATTAAAGATGGCAGATGATAGCTAACAGAAATTTGCCGCCACCACATAGAGGTCAGCACTGTTCTCTCTGGATTCAAGATGGCTGGATTACAGCTGTCAAAAAAGCACATGGCTTTGTAAAGCACGTGGAATTTGCCGCCACCGGGTAGCACTGTTCTCTCTGGATTAAAGATGGCGGATGACAGCTGTCAGAAAAGCATATAGGTTTGTAAAGCATGTGGAATTTACCGCCACCACATTTCAAAGGTAAGTAGCTAAAGAGGGCAGCACGGTGATTAAAGATGGCTGCTGTCAAAAAAAAGCATGTTGATTTGTAAAGCACGTGGAATTTGCCGCCACCACATAGATTGCAGCACTGTTCTCTCTGGAATAAAGATGGCGGATGACAGCTGTGACGTACCACATTTCAAAGGTAAGTAGCTAAAGAGGGCAGCACGGTGCCCAAAGATGGTGGATGACAGCTGCACGTGGCTTTGTAGAGCACGTGGAATTTGCCGTCACCAGGCAGCACTGAGGTTTCGGATGCAAGATGGCGGATGACAGCTGTCAAAGGTAAGTAGCTAAAGAGGGCAGCACGGTGCTCAAAGATGGCGGATGACAGCTGTCAAAAAAGCACGTGGATTTGTTTATCTCGAGCTAGTGAGGTTAAGTTGGTACCACTAAGGTTTAGGCCCGTCAAGATGGCAGTACTGAGGTTAGCGATGCGTTGTTGTCTGTCAAAACGCACGTGGCTTTGTTTACAAATCTGTCAAAAAGCACGTGGCTTTGTTTACCTCACATTAGTTAGGTTAAGTTGGCACTACTGAGGTTTAGGCCCGTCAAGATGGCAGTACTGAGGTTAGCGATGCGTTGTTGTCTGTCAAAAAGCACGTGGCTGTCAAAAAACACGTGGGTTTGTTTACCTCATGCTATTACATAAAATAAACTTCATTATAAAGCCCGTATTGTCGTGAGTATACGTTGAAGGTTAGGTCAAATGTTCCACCTTTACAATACTAAGATTCTTTATTAACTAAATATTTACATGATTTTTAATTATATCGGGACATGTTTCGTCTACCTTGTAGACATCATCAGCCATAAAAACTTTTGAGAAAAAGCTACAAGGACAAAGACAAAGTAACACATTAAAATAATTCGGGTAACCGAATATGTCATTTAAAATGGTGAAGAATTCAGAACTGTTTTGAGCACAGCACTTAAGAATATCGTTGACATTAAAATTAAAATTGTCCACATGGGATGATACAGTAAAAACTTGCGTTAAAATTCTTCTTTTTTGTGTGATGTGTTAATATATAATATTCTGTTATGTCGTGAAGGCTTGATAATGAATTGCACAATGTTCATTCCAATAGGATAATAACGATGTATAAGAAATACAGCGAGCATATGTTAAAGCCGTCTTATTGGTGTAGTATTGGCATTTCCTGTTGAGAAGTTAGGTGGAAAATTTGAACGTGATGACGTAATGTGGAATGTGCGTAATTTTTGAGGCATTGCTCAATAGTTCTTACTTTAACAAATCCAATAACAAGCTTCCATGTGACGGCTTCCCGCCTACTGATCCTAACCTTCCCCTAATTTCCCCTCATGGCGGCTCCCTTCACACACGACCTCCATAGTTCGCTCTCAGTCAACCACAGGCTTCCACACTGAACTAGTCGCTGTCAGACAGGCGAGAACGTAAGTAATCAGACGTGCCGCACTTCTCATTTTCATTACTTTACATCTCAAGACACAAAAACTTGCCTATTTTAACACTAACAACAGCTATCTTTCTTATTCTAGGGCCCCCTTCACTGCACATTCCACATTACGTCATCACGTTCAAATTTTCCACCTAACTTCTCAACAGGAAATGCCAATACTACACCAATAAGACGGCTTTAACATATGCTCGCTGTATTTCTTATACATCGTTATTATCCTATTGGAATGAACATTGTGCAATTCATTATCAAGCCTTCACGACATAACAGAATATTATATATTAACACATCACACAAAAAAGAAGAATTTTAACGCAAGTTTTTACTGTATCATCCCATGTGGACAATTTTAATTTTAATGTCAACGATATTCTTAAGTGCTGTGCTCAAAACAGTTCTGAATTCTTCACCATTTTAAATGACATATTCGGTTACCCGAATTATTTTAATGTGTTACTTTGTCCTTGTCCTTGTAGCTTCTTCTCAAAAGTTTTTATGGCTGATGATGTCTACAAGGTAGACGAAACATGTCCCGATATAATTAAAAATCATGTAAATATTTAGTTAATAAAGAATCTTAGTATTGTAAAGGTGGAACATTTGACCTAACCTTCAACGTACCTCATGCTAGTTAGGTTAAGTTGGCACTAGTGAGGTTTAGGCCCGTCAAGATGGCAGCAGTGAGGTTAGCGATGCGTTGTTGTCGATGACAGCTGTCAAAAAGCACGTGGCTTTGTTTACAAATTCAAATCTCCCGCCAAAATTCAAATTTCCCGCCAAAATTCAAATTTCCCGCCAGAATTCAAATTTCCCGCGGGCGGAGGCCGCCGAATCCCTGCATTATACTACTTCCAAATATTGGGGGGGGTGAAAAGGGGGGTGAACTTTTTAAAATGAGTGTGTCTACATCTTAAAACTTTAAAATTTACAGATGTAAAAATTGGTAGTTAGAATCTCCTCAAAAAATAAAGGAACACGTATTTTTTTGTTTCCTGTAAATCCTAATAGGAGGGGTATAAAAGGGTGAAAAATGGGTTGAATGCCTTTAATGAGGATACTTATATTTCAGAACCTGAAGATATTACAGAACTTAAAATTTGTATATGGGACCTCCTTTAAAAATAAAGAAACACGTATTTTTTAGTTTTTGGAAAATCCAATTAATGGCTGTTAAACAGGAGTGACAAATTGGGGTGAATTTTTTGAAAGACTATATCTACAGAATATCTTGGAAACGTAAAATGTTACAGACGTAAAAAGTGGGTGTTTGGAATCTCCTGCAAATGAAAGGAAACATAGGTGATTTGTTTTTGGATATTCCACTTAAGGGGAACTCAAAAGGGGTGAAATTTTAAAATGAGAATTTTTACAGTATATCTAAAAAAACTTAACATGTTACAGAAATGAAAAATGGTATTTTTTAACTCTATTAAACATAGCGAATCGTGTATTTTTAGTCTTCGGAAATACCACTTTGGTGGTGGGGGGTGTGTAAAAGTGACTGAAAATGGTGTTGAATTCTTTTAATTAGGCTACTGATATCTCAAAAATGAAGATATTACAGACGTGAAATTTGATATTTGTAATCTGCTTTAAAAGTAAAGAAAGACGTATTCTCGGAAAATCCAATGAAGGGGGGGGGGTGAAAGAATTGAAAATTTAATTGACTTAATTGTATGAGAAAGTTGTTACAGACGTGAAAATTCGTATTTCGATCTCCTTTAAAAACAAAGAAAAACGTGTTTTGTGGGGGAACCATCTTGGAGGGTGGGAGTGTAAAGGAGTTGAATTCCTTTCATGAGGACACGGAAATCAAAAACTGAAGAAGTTAGAGTCGTGATAAGTGGTATTTAGAAGATCTTTTACTATTAAAGAAACAAGTATTTTTTGCGGGAAAATTCACTTAGGGGGGGGGGGGAGTAGTGTGAAATGAAGTGAAGAAAGTAAATTATTTTTATGGGGATACTTATATCTCAAAACTGAAGGCAATAGACGTGAACATTGGTGTTTGGAATCACCTTTAAACATAAAGAAACAAGCCTTCTTTTAATTTTGTTTTTGAGGGGGGGGGAGGGGTGGCGGTAAATAATCTTAACGGCGGTGGGGTGTAGAAGGAGGTGAGACCTATTGATTTTACAGTTCTTAATGTACTTATAAGTATTCTCCGTTGCTCAGGCGGCAGCGCGCCGGCCTCTCACAGCTGGGTTCCGTGGTTCAAATCCCGGTCACTCCATGTGACATTCGTGCTGGAAAAAACGGAGGCGGGACAGGTTTTTCTCCGGATACTCCGGTTTTCCCTGTCATCAGCCATTCCAGCAACACATAATAATAATAATAATAATAATAATAATAATGTTCCGGACCGTCGTCAAATGTGCGGACCGCGCTGGAAACGGCTCCTGGACGGGTAATGACTAAGAATGCAGTCCGGCCGCGGGTTCAGTGCCGCCAAAGCACCCAATATGACACCACGCCGGATCTTCTGAAAGATTTTATACATATTAAAATGATTATAGGAAAAGATGGCAAAGATTTACGGACCCAGCTGACCGGGAGGAATACCTGAGCCTAGCCCGGGAAGTACGAAATTGATTCCTGGAAAGGAAGATTGAAAAATGGAAGGAAACGTGCCGTAATCTAATAGAAAACGAGTCATATCGGGAATTTTGGTGGATTCTCGCAGAAAACGAGTCAGATCGCGAATTTCGGCGGATTATATATGTTGTTGTTGTTTGAGTCATCAGTCCATAGACTGGTTTGATGCAGCTCTCCATGCCACCCTATCCTGTGCTAACCTTTTCATTTCTACGTAACTATTGCATCCTACATCTGCTCTAATCTGTTTGTCATATTCATACCTTGGTCTACCCCTACCGTTCTTGCCACCTACACTTCCTTCAAAAACCAACTGAACAAGTCCTGGGTGTCTTAAGATGTGTCCTATCATTCTATCTCTTCTTCTCGTCAAATTTAGCCAAATCGATCTCCTCTCACCAATTCGATTCAGTATCTCTTCATTCGTGATTCGATCTATCCATCTCACCTTCAGCATTCTTCTATAACACCACATTTCAAAAGCTTCTATTCTCTTTCTTTCTGAGCTAGTTATCGTCCATGTTTCACTTCCATACAATGCCACGCTCCACACAAAAGTCTTCAAAAACATCTTTCTAATTCCGATATCAATGTTTGAAGTGAGCAAATTTCTTTTCTTAAGAAAGCTCTCCCTTGCTTGTGCTAGTCTGCATTTTATGTCCTCCTTACTTCTGCCATCGTTGGTTATTTTACTACCCAAGTAACAATATTCATCTACTTCCTTTAAGACTTCGTTTCCTAATCTAATATTTCCTATATCACCTGCCTTCGTTCGACTGCACTCCATTACTTTTGTTTTGGACTTATTTATTTTCATCTTGTACTCCTTACCTAAGACTTCATCCATACCATTCAGCAACTTCTCGAGATCTTCTGCAGTCTCAGATAAAATAACAATATCATCGGCAAATCTCAAGGTTTTGATTTCCTCTCCTTGGACTGTGATTCCCTTTCCAAATTTCTCTTTGATTTCCTTTACTGCCTGTTCTATGTAAACATTGAAAAGGAGAGGGGACAAACTGCAGCCTTGCCTCACTCCTTTCTGGATTGCTGCTTCTTTTTCAAAGCCCTCGATTCTTATCACTGCAGACTGATTTTTATACAGGTTGTAGATAATTCTTCGTTCTCGGTATCTGATCCCTATCATCTTCAGAATCATAAATAGCCTGGTCCAATCAACATTATCGAATGCCTTTTCTAGATCTACGAATGCCACGTATGTGGGCTTGTCCTTCTTGATTCGATCCTCTAAGATCAGACGTAAAGTCAGGATTGCTTCACGTGTTCCTACATTTCTTCTGAAGCCAAATTGATCTTCCCCCAACTCAGCTTCAACTTGTTTTTCCATTCTTCTGTAAATAATACGTGTTAAAATTTTGCAGGCATGAGATACTAAACTAATAGTGCGGTAGTTTTCACACCTGTCAGCACCGGCTTTCTTGGGAATAGGTATAACAACATTCTGCCGAAAATCGGATGGGACTTCTCCTGTCTCATACATCTTGCACACTAAATGAAATAACCTTACCATGCTGGTTTCTCCTAAGGCAGTCAGTAATTCAGAGGGAATATCATCAATTCCAGGTGCCTTGTTCCTATTTAGGTCACTCACAGCTCTGTCAAACTCTGACCTCAAAATTGGGTCTCCCATTTCATCAGCATCAACAGCCTCTTCATGTTCCAGAACGAAATTATCTACATCGTTACCTTGATACAACTGTTGGATATGCTCCTGCCATCTTTCTGCTTTGTCTTCTTTCCCTAGAAGTGGCTTTCCATCTGAGCTCTTAATATTCATGCACCTAGATTTCCTTTCTCCAAAGGTTTCCTTGATTTTCCTGTATGCAGCATCTACCTTTCCCAGGACCATACAGCCTTCGACATCCTTGCACTTCTCCTTCAGCCATTCTTCCTTAGCTACCTTGCACTTTCTATCCACTTGATTCTTTAATCGCCTGTATTCTTTTCTGCCCTCTTCATTTCTAGCATTCTTGTATTTTCGTCGTTCATCAATCAGGTCTAGTATCTCCTGAGTTATCCACTGATTCTTAGTTGATCTTTTCTTCCTTCCTAACATTTCTTCAGCAGCCCTACTGACTTCATTTTTCATGACTCTCCACTCTTCCTCTACTGTGTTTCTTTCGGCCTTTTCATTTAGTCCTTGTGCAACATGTTCCTTGAAACGATCCATCACACTCTTTTCTTTCAACTTGTCTAGATCCCATCTTTTTGCATTCTTTCCTTTCTTCAATTTCTTCAACTTCAGATGGCATTTCATGACCAACAAGTTGTGGTCAGAGTCCACGTCTGCTCCTGGGAAAGTTTTGCAATCCAACACCTGGTTTCTGAATCTCTGCCTAATCATAATGAAGTCTATTTGATACCTTCCAGTGTCTCCAGGTCTCGTCCACGTATACAGCCGTCGTTTGTGGTGTTTGAACCAAGTATTGGCGAGGACTAAATTATGGTCAGTGCAGAATTCAACCAGCCGACTTCCTCTTTCGTTCCTTTGTCCCAATCCAAATTCTCCTACTGTGCTACCTTCTCTTCCTTGGCCTACCACTGCGTTCCAGTCTCCCATCACAATTAGATTCTCGTCACCTTTGACATATTGTATTAAATCTTCTATCTCCTCATATATTCTTTCAATTTCTTCATCATCCGCTGAACTAGTAGGCATATAGACCTGCACTATTGTGGTGGGCATTGGTTTGGTGTCTATCTTGGCGACAATAATTCTTTCACTATGCTGGTCGTAGTAGCTTATCCGCTGCCCTATTTTCTTATTCATTATTAAACCAACTCCTGCATTACCCCTGTTTGATTTCGTGTTGATAATTCGGTAGTCGCCTGACCAAAAATCCTGTTCTTCCTGCCAACGTACTTCACTTATACCAACTACATCTAACTTTAGCCTATCCATCTCCCTTTTCAGATTCTCTAACCTACCACAACGATTCAAACTCCTAACATTCCACGCTCCGACTCGCAGAATGTCAGTATCCATCTTCCTGATGATCGCCCCCTCTCGTGTAGTCCCCACCCGGAGATCCGAATGGGGGACTAGTTTACCTCCGGAATATTTTACCCGGGAGGAAGCCATCATCAGTACATCTTTCATACAGAGAGAGCTGCATGTCCTCGGGAGGTGGTTACGGCTGTAGTTTCCCGTTGCTTTCAGCCGTGTAGCAGTATCAACACAGCTAAGCCATGTTGAGTATTATTACAAGGCCGTATCAGTCAATCATCTAGATTGCCGCCCTTGCAACAACCGAAAGGCTGCTACCCCCCTTTCGATGAACCATTCGTTAGTCTGGTCTCTCAACAGATACCCATCCGATATGGTTGCACCTGCGGCTCGGCTATCTGCATCATTGGGACACGCAAGCCTCCCCACCGCGGCAAGGTCACATGGTTCGCAGAGGAGGAGGATTATATATATCTAAAACAATAAGCATTCAATTGTAAATTTCAGTGTAATACCGTAGCGAAGCACGGGTATCTTGCTAGTCTATCTATATATATAAAGTAGCTTGTCCTGACTGACTGACTGACTGACTGACTGACTGACTGACTGACTGACTGACTGACTGACTGACTGACTGACTGACTGATTCATCATCGCCGAGCCAAAACTACTGGACATAAAGAAAAGAAATTTTGGGGATATATTCATATAAGATGTAGGTGCTCGCTAAGAGAGGATTTTTGGATATTCCGTCGCTAAGGGGGTGAAAAGGGGGGTGAAATTTTAAATTTAGTGTGTCTATATCTCAAAACGTTAAAAGTTTACAGATGTGAAAATTTGTATTTAGAATCTCCTTTTAAAATAAGGAAACACGTATATTTTTGTTTTGTGACTATCCCAATAGGAGGGGTTAAAAAGGGTGAAAAGGGGTTGAATGCCTTTAATCAGGATACCGGTACTTATATCTCAGAAACTGAAGATATTACAGACCTCAAAATTGGTACTTTTGATCGCTTTCAGAAATAAAGAAACACGTACTGTTTTTGTTTTTGGAAAATCCAATTAATGCGAGGGTGAAAAGGGGGGTGAATTTTTAAAATGAGTGCATCTATATCTCAAAAGTTTTTAAGTTTAGAGATGTAAAAATAGGTATTTAGAATCTTCATTAAAAATAAAGGAACACGTATTCTTTGTTTTCGGAAAATCCCAACAGGAGGGGTGAAAAGGGGTGAAAAATGGGTTGAATGCCTTTAAAGAGAATACTTATATCTTAGAAACTGAATATATTACAGACCTGAAAATTGGTGTTTGGGATCTCCTTTAAAAATAAAGAAAAGCGTAATTTTTTGTTTTAAGAAAATCCAATTAATGGTGGGGGTAAGAGGGGGGTGATTTTTTAATATGAGTGTATCTATACATAAAAAATTTTAAAGTTCATAGATGTAAAAATTGGTATTTAGAATGTCCTTTAAAAATAAAGAAACACGTATTTTTTGTTTTCGGAAAATCCTAATACGAAGTGTGGAAAAGGGTGAAAAACAGGTATTATGCCTCTAACGTGGTTACTTATATTTCAGAACCTGAAGATATCACAGACCTGGAAACTGGTATTTGGGATCTACTTTAAAAATAAAGAAACAGGTATTTTTTCGTTTTGGGAAAATCCAAATAATGGGGGGTGAAAAGGGGGACGAAGTTTTTAAAATGAGTGGATCTATATCTCAAAACTTCTAAAGTTTATAGATGTAATAATTTGTATTTAGAATCTCCTTTAAAAATAAACAAACATGTACTTTTGTTTTCGGAAATACCACTTGGGTGTAGGGGGTAGTTAATAATGACTGAAAATGGTGTTGAATTCTTTTAATTAGGCTACTGATATCTCAAAAATGAAGATGTTACAGACGTGAAATGTGATGTTTGGAATCTGCTTTAAAAGTAAAGAAACACGTATTCCCGGAAAATCCAATGAAGGGGGGGGGGTTAAAGAATAGAAAAATTAATTGACTTATTTGTATGAGAATACATAAGCTAATAAAAACTAAAGTTGTTACAGACGTGAAAATTGGTATTTGGATCCCCTTTAAAAACAAAGGAAAACGCGTTTTTCGGGGGAAACCATCTTTGGGGTGTGGGGGGGGGGTGAAAAGGAGTTGAATTCCTTTCGTGAGGACACATAAATCTAAAACTGAAGAAGTTAGAGTCGTGATATTTGGTATTTAGAAGACCCTTTACTATTAAAGAAACAAGTATTTTTTGCCGGAAAATTCACTTAGGGGGGAGGGGGAGGAGTTTGAAAGGAAGTGAAAAAAGTGAATTATTTTTATGGGTATACTTATATCTCAAAACTGAAGGTAATAGACGTGACCACATTGGTGTTTGGAATCTCCTTTAAACATAAAGAAGCACGCCATCTTTTCATTCTTTTTTGGGGGGGTAAATAAACTTAACGGCGGTGGGTTGTAAACGGAGGGGAGACCAATTGATTTTACTGTTCGCAATGTACTTACAAGGAGCCTCCGTTGCTCAGGCGGCAGCGCGCCGGGCTCTCACCGCTGGGTTCCGTGGTTTAAATCCCGGTCACTCCATGTGACATTCGTGCTGGACAAAAAGGAGGCGGGACAGGTTTTTCTCCGTTTACTCCGGTTTTCCCTGTCATCATTCATTCCAGCGACACTGTCCAATATCAATTCATTTCATTTGTCATTTATTAATCATTGCCCCAGAGAAGTGCGACAGGCTTCGGCAGCCGGAACAATGCCTATTGTCGCCGCTAGACGGGGGCTTTATTCATTCCATTCCTGACCCTGTCGAATGACTGGATACAGGCTGTTGATTTTCGATGTACTTATTCTGATCATAAACAGATCATTTCTAATCTTTCCTGGGTTCGTTTTCATGAACCATCTTTTCTTTCGGAGAACGTTCTTAGATTACAGTAGATTCTCCTGGCATATAAATACAAATTTAAACTAATTTGAAGTAAACGATAGGAAAGAGATTAACCGTCCGTTCACCTCTATAATAAGGTCAATAATGCACGGAAGTATGTCATTCGTATCGCCAGAAATCCCGCATATTTGCCTACGCGCGACAATGGTGCTGGTCACATTGTCAACAATGACAATGGCAGCAGATGTAAGTTACCGCCAAGTAGCAGTCTTGCATCTTGCTGTGGGGTCCAGAACATCTATAATAATAATAATAATAATAATAATAATAATAATAATAATAATAATAATAATAATAATAATAATAATTTTTCTGGACCGTCGTCAAATGTGCGGATCCCGCTGGAAACGGGTCCTGGACGGGTAATGACTAAGAATACAGTCCGGCCGCGGGTTCAGTACCGCCAAGGCACTCAAGAAGACACCACGCCGGATCTCCTGAAGGATTTGATCCATATTAAAAATTCTTATAGGAAAAGATGGCAAAGATTTAGGGACCCAACTGACCGGGTGGAATACTTGGACCTAGCCCGGGAAGTACGACATCGATTGCTGGAAAGAAAGATTGAAAAATGGGAGGAAACTTGCCGTAATGTATTAGAAAACGAGTCTGATCGCTAATTTTGGCGGATTCTCGCAGTAAACGAGTCAGATCGCGAATTTCGGCGGATTATATATCTAAAACAATAAGCATTCAATTATAAATTTCAGTATAATACCGTAGCGAAGCACGGGTATCTTGCTAGTATATATATAAATGCCATTGTATGTATGTATGTATGTATGTATGTATGTATGTATGTATGTATGTAAATATGTATGTATGTATGTATGTATGTATGTATGTATGTATGTATGTATGTATGTATGTATGTATGTATGTATGTATGTATGTATTACATCTCCTCCTAAACCACTGGAGCGATTTACACCAAACTTGGTACACATACGATTTAGTATCAGGAGACAAACCGCGTGCGGGTAAGACACCCCAAGTACCCTTAGAGGCGGGGCGGTGAGGGGGGTCACATATAAAAATATAAGAAAATAGTGTCGAATCCATCGTTTTCGGATTCGATGAGATGAATAGTGATAACCTGGAATTTTTCCAAGTCCAAATTCAGCCCCCTTTTGGGTGGAGGGCCAGGGGCAAGTGATATATCAAAGTAATAGGAAATCGTATCGAATCCATCCTTTTCAGGGTCGCTGGGATGAATAGTGACACTCCGGATTACTTTTGACAAAATGCGTGGGGGTAAGACACCCCATGCACTAATATGGGCGGGGGGGCGAGGGGGGTCACATATAAAATATATGAAAATGGTATCGAATCCATCGTTTTCGGATTCCCTGCGATGAATAGTGATACACCGGAATTTTTCCAAGTCCAAATTCAGCCCCCTTTTGGGTGGGGGGTGAGGGGGTCACATATAAACATATACGAAAATAATGTCGAATCCATCGTTTTCGGATTCGCTGAGATGAATAGTGATACTCCGGAATTTTTCCAAGTTCAAATTCAGCCCCCTTTTGGGTGGGGGGCGAGGGGGGAGTGATATATCAAAGTAATAGGAAATAGTGTCGAATCCATCCTTTTCGGGGTCGCTGGGATAAGTAGTGACACTCCGGATTTCTTTTGACAAACTGTGTGGGGGTAAGGCCCCATGCACCCATTTAGGCGGGGGGGGGAGGGGGTCACATATAAAATATACGAAAGTGTTGAATCCATCGTTTTCGGGTTCCCTTAGATGAAAGGTGATACTCCGGAATTTTCCAAGTCCAAATTCAGCCGACGATAGGGTGGGGGACCAGGGGGGTCACATATAAAAACGTACGAAAATAGTGTGGAATCCATCGTTTTCCGATTCGCTGAGATGAATAGTGATACTCTGTAATTTTTCCAAGTCCAAATTCAGCCAGGGGGTCACATATAAAACATACGAAAGTAGTGTTGAATCCATCGTTTTCGGGTTCGCTGAGATGAAAGGTGATACTCCGGAATTTTCCAAGTCCAAATTCAGCCCCCTTTTGGGTGGGGGGCGAGGGGGGTCACATATAAACATATACGAAAATAGCGTCGAATCCATCGTTTTCGGATTCGCTGTTATGAATATTGACAATCCGGATTTCTTTTGACAAAATGCGCCACTGAGGCGGGGGGGCGAGGGGGTGACATATGAAATATTCGAAAAAAGTGTCGAACCCATATTTTTCGTGGACGCTGGGATGAATAGTGACATTGTTGTATTTTTTAAAGTTCAAGTTCAGCCCCCTTTGGGGTGGGGGCGAGGGGGAATGATATTAAAAAAATTATCGAAAACAGTGTCGAATCCATACTTTTCGGGGTAGCTAAGATTAATAGTGACACTCCGGATTTTTTAAAGTCCAAGTTCAGCTCCCTTTGTGGTGGGAGCGAGGGGGAAGTGATATATCAAAATGACCGAGAATAGTATCGAATCCATTCCTTTGGGGTCGCTGAGATGAACAGTGACATTCCGGATTTCTCATGACAAACCGCGTGATGGGTAAGACCCCACGTACCCATTGAGGCGAAGGGGGGAGGGGAGTGAGATATAAAATCTTCGAAAACGTGTCGAATCCATACTCTTCGTGGTCTCTGAGAGGAAGTGTGACACTCTGGAATTTTTTAAAGTCCCAGTTCAGTCCTGTTTGGGGTGGGGGTGAGGGGGGTGTAATATAAGAAATTTATCGAAAATATTGTCGAATCCATACTTTTCGGGATCGCTAAGATTAATAGTGACACTCCGGATTTTTAAAGTCCACTTTTTGGAGTGGGGGCGAGGGGAGAGTGATATGTCAAAATGACCGAAAATAGTGTCGAATCCATCCTTTTCGGGGTCACTGAGATGAATAGTGACACGCCGGATTTCTTTTGACAAACCGCGTAGGGGTAAGACACCACGTGTACCCATTGTTTTAAAGGCGAAGATCACCCCCCTTTGGGTGGGGGCGAGAGGGGAGTGATATATCGAAATAATCGAAAATAATGTCGAATCCATACTCTTTTGGTCGCTGAGATGAATAGTGACACTCCGGATTTTTTGACAAACCGCGTTTGGGGTAGGACACCCGAAGTACCCTTAGAGGCGGGGGGGGGGGGCGAGGGAATGACATTTAAAAATATTCCAAAATAGTGTCGAATCCATACTTTTCGGGGTCGCTGAGATGAATACTGTCACTACGGAATTTTTTAAAGTCCAAATTCAGCCCCCTTTGGGGTGGGGGTGAAGGGGATGAGATATCAAAATAATCGAAAATAGTGTCGAATCCATCCTTTTACTGGTCGCTGAGATGAATAGTGATATTCCGGATTTCTTTTGATAAACCGCGTGGGGTAAGACACCCCATGTCCCCATAATGGCGGGGGGGATGCAAGGGGGGTGACATAAAATATTCGAAAGTAGTGTCGAATTCATACTTTCTATGGTTGCTCAGATAAATGGTGACATTTCGGAAATTTTTAGAGTCCAAGTTCTGCCTCCTTTGGGGTGGGGAGCGAGGGGGAGTGATATATCAAAATAATCGAAAACAGTGTCGAGTCCATAATTTTCTGGGTCGCTAAGATTATTATTATTATTATTATTATTATTTTTTTGGAATGAATCAAATACTTCCCAGTCAATTCTAGCTTCCACAATAACAAGGTTTTACTCGAATATTAAATAATCTAAAACTTGAAATCAGATACATCTAAATAACTCTAAAACTACATAATAAGTCGTAATATCAACCTCTCAAAACTAAATCAATAAGCATCCACTTCACACTTAACTAACTGGTGATAAAAATACTAAAGGTAAACATTCAAAAGCTACCCGGACCACGCCGGGTACTACAGCTAGTATAATTATAAAAGGTAATATTCTCTTACTTACGAAAACGACTCAAATAATGGACTTAGCTCTGCTGAAGGTGGTCTCGATGTCTTCTCATCTCCGGTCATCTGAGATTAGGATCTCGTCATCTGGTTCCTCCACGAGTGATCGGGTTCATCGTAGCTCTCCACAATTAATTACTGGTCATCTGGGATGATCAACATCGTATCGCCTCATCAGGATCCAAAAAGCGTTGCCTTGCTTCTTTACAGGCTCATAGTGGAATCTCGTACGTATGTAACAGAATAATAACAAAATATGTGATTCATTGCTGTCATTCTTCAACTAATATATCTCTTGAGAAGCTCAAATTGTATGTATTTTGCTATGGTACATTTAGTCCAATATGCTAGCTCCAAATCGACTAGGATAATTATTATTTATTCCAATTTGAAAAGGAACTTTTTCTTCTATATTTTTATTATTGCGAACGCACTCAACAGCTGATCAATACGTATTTTTTTACTATTAAGCGGTATCGGGCAAATTTATTTAAGCTCTGCGCCACTTCGTGACGTAGCTCTATTGTAATCTGGTTTATCTCCTTTTATAGTATTTTATCTTTCGCGCAGCGATTAAATCTTGATAACAAGTGTTAGGCGTGTAGCCGCGAATTATATTTCCTTCCAAATTACGGTATTTACTCCAGATGAATAATCTCTTTCAGTCTAGTCCTACGTCTTCTTACTGCTTCAAGGTCTGATTATATAGTGAGTGATGAGCAAATTTTTTTCTTAAATAATAGGTTTAAATAATGTCCATTTGTCATTCTTTTCCTGCTCCTTCTATACATGGTTCTTTCCATAACTGACTGATGAAAATAATTACATTTCGGCCCGTATTGGCGTTAAATGCATTTATTTTAACATTTTGATCGCAGAGACTCCATGTTTGTTCCTACCAGCTCGTATAAGGAACTGTGAAACGGCACAATATGTTAGATATTGGTATAAATATATAATAACCTATATTCATTATCTATTTAGTTTTTGGTAATAAATTAAAGTATTTATTTTTAATATGCATTTATATTAATATACCTATTTAAGTATATATTTCAAGAAATATACACAAAAAAAAACTATCTTTCTCAACGTCCACAAACAGGCAACCAGAACTATCAGGACGACTAAACGCAATTATATAACTAGGCCACTTCATTCAATCGAGTATGACTTCAGAAATCACAACAGTCGAGATTTTTATAAAACTTCGCGAACAGAATTAAAGGTTACGTAACGCAAAATTTGACCTACAAGAAGCAAGACGGAAGTCTAGCACTCACTAACTAAGAAAACTGTGAAGAACTAGCACGTTATTTTTCTGACCTCCTCAATTGCTTTAAACCGCCTGAGCGAGTCATGCACACAGTCCTAGAACACGTAAGACGCGAAGCCAAACCACAAAGGCAACGCGAAATCCACTGCCACATCAAACAACGCGAGAACGGAAAGACATCAGGAGAAGACGGGATCATGACACAACTATTGAAAAATTTAGGACGACGATCACTACAGGAAATCACACAGATCTTTCAAGACATTTGGCGAAGTGAAAAACTACCGGACGAATGAAAATGCACACTAATCAACCCACTCCTCAAAAAAGGAGATACATCTGATGTAAGTGACTACAGAGGAATTTCCATCTTACCCATCGCTTATAAAATCCTCTCAGCCTGTCTGTTACAACGTACGCAGGAAAAAAACTGAGCCCCTCATTGATGAATATCAAGCTGGCTTCAGACCAAACAGATCAGCCGTCGAACAAACCTTCAATCTGAAATCCACCTTGAAACATCGAGCCACGTGAAATCTCCCAACCATCTGTACATTTGTTGACTTCCGGAAAGCTTATGACTCCATTGATCGACACCCCAAACCCCACTGCACTACAGCCCTTGAAGGGCCTTGGCCTACCAAGCGACGGCTGCTCAGCAGATTACGAAGTGTCGTGTGGTCAGCAAGACGAATCCTCTCGGCCGTTATTCTTGGCTTTCGAGACCGGGGCCGCTATCTCACCGTCAAATAGCTCCTCAATTCTAATCACGTAGGCTGAGTGGACCTCGAACCAGCCCTCAGATGCAGATGAAAATCCCTGACCTGGCCGGGAATCGAAACCGGGGCCTCCTACGCTATCCCTACACCACTGGGTCGGCTCCATTCATCGACAACTCTTTTTAATAAACTCGAAGAAAACAATCTCGATGCGAAGACAAGACAACTCATCTAACAAACTCTAACTGACACAATTTCCAAAGTCAGATTCATTGGAGAGATCTCTCAACCTTTTCCCGTTAAAACCGGTGTCCGGCAGGGTGATGGACTTTCTCCGTTGCTGTTCAACATCGTTCTTGATAAGGTCATCAAAGAATGGGAAACGAATTGAAAAGCCGTAACATCTGAAAACCTGTCATTTTAGGAATAAAACAGAATAATATCAACGTTACTTGCTTAGCTTTTGCTGATGATTTGGCAATCCTCTCCGGAGAAGAGAAGGTGGCAATTTACCAGATTGAAGTTCTCAAGGAGTGTGCTGGGAAAGTTGGTTTACAAATCTCCTTCACAAAAACTGCATTCATGGCTACAAAACGCATTGAACCACAAACGTTGGTAACAAAATACGGCACAATAAACAACGTTAATCATTTCAAATATTTATGTGAAATCATTGAACCTACAGGTACAGAAAGAATAGCACAAAAACACGTGAACTCAAAATACGGAAAGCATATGGGAAAGCCGTGAACATCTACAACAAAAAATGCATGAGTATTGATACAAAAGTTCGACATTACACAACGGTCGTCAAACGTAAAACACACTATGCCAGTGAGACCTTAAACCTCAATTATGAAGGGGATCTCGAAAATGTCAAGAAAGCTGAAAGAAAAATAATCCAAAAAATCCTTAGCCCAAAACTTACAGATGAAGGATATCGTCTACAATCACACACTATCACAGAAATATACTCAAATATTGAAACAGATTTCCGTAAACTACGATTGAAATTTGATGGACACATTATGAGGCTAGATGACATCCGACTAACAAGGAAAATATTGATGTACTCACAAAACTTGAAAATGACAACGGTTTGGATCAAACAAGTCCAAATTAATCTCAATAATGCCAACACCACACCTACAGAAATCGAAGACCCCACAACCTTCAGACACAAGATCTACATTTGGGAAGTTGCTTCAGAAGATAAGTCTTAACCTTAACCTTAAGTATTTCATTCCTCTCCTCAAACGAGGAAGGGTGGGCCATCAGCTCAACTATGAGGCTCTTAGGCCGTAGAAAGGAAAGAAGAAATGGAAGAGTTAGAAACGGTAAACTAGTGGGTGCGTGTCGAACACACCTGGATGGGAAAAGAGTTAATGAATCTGGCGTAAGAGCACCAGCACAACAAGCCGGGACCCAGGGCGAAGCCCCCAAAGAACCCCGCGCAGGCAAACCCCCGCGAACACGAAAGGGAGAGGAGAAGTTTATTGAGAGTAACGTATCTCGGGCGCGCAGTACAGAAATAGAGCGTTACAGAGAATACGTACAAGAGTATTTATATAGAGGGTGGTGGCACGGGGAGGGCGGCGGGGGGAAAGGTATAGGGAGAAGGACACGGGTTGAATTGAAGAAGGAGGTAATAGAGGTTAGTTGTGATGTTGGTGACTGAAGTGGCAAGAAGACGGAGAAGTTCCAGGATAGAGAGAGGCGGGAGACTGGAAGGAGGCGGCGGTTGGGTGGGTGGCGGCGGAGGGCGAGAGCGAGAAAGGGAGGGGCGGGGAGGAGAGCGGACGGTGCGGGGTGGGGATCGAGAAGGCTCCACACGATAAGTTCGCTGGTGAAGATGAACGCCATCGGTAAGCAGGCGGTGGACGTCTTCATTGGTGGGAAGTTGAAGGCGAACCATATACGTCGGGCCTTGAGCGTTGAGGATGCGGAAGACTCGCCGTGCCGGAACTCCTGCCCGGTGAAGATCGTTGAAAAGGTCATGTTCAGCAATAGCAGGATCAACGCCACGAAGAACACAACTGAAAGATGTAGGTTGTTGATCAGCCGCGGGATCGCCAGACTCAGGGGTAGAGGCCGGCTGAGCATTTGTGGCGGTATCCATGAGCTCCGTAGAGGGCAGGTTGGGACTGGGAACGGAGGTAGAGAGGGAGGAGGTTGGAGTAGACTTGATTGGAGAAGGATGACTGAAGGTAAGAGTGGCAGTGGAAGAAGACGGGGAGAGACGAACAGAAGTAGTGACAATGGTGGTGGTGGTAGTAGAAAGAGGTGGTGAGAGAGGAGAGACGGAAGGAGGAGTGGGGGGAGCGGTTACAGCGAGAGGGAAGTTAGGATCGGAGGCCAGTTGTCGCAAAATATGGGCAGGAGTAGGAAGAGCTTGATACCCGCGATGAAAGAGCAGGAGGTCACCACGAAGGACGGCATAATATGCCAGTTGCGGGTCACCAAAGAAGACCACAATATCCGGTGAAGGCTGGCCAGAGGAAGCATCCTGAAGACGAAGAACCACGCGAATGTCGACCCCGGAGTTACAAAGCCATTGACGAATTGCTTCAGGGGAATAAGCGGTGTCCACGTTCTTGACAAGACAGGAAGAAGACATAGTGGGGAGGCGACAGCCAACAAGGCGTCTGCCCGTTTGTGCTTTTTGTGGGCCGGCTGAGGATGCGAAAAGGTGAGCGTCACCCAGCCGAAAAAATACGTGGACAGGCGTAGCACGAGATGTGTGTGTGAGTGATAAGTCTAGCAGATCTTGGAGAAAATGGACTGGCGAACGTCGAGCTAAACACAGTGAAAGAATTCTGGATGAAGAAGAAAAATAACGACAACCAATCATAATTTGTTTTATGTGATCCCTTATGAGTCGAAACATACAAATTAAATATATAAATAGTAATAATTGTACCGAGGGTACACCTTCTCTGGCCAGTTAAATTGCGCGACTTCTCTAAATCCATCTATGTAAGCGAACTTGAAATGGTGTACTGCAAGATACTTTGGTCTTCAACTGTTAGATGTCTCTGCCATAGGTTTGTTTGCTCTCTCTAACGGGATAATCTCTAATTATTTTATAAAGGAACTTCTATTTTTGACGTTTGTTAACCTGGTTCTTAGTATTGTTTTTATTATGTATAGACGTTGTCAACACTTCAGATGGTACCTCCTCCTTTGTAATCAACCTGCCAAATTTTAGGGATATATTTTCTTTAGCCAATTAAAACTAGGTCGCTTTATTGATCCAGTAATTTGAGTGCGGCGTGTCCTAAGGGAGGCAGGGGCGTGGCCTGCCTGAGGAAGGCCCAGCGACTCAAGGTAATGGCAGAATTCTCATAGATATGCGATAGCTCCTGCAGATAGTGTGAGGGGAAGGTTTCGACCTCCTTTATTTAATGTAAATTTCTACATTTTTTGCTACAAATGTAGAATTTTCGGCAAGTCTGTGGACTCTGATATATTCCGTACTGAAAAATATGTAATGTAAGGGAAAAAAGAGTGATTTCCCTCTGCTGGTTCCCATTCAACTTGCATGGGGTGGCTAAAGTTTTCAAACATCTAAATTTCAGAAAATACTATACCGGCGTGACTAAATGAGGAACGTTAACGCCAAATAAATTTTCTGCCGACGGTGGGATTCGAACTCACTATCTCCCGAATACAAGCTCACACCCGGGTGCCTCTAACCGCACGGCCAACTCGTCCGGTGTGAAGAGCAATAAGGCTCTTTCCTATGTAAATTAAAAGTGATAATTATCACCCGTTTCGTACCTGATCTTCGGACTTCTAAGTCCCCTATATTGCTAGAGCTGACGAGCACATTAATATTGTTGTTAATCGTTTAGATTTTCTTCTATTCAAATTTTAAACTAGAAAAAAGAAATGAAAGAAATAACATTTCCAAATTTGTTGTGTTAAGTTCTGTTCTAGTCCGCCTCTGTGGTGTAGTGGTTAGCGTGATTAGCTGCCACCCCCGGAGGCCCGGGTTCGATTCCCGGCTCTGCCACGAAATTTGAAAAGTGGTACGAGGGCTGGAACGGGGTCCACTCAGCCTCGGGAGGTCAACTGAGTAGAGGTGGGTTCGATTCCCCCCTCAGCCATCCTGGAAGTGGTTTTCCGTGGTTTCCCACTTCTCCTCCAGGCAAATGCCGGGATGGTACCTAACTTAAGGCCACGGCCGCTTCCTTCCCTCTTCCTTGCCTATCCCTTCCAATCTTCCCCTCCCTCCACAAGGCCCCTGTTCACCATAGCAGGTGAGGCCGCCTGGGCGAGGTACTGGTCATACTCCCCAGTTGTATCCCCAGACCGAGAGTCTGAAGCTCCAGGACACTGCCCTTGAGGCGGTAGAGGTGGGATCCCTCGCTACGTCCGAGGGAAAAACCGAACCTGGAGGGTAAACAGATGATGATGATGATGATGAAGTTCTGTTCTAGTTAATTCCTTGTCCATCCAGTCAACCCGCACGCTTCTTATCCCTCAGCGAGCCACGATATTAATTTACTAATAATAATAATAATAATGTTGAACATAGTTTCCATGCATTATGTACTGACACGTATACATCGACGGGTGGAAATGCAGTAAGCAGTTTGACGTCCGTCGATGACTTGGTCGTACTGACAGACTGTGCTGAAAGCCCACAGTGTAATATCTTGGAACTTGAAAATAGGTGCAGGGAGGAAAATTAGCATTTCCAAGACTAAAGTCACGTCAATAGAGTAGAAACCTAAGAGGACTGAATATCTGGCTGGGAGAAAAAAACTTGAATAGGTATATCAAGTATTTAGGATGTGTACTTGCCAGGACGGTAGTATTGTATGTGAAATGAGATAAAGATGCAGCTAATGCAGTGACCTTACAGATGTGATCAACGATATTTTCTAGGAAGGAAGTCAACTCCCGGACGAAACTTTCTTTACATCGGTCTGTTTTCAGACCGACTTCCCTGAACGAGTGAGAGAAACGGGAGTAGTCAGGATATATTATTAGAAGTAACAGACATAAGGTAACGAGAATAATTGTTGTCAAAACAGGTCGGAACAACGGCAGGAGGCTCATCAGAATGGAAAACGAAAGGCAAAGTTAGCAATGAACTTGATGGACGAAGCTGTGGCCATAAACCGCTATGGTGGTCAGGACGAATGAGGCGAATGGAGGATGATGTTACCTAAGAGAATAATGGATTCGGCCATGGATGGTAAGAGAACTAGAGGGAGATCAAGGCGGTATTCGTTAATAATTCAGTCGTATCTGACAATTTTATTATTATTATTATTATGATTATTATTATTATTATTATTATTATTATTATTATTATTATTATTATTATTATTATTATTATTATTATTATTATTATTATTATTATTATTATTATTCCATCGTACAGAAGAGAAGGAAGCCTTATCCTTGGCATCATAGATAAGCTTAAGGTTTTCAGTTTCCATCCAGTCAGTGAGCTTTTCCCCATTACTGTCATTCTCTTTGTATCCCCATAGTGTGTGATGGCTGTTGAAGTCGCCTGCAATTATACTTGGATTTTGCAGAGATGGAATTGGTGGAGACGGCCAGGGAGTTCCAGGAGGTTTATATACGTTAACTACTGTCAAATCACAAACTTTGATTGAGGTAGTAAATATTTCATTATCTGAGAAGGATGGCAAGACTTGATAGTGGGTAATATCACTCCTCACATAGGTGGCAATCCCATACTTTGCGTGATTAACTGCGGACACTAATTTAAATCCTGGAATTCTCCCTCTGGATTGCAGCTGGAGATCATTTTCCGTGTGGGTTTCTTGAAGCAGGATGATATGAGTCTGGTGTTCTTTGAGAATCTTTGCTAGGTGTTCACACTTTGCTCTGCTTATGCCCTCGATGTTAAGCTGGCATATTTTCATTGAAGGGCCAATGTTACGAACTTGAGGGCCCTGAGAAGGGCCTCTAGGTATGATTCTTCTCCATTTTCCTTGACCGGGAGGTCTTATACGACAGTTCGGTCTCATCTTATTCTGATGTTGCTCACTTAGCACCACCCGGGGGACATGTGTAGGGTAATTTAAGGTTAAAGCTACGGACATGAGCAACACCCCGGATCTCTGTTTTGTAACGCAGTCACAACACCCACTCAGCAACATACGACGCACAGTGCTCAACAAATTTCCTCACAGTCAGCACAGACCAATAATTATCCAGTCTGGATTGCTTGTGCCCATCGTTCACTCCTGCCCGAAACAGAGATGGAATTTTAAAAAAGCCAATTGGGAAGAATTTTCTAAACAGATTGACTCCAACCTGCGATGGATAAGACCTATCCATAGTAACTACAGCAGATTCATCGGTGTGGTTAAAAGTGTAGCAAAACGATGTATCCCAAGAGGATATCGTAAACAATACATCCCCGGCTGGAACGAGGAGAGTGAAAGGCTCTTCAAAGAATTTGAGGCCAATGGTGACCCAGATACAGCTTCGGAACTGTTACAATCCCTAGATGAAAATAGGAAGAGAATTTGGCAAGAAACAGTAGAGTACCTAGACTTCACTCACTCCAGCAGAGAAGCTTGGAGCCTGATCAGGAAATTGGACACACCAAATAGCAAAATTAGACCGAAAACAAGCATCAGTCTAGACGACATGGCCAAGCATATGATCTGTACCTCAAAGGTCTCAGTTGAAAAGCATCATAGAAGGCACGTAAAGCACCTCCTGAAGGAAAAGAAACGTTCGGCTCAACGATCCTCTGAATTCTCTGCCCCATTTCAACTAAAAGAAACTAAGCAGGCCTTAGAAAGTCTAAAACCTGGCAAAGCGGCAGGCGCTGATTGTATATATCCAGAGTTCCTTCTTCATCTTGGACCAGCTGCTGCTAAATGGCTTACTAACTTCTTCACAAACATACTAGAGACAGGTAACCTACCTTCAGTCTTCAAGAAAACAAAAATAATAGCTGTATTGAAAACATCTAAGGACCCAACAAAAGTTGAGAGTTACCGGCCAATAGCACTACTCAGTGTTACAATGAAGCTTATGGAAAGGCTGATATATAACAGGATTTTTGCGACAATAAACCAGCATATTCCAGTCGAGCAAGCTGGATTTAGACCTGGACGAGGATGTGAAGAACAGGTTTTAGCACTAGTTACCCATATTGAAAATGGATTTGAGAACAAAATGGTAAGCACGGCCGTCTTCTTAGATCTGACAGCTGCATATGACACCGTGTGGCAAGATAAGCTCCTTCTCAAATTTATCAGCATCATCCCTTGTCTGAAACTCTCCACATTACTCAGTAACATGCTGAGTAATAGGTACTTCCAGATTTTTTCCGAAGACTCCAGAAGTAAAGTACATAAGATAAATGGCGGACTCCCTCAGGGCTCTGTATTGGCCCCTCTTCTATTCAACCTGTACACACATGACCTTCCTGTAACTAAATCCAGAAAATTCATCTACGCAGATGACATCGCATTGGTTGCCCAACATCAACGCTTCGATGAGTCTGAGTCGACGCTTACATCAGACTTAAAGATTCTAGACAGTTACTTTTATCACAACAACCTTAGGCCAAACCCCAAGAAAACTGTTGTGTCTACCTTCCACTTGCGGAATAGAAGTGCTGGGTACAAACCAACCATACCATTCAAAGGAGAGAATCTACAGTATTGTAGTAACCCAAAATACCTGGGAGTCACCCTGGACAGGTCCTTGACCTACAAGAATCACCTCTATAATGTGTCAGCCAAGATCAAGACCAGAAATAACATCCTCCAAAAGCTGGCAGGTACATCCTGGGGTGCTAATGCTCAAGTCCTGAGATCCACTGCTCTTGCACTCTCTTATTCCGTCGCTGAATATTGCTGCTCTACCTGGCTTAACAGTGCTCACACTGGATTAGTAGACACCCAGCTGAACCAAGCAATGCGTATCATTACAGGATGCATCCGACCAACTAACACACACTGGCTTCCCACCCTAAGCCACATACCACCTCCATCCCTAAGAAGATCACAGTCACTGCTTAACTTGTGGAAGAAAATTGAAAACAATTCTCACCTCCCTATTCATTCTGACATAGCAGCTTCCCCAGCTAAACGACTGAAATCCAGACACCCTTCTTGGCGTACTGCAATGAATTTACAGGACACCTCCTTTAATGTATCGGACGCCTGGAAAGAACAATGGCAACAGCAATCCGCATTACCACATCACCACATCATTGAGAACCCATGCAAGTGCCCAGATGGTTTTTCTCTTCCCAGACGGCAGTGGAGGATGCTAAATCGAATTAGGACCGGCCAAGGTAGATGTGGAGCCACTCTCTTCAAATGGGGATGGAAGTCATCACCGCAATGTGACTGCGGACAAGGGGAACAGACAGTGGAAAACCTTGCATTTGAGTGTCCTTTGCGTAGTTACAGAGGCTCTATTGAGGACTTAAACTGTGTCTCAAACGAAGCTCTTCTCTGGCTATTAAATTTTGACATGGAACTTTAGTTATGAGCTTGAGATGGTAGTTGTATATATTGTAAATAATATTGTATTCATCATACGCTAAATAAAAATTATTATTATTATTATTATTATTATTATTATTATTATTATTATTATTATTATTATTATTATTATTATTATTATTATTATTATTATTATAAGAAAAAGAAGGAGAAAAAGAATACTTCTGCCGAATATTAATAGTAGGGGTCTACTATTTACTATTATTATTTCTTTCTTTCTTTCCTAATCCATTTACCATCCAGGGTTGACTTTTCCATCGCAAGCAGAGAGGGATCCCACCTCCACCACCTCAGGGGCAGTATCGTGGAGCGCAGGCATACAGCTGGCGAGGAGGACCAGTACCCCACCCAGGTGGCCTCACCTGGTGTGCTGAACAGGGGCTTTGTGGGGGGGGGGGATTAGAAGGGATAGACACAAGGAAGAGGGGAGGAAGCGGCCGTCGCCTTAAGTCTGGTACCACCTCAGCATTTGCCCGAAGGAGAAGTTGAAAACCACGGAAACCACCTCGAGGATGACTGAGTTGGGATTCGATCCCGCCTCCACTCAGTTGACCTTCCAAGGCTGAGTGGACCACATTCCAGCCCTCAAATTTCGTGGCAGAGCTGAGAATCGAACCCGGGCCTCTGGGGGTGGCAGATAATCACACGAACCACTACACCACAGAGGTGACTATTATTATTAGTATTATTATTGCCGAACCGTAGAAGATTCGCAATTGTGATGTCGCACATGAGTACTTAAATCGGGCCGCGTTCTAGGGGTAGAGTGCCTGCCTCTTACCCAGAGGCCCCGGTATCGATTCCCGGCCAGGTCAGGGATTTTCATCTGCATCTGAGGGCCTGTTCGGGGTCCACTCAGCCTACGTGATTACAATTGAGGAGCTATCTGACGGTGAGATAACGGCCCCGGTCTAGAAAGCCAAGAATAACGACTGAGAGGATCCGTCGTGCTGACCACAGGACTCCTCGTAATCTGTAGGCTTTCGGGCTGAGCAGTGGTCGCTTGGTAGTCCATGGCCCTTCGTGGCTGTTGGGCCATGGAGTTTGTTTAGGTATATGTGTACTTAGTTTTACGGCCGTTTGCCTTTCCCGACGCCGTCCCACTCTGTCGTCCAAAGTGTTAGTGGATGTATGAATTCAGTTATAAACGAGGATATTGAAATATTGTTTTTAAAGCACAATCTTTTATTGTCAGATATGACTGAAAGTGAGTGTGAGGCCTATCGCTTCGAATACAATTTTCTCTTTAAATCCTACTATTACGTTATAATAAAGTAAGAACAAATAATGACCCATTTAAGTGGTATAATACTATTAACAGCTTAGTTCACCAAGAAAGTTCCGAATACAAGACCGCGTATTAGACTACTGCTAACTGAAACTTGTAGAGACCCCATAGCCGTGCTATCGTTTAGATATAATTTAATATATACATTTTTGTGAAATCACCTGTACATTTACAGTATAACGGCAATTCATTAAAGAATTGAAGGTTATTCACCAATATTTATCTGGCTGTGGTCATAAGAGCTACGTAGTATTTTTGGATTTTATTTCTGGAAAGCATTTGTTGAAAGTACCAATATATCAAATGTTATACTAAGCTACTTAATTGCTTTACAAACTAGAATTTTAAGAGAGTTAGGGTATATATTAAATTGTTTTTATATGTGTTCTTGAAATGGATGTAACTTACTCGACTACGCAATCATGTATCGACGTAACTGTGGAAAAAATGCAATGGGACTTCATTCAGACGTGTTTCAAGGAACTAGGTGAATTACACGTTTAAGAAGAAACATATTACGGAGAGACATGCAATGAACTGTGTGAAATGAAAGGGTCAAAGTTTACAAAGTCAGTAACAATTTATTCAAACTTGCAATGAAAAACTAATTGTGTATTACTGTGTAAATCTGGATAGAACATAAGGCGGTCAGGGAAAATATATTGCTCATAGTAAGGGATCACGGGATTAACTACTGATAGCATTACGACCAATCACTACTGACAGTCACGAGTAACTGAAACTGACTTTTGACAACAGTGATAGTTGATGACAGAATGAGCTCTGAGTTCATAGTGGTTACAGAGGTTAAGCTTGGAGTTGACATTCCATTCTTATTGATTTTGATGTACGCCGGCCCCGCGGTGTAGGAGATAGCATAACCGCCTCCTCCGTATTCGATTCCCGGCTAAGACAAGGATTTTCATCTGGACCTGAGAGATGGTTAGTGGTACACTCAGCCTACGTGTTTACAATTGAGGGCCCCTGTGAAGTTGAGATGGGGCCCCCAGTCTAAAAAAAAAAAAAATTGCCGAGAGGATTCGTCTTGCTGACCACATGCCACCTGGTAATCTGCAGACCTTCAGGCTGAATAGTGGTCGCTTGGTATGCGATAGCCCTTCGGGCCTGTTGCACTATGGGGTTTGTTTGAATTTGTTTATTGTGCACATGGATTATTTACTGAAAGTTATCAAAAGGCAAGACATTTCGCCTGTCTTCTTACACTAGAAAGTTGCATCTCGACGCGTTACTACTGACAGTTACACAGTAATTGAAGTTGACTCTTGACAACAGTGATAGCTGATGACAGAATGAGCTCTGTGTTCATAATAGGCCTAGTTACAGAGGTTACTCATGCTCCTTTACCTTGCCTGAGTTCATGAAATCTACACCAATGGCAAGACCAAGACTAGAGCAAGAGCATTTTATATTAAGTTCCCGGTTAGAGAGTTGACTATATTCGAAATATTTGTTATTATTTATCAATCAATCAATCAATCAATCAATCAATCAATCAATCAATCAATCAATCAATCAATCAATCAATCAATCAATCAATCAATCAATCAATCAATCAATCAATCAATCAATCAATCAATCAATCAATCAATCAATCAATCAATCAATCAATCAATCAATCAATCAATCAATCAATCAATCAATCGCCAGTAATCTGCAATTAGGGCTGTCTCAAAAGTGGTAAATTCTCTATCAGTCGTTTACGTAGTCCTATCTTAATTCACTTTAAGGAAAGTGGAAACCTATCGAAAATCTCCCTTGGTAAATTATTCGAATATTCCTATAAACACCCTTCAAATAATTTCTGCTTGTGACTGTATTCATTACAGAATTAATAATACATTACGAAATATAGTAATTTAATTAAAACACCGGGGAAAACATTTGAAGTATATATAGACAATCACAGACAAAATGCGTGAATCGCACCTGTGATGGTATGAACATGTAGGGCCTACTCCTCAGAAATGAAACCTCAGTTGCAAAGGCTTTCTTTAGCTGAACGTGGAGGGTGGCCGACATTGAGGGCGACCTCAAACACGCTGGCTGGACAGGATAAGAAATGACATATGGCTCATCAAACACAGCCCCCGGAACGCTATGAGTCGACTGAAGTGGAGGAAACATTGGAAGTAGGCAGACCTCACGTAAGTGGGAAAATACAAAGAAGATGATGATGGACAATGACATGTTCTGAAAGAAAGCAAAGGATTGTTTTGCTTCAGTTTATCTAAATGGAAAATTCTAAATTCCCATGGAGGGAATTAGATATTTTTCACCAATAGAGCATGTCAAAAACATATCAGATGTAAGGCTTTTCAGGCGTTTGCTCTATTAACCAGCGTTTCGTCTTAGGTCTGACACTAGACTCGTCAGAGTGGGATGTGTCAGACCCTACCCACTGACGCTGGGTGTATGCAGGTGAGCATCATCCATCATCATCCATGATGTCATTTCATTCCTCCCGAAGGGGAGGCGGGCGATAAGCTGAACAAAGCAGCTCTTCGACCATAGGGTAAGACAATAAGTAGGAAAGGTGAAATGTAGAAGGCATGTATCGTACACACCGAAAAGGGAAGAATGTAAGTGAAGTGGCGCAGGGAGACCGTGACAACAAGCCGGGACCCAGGGAGGAGCCGCAAAGCACCCGATCGAGCGAACCCCCGCGATCACCATAGGGATATTGCGCGCCCGAGCTACACCAACTCCTCCTTCAATAAACATGAACCCAGTTGGGGTTTGCCCCGGTGTGTGTGGTGTGGGTCCGCCCTGTGGGCCCCCTTTGGGGTTCACGGGCCCCTGCGCCACGACTATAAATCGCTCCTTAACGTATGTACTATACACACTCTCTCCACTATGCCTTTTCTGTTACATTTCCTTTATTCTCATGGCCTAAGAGCTGCTTTGTTCAGCTGATGGCCCGCCTCCCCTTCGGGAGGAATGAAATGACGTCATGGATGATGAGGATGGATGGTGGACGACATACATCGATCTCTTCCTATGTCCACATATTTTTTTCGGCTGGGTGGCACTCACCTCTTCGCATCCTCAGCCGGCCCAAGAACAAGCAAGCGGGCAGACGCCTAGTTGGTTGTGCCCCCCCCCCCACTATGTCTTCCTCTTGTCTCGTGAAGAATGTGGACACTGCCTTTTCCCCCGCTGCAATTCGCAAGTGGCTCTGTGACAACGGGGCTGACGTTCGAGTAGTACTTCGTCTCCAGGATGCTTTCTCTGGCCAGCCGTCTCCTGATATTGTGGTCTTCTTCAGCGATCCAAACATGGCATCTTTGGCCCTTATTCGTGGTGACTTAGTGATCTTTCATGTCCCGCATTTAGTTCTTCCTACTCCTGACCATATTTTACAGCACCTGGCCTCTGATCCTGACTTCCCTCTCTCTGTACCTTCTCCCCTGCCTATTTCTACCGCTGCTCCCCTTACGACTCCCGTCCAACATCTTTCTCCTACTCTCACTATTACTACCACTACCGTCACCACCTCCGGTCATCTTTCTTCATCTTCTTCCACCCCCACTCTTACGTCTAGTCATTCCTCTCCGTTGATGTCTCCCACCGTATCCGCCATTTCTACGACTCTTATGGGTCCCCAGCGGCCCCCTGCCGACTCCGTTGCCACTGCCAACGCCACTGAGCCAGCCTCTGTCAGAGGGTCTGGCGCTGCTCCGGCCCATCACCCGTCTTCTTCATTCAGCTGTGTTCTTCGTGGCGTTGACCCTGCGATTGCTGAGCAAGACCTCCTGCTTGACCTCCATCAGGCAGGCGTCCCGGCGTGGCGAGTTTTCCGCATCTTCAACGTCCATGGGCCGACGTATATGGTTCGCCTTCAGCTTCCCACCAATGAAGGCGTCCAACGCTTGCTCAACAACGGCGTCCATCTCCACCGGCGGACTTATCGTGTGGAGTCTTCTCGTTCCCCACCTCGCGCCGCGCGATGACCTTCCCCTCCCCCCTCTCCCCGTTCTCGACCAACACCGCCACCCGACCCCCCGTCGCACGCTATTTACCCTCCTGTTCCGCAATTCCTTTCCAGCCCACCGCCTCTTTCCTTTCTCGAACTTCTCCGTCTACTTGCCACCTCCATCACCAATATCACCACCACTCTCTATTATCTTCTCCTCCAATCTTACCCCTCTTGTCCTCCTTTCACTACTGTCCCACCATACCCACAACCTGCCCCGCCTCACCCTCTGTAACACTCTCTCTCGTGGCTCTCTGTAATTTTTGTATAATTCACTGTTCATGTAACTTTCTGTAATGCGCGCCCGGGATACTTTGCTCTGTCAATAAATTTCTCGTCCTTCTTCCCTATGGTGTTCGCGGGGCTTCGCTCGATCGGGTGCTTTGCGGCTCCTCCCTGGGTCCCGGCTTGTTGTCACGGTCTCCCTGCGCCACTTCACTTATTATCTTCCCTTTTCGGTGTGTACGACACATGGCTTCTACATATCACTTTTACTGCTTATTGTCTTCCCATATGGCCGAAGAGCTCCTAGTTGAGCTGATGGCCCGCCCACCCTATTGTGGTGGGAATGAAATGACCTCTTGACGACGACGACGCTGGACGAGTTCGACAGCCGTAGTGGAAGGACGTGTTCCTCTCGCTCTCTCTCTCTCCTCGCCAGGCGCTCTGTACTTTCCCAGTACTAGTCAGGCAGCTGTACTTGTTAGTACATCTCCGAAAGAGCATTGTCTACTGTCTGTACTTTTAAGTACGCAGTACGAGCATTGTCAGGAAGCACTATTTAGTGCTATTCTCTTTCAGATTTTTATTTCAGGAAGCGACAGGTACGATGGAACTTCGAGACGACCTACCAGAGAACTTCAAGGATGCAGTAGGGGAGATTGTTCTCTGGGTCGACCACAGGACCGTCCCACTGAACCACGCCGCCCCTGCGCTGCTGGTGCAGTACCGACATGGGGAGGACACCTACAGGGAGGCCTACCTCATCATCGAGCTCCTCACGAGGCTCGAGGGGGCCACAGGGAAGGAGCTCTCCCCCGACGCCGTCGAGAACATCGAAAACTGGACGATAATTATTCGCCCCACGGACCCAGGCCAGATCAGCCGCTACGAGAGGAGCTTCTCTGCTTACTTTCAGGTCACCCGAATACCAGGCAAGAGGAACTACACTACCGGCAACGCCAGCCAGGAGACCGCCACACAGACGGAGCCGAGGAATGAGGACGACGGCGGCGCCGCGACGGCGCGACTCCAGTTGGAAAGCTGTACTTCACGAAGTATACGCAGACCAACAAGGCCGCCAACCAGGATCATCGACCCCCAACCAAGATGAAGTGGACGCAGACGCAGGCCTACCAGGAAGGGCCTGTTACCCGGTTGCAAACCAGGAAAGCGCTCGTGATGGTGGAAAGCAGCACAGCAGTGGAGAAGGACGCCCCTTGGTGTTCTGATGCTGCTTCCCAGGCACAGCCTGCCTGCATGTCTGTCGAGCTGCAGACCTCGATGTGCGCCCCACAGGACAGGGAACGCAGTCGAGTGCTAGCACCGACCTACGCCGCCGCCGCCAGCCAGGAGAAGGAAGAAGACGGCGACGCAGCGGAGCCACCAGCTACCCCGGGGTCACCAGGCCGGGAGGAGGGCCACCAGGACGAGGTCTCTTCCCCTGCCGAGAAGAAACCCCCGGGAAGAAGAAGAAGACGACGCCGAACCAGGAAGCAGAAGGCGACGCAGGCCCATCAGGAGAGGACTGCCCAGCTGCAACCCAGGACTGCTCCCAGGACAGCAGTCGACCGAGGAACCAATCAGGAGAGGACCTCAGCAGGTAGCGGCAGTCAGGTGAGAATGGAACGCCCCCCTCAACAGCTCTTGCAGTGTTTCCGCTGTTTGAGGTGGGGCCAACGACAGGTCAGCTGTGGGCTCCAAATAAGGTGCAACCGTTGTGGTGGTGATCACCATTACACGGCCTGCGCTACACTTAGGGAGGCGCCGGTGTGCGCCAACTGCGCGGGGGGCCACCCGGCCTCCCATCGCAGTTGCCTGTACACCGGGCCATGGCCCGGGCAGAGAGGAAGGAGGCCCGGCGCCATGTCCCACAACCATCCAGCAGGTCCCCGCCTCGGCGGGCTTGGCCTCATTCTCCGGGGTTGGAGACTGGGTACGAGGGACCTCAAGGGGGTCGGGCGGTGCGGCAGGCACTAGTGGCTATTGCCGCATGGCTCGGCAACCGGCACGGCCCGCGCTAGTCACAGCAGTTCCCAGAAGGACTGATCCCCTGAATAACTGGAATGGCGAGGAATGGGCTTATGACTGTGCATGATACCTATTCCCAACTAACACAATTACCTGGACCTCTCCAGAACCACATCCCTGCATGTGCTATCTACAAAATTTCAGGTTTTACATGTAGGCATCTTTCTATTTCTGCCTATGTGGTTTTGTCCTGACCCTTACTACCTGATTACAACACTATTGATACGCACCACCACATCTGGCCTGGTAGCATGCTGAGCATGGGGACAGGCAGATACTCATGTAGTATCACACTTCCACTCATCTCTGCTATCTTTTTCTTCTTAGAACTAATAGCATGTCGGAGGCCATGTAGATTGAGTCGATGGTCACGCGGGGGGGAGCGGGCTTCGGCGCCCCCCCCCCCCCCGAAAAAAAAGCTAGTTAATAGAGCAAACGCCTGAAAAGCCTTACATCTGATATGTTTTTGACATGCTCTATTGGTGAAAAATATCTAATTCCCTCCATGGGAATTTAGAATTTTCCATTTATATAAAGTGAAACAAAACAATCCTTTACTTTCTTTCCATCATCATCTTCTTTGTATTTTCCCACTTACGTGTCTGTAGAAAGTTGCTCTACTTCACGGTGAGGACACGAGTCTATTAATCACAAATTTGTGATAAATCATGTGTAATCACTCCTGAGGAATATATATATTAAATCACCAGAACACACAGTTGCCATTCTCTACGGGTTACTACTCCGGTAAGGGTAAGGGTGTATTCTGTCCGAAGGCAGTTCCGAACCTCCTCAGAGATGTGCCTGAGCCGAAGTTTATGTACGGTAGGTTGGCCAGTTCCTTTCCGCTCCTCCATTCCCTTAGCCCCACCAACAGCGCGTGGCAACCCATCCATATCTTGACCAAGCCAAATATTGCTTAACTTCGGAGATCTCACGGGATCCGGTGTTTCAACACGGCTACGGCCGTTGGCTTACTACACCGAACGAGTTTAATTTTCACTTAGATGGAATGAACTTTAATGATCCTGCGTACTAATTCTTCATTCAGTGCTCAAGGTGCGAGGTAGAAGTCTAACAATGAAATGGTTGTAGAATGCTTTCCACACCACTGAAATGTAAACTTTTCCCATCCCTACCCTATGGGTGATAGTTTTAATTCATTCCTACCTTATTTTTTCTTAATCAGTCACGGCTAATTTCCCCTTTGACTCAGAAGAGAGGGAGTTCACACATACCGCCTAAATGGCAGTGTCCTGGAGCGTGATACATTGGTTCCGGGGATACGACTGGGGAGAAGAACCAGTACCTCGCCCAGGCGGCCTCACCTACTATGCTGAACAGGGGCCTCGAGGGGGGATGAGAAGACTGGAAGAGATAGACAAGGAAGAGCGGAGGAAGCGGCCGTAGGTACCATCCCGGCATTTACCTGGAGGAGTGAGAAACCACAGAAATCCACTTCGAGGATGGCTGAGGTAGGAATCGAACTTCCCTCTACTCAGTTGACCTCCCGAGGCTGAGTGGACCCCGTTCCAGCCCTTGTACCACTTTTCAAATTTCGTGGCAGAGCTGGGAATCGAACCCGGCTCTCCGGCAGTAGCAACTAACCACACTAACCACTACACCACCGAGGCGGACTGTTATTTTTATTCAGCAGGTAATATTATCCGTTTCAGTACAAACCTAGCCGAACTAAGTGCATATAATTCTATTGACTATCACTAAATATTTCACTTTCTCACCCTCCACTGAACAATAGCACATTGAACTACAGTTTATAGCATCAATTTCAAAATTAAACATAACAAAACATACTAATTATCAATAGTATTAATTAGTTTCACGAAGACTCTAGAAACGCTCAAGAAAACAGACTGTCTCGACTGAGCCATTTTTGGTGTGACTAGGAGAGTGCTTCCAGTTCTAGCTCGCAGAAAACAATCCATTCCTTTGCATTTTCGTAGATCCAATAACGAATTTCTTGATGAAAACTAATTTGCTTAAATAAATATTGCAATAAACGTCAGAACATTTTATTAGTGCACATTATTTGTACCTTCTTATGTACTGTAACATTGATTTAGCAATAATCAGATACATGTGCAATGTACACCATCTTCCACTGACTTTATAACCATAAAGTATTAACAAGAGGTAACAAGGAAAGTTGATTTTAACAAGTTGAACGACAAGAAAAGGACAAGGAACACCTGGTGTAATCATGTTCATATAGTTAGTAACTTTCTGGCCGGGTTGCTAAAAAAGAATCGAGAGTTTACCCCTTAATTAGTACAGATTGCAGTTTGGTTTTGAACAGCTGGCAGAGAATGGAGACATCTATTTCATATAGAGCATTTACAGTTGCTGGAAGTCGGTAAAATATGGAACTTTGCTGGCGTGCTAGGTGTACACGAAAAACATGGAGAAGTGATCTGTGCCAGATTTTACGAGGATTAGTTTACAGCGGGAAATCGAGGTAACAATGATGAGCATTTAAGAGTTCCGTTAACAGTCCTATGAAGAAAGCAGAGATCTGTGTAGTGCATACGTTTACTCAGGTCCAAGATATTTAAGTATGTCAAAATTTTGTCACGATTACAGGCTATCACAGTTATTGCAAAGAATGACATGACACGCTTTGAAGGGGCATCTGATTTCAAATAGGTGAATAGAAACCAATGATATGAAGAATATTTGTACATAAATATAATTTAAGGTGTATTACTTTCAGTACAATCTGAACAAAAGTTCAAGAGGCCTCGTAACACGTAGCCTCTGTGGTGTGGTGGTTAGTGTGATTAGCTGCCACTCCCGGAGGGCCCGGTTTGTTTCTCGTATCTGCCACGAAATTTGCAAAGTGGCACGAGGTCTGGAAAGGGGTCCACTCAGTCTCGAGATTTCAATGGAGTAGAGAGGGGTCCGATTCCCATCTCAGCCACTCTCGAAGTGGTTTTCCGTGGTTTCCCATTTCTCCTCCAAGCAAATGCCAGGATTGTACCTAACTTAAGGCGATGGCCGCTTCCTTCCCTCTTCATTGTCTATTAATTCCAATCTTCTCATTCCCCCACAAGGCCCCAGTTCAGCATACCAAGTGAGGTCAACGTGGTGAGGTACTGGTCCTCTTCATCAGTTGAATCCTTGGACTCAAAGTCTCACTTTCAAGGATTCTGCCCTTGAGGCGCTAGAGGTAGGATCCTTCGCTGAGTCCAAGGGAAAAACCAACCCAGAACGGTAAAAGGATTAAGAAAGAAGAAAGGAAGACCGCATACGAATCTTACTGTCAGTTCCAACTACATTCAAATTACATTAAATTGTGTATTTGCTGACTCGTATTTCAGTAGCAACCAACCATATGTTTCTCCTCCTCTGTCTCTCTGTCTCACATCACCATATACCGAGCTCGATAGCTGCAGTCGCTTAAGTGCGGCCTATATACAGTATTCGGGAGATAGTGGGTTCGCATCCCACTGTCGGCAGCCCTGAAGATGGTTTTCCGTGGTTTCCCATTTTCACTCCAGGCAAATGCTGGGGCTGTACCTTAATTGAAGCCACGACTGCTTCCTTCCCAGTCCTAGCCCTTTTCTGTTCCATCGTCGCCATAAGACATATCTGTGTCGATGCGACGTAAAGCTAACAGAAAAAAATATCACCATGTCTTAACCTCTCTGAGATGAAGTGTTGCAATGCGTATTCAACATTATCAACAGCACTTTGCTTTCCCGACCACAAAGTGGGAGGGGTTCCTAGTGAGAATTTCCTTCTAGACACCTTGTTCAAAATACTACTGCCCTGTTACTAGGTACACCTTTACGTCAGTACGGCATCGTCTCACCATTAATCCGCTACTATAGTTGGTATATAATGTGTAATTATCTATCAAACGTCTGTACCGGAACATAATCCCAGAGGTAAACCTGTTTGTAGTACGGCAATGGCGCGCAAGAGGGAGGACGGTGGAAAGTTATCCTAGTTCAACATCCGAACCAACAAATTGACAAAGCACTCACCTAAGCGAATTTGCATAGGAACATGGACACGTTAAAATTGAACTAGATGTTGCTGTTATTGGAACTCGAAACCGAACAGGCCTCTGCTGACTTGCGCAGTAATTCTATTATCCTACTCAAAGAGGTTGCCTTGTGCAGGTTAAGTCCATTATGCCGACTGATTGCACTTCCATTGCTGACCATAGTCGATGGAACAGAACAACTCTGCTCAGGGAAGGCTTACAACTCACTGGAGTGAGGGTGCATTCTATATCGCACTCTACACCGGCATGAACGTAAAATGAAATAGAGCATTGTCTCCGTTTTATTAAATCCTAATACTCTACAAGGAAATATAATTTGAGATTCATCTCGTGCTCTCAGCGAGGTGAACCATAGAACTGCACTTAACAATAAAGCAAGTGTAATGTAATTAGATAGCAATTTTACCCGCAGTTTTCGAGATATTACTACGTCAGCGCATAGTTTAGTACCGTAATATCTGAGAGACTACACGCGCTAGTGTTGGAAGTTCTTTAATCCTTATTATATGAGAGATTCTTTCTTGTCTCCGGTCTTTTTGCTACCTTTCTGTTGACCTAATAAGTTACAAAGGCATGCGTACACATCAGTCCCAAGAGTTTTTTTTTTTTTTTTGCACGTTGCTTTACGTCGAACCGACACAGATAGGTCTTATTGCGATGATGGGACAGAAAAGGGTTAGGAGTGGGAAGGAAGCGGCCGTGGCCTTAATTAAGATACAGCCCCAGCAAGAGTGTTTTGCTTCCTGCGATAAAAGCTCTTGTAACTACGGTTGCCAGGTGTTTGAAATCCAATAAGAGTCTGGTCATATCAACACGACATAACGTCATTTGCTCAAGGAAACACTGAGACATAATTTGCTGTGCTAGGTATAATTACGTTATAGGCACAAACATTGCTGTTTAGTTTTCTACATAAAAGATTTAGAGCTCTATTTCTTTTCACTTTAAGTAGTATTCAATAATGCTGAATCTTCCTGAATCGCACGTTATAACAACACTGTCCGCCGTAGTGGTGTTGGCTCGGGTTCGATTCCCGGCTCTGCCACGAAATTTGAAATGTTGTACGAGGACTGGAACGGGGTCCACTCAGCCTCGGGAGGTCAACTGAGTAAAGAGGGTTCGATTCCCATCTCATCCATCCTCGAAGTGGTTTTTTGTAGTTTCCCACTTCTTCTGCAGATAAATGCCAGGATGGTACCTAACTTACGGCCTTCCATCTTCCAATCTTGCTATCCCCCGCAAGGCCCCTGTTCAGCATAGCAGATGAGGTCGCCTTTCCACTTGTATCCAGGACACTGCCCTTGAGGCAGTTCGAATGAGATGTCTCGCTGAGACCGGGGGAAACACTAACCCTGGAAGGTAAACAGATTAAATATATGAAATAACAGCACTAGTATAAACTCACTCTTACCCCACCACAGCACAACACAAACAGCCAGCTTTAAGAATTCCTACTAAAATATTTTGAAAATGAAAGAATGCAGGTGCAGGGTTTCGTTAATTGCTGCGTTGACATAAACCACGTGCTTCTCCTGTGAGTCTCACGCTTGGGCTTTGCGCCGTCGGTTCGCTCGCCTACTGCACGTTCCGATCACAGTGCAGAATCACTAGATGAAGAATAATGTACTGAAATGCAGGATCTGCTACTGTAAATGGCAGAAGTGAGTTTTTCAAATATGGGGGAAAATGGGCATCACTTATGGTGTTAAAACGGCCAGTTATTTCAGACAATCAAATACGGGAAATCCCGTATAATACGGATCATATGGCCACCCTACTTGTACCGTACGCCATAAATGTTTATTCTTGTCCTCATTTATTCTAAGCTAATTAGGTAATCCAGCAGTCTCAAGTTCGGATCATTTGAAGGGCCGTTTGTAGATCTGTAGGATCTAAACGTACAGCGACCGAGCTCGATAGCTGCAGTCGCTTAAGTGCGGCCAGTATCCAGTAATCGGGAGATAGTGGGTTCAAGCCCCACTGTCGGCAGCCCTGAAGATGTTTTTCCGTGGTTTCCCATTTTCATACCAGGCAAATGCTGGGGCTGTACCTGAATTAAGGCCACGGCCGCTTCTTTCCCAGTCCTACGCTTTTCCTCTCCCATTGTCGCCATAAGACCTATCTGTGTCGATGCGACGTAAAGCCAATAGCAAAATAATAATAATAATAATAATAATAATAATAATAATAATAATAATAATAATCAACGGACAGCAGGAATAATTCATTCAAGCGTTAAGGAAAAGTGAATATTTTCCACGAAGTGTGAGTTCTACACAAACGCTTATTTACCTACGTACTAGTACTTAATAAATTTATGTATTTTTTAGCTAAGAAGGAACGTACAATATACTGTAGAATTTTTGTATGGTGTGCTTTGTCGTAATGGCAAGCTATACATTCGGATATAAAGATTAAAATTAACTATTTGAATTTGTATCGCACAAGTTTCAAATTTAGTGTGTGAAACAGGGATAATGCTAAGGAAATAAAGGGACTTATTTGATGCAGTGATGCTTATTTAATGTAACATATTATATTCTGTGACAAGAAATGTGGACATGCTTTGGGATATCAGATTTTCAATATTACCAGATATATCTTTCAAATGTTTCATTCTACAAACTAAAAACAAATTAACGTTCTTCAAAGTGTTTGTTTCATTCCTAATCCGTTTACCCTCCAAGGTTAGTTTTTCCCTCGGACTCAGCTTGGGATCCCACATTTACCGCCTCGCCCAGGTACACCCCGATGAAAGTCTAACGGGACTTATGGTTCCAATCTGTACCTAACTTCAAGTACATATACATTACATACATAATCATTATAGACTGTTATGCCTTTCAACGTTCAGTCTGCAAGCCTCTAAGAATTTACTAAACGTCGCTACAATCCTCGATTTACAACTAGTGTTGTGGCCTCATTTAGTTCTATACCTCTTATCTTTAAAACGTTAGAAACCGAGTCTAACCATCGTCGTCTTGGTCTCCCTCTACTTCTCTTACCCTCCATAACAGAGTCCATTATTCTCCTAGGTAACCTATCCTCCTCCATTCGCCTCACATGACCCCACCACCGAAGCCGGTTTATGCGTACAGCTTCATCCATCTAGTTCATTCCTAAATTAGCTTTTATCTCCTCATTCCGAGTACCCTCCTGTCATTGTTCCCATCTATTTGTACCAACAATCATTCTTGCTACTTTCATGTCTGTTACTTCTAACTTATGAATAAGATATTCTGAGTCCACCCAGCTTTCGCTCCCGTAAAGCAAAGTTGATCTGAAAACAGACCGATGTAAAGATAGTTTCGTCTGGGAGCTGACTTCCTTCTTACAGAATACTGCTGATCGCAACTGCGAGCTCACTGCATTAGCTTTACTACACCTTGATTCAATCTCACTTACTATATTACCATCCTGAGAGAACACACAACCTAAATACTTGAAATTATCGACCTGTTCTAGATTTGTATCACCAATCTAACATTCAATTCTGTTGAATTTCTTACCTACTGACATCAATTTAGTCTTCAAGAGACTAATTTTCATACCATACTCATTGCACCTATTTTCAAGTTCCAAGATATTAGACTGCAGGCTTTCGGCACAATCTGCCATTAGGACCAAGTCGTCAGCGTAGGCCAAGCTGCTTACTACACTTCCACCTAACTGAATCCCTCCCTGCCATTTTATACCTTTCAGCAGATGATCCATGTAAACTACAAACAGCAAAGGTGAAAGATTACAGCCTTGTCTAACTCCTGTAAGTACCCTGAACCAAGAACTCATTCTACCATCAATTCTCACTGAAGCCCAATTGTCAAGATAAATGCCTTTGATTGATTTTAATAATCTACCTTTAATTCCATATTCCCCTAGTATGGCGAACATCTTTTCCCTCGGTACCCTGTCATATGCTTTCTCTAGATCTACGAAACATAAACACAAGTGCCTTTTCCTCTCGTAGCATTTTTCAATTACCTGGCGCATACTGAAAATCTGATCCTGACAGCCTCTATGTGGTCTGAAACCACACTGGTTTTCATCAAACTTCCTCTCAACGACTGATCGCACCCTCCCTTCCAAATTGCCAGTGAATACTTTGCCTTGTATACTAATCAATGAGATACCTCGATAGTTGTTGCAATCCTTCCTGTTCCCTTGCTTATAGATAGGTGCAATTAATGCTTTTGTCCAATCTGAAGGTACCTTACCAAAACTCCACGCTAATTTTACTACTCTATGAAGCCATTTCATCCCTTGCATTCCCACTATACTTCACCATTTCAGGTCTAATTTCATCTATTCCTGCTGCCTTATGACAATGGTGTTTATTTACAATCCTTTCCACTTCCTCAAGCATAATTTCACCAACATCATTTTCCTCCTCCCCATGAGCTTGGCTGTTTGCAACACCACCATGATGATTTCCTTTTACATTGAGAAGATGTTCAAAATATTCCCTCCACCCCTCCAGTGATTCCCTGGGATCTATTATGAGTTCACCTGAATTACTCAAAACCCTGTTCATTTCCTTTTTCCCTCCCTTCCTAAGATTCTTTATTACTGACCGGAAAGGTTTCCCTGCTGCTTGACCTAGCCTTTCCAGGTTATTACCAAAGTCTTTCCATGACTTCTTTTTGGATTCAACAACTATTTGTTTCGCTCTGTTTCTTTCATCTACGTACAAATCCCTGTCTGCCTCGGCACTTGTTTGGAGCCATTTCTGATAAGCCTTCTTTTTACGTTTACAGGCTGCTCTCACTTCATAATTCCACCCAGATGTTCGCCTTTTCCCACCTTTACACACAGTTGTTCCTAGGCATTCCCTTGCTGTTTCTACTACAGCATCCCTGTATTCCACCCACTCACTTTCTATATCCTGAACCTGCTTACGGTCTACTGTTCGAAACTTCTCACTAATCATATCCATGTACTTCTGTCTAATTTCCTCGTCCTGGAGATTTTCAACCCTTATTCGTTTGCAGACAGATTTCACTTTCTCTACCCTAGGCCTAGAGATACTTAGTTCACTTCAGATCAGATAGTGGTCTGTATCATCGAAAAATCCGCGAAAAACTCGTACATTCCTAACAGATTTCCTGAATTCGAAGTCTCTTAAGATATAGTCTATTATGGATCTGGTACCCCTAGCCTCCCATGTGTAGCGGTGAATAGCCTTATGCTTGAAGAATGTATTCGTAACAGCTAAACACATACTAGCACATAAGTCCAACAAATGCTTCCCATTCCCATTAGCTTCCATATCTTCCCCACATTTACCAATCACCCTTTCGTATCCTTCAGTTCTATTCCCAACTCTCGCATTGAAATCGCCCATTAGCATTATTCTATCCTTGCTGTTAACCCTGACCACGATGTCACTCAATGCTTCATAAAACTTGTCAACTTCATCCTCATCTGCACCCTCACATGGTGAATACACGGACACAATTCTTGTCCTAATTCCTCCCACTGACAAATCTACCCACATCATTCGCTCATTTACGTGCCTAACAGAAACTATGTTGCGTGCAATGGTATTCCTGATAAAGAGCCCTACCCCAGACTCTGCCCTTCCCTTTCTAACACCCGTCAAGTACACTTTATATCTCCTATCTCCTCCTCATTATCTCCCCTTACCTGAATATCACTTACTCCTGGCACATCCAGATGCATCCTCTTTGCTAACTCAGCCAGTTCTACCTTCTTTCTTCCATAAGCCCCATTAATATTGATAGCACCCCATCGAATTACATTTCGTTCGCCAAGTTGTTTCCAAGGAGTCCCTCGCCTGTCAAATGGGAGTGGGACTCCATTACTCCCATAGGTCCGAGGCTTGCTTAAAGTGTTCTGAGCTCGGTAAATTCATGAAGCAGGATGCTGCCCTACTTGCACATAGTCCAAGTGAGGATCTCTCCTCTAACGGGTTATAGTATTTCCATTCTAATTTTTAGATGGCACTGCAGGTCAATCACAACAAGTAGATAGTTGTAGGAAGGGTCTGTAGATTGCAGGCAAGTAAGCATGGAAAGAGCAATTTGAACAATTAAAGGCCATTTGCCTCGAAGCAAAGTATTTCAGGCCTAACCTCAATCAGTGGGCCCTTCAGACAAAGATTTAGTCGTATAACGTCAAGTATTATAGAGATAATATTGCTGGATTGCACTGAATCCGACTTTACCCAATCGATTAATATTGTTCGAACTAATATCGTTTTTAAGCGATAGTTCCCATGAAGCTACAGTATTTGTGTTGTTTGAATTCCGAGTACCCACGGTGCCTGTGCTGTAAATCTTTGTTCCTTGTGTTTGCTTGTTAGAAATATATCGTCGCTAGTCCTCCTGAAATCCTGTATTTCCTGTTTGAGTACACCTCAGGGGCTGAAAGTTGAATGGTTCTATTAATGTGATTCTATATATTTCCTGTCTCAATGAGGTATTTGGATACTGATGTGATATACATATCTTGCATATGCTGTTCTCTGCTGTCTTACTTTAGAAGAAATTTATTATTTGTCATAATATCAGCTTTGTGGTAATGTGTCAATCATTCATTTCAAGCTAAAGCTACTTTGTTGTGTGAGGTTATGCTCTCAATAAAAAATATGCCGTACGAACAAGGGGTATCAGATCATTATTTAGGACATAACAAGTACTTGAAAATAAAAACATACGAGGTGTGTTCAAAAAAAGACCGAATTTTGTAAATTGCGCGCAAACCGCAACATTGAGCGAGTTGTGACTGTGGCGGCGCCTAGCGGCAACTTCTGACAACAGACCGCTGCTTTCCGCATTCCATTGTCTGCATTATCAGTTGAGTTAGAGCCTCTGAAGTGATTGCGTGTGTCACATGTTCGTCGAATTCTATAATGAAACAGCTTGAGGAACAACGCGTGTGCGTGAAGTTCTGCTTCAAAGTTGGGAAAACGTTTGTGGAAACACTGGAGATGAGACGTGGGTGTACGGTTACGATGTCGAAACCAAAAGGCAATCATCACAGTGGGTGGGGAAAGGTTCTCCTCGACCGAAAAAGGCACGAATGAGTCGTTCAAACATCAAGGTGATGCTGATTGTGTTTTTTGATTGGAAAGGCATTGTCAGACTTTTTCTTATTCCCCAAATTGAAAACCACCTTGAAAGGACATCGTTTCCAAGACATTGAAGAGATCAAGGAGAATGCGACGAGGCAACTTCGCGCCATCAAAGAAAGTGCATTCCAGGAAGCATTCCAAAAGTGGAAGAAACGTTGGCAACACGCTGTTGATAGTGCAGGGGACTATTTTGAAGGGGACAGTCTGTGAAATGATGTAAGCTACATAATAAAGTTTTTCTAGCCACAGTTCGGTCTTTTTTTGAACACACCTCGTATGAATTATAATGTATTGGGAATGGAAATTGTAGAACTGCATTATAATCGTCATAGAAGGGGGGTGGGTGGGTCGGTAGGAGGATTGAAAGAGTAGGGGGAAATAGGATTGCTATTGGCTTTACGTCGCACCGACACAGATAGGTCTTATGGCGACGATGGAACAGAAAAGGGCTAGGACTGGAAAGGAAGCGGCCGTGGCCTTAATTAAGGTACAGCCCCAGCATTTGTCTGGTGGGGAAATGGGAAACCGCGGAAAACCATCTTCAGGGCTGTTGACAATGGGGTTAGAACCCACTGGATACTGGCCGCACTTAAGCGGCTGCAGCTATCGAGCTATCGCGGGTTGTGGTAAGCATAACCGGATGTGTGTCACTACGGCGGAAGTTACCTCTCTGCGCTATCTGTTGATAATAATAGTAAGGTATTGCACAAAATGCGCATTGCGTACTGAAATTACAAAGGGCAATCTGTCTTGGAACGGAAATTTATTATTGACGTTTATGAATGTTTTGGTACATGTTTTTCAAACAAACTGGTGCGTATGTTCAATTCCTCATCAACCAAAAAACTACACTGAAAGCCTATTAATTCCAGTTGAATCTCTTCAGGTGCATCATCAACACTGCAGGAAATTCCTTACAACGAAATACTTAAAAAAAATTCCATTTCTCTGAAACATTCAAATCAGCTGTTAAAGTCTACATTTAAATATTGGCTTTTGTGCAAACATTACATTGGATAATATTTTAAAATACGACGAATATTACTGTCGAATCCATAGTTTTCAGGGTTGCTTAAATGAATACTGACACTCTGCATGCATTATAGTTTATGTCATACCACATGACAGATCTCAACCGAACTCGGTATGGATATGAGTTAGTATCTTGAAATGATACTGTATGGGAAAGACTTCCCTGGGGGAGGGGCTGACATGTAAATCGAAAACAGCCGATATTAGTGTGGAATCCACAGTTTCCGGGGTCACTGAGTTGAATAGAGACACTTCGGATGTCGTTTAAGTCCAAGTCCAGCACCCATCGGCATGGTGATTTAGAAGCGATAATAAATAAAATGTCCAAATTCACCGAGATTAGTGTTGTTTACAGAGATTTTAGTGTCGCTCGGCTGATTAGTGACAGTCTCCGTGACAGTCGTGTACATCATATCTATAATGCGACCGGTAAATACATTACGTTATAACGTATTGTTCTTATTGTTTGAAAGGCTCAACTACTTCCCAGACAACCTGGGCTGGCACAAGGGAATACTTTACGGCAAAACAAGATAATTTTAAGCTAAAACGTAAAATTATACACATAAAAATATTTCTAAATGAACAAATTTACAAAAGACTTCATAAACAATCAGTCAACGTCACAATTAAGAAAAATTAAAAAAGAAACCACTCGAAACAGGTAATACAAATCCTACAAGTAAAAGTTGTGAAAGGGAAAATGGCTAAAATTGTAATGTACGTGAGTACAGTATCTTCCAGAATAGCTCTCAGCCAAACTTCGTACAAGTAAGAATTACTATCTCGAAAAGATACTGGAGGAGTAAAACACCTTCCAGCAAATCTAGCGGACAGAATCACGTACAAGAATAATCGAAAACGACCAATATTAGCGTCGAATCCATAGTTTCCGCGGTCGCTGAGTTGAATTGTGGCACTCTGGATGCCGTTTAAGTACGAGTTCAGCTGCGTAGGCATGGAGAAAAGTGGTGATGAATAAAATGTCCAAACTTACCGAGATTAGTTTGATTAACGAGAAACTAAATAAGTTATAAGACTTGAAATTAAACACATAAAAATAACTTCTTAACTACAAAATAGTTCTTCATCAGCAAGCAGCAATCCAGAAAGGAGTGAGGCAAGGCTGCAGTTTGTCCCCTCTCCTTTTCAATGTTTACATAGAATGGGCAGTAAAGGAAATCAAAGAGAAATTTGGAAAGGGAATCTCAGTCCAAGGAGAGGAAATCAAAACCTTCAGATTTGTCGATAATATTGTTATTTTATCTGAGACTGCAGAAGATCTCGAGAAGTTGCTGGATGGTATGGATGAAGTCTTGGGTAAGGAGTACAAGATGAAAATAAATAAGTCCAAAACAAAAGTAATGGAGTGCAGTCGAACGAAGGCAGGTGATGTAGGAAATATTAGACTAGGAAATGAAGTCTTAAAGGAAGTAGATGAATATTGTTACTTGGGTAGTAAAATAACTAACGATGGCAGAAGTAAGGAGGACATAAAATGCAGACTAGCACAAGCAAGGAAGAGCTTTCTTTAAAAAAAAAAAAAAAAAGAAATTTGCTCACTTCAAACATTGATATTGGAATTAGAAAGATGTTTTTGAAGACTTTCGTGTGGAGCGTGGCATTGTATGGAAGTGAAACATGGACGATAACTAGCTCGGAAAGAAAGAGAATAGAAGCTTTTGAAATGTGGTGTTACAGAAGAATACTGGAGGTGAGATGGATAGATCGAATCACGAATAAAGAGATACTGAATCGAATTGGTGAGAGGAGATCGATTTGGCTAAATTTGACGAGAAGAAGAGATAGAATGATAAGACACATCTTAAGACACCCAGGACTTGTTAAGTTGGTTTTTGAAGGAAGTGTAGGTGGTAAGAACGGTAGGGGAAGACCAAGGTATGAATATGACAAGCAGATTAGAGCAGATGTAGGATGCAATAGTTACGTAGAAATGAAAAGGTTAACACAGGATAGGGTGGCATGGAGGGCTGCATCAAACCAGTCTATGGACTGATGACTCAAACATAAACAACAGTTCTTAATCACTCAACGTCACAATAACGAAGTCTACAAAAATTCTATTCACTCATAATTAACAGGTAATAAAATACCTAAAAGTAAACAATCATTAAAATCCGCCACTGCCGTTTTCAGATCAGCAAGAATATGTAACCGAGGGGTAAGGAGAATGACGCTCAACTTCGGAACAGGAAGTGTACCGTTCAATAAACTCTGTGATCGTCCACGTTCTGTCTCCACTTTGTCCATCTTTATCATACTTCACGTTTCTGCCACGTGCTTTCGTAGAAGAATATCAGTTTAATATGCCGCATGACGTTTGAATACAGACATAGAACTTCGCATAAATTCATGAAGAAATCGTGAATCGGTTACCAAATCTCGTGCGAAGGACGCTTTACATATGCCACTGTAGTTTTTGATAAATGTTAAGCTAAAAATCAGATTTTTGCAACTATTGGTTGAGGACATATTGCATTTTTAAGTTAAGGTGTGTTTTCACCCTCTTCCCGCGAGCATTTTTTTAAGACACTACTACAGTTACTATAGTAACACAGGTTATCAAACAATTTCTACATACCTATAAGTACTCTGAGTTGATGACCATAATGTTACGAGATCCTAATAAATCAACAACAATAACTTAAAAGCAGGGTTCATTAATAAAATAGCATAAAACATTCTACATGGGTCATGTACAGCAGCTATCTTGCCTAGTAGCCCAAGCTTACAAGCTAGTATAGAGAAGGACAATCGGTTAGGGAGAAGAAGAAGAAGAAGAAGAAGAAGAAGAAGAAGAAGAAATGGGTCTGTACGGTTGGCACATCCTCTGTCAGGTTGACACGCACAGGCACGCCCGCGTTGCTGTCAAAATGACATCTAGCTGTCAAATTCAAATTTCCCGCGCTTGTGACGACGCTGTCACGTTTAGGTTGACGCGTGCTCAGTGCGAGGTTAAGATTTCGTTCTTAGCCAGCGTGTAAATTTATGCCTGCGCACGCCCCCACGTGGCTGTCGAAGTGACAGCTAGCTGACAAATTCAAATTTCCCGCGCTGTAGTGAAGGGCAGCCTATTAGGTTAAACCGTGGACAGAGTGAGGTTAATCTTGCACTCTTAGCTAGCATGTCAAGTTAGGCCCACGCACGTCAGCGCTCCTCTAGTGGCTGTCAAAGTGACAGATGTCAGATTCAAATTTTTCAGACGCTGTGACGTCATCAGGCAACAGCTAATCAGCGCTTGGTCTCCACTCGGTGTACACCCCCCTACTGTGGGCATTGATCGTTTAAGTTTGATAGACCTCGCCATTGGAAAGGAGGTGATCTGGCATCACGGAAGTCACCTGTTAACGTGAAAGTGTCCCGGAACTGCATGATCAGCCTCTCGAGCTCCTCGAAATAGTCTGCTCCAAGGTGTCTACCAAACTGGTCTGCTCCCGGTGTCTACTAGCGTCGTTGTCCGTCCTAGTTTCAGGCAACTTTGTGTCTTCGTCTTTCCTGGTACATGCAATCGACCGTTTCAGAAGTTCCGAGTCGGTCCCATGTGATATGCGTTGTTTCCACGACATCTCATTCAGAATTCTTACCGACGAGAGCATCAACGCAGGTGAAGTCCATGTTCGGTAGTCGTCAGTGCGAATCCACTACTTCACTCTCCTTCTAGAGTAGGGATGGCGACCCCATGATACGTGTGTCACACGCGAACGCGACTTCTGTGGCACGCCGCACAGCATGTCAATGTTTTTAACATGTAATAAATAGGTAAAATATCTAGCAACATAACATATTTTAACATTAAGCTTTAATAAAGAAGTGTCTCTCAATTAGTTCTATAAATAATAATTTCGTGTGGCTATTTCTAGCCGAGTGCAGCCCTTGTGACGCAGACCCTCCGATGAGGGTGGGCGACATCTGCCATGTGTAGGAAACTGCATGTTATTGTCGTAGAGGATAGTGTTATGTGTAGCGTGTGAGTTGCAGGGATGTTGGGGACAGAACAAACACCCAGGCCCCAGGCTATTAGAATTAACCAATGAAGGTTAAAATCCCCGACCCGGCCGGGAATCGAACCCGGGACCCTCCGAACCGAAGGCCAGTACGCTGACCATTCTGCCAACGAGTCGGACAATTAGTTCTATGACCCTATTATATTTTACACATTTTATTAGGTTAAAGCAAAAGTATATCTTATTCTTGAAATGTATCTGTTTTTGAAAGGTAATTTTCAGTGAGTCGGCCTCTGTGTTGTTGTGGTTAGTGTGATTAGCTGCCACCCCCGGAGGCCCAGGTTCGATTCCCGGCTATGCCACAAAATTTGAAAGTGGTATGAGGTTTGGAACAGGGTCCACTCAGCCTCGGGAGGTTAAATAAGAAGAAGTGGGTTCGATTCCTACCTCAGCCATCCTGGAAGTGGCTTTGCGTGGTTTCCCACTTGTCCTCCAGGCAAATGTCGGGATGGTACCTAACTTAAGGCCACGGCCGCTTCCTTCCCTCTCTCTTGTCCATCCCTTCCAATCTTCCCATCCCCCCCCCCAACCAGGCCCCAGTTTAGCATAGCAGAGGAGGCCACCTAGGCGAGATACTGGTCATTCTCCTCAGTTGTATCCCCGACCAAATGTCTCGCGCTCCAGGACACTGCCTTTAAGGCGGTAGAGATGGAATCCCTCGCTGAGTTCGAAGGAAAAACCAACCCTGGAGGGTAAACAGATTAATAAAGAAACAAATATAATACATAAATGAAGTCAAATGAGGGGGTTTCATAATAATTTTAACAGAAAATAACCGATGGCCCACTAGACAGTTAAAAGTAATAAACAATAGCTTAACTGACACTCTGGTCGGAAATGTTTGCCATCTCTGTCTCCACGACAGCTTCACGTGCCGGTAGTGGGTAGTGTTACCCTACTCTAGGGCGTGTTTCTGGGTGTCGGAGCGTAGCTTCTTGACGATTCAGTCACGACACGTCGTCCTTAGTCAATGGTCTCTACGTAAGGCCGAACCGCTTTGAGTTCCGAGATCACCTCACCGGTGGTGTCCACAACGCTAACATCTCCGTCTCAACGTGAAGTACACCAGTGTGTCCTTCAGGAAGGGATCGTGTCTGCTAAAGTCGTCCTTAGCATATATGATCGATCGGACCCACGCTTTGAATAAGCATGCTAAATACCGGGTGGTCTACCAGCCACTTGCGATCCAGTTTTATGCATCCCCTCACAGTTATTACAATTCTGAAAGACATCGATCCCTCTCTCTAAACTGGGGTAATATAACAAGATGTGTGTTTACGGGCCAGAAGACAGCAGGAATCGAGAGCGCCACTATTAATTCATTATGATTACCTCAAATTAACCCGTAAAACAAGTACAAATACGCAGAACATGTGCTTTAAAACAGGAGGTGGACGCACAGACCGGGAGCACAGCAATGTGTAAGCTGGAAAGTAGGCGCAGCATGACAAGTGTCACAGTAGCTCACACGGCAAGTGGGCGGAAAGATATGTGGTAGTGGACAGTGCTTGACGCAGAAGGTTCTAATTCCACATGCAGTTTTTTAACAGCCAGTTGCCCTCGATGTAGTAAGGTTGCATACTTGATAGTTTCCAAGGATTGATTTGTTTATTTGACCCTGTAAAATATCGTATGTACCGTTACATTGGGTATGGTGCTGGGTTGATCGAGGATGTGGATATGAGGGTCTGTGGCCGGTACAGGCTGGGAAGTGGGCGCCGTAGGTTAAGTGTCGTAGTAGCTCATATGTCTAGCGCGCGGTAGGACGTGTGATAGTTGACAGTGCTCGAGGGTTAGAAGGTTGATGTCCCATCCACGTGTTCTTTTTGCCTGGCATGTGGCAAGATTGTATACTTAATCATCATCATCATCATCTGTTTACCCTCCAGGGTCGGTTTTTCCCTCGGACTCAGCGAGGGATCCCACCTCCACCGCCTCAAGGGCAGTGTCCTGGAGCTTCAGACTCTTGGTCAGGGGATACAACTGGGGAGAATGACCAGTACTTCGCCCAGGCGGCCTCACCTGCTATTCTGAACAGGGGCCTTGCGGGGGATGGGGAAGATTGGAAGGGATAGACAAGGAAGAGGGAAGGAAGCGGCCGTGGCCTTAAGTTAGGTACCATCCCGGCATTTGCCTGGAGGAGAAGTGGGAAACCACGGAAAACCACTTCCAGGATGGCTGAGGTGGGAATCGAACCCACCTCTACTCAGTTGACCTCCCGAGGCTGAGTGGACCCCGTGCCAGCCCTCGTACCGTTTTCAAATTTCGTGGCAGAGCCGGGAATCGAACCCGGACCTCCGGGGGTGGCAGCTAATCACGCTAACCACTACACCACAGAGGCGGACGTGTATACTTAATACCGGTATTTTTTACATGCTGATTTGTTTACTTGCCGTGAAAAGGGCCGTTGGTAGGGAGCTGGGTCTATAGAGGCTAGGAAATATGTGACAGGATTTCAGTTATACACGTCACTTAACGCAGCACCTGCTCGAACTGATGACCTCCGTGGTCGATACAGAGCTGCGCGCGATGTAAGGACCGTCTGGCCCATTGCAACATTTCTGGCGAAACGGATCGACATGCCTCGGTGATGAGCTATCTAAGGTGACAAGGACCGGCCGGCACCTGTACATACACCAGTTGAGTTACAAGGCCCTACAAAACATCCAGGGGCGTGAGATCCGGTGATCTGGTGGGCCAGCGGACAGGTCCTCCTCTTCCTATCCATTTATCAGGTTACAGTACATCGCACTGGTTCCGGAGGAGCACCGCAGCGTGCGGTGGAGCTCCGTCATGTTGAAACCACATCTTGCAGCGGTCAAGGAGTGGCACATGTTCCAAAAACCATGGTAGTTAATCTTGGAGGAACCGCGGATAGCGTTGGCTGGTCAGATGGCCCTCAAAGAAAAAGGGACCGATGAGGTGATTACCCATGAATCCACACCATACATTCAAACCTCACTGTACCTGAAAAGCTGTCCTTCGCACCCAGTGGGGATTATCCACACTCCAGTAATGCATATTATGTTCATTAACTGTTCCATTGTTGTGGAATCGTGCTTTGTCCCTAAATAAGAGAAATACTAGAAAAGTAGGATCAGTGTCCACATGCTGTAGGATCCATTGACAGAACGCCATCCGGGCATCCAAATCATGACCATTGAGCTTCTGGTGAAAGTTCAGATGGTACGGGTGAAACCTGTGAGTATGCAATATCCGCATAACAAATGCTCGGTTGATGTTCATCGCCTGTGCAATGGCCCTTGTGCTAGTATGACGGTTACGCCGGGCAGCGTCCAACACGACCTCTTAATTATCAGTAAGGGTCACGGATGTTCTCGAACAGGCCGTGTCCTTCCCAGGGATGAAATATCTCGCAGGCGTCTTTCCACACTCCGAAATGTCATGCCCGTTGGTTGTCGTCTATCCGGATAGCGTTCTTGACACGGGCGCTGTGACTAGTATGCATTCTGTCTAGTTTCTCCATAGATAAGTAATATATCAACATACTCGTCGCTGGAATACATCTCGAGGCAGTGAATGAACTTTGTGCTGTGAATTGCTGCCAAGCAGGGGACTTCGCGCAGCTACAAACTTACCTGCCATCACATGTTGTTATCATTCCAATGGGGCATACTTTGTCCTACCTGCCGTCTACGACGCTTGGAACATGCAGGATGTAACTACCTGGCCACGGACCATCATCTCCTCGTCCTCGTCCAACTCAGCAGCATACCCAATGCAAAGATCCATACGGTCTTTTCTTCTTCTTAACTTGTTTACCCTCCAGGGTTGGTTTTTCCCTCGGAATCAGCGAGGGATCCCACCTCTACCGCCTCAAGGACACTGTCCTGGAGCGTTAGACATTGGCGATACAACTAGTGAGAATGACCAGTACCTCTTCCAGGAGGCCTCACCTGCTATGCTGAACAGGGACCTTGTTGTGGGATGAGAAGATTGTAAGGGATGGACAAGGACGAGGGAAGGAAGCGGCCGTGGCCTTAAGTTAGGTACCATCTTGGCATTTGCTTGAGGAGAAGTGGGAAACCACGGGAAACCATTTACAGGATGGCTGAGGTGGGAAGGGAACCCACCTCTACTCACTTGACTTCCCGAGGCAGAGTGAACCCAGTTCCAGCCCTCGTACTACTTTTCAAACGTCGTGGCAGAGTCGGGAATCGAACCCGGGCCTCCAGGAGTGGCTTATAATCACAGTAACCACTACGCCACAGAGGCGGACCATGCGGTATTTTACAGGGTCAAATAAATAATTCATTAGAAGCTATCAAGTATGCAATCTTACCACATCCCAGTAAATTGGCTGTTAAAGACTTCTTATGTGGAATTCAAACTTCCTACCTCGAGCGCTGTCCACTATCACATATCTCACCACCCGCTTGCCACGTGAGCTACTGCAACACTTCGCCTACAGCCCCCACTTCCCAGCCTATACAGTACCGTGCTCTCGGTCTGTGCGTGTTCTGCGTATCTGTACTCGTTTTACAGGTTCGTTCGAGGTACCCGTAATGAAATAATAGTGGCGCTCACCATTACTGCTGTCTTCTAACCCGTAAACACATATCTCGTTATATTACCCCGGTTTAGGGAGAGGGACCGATGTCTTTCAGAATTGTAGTAAATGTGAAGGGATGCATAAAACTGGATCGCAAGGGGCTGGTGGACCAGCCGGTATATGTGACACTCGAGCTGTGCGTACTTTCCAGGAGGACGTGTTAGGCAAAAACTTTTTATATCGGTGATAGATGAGAGTTGGTAATGATTTAGGCTCATCCGAGCAACATTTCTTCTTCTTCTTAATCTGCTTACATTCCGGGGTTGCTTCTTCTCTCGAACTCAGCGAGGAATCCCACCTCTACCGCCTCAAGGGCAGTGTTCTGGGATACAACACGGGAGGATGACCAGTACCTCGCCTGCATATAAAATATTATTTTTATATGGAGTCGTTGCCCCCTCTCTACCGCGGGGCGGTGAATGTCAGGATTTCACCGTCATTGAAACAAGGACCTAATGGCATTTCGTGGTTTCTCTGGTTCCTTAAATATTTCTGCCATTACATGACGTTCGCATTCACGACGTCATGACCAAATTCTTACGCTCTAACGGTTGAGGTACCCGTGTTGTGCAGTATTAGCTTACATGTCCATATATTTACCCTTACAACTGTCGATTTATAATTATACCCGCTCGTAAAATCGTCGCCCAGCGTGGGGCTCGAACCCACGACCCTGATATTAAGAGTCTCATGCTCTACCGACTGAGCTAGCCGGGCTAGATACTGCACTGACATCCGTTATTATATTTCACCTTTGAACTTTGGATTTCTAGTAATAAACATCCTTGAATATTTCCGTCATTACGTGATGTTCGCATTCCCGAACTCCTGACCAAGTTCCCATGCTCTAGTGGCTGCGATACCCGGGCTGTGGAACATTCGGTTATATGTCAATGTATTCACCCTCAGAGCATTTGATTTCTAATAATACATTATCCTAACAATTTCGCCCAATTGGTGATCGAACCAATGATCCTGGGATTCAGAGTCGCATTCTCTACTGACAGAGTTAGCCGAGCTAGATGCCTTATATTTTTTGCAGCTACTTTATTTCGTTACACTTCTTTCGATTTCTAATAATAGGAGTCCGTAAGAATTTTGGTCGTCCGCCTCCGTGGTGTAGTGGTTAGTGTGATTAGCTGCCACCCTCCGAGGCCCGGGTTCGTTTCCCGGCTCTGTCAAAAAATTTTAAAAAGTGGTACGTAGGCTGGAACGTCACGATGGTACCACGGCCACATACCTCCCTCTTCCAATCTTCCCATTCCCCCACAAGGACAGTGTTCAGCACAGCAGGTGAAGCCGCCTGGGTGAGGTACTGGTCTTACTGCCCAGTTGTATCCCCGACTCAAAGTCTCACGACCGAGCTTGACAGCTGCAGTCGCTTAAGTACGGCCAGTATCCAGTATTCGGAAGATAGTGTGTTCGAGCCCCACTGTCGGCAGCCCTGAAGATGGTTTTCCGTGGTTTCGCACCCAGTGGGGATTATCCACACTCCAGTAATGCATATTATGTTCATTAACTGTTTCATTGTTGTGGAATCGTGCTTTGTCCGTAATAAGAGAGTCGCTAGAAAAGCAGGATCAGTGTCCACATGCTGTAGGATCCATTGACGGAACGCCATCCGGGCATTGAAATCATGACCATGGAGCTTCTGGTGAAAGTTCGGATGGTACGGGTGAAACCTGTGGGTATGCAATATCCGCATAACAGATGCTCGGTTGATGTTCATCGCCTGTGCAATGGCCCTTGTGCTAGTATGACGGTTACGCCGGGCAGCGTCCAACACGACCTCTTAATTATCACTAAGGGTCACGGGATGTTCTCGAACAGGCCGTGTCCTTCCCAGGGATGAAATATCCCGGAGGCGTCTTTCCACACCCCGAAATGTCATGCCCGTTGGTTGTCGTCTATCCGGATAGCGTTCTTGACACGGGCGCTGTGACTAGTATGCATTCTGCCTAGTTTCTCCATAGATAAGTAATATATCAACATACTCGTCGCTGGAATACATCTCGAGGCAGTGAATGAACTTTGTGTTGTGAATTGCTTCAAGGAGGGGACTTCGCGCAGCTACAATCTTACCTGCCATCGCATGATGTTATCATTCCAATGGGGCATACTTTGTCCTACCTGCAGTCTACGAAGCTTGGAACATATACGATGTAACTAGCTGGCCACGGACCATCATCTCCTCGTCCTCTTCCAACCCAGCAGCATACCGAATGCAACGATACATACGGACTTTTCTTCTTCTTCTTAATTTGTTTACCCTCCGGGGTTGGTTTTTCCCTCGGAATCAGCGAGGGATCCCACCTCTACCGCCTCAAGTGCAGTGTCCTGGAGCGTTAGACATTGGGGATACAACTGGTGAGAATGATTAGGAGCTCGCCCAGGAGGCCTCACCTGCTATGTCAAGCAGGGGTCTTGTTGGGGGATGGGAAGATTGTAAGGGATAGACAAGAACGAGGGAAGGAAGCGGCCGAGGCCTTAAGTTAGGTACCATCTTGGAATTTTCCTGAAGGAGAAGTGGGAAACCACGGAAAACCACTTCCAGGATGGCTGAAGTTGGAAGAGAACCCTCCTCTACTCACTTGACTTCCCGAGGCTGAGTGAACCCAGTTCCAGCCCTTGTACCACTTTTCAAATGTCGTGGCAGAGTCGGGAATCGAACCTGGGCTTCCGGGAGTGGCTCCTAATCACACTAACCACTACGCCACAGAGGCGGACCATACTGTCTTTTACAGGGTCAAATAAATAATTCATTGGAAGCTATCAAGTATGCAATCTTACCATATCCCAGTAAACTGGCGTGGGCCGATGACCTTCGATGTTAGGGCCCTTAAAATAACAAGCATCAGCAAGCAGTAAACTGGATGTTAAAACATTCTTACGTGGAATTCGAACTTTCTACCTCGAGCTCTGTCCACTATCACATGCCTTCCCACCCGCTTACCACGTGAGCTACTGCGACACTTCGCGTAAAGCGCCCGCTTCCCAGCCTATACATTACCGTGCTCCCGGTCTGTGTATGTTCTGCGTATCTGTACTCGTTTTACAGGTTCATTCGAGGTACCCATAATGAATTAATAGAGGAGCTCACCATTCCTGCTGTCTTCTAGCCCGTAAACACACATTTTGTTATATTATCCCGGTTTAGGGAAAAGGAACGATGTCTTTCAGAACTGTAGTAAATATGAAAGGATGCATAAAACTGGATCGCAAGGGGCTGGTGGACCAGCCGGTATATGTGACACTCGAGCTGTGCGTACTTTCCAGGAGGACGTCATCATCATCATCATCATCTGTTTACCCTCCAGGGTCGGCCTTTCCCTCAGACACAGCGAGGGATCCCACCTCTACCGCCTCAATGGCAGTGTCCTGGAGCTTTAGACTCTTGGTCGGGGATACAACTGGGGAGAATGACCAGTACCTCGCCCAGGCGGCCTCACCTGCTATGCTGAACAGGGGCCTTGTGGAGGGATGGGAAGATTGAAAAGGATAGGCAAGGAAGAGGCCGTGGCCTTATGTCAGGTACCATCCCGGCATACGCCTGGAGGAGAAGTGGGAAACCACGGAAAACCACTTCCAGGATGGCTGAGGTGGGAATCGAACCCACCTCTACTCACCCGGGCCTCCGGGGGTGGCAGCTAATCACGCTAACCACTACACCACAGAGGCGGACCCCAGGAGGACGTGATAGGCAAAAACTTTTTATATCAGTCATAGATGAAAGTTGGTAATTATTTAGGCACATCCGAGCAACATTTCTTCTTCTTCTTAATCTGCTTGCACTCCAGGGTTGGTTCTTCTCTCGAACTCAGCGCGGAATCCCACCTCTATCGTCTCAAGGGCAGTGTTCTGGAGCGTGTGACATTGGGATACAACACGGGAGGATTACCAGTACCTCGCCTGCACATAAAATATTATTTTTATATGCAGGCGTTGCCCCCTCTCTACCGCGGGGAGGTGAATGTCAGGATTTCACCGTCATTGAAACAAGGACCTAATGGCATTTCGTTGTTTCTCTGGTTCCTTAAATATTTCTGCCATTACATGACGTTCGCATTCACGACGTCATGATCAAATTCTTACGCTCTAACGGTTGAGGTACCCGTGTTGTGCAGTATTTGCTTACATGTCCGTATATTCACCCTTACAGCTTTCGATTTATAATTATACCAGCTCATAAAAATGTCGCCCAGCGTGGCTCGAACTCACGACCCTGAGATTAAGATTCTTATGCTCTACCGACTGAGCTAGCCGGGCTAGATATCCGACCGATATCCGTTACTATATTTCACCTCTGAACTTTGGATGTCTAGTAATAAGCATCCTTAAATATTTCCGTCATTACGTGATGTTCGCATTCCCGAACTCCTGACCAAGTTCCTATGCTCTAGCACCTGCTCCACCGACTGACCTGGTGGTGGCCGATACGCTTCAATTATCCATTATTGTATTTCGCCATACAGTTGTCGATTGATAATAATTATGGATTACAGTTAATGAAGATTTCATCTAATCAGGGCTGGCCACTTGTTGGTACATGCACAGTATGAAATAATCCGTACCATCAAATAAATTACAAACCATGCGACTTTATCAGAAAACCTTTCTTTCTTTCTTCCTTTCTTTCTTTCTTTCTTTCTTTCTTAATCTGCTTACCCTCCAGGGTTGGTTTTTCCCTCGGACTCAGCGAGGGATCCCACCTCTACCGCCTCAAGGGCAGTGTCCTAGAGTGTGAGTTATGAGTCGGGGGATACAACTGGGGAGAATAATCAGTACCTCGCCCAGACGGCCTCACCTGCTATGCTGAACAGGAGACTTCTCGGAGGATGGGAAGATGAAAGGTGTAGACAATGAAGAACGAAGTAAGCGGCCGTTGCCTTAAGTTAGGTACCTTCCTGGAATTTGCCTGGAGGTGAACTGGGAAACCACGGAAAACCACTTCCAGGATGGCTGAGGTAGGAATCGAACCCATCTCTACTCAGTTGACCTCCCGAGGCTGAGTGGACCCCGATGCAGCCCTCGTACCACTTTTCAAATTTCGTGGCAGAGCCGGGAATCGAACCTGGGCCTCCGGGGGTGGCAGCTAATCACACTAACCACTACACCACAGAGGCGAACATGAGGATGTATATATCTCAGAAACTGAGACGTTACAGACGTTGAAATTGGTAGGCCGTACTTGGAATCTCTTTCAAAAATAAATGAACGCACTTTTTCTGGAAAATCCACTTAAGGATTTAAAAAGCGTTTGATATTTTAAAATGAGTATCTTCTTCTCTTCTACCCGTTTTACCATACCTGTGGGGTCACGGGTGCGAACTGTGTCGCACATGTGGATTTGACGCTGTTTTACAACTGGATGCTCTTCCTGACGCCAACCCTATGTGTAGGGATGTAGTTACTATTGTGTATTTCTGTTTTGGTCGTGTAATGCGATGTGTTGAGCGAATATGAAGAGGAGAGTGTCAGGACAAACACAAACAACCTGTCCTCGAGCCAGAAGAATTAATCACACGCGATTAAAGTATCCGACCCAGCCCGGAATCGAAACCGGATCTCTGTGAACCGAAGGCCTCAACGATGAATTCTCAATCAAGGAGTGGAGCAGTTTTTAAAATTAGTATATCAACAGTATATCTCACAAACTTAACATGTTACAGGCGTGAAAACTGGTATTTGTAATCTCCTGTAGAAATAAAGAAACACCTTTCTTTGATTGTTTCTAACATGCAGAGTTCAATGTCGCATGCTCCAGATTTATCTCTGCCAGTAGCCTGGTCATCTTAGCCCCAAAAGGCAATGCCACAAAACGTGGTATTCTGGCGTAAATGAAATCGAATTTTGGGGGAGTTTTTATACTTTAAGGATTTTCGGATAATGTCTCAGTGCAGTACCGAGGAACAATTCATTTTTATCAACTTACGAAATCCTCGCGAGCGATGCCGTGGGTAACAGCTACCCTAGTTAACTAATATATGAAGAGGTAAATTTTGTTCGTATGTAGCGGGTAATCTCAGGAACTACTGGACCGATTCTAAAAAAAATATTTCACTAATAGAAAGACGCATTATCCGTGAGTGCTATAGGGTATATTTTATTTTCAAAAAAATCGAGGGGCGGGTCGACGTGGGGAGATATAAAAATACTAGGCTAATATAGGCGAAATATCGCATTTGTCGTACAAGGACGAGACAAAGTTAATTTTAAGCCCCTTGACGCAAATAACAAAACTCGATGAAAACCATGTTTTAAGGCCCTAAAACCAACCGTTATTGAGATATTGGCACCATACTACCCCTGCTCTAGGAAATGAACAGCCGCAACCATGGCAACATCAGCTCCAGTATGCTTTAAGGACGAAGGCATCACGGACGTCAATAACTCTACTGCCATTTCTATTTGTTCTATTGTGGGCAGGGTAGTTGCCAACGATATTCCTAAACCGCCGCTCCTTCCAAATATGCGCGTTGAAATCACGCATTACTATTTTAACATTGCCAGAAGTGGTTTTTTGTATTTCGCTTTCTAGCTGGTCCCAGAAAATGTCTACCTGTTCAGGGTTTCTTCGATTGTCTTCGTTTGTGCGTGCGTAGGCGTTGAACAAAATATACCTTTTGTTTTCACATTTGAATGTTGGGATAGAGGGTCTATCTGAAGGGGAGCTGAAGTTTGTAATGGAGTCAATTATTTGTTTGTGAACACAGAATGCTGTTCCTACTTGCAGTAGATTTTTCCAATCTTTTTCTCTGGTTTCCCTTTTTAATATTCTGTAATTACCTGAATCAAAGGTATTTGAATCTGCGAATCATGTTACCTGTAACGCAAGTATCAGAATTTTCTGTTTTTTCATCTCATTTAGAGTTCGTTTCAATTTCCCGGTCTGAAGTAGAGTTTGTATTTTGACAGTTCCAAAATAGTGACGCTTCTTATCTCGTGAATTAAACCTCGTTACATTGACTCCTATGTCAGTTTCATTTCTATTGCTTAAAGGGCTTGCAGGCAAGATGTAGTGTTTACAGTGCACTATGTCTTCTAAAATGGGCTAGAATAAATTTGTTACTTTCATTGACCTGTCTCAGTCTTAACCTTGGCTTTGACAATATGAAAGTGGCTGAGGTATGAGCGATGCTAGGTGTTAATATGTCGCCCATAGGGTCGGTTGGTGCACGCATTTCAGTGGGCTTGGCAGACCGATATGCAATAGCAACTTCTGGTTCAGTGAAGAAAGCAACGGGAAACTACATCATCCCTCATTTCCCTTGTACGCCTCTTCAGTGACACCTAGGCCATCTATGACAGCTAATGGTGGACCTGATGAGGATCCAACCAGCCTTCGGGCTGAATACCCAACATACATACATACAGATGGCTCAGACTCCATCTTGCATGTTGGTACATGCTCCCCAGGCTCCCCTGGTTACCACCTGGGGTAGTTCTTTCCGAAAGTGTTTCCATCATGCATAATTGTTAATTTATAGTATGTTTGGGAGAACAGATATCTCTGCCCAATGTTAGACCTACGATTGTAACCCGTAGAGCCGGTTCGTTCACTCCCTGCCGTTGGGAATATACCTCTTCCGCCACCGAGGCTGTTCACCGATGTTCCTTTATTTATTTATTTATTTATTTATTTATTGATCGGTTTACCCTACAGGATTGGTTTCTCTCCCAAGACTCAGTGAGGAGTCCCTCATCTACCACCTCAAAGGCAGTGTCTTGGGGCGTGTGAAATTTTGATCGTGAATAAAAGGGGTGAAAATGGGAAACTACGAACAACCATCTGCAGGGCTGCCGATAGTGAGGTTCGAACCCGCTATCTCTTGAATGCATGCTCAAAACTGCGCGACCCTAACCGCACGACGAACTGGCTCGGTGTATTTCAGTTTAGAATAACGTCGAGTATGATCTTAGCTATATGTTGTTCAAAAACATTCATTGGGAGGGGATGCTTCATAAGGGGCCTAAAGCACAAAACTCGATATATCTAGCTTACGGATGGTTTTGTACGAAAATAGCCTATGGCGACTTTTTGTTCTGTACCTTTTTCCGATTCAAGAATAACCTCCAGGCGCTCGCGCATGCGGCACTTGGACCGCACATTCTAAATTCTTGATACTGCTGCTTCACGGCAGTAGGCAGACCAATGAGAGCTATTGCTAATCCTCAACTATGATTTGCGCCATCTGATCGCGCATTTGCCGAATCTATGTCTTTTCAGCGTTCAGTGTGAAAATGAGTGATCTCATGGGAGGACGCTTAAGTGCGGTCCGCAAGCCACTGCGCGAGCGCAATTGTTCTACAAACTGCAGTGCGACTGACAATGTGATTAAAATTATATACAGGGTTATTCACCTAACATGTTACACGCAAATAACTTCTAAACCATTCTGTTTTCATATTCGTAAATGATACGCAGGTTCTTGTAAAATAACGTGCTACATAGTCTTATGGGGTGATTAACAACCGAGATATTGATACTAACTCAATATTTTTAAATGGAACGGCACAAATTCATACAGCTGATTTAAAAGTTCATCTGCGTACAAGTTCATATATGCAAGTATTTTCAAAATCGGACAATTACTTTTTGAGATATAAGTTTGAACAGCAAGTGCTGTTTTGCATGCCGCATTAGACGGCGTGAAGTCCGGCAAGGATATATTGAGGCGCAAGCAGTTTCCTAGGAGTGAATTCAGCCACAGAACGGATACCAGGCATATAAGCACCTCGTACACATGTGATGGGTTTGCAAAGTGTGTATGACAGGCGAACACATGACAGGACAGAAAGTGTGTTTAAAAGGAAGAGAATAAGTACTTTGCCTTGAAAGGAACATAACGAAAGCTATAATTGTCACTGGTTTTAGTGTACAGTTCATACTACTCTATGAGTTGAGAAATAAACATAACACAAAACACCGGAAGACCTCCTTCTAGAAAAGCAAATGGCTAGAGCTGATCGTGGTGAGATGGCAGCAACACTATTATTTATGTTTTATTTTACACGCATTAATCTCGGCAGAGCTCCAGCGCGACTGTAGTAGCGTGCATTCGGGAGGGCGTAGGTTCGAGTCCTGCCTCGCCCAACCTGAAAGTGATTTTCATGGTGTCCCATGTTCAACACCAGGCAAAGCCGGATAGGTACCTTTGTGATAGACCACGGCCGACTTCCTTTCCACATCCTTCCCATTCCTATCCGTGAGAAAAAACGCTAAACAGAGTGCATGTCAAAACAAAACAATACAACTTTAATCTCCCTTCCCCGTTGTGTGTTCGCCAGTCACACCCAGAGTATGTTACGGTACATCACATAATGTTTACAGTACATGCCTGGTATCCGTTCTGTGGTTGGAATCAAGGCCAGGAAGCAGCTTGCGCCTCAATATGTCAATGCCCGACTCACGCCGTCTGATGCGGCAGCAAAACCGCGCATAATGTTCTTATTTATATCTCAAAAAGTAATTGTCCGATTTTGAAAATACTTACATATTTGAACTTGAACGGAGTTCACCTTTTAGGCCAGCTGTATGAATTTGTGCCGTTCCATTTAAAATATGGAGTTAGTATCAATATCTCGGTTATTAATCACCCCCATGAGACTAAATAGCACGTTATTTTACAAGGCCCTGGGTGCCATTTACGAATATGAAAACAGAATGCCGATATCTTTAATGGTCTAGAGCAGGGCCTCTCAAACGCCCAAACTCTCACGCGTGCAGAGCGAGGTGCATAGGCTCTGTGCACTGTGCATCGGTACGCTTCGCCTCAACTCGGCTTGACTCGGATGGTGTAGTGTGCTGAGAGCGACGAAGCGTTTGGTGGTAGACGACGTGTTTATCAGTGAAATATATAAGCGCACGACAACAACATAATAATGGAGCAACCTGTTTCGAAGGAAGCAAAGACTTCCGAAAGTCCATTTCAATCGAACTGGGAACTTTCGTATTTTTTGTTTTTGTTTGTTTGTCGTGACGATAACGACAAATGCTTAATCTGTGGGACGATAATTACGTGCGTAAGAAAATCATCTATTGAAAGACACTACAACAGACTACATTCGGAAAATTATTGTGAAATCATAGGAGACGTCAGAGAGAAAGAATTAAGGAAGTTGAAACAGCTTGAAGAAGAGCATTCTATATCCACAAATGAGTTTTGTTCCAGTACTGTAGCATTTTCATTTTGGTTACGGGTTCTGCATTTTTTAAAAATTATGTTTACATTCCTCTCAAACATGTACAGTCATAGTAAAAAGTATTCGTACACTTAATACTGAAACAGAAATACTTTACTTAGTACAATTATTGTCATGTACATTGTATAACATCAATAGTTTAGCTTTATGTACACTATGTAAAGATATGTACATCATAAAACATACAATTGATAGACATCTCTGTCATTAATACATAAATAAATGAAAATACCATGATTTCATACTCATAAAAAGTATTCGTACAGTCCGGTTTTACTTTCATTCCCCGCTGATTTTTGTGCACGTTTAGTATCTTGCTGGAAATCAATTTGATTTTACAATGGCCTCAAGCCGCCTAGGCATTGAATGAGCTATCTTGGAGGTGAAGGTGGGCTCAATCTAACCCCATTCTTCCAAAAGAGTCATTTTAAAAACTGGCTTTGATGAAATATTTCTTTTGCTCAGTCTATCTTTAAGATAAGCCCACATATGTTCCATCGGATTCAGATGCGGGGATTGGGGGTGTTACCACATATTTGAGTGTGTTGTATAAAATCCACAATCGTGTATCAAGGGCCGTATGCTTTGGATCAGTATCCTGTATCAGTACATAATTACCCAGACGTCTCATTTTTTCGGCACTAGATGATAGATGTTTCTTCAAAACTTCAATGTAGTATTTACGGTCCATCTTTCCATCTATGAATTCTAAGGAACCTACTTCAGTTGAGCTCATGCACACCCAAACCATTAAACCATCTCCACCATGTTTCACTGAAGGAAGCAGATTTTTTCTTCGAGTTCTGTGTTCGTTTTCCTCCATACATTTTTGCCATATTATTGAAAAACAGTTAATTTACTTTCATCCGTAAATATAACTCGATCCCAGAATTCTAGAGAAGCATGTTTATAGTCTGTAGCATATTGTAGTCTTTTCTTCATATTTGCTGGGGTAATTCAAGGTTTTTGCCTGGCATTCCTACAATGATGCCCATTCGTATTTAAAGACTTTTGAATTGTAGAAGCACAGATATTAAGTTTTAAATCATTTCCTAGTTCAAACCTCAGTTTTGCAGCACTGGTTCTATGATTATTCTTAACTTTCTTGAGGATTAGTCTTGTAGTTCAATCGTCTAGATTGCATGGACGTCCACATCTACGTGCATTTTTGATAGATTTTCTCTCACCATACCTGTCAATAATTCCCTGAATTGTAGATCTTGTTCTCTTCACAAGTTTCGATATTTCCGAGGGCGATTTACAGGAATTGTTAGCCCGGATTACAATTCTTCTCTCTTCTTCTGTTGTTTCTTTCATTTTACCACCCATCTTATTGATTCACTGTATCACTTGCTGTTTAGAACGGCTGAAGCACAACTGACTTGATACAAGACGTGACGTTTACTGCTTACCTGCGTTGCAAGGGATGTTATCAATGATTTTGATGTGAGATAAACCATCTGTACGAATACTTTTTATGCATCTATATTTCGAACTTATTGGATGACACGTTTGTTAAAACAAATATTTCTAAGGTACTATTGTTATTTCCGGTACGTAGTCATATTCATCTTTCGCGAAATACAGAAATATAGAACAGTAGTGAAATTTCTACCAGCCTATGGGCAATGCGTCAACTACAAACGACAACATTGCTTAATGTTTAAGGTGTACGTATACTTTTTCCTATGACTGTATGTGTATTTCTAATTCATTTTTTTTAATTTTTTTAATAACACTGGTAACCTTGTCCCATACAACTGTGCGTCTCCGCTCACCACACGTAAACATTTCGCAGTGGGGGAGAAACAGCAGTGAAGGTGAGGAACGCGGAGACAGGCCGAACGGGGAGACAGGTGTAGGGAGAGAGGAGTGGGGGGTCTGCACTCTGGTCAACCAAGCGAAGTCGTCTTTTGCACCGTGCACAGTGCATGCACCACGCGCATGCACTCTGAGAGGCCCTGGTCTAGAGGTTATTTCTGTGTAACATGTTAGGTGAATAACCCTGTATATTTTACTTTCTAATATTATTTTTCCTCTATGTTTTTTGTTCTTATCAGTTTGCTATTTGGATGAAAAGTACATTTGTAGTAGGTCATAGAGGGGGAAGGGTTTAAAAATAGCATAGGTCCAAATTTACAGGGAACTATTATAAAATCTTGATGCAATTTTTCGGACTCTCCAAGAGTTGTTAGATGAAAAGAGGGATGCGGAAATATTGGACGACCTTCTTTACATGATTTTGATTTCTGTCAAGAAAGGAATCCGTGCTAATTGCCTAGATTATTTAGGCTCTGTTGGGACCGGCAGTATGACGATTCTTCGTGCTAATTTCAGCAATGTGACCACGGATAACTACCTCAGCAGCTGTCCCTTGGCCAAACACCTGTTGGAAAACGGGGTGACTCCTTGGGAACCTTGAAGAAAAAAAAAGAAAGAAAGAAAAGAAGTCCTTCAGGACAAATCGCGTGACGTTAAGTCAAGTATATATGGCTTCCAGTTTAGTGTCTTTCCTCACCAAGAAGAAGAAGGCTGTGTTTTTACTGTCTTCAGTGCATGATACTATGGACCATGACACAAACAAACCCTTCCAGATCCCAGTCCACAAATCAACAAAGGGAGGTCTTGACACTGTTGACTTGCTTTGTTCAATATATAACACCTTTAGAAAAACAAAATACCGAGGAAGAATTGTATTTCTTGTTTCTTCTATGACATTGTACGTTTCCATTGTTTTAATTCAGGAGTGTGACATCACATTGCAGTGTTCAATCAATCAATCAATACTGATCTGCATTTAGGGCAGTCGCCCAGGTGGCAGATTCCCTATCTGTTGCTTTCCTAGCCTTTTCCGAAATGATTTCAAAGAAATTGGAAATTTATTGAACATCTCCCTTGGTAAGTTATACCAATCACTAACTCCCCTTCCTATAAATGAATATTTGCCCCAGTTTGTCCTCTTGAATTCCAGCTTTATCTTCATATTGTGATCTTTCCTACTTTTATAGACGCCATTCAAACCTATTCGTCTACTAATGTCATTCCACGCCATCTCTCCGCTGACAGCTCGGAACATACCACTTAGTCGAGCAGCTCTCCTTCTTTCTCTCAATTCTTCCCAACCCAAACACTGCAACATTTTTGTAACACTACTCTTTTGTCGGAAATCACCCAGAACAAATCGAGCTGCTTTTCTTTGGATTTTTTCCAGTTCTTGAATCAGGTAATCCTGGTGAGGGTCCCATACACTGGAACCATACTCTAGTTGGGGTCTTACCAGAGACTTATATGCACTCTACTTTACATCCTTACTACAACCCCTAAACACCCTCATAACCATGTGCAGAGATCGGTACCCTTTATTTACAATCCCATTTATGTGATTACCCCAGTGAAGATCTTTCCTTATATTAACACCTAGATACTTACAATGATCCCCAAAAGTAACTTTCACACCATCAAGGCAGTAATTAAAACTGAGAGGACTTTTCCTATTTGTGAAACTCACAACCTGACTTGTAGCCCCGTTTATCAACATACCATTGCCTGCTGTCCATCTCACAATATTTTCGAGGTCACGTTGCAGTTGCTCACAATCTTGTAACTTATTTATCTCTCTATAGAGAATAACATCATCCGCAAAAAGCCTTACCTCCGATTCCACTCCTTTACTCATATCATCTATATATATAAAATAACTTGTCCTGACTGACTGACTGACTGACTGACTGATTCATCATCGCCGAGCCAAAACTACTGGACATAAAGAGATGAAATTTTGGGGATATATTCATATTAAGACGTAGGTGCTCGCTAAGAGAGGATTTTTGGATATTCCTTCACTAAGGGGGTGAAAACGGGGGTGAAATTTTAAAATGAGTTGCTCTATATCTCAAAACTTTAAAAGTTTACAGATGTAAAAATTGGTATTTAGAATCTTCTTTAAAAATAAGGAAACACGTATTTTTTTGTTTTCAGAAAATCCCAATAGGAGGGGTGAAAAAGGGTGAAAATGGGGAACAATGGGTTGAATGCCTTTAATCAGGATACCGGTACCTATATCTCAGAAGCTGACGATATTACAGACCTGAAAATTGGTATTTTTGATCTCTTTTAAAAATAAAGAAACACGTATTTTTTTGTTTTTGGAAAATCCAATTAATGGGAGGGTGAAAAGGGGGTGAATTTTTAAAATGAGTGAATCTATATCTCCAAACTTTTAAAGTTTGCAGATGTAAAAATTGGTATTTAGAACATTCATTAAAAATAAAGGAACACGTATTTTTTTTGTTTTCGGAAAATCGCAATAGGAGGAGTGAAAAGGGGCTAAACAGTGGTTGAATGCCTTTAATGAGGCTACTTATATATCAGAAACTGAAGATATTACAGACCTGAAAATTGGTGTTTGGGATCTCCGTTAAAAATAAAGAAACACGTATTTTTTTGTTTCTGGAAAATCCAATTTAGGGGGGGGGTGAAAAGGGAGTAATATTTTAAAATGAGTGTATCTATCTCAAAATTTTTAAAGGTTATATATGTGAAAATTGGTATTTAGAATCTCCTTTAAAAATAAACAAGCACACGTGTTTTTTCGTTTTTGGAAAATCCAAATATTGGGGGGTAAAAAGGAGGGAGGGTAAATTTTTTTAAAATGAGTGTGTATACATCTTAAAACTTTAAAATTTACATATGTAAAAACTGGTAGTTAGAATCACCTCTAAAAATAAAGGAAAACGTATTTTTTGTTTCCTGTAAATCCCAATAGGAGGGGTGTAAAAGGGTGAAAAATGGGTTGAATGCCTTTAATGAGGATACATATATCTCAGAAACGAAAGATATTACAGAACTGAAAATTTGTATATGGGATCTCTTTTAAAAATAAAGAAACACGTATTTTTTTAGTTTTGGAAAATCCAATTAATGGAGGTTAAACAGGAGTGACAAATTGGGTGAATTTTTGAAAGACTATATCTACAGAATATCTTGGAAAAGTAAAATGTTACAGACGTAAAAAGTGGGTGTTTGTAATCTCCTGTAAATCTAAAGAAACATAGGTGATTTGTGTTTGGAAACTCCACTTAAGGGAAACTCAAAAGGGGTGAAATTTTAAAATGAGAATTTTTACAGTTTATCTCAAAAAGCTTAACATGTTACAGAAGTGAAAAATGGTATTTTTTTTATCTCTATTAAACATAAAGAAACGTGTATTTTTAGCTTTCGGAAATACCACTTGGGTGGAGGGGGGGGGGTAAAAGTGACTGAAAAAGGTGTTGAATTCTTTTAATTAGGCTACTGATATCTCAAAAATGAAGATGTTACAGACGTGAAATTTGATATTTGCAATCTGCTTTAAAAATAAAGAAACACGTATTCTCGGAAAATCCAATGAAGGGGGGGGGGGTGAAAGAATTGAAAAATTAATTGAATTAATTGAATGAGAATACATACATCTAATAAAAACTAAAGTTGTTACAGACGTCAAAATTCGTATTTGGATCTCCTTTAAAAACAAAGAAAAACGCGTTTTGGGCGGAAACCATCTTGGAGGGCGGGAGTGTAAAGGAGTTGAATTCCTTTCATGAGGACACATAAATCAAAAACTGAAGAAGTTAGAGTCGTGATAATTGGTATTTAGAAGAAGTATTTTTTGCGGGAAAATTCACTTAGGGGGGGGGGGGGGAGAGTAGTGTGAAATGAAGTGAAAAAAGAAAATTATTTTTATGGGGATACTTATATCTCAAAACTGAAGGTAATAGACGTGAACATTGGTGTTTGAAATCTTCTTTAAACATAAGAAACAAGCCTTCTTTTAATTTTTTTTTTGGGGGGGGGGGTGAGCCGGTAAATAAACTTAACGGCGGTGGGGTGTAGAAGGAGGTGAGACCAATTGATTTTACTGTTCTTAATGTACTTATAAGGATCCTCGGCAGCGCGCCGGCCTCTCACAGCTGGGTTCCGCGGTTCAAATCCCGTTCACTCCATGTGACATTCGTGCTGGACAAAACGGAGGCGGGACAGGTTTTTCTCCGGATACTCCGGTTTTCCTGTCATCATCCATTCCAGCAACACATAATAATAATAATAATATTAATAATAATAATAATAATAATAATAATAATAATAATAATAATAATAATAATAATAATAATGTTCCGGACCGTCGTCAAATGTGCGGACCGCGCTGGAAACGGCTCCTGGACGGGTAATGACTAAGAAGGCAGTCCGGCCGCGGGTTCAGTGCCTTCTAGGCACCCAATATGACACCACGCCGGATCTCCTGAAGGATTTTATCCATATTAAAAATGATTATAGGGAAAGATGGCAAAGATTTACGGACCCAACTGACCGGGAGGAATACCTGAGCCTAGCCCGGGAAGTACGAAATCGATTGCTGGAAAAGAAGATTGAAAAATGGGAGGAAACATGCCGTAATCTAATAGAAAACGAGTCAGATCGGGAATTTTGGTGGGTTCTCGCAGAAAACGAGTCAGACCGCGAATTTCGGCGGATTATATATCTAAAACAATAAGCATTCAATTATAAATTTCAGTATAATACCGTAGCGAAGCACGGGTATCTTGCTAGTTTATATATATAAGAAAACATAAAGGTCCGATAACACTGCCCTGAGGAACTCCCCTCTCAACTATTACAGGGTCAGACAAAGCTTCACCTACTCTAACTCTCTGAGATCTATTTTCTAGAAATATAGCAACCCATTCAGTCACTCTTTTGTCTAGTCCAATTGCACTCATTTTTGCCAGTAGTCTCCCATGATCCACCCTATCAAATGCTTTAGACATGTCAATCGCGATACAGTCCATTTGACCTCCAGAATCCAAGATATCTGCTATATCTTGCTGGAATCCTACAAGTTGAGCTTCAGTGGAATAACCTTTCCTAAAACCGAATTGCCTTCTATCGAACCAGTTATTAATTTCACAAACATGTCTAATATAATCAGAAAGAATGCCTTCCCAAAGCTTACATACAATGCATGTCAAACTTACTGGCCTGTAATTTTCAGCTTTATGTCTATCACCCTTTCCTTTATACACAGGGGCTACTATAGCAACTCTCCATTCATCTGGTATAGCTCCTTCGACCAAACAATAATCAAATAAGTACTTCAGATATGGTACTACATTCCAACCCATTGTCTTTAGTATATCCCCAGAAATCTGATCAATTCCAGCCGCTTTTCTAGTTTTCAACTTTTGTATCTTATTGCAAATGTCATTGTTATCATATGTACATTTTATTACTTCTTTGGCCTTAGTCTCTTCCTCTATCTCGAAATTATCCTTGTAACCAACAATCTTTAGATACTGCTGACTGAATACTTCTGCCTTTTGAAGATCCTCACATACAACTCCCCTTGTTCATAAATTATTCCTGGAATGTCCTTCTTGGAACCTGTTTCTGCCTTAAAATACCTATACATACCCTTCCATTTCTTCACTAAAATTTGTATGACTGCCAATTATGCTTGCCATCATGTTATCCTTAGCTGCCTTCTTTGCTAGATTCAATTTTCTAGTAAGTTCCTTCAATTTCTCCTTACTTCCACAGCCATTTCTAACTCTATTTCTTTCCAGTCTGCACCTCCTTCTTAGTCTCTTCATTTCTCTATTATAATAAGGTGGGTCTTTACCATCCCTTACCACCCTTAAAGGTACAAACCTGTTTTCGCATTCCTCAACAATTTCTTTAAACCCACCCCAGAGTCTTTTTACATTTTTATTTACCGTTTTCCACCGATCATAGTTACTTTTTAGAAACTGCCTCATACCTGCTTTATCAGCCATATGGTACTGCCTAACAGTCCTACTTTTAAGACCTTCCTTTCTATCACATTTATTTTTAACTACCACAAAAACAGCTTCATGATCACTAATACCATCTATTACTTCAGTTTCGCTATAGAGCTCATCTGGTTTTATCAGCACCACATCAAAAATATTTTTCCCTCTGGTTGGTTCCATCACTTTCTGAATCAGCTGTCCTTCCCATATTAACTTATTTGCCATTTGTTGGTCATGCTTCCTGTCGTTCGCATTTCCTTCCCAATTGACATCTGGCAAATTCAGATCTCCCGCTACAATCACATTTCTTTCCATGTCGTTTCCAACATAGCTGACTATCCTGTCAAATAATTCTGAATCCGCATGAGTGCTACCCATTCCCGATCTGTACACTCCAAATATATCAAGTTGCCTATTATCTTTAGAAATGAGCCTTACACCTAGAATTTCATGTGTCTCATCTTTAACTTTTTCGTAGCTTACATATTCTTCTTTCACCAGAATGAACACTCCCCCTCCCACACTTCCTATCCTATCTCTACGATACACACTCCAGTGCCGTGAGAAAATTTCTGCATCCATTATATCATTTCTCAGCCATGATTCAACTCCTATTACAATATCTAGTAAATATATATCTATTAAATTACTTAATTCTATCCCTTTCTTTACAATACTTCTACAGTTCAATACTAACAATTTTATGTCATCCCTACTTGATTTCCAGCTCCCTGTTCCCTTATCACCGCTCCTTAGGCCATCCCGTTTCCCTGAATGTACCTCCCTATTACCGTTCCAAACAAATTTCCTAACTTATACGTGCCACTGCGGTTTAAATGAAGACCATCCGAGCGCAGATCCCTATCTCCTACCCACCCATTAGGATCTAGAAATTTCACTCCCAGTTTCCCACATACCCACTCCATAGTCTCATTTAAATCCCCAACCACCCTCCAGTCAGTATCCCTCCTACACAGTATTCCACTAATAACAATCTTCGCTTTCTTAAACTTCACCCGTGCTGCATTTACCAGATCCCACACATCTCCAACTATGTTGGCACTTATATCAGCTTGCCTTACGTTGTTGGTACCAACGTGAAACACTACCACCTTCTCCTTCCCCTCCTCCCTCTCTTCTACTTTCCTCAACATCTGCCTCAACCTAATTCCTGGATAACATTCTACCCTGGTTCCCTTTCCTCCACATACTTTCCCCACGTGTCTAACGATGGAATCCCCCATGACCAGAGCCTCAACCCTACCCACCTCATTTGATTCCCTCCCCTCCTGGTCAGCCCTATCTTTCCTGATAGCTGTAGAAGCTACTTCCTCCTCCCTTTTCTCCTTCCCATGACCCTGTTCCACCTGTCTTTTCCTATCCTCTACTCTACATTTCCCTTTCCTACCTTTTCCCTTCCTCCTACTTCCACGCATCTCAGCAACAGTTCCCTGTCTCTCATCTTCCCTCTGTTGTTCTACCTGGAGTGACTCGTACCGATTTCGCACAGACACCTGTCCTGAATTCTGATCCTGAATAGAGCCCTTGGCCTGCAATCTCCTTCCCCTTAGAACATTAGACCACCTGTCTTCTACAACTCCTCCTTTTCCTTCCCCTCCCCCTTGTACACCTACTGTAACCTGTACATTGTTTGAGGGAGTCCTATCTTCCTTCCTGTCTTCTGTGAGAATCCTAATTATCTCCCTCAAACTTTCCAACTCCTCCCTCATACCCCTCAATGCCTCACCACACCCACAATAAGTACCCTCGCGCTCCTTAGCCATTCTTTACGGGGAAAAAATTTTAAATTAAAAAATAAAATAACTTATTTGCAAAAAAAAAATTAATTAACGGAGGGATATATTGTCTGGGATAGTACACAACAATAAGGTAATTAATATACGACTACACTACAATACTACTTAGTCGTGCTCTATTTTTTTATCCTACAACCCCTGCTGTTAATTACTGAATATCGAAAGTAATACACAAGAACTACACAATTCCAAACTGCAATTAAGCCTATCCTAATTTCAACAATATTTTAGTAAGAGTTTCTACGGATACCTCTACTACACCAGTACTACACAAATATTTTACAATAATAAAATAAGCGTTGATATTAGTTTGTTGCAAACTGTTTACATTTTAACAGATTCCTCGTAAAGCTGAGTCAGGTTTATATTTTTCTTGTTTGAATTACTTATTCTGGTTCTATTATTTTGTTTACCGAGCTCTATAGATGTAGTCGCTTAAGTGCGGCCAGTATCCAGTATTCGGGAGATAATTGGTTCGAACCCCACTGTCGGCAGCCCTGAAAATGGTTTTCCGTGGTTTCCCATTTTCACACCAGGCAAATGCTGGGGCTCTACCTATCTAAGGCCACGGCCGCTTCCTTCCCACTCCTAGCCCTTTCCCGTCCCATCGTCGGCATAAGACGTATCTGTGTCGGTACAACGTAAAACAATTAGCTCTATTATTTTATTTTGTTTATATTTCAATGTTTCCAGTTCAGTAATTAATTAAACACAATTTCATATCTGCCTCATATGTGTCTTTTTTCCACTTATCCAATTTACACCGTAATAAAACTTATTACACGGAAAAATGCCAACTTTTCTCATGCGGTCCGATTGCCGCAGCGCGAGCGCTTTCGGGACTTTCATAGGCTCGAACGCTTGGAGAATAAAACAAGGGAATTATCAATGGCAGTCGAATGAAATTTTAAGTACAGGAGCCGGTAACTAACCCTATAGACTGTAAAGAGAGTTGCTACGTAGATCGTTCCGGCAACATTTTAAAGGCCTTGGATATCTCTCAGTATTCTTTGAATATTAGCCTAATTGTTGGCTTACGTTTTTACGGGAAGGAAGTGATCAAATCAAGATCAGCAATAAGGCAAACAAGTGGAAAGCGCCACAGAGTGCGAAGAAGCGAGTACGTCACGACAAGCCGCTGACAGGGAGATGCATACCCACTTACATGTCTCAAAATACAGTCGAAATCGGTTATAGCGACACCGAAGCGACCGCCAATTAACCGTCGTTATAGCCGGAAGTCGCACAAACCGTTTGTTGTTGTTGTTGCTAAACATGTCACATCTGGAACATTTAGGCTGCACACTTACCTGGTTAATTAACAGAATAAAGTTAAAGCTTCAAAAAAAAAACGTAAAATATATGTGGAGTGCGACTAACTTGTGAGAGGAATTTTTCTTCTAATGTTAACATAGTACGTATAGCAATATTATGTCATCAAAATATAAACTAATAAGTGAGGAAAGAAGTAAAAATATTCGAAATTGATCAATAATGTCGCACACGGTCTTGGCTAATAAATGAAATGTTCTCTATGTCTTTCCAAATTGAAGAAATCGTTGAGTGTTACACCAAATTTCTTTGCTACGCTGCCGTTTGTCTCCCCATTTTGTAATCGTCATATTATGTGTGACTTTTCTTCAATTTCTTCCATTCATTTTGCGACATCTCCACATGATGCTTGCCTTGACTATCGGACGGAGAGGCTGATCTGAAATCTACAATCTACCGAAAGCATTGTCGTCGGCAATCCCCAAACGCGTAACAAACATAAATTGGACGTTAGAGTCGATACATTTATCCGAAAATATGATAAAAGTACACAGTTTTTTACGATTTGCCATAGTAACGATGTCGTACCAAGAGATTATTTAAATACAGTGTTTATATAGCATTTAAAGTGGACCGTTGTATTTCGCGGTTATATCCATTACGTCGCTAGAAGCGATGTCGCAATAAACGGGAGGAGTAATGTGAAGGGTGGACAAAAGTGTAGTCATGCACATCTAGATGATTGTCCTGTCAACGACGGATAATAAAACCAAACCCCATGGCACTACAGCCCTTGAAGGGCCTTGGCCTACCAAGCGACCGTTGCTCAGCCCGAAAGCCTGCAGATTGCGAGGTGACGTGTGGTCAGCATGACGACTCCTCTCAGCAGTTATTCTTGGCTTTCGAGACCGGGGCCGCTATCTCACCGTCAGATAGCTCCTCAATTCTAATCACGCAGGCTGAGTGGACCTCGAACCAGCCCTCAGGTCCAAGTAAAATCCCTGACCTGGCCGGGAATCGAACCCGGGGCCTCCGGGCAAGAGGCAGGCACGCTACCCCTACACCACGGGGCCGGCAACGACGGATAATACAACTAGTAAATTTATATGAACAAATATAAAAAGAGTCAGTGAGTAACATCGTATCGTTGAATATCTTACAATTTTTCAATCTTCTACAGAAATTCGTAATTTCACTCAGATTTAGGCACACAAGTATTCCCACACAACTGCTGTATCCTTTTTCGAGGCTCTGATATTACTAGAAATTCGACTCCACTCACATGACAGAACTAAATGTAGATGTGTCTAGGATTATAGTGTTATCGATCGAGTACGTCTAGGAACAACATGAGCAGCAAAGTTCACATTTTGAACAGTTTATTTCAAACGGTGTGTTATTTAAATGTATTGCTATCATCCACGGGGTGACAGGCAGAGTACATGTGGAATGAACGGAGGCTGCAGTGGCGACCGAGCTAATAATGCGACCACTTTCATCATCCAGGCTCACTGTTGCTAATGAAAAGAGGTGTTTGTACTGGCGGGTTGAGACCAGCCAGGCGCGGCGCACCGAACAGGTGTCTCGCGCCATCTGCCACATTCGCCCAATGGGCTTGGCTAAGTCCTCATTCTGAATTTTCACCAACACTCCCTATTACTCCCCATTAACTGACGCAGTAGATGATAACCTTCTCTCATCTTTCTAAAAGAGCTAACTACCAGAGTAGCTCCCTGATCGTCTAGTTGGAAATTGAAAAAAATCTCCCCCTCCTCCTCTTCTGCATCTTCCTCTTCCATTCATGGAATGTTCACTTCTCATTATTAATTTTCCTTCTCTTCGCCTCATACTGAATGCAATATTTCGGTATATATTGGAAATTCGTATCTTTCTTATATGTTTTTTAATTGGTAAATGTTCATCTCATAGAATATTTTAGCATTCCTACGCAGTATAAGGTTGACTTTTTATGTATGATACCGTATATCATATAGATGATGTGGTCATATACACGATATTTTCAAATTTAATGTAATAACACGTGTTTCTTGATTAAAATATTTATATATTGGTACGGAGACTGCGATCTTTTGACGCCCTTAAATTTGCAATGGTTCCATAAAGTGATTGTTCAAAGAACGTCCTATTTAGGAAGTCCTTCTCCAAATATTTACACCATTGACCGCCATGTTTTGACAGCAAGTAATAATAATACTTCATCTATTGCCGTTCCCACGCCTGTAGCGGCACGGGTGCGAATCATGTAGCATATGTGAATATGACCCAGTTTTATAGGCGGATGCCCTACCTGACGCCAATCCTATGTGGAGGGATTACTATTGCGTATTTCTGTGGTTGTTGGTAGTGTAGTGTGTTGTCTGAATATGAACAGGAGAGTGTTGTGACGAACACAAACACCCAGCCCCGGAACAGAAAAACTAATCAGACGAGGTTAAAATCCCCGACCCAGCCGGAAATCGAACCGAGGACCCTCTGATCCGATGGCCTCAACGCTGACCATTCATCCAAGGAGGCTGAGTCTGCAAATAATAACAATGATAATAATAATAATAATAATAATAATAATAATAATAACAATAATAATAATAATAATAATAATAATAATAATAATAATAACTGGAGGACCCGCACCATTCGTTAAAATAGGCTAGATAACTCGTCTTTATAAGCTTGTTGTAATCATGTTGTTTTGCCTGCCCTGTTCAATGGTTTTATGAACATTTAAAACATTTAATAAGAAGCGCATTTTGGTATGCCGCAGTTCGCAATAAGAACCCATCCATTCTGACGTCATCATGCCGTCTGTTTGGTAAAAATGTATCCATACATTCACTTTTATATTCTGAAGATTTTGATGGAAAGCTTGGTACTGTGTCGTAGCATTTTTATCGCAGTTCTTCTAGAATGCATGTCTTTTTCTTACAAGTTGCTTTACGTAGCACCGACATTGATAGGTCTTATGTAGAGTCCTACGCGTATATACAAAATAATATCCGGATCCGCTCCGCATCCGCACTTCCTTCATCCGCACTCGCATCCGCATCCGCAAAATGGTTATCCGCGGATATTGTAAATCTCTAACTACAGTATGTTACACCCAAGGGATAAACGGACAGATCTGTTTACATAATACAATAGGTCTGAAACCTGGCACCAGAACCCCCAACAGTAACAGGTTCATGAGGGATTTTCTCTTGCCACAACTACCGGCGTATTGACCTTTGCTCCTTCCTTGTATTCATTGCGTGCAGGAGCGAATTAGGCTCAGGTAAGATTTACGGATTTATGGTTTCAAGGCTCTTTATATATCACTATTCTCCTATACCAATGTCAAGGGTTGCCAAACCACAAGCAAACATAAGAGTATACCTGAGTGAAAATCAATAAAAGTTATTTGTTATAAATTATCAACAACATTATCCGCACTGCCATATAGTGTTGGGTACTGAATGCGTGATTCGAAGCAGGGCATCAGTAGTATAATTGGATGGTTCGGCGGCCACCGCCACCGCAGGCTCCCAGAGGCCACCTCCACCAACACCACAGCCAGAGGCCTCCCAGATGCCTCCTCCGCCACCACCACAGCCAGAGGCCTCCCAGAGGCCTCCTCCACCACCACCACAGCCAGAGGCCTCCCAGAGGCCTCCTCCACCACCCGCGGGAAATTTGAATTTGTAAACAAAGCCACGTGCTTTTTGACAGCTATCATCGACAACAACGCATCGCTAACCTCAGTACTGCCATCTTGACGGGCCAAAACCTCAGTAGTACCAACTTAACCTAACTAGCGCGAGATTTGAATTGGTAAACAAATCCACGTGTTTTTGACAGCCACGTGCTTTTTGACAGACAACAACGCATCCCTAACCTCAGTACTGCCATCTTGACAGGCTTAAACCTCAGTAGTACCAACTTAACATAACTAGCGTGAGATAAACAAATCCACGTGCTTTTTTGACAGCTGTCATCCGCCATCTTTAAACTACAGAGCACCGTGCTGCCCTCTTTATTGCAGTAGCTGCAAATTCGTCACCTGTCATCCGCAGTGCTGCCATCTTAACGGGCCTAAACCTTAGTGCAACCAACTTAACCTCACTAGCGCGAGATTAGAATCGGTAAACAAATCCACGTGCTTTTTTGACAGCTGTCATCCGCCATCTTTAATCTATAGAGCACAGTGGTGCTCTCTTTAGCTACTTACCTTTGAAATGTGGTGGCGGATAATTTGAAAAATGCTTTTTGACAGCAGCCATCTTTAATCTAGAGAGCACCGGGCTGCCCTCTTTAGCTAGATACCTTTGAAATGTGGTGGCAGGCAATTCCACATGACAGCAGCCATCCATAATCAAGAGAGCACCGTGCTGCCCTCTATTTGGTGGCGGCAATTTGAAAAATTCTACATGCTCTTGTTTGGAAACAAAATCACGCGCCTTTTTTGACAGCCGTCATCCGCCATCTTTAATCAACAGAGCACAGTGCTGCCCTCTTTAGCTAGATACCTTTGAAATGTGGTGGCGGCAAATTACACGTGCTCTTGTTTGGAAACAAAGCTATGTGCTTTTTTGACAGCTGACATCCGCCATCTTTAATCACAGTGCTGCCCTCTTTAGCTACTTAACTTTGAAATGTGGTACGTCACAGCTGTCATCCGCAGTGCTGCCATCTTAACGGGCCTAAACTTTAGTGCTACCAACTTAACCTTACTAGCGCGAGATTTGAATCGGTAAACAAATCCACGTGCTTTTTTGACAGCTGTCATCCACCATCTTTAATCCATAGAGCACAGTGGTTCCCTCTTTAGCTACTTACCTTTGAAATGTGGTGGCGGATAATTTGAAAAATGCTTTTTTATAGCAGCCATCTTTAATCCAGAGAGCACCGTGCTGCCCTCTTTAGCTAGATACCTGTGGTGGCAGGCAATTCTACGTGACAGCAGCTATCTTTAATCAAGAGGGCACCGTGCTGCCCTCTTTGTGGCGGTGGCAAATTCCACGTGCTTTACAAACTCACGTGCTTTTTTCTGACAGCTGTCATCCGCCATCTTGCATCACAAACCTCAGTGCTGCGCTCTTTAGCTAGTTACCATTGAAATGTGGTGACGGCAATTTGAAAAATTCTATGTGCTCTTGTTTGGAAACAAAGCCACTTGCTTTTTGACAGCTGTCATCCACCATCTTTAATCAATAGAGCACTGTGCTACTATCATGCGGGCAATTTCGTCACCTGTCATCCGCCATCTTTAATCTACAGAGCACCGTGCTGCCCTCTATGTAGTAGCGGGCAATTTGAAAAGTTCTGTTAGTTGTCACCCGCCATCTTTAATCAAGAGAGTACCGTGCTGCCATCTTAAGCTAGATCCCTTTGAAATGTGGTGGCGGCAATTTGAAAAATTCTATATGCTCTTGTTTAGTAAACAAAGCCACGTGCTTTTTTGACAGCTGTCATCCACCATCTTTAATCAATAGAGCACTGTGCTGCTATCATGCGGGCAATTTCGTCAGCTGTCATCCGCCATCTTTAATCTACAGACCACCGTGCTTCTCTCTGTAGTAGCGGGCAATTTGAAAAGTTCTCTTAGCTGTCATCCGCCATCTTTAATCAAGAGAGCACCGCGCTGCCATCTTTAGCTAGATACCTTTGAAATGTGGTGGCGTCAAATTGAAAAATTCCACATGCTCTTGTTTAGTAAACAAACTCACGCGCTTTTTGTCAGCTGTCATCCGCCATCTTTAATCTATAGAGCTCAGTGCTACACTTTGTAGGTACATACCTTTGAAATATGGTGGCGGATAATTTAAAAAGAAAAATTCTACATCAGCCATCTCTCGACGCTAATTGCACAAGATGGTGGCTATACATGACTCCTTAAAGGTGCTTATGCAGGATGGCCGCTATACATAGGTTCTTATGAGATGCCCTTGGGATGTTTGCTCATGATGGCGGTTATACAAGGCTCTTTATGAGACGCCCTAGAGATGCTTGCGCAAGATGGCGGTTGCTCTTATGAGGCGGCTTAAGGGTCCTTGCACAAGATGGCTAGAGATGCCCTAAGGATGCTTGCGCAAGATGGCGGACGCAAGACGGCGGCTATACACGACTCCTTATGAGACGCCTTAAGGGTGCTTGCGCAAGATGGCTGCTGCTCTTATGAAGAAAGCTAGCTTAGGGGCTAACGTGTCGTGCTAGTTCGATTCATTAAATTTGGTGCTTGAATGCATAATGTTAAATATATCGAAAACGATGCATCGTAAAGCAAAACGGACACCATTTTTCTACCCAATACCTCGGTTCGCAGTATGGGGAACATGATATCATAAGAAAAACATAGTCTAATGATGAGATCAACGGTTCGGTTGTAACTTAGGCCCTTTGTCATTAGCTCTGTTTCAGCTTGTAATGAAGCAAGTCTTCGTAACATGATCAGGTCTAGCTATGGTAGAGAGTATAACGTACCGTGCAGGTTCGATTCATTACATTTGGGGCTTAAATGCAAAATGTTAAATATCTCGAAAACGGACAAAATTTTTCTACCTGATACCTAGGTTTGCAGTATCAGGAACATGATAGCATAAGAAAAACATAGTCTAATGATGAGATCGACGGTTCGATTCCTACTTAGGCCCTTTGGCATTGGCAGCTATCTATTTCTACAAGATGGCGGCTGTACATAGCTTCTTATGAGGCAGCTTAAGAGCGCTTGCACAAGATGACTGCTGCTCTTATGAGACGCCCTAGAGTTGCTTGCGGGAGGTAGCAGCGACAAGATGATGACTATACACAGCTGCTTATGATACGGCCTAGAGGTGCTTACACAAGATGGTGGCTGCTCTGATGAAGAAAGCTAGCTTTGCATCGTGCAGGTATTTTTACAGCACTAAACCTCATACCTTTGAATTGTGGTGGCGGGTAATTTGAAAAATTCGACGTGCTTTTTCATAAGCTGTTAAGGCCTCCTCTTATGTCAAGGCATAGCTCTATCGAACAAGTTTAAACCTGCATCGGAATAGCTAGAGTAAGCACGTGCTGCAGTGATGACGTCATTAAGCATGTTTAGACTTGCAAATCACAGAAGAAACGTAACAAGGATGGAATCGAAAACTGCACTCTATGCCGTTAACTTTATCATGTGATCGGAACATTGATTGAAGTATTTAGAACACTAAATAAGTAGAACAGAACACTGTACTCGATACAACATGTGTTTAGAACATAGATTAGTTTACCGCAGTTCCTTGTAGGGCTAATAGGCTAAGGGGCTAATGGGCAAAAGGGCTAATGGGCAAAAGGGCTAAAGGGCTAATGGGCGAATGGGCTAAAGGGCTAAAGGGCTAAAGGGCTAAAGGAGCAACAACCTCATCGATCGCTATCAGCAAGAACGTTTGTACTTTGTTAAGTGTAGAAAATTAATCTTTATTTGTAAATGGTTTCATGTTCAGAACAAGGAATGGAACCTAGGGGTTGCGTCTTACCTAATAAAATCCCCGAGGTGCGATGAGTTACGTTTTTCGAACTAGTGTTTGGAACACTGAACTTTTCAAGATGATAGCAGAGAGTTTAGCAATGTTCTGTTGTTGGATTATAAATTCCGCGCTACAACATGCATAAGGTCGCAGCCTTGAGGTTTACTGCCGTAAAGATGACAAGATTGAGGTCAACAATGTTCCGTTGTTGGATTTTAAATTCTGCGCTATAACATGCATAAGGTGGCAGCCTTGAGGTTTACCGCCGTAACGATGGCAGCAGTGAGGTTAGCGAGGTATCTAGCTAAAGGGGGCAGGACGGTGCTCTCTGGATTAAAGATGGCTGCTATCAAAAAGCATTTTTCAAATTATCCGCCACCACATTTCCAAGGTAAGTAGCTAAAGAGGGCACCACTGTGCTCTATGGATTAAAGATGGTGGATGACAGCTGTCGAAAAAGAACGTGGATTTGTTTACCGATTCAAATCTCGCGCTAGTAAGGTTAAGTTGGTAGCACTAAAGTTTAGGCCCGTTAAGATGGCAGCACTGCGGATGACAGCTGTGACGTACCACATTTCAAAGGTAAGTAGCTAAAGAGGGCAGCACTGTGATTAAAAATGGCGGATGTCAGCTGTCAAAAAAGCACATAGCTTTGTTTCCAAACAAGAGCACATGGAATTTGCCGCCACCACATTTCAAAGGTATCTAGCTAAAGAGGGCAGCACTGTGCTCTGTTGATTAAAGATGGCGGATGACGGCTGTCAAAAAAGCGCTTGAGTTTGTTTCCAAACAAGAGCATATAGAATTTTTCAAATTGCCGCCACCACATAGAGGGCAGCACGGTGCTCTCTTGATTATGGATGGCTGCTGTCATGTGGAATTGCCTGCCACCACATTTCGAAGGTATCTAGCTAAAGAGGGCAGCACGGTGCTCTCTAGATTAAAGATGGCTGCTGTCAAAAAGCATTTTTCAAATTATCCGCCACCACATTTCAAAGGTAAGTAGCTAAAGAGAGCACCACTGTGCTCTATAGATTAAAGATGGCGGATGATAGCTGACAAAAAAGCACGTGGATTTGTTTACCGATTCTAATCTCGCGCTAGTGAGGTTAAGTTGGTTGCACTAAGGTTTAGGCCCGTTAAGATGGCAGCACTGCGGATGACAGGTGACGAATTTGCAGCTACTGCGATAAAGAGGGCAGCACAGTGCTCTGTGGTTTAAAGATGGCGGATGACAGCTGTCAAAAAAGCACGTGGATTTGTTTATCTCACGCTAGTGAGGTTAAGTTGGTAGCACTAAGGTTTAGGCCCGCCAAGATGGCAGCACTGCCGATGACAGGTGACGAATTTGCAGCTACTGCGATAAAGAGGGCAGCACGGTGCTCTGTAGTTTAAAGATGGCGGATGACAGCTGTCAAAAAAGCACGTGGATTTGTTTATCTCACGCTAGTTATATTAAGTTGGTACTACTGAGGTTTAGGCCTGTCAAGATGGCAGTACTGAGGTTAGCGATGCGTTGTTGTCTGTCAAAAAGCACGTGGCTCTCAAAAACACGTGGATTTGTTTACCAATTCAAATCTCGCGCTAGTTAGGTTAAGATGGTACTACTGAGGTTTAGGCCCGTCAAGATGGCAGTACTGAGGTTAGCGATGCGTTGTTGTCGATGATAGCTGTCAAAAAGCACGTGGCTTTGTTTACAAATTCAAATTTCCCGCGGGTGGTGGAGGAGACCTCTGGGAGGCCTCTGGCTGTGGTGGTGGTGGAGGAGGCCTCTGGGAGGCCTCTGGCTGTGGTGGTGGTGGAGGAGGCATCTGGGAGGCCTCTGGCTGTGGTGTTGGTGGAAGTGGCCTCTGGGAGCCTGCGGTGGCGGTGGCCGCCGAACCATCCAATTATACTACTTGCATCGTTTCATTCAAGTGTCCGAGTGAATCGATTCACAGGAACGGCGAGCTCACGATTCAGCTTACTCCCAGCGTACAGTGCTGAGTGGCGCACTTAACGGACGTTGAAGGGGAGCAGAGCTTCCGCTCAGCGAGACAGTGGATCACGGCACATCGAAAGAATCGTGAACGAGCACGGCTCAGTGAGACACAAGATACACGCGGCTCCTTATCGGCACACTGGACAGTGGACACTGGCGGAGAGCCGGGCTTCCTCTGAAGCATTACATACAGAGCCATGGTGCACTGAAAGAATCGTACGCTGAATGGACTCCCGAGCTCAGCTCATTTGAAAATAACAAAAAATAATACCCACTTGCATTCACCGTCCTCTTCTTACAGGGAGGTTTAAATAACAGATGGATTTATTTTCAGTGTTAAAAAGGTAGTCAAAACATAATTCTAAAGTAGCTAGTAAGTAGGTAGGCTATTAGGTTATACTATTTATTAGTTTAATGAATCTTAGTATTATAAGTTGACATTTGACAATTGCAGTAATTAAACTCGACTCTAGCCTGTCCTATGACTATGAGTCATGTTCATGACCACTCAAAAGTACCTGTTTTATATTGGGAAGAACGGCTCAGTAATGTCTCAGTTCGTATGTCACATCGTTGCACAAGACTTCAATAATATGTGGACAGTAAGTGAGTCGACCGACGCAATAACTTAACCAACAGTATGTTGAATCAGAAAACCAGAGGGCTACTGTACATCTCGGGTAGCCTATAAAAAATATGACAATTAAAAAAATCCTCTGCTGATAGAAAAATACAGTACATATTTTCAATAATGACTTAGCGAGTTGGACGTGCGGTTAGTATTGCGTAGCTATGCGCTTGCATTCGGAGGGTGGTGGGTTCGAACCCCACCGTCGGCACACGTTAAGATGGTTTTCCGTACTTCCCCCATTTTACACCAGGAAATCCTGGGACTCTACCTTAATTAAGGCCATGGCTGCTACCTTCCTAATCCAGGACCTTTCCCATCCTGCGTCGCCGGAAACCTTCGATGTATTAGACTGACTAGCATTTACTTTTTCTACGAAAGGAGTTCATAGTATGAAGACCAGATGGCAGCAGCGAACAATGAATGCTGTTGCTGCTGTCTTACCGTTACATACTACACAGATGCAGTAGGAGCGGTGACTCTAATGTGCCGTGAATCGGATCACTGTATCGATTCAGTAACGTGAACGGAATCAAAGAAATCGATTATGTAAAATGAATCGAATGTCACATCACCACTGCCATACAGTTTGTATCCGCGAAGACACTAACTTCACGAATATCCGCGGATATCCGCATCCGTGCAGGGCTCTAGTTATAGGCGACGATGGGACAGGAACGGGGTAGGAATGGGAAGGAAGCGGCCATGGCCTTAATTAAGGTACAGTCCCAGGATTTCCTGGTGTAAAATGGGGGAAGTACGGAAAACCATCTTAACGTGTGCCGACGGTGGGATTTCCTGGTGTGAAAATGAGAAACCACGGAAAACCATTTTTAGGGCTGCAGACAGTGGGGTTTGAACCCACTATCTCCTGAATACTGGATACTGACCGCACTTAAACGATTGCAGCTATATAGCTCCGTAGAACGCATGTTATTTGAGTTCATAGGCAAGTCTCCAAGGGATGTGTTTTTCCAGGCAGAAAATGTTTTATATACAGTACATGGCCTTCACTCTTTCTAGTGAACCTAGGCTATCCTTCAATAGGTGTTCCTAGATAATATCTAAGACGTACGTCATGATGCCGTCCGTTTTTACGCAGACATTTTCTCTTGGCACCATGTAAGTTATTAACAACGCTTTGCCATCTGTTGAATATATTTGGAAGCTGGGAAAGGTTATAGAATCAAAGAGTATCTAGCAGGGAATAGTATTCTTCCGTGATCAGAGGAAGTGTATACCCTCTGGCTTGACAGATGGTAATAAAAAATGGCTGCATGCAATGACGTAACTAAGGATGAAAATCATATAATACTGTATACCAAATAATATGAAAGCTTTAGTCGCTTAGCAACCCGCTAAGTACAGAATGTATTGCGGTTTAGGGTAAGCCTTCGCCTGCCTTTATTGGAGTGATCATTTAATGACTTGATTTTATGATTACTCCAAGTCGGCTGAACCTAGAGCCCTATCAAAGTCTCATGATTCACCGGCAGGTAATTCCGGAGAGATGAAAACAAAACTGAATCAAACCAGTCCGGTACAACGGACGGACGGATTTGCCAAACCTGTTTTAGTAAACTATTTAAATATATAGATAATAATAATAATAATGATAATAATAATAATAATAATAATAATAATAATAATAATAATAATAATAATAATAATAATAATAATAATATTTACAAAATATAGACTATCCTAACAAGTATAAATAATTTTCCACGACTTCTAATTTCGCAATCAGTCATTTCAATTTGGCACTATTTTGGCTGCTTGCGTGTCAATTTCGACTTTCTGCTTCTCTTTACCCGATGGTAGAGAAACCTAAATTCTATTGGGCAACGTGTTGCTCAGTTTCAACTAAAGTCATGGGAAAACATCGAATGTTTTATCAGAGAGTTATCCGACATCGTACGATATGAAATGCCCAATGGGATTCCTTTCTACTCTTCAAACATTCATCTACAGTACTTTACAGGTTTTCCACATACCATCTTGGAATCCGGACGTTTAAAATCTACCACTGATCCATAGAGTGAGGTTCTAACTTAATGATACTAACAATCAAAACGTCTGGTACAATCTATCTTTCTTCCTTCCTTAATCCATTTACCTCCAGGGTTGGTTTTTCCCTCGGGATCCCACCTCTACCACGTCAAGGGCAGTGTCCTGGAGCGTGAAACTTTGGATCGAGGATACAACTGCGAAGGAGACCCACACTTAGCTCAGGCAGCCTCATCTACAATGCTGAACAGGTGCCTTGTGGGGGATGGAAAGATTGGAGGGGGTAGACGAGTAAGAGGGAAGGAAGCGGCCGTGACCTTAAGTTAGGTACCATCCCGGCATTTGCCTGAAGGAGACGTGGGAAACCATGGAAAACCACTTCGAGGATGGCCGAGGAGGGGATCGAACCCCCTCTACTAAGTTGACCTCCCGCCGAGGGTGAATGGACCCCTTTTTTAAATTTCGTGGTAGAACCGGTAATCGAACCCGGCTCTCCTGGGGTGGCTGATAGTCACACTTTGCAATGCACCACAGCGGCGGACACGTCTGTTATACTGTAAACAAAATAATATTTGTGATACGGCAAATAGAAGTAGGGATAACATGGCACAATCTACTTAAAATTTAAGTTACTAACAGAACATTAAAATAACAAGTCCCACAAGTTATATATATATATATATTCACAATTTGTTTTACGTCGCACCAACACAGATAGGTTTTATGGCGCTGATTGGATAGCAGAGACCTAGGAGTGGGAATGTAGCGGCCCCAGCATTTGCCTGGTGTGAATATGGGAAACCACGGAAAACCATCTTCAAGGCTGCCGATAGCGGGGTTCGAACCGCCTATCTCCCGGATGAAAACTTACAGCTGGGCGCCCCTAACCGAACGGCCAACTCATCCGGTAGATATATAATATTCGGTATAGTTATTGAGAAGGGAAGTGAAGAAATAGGGAATAAGAAGAACAAGAAAAAGAATCAAAATAATTTTGGTAATAACATAAATATTTTTTTTAAGGATAACAGCAAAATCTATGTAAAAACAATTCCCATAAGTTATAAAAATATAATATTCAGTATAGTTATAGAGAAGAGACGTGAAGGAAGAGGGAAAGAGAATAAGAATAATAACAGAAGCAAACGACGAAGAAGGAGAAGAAGAGGAAAACTATCCCTAGAATGAGAAGATAAATTACGAGCAGGAAAGATGAGGACTGGTCTGGTCAAATCTAACAGGTTATTTCTTAATTTTTTTCTAAGAAGCCCGTTTAGAACTAGGATGGTACATATTCCTCTGACGTCTAGTGAAAGAAGTTTTCACTGTGGAGTTCAATGTTTAACATTTTAATTGTAATTATGAGCAGCAGTAATGTATTGATTCACTCCGTGAGCTGATTACAATATGCCTTACCTCACAGGAGTGTCCCCCCGACGCATACACGAAGTTTCAAGAACGCTGAGTTGACTGGTTGGAAACTCGGAAGTAGTGGTTAGCTGTTGCCGCGCCAGGGACCAATAAAGGTGAAGAGAGTTAATCACGTCAACTTACTGTGGTGCCGGAAGACTTGCAGTATGTCTCCACTAACTTCGGAATTTCAGGCAACGCGTGTTGAAAGTTATCGCAGGTCAGGTCTGTCTTTCATAAATCCTTTATTGAAAAATCTGCAATATCTGAACGCTGTTTGACTGATATGAATATTCTGTGTGTCCACTACCATGCCTTTCATTTCACTAATGAGGCAGTTAATGACCATTTCAATTCCTGTCGCCATGACGACCTGATTTCCCTTCCAGAGAAGATATATATATGGAGCTGAAAGAATTGCTTCGCAAGGCTTCAACAAGCAGTCACAAAAATGAAAAAAAAAAAAAAAAGAAGCAAGACCAAAATGGTATACTGCTGGGTGGGGGTTTAGAATACATACACGGTATACCCAGCCTGTCATAAGAGGAGACTAAAAGGGTTGACCTGAGGTTCTCAAATTGGGAGCGTGGGTTGGAGCCCACGGTTCCCAGGCCTGAATTGGCATTTCTTCACTTACTTGTGCCAGTATCATTATTTTCACCCTTCCTATACGCCCTCCCCTGGTCAACTCTTGTTCTCTTCCATCCCCGACGGTATCAGGTTTGCGAGGCCTAGAATGTCTTTCATTTTCAAGCCCTTCTTGGCCTTTCCCTTTCTTTCTCGGATACCTTTGTTTTTCGAAGAAACGGAACTCTTCCTCTCTGATTAGTGTTAAGAGACGATGTTCTTTTTCAATTGTTCATCATTTATTGTGATCATTTAATGACTTGATTTTATGATTGCTCAAAGTTGACTGAACTTAGAGCCACTTGAAACCACTATCTCCCGAATACTGGATACTGGCCGCACTTAAGCGACTGCAGCTATCGAAGTCGATGATATGATTTCTAGTGGTTTAACACCGCACTAATACGTTGAAGGTTTTCGGCGACGCAGGGATGTGAAAGGGCTAGGATAGGGAAGGCAGCGGCCGTGGGATTAATTAAGGAAAATCGGTGTGATAATGAGAAACCACGGAAAAACACCCTCAGGTCTGCAGGAGCTGGGATTCGAACCCACCCTCTCCCGAGCCCAAGCTCACAGATTCGTGAACCTAACCGTACGGCAAACTCACCCATTGCCTGAAGATTACAAGTACAGACTTTCATGAATCCCAGCATGTAATTTACAACATAGTGTCAAGTTAAATGATTGGTCTCATTGGTATTATTACACGATATTCAAGAGAAGAAATGGATTAAGACGAAGGGTTGTAATGATTTCTCACTAAAATTTTGTAGACGGCCACTTCCACATAGAAATGTTTCTAATAAAATTTATATTAAATTTATTTATTTATTTATCATGCCTTTGTAGGTGGCGAAGTTAGGGCTCTTGGCCCTCTCTTACACTTAACCACTGTACACATCATTGAGAGCAGTATGAGTACATATTATATAATAAATGATAACCTACACAAAAATACCTTACACTTTTCTAACTCACATTCATTCGATCATTCATTCTTTCCAGTCATACAAGTTAGTCAGCTGCATTCAGCAGGTAGTCACGGCAAGCAGTCTTAAATTTAAGTAATGAAGTGGAATTTCTGACACTGACAGGCAGGGAATTCCAAAGTCTAGAACCCGCCACAACAAAGGAGTTGTTGTACATGGAGGAGCGGTGAACAGGAATAGAAAGGGAGGAACCAGAGCGGGTATTACTGCAGTGAAAGGAGGACAAATACTTAAGCTGGGATGAAATGTATAGTGGTCTGTCTTCAGAGAGCAGTCTGTATATCTGTATCAGTATGTGATACATCCGTCGTTTGTCAGGTTTTAGCCATGAAATAGTGTGATAGTATGGGGTGACATGTGTATCATAACTCAGACTGTATATAAATCTAAGGCAACAATTAAGCGCCCGCTGAAGTTTCAAAGTCTGCTCTTTTGTTGCGTCTACCAGAATGACGTCACAGTAGTCGAGGACGGGAAGCACTAGCGTTTGTATGAGTTTGACTCTCACAATACAAGGTAAAATATCGCTGTTTCTTTTAACCGAATGAAGTATCGAAAATATTTTTCTACACACATTCTTAATATATTCAGACCAATTTAAAGTTTCGTTCATTGTCACTCCTAGATTTCTCACAGTTTGGCTGAATGGGATAACTCTACCATTCAGTATAACTGAAGGAATAGTTTCGTATCTTAGTGTGGCCAACAATTTATGAGAGCCAATAATGATTGCTTGCGTCTTGGAGGGATTAAGGAGGAGGGAATTTTTCAAGGAGTAAGCGTTAAGTCGCTGAAGGTCAGCATTGATGCCTGCTATGGCATGCGGCAAATCAGAGGTCTTACAGTGACAGTAAATTTGTAAGTCGTCCGCATAAAGATGGTAGCTACAATTCTTTAAATTAGAGGAAATGTCGTTTATATACAAAATAAAGAGCAATGGGCCTAAAACACTACCCTGCGGCGTGCCTTCCTTCCTGGTTCGCCAGTGAGAGGTTTGATCAAGGGTTATAATTCGTTGCGCGCGATTTTTGAGGTATGATGAAAAGAAATTAATAGTTCGTTGATCGAAGTAGTAAGATTGCATCTTGTTTAATAGAGTCTGGATGTTTATAGTGTCAAATGCGCTACTGAAATCGAGGAGAGTAAGTATTGTCACTAGTCTTTGGTCCATTGCGTGCCGTATGTCATCAGTCACTTTGAGCAGGGCAGTTGCTGTGCTGTGTCCCTTCTTGAAGCCAGATTGCAATGGGTCTAGGAGAGAATGGTTATTTAAGTATTCCAACACCTGCTCGTGAACCAGACGCTCAAGTGCTTTGGAAATCGCTGTTAAGATAGAAATTAGTCTGTAGTCGGATGGTAGGGAGGGGTCAGGTTTCTTAGGCACAGGGATAACATTAGCTAGTTTCCATAGTGAAGGAAAGGTTCCGTTTTTAAGGCAGTAGTTGAAAATGTGGGTAATAATTGGTAAGACAGCACCAATAATGTTGTGTAAGAAAGTTATAGGGATATCATCCACTCCTCTGGCTTTTGATTTGATAGAATATAATACTCTTTTAACTTTATTTGCAGTAACAGGGTGGAATGTGAAATGTTGTTTGTCAGGTAAAGGGTTCATAACGGGGTAGGGTACTGAGTTTGGGGAATTTAGTACATTAGGTGGTGTTCTTTCTTCAGTAAAAAATTAATTTAACTTATCGAGTGGTATGTCTGGCACATGGGGTTGTTGTCGAGGTTTCCCTATGCCTAAGGAACGAAGCGCGTTCCAAGCACTGCCAGAATTCATGTTTGCAGTCATGTTTTTCAAATATGTAAATTTACGGTTTCTAACGAACTGTTTAACTCTATTTTTAAACATTTTTCACAACCCATGCGAGGACCGGGTATTGTCTTTCTTAACCTGTTTACCGTGCAACGTTAGTTTTCCTTCGGACTCAACGAGGTATTCCACCTCTACCGCCTCAAAGGCAGTGTTGTGGAGCGTGATACTTTGGGTCGGATGGATACAACTGGGAATGAGTACCAGTACCTCGTCCAGGCTGTCTCACCTACTAGGCTGAACAGGATTTTTTGTGAAGGATGGTGGGTTCGGAAGGGATGCGCAGGGAAGAGGGAAGGAAGTGGCCGTGGCCTTAAGTTAGGTCCCATCTAGTCATTTGTCCGGAAGGGAAATGGGAAACCACGGAAAACCACTTCGAGGATGGCTGAGGTGGGAATCGAACACCCTTCTACTCAGTTGACCTCCCGAGGATGAGTGAATCTCGTTCCAGCCTTCGTACCACTTTCCCAATTTCTTCTTAATCTTTCTTTAAAATAATTCTTCTTCTCGTACGTTGTTCCTTTCCGGGTCCTTCTTGACTTATTGAATCCAGATGGTGGTTGATTTCTTTTCCCAAAGGTACTCGAAGATTTGTTTAGTTCGTCTATTGTCATCCATTCTGTAAATAAGTCCCAGAAGTAGCAATCTCCTTTTCCTTATTGTTTCTGATATGTTTTCTATGTTCTGGTAAATTTCATTGTAACTTATAATTTTCAAAACTCTACAATTCTTAGAGGACCAATTATTTTCCTTATAATTCTTCTTTCTAATATTCCTAATTTATCAAGTTTGTAGTTCAGTGCTAGACATTCGCTGGCATGCAGGCATTATGGTTTCACTACTGTGTTGTAGTGCTTTATCTCAAGTTTTGTTGATAAGCACTTTTTGTTGTAAGTAATCTTAGTTATACAGTAAGCTCTTTCCTCTTTTGTATCCTCTCCTCTATAGCAGATTTTTCTAAACCATTTTATTGAATTGTCTCATCAAAATATTTGAATTTCTGTACCTTTCTTATTTGACCAATATCTGTCACTAAAAACTTCGGGGCACTTTTCATATTCGTCACAAATATTGTTTTCTCGGCAGCGACTCTAAAGCCTGCCATGGCTGTCTTTTCAAGGAGAATGACTTGCATTTCTGCATCTGTAAGTCTTTCTGAACCGAGCTCGATAGCTGCAGTCGCTTAAGTGCGGCCAGTATCCAGTATTCGGGAGATAGTAGGTTCGAACCCCACTGTCGGCAGCCCTGAAGATGGTTTTCCGTGGTTTCCCATTTTCACACCAGGAAAATGCTGGGGCTGTACCTTAATTAAGGCCATTAAGGCCACGGCCGCTTCCTTCCCACTCCTAGACCTTTCCTGTCCCATCGTCGCCATAAGACCTATCTGTGCCGGTGCGACGTAAAGCAACTAGCAAAAAAAAAAGGCTTTCTGAAATTATTATTATTATTATTATTATTATTATTATTATTATTATTATTATTATTATTATTATTATTATTATTATTACAATTTTGAACCACGCCGCACAAACACAGGTATGTCTTGTGGTGAGGATGGGATAGGAAAAGGCTAGTAATGGCAGGAAGCTTAATTAAGGTACAACCCCAGCATTTTCCTGGTGTGAGAATGGGAAACAACGGAAACCATCTTCAGGACTGCCGACATTAGGGTTCGAACTCACTATCTCCCACATCTACGTGATCCCAACCCCGCAGCTACTTGCTCGGTCCTTGTAGACTGACCGCTAAATATCTGTATTCTTTGAATGAGTTAGTGTCATCAACTTTCTCCCTCTAACATACTCTTTGAATGATCGTGACTTCTCATATTAAATACTCTAATATCCTTATCTTAGAATAATGGAAGAATTTCGTGTTGTTCACTCCGTCACATCTGTCCTTCTCGTCTTATAATATCTGACATCCATATTCTTCGAATGGTCGGAATCCTTCATCTTGTGTGGCATGAAATCATCATACTTCGAATGATCAGAGCGTCTCATTCTGTTTCCCCTGCTGTACTTGTTCTTCGAATGATCGGACTCTCTAATATTGTTCATCCTTATACTTCGCTTGATCTGACCGTTCCACCTTGTTCGCCCTGACATCCTCATTCCTTGTATGATGGGACACTCTCACATTGTTCACCTTAACATCCTAATTCTTAATGATCTGAACTTCTAATCTTGGTCGCTCAGACACCCTTTTTTTTCGAATGATCCGACCCTCTCACCTTGCTCATCCTGACATTCTCATTCGATTGATGTGACCCTCTCATATTGTTTATCCTGACGTCATTATTCCTCGAATGATCAGAACTTCTCACCTTGTTCACCCTGATTTCCTTATTTTTCGAATGATCCAACCCTCTCACCTTGCTAATCCTGACATTCTCATTCGAATGATGTGACCCTCTCACATTGTTTATCCTGACGTCATTATTCCTTGAATGATCAGAACTTCTCACCTTGTTCACCCTGACATCCTTATTTTTCGAATGATCCAACCCTCTCACCTTGCTCATCCTGACATTCTCATCTGAATGATGTGACCTTCTCACATTGTTTTTCCTGACGGTAATTATTCCTCGAATGATCAGAACTTTTCACCTTGTTCACCCTGACACCCTTATTTTTCGAATGATCCGACCCTCTCAACTTGCTCATCCTGATATTCTTATTCTTCGAATGATCCAACCCTCTCATGTTGTTCACGCAGGCATCCTTATTCTTCGCATGATCCGACCCTCTCACCTTGTTCACCATGAAATCCTTATTCTTCGAATGATCCGACCCTCTCATGTTGTTCACGCAGGCATCCTTATTCTTCGAATGACCTGAACCTCTAATTTTATTCACCCTGATATACTTATTCTTCGAACGAACCGGTTCTTTCATCTTGTTCGCCCTGATTTTCTTTTCCTCGACTGATCCGACCCTCTCATTTTATTCACTCTGACATCCTTCGTTGTTTGAAGAACCTACTTATTCTTGGCATATTCAGGTTCATATTTTTTCACACTGGCATTCTTAATTTTTAAATGAACACGTGATTTTTTGGATTTAGTTATTCTGAAGTAGTTCGTTTTCATTTATTCCCTGCTCACAGGAGTAATATTGCATTCCAATACAGTACAGTACAAAGGCTGAATATAGACATACGTTTTTATTCCTTCAGAAATCGTAACCCGTAAAATGAATCAAATATTTAGGTGCGTCCTGCTGTAAATTGGCTACTACAGATTTTTTTGAATGTGACAATAAATATTGTGCTGACTTACTTTTACAACGAAAAGCAGCGTAAGTGGTGGAACTCAAGAAGCTATGGGAATCTGCTGCTCCCAGTCAGCTGCTCTGCTTACTGTCCCGGACGAGAAGACTAAAACCCATCTGTTCGCGTCAGTCTACCCTGTCTACGCGTTTCTGTGGCTCTCCAGGCATAATGAGAACAATTTGTTTTAATCGCCCGTCTGTCTATTAAAGCCTACCATCCGAGTACAGAGCTCTTACCTCGGCCAGATCCTAACTGCAGATGCATATACTTTCCAGAACGGCTCGTGTTCAGAACCATGACATCAGGTACTCAGAGGGAAACCAACTTTAAATTAGACTTCTCCGTGGATGCCGTTCTACTGCCACTAAATGTACTACACTGCGGTGCACCAAGGTCATACACTGTATTCCCTTGCAGTGTAATCTGTACGTATTGTACGAGTATTGATTAATTACAGCTGTTTCAGTATGTTGTTCTAAAATAATAATAATAATAATAATAATAATAATAATAATAATAATAATAATAATAATAATAATAATAATAATAATATCCTACAAATTTCCCCCACAGGTGGGGTCGTGGGTATGAACTGTACCGCCGTACATGTAGATTTGCCCCTGTTTTAAGGCCGCATGCCCTTCCTGACGCTAACTGTGTATGGTGGGGTGAAATCACCATTGACTGTTCCTGTGGTAGGTGGTAGTGTGGTGTGTTGTCTGAATATGAAGAGGAAAGTGTTGGAACAAACACAAACTGCCAGTTCCCGAGCCAGAAGAATTAATCAGACACGATTAAAATCCCCGATCCTGCCGGAAATCTAACCCGGGACCCTCTAAACTGATGGCCTCAACGCTGACAATTCAGCCAAGTAATCGGATACTAATAATATTAATAATAATAATAATAATAATAACACACCATAATAATAAAAATAAGAAGAAGAATAAGAAAAAGGAGCAGATGAAGCAAAATGGAAATAGTGATTAGAAAATCTTGTGGGATATGCATTGTTCTTACAAACAGACGTTCCTTTCCCCTGCTCTTTTCTCCAGATTCACATAATTTACAAAACTCACCCACCTCATGTATTTTACTAGGTATTTATTGCCCGGTTCTCCTCTCCCCGTTCTTCCCAGTTTTCCTATATTTTGTTTTAAAGATTAGTGATACCTTATTGTGTGACATACACATTAAATGTTATGTGAAATTACTGCTTTCGTGCAATCAAAAGGTAGCTTACCAACACTGCATGTTAAGCCTACTGCTCTGTGAAGCTATTTTATACCCACCTTCCCACTATGTTTCACCATTTGAGGTTTACTTTGATCTACTCCTGCCACTTTATGACATTTGAGATTATTTATCATCCTTTTTTTTTTTCCTTAAGCATTCATTTCACTAACTTCATTGTCCTCCTCCCCATGCGTTCTGTTGTCCGCTACATCAACAGGAAGATTTCCTTTCATGTTCGAAGTAGAACGACCCGCAGTCGTGATTCCTCGAAGGATAGAGTTGAAGAATCTGAGGAAGGCCACACACTCCGCATGGCCACGGGCACATCTGACCTCTCTCTTACACGTGCCTTAAGTTAAATCCATACTTTTTTTAAGGATCTCACAGTTCAACAATCAACATTCAACGAACGACTTCAGGCTCTCGAGACTTACGAGGACGACGATCCAGAGCACAACACTACAGTAATGGAGCCACCCCAGAATCTCGATCTACAACAACCACTGCAGATTCCTCCACAACAGCAGCAGGCCCAGCCACCATCAGTTTGGCGACGTCTCCGCCCAGCCGAGCTTTCAGCAGGTTGGACAAATCCGGACCCGAACCGAGTGCTCCAGCTGGCCCGGTTCCTCGAGCAGCAACTACTACTCATTCCAACCGGAAGAGATCGCGACGATATAGACTCTGTGTTGTGGGGGCTATCAGCCTGGGACACCCTGGATGCAGCCCAGAAGACGTATTTCGCGACCAGGGCCAATCTGCTCTACGTAGCCGTGAGTCGCGGATGGGCCCACGCCATCCAATTAGGCCAGGCGACTTCCGAGACCCTGGCCTGGGTCCCGGAAGGGTTTACATTTCAACAGACGCCTCGCCAGCCCCAGGTCAGCCGCGGACGAGGACGTGGACGGGGCCGCTGCACTCGGGGGGCGAAGGCCACCACCTCAGCAACATGATCCAGGACGGGAGGAGGGACGCCCGTAGGGACGAACGGAAACCGTCCCCGTCTCCGGCAGGGCCTCTCCAGCGTTCTCTAACTGGACTAGCCACCATGGAGAACAACCCGGTACCTGGACCAAAGCGGCCGACTACAGAGAAGCCCAAGCCCAGGCTCAAGACTTCCAGACGCTCAATCAGATAACTTTATTCTGTTTGCTTTTATTTCTTTTATGTGTAATTGTAATATCTATGGTAATGCTCTTGTATGACTTTCGGCCGACGTAGCCAACCCATGTAAAATTTTCATTAATAAAGTACTGACAGGTTTCTCTTTCAGAGATCCTGTCGCCTTATACCTTCGCTGGCTCGCGGGCTGCGCCCGGTGCTTCTCTCGTACACGCGAAAGCCGCTCAGGCTGTATAAGGCGGGGTACAGAGGAGATCTGGGACAGTCATGAGCCAGGGAAGGTGAAGGCAAGATTTTCAAAGCACTAGTCTGGAGGGTGCGTCAGCCGGATTCTGCCCGGTGCCTACCCGCAGCCACGAGAGGCGAATGCCTCTCCGTGCTGCTTTATTAACTAAGTACACATACATAGGCAATAAGGAAGTATACATGTAAAGAACTGGGCCTCGCCCAGTTCGTAATGAATACATTGCTACAGTAGAATCTGTACATATACACAATTCATTACACAAGAGATTTCTATTTACAAGTTCAGTTAAGACTGTGGTGGCTCCTATCAGAGCTGCTGCTGTTTCAGCCCCATGGATAGAAGTGGATTGTTGAAAGGCTTGAGCCCATGCGGTTTGCAGATCCGGACACACGTAGGCTACACTTCTGGGCGTTGCGTCCACAAATACAGATACACGGTAGCACAAGGGGCCTATCTGTCGCTGTTGCTGCAGAACAATAGGAGTATAGACCCTTCTGGGCCAATACCACTCCCTTGTGAGCGTATGGCGCAGTGGGAACAGAGGCAAATTCATGACATAACAAACCCAGGCAATATAACCTGTCACACGTGCGAGGTCGTCGCTTTGCAATATGGGAAGCATGTTCACATAACTCAAAACGCGGTTCTGGACTTCTGGAGTTAATGTTTGTCGCTCTGTGTCGATAAGCACACCTAAATAAATTAGCTTGGTGGTAGGAACAAGCTGGGATTTAAGCCTATTCAAAGTCACTCCCATAACCAAATCGAGGTACAATACCACGTCTTCCACCGGGATTGACTCCCCGTAGAGGAGCCAATCGTCCAGGTAACACACTGCACGAAGGTTAAACTGTTCACATATAATATCAGTCACAGCGAGCCCCCATCTCTGCATAATGGATGGGGCAAGAGTATGCCCCATCGGTAAACGCGTAAAAGCATACTTCTTGCCCCGATAATAGACACCATAGAGGTGTCTGTGGCTTCGCTGTAAGGGCAACTGGTAGAAACCAGACTTGAGGTCCAGTTTGATCATCACTGAATTCGGTGGTATACGCTGGAGCGCCTGTGCTGGCGTAGATAGCGAAAATCGTGGAATATTGTAGTGAGAGTCCACCGGCTAAGGTCGTGAATGATTCTTGCTGAATGGTCAGGCTTGGCCACTAAGAATAACGTATGTGCTTGTGTGATGTGCGCGGGAACGAGGATATGATGAGTTTGGAGATCACTGATCACCGTGTCCATAAGAGGCGAAGCTTTGGTGGGGATGAACACGTCTGGTGCTAGGTCATTACCGAAATCTTCCCATGACTTCTTCAAGGATTCAAAAGTTATTTGTTTAGTTCTGTTTCTTTTATCTACGTACAATAATTCCCCGCCTCTATCAGTACTATAAGTAGGCCCTACGTGTTTGGAGCCTTTTTAAGTACTCCTTCCCATAATCCCCCCATTAGGTATCTTTTCGCTCGTTACTCTGTCATATGCATTCTATAGATTTGTGAAATATTAGTGTAACTATCTAATTCTCTCGTAGCATTTGCCATGTACGTGCCGCGTACTGAAATCCCCCACCAGATGCCCTCATTTCAGCATTCCACCAAGTTATTCCAATTTTCCCATGTGTACACACGGTTGTTTCTAGGAATTCCATTGTTGTTTCTACTAAAACATCTCCGAATGGCACCTATTTGCTTTCTTTATCCCTAACCTGTCTATTGTATGGAACTTTTCCCCAATTATATCCATCCCATTATGTCTAATTTCCTCATCCTCAGATTTTCCACCATGATTCGTCTTCAGATAGGTTTCACTTTCTCTATCCTAGGCCAGAATCACCAGAATACCCGCACAGGTACCCTCCTATGAGTAACGGTGAATAGCCTGAAGGTTGAAGAATGCACTTGTAACTTTAATGCCACACTAGAACAGAAGGCCAGCGAACACTTCCCCAAGTTTATCCATCACCTTCTCATATCGGTCAGTTCTCTTTCGAAATCTCGCATTGAAATCGCTCGTTACCACTATCCTATTCTTGTTTTTAACTCTGGCTACGACGCTACTCAGTATCTCATAAAACGCGTCAGCTTCAGGCAGACAATTTTTGTTCTTATTCCTGCAGTTGCTATATCTTACTCACGTCATTCGCTCATTTACTTACCTGATAGAAACAGTGTCGCATGCAATAGTATTCCTGATGAACACCCCTACCCCACGCACTGCCCTTCCCTTTTTAACACCTGTAAGAATATTCTGTTTCGCCTATCTCCTGCTCATTATATCTCCCTTTACCTGAATATCATTGAGACCTAATAGGTCCAGACGCATCCTTTTTGCTGACTCAGTCAGTTATACTTTCTTACTTTCATAAACCCTTTTAATATTTTTAGTTCCCATCGAATTCCATTTCGTTCGACGAGTTGTTTCCAAAGGAGTGCCTCGCCTGTCAAATGGAAGTGGGACTCGGTCACTCCCATACGTCCGAGGCTTGCTTAAAATGTTCTGGGCTCGGTAAATTCCCTGAAGCAACCTGATACCTTACTTACACATAGTCGCAGTTAGAATATCTCCTCTATTGCGTCAGGGACCACCGGTGGATTGTATAGTCTCAGCCACGCCAAAACAAGGAACGACATGACACGGAATATGACAGAGTTGACCAATTCTGTTCCATAGAAACTGGAACCCCGACAGTTACTAGGCCACTCAGAGGTCTCCCATAGTTCATGAACTAGGACGTGACTTCAGTAACCCGCATTAGGAACCATATTTAGAGTAGACCATGAGATATTTTGTTTTCATCCGACTAACTCTCTTTTGTTTGGATGGTTATTTACAGTAACGAAATGTCATTCAGTGAATTAAATAACAGATATCTACTTAATTCATAGTCTCTCATATGAGAATATATCTAGAATATCAGAACTTTATGTTGTAAGGTACCCGGAACATGTGGAAAAATATTCTCACGAATTCACCGATGTTAGGGAAAGACGGGCTCATTGTGCAGGAAAGTCCGAGTGAGGTACTAACTTGTAAGCTTGAAGGACTAATTATTCGTAATGTGGGCGGAAATCTGTCAGATAGTACAAGAAGAACTGATTCAAGGGCAGAATCATTCCAGGACCTAATATTTACGTTCTCTGGGAGTGGTTGAAAAATATGGAATACAGAATGTTTATCTACAAAATACGCTAAAGTACGTAACACAGGCCTAGCGGATGTATCGGCGCACAAAGGGGCCACTTGAGGAATTTCTGGTATAACTCGGTTAATAGAACCACTTGTAGTATTACCTTCTTTCTTCGTAATGCACTGACGTAACTATGGAATTATTTTGAGGACCATGTTCACAAGAAAGCTTTTCAATATTATCTCTTAGAAATGTTTCCCAAAACTATTTAACACAATTTTAAATCTTTGTCTACCCTTTGTCCCGTTTCCTGATACGGCGTCGGGGTCTGGGACTAGGTGAGATAAAATTATACGGCATGTTTCTGCACCAATTTATGTAGACTCTATATTTAACATTAGTCTACTTAACGCAGTAGCCCTCTAGCCCTTGAAGGCATTCCGCCCCATTGTTGGCTGGTGTCTGTTTCTCCATTCGCGAATTCCGAGGTCATCCTCAATCGTTAAACCTGACTTCAATACCGAAATGAGAAAATAAAACGAAATTTGTGTGATTCTTGATATCATGATTATAGTGAATCGCACGTCACTTTTGCGTGTAATTCGAACCTCGTGGACGCAACTTTTCATCTCATAAATATTCATTATCGCTAATTCGAACCGCAGCCGCCTGGGTTAGAAGCCAGTAAAATCGCCACTCAGTCATCACGTACTACAGGGAGGGCGAGCCACATTTTTGGAATTACATCGCGAGACAACTGCACCATATCGAAGTGTCAAGGGCAGAAAATATTTTCAAATACTGTGATCGAACGAGTTCAACAACGGTGTTAAAGATTTTGAAATAACTCACGTAATGAAAGTTGGATGGAGAATACAATGTAATAGCAGATTTCTGGTGTTCTCTATAAGAGATTCTAACATAGACCTAATCCACCTTAATCAGCAGTATACCTGTCGATAACAGTACCTACACTTACGTAGTCCCCACTCCCCACGCCACTCAGTATTGTGATTATACTCTAATTTAGATGAACCTCTCGTAACCTACACCTAGCGTGATCTCAGAGTCAATTTTCCACCTTGAAGACTGCCTTCTTATAGTCCTTATCAGACAGAGGTTTGGCAACTCCTTCGATCTTCTTTAACTCACAATATGTCCCCGTAGCACAATCTTCGAACCTTGCTTATGTTCAAAGGCTTTTATTCTTATTCTGTATGAATCGATTATTCTAAGTATTTCACTAACATGCATTGCAACATTACAAGATATTAGTTTCATTCCGTATTGGTGGTTTACACTTTACAATAGAAAAGCCAAAATTAAACACTACAACGTTGTTGTAAAACCAGAGGGGCTGTACGGTTCAGAATGCCTTACCTTAACTAAAAAATGAAAAAGAAATCGAGAAGAAGAAAAAGAAAATTCTGAGGAAAATTCTTGATCCTCAGAAAACGACAGGTATTCCGAAAAAATCACGGACACAATGCAAAAACGAAGACTGAAATTTTACGGACATCTCGTCAGAATGGATGAAAACCGCCTGATTAAAATAATATTTAAATATATAAATGGATTGGAGAGGACACCGAAATGGGTGGAGGAGGTTGAGAAGGACGCAGAAGAAATGAAAATGACACCAGAACTGATCCTCAACAGAAAGAAGTTCAGAACTTGAGTAGATGAGCACAAATTCCATGAAGAGCAGCGGAGAACAGGCCCAAATATGTAATATCTGAGGAGCAGAAAATAATAAGGAGTGAACGAATGAAGAAGACTGACCAGAAAGCATTGTTTCACGCGGTCCACAGTCGGCCAAATTCGGAAGCAAGAAGAAGAAGATGTTATTATTTCCTCTTATCAACCTTTGGATGGAACGGTTTTTAGACAAACATGTTTCAGCTCATCTTTGAGCCATCTCCAGTGATTATATTAAAAGTTACATGAATTTATGTTGAACAAGTGACATTGTAGACAGTGTGAAGGAGCAGATAAAATCTGAATAGAACATGATTAATATTGATCTAAAGTAGAGTTAGAGCGAGGTTGGAATCCTCCGTCTAATTTCTTTAATATCACTCTAAACTGAGGATAAAATCTCCAATTATGAAGATGGAACCGTCCATATTCAATATGTTACGTATAAACATGATCTGGAGGGCAAGAGAAGCCAGTGAAGTAGAATGTGAAATAAAGGCCTGATACATTGTTGTGCAATTCAGTAAGTGGAAACCGTCATTCTAGATTGTATGTATTCGTGACATATTGAAGACTAGCAAGATACCCGTTCTTCGCTACGGTATTATACCGAAATTTATAATTTAATGCTTAACGCTTTATATATAATCCGCCGAAATTCGCGATCTGACTCGTTTTCTGCAAGAATCCGCCAAAATTCGTGATCTGAATCGTTTACTGAGAGATTACGGCAATGTTCCTCCCATATTTCAACATTTCTTTCCAACAATCGATTTCGTACCTCCCGGGCTAGGTCCAGGTATGCCACCCGGTCAGTTGGGTCTTAAATCTTTGCAATATTTTCCTACAAGCATTTTTTATATGGATGAAATCCTTGAGGAGATCCGGCGTGGTGTCGTCTTGGGTGCCTTGGCGATACTGAACCCGCGGCCGGACTGCAACCGTAGTCATTACCCGGCCAGCACCCATTTCCAGCACGGTCCGTACATTTTGACGACGGTCCAGAACATTATTATTATTATTATTATTATTATTATTATTATTATTATTACTATTCAGGACCCCACAGAAAGATTCAAGGCCGCTAATTGGCGGTAAATTACATCTGCTGCCATTGTCATTGCTGACAATGTGACCAGCACCATCGTAGCGCGTAGGCAAGTGCGCGAAATTTCTGGCGACACAAGTGATATACTTCCGTGGATTATTGACCTTATTATCGAGGTGAACAATTGCACGGTCACTATCATTCCTTTCGTTTACTTCAAATGTGTTTACATTTTTGTTTATATGCCAGGAGAATCTACAGTAATCTAAGATTCTGTTCTCTCCAAAGTAAAAGATGGCTCTTGAAAACGAAACTACGAAGGATTAAATCTGAAAAAGGACATTATGAGTAGTAAAGTCAATTGGTCTCAACTCGTTTTTCACCCCACCGCCGTAAAGTTGTTCCCCTCCCCCCTCATCTACCGCCACCAAGAAAAGAAGGCGTGTTTCTTTATGTTTAAAGGAGATTCCAAATACCAATGCTCACGTCTGTTACATTCAGTTCCGAGATATATGTATCCCCATACAAAGAATTCACTTTTCTCACTTCCTTTCACACTCCCCCCCCCCCCATTAAGTGAATTTTACGGCAAGAAATACTTGTTTCTTTAATAGTAAAGGATCTTCTAAATACCATTTATCACGAATCTAACATATTCAGTTTTTGAGATATGTGTCCTCATAAAAGGAATTCAACTCCTCTTCACCCCCGCTCCCCAAAACGCTTTTTTTTTTTGTGTGTTTAAAGGAGATCCAAATACCGATTTTCACGTCTGTAACAACGTTAGCTTTTATTAGATGTAAGTATCCTCACACAATTAATTCAATTAATTTTTCATTTCTTTCACCACGCCCCATTTAATTGGTTTTTCTGAGAATACGTGTATCTTTAATTTTAAAGCAGATTCCGAATACCAATTATCGGTCTCCAAAATCTTTCGTTTTTAGATAATAGTATCCTCATGCAAAAATTTAACTAATTTTTCAATCCCCCCCCCTTTAGGTGGATTTCAGAAAACAAAATAGTATGTATTTATTTTTTAACTAAATTTCAAATACCAAATTTAACGTCCGTAACATCTTTAGCTTTGGAGATATCAGTACCGTAATTAAAATAATTCAACCCCATTTTCAGTAACTTTTACCCCTACACCAGAGTGGTGTTTCAGAAAACAAAAAATACATGTTTCTATATGTTTAATAGAGATAAGAATACTACTTTTCACTTCGGTAACATGTTCATTTTAATATTTCACCCCCTTTATAGTTCCCCTTAAGTGGAGTTTCCAAAAACAAATCACCTATGTTTCTTCAATTTTACAGCAGATTCTAAAATAACAATTCTTACGTCTGTATTATTTTACGTTTCTGAGATATTCTGTAGTCTTTCAAAAAATTCACCCCAATTTGTCACTCCTGTTTAACCCCTATTAATTGGTTTACCAAAAACAAAAAATACGTGTTTATTTCCAAAGGAGATCCCAAATTTTAATTTTCAGATCTTTAATATCTTCTGTTTCTGAGATATAAGTACCCTAATTTAAGGCATTAAACGCCTTTTTCATCCCTTCTATTGGGATTTTCGGAAAACTAAAAAATATGAGTTTCCTTATTTTAAAAGGGGATTCAAAATACAATTTTGACATCTGTAGACATTAAAAGTTTTGAGATATATATACACTCATTTTAAAAATTCACCTCCTTTTCACCCCCCCCCCAATAATTGGAAATTCCAAAAACCAAAAATACGTGCGTTCCTTTATTTTACAAGGAGATCCCAAATAGCAATTTTCAGGTCTGTAAATTCTTCAGTTTCTGAGATATAAGTATCCTCATTAAAGGCATTCAACCCATTTTTCACCCATTTTCACCCTTCCTATTGGGATTTTCCGAAAACAAAAGATACGTGTTTCTTTATTTTTAAAGGAGATTCTGAATACATATTTACACATCTGTCAACTTTGAAAGTTTTGAGATATAGATACAATCATTCTTAAAATTCACCTCCGTTTTCACCCCACCCCCATTAATTTGATTTTCCAAACACAAAAAATACACGTGTCTTTATTTTTAAAGGAGATCCCAAATAACAATTTTCAGACTTGTAATATATTCATTTTTTGAGATATAAGTGTCCTCATTAAAGGCATTCAACCCCTTTTCCACCCCCTTTCACCCCTCCTATTAGGATTTTCCGAAAACAAAAATATAAGTGTTTCTTTATTTTTAAAGGAGATCCTAAATACCAATTTTCACATCTGTAAACTTTTAAAGTTTCGAGATATACACTGGTTTCAAAAATTCACCCCCCTTTTTACCCTCCCATCAATTGGATTTTCCAAAAACAAACAAAGATATGTTTCTTTATATTCAAAGGGGATCCCAAATACCAATTTTCATGTCTGTAATATCTTCATTTTCTGAGATATACCGTAAGTATCCTCATTAAAGGCATTCAACGCCTTTTTCACCACTTTTCGCCCCTCCCATTGGGATTTTCCGAAAACAAAAAGTACGTGTTACCTTATTTTTTAAGGAGACTCTAAATACAAATTTTTACGTGTGTAAACTTTTAAAGTTTTGAGATATAAATACACTCATTTTAAAATTCCACCCTTCGTTTCACCCCCTTAGCGACGGAATATCCAAAAATCCTCCCTTACCGAGCACCTACATAGAACTATAAATGTATCCTTAAAATTTCATTTCATTATGTCCAGTAGTTTTGGCTCGGTGATGATGAATCAGTGAGTGAGTGAGTGAGTGAGTGAGTGAGTGACTGAGTGAGTGAGTGAGTGAGTGAGTGAGTGAGTGAGTCAGTCAGTCAGTCAGTCAGTCAGTCAGTCAGTCAGGACAAGTTATCTATATAAATAAAATTGTAGGGTGTCCGCTGTCTGTAATCTCTTTTGTTTTGCCAATTTTTCAGATATGTATCCGTTATAGGTCAACTCAAGACCGAATCGGTGGTTTTTACGTTTCGTGTCTGTTTGTTTGTCTGTTTGTCTGTCTGTCTGTTTGTCTGTTCCACCATCACGTCGAAACGGCTGGATAGATCTCAACCAAACTTCATATTTAGGGTATACTCATCCCGGGGAAGGTTTCGATGTGCATATCATTTTAAAATCTATATATATAAAATAAGAGTTTTGTCTGTACATTGCTCAAAATTTAAAAAGGATGGTATTTCTGTGTCAGTCATGTCCATAGTAACAAGGAAATGCATTTTTAAATTTTCCGTAATTTCTGTCTGTCTGTCTGCCTGTCTGTCTGTCTGTCTGTCTGTCTGTCTGTCTGTCTGTCTGTCTGTCTGTCTGTCTGTCTGTCTGTCTGTCTGTCTGTCTGTCTGTCTGTCTGTCTGTCTGTCTGTCTGTCTGTCTGTCTGTATGTATGTATGTATGTATGTATGTATGTATTGAGCCCAATTGGCTCATAGCATTGTCTTTAGAATATTATAATTTAATATGGCATACAAGGAAATGAAACACAGTTACATTATAGGCCGGATGTGTGGCGCCATTTCGCTTGCACAAGTTTAAAGACAAGTTCCACGTGTCAGGGTCAGTTGATAATGAAATGGGAAGTACTGGAATATTCCATGAGACGTGTGACCAAGGTCACACGTTTTAAGTTGGCAACACTTTCAGGCAGCGAATAGCAGCATAGCAAGTTTTGGAATGATGGGGGTAAATTAAAGATGGATGCTGTCTAAAAGACCTTTAAAAATAATTAAATCCACCAGGGGATAAGGTGAAAACAATATTGGACTATTTTGAGAATAATAATTAAAGACGGCATATTGTAACAACTTATTGGAATAAATAATTGCAGGCATATGTGACGGGACGTTACATCATTGTTGATGGGGTTCCCCGAGCTCCCTATCTAGGATCCGGCGTGCCTGGAGAGGACGCGTGCCGCTAAGAAGAGTCACTCTGCTACGGAAATTTGAACGGGTCGGACGCATCGTATATGTGGTTCATGAGTAACCCTAATCTGGAGCATTCTTTAGTCCGCTAATTGGTAGTCGATAGCATACTACGGGTAAAATAGACTACGTTGTTAATTCAATAACGACCAAAATCTGGTAAAACTCAAGAAAGTGATTTTTACGATATTAACCGAAAATAGGATCGGAGCGAGGTCGATGCGAGGACGCTTTTCAGTGCCACGTGAAACTCGCGGAACAGAGCAGAGATAAAGTGTTTACTACAATTGTGAATAAGTGTTTGTGTGTTAGAATAATTTAATTATATCTGTGTTTTTTTTCATATGAGTTTTAGTGTATTCAGAAGTGAAGTTGTGTAAAGTCATTTAAGTTACAAATGAAGACCATGGTGATGAAGAATGGTATTAGTTCAGGTATTCAGGCCGTTAGAATGATGGCTTAAGCACATCATGGGGCCGACCTGAAACCATGAGGCCGTGGAGCTGAGTATGGAGCGTCGCCGAGTCGATAAGTACCCTGATTCATTATATCTGGCATGTGCATGATTAGCTGTTAATGTGTAAATATATTAATGCATGATTATTCGTTTATTTCCTTTTTTGTACTGTAGCAAGGATAGTTAGATTTTAGGTAAATTTATACTGATGCCTAGGGGGGAATAAATCTTGTGATATTACAGCGTGTGTTGAAATGGTCTTCGCGAGTGAGGAAATAATGTGTGTAAATAATGATCTTCTGTTACGTGTGTGAAATAATGAGTTTCCTTAGTGCGCGATCTTCTAATAAATATTAACGTGCGTGTGTGTGTGTAAATATTTAACGTAAGTTAGGAGGCATCAGTAAGATATTAGTCAGAGGGAGTAGATAGTTTAATTGGCATGTCGCATGATGTTCGTCAAGAAAATTTTCACTGACCCAAGATTCGAACCCGGGATTTATGGCACATTACAGTGGGATTTTGGAAAGTATATGTCATCAGTAAGTAACGTGTACCGTTAATCAATGAGTAAAATTTGTGCTGTAGGGAATAAATGTCATCCTAAAATTTATCCGAGAGGTAGTTAGCTAGTGTTGAAGTAGGGGCCTCTAAGACACAAAATGCCAACCGCAAGAGTCGAACCAATGATTGTGTAGCGCCATATATGTGTAAATACCGGCATAATGATATACGTGTTCCTGATAATGGAGTGAAAAATGCAGAATAATACGTGAAATATGAAATGAATAAAACATATTGAGAGTGTTATATATAATTAGTAACTGTTCGCACAGACGCATGATATTGTGGAGGAACATATGGCTTCATTTAGAGTAGGGAGAGAGAGAATTTAAGTGGGTGCGAACAAGTTAAATGCCGTGTTAACGAAATGAGCCGGGGCGTGAGATAAGGCTACAGACCGGGTCGGCGCGTTGTGTGTTAGAGGGAGCCTTGTAACGTTGGTAGGGTCTTATAAGTAACAAAATATCGCATTCATCCGTAAGAAAAATTCAGTTTGTGGAACTCAGGACAGCACAATTAGATTAAATAATGATAGCTAGACTTCGTGACAGATCATTGCGGCGAGTGTAGTGATAGGTCACTGTAATGATGCCATGTTGAGGGTCGGAGTTCGTTGCCCGACCGAGTCAGTGGATAAGGATTTCCCCTGTGACTATATGATTGAATTATGTTGTGCTTGTTATGTTATATGTTCTTCAGTGTATGAGCAATGTAAATTCTGTTTTGCAGTTGCAATATATATATTTTTTTTTGATGTTGAATTCAGTTCATGAGGTTGTATGTACTTGTGACAGTGAGGTTCTAACCCTTGTCTGTAAATTCAGTGTAGGTTAAGGTGCATTATCATTGTAGTGTAGGTCTTGCTACAGGGTAGGATATGTTTTTGTGTTAATAAACAGCTAATTAACCATATGCGAGATATTTTTAATTTTAGATGAATCGGTGAATTAACTTAATTTAGTTATGTCAGGGTTACTATCGATTTCGTGCGTACGTTCCATATTATCGGCATTCATATGAGTGGAGGATGGTATTGAGAAAGAATAAGTAAATAGTTTCGGACTCAAATAATAATAGGGATTGTTTTATATAAATTTTTGTGATGAATAATTTTATGATATATCAAAATTTTGATTAATTTAACAAATCGTACAAACGTAACTGGATAAAATTTTGATTTTAGAGGTAACAAATTCTACTGACGTGATGGTCACGAATTTAGTGAATAAAAATGAATTTAATGAATGTAATTAATTCAAATGACGAGTTCATGGATTACACGGCGGATGTTGTGCTTAATGAATTTACATAACCTCATGCATTTTTTTAAATGGAAGGCTATAATCAAGTAGATAATTTGGTAATTAGTAATTGCAATTACAAGGTTTATAGTAGTGATGTTGTAATTTGAAGGTCGAGAGAGAGTAATTGAATTTGTTTACTCAGAGAATAAATGAAGAAGTCTGGTTTTATAGTAATATTTCAAAGGTCACTCTGACGAATTCACGAAAATACGATGGTAAATTATTATAATGATTATTTGTTTTTATTATTGAAAATTTGGAATATGGTGATAACCAAATGTGAGCAGAATGGAATTGAGTTAAATTTTGAGGCCTTAGAGTAGAGTTGGTAAATAAGATAAAAGGAAATAGTAATCAAATTTGAATAATGTCATTTGGAAGAGGATTGAAAATTTATGAGTCATGATGTTAAAATTTATTGTCGGAGTTGACAAAAGGTTATAAACAATATTTGGTCCGAAGAGTTTATTGATTTGTACAGAAATATTTTGCTTTGCCAAAGTCTAGTTTAATAAATTTTGTGTTCGTAAAGGTTCTCATTCAGATTTTATTTAATCATTTTTTTTCTTCTCTTTTATCCTTCCTGTGTAATTAATTTAAGATTAGTTTTATAATATTCGAAGAGGTTTCTGTGGGTAGTACCCAGTCAGCGACCCTGTGATGACTCATGCCGGTGCCACATTTCTAAGGCAGGAAGGGTAGAGGGTAGAGTTGGCGCCCAACGTGGGGCACGATTGTGTGTTTACCCATTAAGTGGAACCAAGTTGATCATGGTGATGATAGAAATTTTGGAAATTTTTTTGGAAAAATCCTAAATTTCGGGTTTCACGATTTTTGTTAGATATTTTAGGAGTGACATGTAAATGTAGATTATTTTGCGAAACTGAATGAGAACAGATCGTGAGTACCATTGTTATGGACTTAGGCTCATGACAGTCACTTAATAGAAATGCCCAAAAGAATAGAGGGATTGTGTTAAATCCAAACGAGGTTAAAAATGTCTGGTTTATTCAACCAGGGGCAATAGTTAAGAATAATTGTAGATTTTCGTGGAAGGATGATATGACCTCGGTCTCAAGTTGTGAAAAATGGCAGTAACAAATGTTATGGTGTCAGTTTACGACGATATGGGCCATTGTTTCGGTCGTATCCGCCGTAATGCTGAGGGCATGTGTTTGTATACTGGCATGTACTGTATGTGAAGTACTTAATAATTCGAAAGCCCAATGATAGTCTCGCGATATTCGGTGGTTCGATGTTAAATTTTTTGGGGCTGTGTTAATTAGTGGTTTGCAAATTTATTCCGGGTTTTGCTTTCTTTGTATAGAACTTTGGCAAAATGTAGATGAAATAGGGACAGCTTCTAGATGGCAATGTTTGGCCAAATTTTTGATTGATATTATCCACGTAACGTAAAGTAAAGAAGCTGGAATTAAATTATATGATAATAAATATGGAAATTTGAACTTATTCTTTCTCATATCCACGGCACTTGGTTAGAGGGAAGGCCCGTCTTCTCAGAAAGATAATATGGTAGATGTGGAGGTGGTGAAGGGTCTTATGACCGAACTCATGAATGAACTGAGGGAGGACATGAATGAACGATTTAGGGAAGTTAAGGAGAGTGCGAATGAACAATTTCAAGGTGTCAATGAACAATTTAAAGACGTTAAGGATGGTGTCAATGAACAATTTAAAGACGTTAAGGATGGTGTCAATGAACAATTTAAAGACGTTAAGGATGGTGTCAATGAACAATTTAAAGAAGTTAGGGACCAGATGGTCAGTATCAAAGATCAGCTATCGACAGAGATAACTATAGTTAAAGAGGGCTGTGATAGGAATGCTCAAAGATTAGAGAAGCAGATAGAAGAGGTCCGAATGGAAGCAGTTACCCGCAGTGACAAGTTGGAAGAAAAGATAGATCAGGTCGCTTTAACAGTATCGCAAGTAGATGCCAGGTTGTCGGAGAAACTGAGTCAAGTCGAAATAAACGTCGAGGGTCAACAGAAAGCCGTAAATTCGATCAAGGATAAGATGGATGATATCGAGGAAGCTATTGTATTGACAGACGCCAAAGTCACCAAGTTACAAATAGAAACACATGAATCGTTTGTCAAGACTGCCGAGGGATTTAATGACCGGTTGTTGCAATTAAGAGATAATGTCCATGGAGAAGTTAAGAAGGTAGAAGACCAACTGAAAGAAGAGATGGCTGAAAATAGGAAAGAACTCTTGGAGGAAATAAATGGAGTGCAAGCGGATCTTCGAGCTGAAGGTTGCGAAGTAACTAAGCAAATTAATGAATGGGCTCATAAATGCCATAAGACGGAAGTGAAGGTGGACATACACGAAGAATTAATGAAAGAAATGAAAGAGGAGATCGGACAAATCAAGGGACTTAAGGATGATGTCGAGATATTGAAATTACAGGAGACTAAGGGCGAACTGCTTATGCGATCAATGATAAATAAACAGAACGTCTTAGAGCAAGCAGGAATCCATTCTAGTAGTGTAGGATTGGGAAATGGAGTAGATCAGACCCGTTTACCTGAAACTACCAACCAACCATTCGAAGAAAGAACTTCAACGCCACAGATTATGGGACCAATTCCATATTTTGAATTGATGAGATTGTCAGAGGGAAAGCCAAGGAAATTCACTGGTGGACCCGAGATAACGCCAACAAGTTTCCTTAGAGAGATGACGGAATATATTCAGGACAACAGAATTCATTCGGATAGACAGTTGAGAATCGTAGAGCGATTTCTAGATGGACAACCATTGATCTGGTTTAAAGCGTTCAAATATTGTTTTGACGATTATGAAGGATTCAAGCGTGCCTTTTTGCAAAAATACTGGGGACAGGAGGTTCAACAAGGACTCAGACTTGAACTGTATTCACGAAAATATCAGAGCACAGTACCCACGAGATACGCAGACTTTTTCAGTGGGCAACTTTTGAAGCTTAGGGAGTTAGACTGTCCGCCTCCAGAAGGAGAGTTAATTGCATCAATCGAAAGACAGCTACCTGTGGATGTGCAAAGGACATTGATAGCTGCGAACGTGAAAACAGCTGTAGAGGCCGAAGTATTGTTAAGGCAATTAGATCAAACATCGAATTTGTATAATCCTAGGAGTCGGAACATTGAAACGGTCCATACCATTGACTTGACCAAGGAAGAAAATTCAACAGAGAGGAAGACCCAGGGAACCAACACGTACAGCAACAAGAACGATGATAATCAGAGTAGAGAGTATCGAGGAGGATACCAGGGAAGAAATTGGAAAGCTCAATCATTTGGAAGAGGACGAGTCAACGACAGAAGTCATGAATCAAATTATAATCAGAATTATGGAGGAAACAGAAGACAAGGGTACCGATATAGATATGGAAGGTTTGGAGAGATGAGAAGACCATATCCACCATACAATAGATCAGGTGATGCAAGAGGTCGACCACGAAGGGAAGAGAATGACAGAATGGATCTTCAAGAACGCAGGAATGAGTCTAGAAGATATGTTGAGGAGTTGGCCACGAAAGGAATATCGTCGGACCAGTGGAAGAGTGCGATTCAACAAGGGAATCCGGACAGAAGTCATGGAGCTGAGAGTAGGGAATATCAGGCTCATAGACGTAGAGAGGAATCTGGTGGATTAAATATAAATGCTCCAAGGTTTTCAATGGAGGGAAATGGAGCTAAAAAAAAAGCCGAAATGTAGTACTTCAAGATAGTGCAACCGCAGGACGTCGCCATCAGGATAATCATGGATGGGCAATTGCAACCATTGACTCTTGGATAGCTAGACCAGAAGATCTTGTAGAGGATAAAGACAAATTTGTAAATAATGAAGTAAAGAAGTTACCTGTGATTAATGTCAGAGTTGGGAGTTTTAGGGTCAGATGTTTGGTGGATACTGGAGCCAGCGTTAGTGTGGTATCACAAGTTTTAGTTGATGAATTGCAGAAGAAATATCAAATACCAATTATACCAGTAGCATCAGTTAAAATTCGAGGCATAATACCAGACAAAGTCACAACATGTAAAAGTCAAGCTTATGTAGATGTAGAGGTTGGAAGTAATATCATGTCTCACCCATTCATTATAAAGAATCGAATGGAATTCAACATGATTATAGGGGCTGACTTTCTCCGAGAATTTAAGGCGGTTATTGATATGGAAAAGGATGTAATAAACTTCAATCTCAGTGGTGATCAGTCAAAAATTCAGTTAAACCAACTACCAAACGTTGAGGGAGAAGAAAGAATTTGGTTGGCAGAACAATCGGTGGAAGAGATAGTTAGAAACATACATCAAAATCAGGATGTTATTCTATAAGAATTCGAGGAAATGATTTTTGCATTGGAAAGGGAGACTGAGTTACCAGATTTCGGTGACAAAGTCAAAAATAAAGTATCAGAAGCCATGATAGGAGAAGAAGATAAGTCAAAATTAAAGGGAATTTTAGGCCACCATAAAACAGTATTCGGATCCAAACCGGGGAAGATTCCAAATTATAAATATGAGCTGAAAGTAAATAGTTGGGAAAGCCGGAATTTGTGTTAACGGATCATGGGACTCAATTCACGTCCGAAAATTTTAAAAGAGACATTCAGAATTTGGGAATAGGACATGTACTCAGTTCAATTAGAAATCCCCAGTCAAATCCTGCTGAGAGAATTATGAGAGAGATTGGGAAGTTTTGTAGAATTTATTGTCGGAATGAACATTGGAAATGGATCAGAGTATTGCCAATCATAACTGAGAGTATTAATTCAACGATACATGAATCTACAGGCCAGATACCCGCTGTCGTACACCATAATGAGTATCCGAAAAGACCATGGGAAAGTATAATCCCGTTACCAAGTGATCCGAGGCCTTCACATGAGCTTTGCGTCCAGAATACATCTCGGCATCTCAAGGAACAAGCTGAACGACGTTTACGAAGAATGCGCAATAAGAGGTTCCACCGAAGTTTACATGTGGGAGAATTGGTCCTCGTGAAGAAACCTGCCGTCTCAAATCCTAGTTCAAAATTCTATCATAAGTTTGCTGAACTTTATATTGGGCCATATGAAGTCATACAGGATTATGAGAATAATTCTTATAAAGTCAAAAACTTAGAGACAGGAGTCGAGAGCACTTATAATGCTGGAAATTTGAAATTATATTATCCCACAAGGAGAAATATTGACCAGGAAACAATGGTTGGTGAAGATGATCTTGAAGGACATCCTGAAGAAGATGAAGGAGGAGAAGAAGATGGAGGAGGAGAAGAAGATGATGAGATGGAAGATGAAGAAGAAGAAGATGTTATGTTAACCTACGATACCACATATGAGATGCCCAGAGGAGAAATGGATGAAGACAAAAGTTCCGGCGGAGAGTGTGCTTGTGAAGAATTAATTGAGCTTAGAGGAATGATGGAGAAGGTGGTTACTAAATTAACAATGAAGAATGCTTGTCTTAAGGAAGAAAATTTGAGTCTAAAATCTGCATTTGTTAGAAAATAATGTAAAGACAATGAGATGTTGGAGGATGTATGGTTGGAAAAATCCCTTGTCAGTAATTTTTCCAAAAAGAAAGTGGGGGAAAAATGAGCCCAATTGGCTCATAGCATTGTCTTTAGAATATTATAATTTAATATGGCATACAAGGAAATGAAACACAGTTACATTATAGGCCGGATGTGTGGCGCCATTTCGCTTGCACAAGTTTAAAGACAAGTTCCACGTGTCAGGGTCAGTTGATAATGAAATGGGAAGTACTGGAATATTCCATGAGACGTGTGACCAAGGTCACACGTTTTAAGTTGGCAACACTTTCAGGCAGCGAATAGCAGCATAGCAAGTTTTGGAATGATGGGGGTAAAATAAAGATGGATGCTGTCTAAAAGACCTTTAAAAATAATTAAATCCACCAGGGGATAAGGTGAAAACAATATTGAACTATTTTGAGAATAATAATTAAAGACGGCATATTGTAACAACTTATTGGAATAAATAATTGCAGGCATATGTGACGGGACGTTACATCATTGTTGATGGGGTTCCCCGAGCTCCCTATCTAGGATCCGGCGTGCCTGGAGAGGACGCGTGCCGCTAAGAAGAGTCACTCTGCTACGGAAATTTGAACGGGTCGGACGCATCGTATATGTGGTTCATGAGTAACCCTAATCTGGAGCATTCTTTAGTCCGCTAATTGGTAGTCGATAGCATACTACGGGTAAAATAGACTACGTTGTTAATTCAATAACGACCAAAATCTGGTAAAACTCAAGAAAGTGATTTTTACGATATTAACCGAAAATAGGATCGGAGCGAGGTCGATGCGAGGACGCTTTTCAGTGCCACGTGAAACTCGCGGAACAGAGCAGAGATAAAGTGTTTACTACAATTGTGAATAAGTGTTTGTGTGTTAGAATAATTTAATTATATCTGTGTTTTTTTTTCATATGTGTTTTAGTGTATTCAGAAGTGAAGTTGTGTAAAGTCATTTAAGTTACAAATGAAGACCATGGTGATGAAGAATGGTATTAGTTCAGGTATTCAGGCCGTTAGAATGATGGCTTAAGCACATCATGGGGCCGACCTGAAACCATGAGGCCGTGGAGCTGAGTATGGAGCGTCGCCGAGTCGATAAGTACCCTGATTCATTATATCTGGCATGTGCATGATTAGCTGTTAATGTGTAAATATATTAATGCATGATTATTCGTTTATTTCCTTTTTTGTACTGTAGCAAGGATAGTTAGATTTTAGGTAAATTTATACTGATGCCTAGGGGGGAATAAATCTTGTGATATTACAGCGTGTGTTGAAATGGTCTTCGCGAGTGAGGAAATAATGTGTGTAAATAATGATCTTCTGTTACGTGTGTGAAATAATGAGTTTCCTTAGTGCGCGATCTTCTAATAAATATTAACGTGCGTGTGTGTGTGTAAATATTTAACGTAAGTTAGGAGGCATCAGTAAGATATTAGTCAGAGGGAGTAGATAGTTTGATTGGCATGTCGCATGATGTTCGTCAAGAAAATTTTCACTGACCCAAGATTCGAACTCGGGATTTATGGCACATTACAGTGGGATTTTGGAAAATATATGTCATCAGTAAGTAACGTGTACCATTAATCAATGAGTAAAATTTGTGCTGTAGGGAATAAATGTCATCCTAAAATTTATCCGAGAGGTAGTTAGCTAGTGTTGAAGTAGGGGCCTCTAAGACACAAAATGCCAACCGCAAGAGTCGAACCAATGATTGTGTAGCGCCATATATGTGTAAATACCGGCATAATGATATACGTGTTCCTGATAATGGAGTGAAAAATGCAGAATAATACGTGAAATATGAAATGAATAAAACATATTGAGAGTGTTATATATAATTAGTAACTGTTCGCACAGACGCATGATATTGTGGAGGAACATATGGCTTCATTTAGAGTAGAGAGAGAGAGAATTTAAGTGGGTGCGAACAAGTTAAATGCCGTGTTAACGAAATGAGCCGGGGCGTGAGATAAGGCTACAGACCGGGTCGGCGCGTTGTGTGTTAGAGGGAGCCTTGTAACGTTGGTAGGGTCTTATAAGTAACAAAATATCGCATTCATCCGTAAGAAAAATTCAGTTTGTGGAACTCAGGACAGCACAATTAGATTAAATAATGATAGCTAGACTTCGTGACAGATCATTGCGGCGAGTGTAGTGATAGGTCACTGTAATGATGCCATGTTGAGGGTCGGAGTTCGTTGCCCGGCCGAGTCAGTGGATAAGGATTTCCCCTGTGACTATATGATTGAATTATGTTGTGCTTGTTATGTTATATGTTCTTCAGTGTATGAGCAATGTAAATTCTGTTTTGCAGTTGCAATATATATATATATTTTTGATGTTGAATTCAGTTCATGAGGTTGTATGTACTTGTGACAGTGAGGTTCTAACCCTTGTCTGTAAATTCAGTGTAGGTTAAGGTGCATTATCATTGTAGTGTAGGTCTTGCTACAGGGTAGGATATGTTTTTGTGTTAATAAACAGCTAATTAACCATATGCGAGATATTTTTAATTTTAGATGAATCGGTGAATTAACTTAATTTAGTTATGTCAGGTTTACTATCGATTTCGTGCGTACGTTTCATATTATCGGCATTCATATGAGTGGAGGATGGTATTGAGAAAGAATAAGTAAATAGTTTCGGACTCAAATAATAATAGGGATTGTTTTATATAAATTTTTGTGATGAATAATTTTATGATATATCAAAATTTTGATTAATTTAACAAATCGTACAAACGTAACTGGATAAAATTTTGATTTTAGAGGTAACAAATTCTACTGACGTGATGGTCACGAATTTAGTGAATAAAAATGAATTTAATGAATGTAATTAATTCAAATGACGAGTTCATGGATTACACGGCGGATGTTGTGCTTAATGAATTTACATAACCTCATGCAATTTTTTTAAATGGAAGGCTATAATCAAGTAGATAATTTGGTAATTAGTAATTGCAATTACAAGGTTTATAGTAGTGATGTTGTAATTTGAAGGTCGAGAGAGAGTAATTGAATTTGTTTACTCAGAGAATAAATGAAGAAGTCTGGTTGTATAGTAATATTTCAAAGGTCACTCTGACGAATTCACGAAAATACGATGGTAAATTATTATAATGATTATTTGTTTTTATTATTGAAAATTTGGAATATGGTGATAACCAAATGTGAGCAGAATGGAATTGAGTTAAATTTTGAGGCCTTAGAGTAGAGTTGGTAAATAAGATAAAAGGAAATAGTAATCAAATTTGAATAATGTCATTTGGAAGAGGATTGAAAATTTATGAGTCATGATGTTAAAATTTATTGTCGGAGTTGACAAAAGGTTATAAACAATATTTGGTCCGAAGAGTTTATTGATTTGTACAGAAATATTTTGCTTTGCCAAAGTCTAGTTTAATAAATTTTGTGTTCGTAAAGGTTCTCATTCAGATTTTATTTAATCATTTTTTTCTTCTCTTTTATCCTTCCTGTGTAATTAATTTAAGATTAGTTTTATAATATTCGAAGAGGTTTCTGTGGGTAGTACCCAGTCAGCGACCCTGTGATGACTCATGCCGGTGCCACATTTCTAAGGCAGGAAGGGTAGAGGGTAGAGTATGTATGTATGTATGTATGTATGTATGTATGTATGTATGTATGTATGTATGTACACGCATCACGAGAAAACGGCTGAAGAGAATTTAATGAAAATCGGTATGTAAAGTCCGGGAATAAGTCGCTACAATCTAGGCCATAAATAATCCTTTTCACGATGAGAGAAATGGTAGTTTAGGGGAAGGCCTAAAATTTTATTCTAAAATATTTATGTTATTAGTGGTCCTATCTTAATGAAAACCGGTATGTAAATTTATAAAATAAGTCGCTACAAAAAAACTATAAATAACCAGATTCACTCTGAAAGAAATGGTAGTTTAGGGGAAGGCCTAAAATTTTATTCGCTAATATTTATGTTATTAGTGGTCGTATTGACAATTACTATATAAATAAAGTTACATAGTATTAAATTTCCAATCATTTATGTCTTATACATTTTGACCGTACCAGCTATGATAACGGAGATATTCATGAATATGAATTTTTATTGCTAAGATCATATCAGCGCCGTCACGAGAAACTGGGTGAACAGAATTGAATGAAAATCGGTATATAAAATCGGGGAATAAGCAACTACAGTCTACGCTATAATTAATTTTATAAGACGGCCTTATATTACAGAGTCGACAGAAAACTGAATGTGAGGGCCTACAATACAGAAAGCTCATAACATTGATCAACAATAACATTACATTGACCATTTGTTGTGATTTGCTTTGTGTCTCCGTTGCCATTCATCTCCGATAGATGGGATTACTGCTGTATATCGAGTTTTTTTTAATTTGTTCTACGACGCGCCGACACAGATAGGACTCATGGCGACGATGGGATACGAAAGGGCTAGGAGTGGGAAGGAAGCAGCCCCTACGTTAATTACGTTACAGCCCCAGCGTTTTCCTGGTGTGAAAATTAGAGACCACGGAAAACCATCTTCAGGGCTGTCGACAGTGGAGCTCGAACCCTCTACCTCCCGGATCCAAGCTCACAGCTATGCGCCCCTTACGGCACAACCAACTCACCTGGTCGTACCGAGTATAACAGCCTGCCTGAAAATTGGCAGGAAGTAGCTGGGGAGTTAGATAAATTTCTGATACTACTGATACGTAACAAACTGGTTCATCATAGCATTTGAGGCACTGATTGGAATGAGCAGTGTGCATATTTAATGGAATAATGGCAGAGAAGTGTTCACGGCTGTCTGCGGTCTGGTCATTGCAGCACTGGAACTTTGGACTGTTAGATCGGCACCTTAGTACTGTCGGCTAAAAGTGAGAAAATGTGCGGTTTATTAATTTGATCGAGCATTTTATATAGCATTGCTTTTAATCACTGCATTACCTCTCAAGACTTCAGGTAGGAAAACCACAAAGACAGTCTTTCTGAGAATCCCGTAGCGAAGCACGGGTACATCAGGGGGGTTTATAGGAAAACCAGAATGGTTTTTCCACCATCAAGTCGAAACGGCTGGATAGATCTCATCCAAACTTCATATTTAGAGTATACTCATCCCGGGAAAGGTTTCGATATGCATATCAATTTAAAATCATTGAATAGACGGGGGTTTTATAGGAAAACCAGAAAGGTTTTTCCACCATCATGTCGAAACGGCTGGATAGGTCACAACCAAACTTCATATTTAGAGTATACTCATCCCGGAGAAGGTTTCGATATGCATATCATTTTAAAATCTTCACATGACTGAGAAATTTACAATTCTCTGCTCGTATCATGCTCTGCATTTTGTGACCGACAGACCGACAACGAACCTACAGGTTACCATGGCAACGTCTCTGACTGCATGCCAGTAGGGAAGTAACGTATTGCCATTTTCCTCATTAAAGGCATTCAACCCATTTTTCACCCTTTTTCACCCTTCCTATTGGGATTTTCCGAAAACAAAAGATACGTGTTTCTTTATTTTTAAAAGAGATTCTAAATACATATTTTTACACATCTGTCAACTTTGAAAGTTTTGAGATATAGATACAATCATTCTTAAAATTCACCTCCGTTTTCACCCCCCGCCATTAATTTGATTTTCCAAACACAAAAAATACACGTGTCTTTATTTTTAAAGGAGATCCCAAATACCAGTTTTCAAGTCTGTAATTTCAGTTTCTGAGATATAAGTATCATCATTAAAAGCATTCAACCCATTTTTCACCCGTTTTCAACCCTCCTACTGGGATTTTCCGAAAGCAAAAAATATGTTTCTTAATTATTGAAGGACATTCTAAGTACCAATTTCTACATCTGTTAGCTTTGAATGTTTTGGGATATAGATACACTCATTTTATAAATTCACCCCCCTTTTAGCCCCCCCCCATTAATTGGATTTTCCAAAAAAGTTGTGTTTCTTTATTTTTAAACGAGATCCCAAATACCAATTTTCAGGTCTGTAATATCTTCAGTTTCTGAGATATAAGTATGCTCATTAAAGGAATTCAAGCACTTTTTTCATCCCCTTTAAGCCCTGCTATTGAGATTTTCCGAAAACATAAAAATACGTGTTTTTCATTTTAAAATGAGATTCTAGGTAGCAATTTTTACATCTGTTTTGAGATATAGATACACTCATTTTAAAAATTCACCCCCCTTTTCACCCTCCCATTAATTGGATTTTCCAAAAATATAAAGTACGTGTTTCTTTATTTTTAAAGGAGATTCCAAAGACCAATTTTCAGGTCTGTAATATCTTCTCTTTCTGAGATATGAGCATCTTCATTTAAGGCATTCAGCCCATTTTTCACCCTTTTCAACACTCTATTAGGATTTTCCGAAAACAAAAATTATATGTCTTTATTTTTAAAGATGGTCCTAAATACCAATTTTTACATCTGTAAACTTTAAAAGTTTTCATGTATAGATACACGAATTGTAAATTTAACCCCCCTTTTCACCTCGCCCCCATTAATTCGATTTTCCAAAAACAAAACATACATGTTTCTTTTTTCAAAGGAGATCCGAAATACAAATTTTCAGGTCTTAATGTCTTCAGCTTCTGAGATATAAGTATCTTCATTAAAGGCAATCAACCACTTAATTACCCCTCCTATTGGGTTTCTCCGAAAAAAATACGTGTTTCCTTACTTTAAAGGAAATTCTAAAAAAACAATTTTTACATCTGTAAACTTTAAAAGTTCTGAGATATAGATACACTCATTTTAAAAATTCACCCTCCTTTTCACCCTCCCATTAATTGAATTTTCCAAAAATATAAAAATACGTGTTTCTTTATTTTTAAAGATCCCATTTTTCAGGTCTATAATATATTCTCTTTCTGAGATATGAGTATCTTCATTTAAGGCATTCAACCCATTTTTCCACCTTTTTCACCCCTCTATTTGGATTTTCCGAAAACAAAAAATATGTGTGTCTTTATTTTTAAAGATGGTACTAAATACCAAAATTTTTACATCTGTAAACTTTAAAAGTTTTCATGTATAGATACTCAAATTTTAAAAATTCACCCCCTTCCGCCTGCCCCCATTAATTCCATTTTCCAAAAACAAAACATACATCTTTCTTTATATTCAAAAGAGATCCCAAATACCAATTTTCAGGTCTTAATGCCTTCAGTTTCTGAGATATAAGTATCCTCATGAAAGGCATTCAACCCATTTTTCACCCCTTTTCACCCCTCCTATTGGGATTTTCCGAAAACCAAAAAGTACGTGTTACTTTATTTTTAAAGGAGATTCTAATTACCAATTTTTACATCTGAATACTGTTAATTTTAATTTTAAAAATTCACCCCCCCTTTCACCCTCCTACTAATTGGATTTTCCACAAACAAAAAATACGTTTTCCTTTATTTTTAAAGTAGATCTCAAATACCAATTCTCAGGTCTCTAATACCTTCAGTTACTGAGATATAAGTATCTTCATTGAAGGCAATCAACCCCATTTTCATCCCCCCTATTGGGTTTCTCCGAAAAAAAGTACGTGTTTCCTTACTTTAAAGGAAAATCTAAAAACCAACTTTTACATCTGTAAACTTTAAAAGTTGTGAGATATAGGTACACTCATTTTCAAATTTCACCCCCCTTTTCACCCCCTTATCGACGAAATATCCAAAAATCCTCCCTTAGCGGGCACCTATATTGTACTATAAATGTTTCCTCGAAATTTTATTTCATTATGTCCAGTAGTTTTTGCTCGGCGATGATGAGTCAGTCAGTCAGTCAGTCAGTCAGTCAGTCAGCACAAGATATTTTATATATATAGATGGACTGTTCCAACTTTATAACTGGAGATTTAGAGTTTTAGAGTGATATAAAAAATTTAGACGGAGGTTTCTAACCTCACTATAAGCCTGCTTGTTTTAGAGATATATTAATCATGTTCTACTCGGATTTTACATGTTCATTCACACTGTTTTTAGCGTCACTTATTCGACATTAATTCACGTAACTTTTTAATATACCGGGAAAGTTGGCCGTGTGCTTAGGGGCGCGCAGCTGTGAGCTTGCATCCGGGAGATAGTGGGTTCGAACCCCACTTTCAGCAACCCTGAAGATGGTTTTCCGTGGTTTCCCATTTTCACACCAGGCAAATGCTGGAGCTGTACCTTAATTAAGACCACGGCCTTTTCTATCGCATCGTCACCATAAGACCTACCTGTGTCGGTGCGACGTAAAGCAAATAGTAAGAAAATATGTTTTAATATAAGTGATTTCACTGAAGATGGCTCAAAGATGAGCAGAAACATGTTTGGCTAAAAATCATTCCATTCAGAGATGGATATATGTGTTGAATAGGAGGATGTAATAAAAGTTTTTCTGTTGTACAGTGCAACGTTTCTGAAAACACATTTAGGCAATAAAACATTCTACTTAAGAGTACATGAAATAAAATATCACTTATTCTCAAAATATTTTGCAGTGTTTTTGTTCTAATCACACGTTATTACAGTAATTACGGTGATAAAATATTAATAAACAAATAACGCAGGATTTTATTTGATACCATACGCTCGTCATTCTTTATATTAATTAGCGATCATACCCCAATGGCACTACAGCCCTTGAAGGTCCTTGACATAGCGACCGCTGCTCAGCCCCAAGGCCTGCAGATTACGAGGTGTCGTGTGGTCAGCACGACGAATCCACGTGGCCGTTATTCCTGGCTTTCTACACCGGGAATATGTGATCATAAAACGGTTACTATTAACGGAATTAATTTAAGGGCAGAAAACAGATTCAAATAGCGCGATTGAACGAGTCCAGCAATGGTATTCTAGATTTTTAAATAACTCACATATTGGAAGCTGGTTGGAGGATATACTGTAGTAACGGATGTCTGGCGTTCTCTATAAGAGAATAATTAACTCCAACGTTTGTGAAAATTCTATAAGATCACCATGAGGTGGAAATAAAACGTCACTAGATTGGTCATAAGTAAGAACGGGAATATATGAGGACAGACTGAAGTGGCCAGTTTTCTGGCACAAGAATGGAACACGTGATGAAGATACATTTTTTCGTGATTGTGAGGTGAGGATTTAATCATGGAAAAATTCAATTGGTTTTCAGGAATACAACATCCTTCATTATATAAAGGAAACTGTAATTACAATTTATTATCACTATGACCATAAATACATTAGAGGATATCATATTTCATATTAATTATCGTATTAGAATGCAGTATCCCAATTATCTAGTGGTGTATTTTACATCCAGGCTGAAAGCAATCCAGACCTCTGAATACATAGGGAATACACCTTGTTTGTAACTCGTCTGGGGACGACCAGTTAACGAATATTGCATTCATATTAGTGTCTATCACAGCACATGTTGGAATAGAGAGTTCCGTCTCATAGCTTCCCTTAGCCTCAGATGATTGAGAGTAGATTGGATTCTGTCCGTAAGTTAATGTTTCATCACCCGCGTGTGTTATCATGGTAACACGCATATAGCGTTATTAAAGAGGAGTTTGATTAGTTTGTCACTAGGCAGGAATACTAACAAGTGTTAGTTGCTGTTGCTTAATTATTTGAACAGTGATTCATCGCAGATAACAAATATGTACATGGTGCGTGTTTGTGAAATCTTCTCCATTAACCTACGTTGTTGTGGCATCTGCAGGCCCCGATTTCAAGTAGTTAGCGCCCTGGGAAAACAATATTTAGCCACCCCGCTGCTCGTTTTCCTGTTCCTCTAAACAATAATTGTTTACAAATTAATTACAGTTTTCAAGATTATGAGTTTTAAAACAGCACATTATGCAAATACAGTTAATAAGAATGAGGCTGTTTTTATTTTTATTTAAAAACCCGTTGGTTCAGTTTGATACTTTGTATGTAAGTGAATAATTTTAGAAATAAGACACGTTTTCTTCATAAAATTTAAATATATCGATTAAATTCAGGTTTTAAAGTTAGAATAGTTTAAAGTGTTTTATATAGTCTAATAAAATAATTGGAATAATTTGTGTAATGTAAAAGTAATTTGAGTGTAATGAATTTAAGACGTAATTCACTCAGGCCATAATTACTCGATCCGCCGGCCGCCGCCCTCAAAAACTGGCGTCCTAGGCATCTGTATTGAGTATTAGGGCTCAGACTGATTCTCTCACTCCTACTCTAGGATTTAGGATTTAGCATCTTGTAAAACAATATCCATAATCGCAAAGAATAGAATACAAGCCCTTTCCTCTTCTCTTGGTTATAAATTTCTTGACGGCAACAGAAAATGACCGACAATGAAATACTTTCTGGATCTCGTAATCGTAAGAGAAACCTGCATCGCGGAGAGCCTTTTTCATCAAAGAGAAAACGAAGATTCAAAGTAAGGGAGGTCAGATAGGAAGGATTAAAATAAGGGTCTATCATAAGTAAGCGGAAATTACATGCCCCATTGCTAGTGTTTAATGCTCCCAGGTTGAGAGCGGATATGCTAAATACCTCAGGTTTATACTTTAACAGTTAAGATCATATACATTTCGTCCTACTGATGCGTTCGGTAAGGAAGGAAGATATCTGTGAGGAATTAGTCGAAGAGCAAACTTACAACAATGAAAACTACCTTTCTAAGAACTCCAAACTTCAAATTGTCATTTTTCGGTTGTCTGGTCCAGCGGTCAGTGAACTGTAATTGTAATGCTTACCCATAGTTGCACTCACAACAGAGTGTATTCAGTGTGTTTTGTGATTTTACCAGAGAAGGGGATGGGTTGTATATTTTTTTACCAATCGTTCCGAAAACATTCACTAATTTTCTATTTGATAGCACAGTTATTACAGTTCTTTCTCAGCCTCGGCGTTTATTTGATCTATTTTAGGACCACTGTGTCCTGACTATTAGTGTTCATTTACGTTCCCGGCAATTCACGGTACTTAAAAAAATTAGTAAGAAATTTTTTTGGACATAGGCTACTGAATTGACGTAATTCAGAGAGAGTCGTGAAGGAATATTTCAATGTACACCGGTGGAGCTAACATTCAGTGAGCACGACTCTGTATTTTAATTAATGAATTGCTTAGTGATATTGTAGAACTTGTGTATTTTGTATATCATCAACGAAGAAACAATACCTCGTATGTCACAATGCTCTTCCTGTCCATTATTTTTCTTAAGACTTGTCACGCCTCCCAGCCACATACAGATATGCAGTTCATCAGAACAAGGTCCGTTGTGTTCATTTTCCTATCCGTATGTGTAAAGGAAAATGTACTTTAAATGCATTATACTGTAGGAGTGCGCCCTTCTCGTCACTCGATCCAACACCAATAGAAACAAGACTGGAGAAAGAACACAACTGTGACGTACTCCGGATGGCTCTACTATCGGCTCTGTAAGGGTTTCTATCACGCAGAACCTGGCATTTTTATCTCTCGGGCATTGCTTTCATTCTCTGTAGAATCTTTTCTGGAATGCCATATTCCACCAGTTTTAGCTACATACCTCATATATTAAAGGAGTCTTAGACCTAGCGATCAAACGTCAGGTGGCACAAAATGCAAAGTGCACATCACACTTCCAGATGTGACTCAAGCTACTTAAAATGACGAAGGCAATGTTCTATGATGCAACTTAGCATATAGGAAAAGGACGATGAGGAAGAGTGTCAATTAACTGTAGATTTGTACTTCTTTGAAGATTACCATTATAATTCAACCAAATGCAATGCCGTTAGCTACAACTTGGCAGATTCCGACAGAAAATTACAAAACAGAGTGCATCAAATTCATAAGGATTTGAAGACATGCATGTGACTTCTTCAAAGCATTGCTTTGGAAGTCTTGAGTCTTTTGTCAACAACGACTGCAGCTTGGTATTGGGCTGACAAAAAAGCAACTGTGTGCTATTATTGGAGCCATTAATATTCGTCACTCGGGTGAGACGTGTTCACATGAAAATTAATTACCATACAGCAGAATGACTGAAGTATTCATTTACAATTCTGTATTTACGTAATATTTAATGTAGATCGCTCCATCCTACCTCCCTCCTAACGTAGGATTATGATAATGACAACACAAAGTAATTGAAAATAAAATATGCAAATTCCATCAAAGGGCAACATGACCAAATTAAGATGAGGGATAATATCGAAATTCCATCATCCTGCAGTAAATAAAGGTTCATTGGGTTATTCACGACGTGGTACATATTCGGCAAAAGGGTATGCGTGTATGTAAAAATAATATCAATTTTACATTCAGTGCAATGTTATTGAATGAATTCCGAGAATTGATGCACATATTTAACCAACATGTTTACTACGAGGACCAAAATGCGTTGTTATATATTGCCATATCTACTCCGAAGAAGCAATACCTCGTACATCACAATGATCTTCCTCTCCATTATTTTCCTTAAGACGTTACGCCTCCCAGCCCCGCGTGTATGTCCAAACCATCAGAACAATTTCCGTTGTGCTCATATTTGTATGCTTGTGTATAAAGGGAAATGAACCTTATAAAGGATGGTCGGGAACCACATGAACCGGGTATATCAGCGTTAGAGGATTGGTCATGCTGATAAATAATTTGAAAGAAACATTGTCCATTGTCCATTGTCCATTGTCCATTGTCCATTGTCCATTTTATCAGCTGCTGAATTTAGCCAATCAGATCACTTCGTGCGGATTCAAATGGGCTTTGCGAGGCGGTGTTGTTAATTCTGTACGTGGATTACGACTGCCTTCAGGCACCAATCGAGTAATGAAATTTCGCCAGGGGAGAGGTTTGAATACAGGCCTCCGAGCTTACAGGATCGCGTTAAAGCATGTACGGTAAAGTGACACCAACGGTGTGTTTGATGCTGATTTCTCGGTATGACACTCAAGCCGTTCTTAACCCCGTATACAGTACACTATAGGAATGCGTAAATACGTCATACAAACATACATTCCTTGCGGGTAAGTATGGTAAAGTTCATTTTCCTTTACACGTAACCATAGGAAAATGAACACAGGGAAAATTTTTCTGATGGACTGCAAATCAACAAGTGGCAGGAAGACGTGATCCGTCTTAGGCAACGATATGATTTGCGAAATATTTTCGAAACAAAACAAATCATTACTTTTTATACAAGCTAACATTTACAGTAACTGATATAACTACTGATATGGCTTTACCGAGCTCGATAGCTGCAGTCGCTTAATTGCGGCCAGTATCCAGTATTCGAGAGATAGTGGGTTCGAACCCCACTGTCGGCAGCCCTGAAGATGGTTTTCCGTGGTTTCCCATTTTCACATCAGGCAAATGCTAGGGCTATACCTTAATTAAGGCCACGGACGCTTCTTTCCCAGTCCTAGCACTTTCCAGTCCCGTCATCACCATAAAACATGTCTGTGTCGCTGCGACGTAAAGCCAATAGCAAAAAAGGAGATATGGCTTTAATCTATATATAAAAAATAGGAGTATTGCCTGTACATTGCTCAAAATTTGAAAAGAATGGTATTTCTGTATCGGTCATATCCATAGTAACAAGGAAATGCAATTTTTACTTTTCACTAATTTCTGTCTGTCTGTCAGTCTGTCAGTCTGTAAGTTATGTATGTATGTATGTATGTATGTATGTATGTATGTATGCATGTATGCATGTATGTATGTATGTATGTATGTATTTATGCACACGCATCACTAGAAAACGGCTAAAGATAATTTAATGAAAATCGGTATGCAAAGTCGGGGAATAAGTCGCCACAATCTAGGTCATAAATAATTTTATTCACGCTGATTGAAATGGTAGTTTACGGGAAGGCCTAAAAATTAATTTTCAAATATTTATGTTATTAGTGGTCCTATCTTAGTACAAATTGGTACGCAAAGTCGTAAAATAAATCGCTACAATTTAGGCTATAAATAATTTTATTCACGCTGAGTGAAATGGTAGTTTAGGGGAAGGCCTAAAATTTAATTCTTAAATATTTACATTATTAGTTTTCCTATCTCATTGAAAATTGGTATGCGAAGCCGGAGAATGAGCCACTAACAATGAACAATTGCATGGAAGCAAAACACTAGTAGATATTATATTAATTCAAAGAAATAATACACAACAAAATACTGTAATTACTTACAAGTATTGCATGATCGAGGTATTGGGCCGTGCGGTTAGGGTCGCGTAGCTGTGGGTTTGCATTTGAGAGATGGCGGGTTCAAATCGCACCAAAGGCAGACCTGTAGATGGTTTCCCGTGGTTTACCATTTTCACATTAGGGAAATACTTGGGCTGTACCTGAATCAAGGCCAAGAAATGCTACCCCTTCATTCCCAACCCTTTTCCATCATTCCGTCGCCGAAATTCTTCGATGCATTCGATGCATTAGTGCCACGTTAAACAAATTGCAAGAAAAAGGGCACCGTCAGGATCATAGTATACGGCGTGTAGCATAAAATTAGATCACAAGGAGCGGGCGGGCTACCTGCTTCATACAGCCTACCTATCTTACAAATTTCCTCGGCTCAGCTCCATTGACAGAAACACAATACTCATCTCGGTTCACCTTCTTTTTATTTTCTTCCTCTTCTTCTTCTTTCTGTACCAGATCCTCATTGGATGTAGGCTGTCTTCAAGGATATCTTGTTCTTGTTCTCAGCAACTCAGAAAATATTGGGGGTACTGAGCTCATACCATTCTCGTAGGTTCCGTAGCCACGATATTCTCCTTCTTCGCCTACTTCACCTTCCTTCAATTTTACCTTGAAAGATAAGCTGCAGGAGTCTATATTTACCATTTCCAATGTTATGGCCAAAGTACTCAAGTTTCGTCTTTTGATGTTGTTCATGACCTGTAGCTCTTTGTTCAGACTTAGGAGTACTTCATTGTCACGTATTCTGTCAACCCATGATATCGCCGCTGTCGCTCTTTGTTCAGACGTAGGAGTACTTCATTGTCACGTATTCTGTCAAGCCATGATATCGCCGCTGTAGCTCTTTGTTCAGACGTAGGAGTACTTCATTGTCACGTATTCTGTCAAGCCATGATATCGCCGCTGTAGCTCTTTGTTCAGACGTAGGAGTACTTCATTGTCACGTATTCTGTCAACCCATGATATCGCCGCTGTAGCTCTTTGTTCAGACGTAGCAGTACTTCATTGTCACGTATTCTGTCAATCTATGATATCGCCGCTGCACCGGCAAAACCACGTATCCCATAACGCTATCCTATCCATTTTTCTACTTGTGACTGGTCACGTGTCCCAGCCACACATGGATATGCAGACCATCAGAACAATGTTCGTTGTGTTCATTTTCCTATGCCAGTTTGTAAAGGAAACTGATCCTTATTGAGCTGTACTGTAGGAATGTATGTTTTTCTGAAGTATCTACGCACTCCTACAGTATAATGCATTTAAGATTAATTTTCCTTTATACACTAGCACAGGAAAATTAACACAACGAACATTGTTCTGAGGGATTGCATATCCATGTGTGCCTGGGAAGCGTGGCTCACGTTAAGGAGCATAATGGATTTAAAGACCATTGAGGGACATGAGCTTTTTCCGCAACAGCGACGGTATTCTGAAGAGGCGTCACTAGCACCGCATCTCTAAATATCGAAGTTTTAGGCGGTGTTCTCTGTTAGGGTCCAAGTCTCGGCATCATGAAATAAAACAGAAAGTAGATAACACCGAAGTAAATGGAGGCAGAGATTGATCTTAATGACCCTTTTAGAGAGAAGCTTGCTCATTTTCTTGAATGCAGTCCTTACCTGTTCAATTCGGGACCAAAATTCAACAGTATTGTTCCAGCTGCATCAAGTACGCTGCCGAGATACGTAAAGCGTTGGACTTGTTCCAGTGATGTGACAGCTAAGTCAAGTTAACAGATTGAATGACATGTTTACTTATGACCATTACTTTGGTTTTTTTTTCGTATTTAAATGCAGATCTGCTGTAGCACTGAGTTCAACCATAGTTTAATCATACCTGAAAATCCTCAGCAATGCTGAAGAATATCATCTGCATATCGCAGATTATTTATTGTGTTCCTATTAACAACAATGTCCTCCTGTCTTCCTTCTAGTGCTTCAGAAAATGTCCTTTCAGAGTAAATATTGAAGAGGAGTGGAGATGTAACACATCCTTTCTTCCCTCCAGGATTTATTTCAATAGCGCAGGTGTTTGTGCTGTCAATCTTAACTGATGCGGTCTGATTCCAATACATGCTGGGAGTAATTCGGATATCTATACCATAAATACCGATATCATATAGGATATGTAGCAATGTTTAATGTTCCACATTATCGAAAGCCTTTTCATAATCAATAAATCAATCATATGCATCCACAGACATATCTATTTATCTTTGTATCAAAACCTGCATCCCCAGCATTGCCTTTCTGGTGCCAAATCCATTACGGAAACCAAACCGGGTGCTATCTATGTAGGATTAATATTTGCTGTATATTCTTGCATTTTGAGAACATGGCTCATTAGGCCATGTTGATGTCGACCACTCAGAAGGTTGATCCATTGGTGTATACCAGATTGAACAGTTCTATCAGGATATCTAGTGACTGGTCCTCTTGAATAACTTTTTATATTTCTACAGGTATAGCATCCGTTCCAGGTGCTGGTCGAATGGTTTAGCACTATTTCGTTTCCCAAAAGTAGTACAAGGAAGAATGTTTCAGCATACGCTCCATGATAGTCTGAGAAACTTGAGATATGAGCCATGAAGGTGGAGAAAACAGACTTGTGATAACATCGTTCTGAAAATCTTAACGGAATTGTAACTTAATATTGTCCTCATAAAACAGTGTCCAACAATTTACGAACATCTCATTCCGATCGTACAAAAATTGGAAAATGAACATTGGACTTCAAGAAGATACATTTCCAATCTATATATTTAAAATGCAACGTTCATCTGTCTTTCTATCTGTCTAAATTTTTGTACTAGCTGATGTACCCGTGCTTCGCTACGGAGTTCTACATCGCATACAGAATTCTAGGTTAGGTAGTGTATACATTGTAAATATGATTGTATTAAATTGCATAGCTCTTAACATTACCCTAGAAACGCGACGGGGAAGTCACCAAATGTCTTTTCTTATGTGAAGACTGCGTAAGGGAATTTTCATTGTAATGGTAGGCCCCCTTGCCTACCATCAGTCACAATCAAGTTGGGGATTTTTCATCACATTGACGGACACTCACTCCCGACCTGCCATTTTTACATCCTCAGAAGAATTGTCTTAGTGGTTTTCCCAGCTGAAGTCAACATAGTTCATTAGAATGACTCCAGTAGGAATGTTGCTATTAAAAGCAATCCTATTATATGAAATACTCGATCAAATGAAAAACCACACATTTTCTCACTTTTAACGAACAGTACTGCTATGCTGCCGATCTAACAGTCCAAAGTTCTAGTGCTGGAATGACCAGGCCGCAAACAACCGTGAGGCGTGAACATTAATTAATTTCGGTCGGTGGGGGTTTATTGTGGAACCCCAGGGAAAAAACTATGCCCTTTTACTCAACTGAATAGAAGTATCCAATGAGTCGGGGAGTCTAAATTCACTACACTGGTGGGGGAAGAAACTATCTGACTTGGAGGCAAATTTTTCCTCCAAGCCAGAGGAGAAATCCCCTCCTCGCTGCTAGTTTGAGATAAAATGAATGTAGAATTTAATAGAAGTGAAGGAGAAGAAGAAGAAGCTTCTCTTAAGAAACGTTTCTTTTCAGGGTTGAATTTTAAGTTATTTAGTAAATGGTGGTGTTATAATTTGAAATAGGCTGAAACTGTAATTCTAGAGCAGGCCATAAGTGAACATCTGCCAATATTCCGTTTAGCGTGTAAACTGATCATTCCAATCACCACGTCAGAGTAGGGATCGTATAGCTATAATGCTATAATTAACCAGTGTATTACGTACCAGCAATATAAGAAAATGTGTGAACCAGAGAAATGGCATGCTGTTGTACTCAATACGCAGCAGTAATCCCGTCTATCGCAGATGAATGGCAGTTTAAGAGACAAAGAATATCACAACGAACACTGGTCACTGCAATGTTATTGTTGATCATTTTTATGAGCTTTCGATTGCCTACCCATTTAGTTTCCATCCGACTCTAAAATGCCACTCGTATCATAGTCGGTACGGTAAAACTGAATAAAATATAAATAATCGGAAATTGTATTCTCTAAACCTTTTGTTATGTGGTACTTTTCGATATTACCAATAATATAGTATTTAAAAGTTAAATTTTAGACGTCTTCCCCTAAACTAAAATTTCACCCAGGATGAATAAAATTGTTTATAGCTTAGACTGTTTTTTCTCATCCCACGACTCCATATACCGATTTTCGTTAAAATCTGTTTACCAATTTTCCCGTGGCTCGGCGTTGATATGGTCTTAGCAACAAAATACAAATTCATGAATATCTCTGTTATCATAGCCTGTACGGAAAAATTTATAAGGCATAAATGATCGGGAATTTAATTCTATGTAACTTTAGTTATGTAGTATTTATCGATAGGACCACTAATAACATAAAAATTTGAGAATTACACTTTAGGCCTTCCCATAAACTACCTTTTCACTCGGCGTGAATAAAATGATTTATAGCCTAGATTGTAGTGGCTCATTACCAGACTTGACATACCGATTTTCATTAAATTCTCTTCAGCCGTTTTCTTGTAAGGCGCGTACAGACAGACAGACAGACAGACAGACAGACAGACAGACAGACAGACAGACAGACAGACAGACAGACAGACAGACAGACAGACAGACAGACAGACAGACAGACAGACAGACAGACAGACAGACAGACAGACAGACAGACAGACAGACAGACAGACAGACAGACAGACAGACAGACAGAAATTACGGAAAAGTAAAAAGTGCAATTCCTTGTTACTGTGGACATGAACGATACTGAAATAACATTCTTTTCTAAATTCTGAGCAATGTATAGAGAAAATTATTATATATTTGTATATAGCATAAATATGTAATATATAAGTATGTATATAGCCTACTGGTGTTCCGTTATAACTCGAGAAAAAGTAGCCAGTATTTTCACTGTTGCTAAGTTAATCTACCGAGGAAGGTTTCCCTCTATTAGTGTATTGAACGGGAATGCTTATACAATATTATCACTCCAGGAGGAGGTACTTCGTCAGTAAGGTACAGCGTAGTTCCGTTGATTATGGAGGAGCAATATGGAGCAATTACACGTCCCTGCTTGTTATCCGTTGTGATCTGAAGGGGCTCTCCAAGTCCGTTGCTGCCGAGAACAGACACTGAAGATGTGATTGATAACGAGCGCTCTTTCAGATCTGTTCATAAAGCATCAATCAACGAACACCCCCATTAAAGTGACCATGAAGAATGCGTGCTGTAGGAAGACTCTACAGTACGCAAGTTTCTCAAAAATATAATTCCAGTACGCGACTGAAATTATCCATTTTTTCAGAAGACTGTATATTTACATATTGCATTAAATTTTTCTGATAGACAAATCTATTAACAGAGGTGTTATTCCGGCGCATCACTGTCTCTCCGTATCCTTTCACTGATGCCTGGTTCCTGAACCGTAACATTAGAGTGAAGGGATATTACAATTATTTCATGTCAATGAATTACATTAAATTATAAGCCTTAGCATTATACAATTCAGATATACAGTATATTAACATTTACCATCGCCCGTCCGAGCAAACTCCGATGCCCATATCTCGGGTTCACTCGTATTTGAAATGTCAGGCTCTCTCCCAGTCCCGAGTTAAGTCTGACTTTGTAGTTATCTTGTCCGAAACAAGGACGAGTTATCTGACTCATTCAATATTTCCTCCTGCCTTATGCTTTGCTTAGTCAACATATATTCTGTTCCCAATACGGTTTCATCCATGTGTAAATAAGGAATCAAATAGTATGATGAAACACCCAACCTTTTGTTATCTGTCCTTAGGCTGGTCTGATGCAGTCCTCCCAAAACATCTCGCATTACTCAGTCATAATACTCTCTTCCAAACTTGTGAGAAAAGATGGAAATTCCATGAACTGTTTCATTAGGATACTTCAGTTTTGAAACATCAAAATGTTGATTACCGGGTGAAGGGGCCAAGGAAAGGAAACTACTACAGATAGCGTAGAAAAGGAGTTCCATTGTGGAAGGGAATTTTCAAGGGAGATCAGGAGGTTATGCAAGAAATGAGTCCAGATGTATGACAAAATAAAAACCGAAAATGTCACAATGTAACATCAGAAGGACACGTTGAACATTTTGTGAAGTAAATATATGATAATGGCTTCCCCTGTGCTGTAGTGGTTAATATGATAATCTGCCACCCCTGGAGGCCCGGGTTGGGTTCCCGGCTCCGCCACGAAATTTGAAAAGTGGTATGAGGGCTGAAATGTGATCCACTCAACCTCTGGAGGTCAACTGAGTAGAGGGGGCTTCGATTCCCTCCTCAGCCATCGTAGAAGTGGCTTTCCGTGGTTTCCCACTTCTCCTCCAGGCAAATGCCAGGATGGTTGTTAACTGAAAGTAACGGCCGCTACTTTTCCTCTTCCTTGTCTATCCCTTCCATTCTTCCCAGCCTCCGACAAGGCTCCTGTTCGGCATAGCCTGGGTGAGGTATAGGCTGGGTGAGGTGTAGGTCCTTCTTCCCAGTTTCATCCCCACGTTCGAAAGTCTCACGCTCCAGTACACTGCCCTTGAGACTGTAGAGGTGGGTCCCTCACTGAACTTGAGGAAAAAACCAACCCTGGACGGTAAACAGATTAAGAGAGAAATATATGACAATAAGAACGAAAATATTAATAAAAGGTTAAATAGGGGAGGGATTTTAATAAATACAAAAATACAATAAAATAATGGAATGAATGCTCTTTGTGCGATAAGTATACGGAAGTGACACACCTATCAAAGACAGTGAAGAAACAACGAAAATCAGAGAAAATGTATATAAAAGTGTAAGATATTGAATATAATGTTAATTTATATGAAGGAACTAGGCAAATTTAATGTGGGAAATAAATTGTATCAACGTTAGTAAACAAATTACTTAAGAAACCTCAGAGCTATATAATATTATCAGAATTTTTGGATAAGATATCTAAGGGGGCTGAAGATAGGGGAGACGGCTGCAGCGAGTAGAAAGGATTTTCATGAGGATGGGTCCTAGGCTGCATGAAGCAGCGAGGAAATACTCAACAAAATTAATTTAAGACACGTCCAGATATTTTGTAAAATATACCGTCCCTTGAAACACGCATATCTGACAATGCTCTTCCTCATTTTGTTCCTTAAGACTGGTCATGCCTCCTAGCAACATATGGACATGCAGTCCATCAGAGTAATTTTCGTTGTGCTCATTTTCCTAAACAGCAGTATAACGGAAAATGAACCTCCAATACATTATAGTGTAGAAGTGCAGAAATACGTCATATAAACATTCGGTAGAGTACGGTAAGCTTCATTTAACTTTATAGGATTGTATAGGAAAATTAATATAACGAAAATTGTTCTGATGGACTCCATATGTAGTTGGGAGGTGTGACAAAAGTTAAGGAAATGGACAGGAAGAGCGTTGTCAGATACGCGGTAATTTTTTTAAGCGACGATGTGTGCATAAGTAAATAATATTTTAATTATTTTTGAAACCTATTTTTTCTTTAAAAAACTTTGTGACTTTGTATTACAAACCAAGAAAGTATTATCTTATTGGTAACAATTCTTTATTTGTCGTGTCAGATAGATTGAAATCAGCTACATATACAAGACAAATTTTACACGACAGATTTACAGTATATGCGTATCAATAAAAAATAAAACATAAATTAAAAGAAATTATTAAGGGAAGAAAGCTCAAGGTGGTGGATGTGGGCATAGTAGGTGACACCGTATCGAACACAGCGCTTGGAGATGCTGCGTTGGGATGTTGCCTCCTCAGTATGAGACCTGACTTCAGAGGTGTTCCATCCCTGAAGAAGAATTCTAACAATTACGGCAAACATGGCTGGTGAACAATCTTGTATAGTTGTCGACTAGAAATGAGTGACTTCAAGATAGTCCGGTGTTGCATACTAAAGGTCTCCGATAGTGCATATTGTTGGGCGCAATCTGCATTGAAGAAGATGAACTGCTGTCTGTAGTGACCCCACATTCACATAGCACTAAAGTAGACTCAGCAACGATTATAAGAAATAAATTATGTCTTCCCAGTTGCAAGTACTTATGACTGGGAGAGAGAATATGGTGTTCATTAATTAATTCATTCAAAAATTGACACATTTGTTTCTTCTAAAGTGTCGACAATGGATTAAAACTATACTGTTGTCTAGCCTCCAAATACCGTTACGTGACAATGTTGATAAGAGAAATACTGTCCCGCAGAACATGTATTATCAGAACGAAAATTTTTAATATAGTTCATTCATATTGAACCTTAGATGAGAGAACCGTTCTGATCAGGGTTCTAAGCTCAAATATCACATAGTGGTTTTCCAGGTGCAACGACATGGACAGGAAATAGGAAAACAAGTGTACAGAACTGAAAGTCTTAGTCAGGATATAATTGTCATAAATTACTATTTAAATATTTCCAAATTGTGAGTACCACTTGGAGTAAATTGTTAGAAATATCTCTCCATTTGTTACATGAATCTCTGAAATTACCATTCATAATAGGGCCTTCACTTAATTGTACAATTCACAATTAATAATAACAGGCTTCCATAACCCGTGTGAATTGTGGCCATAACAGAGCAAGATGGTAGTGATTTGTAGTGCAATCCCAGAGCATTTCGTATCTTGCTAACTACCGGCCACCGCTATGCCTCATACTTAGCCTTGCCGCATTACGACTTAGGACCAGCCATCCAATTAATGGCCAACTAATTTACCGTACCGTACAATATTATATGGTCCTGCAATAGTGGAGAACATTCATCAGGCTTGTTGGCAAGTTCTCACCCGCTTCCTACTCTTCATAATTCATGGCCAACACAATTCAATCTTCGCTGTACAAGAGATATCTCCAGACTTCTAAAACCATAATGCTCTTTATTGGATACCAGGGTATTTATGTCATATTGGAGATAAGGAGTACTCACCAGTCGAGGACGATATTGCACCCGAACGATAGCGAGGACTGGCAGTGTGATTCGAGACTGCTCAATTATCGTTCCGTCATGAATTTCATATAATGATTTTTTCCCTTTCCACATTCCACGTATTAAAATTTCGATTTAAAAGTACTGTGAAAGTACGTAAGTTAATATCAATGAATAGATCGAATTTCAGTACTTACTTGCAATACCCAAACTAAGCAGGGCTTTTTTTTTTTTTTTTTTTTTTTGCTATTTGTTTTTTACGTCGCACCGACACAGATAGGTCTTTTGGCGACGATGGGATAGGAAAGGCCTAGGAAGTGGAAGGAAGCGGCCGTGGCCTTAATTAAGGTACAGCCCCGGCATTTGCCTGGTGTGAAAATGGGAAACCACGGAAAACCATCTTCAGGGCTGCCGACAGTGGGGCTCGAACCCAGTATCTCCCGATTACTGGATACTGGCCGTACTTAAACGACTGCAGCTATCGAGCTCGGTAAGCAGGGCTTTGTTATCTCTTCAAGAATATAGTTCGAATTAAATGATCATAAACCTTTGAGATGAACAAAGAAATGAAGGTAATTCCGCCATTCCATACTTCGAGGGGAAGTTAAATATGGCTAACAATGAAGTGTTTTATATCCTGCAATAGTGGAGAACATTCATCAGGCGTGTTGGTAAGTTCTCACCCGCTTCTTACTGGTGAGTACTCCTTTATCTCCAATATGACATAAATACCCTGGTATCCAATAAAGAGCATATTGGTTTTAGATGTATGGAGATATCTCTTGTACAGTGAAGATTGAATTATGTTGGCCATGAATTATGAAGAGTAGGAAGCAGGTGAAAACTTGCCAACAAGCCTGATGAATGTTCTCCACTATTGCAGGATATAAAACACTTCAATGTTTGGAACTATTCCGAATTATTTGAAGAGTACGTTAGAAGTGGAAAAACGTATGAAAGCAAATTCATAATTATGGCTCGAGGACTGAGGGTTTATGTTTGTCCGAATACTTTCCTTTTCATATTCGGGCAACACACTACACTGCCAACCACCGCAAGAACACGTAATCGTGATTACATCCCTCCATATACGGTTAGTGTCAGGAAGGGTATCCGGCCATATGTTATGTTGGGTATTCATCCCGAAGGCTGGCTTCATCCTCCACAGATTTACCAACAACTGGCAGCCTAAGTGTCACTGAAGAGGCAAACTAGGGAAATGAATCCGACCATAAAACAGGACCAAATCCACATGTGAGACACGGTTTGCACCCGCGACCCCACAAATGTGGGAAAAGCGGTAGATGAAGAAGAATAACAAGAAAAAGAAGAATACATCGATAGGTCAGCCACATAATAAAAATATACTGCATCAAGTAGGTGAGAGGAGAACAAATAGGTGACATTTAACGAGACGATGGGACAGATTGTTAGGATACATGTCTAGACGCCTAGAATGTGTTCAATTGTTTATCGGGGGAAGTTTAAGAGTAAGAAATCGTATGGAGAAGGCCAATATATAAAAGTGCTGAACAAATTAGAATAGATATAGGATGTAGCAACTATCAAGAGGTTAGCAAAGAATTGTTTGGATCGAAGGGTTTGTAGGAAACCAGTCCTTGGGCGGGTAACCGAAACAACAACAGAATTATAGGTCACTAAAATGTTAACCAATTATTTAGTAATTTAATGTGGTTATATTTAACCTATTGCAGGATTTATAAAGCAAACCTCCGCAACTTGGCAAGGTGGCGTGTGCAGGAAATTACGTGTTAACATGGTGGAGGATCGTGTGGTGTGTAGTGAGCGAGATACAAGAATATTGGGGACAGCACAGACACACAGTCCGGAAATTAACTGCTCACTATTAAAATCTTACTACCCGGGCGAGAATTGACCCCAAGATCACGAGCCTCGAAGTTCCAGACGAAGACGCAGAATAGTCAGCCACCGAATTGGATATTCATTCAGTACTTTACAATGTAAAGACTCTGATAAAAGTTGACGTCATGGCTCAATTGTGTTAAGATATTCTTGTTTTAGAAGAGTGAAGGTTGTGCGGTTCTCTTCCTGAATGGGCATGGTATTGGCGTTCAGCTCAGTGGGTCCTGGATTCGATTCCAGGCTTGGTCAGAGATTTTAACTGCGTGTGGTATTGAGTCCCAGTACATTCCTCTTCATGAAAATCCACAGCCTGTTTCCAGGAATGGAATGTATGAAACCCCATCTAGCAGCGAGGATAGGAATTGTACCGGATGCTAAAGCCTGTCGCACTCCTCTGGCCCAATGATTAATGACTGACAGATGAAATTGATATTGGAGATTGTTGATGGATTGATAGATGACAGGGAAAACCGGAGTACCCGGATAAAAAACTGTCCCGCCTCCGCTTTGTCCAGCACAAACCTCACATGGAGTGAACGGGATTTGAACCACGGAACCCAGCGATGAGAGTCCGGGGTGCAGATGCCTGAGCCGCGGAGGTTCCACATTCCTCTTCATGTTCAATCATTACACCACGCTAACTAGCATCACAGGAACACGCAATAGTGCATATATCCCTGCATATAGGAGTGGCGTCAGGAAGGGTATCTGGTCTTAAACCGAGCTAGGTTCTCATGTGCAGTAGTGTGGGAAAAGCGGAAGAATAATAACAAGAATAATATTGTTATCCATTACGAGATGACACCAAGCAGAAATTTAAAAAAACTCCTGTGAGAATTCAAAACCAGGAATCACTTACAAATCTATCTTAATATACATATTGAGGGCATTCCAGTTTTAAACGAGATTGTGAAGCAAATACATATCCATTTTACATGGATACACAAAGTTTAATTTTCTCCACATTTTATCATCTTGTTTGCAAATGAGGTGTTTCTGTTTCTCATCAGTGTGAGAGCTTGTCGATGGTGACTTCCTCTAACTTGTAAGCCACCACTAACGTTTATTATTGATATGTCTTGTAACTCTCACTTCGTTACCTGGCGGCATCCCGTTTAGAAGGACAACTCACAGCTTGTACAGTCTGACTGTTGGAGGATTACAGCTGCCCCATGCATAGGCTTTAGAAATGGAATACATAATAAGGAAGCGGCGTTAACAGGCTTGGCAATCTTGAATGCATGGCGAATGCAATTACATTTAGTCCAATTTAAATGCAGCCACGTTGAAACACTAGAGTATGCCACTTTTTTTAAGCTCACGGCCTTTCTATCTCTCCATCTCTCTCTCACCCTCTCCCAACGTGCCCACCATTATCTGGAGCTGTAATGCAACACTCGCTTGCTTGTGGTTTCAAGACAATTCTGCGCTACACAGATACAACGTAGCAGATAAAAGAATATAATGCTCTGCAGTCATCAACAACATCCATACAGTTTACCACGGAACACTCATAGACTAGTAAGTGTGGACGATTTTAGAAGGGATAGAGTGGATTTTATGATAACATATAAAGCACTAAAAATTTTCAAGAATTGATTGAAGATTCAAATTAATACAAATATATTCTAGATAAAAATGATTCGTAAAATTACTTAGAACTGATTGGAGAGTTGTAAAGAACGTAATTCAGAAATTCTAATCCTGATCTTATAGGTTTCCTTAAACTTATAAGAATTCTTAACGAACTCGATTCAGAAATTATAATAAACTACATTATTTTAATTATTTAGAGCAGACTGAGAAATCTTTTATGAACTTAAACAAAATGTTTGTAAATAAATATATGTCCTTAAAGAGAAGTGGTAATGTTGGACCATGCCATGATATTCCTTTTCATCTTTTCTTTTTTTATTTTCTTCACGTCGCACTTACACAGACAGATTGATATGTCCTAAACGAACTTAATTTTGAAATTTCAACCCAACATTTTACTTTCGATCCTTTCCAGATTGATTGATTTTATTTCTTTTTTCTTTGTTTGTTTGCTTGTTTGTTGAGTTCTCAGCCCGAAGGCAGGTTGAATCTCTCTACATTTCCTTAATTAACTATTATACATTTCGGTTTCAATGAAGATGTGTTGAAGGAGAACATTATAGCCGAGTTCCATGGTCAATGGCTTCCCACCAAGGTGACCATACTCCAATCCCGCGAATGCATGTGTGAGAAGTGGTAATGTTGGACCATGCCACGATATTCCTTTTCATATTTTTTTATTTTCTTCACGTCGCACTGACACAGATAGGTCTCATTGTGATGATGGGAGAAATGAAAAGGATAGGGGTGTGAAATAATTGATCGTAGCCTTTATTAAGGTAAAGCCCTAGCATTTTCTTGGTATGAAAATTGGAAACAAGTGAAAACCATCTTCAGGGCTGCCGACAGTGGGATCGAGCCGATGATATTATACACCTACATTATTGCGTACATGTTGCACCAATTACATAAATATCATACCTATTTTTCTTCTTACTCTTCTACCACTATTCCCACCCCTGTCCCACACCTAAGGGGTTGCGTATGCGAACTGTCACACATGAGGATTTGGACCTTTTTTTAAGGCTGGATGCTCTTCCTGACACCAACCTTATGTGGATGGATGTAAATACCATTGTCCGTTTTACTGTGGTGGTTGGTAGTGTGGTGTGTTGTCTGAATATGAAGACGAGAGCGTTAGGACAAACACGAACACCTAGTCTCCGATCGAGGACAAGTAATCAGACGCTATTGAAATCTCCGACATGGCTGAGAATTGAACCCGGTACCCTCTGAAACGAAAACCTCAGCACTCGTTTACTAATAATATGACACTTCATTTTATCTTTCTTAATCCGTTTAACCCCCAGGGTTAGCTTTTCCCTCGGACTCAGTGAGGGATCCCACCTGTATCGTCTCAAGGGCAGGGTCCTAGAGCGTGAACCTTTGGTTCGGGGTATGACATTCGAGAGGAGGACCAGTCCCTCGCCCAGGCGGCCTCACTTGCTCTACTGAACAGGGGCCTTGTGGGGGTATGGGAAGATAGGAAGGAATAGACAAGGAAGAGGGAAGTGGCCGTGGCCTTAAGTTGGGTACCATCCCGGTATTTGCCTGGAGGAGAAGTGGGAAACCACGGAAAACCAATTCGAGGATGGATGAGGTAGGAATCGAACCCCCCGCTACTCACTTGACCTCCCGAGACTGAATGGATACCGTCCCAGCTCTCGTACCACGCTTCAAATTTCTTTGCAGAGTCCAGAATCCAACTCGGATCTCCGGAGATGGGAGCTAGTCACACTAATCTACAGAGGTGGGCTAGTTGATTTTATACCTGAATTTTATGATCTGTGACGAGGGGAAGAATGGCAGGGAGGGAGACCTGAACGCAACGAAAACTTGATTATAACATCATCATATTACAATGTATGCCAAATCTGCGATAAATTGGACACTTGCGCATTTCTGAAAGACGTTAGACACATAAAAGTAGGTTCAATATCGATAAGGGTTTTGTGGTCATCAGATGGAAATATTACTAGATACTTGGATGACAGCATTAGCAAACTATTACAAACATCACAAGTATTAGGTAAGTACTGAAGGATTAGAGTAGTCGAAGGATGCAGGAATGAAACGGTTAGAACAGAATAAGGTGACATAGAGAGTTACATAAAACCAATCTATGGACTGATGACACAAACAACAACAACAACAACAACAGCATGTGACTATACCCTTAGTGGTGACGTAACGATTGCTCTAAGCGACGATTGATGAATAAAACGACGTTGCGTTAGTTAGATAGATAGATAGATTGATAGATTGATAGATAGATAGATAGATAGATAGATAGGTAGATGAACAGTTATACAGATAAATATATAGATAGATATATAGGTAGATAAATGGATAGATAGATAGATAGATAGATAGATAGATAGATAGATAGATAGATAGGTAGGTAGATAGATAGATAGATAGGTAGATGAACAGTTGTATAGATAAATAAATATATAGACAGATAGATAGATAGATAGATAGATAGATAGATAGATAGATAGATAGATAGATAGATAGATAGATAGATAGATAGATAGATAGATAGATTGATTGATTGATTGATTGATTGATTGATTGATTGATTGATTGATTGATTGATTGATTGATTGATTGATTGATTGATTGATTGATTGATTGATTGATTGATTGATTGATTGATTGATTGATTGATTGATTGATTGATTGATTGATTGATTGATTGATTGATTGATTGATTGATTGATTGATTGATATTGGCTTATGTGATGTAATCAAACTAATCCACTGTCATACGGTATGCAGCAAAACTATCGACATTGAAATTATTGCTCATCTGCTGTCTACATTTGCCTAGCAACCAAGTACTTATCTAATGTATACTAGCAGTTTCCCGCTGGCTCCGCCCACAATTTACAAAGTAAGGTGTTGTTCGTTACTATCCTCACGGATGTATTTGCAAAGTTTCGAGTGAATGAAATAAAGCACATTATCTGTTGTGGTATTATAGTATAATATGATGTCAACAAAACAATTGAAAATACACCATACAAAGAAATTGAATTAAACTTTCCTTGGAACAACACTACGCGCCGAACTGTTAAAAAGTCCTCAAAGATCTTCGTAATGGAGACAAATGTACTCATAACTTTTCTCAGAATCTACCAATTTAAGTAGCCATTACCTCAAAAGAATGTTCTTGATCCAGTGAGTGTTTTTAGACCAAAACGAACTGCGTACCTCAATTAGAACGAAAGATATGATTGCTTCAATGAGACAAAATGTTGAAGAAATGAGACGTCAAATTGAACGTGCACTCATAAAATTCCTCCGAATCAAACAATTTGAATAGTTAAGAACTGAAATGAAAGAGCTTGATCCACGGAGTTTTCTTAGGCCAAAATGAACTCCGTTCCTCAATTAGAACCAAAGGTATGATTGTTTCAAAGAGACAACAAATTGAAAAGATCGAATAACTTGAGGAAGGCGGAAGTTAAGTGATTTATAGTACCTGATGACAAATCTGTACATGAATATCTTTCAGTTATAAAAAAAGAATCGGATAGAATAGCCGGACTGACTGACTTTTTCATACATTTTTTTTAATATATAGATAATAGTTTGACATATTGTGAAGTCAGTGTTGGACTTCAATTGCTGTTCTACGGCGTAAGAGCAGGAGGTGTTTATCCTGAAACATTATTTCCGGTCATAGGGAGTGTGGCGTCAGTATGGGCCAAGTTATCTAAAGAACACGATGGGAACGATTTAATAAAGAAGCACCAATTAACTGAACAATGTTAGGTGTCGTTGACAAATTCCGCCATACAGGACCAAACTTATAGCAACGAAAGTGCGCCTAAGAACCGTCACCACAAACGGGAATTTTGGACTTCTTTTACTGGTCTTACAAGTCCAGTCATGGAATAATATAGCAACATCAACTAATAGAAGCAGTAGAATTATGCACAACAACTTTGCAATCATGTCAAACCACAGACATATAGATATATACTGGCAATGAGCAGCAGGATTCTGAAGCCAGAAGCGTGCGGCCGCCGCCTTCTTACGTCACTGCACTATTCCGACGCATTCATATAAAATAGTAGCCGAAATGGGAATATTGGACAGAAGATAATTAAAATATTAAAATATTAAAACATCGAAATAACAACAATAATACTGATTAATTAGTAATTGGTATATCAATTTCCAAATGCTTACAAATCGCCATCCTTTTTAGGCCGATCTATGGTCAGATCTGTTTCCATTCAACTCTTTTACAGCATAATCCACACGTATTTTCAATAACAGTGATGAAATTATGCTAATAAGGCGTTAAACATGCGTGTCCATTGGGTTTAGATAAAAGCATGTGAGGTTAACCTTGAAAACAAATTTATTTCATACAAATGAGCTGTGGCTTCATTAGGGATGCTTCCTGTTACGACTGAGCTTAAACCATTACATGTATTTTCTCTCAAATACATTTCAGTAAGTTCTGACACATGATCAACATCTTTCGTAGGAATACGGAGATAACCGGTACCCCTATTCTTCAAAGAAATGAATGGATAAGGATTTTCTTTTTGTTCAGCTGCTTGCTTACAAGTATCACATTGTATAGAATTGTCTAATATCTTTACCACAAATTCTGAAAAAGATTCAATAATATTCTGTTTTAATAAACCTAACACCTGTCGATTTATGCAGGACCGGGCGAGTTGGCCGTGCGCGTAGAGGCGCGCGGCTGTGAGCTTACATCCGGGAGATAGTAGGTTCGAATCCCACTATCGGCAGCCCTGAAGATGGTTTTCCGTGGTTTCCCATTTTCACACCAGGCAAATGCTGGGGGTGTACCTTAATTAAGGCCACGGCCACTTCCTTCCAACTCCTACGCCTTTCCTATCCCATCGTCGCCATAAGACCTATCTGTGTCGATGCGACGTAAAGCCCCTAGCAAAAAAAAAAAGATTTATGCAGGTTTACTAATCCTTCTACGTTAATTTTAACAGGAATTTTGACATCCTTACAACATATCCTTAAATAATAGAAGAGACCAAGACCACTCTTATTTAATTACTAATATAACCAAACCAAAAACTCAACCTATACCCAAGTGTTGTAGTAACATTCTTATTCTTGTTCTTGTTCTTGTTCTTACCGGTATTATTGTTTCATCCATTTAGGAAGGTTTGGCTTGTTCCGGTAACATAATGGACTGACTCGGCCTAAGCAAGGCGTCCTCGTCTCGATTATGAAACTATACAGCCATCTCCAAATATTTACATCATCATCATCATCATCATCTGTTTACCCTCCAGGTTCGGTTTTTCCCTCGGACTTAGCGAGGGATCCCACCTCTACCGCCTCAAGGGCAGTGTCCTGGAGCTTCAGACTCTTGGTCGGGGGATACAACTGGGGAGTATGACCAGTACCTCGCCCAGGCGGCCTCACCTGCTATGCTGAACAGGGGCCTTGGGGAGGGATGGGAAGACTGGATGGGATAGGCAAGGAAGAGGGAAGGAAGCGGCCGTGGCCTTAAGTTAGGTACCATCCCGGCATTCGCCTGGAGGAGAAGTGGGAAACCACGGAAAACCACTTCCAGGATGGCTGAGGTGGGAATCGAACCCACCTCTACTCAGTTGACCTCCCGAGGCTGAGTGGACCCCGTTCCAGCCCTCGTACCACTTTTCAAATTTCGTGGCAGAGCCGGGAATCGAACCCGGACCTCCGGGGGTGGCAGCTAATCACGCTAACCACTACACCACAGAGGCGGCTTTCAAATATTTACAACAAATTATTATTATTATTATTATTATTATTATTATTATTATTATTATTATTATTATTCCGCATTCCATCACCAGGGGGATAATGCCAACAAATATACATCGGAAGGAAGTTATCTCTGTCTCCTACATAGTTAGGAACCTTTAATAGTAAATTTGATGTCCGATTCTTTGGCTGAATGGTCAGCATAGAGTCCTTCGGTTCAGAGCGTCTCGGGTTCGATTCCCGGCCGGGTCGGGGATTTAAATCGCGTCTGATTATTCTACGGGCCCGGTGACTGGGTGTTTGTGTGTGTTCCAACATTTTCCTCTTCATATTCACACAGCATACTTCACTACCAACCACCACAATAACACGCATTTTTCTTTTTTTGCTAGGGGCTTTACGTCGCACCGACACAGATAGGTCTTATGGCGACGATGGGATAGGAAAGGCCTAGGAGTTGGAAGGAAGCGGCCGTGGCCTTAATTAAGGTACAGCCCCAGCATTTGCCTGGTGTGAAAATGGGAAACCACGGAAAACCATCTTCAGGGCTGCCGATAGTGGGATTCGAACCTACTATCTCCCGGATGCAAGCTCACAGCCGCGCGCCTCTACGCGCACGGCCAACTCGCCCGGTAAAACACGCATTAGTGATTACATGTCTTCATATGGGTTGGAGTCAGGAAGGGCATCTGGCCGTAAAACGGGGACAAATCCACATGTGCGATACAGTTCGCACCCGCGACCCCGCAAGTGTGGATAAAACGGAAGAAGAAGAAGAAGAATAGTATATTTAACAGCATTAATAACCAGACAACAAGACGTACAATGGCACATGTGAGCCACTTACCGGTGTATTGAAACTCATCTGCCTTCGTTCTTCTTTATTCGCGAATAGGAAAACCTACACCCAAACAGTACGCAGTTATTCACCTGTCTACCACACAGTAGTTTGCCGAAAATAAAGGTGAAATGTGCATAAAATCATCATAAAGCAAAATTGCACGTAACACAGTAATGTTTACAGTGAATCTTTAGTGACGTAAGATGGCGGCGGCCGCAAGTTTACGGCTTCACTAGCACCAATGCTACGAGATACAGCGCTGCCAGTCTATTAACTATATGTCTGTGTGTCAAACACGAATACAGGATAGGAAATCGCAACCATGGTTTGACAAAGAATGCTATGACGAACGGAGGAAGACCCTATCAGTACTACATCAAGCCAAAACCATAATGCAAACATGATTTATCATTATACGCCCAACAAAGAAAGTTGTACAAAATTTTAATTATACAGAAAAAAGCAGAACGCATAAATCTAGATGCCAGAAAACAAGCAGAACTTGGTCAGAGTGATCCTTTCATAGCGATCAGAAAACCAAGACCCCCTTCAATGAAAGGAATTTCCGTGGGCACATGAGAAAGTAATTTTGGCACTATTCTAAACATGAAACATAAGGACACAGCATATAAATATATATATAAACAACAGAAAAATATCACTCCGATAACGAGACAGGAAATATATCATGTAATAACAAAAACAAAAAACAACAAGGCTTCAGGACCAGACGGCATATATAATATCTCAAAGAATCTTAGAATCGAAGGGAAGAATATTAGATAGAATTATTCAATACATGTTTGAGTACAGAAAAAATACCCTAACAATGGAAAACATCAACAATAAAAGTTCCTTTCAAAGGGATAGGGGAAACCTGTAACCCAGACTCATACAAAGTGATAGGCCTCGAAAACACTTCCTTCAAAATATTTATGGAAATGTTAAATGGCAGGCTAACTGATGAAGTAGCTGTCCTAATATCAGAAAACCAATTTGGTTTCAGAAAGGGAGCAGCACTCTCCATGCTGTGAACTGCTTATTAGAACATTTTCAAGATACAATAAGACACCCAGGGAGAAAATATTGTGTAGTCTTCATAGATTACAGAAAAGCCTTCTATTTCATAAAAATGGAAACACTCATCGAAAAACTCAGTCTGTTAATTGGCGAAGCTCACCAAATAGCGAAAATACATTCTGACATCTTAAAATACAATTTCATCCAAATATCTGATGATATCACCTTATCCAAGAGTTTAATTCAAACTAATGGCGTTCTACCAGGAGATTCGATTGCTGTTCAATACCATGACAGCATATATCATTAAGGACAGTTCAGCAATACTTTTACTCTATCCAGATGATATGGTAATAGGTTCAGAAAACAGAGAAGAGCTCCATAAAGCACTAAACAGACTCACGTCATGGGTCCTAGAAAATGACTTACAAGTACATCATGACAAAAGTAAACAAATAACTTTCTGAAGAGGTGGTAAGCTCTCTCCAAAAGATACATTGACCTTTCAAAATGAACCTCTGGAAGTAATACCAAAATTCAAATATCTTGGAGTTGCTCTTCAAACAACATTGGCATCTTTTAACAATCATATCGAAGAAAGTACAACATCAGCAAAGAAAGCAATTTACAACATTCAAAAATCACAAAAATTTTCTACAAAAACAGAAATGATACTATTTAAAATAGCTGTAGCACCAATAGCAACCTATGGGATCCAAATAATCTGGGATAACCTTAAAATTAACGACCTGATAGCGCTAGAGAAAGTTCGAATCGTGGGTATCGGGAAGTCAGCACTACCAAGACTGACCTGTGTATTACTAAAAGAAGCTTTCGTTTTCTTTATACGGGACATCAGAATTCAGATACACCTGCTAAAACTAATGTCTACGAGAACACATTTCAAATTCTCGTTGAAAATCGCAGCTATACCTAGAACGACTTTTATTGAACAGACGCCATAATTGGGGATGATTGGAAACAAGCAAATTACGAGCTTAGACACGTAATAACGCGATATGCAATACATGGTTTTCATCACAAGTTCCTCCAAAATAACAGATTTCATCACGAAAATGAAAATTGTGTATGTGAGTTGTGCAATGAACACTGTGAAAGATATCATGCAAATATATGCAGTAAAAGACATATATATATATATATATATATATATATATATATATATATATATATATACAGTGGCGGTCAAAATAATAGAGCCACCTCTATTGAGGGGATTAAGAACTAGGATATCTATTAGTTCGCAAAATCTCCACGAGTGCCCTGTTGTCAGCCCCTTTTAGACATCATCAGGGAAGACGTCGCTGCTATCTGTAGTCGTGCGAAAGGGAGCGTTTGAGCTAGACGTGCGAAAAGAGGCATAAAGGTAAGAATCTTATGGGTCAAAATAATAGAGCCGTTTTACAGAAGTCCTGTTCAAATTGATTTTTTGCAGTTGTTTTGGAGGCTAGCGATATTATTTGTCAACAAATCTCCACTCAATATTATTTTGTATGTAAATTGACGTTTGGTTTTATTTACATTCTTCTAGATGGGCAGAGCAAAGCATACAAGTGATGATGAGCGTATAGTAATGTTCCGGATGTTCAAAAGTGGGATGTCCTTGAATCAAATAGCCAAAGATTTACACGTTTCGCGAAAACGAGTCCAGAACGCCATTAGACTGGCAAAACAAACAAAGCCGCAGGTGGATAACAGGGGGTGACCTCGTGTAAATTCTCCTCGCGTAGACAGACTCATCACTAGGGAAATAAAGAAAGACCCATTTTTGTCAACACCACGACTGAAAGCCATTTTGTTTAGCGACAAAAATGATGTTCAACCATCAACCTCAACGATTCATAGACGACTGAGATCCGCAAAATTGAATGGGTGTATTGTGAGACAGAAGCCACATGTTTCAAAAGCTAATGTTCGGAAAAGGTTGGCCTTCGCCCGGAGAAATGAACAAACATCTAATATTTGGTGGAGGAACATCCTTTGGTCCGATGAATCCAAGTATAATAGGTTTGCCTCAGACGGAAAAGTCTATGTGCGCCGCCCTCCAAAGCAGGAATTTAATCCCAAGTGCACTTTAAAAACTGTGAAATACGGTGGCGGAAGTGTTACGGTATGGGGATGCTTTTCATGGTACGGCATTGGTCCAATACACCGTATCAGTGTAATAATGAACGTAGAAATGTACAAAGACATCTTGGCAAATGTTATCCTGCCTTATACTGAAGAGGAAATGCTGCTGAAATGGAAATTTCAGCACGATAACGATCCAAAGCATACTGCAAGTATCATAAGGCAGTTTTTTCAAGACCACCATATCGAAGTATTAGAGTGGCCACCTCAGTCCCCTGACTCATCACCCATTGAGAACTCATGGGAGATCGTAGACAAGAAAATTGACCGCTCAAAAGCTACATCTTTAGATAAACTTTGGGAAGAAATCCAGAGAGCCTGATATGCGATCAGCAGCGACGAATGCAGGCGTTTAGCCGACTCTGTGGGTAAGAGGTGCAGGGCAATCGTCAAAAATACGGGTTACCCCACGGAGTACTAATTCACTCCTATGCAAAAACAACTTATCCTGTAAATTTCGTAAGACTGCGATCAAGTACAAAATATTTGTGTCAATTGGCTCTATTTTTTTGACCCTGTGGTCTGGTATTCTTTTGAATATTATTGATTAGTTTGAGTTGTGTTATCTATATAACTGACTGTGGTACAATGTGACTCTGTTGTAATGGGTCCTGTACAACGTAAAATTTTGTTTCCATCATAGTACAAACATGTCTAGTCATAAATTTGTACTTTATTCCAAACCTTTGCCAGGTGGCTCTATTATTTTGACCACCACTGTATATATATAAGAAAACTAGGACTAGAGCAATGCAATATAGTGCTTGTATTTTGCACATTGTGCGCATTTTCGTAAAAATGGCAGAAGTACGTGAATAGAACTGAAATTTCGAAAAAGATGTTTGCACTTAATTTGAAGAGCGCGCCTTCCTGAATAAGAATATGTGTGATTTATATGCATTTTTAATTGATTTTACAAAGAAATTAAGAATAATGTGAAGTCTTGTTTTTGCCACGCCCCACTCTTCAAACTCCACTATTGACATACTTAGTCAATCAATCATAATTTCTTTACTAATTGCACAATGATTTTGTGAGATGGCTCATTTCAGAAGTTGGTACTTCACGCGTGTCGTGAACAAAGGACTGCACAAGGACGCGGTGAAAGAAAAGTGTTTGTTTTTGTAATTACATGGGGTAAACATACTCCGAAAGTTGTGAATTCTAACTCTTAGAAAGTCTTTCGTAGAATGTGTGGTATTTGAAATATGTAAATATGCCGCGAATTAAGAATTTCAACAAGGAGAAATATCACCAAGGCAACAGATACACGACAAATACACTGAATGTTAGTTCCAGTCCAGTTCAAGGCAATAATTAATCTTCTGACCCCACAAATACAATAGACAAATACAATGACCTGTTTCCAGAAGGTGTGGATTCATGGTGTGGCTTTCAGAAAGAAAAGGCAGGAGGACCTAATTACCACCACAAGAACTCACTTCTATTGGCTGTTTTGAATGCCATAAAACCTGTGCATAAGGGACTTAGTGATGACACTCTGTTATATCTATAAGCATTAACCATATGCATTCAAATATTTTCTAGGTCTCGGGTGAAATTACGATATCAACGATGTCTTAAACGTTTATTAGGATACTTAATATGTGAAATAATTCTCTTCATCAAAATAGTCATAATGAGATGAACGCTTACAGTCCTACTCTTCGCTCGTGTAATTTTCTCTCCGGTGAAGAAGTCTAACCTTTAATCGTTACGGAAACTGCAGCAGTTGTATGGCATTGGTCGTTTGCAACTTAAGAAGCCAATGAAGGACAGATAGAGTCATTTCCCGCTCTGATAGCTACTTCCTGGGACAATCAAAGCACGACTGGATTCGAATATTAGGTTCTTCTAGAACGTCTCGAGATGAAATAACATTTACTTTCAGAAGTGACAGGCAATATTATTTTGTATGCTGTTTTCTGAGGGAGAAATATACAAACATATTAATATATTAAGAAACTGTAGATACAATAAGATTTCCAATATTCTGCAAGACACTGCAAGATACTTTATCGTTCATATAATTACCTATATTGTGGTTTCTTGAGCATAATTGAGCCTAACTGAACTTTATGATTGACTTTGATTAGTTGATTTATAGTGATCATTTTTCAACACTCATTTAAAATATGTTCTCATGGTTCATACGAAACGAAATGTTTTCTCCAAATGTTGTTAACCATTTTCATCTTACAGTAAAGTTCACGGAACTACGGGTATATTATAAACTAGCAAGATACCCGTGCTTCGCTTCGGTATTATACTAAAATTTATAGTAGAATGCTTAACATTTTATATATATATCCGCCAAAATTCGCGATCTGACGGCAATGTTCCTTCCATTTTTCAGTCTTTCTTTCCAGCAACCGATTTCGTTCAGCTGTTATAGATTGTTAATGACTTCTTTAATTTCTTCAACAGTGGGTGGTATACCTTCTTCCAGATTTTCAGTTGTTTAAGAGAATTCCAATTTATGGTCGGGTTCAGGGCAGTTTAAAAGTTGATCAAAGTGCTTCGCAAGTATTTCAAAATTCTCAGCATTGCTTAGGCCAAGTCTACCATTTTCATCTTTGAAGCATATGCTAGGCGCTTGATAGGCCTTTAACTGACTCTTAAAAATCTGGTAGAAGTTTCGAGAGTAATTTATAACAAAACTGTCTTTCAGGCCAATGAGTTGTGATTTTTCGAAAGTTCTTTTAACTCCCCTTATTATTCTAGCAATATCTTTCCTTAGCTGTTAGAATTGGTCATAGTGCTCAGTCTTACCAGAGGATTTAAACTTTTCCATTGTTTTATTCTCTCTTGTAATGCATCTTCATATATTTGATTCCACGAAGGTTTCCTTTTAGGTGTGACTAGCCCAAATGTTTTCTGGGCTGGATTGGTTATTTCTTTAGATAAATCTTGCTACTTCCCATGATGAGATACTTTTATTTCTTCCTGAAATGTTTCCAACGTTTCTTGTGTAATTTGAAGTGTATTTGTGTTATATTTGTTTACTCTTTCCCTTCTTCTGTGATTTCTGTTGGGTAAGAATTTTAGTTTGATTTTAGACAAGTAGTGATCGGAATTATTATTATTATTATTATTATTATTATTATTATTATTATTATTATTATTATTATTATTATTATTATTGATGTTCTGGACCCCACAGCAAGATGGAAGACCACTACTTGGCGGTAAATTACATCTGTTGCCATTGCCATTGTTGACAATATGACCAGTACCATTGTCGCGCGTAGGCAAGTGCGCGAGACTTCTGGCGATACGATTGTTATACTTCGGCGCATTATTGGTCTTATTACAGAGGTGAACAATTGTACGGCCAATATCATTCCTATCGTTTATTTCATATGTGTTTAAATTTTTATTTATATGCTAGGAGAATCTACTGTCATCTAACTTTAAATTCTCCAAAGCAAAAGATGGTTCATTAAAATGAACCCCGGAAAGATTGAAAATGATCGGTTTATGATCAGAATCAAGTACGTTGTGAGCAGTAAAATCAATTGGTCACAACTACTTCTTCACCCCAACGCCATTGAGTTTATTCACCCGCCCCTCCCCCTCCAAAAATGAAGGCATGTCTCTCTAAGTTTAAAGGAGATTCCAAATACCAGTGTTCACGTCTGTTACCTTCAGTTTTGAGACATAAGTAACCCCATAAAAAATTCACTTTTGTTCACTACCTTTCAGACTCCCCCCCCCCCCCTCAAGAGAATATTCCGGGTAAAAATACTTGTTTCTTTATTAGTAAAGGGTCTTCTAATACCAATTGTCACGACTGTAACATCTTCAAGTTTTGAGATATGTGCCATCTTAAAAGGAATTCAACTCCTTTTCACCCCCACCCCCCAAGATGTCCCCCCCCCTCAAATGCTTTTTTCTTTGTTTTTAAAGGAGATCCAAATACCAATTTTCACGTCCGTAACAACTTTATATATTATTAGATTTAAGTATCCTCATACAATTAATTCAATTCATTTTTCAATTACCGGGCGAGTTGGTCGTGCGCGTAGAGGCGCGCAGCTATGAGATTGCATCCGGAAGATAGTGGGTTCGAATCCCACTGTCGGCAGCCCTGAAGGTGGTTTTCCGTGTTTTCCCATTTTCGCATCAGGCAAATGCTGGGGCTGTACCTTTTTTTGCTAGTGGCTTTACGTCGCACCGCCACAGATAGGTTATATGACGACGTTGGGATAGAAAAGGCCTAGGAGTTGGAAGGAAGTGGCCGTGGCCTTCATAAAAAGGTACAGCCGGGGCTGTGTTTCTGAATTTTTAAAGCAGATTCCAAATACCAATTTTCAGGTCTGTAATACCTTCAGTTTCTGATATATAAATAATATTTAAATTCTTTCTCCCTCCCCCTTCATAGAATTTTCCGAACATTTACTTTTAAAGCAGATTCAAAATACCAATTTTCACGTCTGCAACACCTTTCGTCTTTGAGATAATAGTATCTTCATACAAATAATAAAACTGATTATTCAAATCTACACCCCGCCACCACCTTTAAGTGGATTTCGGAATAAAATATGTATTTCTTTATTATAAAAAATTCCAAACACCAAATTTCATGTCTGTAACATGTTCAGTTTTTGAGATAGGCCTATCAGTATCGTAATGAAAAGAATTCAACCCAGTTTGCAGTCATTTTTACCCCTACCAAAATGGTTTTTCCTAAAACAAAAAAAAATGTTTATTTTTAAAACAGATAACAATTTCACTTCTTTAACATGTAAAGTTTTTGAGATAGACGTTGGATATGCTCATTTTAAAATGTCACCCCCTTTTTAGTTCCCCTTAAGTGGAGTTTCCGAAAACAAATCACCTATGTTTCTTTACTTTTACAGGAGATTCCAAATACAAATGTTTACGTCTGTAACATTTTACGTTTCTGAGATACACTGTAGATGTAATCTTTCTATAAAAAATCACCCCATTTGTCATGCCTGTTTAATCCCCATCAATTGGATTTTCCAAAAACAAAAAATACGTGTTTCTGAATTTTTAAAGCAGATTCCAAAAACCAATTTTAAGGTCTGTAATACCTTCAGTTTCTGAGATATACGTATCCCCTTTAAGGGCATTCAACCCATTTTTAACCCTTTTTCACCCGTCCTAGTGGGATTCCCCCCCCCCCCAAAATATACATTTTTCTATATTGTTGCGAACGACGAAACAACATATCGGCCGCACATAACAAAGTTCAGTTCCATAGGCGCACAAATACAGTTTTGAAACAAATCAAATGGAGGACCAGACTGCCCCAAACGAGCAGACACAAACACATCACTCACAAGGTGATTCAAACATTTATTACAGAGGAATAAAACACTGCATATTTACACATTATGTACAACAAATTCGGAGGTACACCAAAACACGTGTACTGCTGCCGGTCGCCATATTCAGTGTCTGTCTATAAAACAAAAACGCAGCAGCACATTGCCAACTGTTACAAAATGAAATGCGGCAGACGAGTACCAACACAAAAGCCGCAACATACTCCCCCCTTTGAGGGATCTCAACACTCAAAATCAAAGTCAAGTGTTCATGTTCATCACAGACAAATTAATAAAAAAGTAAACTCAGATACAACATATACAAATATACAACTATACAACATCCTTGGGCAATGGACACAATTTCACTATGGCACGGCGCAAAAGACCAGTTTTAGTCTTTACACTGACCACACGAGTAATATTGTCACAACCAGGATGGAGCTCCTGGATTATACCAGTTTTCCAAACCAGAGGAGGAAGGTTATCCTCCCTTAGAAGCACTAAATCTCCCACAGTTGGAGTCCACTTTCCTACAGAAGACCATTTACGTCTTTGTTGAAGTGATTGTATGTATTCTTTTGACCACCTCTGCCAAAAATCGTGATACAGCTGTTGCACCAAATTCCATTTAGTTAGACAGGAGCGGGAGCTGTTGGATATGTCTGGAGAGGGGATAGAGGTCAATCGTCTCCCTACTAGAAAATGTCCAGGTGTCAAATAGCATTGATCATTGGGGTCGTCAGTCATTGAACAGAGAGGTCTCGAGTTCAACACAGACTCAATTTGATACAAAAGAGTACTCAGCTCTTCAAAATTAAGAATGCATTTTCCTAGGGTCCGCTTTAAAAGTGATTTTGTGGACTTTATTCCAGCTTCCCAAAGCCCACCGAAATGAGGACTGGAGGGTGGAATAAACTTCCAATTCACATTCAAATTAGATGAATATTCCTCTATTTCAGTAGAGCTATCCTTAATAAATCTTAATAACTCATTGTTGGCTCCAACAAAATTTGTGCCATTATCACTCAAGATGAGATTTGGAAATCCTCTACGCGCCTTGAATCTTCTAAATGCGGCGAGGAAGTCCTGAGTCGTTAGACTCTTCACAGTTTCAAGATGTATTGCTTTAGTGACAAGACAAACAAAGAGAGCAATGTACGCTTTAAACTTTATCTTACTCCTCGGGTTATCACCTTTAATGATGATTGGGCCACCATAATCAAGAGAAAACAATTGTGAGGGTAAAACACCTCGAGACAAGTGGTCAGCTGGATTGCTGTGGGTCGGTACGTGTCTCCAATCTGAGACTGAAGTGAGGGACTGAATTTCAGCAACTCTATTAGCGACAAAGGTTTTCCAACAATTGGCGAGTTTCTGTAACCAACACAGAACTATCGTGCTGTCAGTCCAGCAGTATGTGGAGAAAGGAATGTGCAATTTCAGCGATTCAGTTACCTTACTCATTAGGCGAGAAAGCAATAGAGCAGCACAAAGCTCTAAACGGGCAATAGATTGCTGTTTTAATGGAGCAACTCTCGATTTAGAAGTCAACAGGATCACTGATACCTCATCATTATCAGATACTGTCCTAACATACACACAAGCACCATAGGCAGCTTCTGAAGCGTCAGAAAAGCCATGGATTTCAATAACCTTATTCTTAGCAAAGGGCATTACATTTCTTTGCACTCTGAGGTCATTAAGCAATGGGAGCTCACTGTAGATAGCATTCCAGATTTCAATAATTTCAGATGAAGGTTCTAACACATCATCCCAATCAATTTTCAACTGCCAAAGAGACTGCAGGATAAGTTTACACTTAACTACGGCACATCCTAACAATCCAAGGGGATCAAATATGGAAGCAATGATAGTGAGAATGCTTCTCTTAGTGACTTCCTTAGGTGCTTTCTTCAAATTTATTTGAAACTGAAACTCATCACATTTAGGATGCCACACGATACCTACTGTTTTAATAGCTTCATCCTTAGTGAGGTTACAAGGTGACAACATTTCTCTATCCTCTACAGGGACATTGGCAAGAGCTTCTGGACAATTTGACGTCCATTTTCTAAGATGAAAATGTGCACTATCGAGCACAGAAGAGATTTCTGATTGAAGCTCCTTAGCTTCTTCAACTGAACTAGTACCTGTCAGCAGGTCGTCAACATAAAAACAAGAGCGAATGATCTCTGATGCAGTGGGGTGAGATTCCTTGTGTTCATCAGCAAGTTGAACTAGACATCTCGTAGCGAGAAAAGGGGCGGAACTTGTACCGTATGTGACAGTAGTAAGACGGTAGTCCTTGATTTCTTCATCAGTAGATTCACGCCAGACAATTTTCTGAAGATTTCTGTGGTCAGGATGAATTAGCACACATCTATACACCTTATCAATGTCAGCCGTAAGAGCAACAAAATAGGTTCTGAACCTTAAAACAATGGACAGCAAGTCAGGCTGAATAGTAGGACCAACCATTAACATAGAATTCAATGCTATCCCATTTGATGATTCACAACTTCCATCAAAAACAACTCTCAACTTGGTTGTAGTGCTAGAATCCTTGAGCACACAATGATGGGGCAAGTAAAAGCTTAAAGAGTTAGAGGTCTCTGGAGGTGCAATTTCCATGTGACCCATTTCACTGTATTCACGCATGAAATCTACATACTTACCTTTCAAGTCTGGAAGCTTAGCAAATTTATTTTCCATCTGTTTGAGCCTTCTAACTGCATTATGCTTAGTCTCAGCCACAGGTGGCACTTCCGCACGAATAGGAAGTTTGACAACAAACCTATCGGAATCATCTCTTTGAACACTATTCACAAAGTGTTCTTCACAAGCCCTTTCTTCAGGAGTAAGAACTGGTTGATGAAGTTCTTCAAGCTCCCAAAACCTTTGGAGTTTAGTGTCAATAGAATCAAGTTTTACAAGATTAGCACGACGAGCCTTGGCATTATTCTTAATGCACGACTCAGGGAAAGTGCCTGACAGCACCCAACCAAATTCGGTATCTAATAAGGCGGGATAACCCTTCTTATGCAAAATATTAGAAGACACAATTTCATAGTAGACATCAGCACCTAGCAAAATATCAATAGTAGAGGGCTGATTAAATGTCCTATCACTCAAAATAATATCATCAGGAATAACCCAATTGGAACAATCAATTTCCTGCGCAGGGAGTGGACTTGTGATTGTGTTCACGACTGCACAGTTCAACTTCAATGTATAATCTGATACATTTGAGAACAAAACAAGGTTACATGTGGAACTTACAGGAGACACATTCGAATTGCCTATACCAACAATAGGTAGACGACAAAACCTAGTACGGATACCAAGCTTCTTGACAAGATCAGAAGTCACAAAGGATAATTGACTCGCAGAGTCTAACAAAGCTTTAACTAGTATAATCTCTCCTGAGCTATTTTTTATTCCTACACACGCTGTGCTCAGCAAAACATTAGAACCTAGTCCTGAAACAACCTTCATGGCAGTGGGTGAAACAATTGCAGAACTTGTAGCATTCATATTATTATTGTTATTATTGGGACTTGCTTGTTCCTTGTGAACCAATAAGTTGTGGGGCCCATTACACTGGGAGCATTTGTTTTGCTTACAATGTTTAGAAACATGAGAAGCGGAAAAACAAAGATAACAAAGTTTATTTTCCCTCACAAACTTGCGACGGTGATCAATGTTTGCTTGTTTGAACTTTCTACAATCAGAAATGCTGTGATTATCAAGTTTGCAAAACCTACAATTCAAGGAAGTGCTATTGTTAGCAATGTGAAGGGCTTTTAGGTTGGATTTTAAGTCTCGTTTTTGCTCAATAACAGGTTTCTTGCATTCTGTTAGCTCTAATGTTTGACATTTTCTTTCCAAGAAATCAATCAAATTATTTGGTGTGGGAATATCAGTGGAGGCAAATTTGTTTTCCCATTCACTCCTATGGTTGGACTTGATCTTACTTAGAATCAATTCCTGTAGCAAAATTTCATGTAGTGGAACCTGACCCTCTAAATTGTCAACAGCACTAAGATTAGATTCTACTTGGTTTATCAATTTGCGATATTCAACGGAAGATCCACTAGTACAATTATGGAGATTGAGCAAATGTTTTACGTGCTGTGAAACAATCAAGCGTTTGTTATTGTACCTTTCATCAATTAAATTCCAAGCAACAGTGAAATTATCAGCACATATGGATAGGTTATCTAACAAATCCCTGGGTTCGCCTTGAAGAGACGACAATAGGTAGTGTAGTCTTTGCACATTGTCAATGCGGGTATTGTTAATAACTAAGCTTTGAAAGGTGTTCCTGAAACTCAAATATTTTGTCAAATCTCCTTTAAAAACAGGCAATTCAATGGGAGGGAGCTTCAAGCTACAGTTGGACCGAGTAGAGTTATTAGAAATAATGGATGCATTGCTTGGACTTGTGGGTCTCTCAAATGAGCAAAGCAATTCTTGAATCCTAGCAACTATTGCATGATATCTGTTTTCAAATTCATCATGCTCTCCAAAGTGAGTTTCGCTAGATTTTGAGTCTAATTCACATTCTAGATACTCCCTAACAATGCTGAATTCCTTCCAAATTTCTGGCAGCCTATTTTGCCTAGAAATTAGTTCGTGATGGTTGATGTTATCTTGCTTTAAGTAATTTTCAAGGTGAGTTAATGACCTTTTAAGTAGACCACGTTTTTGAACAGCCTTTGCTTCGGATTCAAACACCATGATGAATAGTTGAGGTAATCAATTATTGACAAGATAGTAATAGAAATCAATCCTACAACTATGGTGACTATACAAACAATAAGCTCTATAATCAGTGCACTGCATTCATTTTGCATTGTTGAAATGAGTGACAGTCTTTGAATGGAACCAACAATGTAGGTAGATGAACAAAAGCATAAAATAACGTATAATAAACCACGTACGTTCTAAAATATACAAAATACACAAAGCGGCCCAACAATTATTAGCACGAAATCGTATAATGCCCATGAGAAGTCAAGACAAATCTGTTATTCTATACACGGAAAGTGCTAGCAGTAGGGTTAGGATATCAGGCAGGATGTCTACCCTAGTCAAGATAGGAACAATAAAGACAAATGGAACAGACTTACAGTACATGGCGGTGCTGTATCATCAATCATCACTGCCACTGGAAACACTCCTTGGCTGGAATCACATGCCCAAAGTGACTGGAAAGTCCAAAGGATGACGTCTGCGATGTAATGTTCACTGGAGTCCAAATTCCAAGTAGCATTTAACATCTCGAACATCAGGGTATCAGATAAAGGCTGGCGTAAACAGCTCACAAGAACAAATGCAATAAATAGCACGTGGTAACTTCCACAGATTGTTAACGTGCGATATCAAAGCAGTTCCAAAACAATGTAGACTTCGTTGAAATCTCAATATGACGAATTCAAACATTCGTAGTAATTAGCCTTAAGCACGACATCCTGGTGCTTTTATACAATAACTGTTCACGATGCTTTTCACGCCAAGCTCGTTGCTGTGTTCAAACGGCGGTTGCAGGCAGCAATTCATGACGATAACAATTTTTAGGTGACTAGCACAATGTTCAAAGTTCACAATGATTCTCATCGCGGCCCGGAAGGACCAAAATTTTATGTTGCGAACGACGAAACAACATATCGGCCGCACATAACAAAGTTCAGTTCCATAGGCGCACAAATACAGTTTTGAAACAAATCAAATGGAGGACCAGACTGCCCCAAACGAGCAGACACAAACACATCACTCACAAGGTGATTCAAACATTTATTACAGATGAATAAAACACTGCATATTTACACATTATGTACAACAAATTCGGAGGTACACCAAAACACGTGTACTGCTGCCGGTCGCCATATTCAGTGTCTGTCTATAAAACAAAAACGCAGCAGCACATTGCCAACTGTTACAAAATGAAATGCGGCAGACGAGTACCAACACAAAAGTCGCAACATATATTTTTAAAGGAGATTCTAAATACCTAATTTTACATCTGTAAACTTTTAAAGCTCTGAGATATAGATACACTCATTTTAAAAATTCACCCCCCTTTTCACCTCCTTCACAACGGAATATCCAAAAATCTTCCCTTAGCGAGCATCTATATTGTAATATAAATGTATCCTCAAAATTTCATTTCTTTACGTTCAGGTTAATAGAGATAAAAAATATCGTTTTTCACTACTGTAACATGTTAAGTTTTTGATATATACTGTAGACCTGCTCATTACAAAATTTCACCCCCGTTTTATTTCCCCTTATGTGAGTTTCCGAAAACAAATCACCTTTCTTTACTTTACAAGAGATTTCAAATACCAATTTTTATGTCTGTAATATTTTACGTTTCTGAGATATACTGCAGATATAGTCTTTTAAAAATTCCCCCATTTGTCACTCCTGTTTAACCCCCATTAATTGGATTTTCTAAAAACAAAATATGCGTGTTTCTTTATTTTTAAAAGAGATTCCAAATACCAATTTTCAGGTCTATAATATCTTCAGTTTTTGAGATATAAGAATCCTCATTAAAGGCATTCAACCCCTTTTTCACCCTTTTTCACCCCTTCTAGTGGGATTTTCCGAAAAAAATACGTGTTTCTTTATTTTTAAAGGAGATTCTAAATACCAATTTTTACATCTGTAAACTTTTATTTTGAAATATAGATACACTCATTTTAAACATTCACCCCCCTCTTCACCCCGTTAGTGACGGAATATAAAAAATCCACCCTTACCGAGCACCCACATTGTAATATAAATGTGTGCTCAAAATTTCATTCCTTTATATCCAGTAGTTTTGGCTCGGCGATGATGAATATGTCAGTCAGTCAGTCAGTCAGTCAGTCAGTCAGTCAGTCAGCCAGTCAGTCAGTCAGTCAGTCAGTCAGTCAGTCAGTCAGTCAGTCAGTCAGTCAGTCAGTCAGTCAGTCAGTCAGTCAGGACATGTTCTTTTATAGGTATATAGATAATAAAATATAAAATTTGATTGTGGCAGGTTGAAAAGTCATAGCTTGTTTCAAGCCATTCGGCCCCCATCTAACGGCGAGGATAGGAATTGGGCCGGCTACCGAAGCCTGTCGTACTCCACTGCGGCAAAGATTAATGAATTACAGATGAAATGAAAAGATATTGGAGAGTTTTGCTGGAATGAAAGAAGACAGCGAGTACCCGGAGATAATCCTGGTCTACGTCCTCTTTGTCCATCACAACTCTCATACGGAGTGACCGGTATTTGAACTACGGAACCTCACCGTGGGAGGCTTTTGCTTTACTGCCTGAGCCACGGAGGCTCTGATTATAGCAGATTACGAAGGGACATTTTTGACCGTACCAAGAAATGACGTGATCCAAGACGGACTGCTATAGAAAGGTATTATGCTGTAGAGAATGCTTCAGTGACACAAAGGTAAGATAGAATTAATCTTTGTTTCGAAGCATTGTGCTGAAAATTAAATTTCCTCTGGATCCCGAGCCTTAGTCCTGTATACATCTAGGACGGAAAGGTTGTTGACTTTGCGAATTGTATTTCGTCGAGGACGGTGTGGGTATTTTTGGTTTTATGCTACTCGTAGTTCATAGAATTCATTCTTCTTTTCTTCTTAATCTGTTTACCCTCCAGGGTTGACTTTTCCCTTGGACTCACCGAGGGGTCCCAAATCTACCGCCTCAAGGGCAGTGTTCTGTAGCGTGAGACTTTGGGTCGGGGATAAAACACGGGAGGAGGACCAGTAACTCGCCCAGGCGGCCTCACCTCCTATGCTGAAAAGGGGCCTTCTGTGGGAGATGGGAAGATTGGAAGGAATAGACAAGGAAGAGGCATTTGCCTGGAGGAGAAGTGGGAAACCACGGAAAACCACTTCAAGGATGGCTGAGTTAGGAATAAAACCACCTCTACTCAGTTGACCTCTCGAGGCTGAGAGGACCCCATTCCAGCCCTCGTACCACTCTTCAAATATCGTGGCAGAGCCGGAAATCGAACCGTGACCTCCAGGAGTGGCAGCTAATCATGCTAACCACTACACAACAGAGTCAGACAGTTCACAGACAATTTGAAAATAAAATTACTCCCCGTTCGTACACAAGCTTAATACAGAGATATGTTTAGGTTTAAGCTCGACAAATCATACAGAATCGTAGGCGCCAATATTAATACAATGTCAGAAAACGGAACAAATGCATGAAAACACTACAGTGGCCAATAGCACTTATGTTAAAGCAGGAAGGTTACATTAAGCCTATGAATAGATGCCATACAGGCTGTGAACTACCTACACACTGTTAAACCTCACTCTAGCTAAGGCGGAAAAAGCACGTCCCTGTACGTATATGGTTAATAACTACTCCGTGCAGAGGATGGTTCAAATACAACAAGATAGGTTTTCTTTACTACACTATTCAAAAAAATTAGGAGAACACCCAGGTATATTACCAAATAAACCTATATTCTTTACCGTTGAAGTATATAAAATAACTTCGATAGATTCGCGTTCATTTTCAGAACACAGACTGAAATGTCCAAATAGGGACGAAAACAAAGTGATAACCTGATAACAGTCTTCCAGGGTGGATTTGTATCACAGTTAGAGAGCTTCAGTATGGTGTATGTCCTCCAGGAGCATTTATCACAGCTTAGCACCTACGTGGTATGCTTCGTATAAGTCGACTGAGGTCACGTTGCGGGATCAGGTCCCATTCTTCAATGAGAGACTGTTTGAGGTCCTGGAGAGTCTGTGGTGGAACAGGACCCCCACGAACATTTCTGTCAAGCCTATCCCACATATGCTCAATGGGATTAAATTCAGGATTTACTGCTGGTCATTCCATGCCTTGAATGTCCAGTTCTCGCAACACAGCTCTGGTGATGCACGCTATATGAGCCCTGGCATTGTCGTGCATGAACACGAATTCAGGGCCAACACCGTATGCAGCAACCAACACATGCTTCAGCAGTATCTGTTCGATGTACCCCGCAGCAACCAACATATGTTTCAGCAGTGTCTGTTCGATGTGCCCCGCAGCTTTAAGATTACCACGGACAACGACAAGATCGTACGGCCATCGATACTGATGCCACCCCACACCATCACAGAACCTTGTTCGAATCGGTCGCCTTCCTGGACAATATTTGGCATGTACTGCTCACCACAGCGTCTTCATATACGTTAACGTCCATCATGCTGTGTCAGGGGAAATTTGGACTCGTCTGTGAACAGCACAGGTCTCCATAGGCAAAGTTGGTAGTTGACGTGGTACGGGCAAATAGAAGGCGAGCTGCGCGATGTTGCTGCGTTAAACGGGGCACTCGAACAAGACGTCTGGGTCGTAAGGACACATCTCTTAATCAGTTCCTTACTGTCCGGTCAGACACTGTGACTCCAGTGATCCCCCTAGGATCTTGTAGCAGTTTTCTGGCAGTTGTTGAACGACGCTGCAACGCACAAATGGTTAGATCTCGGTCATCCTGTGGGGTTGTCACGAGTCCACGACCTTGTCCAACCCTGCTTGTGAACTGGCTTGTCTCACTGTAGCGATTCCACAAGCCGTGAATAACATACGGGGAGACATTGAGATCCACATCCACAGCAACACGACGGAAAGTCAATCCTCCTGTATCAAAATGACGACCCTTGCGACTTGAACCTCGTTAAGATGTCTCATTGGATGTGCTGGTTGACGTACAACGGGTTCAAATGACCGCAGGAGTCTGTGTACCTCACAACGACACACGGACGCACCGCTATTCACTTTATTTTGAGGGGTCACCTGGCAGTTTAATGCATAGCTATGTCTACAGACGGAGTGTAACTTCGATTTAACATACCCTGTGTGGCTAAGGTCTCAAGGAATGCTGTACGACCATTGGAACACCATGTACCAAATTAACGTTCACATACCAGGCGTTAAAAGAACATGTTCCCCTAATTTTTTGAACTGTGTATTTCTGTGGGCATGGTATGGGCACGTAACTACTCATTTTCAAAGAGTGAACATTTATTTGACCCTGAAGAGTTTAGTTTGTGTTTGCATGTTATATAACGTGATTCATTCTAATGTACGACTAATAGTAAACAGGCTGCTTTACAGCAAACTTAGTGTATTTGACAAAATATTCCCCGAGAGAAGCTTCTAATACAATTACAGATGGTGTGGATGAATTTTGTTGTCAGGTAACACTTTCATAACACATGCCGACTGATGTTTTCTCTTGAAGAAGTGCCAGCGTACCGATAGATATTCGGCACATTGCGAGCAGAGTCTAAAAGAACCTCTACATTATAGAAGGTTTTCTTCCAAGTATCCCACTTGATCGCTAATATCCTGGAACATATTGGCTGTTGGCTTTCTACTCGCAGCAAATCATTCGTTATATTAAGGAGTACGTTACCGGACGAGTTGGCCGTGTGCGTAGAGGCGCGCGGCTGTGAGCTTGCATCCGGGAGATAGTAGGTTCGAATCCCACTATCGGCAGCCCTGAAGATGGTTTTCCATGGTTTCCCATTTTCACACCAGGCAAATGCTGGGGCTGTACCTTAATTAAGGCCACGGCCGCTTCCTTCCAACTCCTAGGCCTATCCCATCGTCGCCATAAGACCTATCTGTGTCGGTGCGACGTAAAGCCCCTAGCAAAAAAATAAAGGAGTACGTTTATGATAACAGTAGGCAATAAACAGTATGTTTCTGGAATTGTCCTTTCATCCAGGTTCGAAAATGCGTGACTTCTGTCATGTATCTCCATAGATGAATAACATATCGATGTATTTGTCAGTGGAATACATCCTGAGTGTAGATTAGCCAAAAGAAATTGTATTCTCCTCTAGTGTACTAATGAAAATAATCTTTGTGTTGTAAATCTTTCTAATAACTGTGAAGTACTTAACGTAACAGTGTGGTTTTTCTTAAAGGAGTCACTCCGCCGTACCTAGCTATATTGAAGCTGGGAATCGAGAGGAATTCGAACCGTGGATCAATTGACGGATCTCGAAGGTGTTACCTGTACCTTACCGATTCGTCTACAATGAAGGAACACACCTTTTTCATAGGCAGTGTGCTATTTAACATGTCTTTTTCACATCGACATTCCATTTCCTTTCATACTGTACTTCTGATTCAGATTTTATGACGATCACTTAAGATATATCACAACAGGTCAGTTTGCGCAACCTACTTTCTATTATAACAGTAAAGTAAAGTGAAGTCATCTCCCTACAGGCCATGGAGGCCCTTGGAGGGGTGGAAGGTAAAGGCTTCCACTATTCGTAAACAAGGCGCTTGAAGGGGTAGAGTGGAGGTCCTACGCCCGGCCGCCTTTGCCCCCTTTGGTGTAGGCTGAGTGAACCTCAGGGCCATGTGCACCTCCGGAAGTAGAAATCTCGTTTCATAAATTTTACGACTTGCTGACGGGGATTCGAACCCACGACCTTCCGGGCGAACCGAGTACGCCTTTACCGCCTCGGCCAGGCAGCCCCTTCTATTATAACAACGTGCAGTAAATTGTACGTTTGTGGAATGGTCCTTTAATGTTAGCGCGGAGATCCTGTACAAGGTTGGTACGTTTTTCGTTGCTGACCCGCAGGTAGCAAGCGGAGCAATATCGACCTAATGTCCGGTTCCATGGCTAAACAGTTAGCGCGCTGGCCTTTGGTCACAGGGATCCTGGGTTCGATTCCCGGCAGGGTCAGGAATTTTAACTGGGCCTGATAGCTTAACACTCGTATGTGATGTGGATTGCCATATTGTAATATATATACGATTTTTCACGATTTTACGCTATGCTTTTAACATTTGAAGACCGAACACTACTGCCTACTGGTCATGGGTACGTATTGCAAGGCGCAAGTATACTTGCACGACCGCAGGTCGGTAATGTCTTTGAGGTTGAGCTGTAGGGCTGTTTTGTCTTATGTTATGTAAGAAAAAACAAGGCATCACTGGGATATGTGTTTAATTGACTGTACAGTTGAAGTTGTGCCGTAAAACTACCTCTGCCTATAATATTTATCCATTTACACAGGTGAAAATTTATTTGTTGCCTAATGGCAACGGTATGAAGTAGAGGGTTAAAACGGACTTCACTGTTACTAATCAAGCATCCTTCCCAACAATATTTCTTCTAAAATTGCAGAGCATATAACAAATAAATATGATTTCTGATGACAAGGAAGTATGTGAGGGACTCATTGGAGATTGCAGTATTTTGTATGTTTTACCCAAGCCTATTAGTCTCTCAATATGTACCCTTTTACTGGCTATTTTTCTGTCTATTCTTAAAGTTTCACTTGGAAGCCCATTCATTTTCTTAAAAAATCTTGGGATGTTTACAGTGACACCATGAGGAACAAGCATATCTTCTATATCAAATCCCTTATCAGCCATAATGGAATCACCAAAGTGAAATTTTTTTCTGAATGTCACTTCTTTCCATCATCTGTCTATCACTAGTTGCACCTCCATAGCATTGTGATATATATGAAATCAACCCATTTGATGTTGAACCAACTAAAACCTTTATTGTGTTTCTCTTTCTTTTTGTAGGAGAATGCTGCTTGTTGAGCTGTTGGAAGTGATGTTCTTTTTATGGGGCATTCAGTTGAGTCTATGATCAAACGTGTGGTTGGATACTTAATTTTAAAATCAGTTGTCATATGAAACTTCACCAGCTGTTTTGGAGGCCATATATCTACCTCTTGCCACTGGGGATACATGGATCTCATCCAAGTGTTAAAAATGTTTGAGACTCGAGAGACAGAAGTAGAAAACTTGAAACTCACCTCTTTGTAGGGTAAATTCCTTCTTAGAATGATCGTAATCAAAAAGAATAAATCTAGAACTTCTAAATTGTTTATATAGTTAAGATGATATGATGCAGATCCTAGGGAATAAAGAACAAACATAAATTTGACACAACTTTCTAAACCAGAGTAATAGTGCAGCATGTTGTAATTTCCTTGAAAATTATTTATAGTGTATGGGAGAAATTTGCTTTTAGTTTGGGTGAACTGAGATTCTCTAGAAAATTACCTTTTTAACTGTATGCCTATTTCTTCAGTCTGCGTTGCAGTACTTGTAGACTGTAGCCTTGCTGTATTTTGGTTACGGAGATGACCAGTAGTAGAAACCTCTAATTATTCACCAATTGGAAAGGAACAAATGTCATCAATAACCTCAAAATCATTCTGGCTACTCGCAGGAGGTACACAGACTCTGCAATCTTTGCCTCCTTGGATTAACAGTGTCTCTTGTCATGTCTCTCTTTTCGTTTCTTTGCTATTTCACTGCCCTCCTTTGCTTTTGTCCAATACTGAAGGCACAGCTGTCTTTTACAAGGTCTTCTTAAGAGGTATATTGCCTCCTGAAAATGAACTCATTGTGGTATGTTATGGAGTATCAGATCGTACTTTGGGATTAAGATTTAATGTAAATAGGCTAAGAGTAGCTATGACTTCTGCAGGTCTTTCTAATATACAGGGCAATAACTGTAGGCCTACTGCACATGCCTGCCATATGTATAGGATTAAAGGTTGAAATTAAAGAGGAAATTCCTGAGGCGATTAATTAAGTACCAATCAGGCTTTTAAGGGACTATTAGTTTCTAAACTATGTTACTGATGATTGAACAACATGTCTTACCTCGACAAGTAGAGCTTATATAATTCTTGGGTGCGAAATGGTCGAAACAAACAGCACTGCTGTCAGTGGGATTCCATTTAATAGACAGAATTTCTTTTATCCACTGTTTTCTCGAACTTGGATCCTTTGGGAACCTATACCCTCATCAGTTTTTACACAGTGGTACACAGCAGCACGTACTTGGAATTATTCACGCTTGTAAATGTCATAAACTATAAAATTTACTTAACATTCGCCATTAGCCACATTACGTATGGGACCTGTTTTGGTTATGCTGCACTCTGGTGACAACTTTTGACACATGCACGCCCATTAACTCAAAGGTAGAGGATATTTCTTCTTCTTCTTTATCTGTTTACCATCCAGGGTCGGTTTTTCCCTCGGACTCAGCGAGGGATCCCACCTCCACCGCCTCAAGGGCAGTGTCCTGGAGCTTCAGACCCTGGGTCGGGGGATACAACTGGGAGGATGACCAGTACCACGCCCGGGCGGCCTCACCTGCTATCCTGAACAGGGGCCTTGCGGGTGGATGGGAAGATTGGGAGGGACAGATAACGAAGAGGGAAGGAAGCGGCCGTGGCCTTAAGTTAGGTACCATCCCGGCATTTTCCTGGAGGAGAAGTGGGAAACCACGGGAAACCACTTCTAGGATGGCTGAGGTGGGAATCGAACCCACCTCTACTCAGTTGGCCTCCCGAGGCTGAGTGGACCCCTTTCCAGCCCTCGTACCACTTTTCAAATTTCGTTCAGAGCCGGGAATCGAACCAGGGCCTCCGGGGGTGGCAGTTAATCACACTAACCACTACACCACAGAGGCGGACACGGATTTTCTCGTCTACGGTTATTGAGGGAATTACGGGCCCTGTACGTAGTAGCAGAAGTATGTTCTGAATAGTTCCTTCGATGATCAATATGCACTTCGATTGTCCGGCTCCAAAGCTAAATGGTCAGCGTGCTGGCATTTGGTGCAAGGGGCCCCGAGTTCGATTCCCGACCGGGTAGGGGATTTTAACATTCGTAGAATTCAGCAAAGACAGGGACCCATTCTCACAGATGCGCAGGTCGCCTATCAGATGTCAACTCGAAAGGCATCTCCGGAGGACACACGCCATTATTATACTTCGATGAAATGTAATGGCGTATGGCTCTTAGTGCCGGGAGTGTCCGAGGACATGTTCGGCTCGCCAGAAGCAGGTCTTTCGATTTGATACCCGTAGACGACATGCGCGTCGTGATGAGGATGAAATCATGATGAGGACGACACTTACATCCAGCCCCGTGCCAGCGAAATTAACCAATGATGGTTAAAATTCCCGACACTGCCGGGAATCGAACCCGGGACCCCTGTAACCAAAGGTCAGCACGCTAACTATTTAGTCATGTATCCGGACTATACTTCGATTTCTTTACGTCAATATTAAGCCCTCTTTCTTTTTCTTTTTTTTTTTTTTTTCGTTGAACTACTAGTAAGACATTTAGCTGAATTTTTACTGTGTGCTATAACCAATGTGTCATCGGCATATCCCACGATCGGTATTTTTTTTACCTTCTGTAAATTTACAATTTGCTTTACGTCGCACCGACACAGATAAGTCTTATGGCGATGATAGGATAGGAAAGGCTAGGATTGGGAAGTAAGTAAGGCACAGCCCCAGCATGATCGTTACCCTGAGGAGGTCAGGACTTAAAGAACAACCATATTAACGATATTCCTATTATCAGATGAAGTGAGTTCATTGATAATGCCGCCAGTAGGAAGGTTATACAGGTTTGGTGGGAGCGGTGATCCCTGCAATACTCCCCTTCAAATATTTGATACTGAATTATTTTGTAATTTGATTTTATTCTAGTTGTCCTATTTTGCTGAAGTTCTAAAATAAGACTCACTAAATTAGGTAGAAAAGGAAGTAAGGTTTGTAGGTTAGCAAGCTGCTTATGCACTAAATTATCAAAAGCTTAGCTAATCTCGAGAAAGACTAGGATGGAGTCATCATTCTTGTTACTTATAGAAACATGAATTGACTCTAGGATGGTTGTGCTAATATAAGCACCAGATATGCTTATGAGCCTCTCTGGTTTTCATTGAAACTAACAAATAGTTGGGGTTAAGGCGCTGGCCTTCCGACCCCAACGTGACAGGTTCGAACCTGGCTCAGTCCGGTGGTATTTGAAGGTGCTCAAATACGTCAGCCTCGTATCGGTAGATTTACTGGCACGTAAAAGAAATCCCGCGGGACTAAATTCCGGCACCTCGGCGTCTCCGAAGACAGAAAAAGTAGTTAGTGGGACGTAAAAGCAAATAACATTAACATTATTAAACAAATAGTTGAAGGTGCCTGCCGAGAACTTTCTCTGTTATTCTCCTAATCGTCGAGTAAACGGTAATCCGTCGCCATTTAGCCGAATTTAGGGGTCCATCACATTTAAATACCAACACAGTTCTATTTCCCATTAACGGAGGGGGATCACAATCCTGATAATAATAATAATAATAATAATAATAATAATAATAATAATAATAATAATAATAATAATAATAATAATAATAATAATAATAATAATAATATACAGTGGCTATTATACCTGGTGCACCGTTGCTTCCAAGGCAGACGCTCCCATTATGTTGGGTGATCTCTGCCATCGGATGTAATCTGTGTATCATTGTATTAAGAGGGATCGTGATGTGCAGTGAAAGAGATGGAGGGAACGTAAGGAAAGAAGAAACGCCGAATCCCTCGATTATACTGAGAACTGAAGCAGCAAACACAGGGTATAAAGAACAGATCTCTGCCCATTCATCTACAGAGACAGAAGTATATCGACAAACAGACCGTGCCACTGAGGCCGGTAAATGATGTGAGTCGTTTGGTATATCGTCAATAAGGGAGTAGAATTCTGTCAATTGCTTCATAACAAGACATGGAAGAAGAAGGTTTCCATTCCTTCCAGTAGAAAAACAACGAGTGAATTTTGTTACTTTCAAGAAAATATTTTTTCTACAAGTGTTAGGATGAGAGACTCAGACGGCAGAGCGCTGGCTTTCGTAGCCCAAATTGGGTGGTTGGTTATCTGAAGGTGTTAAAAAATGTAAAGTCCTATCGGTAAATTTACTGGCATGCAAAATTATCATTTTTTTGTTTTGTTTTCATTCCTCCCCTGAAAGGGGAGGCGGGTCTCTGAGACGGTGACATCATCTCTCAAACAAGGAGGATTGCTAAGGAGAAGGAGATGTGCGAAGGAGGTGAGAGGGTTGGCGGCCGTGGTCTGTACTAGGAACTGTCCCGGCATTCGCCTTGGTGCATGAGAATGGAAAACCACGGAAGGCCATTCTCAGGACAGTCGACGGTGGGGACCAGGCCCTCTCCGTCTCCCGAATACAGAGGCGTATAACAATGGCAGAACCGCGGCCACCCCTCCTCAGGCAAAATTACTGCAGCAGGGAACAAAAATGGGACCCTCGTCATAAAACCGTAAGTTTAGTTATTAGGGTGTATAACCAATGACAATATTATTGTTATTCCTGCAGTTTTCACTATTATCATAAATCGGCACTTGATACGTATATCGCCCAGTTTTCAGCCGGGTGTCCTTCCTCATGCCACCCCTATGTGGAGGAATACTTTCTTTCGTGTCTTTGCTGTTGATGGTAGCGTCATCTGTTGTGTATACATGAAGTGTAAAATAATGATACAATCACAAATACACTTTCTTCGAGGTGGAGGAATTACCTATTGGCGGATACATTTCCGACCCCACCTGAAATCGAACCTAGGGCCCTCTAAATAGAAGGCCACTATTGACCATTTAGCCAAAGAATCGAACATTATAAAACATATTTATCTCCAGTAATGGTAAGTTTGCTGCATTTCTTTTTCTTCCCCCTCACGAAAATGGAATTGATGCACTTTATCATTTGAAACACACTAAAGGAGAAATGTTGCAGTACTAGCTAAGATACTTCAACAGGTAACTGATTTCAGCGTACGTCAGTTTCATATTCTTCCTTCCACAACATAAGAGAAATTCCTCATACAGATTGTATGTTTCATGCAACTATTTGAGGCATTTCGGGCACTGCATTCAATCGATTTTTGTCATAATGCAGAAAATATTTTTTCCCAGCAGTCAATGCAGTTATTTAAGTCCCGTTTAATAATATAATTTTTCGTAAAGTCCAGCTCCATAGCTAAATATCTAGCATGCTGGCTTTTGGTCACAGGGATCCCGAGTTCGATTCCCGGCAGGATCGGAAATTTTAACCATCATTTGTTAATTCTGCTGGCACTGGGGTTGGGTATATCTGTCGTCTTCATCATAATTTCATCCCCATCAAGACGCACAGGTCGCCTACGGGAGTCAAATCAAAAAAACCTGCACCAGGCGAGCCGTATTCTTCGGACACATCCCGGCACTAAAAGTCATACTCTATTTTTATTGTTGTAAAACTGTATGCAGACACCTTTTTTTGTTTGTTCATTCTTTGACGGTCCTTACTGTCACTATCCTTCGTTTAGAACTTTGTTATTCAAAGTTTCGAATTCTGTTCTCTGTATTGAGAATTTCTGCAGACTGTTTATATGGTTTCACTGATATTTTAACACATTTGCATCTAGACTACAAATAAATTATTAATTATAATCAATTCCAAATTATGATTGCTTGGCAAAAATATTTAACAGTTTCAAAATTTCTCAAAATTCAAATTGTAATTATAATTGATTGTTTGTGAAATTCTGTCACTCAAGCTTTCAGGCTTTAGAAAATTTCGGAATAGTATAAAATTCCGACAAGTTACAAAATATTACATATTCAATAGGCAGAAACATGCAGCATCCGTCCTTTGTTTTAAGTGACGCATCTATCCTAAACTCGAAGAGAAGATGCACAGTCCAAAATGCTTTGGTGTTGTTTATCGTTAGTTTAAACGCATGCCAAACTAAGTTTACAGACATAAACATCAAACCACAATATTTATATCGAGTTCCGACTATTGTCTATGATAAATATAGTACTTAAACTTACCTAAAAAAATGCCAATGCTTTTCACAACAACAAAAGATCCACCATATTCTCTTGAAATACCTCACTCGCCGCGTGTCTGGCCTCATCTGAGTTGGTGTTGTGTCTGTTGATGGAGTCGAACCTGCAACTGGTTGGTGGTCACATCTAACTATAGTTAGGCGAAATGAAATAATATTATTACGGTATCTCTCCTGACTCATATTCATCATTTAATATAACAAAGACTATTAAACTGAAAAAGCTGATATTGTGAGAAAATGAAATTTTCCAACCACTTAGTGTGTCTAACATATTACATCGCGTAAATGTTTTAAATATTCCTTTCCTTGGAAGTCCGATTTCACATGAAATATCCCATACGTGTTGATACGACTACCTGTAGGCCATAGGAAGTGTTGCAAAGTTATTATCGTGACTGTCATGAGTATCTCGTCGGTGAATAAACAATAACCTCGTACTGTACATCGTAATGTTATTCCTATCCATTATTTTCCTTAACACTGGTCACGCCTTCCAGCCTCATATGGATATCCATTCCTCAGAATAATGTTCGTTTTGTTCATTTTCCTATGCGATAAGTGTAAAGGAAAATTAACCTTAAATACAGTATATTCTAAGAGTGAGTAAAATACGTCACGCACACATTCATTCCTACAGTGTGGTGCGGTAAGATTCTAATTCCCTTACACACATGCACAAGAAAATACAAGCAACGAAAATTGTTCTGATGGAGCGCATATCCATGTGTGGCTGGGAAGCGTGACCAGTCTTAAGGAAAATAATGGACAGGAAGAGCGTTGTGAGATGCGAGGTTTTGTTTCTTCAACGACGATATACTGGTGAGCGACTGAAGATTTCTGCATAAAAGAGAAAATTTCCCCAAGAATTCTAGACATTCATAGTTAACAATAATGGACGGAATTCTTAAATTCTTACCTCACTAACAAGGGAGCAGTCAGCCATTTACAGTATAAACTTGCGACTCGTAGGAAGGGAGTGTGTCATAAGTGGAGAATATAAAAAAAAACTTCTGGAATTTTGTCTTGCGTAATACTACACATTTTTACGTGTCTCTTTTAAACTTCTGAGTTGCTTCTTCAAGTGGAGCAGCTTTTTACAGAAACTTCATAAAAGTTATGATGCAAGCCTGTAAAATAACTACAATGAGATGTTCAGCAAGTCCAATTTTGTTCTTTAAGAGAAAGAATGTGGGAGATATGAAACTAAACTAAATATTCACATGCTACTCAAGGTGAGAATTTCTTATCATTGGTTGCTGATACTGCAAAGAGCCCATGCGAGACAAAATCCCTACAGTCTGAACCAGATTAATATCCATATCGATTGCAGGAATGCTAAATCGTCTTCATCTTAATGGTCTTTTCTCAATCATTTGTGATCGGTACTATATGAGAATTAGCCCAGTCTTACGACAAGATGCCTTTCTTAATACCAACACAGCCATTCCTCGACGGAGGGATGTATTTATGCTTCCGTGTTTCTGTCGCCAGATTAATTAACCAGATGCGGCTGAAATACTGTAATCGGCCTGGAATTAAAACCGGGATCATCTAAACAGAAAGCCAATGCAGTTTACGGTTGATTTAAATAACGCACCGAAATTAATTTGGTACTGAATCCCGTGATGATAGACTGAAGATTCCGAGGTATTATTTAACAAAATTGGGAAAGTTAATGCCTAATCATTCATACTGTAACATTATGTGGAGGGAGAATCACATATACAAGGTTTAATCCACTAACTCTGAATATCCCAATAGCCAGAGAATGATCGATTCAACTGCAGTATTTCCAAGACATTGGCGGCAGGAATGCTAATATATTCTATTTCTCTATTTCTCCGAAACAGTTCATAAATTCAATTCATGTAAAAAGTCCTTAACACTGACACAATTCAATATAATACAAACCTTTAGAAATTATTTATATCTTGTGTTATTTAACATATCTTTCACTTGTGTAACAGTAAGTTCCGCGGTCTATCGGGAGTCCCGAGTTCAATATACGGTTTGCACAGGTTTTCGAGTTTTGTACTGAAATTTGGAACACATTTCACTCAATCTCACGATACGAATTGAGGAGTTTCTGAATATGACAGGTAGTCGACTCAGTCTAAAAAATCAAACGGTAGGTCTACCGCATGGCACTCTTGAATATGCAGGCTATCTGACTGAGCAAGCAGTCATCCTGGCAAGCAAAGCTCTCAATAAACAGCATGTGCCACAGATGAATGTTCTATTACAATTTATGAACCCACACTATTCGTGGTTCAAACTATGCATGGTGATGCTACCTAAACTATACCGTATTTCCGCATAAATGGTATATATTTCTGGGGGCAGAATTATGAGCTACTTCAATTATTAAAAGTCATGTAAACATATATCCACTGTGAAACAAGTAAGTTATGGAAGTACAGCTATTTGTATGGTAACCGAGAGAATTATATATATATATATATATATATATATATATATATATATATATATATATATATATATATATATAACAAGAGTTTTGTCTGTACATTGCTCAGAATTTAAAAAGGATTGTATTTCTGTATACGTCGTGTCCACCGAGACAAGGAAATGCACTTTTTCATTTTACGTAATGTCTGTCTGTCTGTCTGTCTGTCTGTCTGTCTGTCTGTCTGTCTGTCTGTCTGTCTGTCTGTCTGTCTGTCTGTCTGTCTGTCTGTCTGTCTGTCTGTCTGTCTGTCTGTCTGTCTGTCTGTCTGTACACGCATCACGAGAAAACGGTTGAAGAAAATTTAATAAAAATCGGTATGTAAAATCGGGGAATAAGTCTCTATAATCTAGGTCATAAATAATTTTATTCACGCTGAATGAAATGGTAGTATAGGGGAAGGCGTAACATTTAATTCTAAAATATTGATGTTATTAATGTCTCTATCTTAATGAAAATCTGTATGCAATGTCGGGGAATAAGTCTCGATAATCTAGGGCATAAATAATTTTACTCACGCTGAGTGAAATGGTAGTTAAGGGGAAAGCCTAATATTTAAATCTCAAATATTTATGTTATTAGTGGTCATATCTTAATAAAAATTTGTATGCAAAGTCGGAGAATAAGTCTCTATAATCTAGATCAGAAATAATTGTATTCACGCTGAATGAAATGGTAGTATAGGAGAAGGCGTAACATGTACTTCTCGAATGGTTGTGTTATTAGTGGTCGTATCGATAAATACTACATAACTAAAGTATTAAATTTCCGATCATTTATGTCTTATACATTGTTATCGTACCGTCTATGATCACAGAGATATTCATTAATAAATGTGAAGGCCTACAATATAGAAAGCTCACACAACTGATCAACAATAACTTTATATGGACCATTGTTTGTTGTGATGCGCTTTGTGTGTTCTATTGCCACTAATCTTCGATAGATATGATTACTGCTGCATACCGAGTTTCTAAAATTTGCTGTAAGTCACATTGACACAGATAGGTCTAGACGACAATGGGATAGGAAAAGGCTAGGAGTGTGAAGGCTTAAATAAGGTACAACTTTCTTCTTTAGCATGCCATTCTTCTAGTTCATAAATTTTCTTTTACTACTGGTACGTAACACACTGGTTCATGATAGCATTCGACCTATTCAATTCTTACTCTGAGACACTGATTGGAATGAGAAGTGTGCATGTTTAACCCAATAATTGCAGAGGAGTATTCACGGCTGTCTGCGGCGGCCTGGTCATTCTTCTAGCTCTGGAACTTTGGGCTGTGAGATCGGCATCGTAGTACTGTTCGTAAAGTGAGAAAATGTGCGTATTTTCGTTTGATCAAGTATTTTATATGATAACATTGCTTTTAATCGCTACTTTCCTACTGACGTTTTTGTAATGACCGATGTTGACTTCAGTTAGGAAAAGCACAAAGTCAGTTTTTCTGAGAATCCCGCAGCGAAGCTCGGGTACATCAGCTAGTAATCATTATAAAATATCAAGCCATCTTAGTAAACAGTGCTGATGATAGTAATTATTATAAACCGTAAGAATAGTCTTAAATGATATTAAAGACACACTGATTAGTTATTGATGAATTATACTTATTGATGCAAACACCTGTTATAATAGCCTATGTGTAGCTTGTTGGAGGTCGTCTTGGCGTGTTTATTAGAGCACAAATGACGGGTCATGAGAAGTAAACAGGTAATTAAATTGTTGTCGTAATCTAGTTAGCGGTGATATACTGGGCATCGTCGAAAGCTTAATACGGTTTATTACATTTCGAATTTGAGTTTTTCAAAGTTTATGATTTTGTTACATTTTATTTACCTAGTAATGGTCTGAAGTTAAAATTTCGTTTATTCTGGGTTCTAATGGAAGTTGTCTTACCTGTTTATTCCGCTGACCCTTCAAATATGCATAATGTTAGAAACCATGTGTTTACTGTAGACTTCCTTTTTCACACTTCTCCTAAGACGAGAATTAAAAACTGTTACAAAGGATATAGGTTTGCGTACAAATAGTTATAATTCTTCACACGTTACAAATCGGGCAAATGTTCATATGAAAATTTTACTTGAAATATTCCATAAAGCTACCTCCTCAGACATTTACTTTACCTCCTACACATCTGTATAAAAATTAAATGACGTCTGTCCTTTTGTATTCCGAAACGATATGACGTAAAAACTGCTGGACGGAAATTCATGAAATGTTGCACACTTTCAGAGAGAACTGTCAGGTGACTGACTATGTTTCATTCAGAATATTGATCTGAAAATATATATTAATTTCAAAACAATAGTGTAATATACCGGGCGGGTTGGCCGTGCGGTGAGCTTGCATTCGGGAGATTGTGGGTTAGAATCACACTTTCGGCAGCCCTGAAGATGGTTTTCCGTGGTTTCTAATTTTCACCCCAGGTTAATGCTGGCTGGGGCTTACCTTAGTTAAGGCCACGGCCGATTCCTTCCCACTCCCACGCCTTTCCTATCCCATCGTCGCCATAAGACCTATCTGTGTCGGTGCGACTTAAAGCCACTATCAAAAAAATAGTATAATAGCTTAAAATGAGATCGTTTCTGTTCTTTCATGAACTTTTTAATAACTGTTAGTATCTTCAGGGTCCGACTCGTTGGCTGAATGGTCAGCGTCCTGACCTTCTGTTCAGAGGGTCCCGGGTTCGATTCCCGGCCGGGTCGGGGATTTTAATCGCTTCTGATTAATTCTTCTGGCTCGGGGACTGGGTGTTTGTGTCCGTCCCAACACTTTCCTCTTCATATTCACACAACACACTACACTACCAACCACCACAGAAACACGCAATAGTGATAACATCCCTCCATATAGGGTTGGCGTCAGGAAGGGCATCCGGCCGTAAAACAGGGCCAAATCCACATGTGCGACACAGATCGCACCCGCGACCCCACAGGTGTGGGAAAAGCGGTAGGAAAAGAAGAAGAAGTTAGTATCTTCAGGCTTCTTTTTCAGGTATAATGAATGCTGATACCATATGTTTTCTTTTCCAGACAGTGTATGTTGGGTATTCAGCCCAAAGGCTGGTTTGATCCTCCACAGTTCCGCCAACAGCTGGCATAAATAGCCTAGACGTCACTGCAGAGGCATACTAGGGAAATAAGGAGTGAGGTAGTTTCCCGTTGCTTTCCTCACCGAGCCAAAAGTTGCTATCACATATCAGTCTGCCAAGCCCACTGAAATGCATGTACCAACCAACCCTATGAGTGATATTTTCAGACCATTCATAACAGGGACTGGCAGCCTAATGAATGGTATTACTAGCATCACTCATACCTCGGTCACCTTCATATTGCCAAAGCCAAGGATGAGACTGAGACAGGACAACGAAAGTAACAAATTTATTCTGACCCATACCAGAAGACATAGTGCACTGTAAGCACTACATCTTGCCAGCAAAGGCAATTACAGACAGTATATAAATTTAATTCCCCGTGGTGTAGGGGTAGCGTGCCTGCCTCTTACCCGGAGGCCCCGGGTTCGATTCCCGGCCAGGTCAGGGATTTTTACCTGGACCTGAGGGCTGGTTCGAGGTCCACTCAGCCTACGTGATTAGAATTGAGGAGCTATCTGACGATGAGATGGCGGCCCCGGTCTAGAAAGCCAAGAATAACGGCCGAGAGGATTCGTCGTGTTGACCCCACGACACCTCGTAATCTGCAGGCCTTCGGGCTGAGCAGCGGTCACGTGGTAGGCCAAGGTCCGTCAAGGGCTGTAGTGCCATGGGGTTTGGTTTTTTTATATATAAATTTAATTATTCACAATTCGTTTAGGCAGGCTGAAGAACCTAAGAGTTATATTAACTTAGTCGAAACTGAAAAGAGGTGGCTTCCGATATCAAAAAATTCTCGCTAAATCATACCGAAACTACGGGACCAATTGAGCAGAAATTTGAAGTTGACATTATCAGTTAATTAGTTAAACCATAGGCCAATTATGATTCTTCAACACATAACAGCTTAAAATGGCGGCCATTAATATGTATGTATTTGCCGAACTCTGATATCGTCCTTGAAGTAACACAACGTCGCATGTCATAATACTCTTCCTATCCATTATTTTTCTTAAGAATGGCCACGACTCCCAGTCACATATGGATATGCGGTTCATTAGAACAATTTTCGATGTATTCATTTTCCTATGCAAGTGTGTAGGGGAAAATGAACCTTAGAGGAATGTACCAGGCGGATCGCGAGCGCCGTACTTTCCTCTTATAAATGCAGAAGTGATGAATCGGATGTTTGCTAACTGATTTTAACAGCAGCACTACTACCAGCAGGCAGGTAAAAGTCAGAATATAAAGAGATAACAACAGGATGGTCGCTCGCAGCATGTACCTTAGTGCTACCCGTCTAATGCAACCCTTTGCATTAGTAAAACCCGTTTTCGACCGCATAGTATTAGGCTGGTATATGGTACAGCAGCACTACATTTGCTGCCTCCATATCGGCAATGGCTAGTGTGTTCAGCAACGGCGAATACACATACATCATTTTAATCTGGTCGGAAGGCAGCCGAAGCTCACAGACGTAACGCACAGGAGTTTCCAAACAGACGTCTGCCTTCTACACACGTATTTTGCCGAACAGTATTAGTTTTTGTTTCATACAAACAACTCTTTTATAGAGTGAAGTGTCTGCATGTGTATACATTAATAGGTTATTAAATTTCCTTTTCTAAATCTTTGGCATATTTACAAATGCACCCCGTTACGGAACGTGTGCATTAAAATAATCGCTATTTGCTTCACAACATCCGAAGCACAGCACGTTGTAGCGCGTCTTCGAAAACAAGTGATTAGGCATCACATGCAACACTATTGCATGCGGGACAGTTGTAAGTAGCAAGTACGGCGCTCGCGAGCCGCCTTGTATGTTAGGGTGACTTATTTACTCACTCCTACAGTATATTTAAGGGCACGTGTACGTGAATTATTTTCAAAAAATTGAATTTTTTATTTTTTTATTTTTTATTTTATTTTTTATTCTTTGGAGTTCTCTCTTTCAGAATATATATAGTTTACATATGTTAGCAAGCGTATTTTGTCCTAAATGTTGTTTTTAAGAATGTCTGCGCTAAGTAGCCAAGCCCCTTTAAATGTCAAACATTTGAAAGTGTCATAACTTTTCCACCAGTAAAGATATCGGAAAGCGGTAAGTAGTATTTTATCGAAAGCTGCCCTGCGTAAGAATTGATTGCTCTTAGACCTGCCAGCCGCAGCGTGCTAGGTTGTAAACAGAAGCCAGTATTGTATTGTATTCTATAGTAGCGTGCATGAAATTCTCTATTTGTAAACATCTAGCATTTGCCTGGAGAGAAAATAGGAAACCACAGAAAACCTCCTTCAGGGCTTATTGAAACTGTACTATGGCTTAGCTATAAAGAGAAACCAGGGTAATATGGAAGCTATGAGAAAATCTGTATTGGCTAGTTTAATTCACAAAGCATCCACCCACAACACGTGGTATGTCCTCCAGGTCCAGACTTCTGGTGTGAGTACCAGATAGCAAAGACAGAGGGTAAAAGATTATTGTCATAAACATCCATTACCTTATGTTGTTATTGAAGCCATAAAACCTATTTATATAGATCTTAGTGCCAAAAATCTCTTGGAAATTTTTTTACATGGACGAACACAGAGCCCTAATTAGAGTTTCCATCATTGCATTTGGGAACGTGTGCCAAAAAGCTTATTTGTAGGTCTTCATACCCTAAAATGGGTGTATTGGATGCAGTTATCTACTTCAATGCAGGTGCTGTATCCAGATGTAAGGTACTGGAGTTTTTAGGCATATCTCCAGGGGAAAATATGGCCTCAGCATTAGCTGCAATTGATCGTCGTAGGGTAATTGACGCTGAGAGGGCTGTATTTGAAAGCTCTAAATAAGCCAGAACAAATAGTAGAAATAAGAAAACACAGCAGGATGATGAGTGTGTCCTAAATCATGCCGAATATGGAGGTGGAATGCATCGAAACTGTAAGGGTTGGTCACAAACTTAAATTTTTACTTTGATTGGCTCTCCTGAAAAATTGTATTTTTTAAGAATATATATTTTACTATCTCAGTAACCGTTAATGATAGAACACTGAAATTCGGCACACAGTTTTAGTGTGCTATTGTCTGAAAAGTAGACTACAATCATGAACGTAGCTCTTTATTTATGAAAAATAGGCCATAAAGTATTCAACAAAATTTATGAAATTTTTAATAACAATTTTCGAACTTTTCCCACAAAAGAACCATTTTACTGCATATCATGATTGTAGTCTACATTGTAGCTACATGCTGTGGGTAGCATCTGTAAAAATATCATTCATATCACACAAGTAGTTTCCGAGTATACCCTTCCGACAGCTTGGAGTGATTTTGCAATCTTAGAAAACCTCACAAGAAAAAAACTCTCATAAAAAATTAACAATGAACTTTAACCAACAATTAATGATATAACAACATTCTACAATGTTCATTCATTGCGTATAATAATATTTGTCCACCTAGAACAAGTGTATCTGTTCAAATTATGATGGCAAATATAGTGATTTTGCACTATTTTACTATGGTCTTCACAGACACGTGCCCTTAAGGTTCATTTTACTTTAGACTACCGCAAAGGAAAATGAACGAAACGAACATTGTTCTGATGGACTGTATATTCCGTACGAGGCTGGGAGGCGTGACCATTTTTAAGGAAAATAATTGGTAAGAAGAATATTGTGACATACTAGGAATTGTTTCCTCACCGACGATATGTTTAATCCATTCAAAACAAGTTAATGGTCAAATAATTAATCCTGTCACCAAATAATTATCACCATGTATAACTAAAAATTAGTTTCTTATAAGAGAGGCCACATAGACTTTCTTTTTAAATTCTAATGATTCTGTAGGAAATTATGCTTTGAGATGAATCTGTCGGAACGGGTTTTTAGGACCAGGTGTCCTTCCTGACGTCAACCTCATCAGAGGAGTTAATGAGATGAAATTGACGTGATAAATGATAGCAGGAAGGGAGAGTGTAAAACCCAATGCCGTCACATAGTATACTCCTGTCGAATAGCACCAAGGGTTCTGCTCAAGGTTTAAGGCCCATCCGGCGGACGAATCACCATCAACAGCGTCATATGCCCTCATTCCATACGAGCACTGTGGAGAAGTTTGGAATTTAATCCGGCCTTTTGGCACGCAATGTAGTGATTAGAAATTGTATACCATCACCTCTCTTACCCCGCCGGCAAACATTCTTATAGTGAAAACATTTCGAGCAACGGGACTCGAACCGGCTAATCACAGTGTCAGGCCGTTTAGACTCCAACGCCTTAACTGTCATGGCCACCAGTTGGTCTGTATGTCCCGGAAATTGCAGCCATGAATATGTAAGGGGGTTGCCAAACTTCCACATGTATTAACGCTAAAAGCCCAATAAAATTAACAAATGGTTAATCATCACAAAAGGAGGAGTGTTTAAAAGAATATTTTGTACGAAATAAATGACATATATATATTTTCTTTGTAACACTGGAGATAATCCATAAAGGTAAGCTTTTATTTGTTAAAGCACGTGTCCTAGAACACCCACTGACCGAGCGCTTTCCGAATGGTTGGCAGATTCAAGGTAGGTCCAGATAATCCACAGCCTAGAAAACGGAGTGTGCAGAAGTTGCGTCTTAGAAATGTTAGTTTACACGTTAGTGATCACGTTAGTACATACAGAAGCCAATGACATCACCAGTTATCGGCATTTCAACGGCGGGTGCATTCTCCTGGTCTCTTATAAAATATAAATATCGGCTCAAGTTTAGGACACAATGATGATGACGATGATTATGATGTTTTAAAGGTACTCTTATCACATTAGAATAGGTCGATATTACAGCATAACTGAAGGGCCGTGCATATGAACGATCAATAACATTTAGTAAAAGAGAGTTCCTCCATTATAAGTCATCTGAAACTATGCACGTTAATGTGATGTCAAAAAGCTAGAAAATAATTAACGTACCGTATAAATTTATATTTGAGAATATGATTATTTTTGTCACGATGTGCTGTGAACGAGTTTTCTTGTTTATGCACATTCGCTTCTATTTAAACCTCTCCGCATTCATGCATCCCTCTTACAAAGCATTTAGCAAGTGTGAGCTTTCAGCGGAAACGTCTGTACAATTCCATTAATTCAGGCCTTTAGAGAAATTCTATGTCGCAAATTTACACATGTTAAAGATAAATACAAGACTGAAATACAGAGAGTTAATTTTAACTAAAACATCCTGTGTTCTCTTTTAAAAAACAAAGCAATGCAAACTGTTTGCACATCTTGGTACATGAATATTAGCTGGCGTTATTCTGGTTTATATGTCACACGTGCAACACATAATCCTTGCCTGTACTGTACCTCCATTTCAGGTACTGTATTCATTATTAATAAATCCCACCTTTGTGATATTACTTTGTCCGCGTGCTTTTTCAGGGGTCATGTGTTATTATGACTCCGTAGGTCAGAAGGCAAGCTTTTGTTAGCCATGCAGAAAGCCAGGATCACTGCCGCACCGAACAGAGTGTTCATGACAAGTTCATTTTATCAGCTCGTGTAAAAAGCATAGACCTTCTTGTTTTCTTTCTCTTTTTATCTTTGTGTGTATTTTTTACGAGCATATGAGAAAACGAAAAAGAAAGTAGTAATTTCAGAGAAGGAGAGACGGTCAGAACCAGACAGAAAAAGGGAGGCAGGCAGAATGCTTGAGCTCTTGGCTTTATTTGAGATGGGAATCGAGGAGAGTACAAAGGGAATTTTTTGGAATGATCGATTCCCTCTATTTCCCACAGGCGTGCTTAGCTTTTTTCTTCTCTCTTCGCCTCAGTGGCGTAGACTCTGTACAAATTCCACGAGAAACACGCGCACTTTGTTTCAGATACACAACTTCCATACGTCAACTTATCAAACAAGACTTCCAAACATAGGTCACAGACTGCTATATTTAAAGTGGAATTAACACCGCTAGTGATACGTAGCCGCTGCGTACATACCGATCGGTATATCTGAATTAGTCTACAACTATTTATTTTCACACCACGGTCACGGTCGCTCCCATCCCATTCCTAGCCCATTCCTATCCCATAGTCACCATAAGAGCTATCTGTGTCGGTGCGACGTAAAGCAAATTTAAATGATGATAAATACAATAATACCAATACTAATACTACTACTACTACTAATAATAATAATAATAATAATAATAATAATAATAATAATAATAATAATAATAATAATTTTGACTGAGTGATGGTATTGGTGGTGATTATTGTTTTTAAGGGGAATTACAAGGAGATGGGCATCCCCACTTAACGCTAATCAGAAGTCCAGCTTCATGGCTAAATAATTAGCGTTCTGGCCTTTGCTTCAAGGGTTTCATTGTTCGATTCCCAGCCGGGTCGGGGATTTTAACCTTAATTGGTTAATTCCAATGGCCCAGGGGCTAGGTGTATGTATTGTCTTCATCATCATTTCATCCTCATCACGACGCGCAGGTCGCCTACAAGAGTCAAATAGAAAGACCTGCACCTGGCGAGCCGAACCCGTCCTGGGATATCCCGGCACTAAAAGCCATACGACATTTCATTTCATTTCATTTCCCTAGAGACTTTGTTATTTTGTGAGATATTTGAAAATCCCAGCAAGCCTGTGGTTCTGATCAACACAAAACGCGTTTATATGATCCACGATATGAACATTCACATGGTGCAATGCGCTTTCTTGCTATCTGACATCCTTTGGCCATCTCTTGTTCACTGCCGATCCCGATGGAATGAAGTGTTTGATGCCTGGAGAGCTTTTCAGTTTCATCCCCTGGATGGACCTTCCCTTTCATTTACTGATACCTCCCTTGTTGTAATGATCGGGCCTCTCTCTGTAGGCGATCTGCACGTCTGTGAGGACGGGGCCCTACCTACGATGAGTTCTAATAACAAAGAGGAAACACTCAACGAGCTCCTGACCCTCTGAACCGAAGGACAGTACGCTGACCGTTCAGCCAACGAGTCGGACAACTCGTGTCCTCATCCCGAAGTGGTGCAGCTCTTTTCAGGCACACCCCCATTGGAGGTGAGCTGCATGTACCATTTCAACCACATACCAGCCCTCCCACCATTCTTAAATTTCTGGCAGTACCGGGAATCGAACCCGGGCCCCCGAGGACGGCAGCTAATAACACTAACCGTTACGCTACGGGAGCGGACTCTAGGGAAATAAAAAGTCCATATATATGGTCTACTCACCAAGAGTGTTTGTTCCAAAACCTCGAACGACACCCACAAATGAGCTAATAAGAATGGTACTGTAAGTAACACGTGCTTGCCTCATACAGGAATAAATAACCATAGCTATTGCCACGAACAAGCACTTGATCACAATATTAGTAGCCGCTGAACAGAAATCTACAAAATACCTTACCTTCGACTTCAAGGCTACTTTACACACATATATGAATTTGGAAAGTATATACACTGCACCCTATATGATTTCACACAAGAATAATTTAAAAACGTTATTCATAAGCATCCATGTGAAATTTGTGCTAGACAAAGCGCAGGCGGAGCGAGCTTTCCTCCGGGTACTCCGACGTTTCCTGCCATCTCTCCTTCCAGCAACACTCTCCAATTACATTTAATTTCATCTAATAGCCACTGATCATTACCCGAGGGGAGTGCGACAGTCTTCCGCAGCTGGCACAATTCTTATAAAAAGTGAACTCGTGTCCTCATCCTGAGGTGGTGCAGCTCTTTTCAGGCACACCCCCAATGGAGGGAACTGCATGTACCATTTCAACCACATACCAGCCCTCCTGTCAGTTTTAAATTCCTGGCAGTACCGGGAATCGAACCCGGGCCCCCGAGTACGGCAGCTGATAACACTAACCGTTACGCTGGCAGGAGGGTTGGTATGTGGTTGAAATGGTACGTGCAGCTCACCTCCAATGGGGGTGTGCCTAAAAAGAGCTGCACCACCTCAGGATGAGGACACAAGTTTACTTTACAATTCTTATGATCGGCGTTAAATGGGGTCTTCGGTCGAATGAATGGAAACAGGCTGTGGATTTTATTTATTCATAAAAACCGAAAACAAACACTATAAAACACAAATATTTTGATATTTTGATCTTGCATTATTTTAGGTAAAGGTAACAGTGTCGCCAGCTTACCTTAATGAAACAGAGCAAAAATGATTTATTCCTCTCATTAATACTTTATAAAAATAAGTCGCTAGATGTATATTTTAACACGGGAGAACGAAGAATATACACGTGGCCGAAAACAACATGAACCAGGGACTGCTGGGAGATCAGTAGAATGCAAAAGCCCGGTGAGGCACGGGGCGAAGGGGATTTCACCAGCAGAGCCAGTGACGCAATGGCGACTGTATATTATCTTCTGCTGGCAGCTCTTCCCTCTTGTCAGTTGTAATCCAGCAAACTGCAAAGTGTGAGTCAATGTTTTCGTGTAGCAGCTAAGAGCCGATCCGTCCGGGCAGAACAGGATGTTCGTGCTTGCAGGCCATTCTTGCATTCCTCTCATCTCTACACAGTATGTGAGCGTTAGAGGGTTGGTCGTACTGACAAATAACTGGAGAAACGTAATCAGATATCTCACGCCGTTGCCATTTTATCAGCTGCTGAATTTAGCCCATCAGATAGCTTCACGGGCGACTTCAGATGGGCTTTGCGAGGCGGTGTTGCTAAATCTGCACGTGGCATATGACCGGTTTGAGAGCGCTAATAGGAGAAATAAACTTGAACAAGGACCTCCCTGCTGATAGGCTGGGCCCATAGCAATCAAGCTACGGAGGCATTGTCTGAAACCACGGTGTGTTTGATGCTCATTTCTCGACATGGCTCTCAAGCTCGACCAAGCCACATGCAGATTTAACAACACTGCCTCCTAAAGCCAATTTGAATTCGCCCGCGGAGCGATCTGATTGGCTAACTTCAGCAGCTGATAAAATGGCAACGGTGCGAGATATCGACGTAATTTATTCAAATTAGCTATGAGTAAGACTGACGCTCCAACCCTCATAGATACTCGGTTCACGTTGTATCCGATCACCCTTTATCGTTGAAAGTATAATAGTCGTCAGAAACAGGTACAAAATCGCTCTATTGGTAACGCCGGATGCTGTGCTTGCCATAGCTGTACTGAAGAATTCCCAGTGGTTAAAATATGAAACATCAAGCTCAATAGCAGCAGTCGCTTATGTGCGGCCAGTATCCAGTATTCGGAAGATAGTACGTACGAACCCCATTGCCAGCAGCCCTGAAGATGGTTTTCCGTGGTTTCCCATTTTCAACCAGGAAAATGCTGGGGCTGTACCTTAATTAACGCCACGGCCGCTCCCTTGCCACTGCAAGCACTTTCCTGTCCCGTCGTCGCCATAAGACTTAACTGCGTCGGTGCGACGTAAAGCACCTTGCAAGAAGAGAATAGGATATATGTATATATATGAAGCAGTTTTGTATTGTGCTTGTACATGCTACACTCTAACGGATGAAATTGAAGCGTTCTGTCACGCGGCTACAGGCGCTAAACTAAACAAAACGTAGAAAACTCAATCAAGCTGAGCCAAACAGCATTTTATACAGTGTGTTATGTTCGGAAGCGGTGAGATCTGGCCCACACGCTCAAATGCCGTCAGAGCACGTCATTTTTCGCGGCCATTCAAATGAAGGCAAAATAAGATATGCATAAATTTTCTTGAACATTAAATCTAATATAAACTGTTCTTGAGAGGAAAATAATGTCATATTCTTTTTTGATTACACGGGTAGTGCCATGGCTCATCGGGACTACCTCACGAGCCGCCCCTGCTACAAATGAAGACCTTCCCGGTCTAATGACGTAACTAAAAAACGGTAGTTTTTCAGCAAAGAGGAAGATCTCCCCGGAATAAGGACGTAAGTAACAAAACAGTAGTTTTTCAGCAGAGGGAAAGATTGTTTTTGGTGTTTATTTCATGGTATATATTACTTGAACGAATTACATATGTATGTTTAGTCCTCAGCCTGAAGGCTGGTTGGATCCTCAACAGCTCCGCCATCAGCTGTCATAGATGGCCTAGGCATCACTGAAGAGGCGTACTAGGGAAATGAGGAGTGAGGTAGTTTCCCGTTGCTTTCCTCACCGAGCCAGAAGTTGCTATTACATACCAGTCTGCCAAGCCCACTGAAATGCATGCACCAACCGACCCCATGAGCAATATTTTCACACCATTCATAGCAGGGACTGGCTGCAGAAGAAATGGCATTACTAGCAGCACTCATAACTCAGTCCCTTTCATTTTGTCAAAGCCAAGGATAAAGCTGAGACAGATCAATGAAAGTAACAAAATTGCTCTAACCCATACCAGAAGACATAGTGCACTGTAAACACTAGGTCCCGCCAGCAAAGACATGAATTGCATATGTAAGTGTACAAATGAGTTCACCTCTTAAAAACAATATTTTATTGTTATAACTTAAGGTTTTAAAAATAATGTATGAACTGGAAGTGATACAATAGAAAATAATCTGCAAGTATGTCCTACATTTGTATATAACAGAAGAGAAATCCTTTGCATACAATTAGAACGCAAATGATAGCAAATAATATTAATGTGTTAATAAACCAAAAATTACAAGAAATGATTTAAATATAGATGTTATTTCGTCGATGACCTTTATTTAAATGATCTACACCGGGCGAGTTGGCCATATGATTAGGGTCTCACAGCTATGAGCTTGCATCCAGGAGATAGTGGGTTCGAACTCCACTTTCGGCAGTCCTGAAGATGTTCTTCCGTGGTTTCCCATTTTCACACCAGGTAAATGCTGGGGCTGTACCTTGATTAAAGCCACGGTCACTTCTTTCCAACTCCTAGGCCTTTCCTATCGCATCGTCGAATTAAGATCTATCTGTGTCCGTGCTACGTAAAGCAAATTGTAAAAAAAAAAAATATATATATATATATATATATACTGCGGGTTCGTTCGTTCGTAATCAGTTTACCCTCCAGGGTCGGTTTTTCCCTCGGACTCAGCGAGGGATCCCACCTCTACCGCCTCAAGGGCAGTGTCCTGGAGATTCAGACTTTGGGTCGGGGGATACAACTGGGGAGAACGACCAGTAACTCGCCCAGGCGGCCTCACCTGCTATGCTGAGCAGGAGCCTAGTGGAGGGATGGGAAGGTTGGATGGGACAGGCAAGGAAGAGGGAAGGAAGCCGCCGTGGCCTTAAGTTAGGTACCATCCCGGCATTTGCCTGGAGGAGAAGTGGGAAACCACGGAAAACCACTTCCAGGATGGCTGAGGTGGGAATCGAACCCACCTCTACTCAGTTGACCTCCCGAGGCTGAGTGGACCCCCTTCCAGCCCTCGTATCACTTTTCAAATTTCGTGGCAGAGCCGGGAATCGAACCCAGACCTCCAGGGGCGGCAGCTAATCACGCTAAGCACTACACCACAGAGGCGGAGAAAACTGCGGGTTAAAAGAGGAAAATGTTTCTCTTTAGGTGGGGACGGTAGAATATATTCATGGTATTCCCTGCCTTTGTATTTGCGGTGAATATAAGGAGTAACACGAGAGGATGTGAAGCTGGGAACGTGAGTTAAGTGACGTTATGTCACTCCTAGCTGAGTCCGGTACTGATGCCACTTACTTGTGGAAGGCTTCTCACTTTAATCCCGCCTGTCCGACTTTTGTTGATCAATTCTTGTTCCCCTATGAAGCCAACGGCGTTAGGTTTGCGAGACCTAGGAAGTCTTCAATTTTCATGCCTTTCATGGCCTTTCCCTTTCTTTAGCCGATACCCTAGTTCTTGGAAGGGTCGACCCTATTCCATTTATCTTCTCGTCACTATTACGAAGGAAAGCCAACCATTTCCTCTTACGACAGTAATCACCACCCCCACCAGTCAAAGTGAAAAACGATAACAGTGAGGCTATAATAAAGATAAAATGAACTTACCTGCCTGTTGAATATGGAAACTACTCTATATCCGACCGTATGTGAATAATTATTACAACGCTGTTGAAGGGTCAGGGTACTGAAAATGTCAAGATAACTGAGTTTATTTCATTACAGCTTACAGCTTGTACAAAGTTATTTGATCATGCAATTCGCGGTCAGACAAGATCTTTGTAATCGAGCTAAGCAGGATCCAAGTACCTTGCGGTAACAGATCTCGATTCTGCAAGGTAGACGTGGGAAATTCTTCGAGCTAGCTAGTGGTTTTTACGTCGCACCGACACAGATAGGTCTTATGGCGACGATGGGACAGGGAAGGGCTAGGAGTGGGAAGGAAGCGGCCGTGGCCTTAATTAAGGTACAGCCCCAGCATTTTCCTGGTGTGAAAATGGGAAACCACGGAAAACCATTTTCAGGACTGCCGACAGTGGAGTTCGAACCTACTATCTCCCAAATACTGGATACTGGCCGCACTTAAGCGACTGCAGCTATCGAGCTCGGTAAAATTCTTCGAGCATTACGACTTGTCTGCACATTGGGAGTAGCGTTCACTACATCTGTTTCTCGTTATTCCTGTCCGTCCCGTCACTGTAAACAAAAGAATCAGCGGCCAATTAATTATCTATGTCACCATGGAGACTAGCGCGCCCGTCAGTCGCGAGTTGTGACGCGCCGTGACCATCTGCTCAGTGCATTCAAAATAAGCTCTGCCAAATGTTCAACGTTCGCTTCAATTAAGCTCTTTCCGCATCTCTGCAAATATGTACTGTAGTTGAGCTTCTCACGTGAAGTAAACAAGTTTCAGAAGCAACAAATATTGAAATTAACATTTTGTTCATCTTTAATAAGAATGCGTTTCGGTCACGGATTCTATCCGAGTCATCTTCACAGGATCAAGGTACTGGATACCCCTCACTGACTAGAAGACCCTGGAGAAATGACCGACTTGAACCACGTCCTATTGTAATATAAGAAGTATTCCCAACAGCAGAACCATCTGTACTCTCCTCTAGTGGAATTAGATACCCCACTTCCAACCTCAATTGTCAAACTTAACTCCAAAATTTTGCGCAGTAATTTGTCAATATTTATCAGATTGTAGTAGTCTATTACGTTATAAGTTATTACTCTTCTTCAACCACGAATATCGACGGATGCATGCTTTCTCACTCTGCAAATGCTGGCCACATGGTCTTCCGAGTCAGAACGACATTAGTCGTAAAAAAAGAAGCAACAAATAACTTGCGAACTGTAGTATTCAGAAGAAAGTTCCAACTTTAATACGCTAAATCTATTGCATGAAGGAAGTGCAGTTCAATTACTGTCTTTAAGCCTACATCAAAACCGTCACAAATTAAAAATTAGTTTTTAAATTTATTTTTACTTGCTTTAGCCATGGCTCTTAGTGTCGAGAATGCCCAAAATAACTGCTCATCTGGTGCAGGTTAAAAAACAATATTGACTCTCATGGGTGATGTACTTTATGTTTTGCTAGTTGCTTTACGTTGCACCGACACAGATAGGTTTTATGGCGTCGATGGGGTAGGAAAGGCCTAGGAGTTAGAAGGAAGCGGCCGTGGCCTTAATTAAGGTACAACCCCAGCATTTGCCTAGTGTGAAAATGGGAATCAATGGAAAACAATTTTCAGGGCTGCCGACAGTGGGACTCGAACCCACTATCTCCCGGATGCAAGCTCACAGCCGCGTGCCCCTGACTGCACGGCCAACTCGCCCGGTAGGTGATGTACTCTTCTAGGTGTTAGATGATGATGATAATGGTGTAGAGGGAGGGTGAAACCCGGTTTCGTCATTCCTGTCGTATAAACCAACGCGTCTGCTCAAGGTTTAATGATTCCTTCCGACGGAAGAATTATCATCAACAGCGTCATACCTAACATGCTCCCCCACCAGTGAAGCCTGTTGATGCATAGAGCTTCATCCGTTGAATTTATTCCTAACATGTTTTTTCAAATAATAATAAGAAGAAGCAGAAGAAGAAGAAGAAAAATATCAAAAATAACATAATATCTCGGACCGATTGTTTTAAATACCTGGGAAAATGGATAACAAACAACACAAAAGAAAATGAAGCTATAGATATAAGAGTAAACAATATGGAGAGGATGTTATATGAGACAAAACTATATATCTAATAAGAAATGTCCATCCTGGAACTTGAAATTAACAAATTATCAAACAGTGGCACGGCAAGAAATTTTATATGCTACAGAAACTCTTAAACTAACAAGAATTGAGGATCTTGAAAAATAAGAAGAAGTTGAAAGAAGAAGTTTGAGAAATATACTGGAACCTATAAAAAACAATGCTGAATTTAGACTACCATCAAACAGAGAGCTATATTTGAAAGTTGAAAAACTGACAACTATGATAAGGAAAAGGAAACTTCTTTTTATTTTGAACACATTTATAGAATGAATAACAATAGACTAACTAAACACATCTTCAACTTAGTGTACAGTTACAAATCCAAGCCAACGTGGTTCAATGAAATTGAAAAGGATATGGAAAACGCTGGAATTGAAATAGGTACGATAGAAAACAGGACACGTTTCAGAGAAGTAACACGAACGGCAGGTTTTCAGCAGAGAATGAAATTAACAACTGGGAGAAAAAGGACTCAATAGGAATAGGAACAAAATTCTCAGAAAATTTTGTAAACTCAAAGTTTAGCCCCCATCAGGGTGGGTGGGAGCGGGGAGTGAGATATAAAAATAATCGAAATTAGTGTCGAATCCATAGTTTCCTGGGTCGCTGAGATGAATAGTAACATTCCGGATTTTTTAAAGTCCAAGTTCAGCCCCCTTTGGCATAGGGGGTGAGAAAGGGTGAAAAAATAGATTGCCCAAAATGACCGAGATAATGGACGTATGTACGTTCTAGCGTGGCTATCAACCAAAATTTTTACAAGTATGACTTATTACCTGGAAAATATACTGTGGGAGAAGGCGCCCCTAGAACCACTGTGGAATGGAAGTCAGTTTGGAGCAATCTACAGTATATATACTGTATATATATTTATAAGTTAAGGTATAAAAATGAAAACAGACGTGAATTAATGAGACACTTCCAGGCATCATAGAAACTTAAAACTTGGTACCAGACAAGCTAATGACTTCAGGATCACTATAAAAATCGAAAATTCTTAAAATTCTCTTAGGGGGCACGCTGGGAGTTTCAAATTTGCATAAGAACGCAGTCGGATATATTTATCCAACGATAACCTATAGGTTCCTTGGGATTAGAAGTTTCCTGAAAGTCCTAATTTTTAACCCCGTTCCCCATATGAGTTTGGCGGCACAATCTGCCGGACGAGCTAGAAAATTGAAATTTAGCAAAATTATACCTTTTAGCCCGTAACCGACAGAAAAATTACGAGATGTTTAAAATTTTATTTTTGCCCCCGACAAATATCGAAATATGGAGGCAATTTTAATGACGGTCCAGACCTTCCTTTCGATGTATTTGGTGGCAAAACGGTAAGTCGTATCACAAAAGGGATGGCAAAATCTCTGTTCAATTTGGAGTGATCTACAACTTTGGTCCTGTGACTTTGTGTCGTAACTCTATCCCTTACGCGTTAAATTTGGCTCTATTTCTGGACTGTACCTAAATTTTGCAATTTGTACGCGTATAAATGATGGTTGGAATCACTTATAGGAAAGATAGGATCATCAAATTCATGTAGGAATATTTGCCCACCCAGTAGCCAGGTGTGAGCATAATTGAAATTTAATCTGTCACATAAGTACCTGAAAGGTTATTCACCCTGTGAAAACCCTACACAAATTTCACTCTATTCAACGTTTCTTAAACAATCTTGTACTTAAATAGATAAGATACGAGAAAATATCTTAGTACCAGCCATTTATATCGCTAAATGGGGTCAGAGGCATCTTACCGTACCATCCGTTTTTCAATATGATGCACCGTTTAGCAGCAGTTATTACGTAAATGAAAGTGAAAATGCATATACTTCCGTATGTTGATCTATATTTATTCACTGGTGTCGATTTGTAGCGATCTAGAAAGGCTGTGTCTGCCATTGTAATTAATACTTTACATATCGATAGTGACCGTCAGCAGGAGGGCATGTGCGATTGTAATCAGTACTCCCCACATCGACATTGACTGGTAGTAGGAATAGGGTCCTCCTCCGACACCTGTGTACCATTGTAATGAATAATTCCCTTCTCAGTTTGACTAACAGAAGGCAAGGGAGCGTGCAATTTGTTTCCAAACTCTTTTAGCCAATTTTTGAGGCAATGGTGGCCTTATTATAAAGAAATTTACCCATCTAAAATGTGACTGACGTTACGCATAGTGGTCTGCTATTATAATGTAACTCATAAACTCGGTGTGGCTGGCAGTAAGCTGACTGGCATTAGGAAAATTGCTCTGTCATTATAATGATAACAAGACACCTCAATTCTGAGTGGCATTAGGGAAGGTGCCTGCCATTATAATTAAACTTCCTGATCTGTAATCTGACTGAAAGTAGGAAATGTGGCCTGCCATTGTAACGAAAACTCCCAAAATCGATTTTGGCCACGCAGTAGGGAATGGGGTCTGCCGTTAAAGGAATATTCCAAACTCTTTTGTAAATTGCAGTAGACAAGTGGACCTGCCGTTATCATCACAAATCCGCAACTCGCACTTTAGATTGGAAACAACGTCTGTGGACCTCCCTATGCTGTTTCTCGGATAACGCCAAAAGACATGCAATTTTTAAAAAAATCTTATTTACTTCATGTACTGTAATTTACTTAGATATCCGTATACATTCTGGAATACCGTAGCGAAACACGGGTACATTGCCAAGTATGGATATATAAAAAGATAAGCCAAAAAATTGCCTGCTGCCATTTCTTGATGGATACAGTACTTTTGTAACCATCCCTTGGCACAGGCCAGAGTAAAGTGTAGCTTTCACCGAAGTCCCAGTCTCATCCATGGCTGTGACAATATGGAAGCTGCTAGGGTATGAGTGGTGCTGAGTATTGACATTCAGAGCACGACTAGTGCATCTGAGTGTTATGAAAGGTGTTACTCATAGGGTCAGTCGTGCTGCAATAGCACTTTCTGACCCAGTGAGGAAAGCAATGGCAAACTACCTCACTCCTCATCTTGGCTAGTACTCCTCATTTTGGTGCTGCCATTGGTTTTTGCGGTTTCCTTATAACCGCATAACCTTTGGTGGTGCTATTTGAGGATCCAACCAGCCTCTGGGCTGATGACCTAACAGACAGAAAAGCCAAAAAACTCTTCTGTTTTCACTTAAAATTGTTTTGAAACTATATCGGAGTTATTTTAAATCATACAGGAATGTGATAGTAATGTTATTTTCCAAACTTACTCAACTTTAATGTATTTCAGTTAGAATTTCAGATCCCTGTTGTGTTCCTAAACGATGTCCGATTCATTGGCTGAATGGTTAGCGTTGAGGCCTTCGGTGCAGAGGGTCCCGGGTTCGATTCCCGGCCTGGTCGGGGATTTTAATCGCGTCTGATTAATTCTTCTGGCTCGGGGATTGGGTGTTTGTTTTTGTCCCAACACTTCCTTCTTCATCCTCAGACAACGCATTACCAATCACCGCAGAAATATGAAATAATGATTACATCTCTCCGCATCGGTTTGGCTTCAGGAAGGGCATCCTGTCGTAAACATGTGCCAATTCCCCGAGTTCGCACCCACGATCCCACAGATGTGGGAAAAACGGTAGAAGAAAAAAGATTGTGTTTTAAAACGATTAACTAAACATCTTCTTCTTCCTCTCCTTTTCCCTGGTGTTTATCCCAGATTATTCGGGTGAATATTTCATGTGGATTTTCCCTAGTTTTAAGGCCACCCCTCCTTCGCCTTTTTGCGGTGAACGGTAGAGTGGTGTGTTGTGCATATATGAAGAGGAGTGGGTTGCGAAAAAAACGAAAGAAGCAGGCCTCGAGTCACAGGAATTAACCAGTCACCATAAATCCCAGACGCGACCGGAAATCGACCGAGAACCCTTTTTTTAATTTTTTTATTACCGAGCTCGATAGCTGCAGTCGCTTAAGTGCGGCCAGTGTCCAGTATTCGGGAGATCGTGGGTTCGAACCCCACTGTCGGCGTCCCTGAAGACGGTTTTCCGCGGTTTCCCATTTTCACACCAGGCAAATGCTGGGGCTGTATCTTAATTAAGGCCACGGCCGCTTCCTTCCCACTCCTAGCCCCTTCTTCCCTCATCGTCGCCAAACGAACTATCCGTGTCGGTGCGACGTAAAGCAAATAACAAAAAAACAAAAACTTTTAACCAAAGGCCCCAAAACTGATCATTCATCGAAGGAACCGGAAAAACATCTATAATAATAAAAAAAGAGAGAGAGAGACTGTGCGATCCCAGCTAAATCCCCGGCATGCGTGTATTGGGGTGAGTACTTCATGTGGATTTTCCCTAGTTTTAAGGCCACCACTTCCTTTGCATTTTTTTTTTTTTGAGGTGAGCGGTAGAGTGAATCACACCGTTGGCAGCCCTGAAGATGGTTTTCCATGGTTTCCATTTTCACACCAGGGAAATGCTGGAACTGTACATTAATTGAGACCATGGCCGCTATCTTCCCCATCCTATTCTTTTCTCATTCTTGCGTCGCCAAAACCTTGGATGTGTTAGTGAGATGTTAAAGCACCTGCAATAAATAAATAAATAAATAAATAAATAAATAAATAAATAAATAAATAAATAAATAAATAAATAAATAAATAAATCTAATAATGAGTTTCAATTAACCTCGTCGAGTAAACATCGGTCCGCCTCTGTGGTGTAGTGGTTAGCGTGATTAGCTGCCACCCCCGGAGGTCCGGGTTCGATTCCCGGCTCTGCCACGAAATTTGAAAAGTGGTACGAGGGCTGGAACGGGGTCCACTCAGCCTCGGGAGGTCAACTGATTAGAGGTGGGTTCGATTCCCACCTCAGCCATCCTCGAAGTGGTTTTCCGTGGTTTCCCACTTCACCTCCAGGCGAATGCCGGGATGGTACCTCACTTAAGGCCACGGCCGCTTCCTTCCCTCATCCTTGCCTATCCCTTCCAATCTTCCCATCCCCCTACAAGGCCCCTGTTCACCATAGCAGGTGAGGCCGCCTGGGCGAGGTACTGGTCATACTCCCCAGTTGTATCCCCCGACCAAGAGTCTGAAGCTCCAGGACACTGCCCTTGTGGCGGTAGAGGTGGGATCCCTCGCTGAGTCCGAGGGAAAAGCCGAACCTGGAGGGTAAACAGATGGTGATGATGATGATGAGTAAACATCGAATATGCTAGATGCTTTACGTTGCATCGACACAGGTCTTATGGCGACGATGGGACAGGGAAGGGCTAGGAGCGGGAAGGAAGCGGCCGTGGCCTTAATAAGGTACAGCCCCAGCATTTGTCTGGTGTGAAAATGGGAAACCATGGAAAACCATCTTCAGGGCTGCCGACAGTGGGGTTCGAACCCACTATCTCCCGAATACTGGATACTGGCTATCGAGATCGGTATATCGAATATGCTTTGAGATTCAGGTTACCTCCTGACCCTAGGATCACGAGTTCTAAACACGAGAAGGACGGGTACATTTAGCGACTCTCCGTGAAGTGTAATGTCGAGATGTAAAAAAGATTTTGCAGGAATATCGAAATTTAGGGTTAATATTACGAAATCTACGATTCAGTCTCCTGTTCATCAAATTTCAGGCATAGGAAGTTCAATGACAGTTAGGAAGACTAAGGAAGAAAGAAGAAGTAAGAGATTCTAAAAATTTTCACCAGTAAATGTGTATAAATTCTTAAATATTTTATAATGTCCGACTTGTTGGCTGAACGGTCAGCGTACTGGCCTTCGGTTCAGAGGGTCCCGGGTTCGATTCCCGGCCAGGTCGGTGATTTTAACCTTCATTGGTTAATTCCAATGGCCCGGGGGATGGGTGTTTGTACTGTCCCCAACATCCCTGCAACTCACACACCACATATAACACTACCCTCCACGACAATAACAGGCAGTTAACTACACATGACAGATGCCGCCCACCCTAATCGGAGGGTCTGCCTCACAAAGGCTGCACCCGGCTAGAAATAGCCACACGAAATTATTATTATTATATTTTGTAATTCAAAGGAAATGAAGCCTCTGTGGCTCTAGTGGCAGCACGCCGGCCTCTCGCCGCTGGGTTCCGTGGTTCAAATTCCGGTAATTCCATGTAAAATTTGTGCTGGTCAAAGCGGAGGAGGGACAGGTGTTTCTCCGGGTACTCCGACTTTCCCTGTCACCTTTCATTCCAGCAACACTCTTAATATCATTTGTCAGTCAGTAATCACTGCCTCAGAGGAATGCAACAGGCTTCGGCAGCCGACACAATTCCTATCCTCGCCGCCAAATGGGGGGTTCATTCATTCTATTCCTGACCCGGTCGCTTGGCTCTAAACAGGCTCTGGATGTTGTTATTATAATTTAAAGGAAATGCTTGAAGTAGCCACCCCGTTATGAAGTAAACTGACAATCAGTCCCCTTGTACCTTGACCAGTCAACAGAAATCGCTTACCACAGCTATCATGAAAATGGTGGTGGTAATTGTGCTCATTAACATTTTAACGTGAAACGCAACGAGATAATCAGCCTCTCTTAATTCCAAAACAGGGATATAAAGGAAAAGTTATGATCCCTGGAAGAACGAAACGTGTGTAAAATGAGAGTAGTTCTACGCAAGATATTAAGTTGAAAATCTCCTACCTCTTGATCGGGGTAAGGATTTGATCAAGAAAGACTGGATGGGAAAGGTGAAAGTGTGAAGCCACACACAAGCGATGGCTAACGGTTCGAGTCCCGAGGGCAATCAGTCATAGTTTCAACTCTTCTATCCTAGTATTACTTGTTTCAACAATTAAGAAATGGATAAAAATCCGGCCAAATGTTCGATAGTCAAAATTATTACAAATATTTTCCAGTTCTGAACTATTCTGCTATAATGTATACTGTTACCGTGTTTTGGTGGTAGGTAGAGGTGTAAGAAGGTGCGGGCGTGAATGGGTCTCAAACTACGGAATCAATGTTAATGTAAAATTTAACAAGGTTATATTTTCTTTTCAATATTAAGTAATAACAAAGAACAGGTACTTAGTAGCCGAAACACGATTTGAAATGTACAATTACAGGGGTTACAGAGTTTGGGCTTCGAGCCCTGAGTTCACAATTCTTGAGCAACTAGCCCAACTTTCCGATATACAAATTTTAACAAAGGGGCAGAAGACCCCAATCAAACCCTGGAGCACTTGCTCCAAATTACACAGTAAAGCCTCCTCGAGGCACACAACACTCCGTTTCCAAAAGAGCCACTCGCTCTTTAATTTAAGCCTCTCCCAGGCCACACCAAACTCCACCTCCAAGTTGTCCTCAATGAACATAAACACAGGGGTAAAATACCCAATCTACTGAGGTCTATTAAATGAAAAGCAGGTGAATTAAATGACCTCTAAAACAATTTGAGAGGAGGCGAACTTGCACTCCTAATACACTTTGATTTTAAAACCTACTTTGGCTCTTAGGCCACTGATGCAAGGGCTAATCCCATACTACAGAGGTGACTTAGAAAAGAACAATTTGTTTTACGTTATCGAAGAATAGGTTGAGAAAAATAAGTTCACCTCAAAACAATATGAGTGGGAGCTCGAGAGGGTTAGCACTCTCTATCCCAGTATGTAGCTTTACAAGAGAATAGAGGAAAAGAGTAGTTACATTTTAGGAAAAGGTTACATGGTAGAACGCTTCGCACCCGCCCCGAAAGTTAAACTGCTGAGCAAGAAAAGAATGAATTTATTAATCGGCCATTACCTTATTGTTGACCGCTGCCGAAGAAAGAGGCGCTTCCCGCCTCCTGCTATGTACTTAATACACTGAAAGATCGAACAGAAGTGGCCCGGAGACCCTAAAATCAGCAGTTTATATCCTCTCGCGGAAGGTTCTAGGCGTTAGGGGAATGAAAACACCCTCCCTCAACGTTTTTATTGGATAGGACCCCGCAACAGATTCAAGTTGGGGGAAGATACCCCTGATTGGTCAGAAATTAATTAAAGAAATTCGGGATTGGTTACATTCATAACAAGGGGAAGAAAGGGGTAAATATTGCCAACTTAAACAATGACAGAAAGAAATTTAACAAAGAACAAACTCTTGAAATTAAATTTTCTCCAAAAAAAATAGTTCTTTGACTCCTCACTAGGTTGCACTATTGTTGATCTTCAGTAGTGTCCTCTAGAAGAGAAAGTTCACACTTCTTACTTCAAGTGAAACAAAACCACATCAAAAATGACACAGTTCAAAAACTCAAAATTTTCCACGTGGTGACATCTTCTGAGAAAGTAGAGAATTAATAGCGTAGATAAAGTTCAGAGTTCCTCCAGCAGAGGAGTTTCAACTGGCGCACATTTTAAATTAGCGGAGTGGAGGTGTACCGCCCGGTACAGACCTCCCCCCCCAAAAGTTCCTCCAGGGATGACACATGAAGTCAGTTTGAAACAAGTTCCAAGTTATGATGTGAATATGAAGATAGATTGCAGAAGCTTTTATGATATTTTCTTAATTTGGTTTGTTTTACTTTCAAAATTTTGTTGTTGCAGATGAAGAATAGTTTTTAAGTTTGTAGAAGTAGAATTCAGAGGATAAACTTTTAATACTTAAAAGTGATGAAAAATTTAGCAATGTCCACCAAATATTGCTGTTGAATTCCCATGAAACGGTATTAAGGTTGAACAGGAATGTCTATGTAGTTGATGTAGGCTAAGTTGGATGGCCAGACCGGCCGTTACAGCTTGCGTCCAAAGGAAGCCGCTCGGACCCCTCAAGTACCCTGAGATACCGCTCGCCCGCACTATGAGGGGAGCAGAGGTGTTGAAACACGCCGCGCCCGCGGTGAACATATACAGGCTGCGGGCAAGTAGCAGGCCGTGCGCCGCACATCAGCCTTGGCCGGGAGGAGAGCTCCGGCTCGCCGTGCACATGTCGTCCTCGCTGGGGCCGAGGGGGCCCGTCCTCGGGCCCAGTTGCCGCACGGCGCCGCGCGGCTGCGGGTGCACTGAAACATTAAAACTAGGCGGCAGAATTGTGTTGGACCATCATGTATCTTTTGAGGGCACAGGCATGTAGAGAGATTGAGGGGCCAGCGGCGTGGAGATATCCATGGCGTTTTATCTAAGCCAGCCACTGTGTGTAGTGGAGCAGGAGACGGGAGCGTGGTAATGGCCGTGACAAGGACAGGATGGCAGTTTAACAATCGGGGGAGGTTTACAAGAAATGCTTACATATAAAATAAAATAGAAGGAGCAGAATGCCTTAAGAGTGGAGCTCAAAAAAAAATATAACCCTCATATTCCTTTCAAATTATATGAAGCAAGTTGACACAAAATTTACACTGGTTTCACCTGTGACAGGTGAACCCTAAATATCCTCTCGGTGGCTGGATTGCTTACTAACAACGTAACTGGCGTAAGAAAATCGAGAATGATACAAGGCCCATGAAATCTGGGGGCAAGCTTGCCCGCGGGAACAAAATTCTTGACCATCACCTGGTCACCTACCTTCAAAGGGGAGGGTCTCCGTCCACGATCATACTTTTCCCTAACCTTTTCATGAGATACCATAAGATTGGCTTTAGCCTTCTTCCAAAGATCTTTGATATTATCCGGATCTATTGTCTCGGGTAGAATGTCACTCAGAGACCAGAGGTTAGAGAGCGGCGTGTTGGGAACAAACTTGAACATCAAGGAAGCTGGAGTGAACTTATGAGATTCATGAACCGCCGAATTCAAAGCAAAAGCTAACCAATGCAGGGACGTGTCTCACCTGGAAGGATCTTCATGATGATAGGCGATAAGTGCGGACCTGAGATTACGATTAACCCGTTCAGCCAGAGATGGTTGAGGGTAATAAGCAGAAGTGGTTACATGAGAGATGGACAAGTCAAAACAGAATTTACGAAAAAGATTTGATGTGAACGCCTTAGCATTATCAGATACAATATATTGGCACGGACCAAAAGAAGCAAAAATAGAATTTAGACAGGTAATGGTGGACTGAGCGGTAGCCAGCTTAGTCGGAAATAACCAAGAAAATCTGGTAAAACCATCTACACATACAAAGATGAACTTGTTGGCATTACCCTTTGACTGGGGGAATGGTCCTACATAATCAATATACAGGCGTTCCATGGTGCGCGACGCTTGCTGGGAAGACAAGAGGCCTACCTTGGTGGACATGGTCGGTTTACTAAGCAAACAGGATTTACAAGCCTTTACTAGTTCACGGATTTCACCGTCCATACCTTTCCAGATGAACATTTCACGAATCTTTTCACGAGTTTTAAAGATACCAAGATGCCCTCCTAATGGGGTCTCATGATAATACTTGAAGATCATAGGTACAAGAACCGCTGGAACAACAACCTTCATCATCTTGTCATGCCTCGAAGGGCAACATAAAACACCATTCCTCAGAACATAAGGGACAACATGTTCCCCAGAAGAAAGGGTTTCCATTATCGGAGCCAGCGTCGGATCTTCACGTTGGTATTTCTCGATATCCCTAAAAAGCATGGGAGCATCTGTTAGGATGCATTAACCTCAGATAGCATGGACTCGGGAGGTGATGAACTGTCGACCTGTTCATGGTTCTCAACGTCGTCTGAAAACATCCGGCTGAGTCCATCAGCAACAACATTTTCGGTACCTCTAATATGCCTGACATCAAATTGGAAGGCAGAAATACGGATGGCCCAACGGGCTATACGACCAGTACGACGCGGCCTACCTAAGACCCAGCTTAAGGCTTGATTATCTGTCTCCAGGTCGAATTTAACATGTTCCAGATAGAGACGGAACTTCTCTAAGGCGAATAAGACTGCCAAACCTTCGAGCTCATAGATGGAATACTTGGCTTCTTGAGCCGACAATGTCCTAGACGCATAGGCGATGGGGCGCCTCCCTAGTTCAGTCTCTTGAAGAAGGACTGCAGCTACCGCTGACGACGACGCGTCGGTTTGGACGATGAATTTCTTCGAGAAATCAGGCATAGCAAGTACAGGGGCATTACAAAGTGCTAATTTAAGGTCTTCAAAAGCGGCTTGTTGAGAGGGTCCCCACTCGAATTTGATGCCTTTCCTACGAAGAAGGTTTAAGGGCGCCGCTCTATTAGCGAAGTTAGGAATAAACTTCCTGAAGAAATTCACCATACCAATGAACCTGGCGATACCTTTAATGTCCTTGGGAGGTTTAAAATCACGAATGGCCTGTGTTCTAGAATGATCGACTGCTACGCCATCAGGTGACACAATATGCCCTAGGAAAGACATAGAGGGCTTAGCAAAGGCAACCTTGGACAACTTAACCGTTAACCCAGCCTTACGAAGGCGATCGAGAACTTCTCGCAGATGATCTAGATGTTCTTCAAAAGTCTCTGAAAATACGACGACATCATCCAAGTAGTGATATAAGTACTCAAATTTAATGTCGGAGAAGACCCTATCTAGTAGCCTAGTGAGTACAGCTGCTCCGGTGGGGAGCCCGAAAGGCACGCGGTTGTATTCGTATAAATTCCAGTCCGTAGCAAACGCTGTAAGATGTTTAGACTCTTCGGCAAGGGGAATTTGATTATAGGCCTGATTCAAGTCCAAGATGGTGAAGAACTTGGCCTTACGAAACCATGAAAAACAAGAATGAAGGTCAGGAAGGGGCACAGATTGCAACACCACCTTCCGATTGAGAGCCCTGTAATCAATGACAGGCCTGAAGCCTCCTTGGGGTTTCGGGACTAGAAAAATAGGCGATGAATACGCCGACTTAGAGGGCCTAATAATACCATCCTTCAACATCTGATCGATGATTTCTTTTAGAGCCTTCATTTTAGGTGGAGATAGCCTATAAGGTGGAAAACGGACAGGAATCGAATCCGTGACCTCAATTTTGTATTCAATAAGGTCAGTAACACCAAGAGTATCAGAGAACACCTCGGGAAACGACTGACACAGTTTGCGAATACTATTAGCCTGCTCCTCAGGTAGATGCCTAAGGTCTAACAACATCTCATCCTGGGTAGGCGAAATAGAAGAACATGACACAGAATTACACTTTAATAGTGGGATTTTACAACTAGAAGCAAATTTGAATGTGCACGACCTAGACTTGAGATCGAGCACAAGACCAGTGTGAGAAATAAAGTCAGCTCCCAATATAATGGGGCAAGACAATTGCTTGGCCACAAACAATTTAACTTTCCATGTAAACTTAAAAACACGAATTTTGACCAGTAAGGAACCTAGAATTTCTAATGGAGATGAATTAGCCGAAACGTATTGAACAGGACAAGAGACATAGTCAGGAAGTTTACAAACCGATTTCAATTTAGAATACCATTCAGCCGAAATAATCGAACAAACACTGCCTGAATCTAAGAGAGCTGTTATAGGCTCGTTATTTAACTCAATCTTAAGAAAAGGAACAGGTGCGGGGGTATCCGCCGCAATCCTAAGACATTCTTTAGGGCATTCAAAAGATGAATTTGAAGGCTGATCGTCCTCTGAGTTTACAACCTGTTTACCAGGGGCTGAGTCTCGGGAAGATGGATTAGTCGACTCAGCCGAAGCCACTAGTCACTTTTTGTTATTGGCGTAGGTGGAATTTGCACCAGAAGTTGAGCAGGAGGGGGTGCTATTCGAGTTTGGGCAATTCTTGGCGATATGTGAGAAGGCCCCACACTTAAAACAGCCTGGTGATGACCCGGCTCCATTCCTCGTCCCACTTGACTTGATCAGTGGACACTTGTTGCGCAGATGATCAGGCGACCCGCAAGCATAACATTTACGGGGATTGACTGGTCGGCGAGGTGGAGGCCGAGTGTTACTAAAGGAAGGCGGGGGTTCTTTCGCGACACGCAAAGAATCGGCGTATCTAACTCCTTCCGCCGAAACGGCCAATGCTTCAAGTTCAGAGAAAGTTTGCGGGCACGCCGCGAAACACAAATATGACCTATAGGGAGGTGAAATTCCCTCTACAATAGCCTGTACAATTTGATCTTCAGGAAAATGAAGGGCAAACACCCTAGTATAAAACTTAATGTCCTGTATGAAATCAGCCAAGTTTTCATCCAACCTCTGTACTCGATAATAGTATTTCTGAATCAGAGATGAACTCGCGCGGGCAGGAATAAAATTTGCAAGTAGATGTGCATGAAAATCTTCGATGGATGACTGTTCAGCTATGGCTCTTACTATTTTGTCGGAGAGAATGCCAATTGCATAGGGATAGATGATTTGCAAAATTTGACATGGAGAAAGAGAAAACACGAGGGCATGATCCTGAAATTCCACTAGAAATCTTAAAAATGAAATTACGTCACTGGTGGTATTAACAGAAAACTTGGATATACCTCTGAGCAACATTGCCAATGGATGAGGCAAGCTGCTGAATCCGGGTGACATAGTGGGTAAAGGTTTAAGTGGCAAGGAAGTTAATTCAGAACGGATGTTACTCAATGATGCACGACGTTCAGATTCGTTGTCCAATGGGGCAGGGATAGTTTGAGCAGCAACGGTTATCCTATTAACTTCTCCCTTGGGAGGCGCTTCCTCACTACCTGCATTCACTATGGTGGGTTGATCAGATTTGGGAGGAACTTCCCCAGTTAACAATAGAGTGACCTTACTAGATAATTCGGAAATATTTTCCAGGAGCGTACTAGCTTCCTTCCTCTGAACGTCATTCACTTTTAGAGACAACAGATCGTTAACCCTATTCGAAAAATGATATAGCCTGCCTTGCACGCGCTTAATTTGATTAGGAGACGGATCATTTTCATCAAAAAAACTAACTACAGAAGCTAGCCCAGTAATATTCTCGACGATCGTGGAAAGAGAGTCATCAATTTCTTTCTCTCCCAAATTGGGGATGGAAATGGGCAAATCAAGGGACTCTCTAAGCTTGTTAGTGTCTACTGCAACCGTGCCTCCAGATTGCACATTTCTGATAGTTAATTCATAGATCAACTCCTCTTTGCGCAAATAATTAAGATGGAGAACATCGCGAGGGCCTGGCATGATAACAGAACAATTTTGAACAAGTCAAAAAAAATTCCAGCAACTGAGAAAATGGTTAGAGTTCGGATCAAAACAATGTGTAGCCGTCAAAAGGGGCTAAATTGAGACCCATTCAACCACGCTCTGCTACCACTTGTTACCGTGTTTTGGTGGTAGGTAGAGGTGTAAGAAGGTGCGGGCGTGAATGGGTCTCAAACTACGGAATCAAAGTTAATGTAAAATTTAACAAGGTTATATTTTCTTTTCAATATTAAGTAATAACAAAGAACAGGTACTTAGTAGCCGAAACACGATTTGAAATGTACAATTACAGGGGTTACAGAGTTTGGGCTTCGAGCCCTGAGTTCACAATTCTTGAGCAACTAGCCCAACTTTCCGATATACAAATTTTAACAAAGGGGCAGAAGACCCCAATCAAACCCTGGAGCACTTGCTCCAAATTACACAGTAAAGCCTCCTCGAGGCACACAACACTCCGTTTCCAAAAGAGCCACTCGCTCTTTAATTTAAGCCTCTCCCAGGCCACACCAAACTCCACCTCCAAGTTGTCCTCAATGGACATAAACACAGGGGTAAAATACCCAATCTACTGAGGTCTATTAAATGAAAAGCAGGTTAATTAAATGACCTCTAAAACAATTTGAGAGGAGGCGAACTTGCACTCCTAATACACTTTGATTTTAAAACCTACTTTGGCTCTTAGGCCACTGATGCAAGGGCTAATCCCATACTACAGAGGTGACTTAGAAAAGAACAATTTGTTTTACGTTATCGAAGAATAGGTTGAGAAAAATAAGTTCACCTCAAAACAATATGAGTGGGAGCTCGAGAGGGTTAGCACTCTCTATCCCAGTATGTAGCTTTACAAGAGAATAGAGGAAAAGAGTAGTTACATTTTAGGAAAAGGTTACATGGTAGAACGCTTCGCACCCGCCCCGAAAGTTAAACTGCTGAGCAAGAAAAGAATGAATTTATTAATCGGCCATTACCTTATTGTTGACCGCTGCCGAAGAAAGAGGCGCTTCCCGCCTCCTGCTATGTACTTAATACACTGAAAGATCGAACAGAAGTGGCCCGGAGACCCTAAAATCAGCAGTTTATATCCTCTCGCGGAAGGTTCTAGGCGTTAGGGGAATGAAAACACCCTCCCTCAACGTTTTTATTGGATAGGACCCCGCAACAGATTCAAGTTGGGGGAAGATACCCCTGATTGGTCAGAAATTAATTAAAGAAATTCGGGATTGGTTACATTCATAACAAGGGGAAGAAAGGGGTAAATATTGCCAACTTAAACAATGACAGAAAGAAATTTAACAAAGAACAAACTCTTGAAATTAAATTTTCTCCAAAAAAAACAGTTCTTTGACTCCTCACTAGGTTGCACTATTGTTGATCTTCAGTAGTGTCCTCTAGAAGAGAAAGTTCACACTTCTTACTTCAAGTGAAACAAAACCACATCAAAAATGACACAGTTCAAAAACTCAAAATTTTCCACGTTGTGACATCTTCTGAGAAAGTAGAGAATTAATAGCGTAGATAAAGTTCAGAGTTCCTCCAGCAGAGGAGTTTCAACTGGCGCACATTTTAAATTAGCGGAGTGGAGGTGTACCGCCCGGTACATATACTATCTCAAGTACTCAAGTATTTATTAGTGCGATGGGGTCGAGATTTAATACCTACCCGTGCAATAGAAATTTAACTTCATTGTTATCAATTTGATGCCGAAACTTTTCAGTTCCTTATGTAGCGCTTATATCGAATACGATATATTTTACATGATTTCAAAACTAATTGAGAGGTCGTAATGGCAGGCTGTATTGAAGGCGTGCAGTTTGATTTTGGAGTTAGAAGGGAGGTTCAGCGACTATGATATGAAAATTAGCATTTCTAAGACTAAAGCGTTCTCGTTAGGGAATTTACGAGGATGGAATATAAAGAAGGAAATAGCGAACTGGAGCAGGTGAATTATTTCATGTATTCAATGCGCAGGTCGCTTACGGGAGTCAAATCAAAAGACCTGCATCTGGTGAGCGGAAGTCCTCGGACACATCCCGGTACTAAAAGCCATACGCCATTTCATTTCTTTTCATGTATTTAGGATGTGTATTCTGCGAGGATGCTAGTATACCAAGTGAAATTGAATCAAGGTGCAGCAAAGCTAATTCAGTGAGTTCTCAGTTGCGATCAATCGCAGTCTGAAAGAAAAAAAGTAAGTTTTCGAATGAAACTATCTTTACATTGGTCTGTTTTCAGACTACCTTCACTGTACGGGAATGAAGACTGAATGGACACAAGATATCTTAATTCATAAGGTGAATGTAACAGACACGAAAGTAGTGATACTGATTTTTGGTACAAACAGATGGGGACAATAACAGGGAGTAGCCGGATTTTCTTCTTCTTCTCCTTCTTAATCTGTTTTCTCTCCAGGGTCGGTTTTTCTCTCGGACTCAGCGAGGGATCCCACCTCTACCACCTCAAGGGCAATGTCCTGGAGCTTCAGACTCTGGGTCAGGGGATACAACTGGGGAGGATGACCAGTACCTCGCCCAGGCGGCCTCACCTGCTATGCTGAACAGGGGCCTTGTGGAGGGATGGGAGGATTTGATGGGACAGGCAAGGAAGAGGGAAGGAAGCGGCCGTGGCCATACGTTAGGTACCATCCCGGCATTTGCCTGGAGGTGAAGTGGGAAACCACGGTAAACCACTTCCAGGATGGCTGAGGTGGAAATCGAACCCCCTCTACTCAGCTGACCTCCCGAGGCTGAGTGGACCCCGTTCCAGCCCTCGAACCACTTTTCAAATTTCGTGGCAGAGCCGGGAGTCGAACCCGGACCTCCGGGGGTGGCAGCTAATCACGCTAACCACTACACTACACAGGCGGACGAGTGGCCGGATTTACGAGATAAATTCGATGGGTGAAACCGCACGCATAAACAGGCTTCGGTGGCGGGGTCATGTGAGGGGAATCCAGTAGGAGAAGTCACCTAGGAGAATAGTGGAATCAACCATGGATGGTAAGAATAGTAGAGGGAAACCAAGGCGTCGATGGTTGGACTCAGTTGATGGTAATTTAAGGATAACAGGTGTGGAAATAAATGAAGCCACCAATATATTTTCAAATAGAGGATTGTGGATGTGCTTATTTATTTCACAGAGGCTTGCAGACTGAACTTTAAAAGATGTGTAGATGTATGTACATTATGTGAAACAAAAACATAATTATTTAGTAATAGTAGTAGTAGTAGTAATTTTATTTCTTGCTTTTCTTCATTTAAAATATCCCAATTACTACGTTAACAGAGTATACAGTGAATACAATTCGGAATTTACAAGCATTAACTAATAGGTGTTGCTTATATGTACATAAAATTGAAATAATTTAAGCAATTTATCCCATTGGTTTAAGATTTCTCTCATTCACACTGCCAACGGCCGTAGCCGTGTTGAAACACCGGATCCCGTGAGATCTCCGAAGTTAAGCAACATTGGGCGTGGTCAGGAGTTGGATGGGTTGCCACGCGCTGTTGGTAAGGGAATGGAAGAGCGGAAAGGAACTGGCCATCCTACCGCACGTAAACTCCAGCTCAGGAACACCTCTGCGGAGGTTCAGACCTGCCCTCGGGCAGAATAACCCTTACCTACCTCATTCACATTTACCCAGCCCTTCTTTTGTGCAATACGTGCCGTTGACCAATTCTTCTTTCTACGTTGTATACACTCGTATAACAGGTGTCTCACTGTTTCTTCTATTTCTCCGCATATTCTGCATTGCTTTGCATCTTCGTTAGCCCATGAGCTTCGTTGCCACATCTGAATCTGGTAATGATGATTTATAACGTTACGTAGTACAACAAACAAAAATGTAATAGTTAATTAGGGTTTTGGCTTGCCAAGGTCACTGCTGCTCAGTCAGGTACTCTTGTGTCACGTGGTCAGTTTAACAATATCCTCAGCTGTATTGCTATACTATAATGATTGGGTCCGGTGCCCCTTCTGTCAAACAGCGCGTCAGTTAATGTCGCGAGTCTGAGTGAACCCTATTTCAGACATCAGCCGAGAATAAAATACTTTGACTCGCCTGCAATAGAAATGAAGTCATCTGGGTAAGTGTGAGACTCTCTGCCCATACACCACAAGGCCGAAATTTAATCAACCAGCAGGGAAAAAATCGTTTTCAGAGAAGCGATGTTTTAGTTTGCAGGATACGTAAATTGGAGAGAGTGGATGCCACTGACAACTGAATCTATCGTTATGGAGTTCTCCTTCCAAGACATGAGTTGATATTTAACCTTTTTGCATCCCTCCTGTTTACTCATTAGGAAATATGTCATGATCCTGCAGCATGAGGAGAGTAATGCAGAGTTGTAAAGTAGATTCAGGGAAGAAAATTAATCATGACAGGTACATGGAACTTTTGGGGTAATGTTGGGAGGTGATTGATTCGTCAACTGCGCTCCGTTCTCCTGTTCATCAAACTTGGGGCATAGCAAGTTTAAAGTGAGTTAGGGAGACAATGGTGAAAAACTTTGCTACGAGGAGAGGAAGGAAACAGAACAAAATGGAGTTGAGTCAATGCGATCAAGAAATCACATAAACTTATCTTTTAAACGGAAGTGGAAATTCATCTTATGCAGACATGGCCGTAGCGTAGCGAGTGTAGAATTCGTATTGCGCTCCATTGCAGCAGGTAAAGTTTCAGTTCGTGTGGGGTTTTAACAAGCACAAGTGATATATTGAGCTGGTTTCTTCCTAGGTAGCACGCTCTGCCAGTCAGAGGAAGAGGGTGGCTCTAAGAACGTCCACACCACCATGACTGGGGGTGCATGGGGTACACATACGGTATCACCTGCGTGCCGTAAGAGGTGACGAAAGCGTTCATTCCAGCAACACTATCCACTATCATTTCATCTATAACTCATTAATCATTGCCCCGTAGGAGTTTGACAGGCTTCGGCAGCCGGCATAATTTATATCCTCGCCCCTAGATGAGAGCTTCATGCATTCCATTCCTGATCCGGTCGAAGGACTGAAAACAGGCTGAAGATATTCATTTTTCATATTTAATGATACGTAAGGAAACTCTGTCGAAATTCCGTCAAAACTATTACGATGACTAGTATCATTATTATTGTGACAATAGTTGATCTGAGTTTGAGTTTTACCTCCCGCTATACCGATGGACAGTAGTTAAATCAAACTTAGACTGAACAAACTTTTCCAAATCCACGAAGTTTTAAGTATAATTTTCTACTGGTGATTCTAAGTGTCGCCTAGCGTAATCTGAGAGGTTCTCAAAGTTGGAATGTGAGTTCGTGACCACGTTTCCCCCAGCTCAATCAGGTATTGCTACCATTTACTTGTGCGAGACTGCTCACTTTCGTCTTTCGTATCAGACTCCCTTGGTCAACTCTTGTTCTCCTTAGATGCGAACGTCATTGTGTTTGCAAAGTCAAGAGAACGTTCATTTTCCCTCCCAAAGTGGAACTTCCCTTTTCATCATCATCATCATCATCATCATCATCATCTGTTTACCCTCCAGGGTCGGTTTTTCCCTCGGACACAGAGAGGGATCCCACCTCTACCGCCTCAAGGGCAGTATCCTGGAGCTTCAGACTCTTAGTCGGGGATACAACTGGGGAGAATGACCAGTACTTCGCCCAGGCGGCCTCACCTGCTATGCTGAACAGGGGCCTTGTGGAGGGATGGGAAGATTGGAAGGGTTAGGCAAGGAAGAGAGAAGGAAGCGGCCGTGGCCTTATGTTAGGTACCATCCCGGCATTCGCCTGGAGGAGAAGTGGGAAACCACGGAAAACCACTTCCAGGATGGCTGAGGTAGGAATCGAACCCACCTCTACTCAGTTGACCTCCCGAGGCTGAGTGGACCCCGTTCCAGCCCTCATACAACTTTTCAAATTTCGTGGCAGAGCCGGGAATCGAACCCGGGCCTCCGGGGGTGGCAGCTAATCACGCTAACCACTACACCACAGAGGTGGACGGAACTTCCCTTTTGCCAATAATTAATTCTTCGAGAAGTCCGACTTCATCTGAATGTTGTAAACATTTATTTACAGACTAAGTAGACAATTTCCTCAATTGTGCCAAACGTTGAAGGGCAAAAAGACCCAGGAATGTTTCAAATTTTGAATTATGGTTAGCTCTATCAAACTATTAAAACACATTTCGAAAATCACTTCTGAACTAAATGCAGTTCCGGGAAAGCTGCTTAAAATCACTTGTTTCTTTACTCGTTTTCTCTTTTTATTCAAATCCAATCTAAATTAACTTATTTAGATAGGCCTAATGAAATGAAATGAAATGTCGTATGGCTTTTAGTGCCGGGATATCCCACGACGGGTTCGGCTCGCCAGGTGCAGGTTTCTATTTGACGTGCGTAGGCGACCCGCCCGTCGTGATGAGAATGAAATGATGATGAAGACTACACATATACCCAGCCCCCGTGCCATTGGAATTAACCAATTAAGGTTAAAATCCCTGACCCGGCCGGGAATCGATCCCGGGACCCTCTGAACCGAAGGCCAGTACGCTGACCGTTCAGTCAACGAGTCGGACATAGGCCTAATTATTACTGGCCAACCGCCGTAGCCGTGTTGAAACACCAGATCCCGTGAGATCTCCGAAGTTAAGCAACATTGGGCGTGGTCAAGATTTGGATGGGTTGCCACGCGCTGTTGGTAGGTGGGGTAAGGGAATGGAGGAGCGGAAAGGAACTGGCCACCCTACTCCGGCTCAGGCACACCTCTGCGGAGGTTCGGACCTGCCTTCGGGCAGAATACACCCTTACCTTTAATTATTACTGTAATGTGTTTCTTAGTTCAATACTTTCAGGCGTTCTCTGATTTTCGAGAAATGTCTAGACCGATTGTAGTTATAAGGCCTCAAGTTAAACTCTGCATTTACTTGCATTATTGCTCATAGTAGTGCTTAAGTGAAACAATGGATTCATTCACATTAGCGGTTGTAGTGGTAGAAAAAGGCAAAATGCTAAACTAATCGACCGGATAACGATGATTAAGAAAAGGATTTTAATTTTTAGGAATAAATAGAGAATATATTCTTATAATTTATCATATTCTCTTGTATATATAGGTACCATTTATATATTGAATGCATTTTATACCATCCATTGTAATTGGGGATATACCCTGTTATTGATAAATAAATAAATAAATAAATAAATAAATAAATAAATAAATACCGCCTCTGCGGTGTAGTGGTTAGTGTGATTAGCTGCCACACGCCCGAGGTCCGGGGATCGATTCCCAGCTCTGCCACGAAATTTGAAAAGTGGTACGAGGGCTGGAACGGGGTCCACTCAGCCTCGGGAGGTCAGCTGAGTAGAGGTGGGTTCGATTCCCACCTCAGCCATCCTGGAAGTGGTTTTCCGTGGTTTCCCACTTCTCCTCTAGGCAAATGCCGGGATGGTACCTAACTTAAGGCCATGGCCGCTTCCTTCCCTCTTCCTTGTTTATCCCTTCCAATCTTCCCGTCCGCCGCAAGGCCCCTGTTCAGCATAGCAGGTGAGGCCGCCTTGGCGAGATACTGGTAATCCTCCGCAGTTGTATCCCACGACCCAATGTCTGAAGCTCCAAGACACTGCCCTTGAGGCGATAGAGATGGGATCCCTCGCTCAGTCCGAGGGAAAACCGACCCTGGAGTGTAAGCAGATTAAGATTAAGAAGATAAATAAATACCCAAAATTCGTAACCCATATCCCTAGGATATTTTCTACATTGAGTTGCTTGCCCGAAATCCTAGAACTGTGGACTTTTCTTTCCAACCAGAACCTTCAAACACACAACAGCACGACTATAGACACTACATCAACGTTGTCGGCAGAAGGGGCGCGGGGCGTTACTCTCTATGTGACACGCGTTACTCTTTACACGTAGGCAAAGGAATGAAAACAGTTCGTGATGACGACACGCATATGGGAGGGAAGGGAGTGAGTGGAAGGAAATGTCAACACATTAATGATAGGCTGACGATGCTGTGTTACACGCCCCTCCGCCGCTCCACGTCAGCGATATCATAATCCATACCCATTGTTTTGGTGTATAAATCCTTAGCCCTGCTGATTAGTAATAATAGAGCATGCTTGAACAGTTGTACCTCCTCTTGAAACTATAATTAATACCGTCCCCACCCTGGCCAACGCTTGCTCTCGTCTGAAACGGAAGATATTAGGTTTCTGAGGCCTGTCAACAAGGATGAGAAGGTCCATCTCTATACATTATTAAATAAGTGGACCTTCGCATCGTTGTTGATAGTAATAAATCATCAATACGGACAAAAATTCAATTCATTTCATATGATTTCTGAGGCCTAGTCAGATTTTCATTTTCACACTTCACGTGACTGCTCTGTCCGCCTCTGTGGTGTAGTGGTTAGCGTGATTAGCTGCCACCTCCGGAGGCCCGGGTTCGATTCCCGGCTCTGCCACGAAATTTGAAAAGTGGTACGAGGGCTGGAACGGGGTCCACTCAGCCTCGGGAGGTCAACTGAGTAGAGGTGGGTTCGATTCCCATCTCAGCCATCCTGGAAGTGGTTTTCCGTGGTTTCCCACTTCTCCTCCAGGCGAATGCCGGGATGGTACCTAACTTACGGCCACGGCCGCTTCCTTCCCTCTTCCTTGCCTATCCCTTCCAATCTTCTCATCCCTCCACAAGACCCCTGTTCAGCATAGCAGGTGAGGCCGCCTGGGCGAGGTACTGGTCATACTCCCCAGTTGTATCCCCCGACCAAGAGTCTGAAGCTCCAGGACACTGCCCTTGAGGCGGTAGAGGTGGGATCCCTCGCTAAGTCCGAGGGAAAAACCGAACCTGGAGGGTAAACAGATGATGATGATGATGATGATGATGATGATGATGACGTGACTGCTCACTCTCATTTGCTGATACCATCATTAATTGCAGGATCAAACTTGATATTTTTTCTTTGCTAGTGGTTAAACGTCACACGAACACATTAATGGTTATCGGCGACGCAAGGATGGGACTGGGCTATGATTAGAAGGTAGCGTCCGTGTTTTTAAGGTACAGCCCCAGCATGTGCCCGGTATGAAAATGGGAAACCACGGAAAACCATCTTCAGCGCTGCCGACAGAACGATTCGAACTCAGCATCTCCCGAATGCAGCCTCACAGCTACGCGACCCTAACCATATGGCCAGATGGCTCGGTAATTTTTCCTCTGATTGCAGTCAAAAATCCTAGGAAGATACTAGAAAACCACGAAGGGCCAAGGTAGTAGAATGATAATAGGAAGAATATTGTAAACCAGATCTTACCATACCAGTCTGGAGGAAGCCGCTCTATTGGACAACCAGCTAAGAACTGAATCGAAACCGTAATAGGCTAAATGCCTAATAATAGTAGTTTAAATTTAGCTTGTGGCTATTAGTAACTCGTGTGTCCTAGGACATATTTGGCTAACCTGAGATGTGTTGTTGGGCCATCAGTCTATAGACTGGTTTGATGCAGATATCCATGCCACCCTATATTGTGCTCACCTTTTCATTTCTACTGCACCCATAAGTGAATGTGCATAATTAATGCCTAAATTAAATGTTTAATAATTCGCATATGGGAAAGCAGCAGTAGGCTGGGAAAAAATTGCAGTCACAAAGCAACAGCCAGGCGCCGTTCAGACTGAAAATATATATCCACAGAATACGTCTTAAGGCACGAACAGGAAGTAGCTAGCCTGAGTGGTACGTCCAATTATGTTTCATGATGCCGACGAGAAGTGGAAACTTTCTATCCAGTTCCCACGTGAATCAGCACGTCCGAATTTGCCCTGCCTAAGAAGTGCGAGAGAGACACGAATAATACCCGTCATCCCTTAGCAGAAAATGGAAGAACCCAAACTACTAAGAGCGCGAACGTCTCAGCCAATCACAAAATTGCAAATTTTAATGTCTTGTCATAGCGGAAATCTACAACTAGTATTTCGCGATTTGGTGCCCGAAGTAGCTGTGAAATATTGTGTCCTGACTTCCAAACAATATTTAAGGATTTATCAGTGCAAATGTGTGGTTAATCAGTGGTTAAAGAAAAAATTTTCAACTTTACATGGAAGAGTGGTATCGCCCAGGAAATGAACAGTCATGGCGGGAAGGCGCCATACTCTGACAGAAAATAGAGCCAGTGACGCGCGCCGTCGTATGAATTAACCTGTGATCGTTTCTCATAACGCAATGTAACACATAAATCGGACCAAAACTAGGAATGTTTTGAGCACATTTCCTAAAATTCTAACCTACGGACACATGATAAATCGGTCCCAAGTGCAGGATTATTACGCCAGATCCCTTCCACAGAACTATTTTCGAAGTGGGGGGAGGACTGTTTACAAAAACGAAGACACCAGCGTGGTGAATCTCAGTCTCGCAGGAAATCTTCAGTCTCGTCGGAATTCTCAGTCTTGTGGTGAATCGCAGTCCTGTGAGAATTCGCAGTCTTGTACGAATCTTCAGTGTCTTATACAGTAGTTGACATCCGAGTGAGTAATGTATTTATTTGTGTGAGAAATATCTTAGCCGAAATGAACACTTTGACAAACATTTATTCTACGTTAGTTTATGCAGAGATAATCAGGCAATTAAATTAACAAGTGACAATGGTAGTTATATTTTCAACACTTGCCTTGAATGAATTTATAACATGCTAGGACCGGAATGAACATTGAATCTCGTCGTCACGTGTAGCTGCATAACATTTTCCCTAGTTCACGTGTAGCTTGTATATTTCGTGGAAAAGTCATATTTTGGAGGACGATTATTATAAAATTCTCAACATCATCGGGAACATTACATTTAAATTTTTCCACACTCTCATAGAAATATTACTGCAAATGAGATATTTGGGAGCAGAATTAGTCAAGCCAGTTACAGGGAGAAAAACTTTGTTTTCACAATTGGAATGCTGCCGCACTAAGACCTTGAGTCCAGTGTTATGGTCAGAGAAGGTGAATAACCAATAATCCTTTACACAAACAAACTGAGAGGGGAGAGAGAGACGACAGCAGGCAGGTAGCGGAGTCCAGGCTTTCGACTTCACGTCAGGTGCTCAATGCAGTGTCATTGAATATTCTTCGTAGTAGTGTTAAAATGCGAGTGCTAATGTAAATATGGACGTGTGCAACGATATTGTAAAAATGCATCAAGTTTGCGTGTGTGATCTCTTGGATAACATCAGCTTGAAGATGAAGTACTAAATTCATCATGACGGGGTCCGGAGGATGATCTGAACTGCCACCAGCACAAATAAGGTAAATGAGCAAAATGTAAATATGTAGGGCTATGAACAATCGATGATCAAAAATGTAGTTTAGAATTTTAGATAGGATTGTAAATAATTCACGGATCGGATGGTAATTATAAAAATTAGGATCATAATAATAATAATAATAATAATAATAATAGTAATAGTAATAATAATAATAAATAAGTGTTAGCGAGTGTTACTTGCGTAGTTTCCTTTTGAAGTAAGTCATTTTGACATATAAGAATCCTATTTTACTAAGAAATTAACATACGGCGTAGTGCAGATTTTTAAAATGATGATAATAATAATAATAATTGTGGTAGTGGGTGTTATTTTGTTGACGCTTTGATTTGTGGATGCCGCCATGTTAGTTTAAATGTTTATTTTTGCTATTAGCGCATTAAGTTTATTATTTCATGTTTTGTAATCATTATTCAAACGACCGTTTCCGGTAGCTCTCATACTTTGTATTTCGAGACGATATGGTTGATACGCGAAAGTTAATTTCTTTATGTAACGTGGTTACACATTTCGATAGCCGTGTTTTTGAGAGGCAATCTCGTTATTTCAGTTTATTAATTAGTGACAGGAAGCCATTGATAAGTTAGCCCTGATATTTCATAATATGTGAAACGGTGGATGATCAAAATAACGAGCAAAGAAATAGTAATATCCCTGATGTTTTGTGTTAAGAAATGGAAAATGTGATATTTGGACCATGCCATTAATAATGTCGTATAAATGGATGCGTGAACGACACAGTTATTTCGCCCGCCGGATACGAGCGAGGCCGTATTATGAGTTACTACGTCGAGAATATTGATGAATAAATATAATTGAGAGATGAATAATTTAACCGAGAGTGTTAAATATGCGACGACATGTGTTATGGTTGTAGGCGGAAAGCCTGTATTGCTTCAAATAGTTTCCAGGGAAAATAAATGCTCGGAAAATATGCAATTGAGAGCCCGAGATAACATGTGAACAGAGCGACTGATCAATGCGTGTTTCTACAGTCGAGTATAATCATTGATGGCATGTAATACCAATAATTATTGTCCGTAAAGATTGAATAAGGTCATGTCCAGACATTTTAGTATGAGGTTAGAAGATTGCCATCAAATTCACGTAATTTTTCTACTTGGATCAGGGTAATATTTTACACTTCTACATTGCGCATTTTTATTTTAAAATTTATTAGGCAGCGATTCTTGGGATCTAGATTTTTATTATGATATCATTTCTTTGTATATATTTTGTCACTGTATTATTTTAAAATCTGATACGTGAATTGTGTTTGATTTAATGTCTGTAAATAAAATAAAATAGGTGTAGTCATGTTATTTTAATTTCAGTATTTCTTAGGAGCGGTGTTTCTCCATTGACATGTTCATTTATGTAAATAAGATTCCATGTGTTAGCGTAAGAGATCATCGATTAGTTCATAGTCAAACTATAGTAGTGGTATGCTCAAAGGACAGTCAGTAATCACCAAGTCTTAGAAATCCACTACATTTCAGTTAGGCAAATGAAGCGATCTTTAGTAAGTAGTTGTATCACAAGTGCCGCAGATGATATATATAAATAAGATGAAGTCTGCCTCCATCTAGAGTTGGTACCACACAAATACGCATGCACAATGAAAACGCAGACAGCGGCAATCTAGGTAAAGTTAACGATGTAAAGGGATTGCTTTCACTTGAGATGTAAACCTGAGGCACTTGGCCTAATTAATTTAAGTAATTTTAAGCGTCCAGACTATCACAGTTAAGTAAATGAGGTTTAACAAACTAAAGGAGTGGTGGTGGCACTCAGGTGTTCAGTTCAATAAATTTTCTTGTTTTCAGCCACGAGCAGTTTAAATATGTGGCAAAGGTTATATAACGGATAAAGTACCATGTTCATGGTTGTTTTGTTTTGTTTTTCTCTCCTTTCGTTATTATTACACATGGTTAGTGTATTCTAGTATTACTTTAGAGTTGGGTGCTTCCCGAATGAATTTAAACATGAATTAAATATTTGATAGACACCTTAAAGTCAATGTCAATTGGATGAATTAATAAATTAATTAATTAATTACTGAATTTATTTGGAGAGGACATTTTTCCAAGGTATTATAAATCATTCATTCAAATGAGACTGTATTTCTGATCAGTGTTTAAAATGTGGTCACGTCATCGTCATGGAGACAGTGGTTCGATATAATCCAGAACACTAAAATTTAATCGACCTTCAGTCAAAATTTATTTAGGCAGATAATTAATTTATTGCAATGCAGATCTTTTAAGTGTTTTAAATTTTAATTTCATTTCACATTATTTCATTTACACCAATTTACTTTCATTTTTCAATTTGAAAATTTTGTTAAATAAACCATTTTATTTATTTCAATTTTAATTCAGGCTTTGGGTATCGTCATTAATAGTTTAGTTTACCCCATCTTTCATTTCCTCACCCCCCGATCGACGTGTGGCCCATCAACCCGAGGGATCGAAGGAGGCACCACCCTTGAGGAAGAAGAGTCTACATGAGGCGGTAGGTATTTTTTAAATGTCATTATTTTCAGGAGCAGCCGGCGCACATATCAAGAAAGAAGACCACCGCATTTGGGTGCCTTTAAAAGGGCACACTACGTAACTATTACATCCAACATCTGCTTTAATCTGGTTGTCATATTCATACCTCGGTCTACCCCTAACGTTTTTACCACCTGCACTTCCCTCACAAACTAACTGAACAAGACCTGGGCGTCTTAAAATGTGCCCTATCGTTTTGTCTCTTCTTCTCGTCAAATGTAGCCAAATCCATCTCACTTCACCAATTGGATTCAGTATCTCTTCATTTGTGATTCGATCCATCCATCTCACCTTCAGCATTCTTTTATAACACCACATCTCCAAAGCTTCCATTCTCTTTCATTCCGAGATGGTTATCGTCCATGTTTCACTTCCATACAATGCCACACTCCAGACGAAAGTCTTAAGAAACATATTTATAATTCCTATATCAATGTTCGATTATGAGCAAATTTCTTGTCTTGAAAATGACCTTCCTTGCTTGTGCTAGTCTGCATTTTATGTCCTCCTTACTTCTTCCCCGTTAGTTATTTTACTACCCAAGTAACAATATTCATCTACTTCCTTTAAGATTTCATTTCCTAATCTAATATTACCTGCATCACCTCATTACGTTCGACTGCAATCCGTTACTTTAGAGTCGGACTTTATTTTCATTTTTCACTTCTTATGCAAGACTCTGTCCATACAATTCACACATTTCTCTAGACCTTGTGCAGTATCAGACATAATAATAGTAACTAATGATGATAAGAGTAAAAATATTAGTCACGACTGCTCATTAACAGTAAATATATCGATAGGAAGTACTTTATTGATGGCGACAAAGTACATTACGGGAATTACTGTAAGTACAGTACGTAGGTGTTAATGTTAGGAAAGACCTTCATTGGGGTAATCACATGAACGGGATTGTAAATAAAGGTTACAGATACCTTCATATGGTTACGAGTGTATTTAGAGGTTGTAGTAAGGGTATAAAGGAGAGGAAATATGAGTCACTGGTAATAATATGGGATCTTCAGCAGGGTTACTTGATTCGAGAATAGGAAAGAAAGTCCAAAGGAAAGCTGCACGATTTGCTCCGGGTGATTTCCATTAAAATAGCAGGGTTACGAAAATGTTGCTAACTTAGGGCTGGGAAAGAGACGGGTGAGCAAGGAGACGAGCTGCTCGACTAAGCGGTATGTTCCGAACAGTCAGTGGAGGGACAGCATGAAACGATATTAATAAATCGAAACACACAGCAGCACTGAAATTGAACGGAACGAATCTACGTAATAAATGCGCAATGACTACTCTATAACCCAAGTAAATATAATGCCATCAAATCATCATCATCTGTTTACCCTCCAGGTTCGGTTTTTCCCTCGGACTGATTGAGGGATCCCACCTCTACCGCCTCAAGGGCAGTGTCCTGGAGCTTCAGACTCTTGGTCGGGGGATACAACTGGGGAGTATGACCAGTACCTCGCCCGGCCTCTCCTGCTATGCTGAACAGGGGCCTTGTGGAGGGATGGAAAGATTGGAAGGGACAGGCAAGGAAGAGGGAAGGAAGCGGCCGTGGCCTTAAGTTAGGTACCATCCCGGCATTCGCCTGGAGAAGTGGGAAACCACGGAAAACCACTTCCAGGATGGCTGAGGTGGAAATTGAACCCACCTCTACTCAGTTGACCTCCCGAGGCTGAGTGGACCCCGTTCCAGCCCTCGTACCACTTTTCAAATTTTGTGGCAGAGCCGGGAATCGAACCCGGGCCTCCGGGGGTGGCAACTAATCACGCTAACCACTACACCACAGAGGCGGACATGCCATCAAATAAATATTTTAAAATATACAAGTCACAAATTGGGATTGTTGCGATTGGTAAAATTTCTACTGTTCTATTTTTTCATTGACTACGAATTTGTTTTCCCTAACACTTCATCGAAGATCATATCATCAGTTGATGTCAAATAATTATGAACTTTAATATTGCTTAGGTAGTGACTCGAGGGATGGAAACGGCACATGCTCAAATTCCTATGACGTGAATATATAGTCATGAAATTCTTGAAGTACAGCCTAGTGAAAAAAAGCCAAATAAATACGGCTTCGAATCGTTGGATTGGAAATCTGAACGGGTCGTCGAGACATGAGAGTGCGGAAGAGCTCAAGCAACAATACAGTGTGCCATTTCCTGTCCTTCGTGCCGACTAGACTCAGGGTTCGGTAAAGCGGTGGTCCTGTTCGTTGAATATGGGCGAATCAAAAGCTAATCTAAACTTATACTAATGAGTATATTGACAGGAATAATGGACATGTACCTTGAAATGAGAAATATTTATGGGGTAAAAATGGATTAATTAATCCCTAGAAACATAGAAATGGTCCATGCTAAATGCAGTTTGTATTAAAAAAATCAGAAATAGACCTCAAATTAATCGTTAAAATAAAAAACATTGCGGAATTCGCTTACAAGAAATATTACAATTACAAACAAGCAAAACAAAGTAGGGTTACGGCCCGTTAAATTACAGTGAATACATCGTGTTTATACAGGGGAATAGTCGTTAACATTATTACGCTGAGTAATTTTAAGTTGAACAATTACAGGTTTATTACTTATAGGCTGACGATTCAACAGCTGACTTATTACCGGAAGACGATTTAAAAGATGACGACTGAAATTGACGCCTTAACAATAGACGACTTAAAGAAATATTGACCCGTAGTATTTGAATGTTTGATTGCTCCAGATGCGTACAACAAATCCAATAATATTGCCCGTAGGCATCGTCCTAAACAACGTCTCTATGATGAACCGGTAGGACTAATACATTCGTAAAATAGCTAAGACAAAATATTTACAATCCGTCTAACTGAGGATACAAACACATAAAAAATACTATGGCATAGGGGGATTCCCTAATTATCACTTGTATACTAACACAGACTCGACTATGAGCTCGTGGGCTCACCCAAAAAATATCCAGGCAGAACTGGAGGACAAAAATTCAGCTGACGAGCTGACATTCCAAAATTAGCACAATAGGACACAAAATACACAACAACACACAAATTTGATAACACTTGTGGAAAGAAACACACACAAATATACACTGACTGACAGAGAAAATGCAACACCAAGAAGGAGTGGTCAGAACTTTATGCCAATTGCAGGGTAGACTGACGTCACTGAGGTATGCTCATGATGTGAAATGCGCCGCTGTGCTGCGCACGTAGCGAACGATAAATGGGACACGGCGTTGGCGAATGGCCCACTTCGTACCGTGATTTCTCAGCCGACAGTCATTGTAGAACGTGTTGTCGTGTGCCACAGGACACGTGTATAGCTAAGAATGCCAGGCCGCCGTCAACGGAGGCATTTCCAGCAGACAGACGACTTTACGAGGGGCATGGTGATCGGGCTGAGAAGGGCAGGTTGGTCGCTTCGTCAAATCGCAGCCGATACCCATAGGGATGTGTCCACGGTGCAGCGCCTGTGGCGAAGATGGTTGGTGCAGGGACATGTGGCACGTGCGAGGGGTCCAGGCGCAGCCCGAGTGACGTCAGCACGCGAGGATTGGCGCATCCGCCGCCAAGCGGTGGCAGCCCCGCACGCCACGTCAACCGCCATTCTTCAGCATGTGCAAGACACCCTGGCTGTTCCAATATCGACCAGAACAATTTCCCGTCGATTGGTTGAAGGAGGCCTGCACTCCCGGCGTCCGCTCAGAAGACTACCATTGACTCCACAGCATAGACGTGCACGCCTGGCATGGTGCCGGGCTAGAGCGACTTGGATGAGGGAATGGCGGAACGTCGTGTTCTCCGATGAGTCACGCTTCTGTTCTGTCAGTGATAGTCACCGCAGACGAGTGTGGCGTCGGCGTGGAGAAAGGTCAAATCCGGCAGTAACTGTGAAGCGCCCTACCGCTAGACAACGCGGCATCATGGTTTGGGGCGCTATTGCGTATGATTCCACGTCACCTCTAGTGCGTATTCAAGGCACGTTAAATGCCCACCACTACGTGCAGCATGTGCTGCGGCCGGTGGCACTCCCGTACCTTCAGGGGCTGCCCAATGCTCTGTTTCAGCAGGATAATGCCCGCCCACACACTGCTCGCATCTCCCAACAGGCTCTACGAGGTGTACAGATGCTTCCGTGGCCAGCGTACTCTCCGGATCTCTCACCAATCGAACACGTGTGGGATCTCATTGGACGCCGTTTGCAAACTCTGCCCCAGCCTGGTACGGACGACCAACTGTGGCAAATGGTTGACAGAGAATGGAGAACCATCCCTCAGGACACCATCCGCACTCTTATTGTCTCTGTACCTCGACGTGTTTCTGCGTGCATCGCCGCTCGCGGTGGTCCTACAGCCTACTGAGTCGATGCCGTGCGCATTGTGTATCCTGCATATCGGTTTGAAATAAACATCAATTATTCGTCCGTGCCGTCTCTGTTTTTTCCCCAACTTTCATCCCTTTCGAACCACTCCTTCTTGGTGTTGCATTTGCTCTGTCAGTCAGTGTATATAAACACAAATTATGATGTATGGGGAATCTAACTCGTTGTCTGTAGGCTGCGTCAGATTCCATCTTTAGAGACACAAAGTTGTCAGTATTCTCGGCTGTTTAAACTATCAGCTGTAAAGGAATACAAAATACTTGGTTGGCGAAGGAAGATGGTCTCGGGAGTAATATTCATTTTCACTTAGAGGGGGAACCATGTTCTCTGTCAGTCGGTCCATTGACTAACTGGACCACAAATAGCCAGATTTTCAGCCTGTTACAAAAACCTTCCTCGAAGTAAACAAATAAACAATTCTCATTCTCTACTCAGAGGATGCATTCTTAGCATCTCCCAGCAGACTAATTAGCACTCAAATACATAAAGATCCCTCAATTAATAACGTCATATCTTGCATTAACACAAATACTAGGCCTCATTTAATCCCTTTGGCATATCAAGCCTCTCATTTCAAATATCCTGAGTTCATTCCCAAGCTAAATTCCTGAGTCATTTCACCCCTCTGGCATATCAAGCCTCTCATCTCAAATATTATGGGTTCATTCCCAAGCTAAATCCCTGACTCGTCTTCTCGCTAAATAAAAAATGAGACTAAACGTTCCCAATGAAGGACGGGTTGCCACAGCTACTCCCGTAACAGCTGAAATAATATTAATACTGCATGCATAGAAATCTGACTTACATTATGCTGCTAATTACGTGAAATTAACCAACGCTGATGGCGGACGGCCTGTGTTCAAAACAATGACCCTCTTCCCCGAATAACTACAGAAAAAACACGGAATAACATATAATACATGTAAGCAAAATAAACAAACAGACTACGCAATACTATGGTGTGACCCTCTATACCCTCTAACTAAAATAAATATGTACAAGTGACCTGGGCTTAAAACATTCACACCGCCCATCTTCCAAACATTTACGGTTACGTGAAAAGACAAAACTGCAGCCATAATGGCTGACATTTAACATTACACGAGAGATGATAATTTCCCTAACCTGAATGCATTAGCCTTCTCTAAGTTCATGCCATTTAATTTGTATTTTTGTACTCATCTTTCGCAATCAGTAGTCACTCATCGCGGGTTCCACAGCCACATGTCTTAGGCTGCTTAGCTGCTCATAACTCCAGAAATGAACGTTGATTGGCAGGTCCTGGCGTTGATATCACATCCATCCATAATGTCTTCTTTATTGCTGGGATTCTGCAAAAAGGAAGTATATTAGCACCAGGTTCTTCACCGCTTAATGCGTTTGATTACACAATACGGATCCTGATGTTAGGCTGTAATTGGCTCAACCTACACACAGATATTAGTTCGAAATTCGTGTCATCAGATCAAGGGGATCCATTCGACATTAGTTCTTGCAGCGGCTGATGTACGTACGAGACGCACATGGTTCACAAATAACTCGCGTAAGCGAACCGTTGTGAGATACCGGTCACAGTTCGAATGTACATCAATTTCACGCGCGGCTCTCGAGCTATAATTAATTGAAATTATCAGTCAAAGATTCGCATGACCAGATATTGATCTATGAAATTGCGGCGAATGAAAATCAGGACATGATATTTATCCTGTAATTTTCTTGCTCGAGGTAAGTATAGAAATAATTCTAAACGCTCACAGGCGTACACCGGTTTTTGTTAACACAAAGAAATTTTCACATCCGCGCACTACGTGCTACTCGCATCACAAACTTCAGAAGAATGAGAAAGCTTCTCCCACAAGGGGTCCTTAAGTAAACTGTCTGTGTCTTTGGTGCACGGGTTAAATCCCCGGCTAACACTGGCTGCGTGACGGTTAACTGGCTCTCGCCTTCTCAATGACTTTTCATTCAAATAAAGTTATTAAATGAGGACTCAAGTAAACATATTGTGATCCAGGAGTGAATAATAATTAAATCTGCAGCTGATATTTAGTTTCGAACTGTGGAATTCTAGCTTAGTGGCGAAATGATCGTTGTAAATCCCAAGATGTGTTACTGTAAATTCGAAGTTGGTCATCCTGAAATCTTGTTGTGGAGTTCCTTTCGTTCAAATCTAACCACTCCCACACACAAATCATATTAATTTGAAAGTTGGAATGTGGGTGGCGTGCCTAGTAACCAAGGCAACGACTCGCTTTGAATTCAAACTGGCAAGCTACCCTCTGGAAAATTCCATGCCGCGCTGCTCCTAGCTCGGCTATAACGGACCTTCAGAGTTCGTACCCTGCTTCTTGTATGGGACTAATGATTGCGTTGATATGATTACCATATTATATATATATATTGAGGCATCTAGGAGATGGCTCATCAGCATCGTTCCACTGCGTGCCCTCCCAGAACGAAGTCGAGACGGAATCCGCTGCCGACACTGCAGACCCTATTCTCTGTTCGCGTCATAGAAGGAAGCTCCTTAGAAACATCAGACATCACAAAATTCGGAGAAAGGTCGCTACTGCCCTTTCTCAGCCACACGTGGAAGTGTATAAGGAAGTGACATATATTGCCGCTGGAGGGAGCAGCAGACCGATCGACATAATCTCCATCGACCGAAGATAGGATAACGCTGTGATCTTGGATACAACTATCTGATTTGAAGTGACCTCCAGCCACCCTGAAGAGGTAGACCAGGAAAAAAGAGCCATTTATGAGCCAACAACAGAATATTTCACACACTCCTACAGAATTTCTGGCGTTTAAGTTGTTGGGCCTTTAATCGTGGCCAGGGGAACAATGTCTAAATTTTGTGTGATATATGAAAACTCTGGGAGTTCCCAGTAGAATTCTCCTAGATGTATCAATATTTGTGATCAAGTGGTCACATCATATTATTCAGAATAACATTCACAACCATTTTAGCACACCCTGTTCATTAAGATTTTGAACGCTATTGATATGGTATACTTTGTAATGTTCGGCAACCCATAAATTGGGAAGTAATAAATACTGAAATAACCCAGCAGTTCTTAACATGTACGGTAATAGGTTTAACAGCAGATGATAAAAATAAATATGGTATATGGCAGGATCTAATTCTGTTCATCACTACTAGCTATTTTGTGAGTGCCTCTTAAGTTGGCATGTTAGTGGTGTTCAGCTGCACCAATTTATATGTATTTCAATGTGCTCAATTATATTCAAGTATGGTGTTCAATCACATGTTAACATGTGCACACGAGCACAAACGTAATATAATGCACTATAATGAGCACTAATCTCAAATGTAGGTTGATCGTATTCCAGACGAAACTATATTTTTCGCTTATTTATTCATCCTGATAACACTGCTTAATAATAAAACATCCAATTTTCAGTATCGATTGCAATCAGGTTTAATTAATCGAGTATTGCAGCTCATTGTTATAAAGTATTTCAGCAATAAACTGGTTTAATTATATTAATTATATTATTAATCATTATTAGCATGACTTTGGGAACTATGCGAAAATCATATATCCCAGCACAGCCACAAAAGCAGTTTTAATATAAAATAAACGTAATATCTGACCAAAGGGAACTAACAATAATAAACACAACGATGTTTAGTAGCAGAAATTCAGACTTTTAAGTAGATAGTGATTATTATTATCGAAATTGAAAGGATACATCTTCTGGTCACACAACCTACAGAATGTACTTTAAAATAGCACAAGTATGTAATAGATGGGTCATAAGAGGAGAAGGCACATTTTACCATAATTTCAAGTCCTCTTTTGTCCTCTTTTGTCCTGGCTAGATCAGCGGCAAAGCCCGCGGAACGTTCGATGACTCGATCTCACAACTAAAAGATGTAAGGAGGACAAGAATGGCATTTGCGTGATTGAATGAGAATAAGAGAAATTACATTAAAACAAATCAATGAACATAAAATTCGGATTAAGGAGAATAATCCGCACGATTATGTACAAACATATTACCATTAATCCGTCAAAAAGTCTAGAAATGGTGACAAGTCAAGTTAAATTTATTGCGGAGACGTTGGGAATGTTTTCCAACATTAGGCATAACACTTTTGATACGCTCGAAGAGATTCGACCCTGTAGTCTTAATTAAACTTTCGTCATCATGAGATTAGGAAACGAACACTTCGCACATTAAAAAAACTATAATTACAAAGATCCACTAAACCTGGGATACAACATCAAATAATGCTTACTGGACTTTTTCTTACCCCGAAAAATACACTGAAGTTACTGTGAGCCCGTGCTCACCGAAAGACGAGTATCAAACTCGCCACCCTTAAGATGCATACATGCTACTCCTCCAACGATCGACAAACTCAATGACATACACAAACAACAAGAAAAACGCATAGAAAATCACTGAAGAAACAAATAATAATGGAAACACAATCTGGACCTGAAATAAACATGCAAAGAAATATACTTGTCTTGCGGGCTTGGTGAGAGGCATGCATCTCTCTTTGGCTGTCTCACCCTAGTTAGAAGAAATAGCGAGGTCGACACTCCATTGTGGTTGAAAACAAACACTACGTAACGGCACGGCAGAGCCTCTGACATCTGATAACAATCACATGGCACTGGACCGCTATTCACTGCCGTACAAGGCTGCCCTCAGCTGATCGAGCTGTACAATAAGTCTCTCTCTCATACCGGAATCATATTCTCCAACATCATAGATACGATGTGCCTAAGGACTGGGCCTTTCCTCAGGGTATAAAATCATCCGGGTTATCTCTCATCATTAAGCATAACAGCATACAATACAAATTTACCATCAGGCTTAATACTGGTCCTTTTATAAAATGATCTAAACCATCCCGGTTATCTTTCAACATTATCATTATATCACACAAGAGACCCTAGTTCATGCCACTTGCAAATCCATTTGAGACCTGCCGGTGTGAGTTAAATGACCCTGTCTAACGCAACGTTGAGGATACGAGACCCATTGCTTCTCCTCCACACCTGTTAAATTCATGCAAATGTGGATATCATGCTGTTTCTTTTATTAGGGCGTCTAGGAATCCCCGTGAAAAGTTACCCACACAACAATTATACGGCAACATAGTCCTTGTGATTTCAATTACCATAATAATTACCGCAAAACTAATATATGGCAATTCCCAAAAGGACTAATCTCATATAGCATGACAATACATCGAACCTACATTAAACTACACTCCCTCATTACCATAATAAATGACCAAAGCTAAATCACTAACTAAGCATGCATAAGTCCTCAGCATAATTATTAACTTGCCAAACGGGCTTGAAGAAACATTTATTTACAAAGATAAATTTATGCGAAGCTAACCGTTCCCAACTCATGATAAAATTTGTTCAAACTTATTATAAATGTGATGACTTCAGGGTCCCTCCGTAAAAGTGGTTCTTGGTTCAGCTTCTGGTGTGGGTCCATGGCGATGCCGTCTGCTTGATCTGCTGTGGGACGTTCTCGTGCTGTGATAGCTCTTGCTCTAGTCTCCCGATCAGCGCGATAACTACAAATTTGTACACACAATTAGTAGCCTGTTATAGTAATCAGGACACTCCGAATTCCGTACGTCATGAATTCGTGCTAAGGGAACTATCTCGAAAATCGAAAGTTAACTCAGATCAAATTCTCCACGCGCTACCGCACACGAAATTATATAGTATTTGTTATTATCCACTTCCTAGCTCAAGTGTTCGTTAATTTCCCAGGCTACAACTACACAATTGTTTGATATCACATTTCTGGAATAGAGCCTGTGTGTGTTTTGTAAGTTCACGGCGCGACCTCCCGTACGAGCGACGTCTGCATCAAGAACGGACGAAAAAGCGAGTGAGGTCTCCTCTCCACTTAGATCTCCTTTTTATCAGTTCAGACAGGGACGCTACCCTGGGGAAACCACCCAGATACACCAGCTCGTCCTTTGTGTCTGTGAGAACTTCTTTCTCACGGTCGCTCCAATTAATGCAATTAAGTAAAAACGATGAATATTAATGCCTTAAAACAGTCCAATGCACTCACAAAATTATTACAAAATTATCTATCATTTCAGTTGCCTCGAAACACCTTCCTGGGCTTAATTGTCACTATAAAATCATAATTTGTCAGTCCTACTCTTTCTCAGGTTTCTTCTCATTAGGGTGGCGTGTGTGATTCCCCTAACAACATGGAATATATCTGTCCTCATACTCAGATTCTCCTGTTCTCTCTCGCCGCTTGCCGCACTCAAGGTAGGAGATTCTGCCCCCCCCCCCCCTCCCTCAACAAGCGCTCTAAGCTACACTTCATGCCATCTCAATGTCGCTTCCCTGGGACGGTATTCTAATGCATTAAATGATGTATTTCTACGCCAGGGACGATACGGTTCACTAAAAATAAAATATATCCACAATCAATGAGGTTTGAAATTAATCCTATGCTACGTAAGAAGTAATATGAACATATGTTGATCAACATTGATCAACGTTGATCAGCATTGCTTCACTGCAGTGGAGATGTCCGTGCATTCCTTAACGTTTTTCACCTACATTCACGAAGGGAGATAAGGAAATAAAATGTGAATAATGCTACTTATCACCAGTATCATGTTACAACGTCCACTTCGCTGTCGTGACATCACTTCGGCTCTTCATATTTAGGGCCGTATCACACCAACGAATATCACTATAACCTTATACTGGAAGGCTGTCCTATCGACTCTCATGACGAAGATTAAATTGCCAGTAGTCCTGTAGTGTTGTTCGGGTAGTTGATATATCTGAAAGATTTGAAAGAACACTCATGCTGTGTTATACACATTGTGAACATTTGTTGATTAAATTTTTATGCAGCATTGCTTCCCTGTGACTATACAGGTATTGTGCTAAAGATCCACTAGTTCGAATATGACTAAGTAACGTAATCAAATCAGAGTTGTAGTAAGGTCAGTCTGAAGCTTCTTAACGTAATATTCTGGAAGAGATTCTCGACGTGGATGTTTTTGAAGCACAGGCTGTCAAAATAGGGAAGGGTTTTGATATTTGAGCGCTGTGATCGTTCCGTAAGTTGTTACTTATCAGCGCTTTTCCATGTAATTCAGCCACTTTGCAATAGAAGTGTACATTGTGTTATCTGCGCACCTGGTTTATAGCTCTCTCGTACTGAAGCGTTAAGTTTCTTGTTCTTGTCGTTGTCATTATTTCCGTTAATTCGTGCGTTATGTTTTTTCTTTCTCTAGAATCTGCTTTACGTCGCACCAATACAGATAGGTCTTATCGCGACAATGGGATAGGAAAGGGCTGGACGTGGGAAGGAAGCAGCCGTGGCCTTAATTAAAATACAGCCTCATAACTTGCCTGGTGTGAAAATGTGAAACCACGGAAAACTATCTTTAAGGCTGCCGGAAGTGTGGTTCGGACCCACTATCTCCTGGATGCAAGCTCAGAGCTAAGCGCTCCTAACCACACAGTCAACTTGTACGGTGGTGCGTTGAGTTAAATTTCTATGCTGTAATCAGTTCTGTTTAATATTTCAGTTAAAAAGTCTATTTAGAGTGGCACACGTGAAAAGGCTCGCTCAGGGAAAAAGTGAGGTGGTAACTAAGAATTGCGTACGTACGGCACGTAGGTAGCAAAAGTTCAGGAACGCGAAGGAGTATTAATTGGTACTGCCGCGGACAATATGGTCATCCGTCTCGGGAGCTCAAGTACCACTTCCTAATGAGACGACAGTGAGGAGACCAACGTTGCACATGGTGGGACGGAAGATGACTTAGAGGCGATCGAAACCCACAAACTTCCCTTGAGAAAAATGGAATAAACTTTCTCAAGTACTATTTAGCCCTTGGTTCATGCCTCTCTCACTTACAGTAGGTGAAATTATTGCTTAGGTCCAATTAGAAGGTACTGTACCATTATATTTAACCGCGAGAATGGATATTTAACGCAGTAAAAATTTTGCAGTAGGACGCCGCTTGTGAGGGCGTGATGCTATACAGAGCGCGGGAATCGAGAAGGTGATTTCCCGAGGTAAGGCGTGGTCATGTGTGACGAAGAAAGAATATGTGAGGAAGAGAGAAAGAGAGATGGGATTTTGTCTGGGGGAGAGACCTGCCATCTTAACAGAGATTTTTAGCGGGAGCAGACAGCCCCACCACATTACGGAAATTGAGCCCTAATTCCCGTAATTGAAGGTTTCTCAGGAAAATAAAAAGATGGAAATGATGGCCAGAATTTTACGAAGATATAGATACCTCTAGGTTTATTAACATAGAATTAGATCAATAAATATGTACCAAGCAGAACCACCGTGGGAAACTCTGTAGTGGCCACATTCCAGACTCAAGTTGTTTCTCGGGACTTTCCCTGGCGTCCTTTGGTGTGTTGCCTCATATAAAAGCTGAGTGATATGGGGGGAGATCATCCAGTTGACGATCATATTGCTGCCAGCACGCGTCGCACGTCTGCCTAGATTGCGCCAGAAACCTTTTGTTCAGAACAAAGACAGTGTGTAATTATTACAGTGCGATAACTTTGATCCAGTGGATCGGTGACTTACAGAGTTACAGGTGGTGGATCTATAGGTGGCGCGATGTTCAGATACCTATCAATGAGATCGCGTGTGGTTAATTGTATCAGTAACAAAAGAACGCCGTACTTGTAGACTCGGATAAATAGCGGTAGGGGCGAAGCTCCCGAGGTGCCGAGGAAGTGTGGACAATAGGCTAAGGAGGGCTATATTTATCCCCTGATAGACTGTTGAATCCAAATTAAGCGGGCATAAAAACACAATAACCGAGTGGATAGTCTCTAGAGCAGAAAATCGTTTGTGGCATAGTGCACAAGTTAGCGAGTATTCAGTTATACGAGAATGGAGGACGAGGAATGTATATTACAAAGTGTTAGCGCTGTATGTTAGCTCAACCTAAATGAAGTCCAGAATGTTGCGTTGTGTTTAAAGTGAATATTTCATTGTAGTAAGAAGTCGAGACATTCCGAGGGAAGTGAGGTGGAAGAACTTCAGAACGTGGCTTCAAAGACGCTACCTTGAACGAGGCATCCCTCAAGAAGAAGACAGCACCATGGACCAGCGGGGCAGGAAGACCGGACTCCAAGAATCGACCCAGGCTGAGACCTCTACCGTGAAGGGCTAAATCATGATAGCCTACCCGGAGGGAGAGAGGAGGAGATCACCATAATGAGATAAGTGGACCATGAGATACTAGACATATGGTAGAGTTAAGGTGTCACGCAGAGATAGTAGAATTAAAGTTGTAAATATTAATATAGGATTTGATTGTGGCCCATCAGGCTGCATATTAAGATTGTTTTGATATATATAAGGGTAAGAGTAGTTAGATTTGTTTTTTCATCTTTATGTAAAGCAGACAATGATTTAATCTTTGTTAACACGGCAGGAGATAGTGTGCCTAGTTGATACGTATTGTTTGAGTACGATAGACCGGATATTTTCCTTTGGGTCGGTCGTTGGATACGTTTTCTTTTCTCTTGTATGATTAGGGTACTTGTATAATCATCCTTTCATCTTATGGGGAAGGGCAGACATATCTGCGTGATGTTAGGGGTGCATGCTAATCGTATTTCGATCATAGGCATGGCTCTATTTATGCAACTTAGATGAACGTGATCTGTAACGCGGGTGGAGACATTAATATTATTGGACTCTGTGCGACTCCGCCAGACAGGGCTTGAACCACAGACCTAAAGTGTCTGTGACCTCGTCGTAAATTTGACGATATTTGATTTATCGGGGTGTAGTACGATCGTAGACTTTTTATGTTATAATTGGGGCGCGTGGTTGTTTGTCAGTGAAATCGGATACATAGTGTAAGATGTATTTCCTCACTTATTTTGTGGCTATTTTGCTTTATCAAGCGTAGATAAATAAAAGCCCCTTTGTGAAGTTAGCTCTGGGAGCACGAGAACCAAGATACTGGGTCACAGCCGGTCGGTTTGTTTACAAATTTTTTTTGCTTAGGGTGAGTCCCTCATGGCTAGACGAAGCAGGTCAATGCACGGCCCGCACTCTGGGGGTGGTACAGCCATCTTAGTGTAGCCCGCGGGAAGGTCATCTTTCCTTTGAAACAGAGATGTTTTCTGGGGATATTGTTACCTCATTCATTCGAACGTTTATCTCCTTTCCTTTATTTTTTTGTTGTTTCTGCATTTCTTATGGTTGCATATTTACCCTTAAGTTATCTTGCACGATATAATTATTGTGAGAGTCCATCGGTTGACACGAAATTCTGCCTGGTGGACGTGGGTTCACGTCCGTGTAAATATGAAATTGAGGGCGCTAGAGTAGGTTATCTGAGATTATTTTTATTACTTATTGTGCTGCTATTTTTGTGTATATAAATATCCCGGCATAGGAGGAAACTTTCATAATAGCGGTAATCTCTGCGGGTATCCTTAATTCTACCATTATATCATTTTATGTCGCAGGCATAGGGATGCGGTTTCCATGTGGGGAAACACATCCGGTCTTTCTTTGTTCACAGATCGCAAACTTCAGCATAACGTCATCATCCAGATTGTGTTTTCTTTGTTTTCCTTTTAAACTGTAGATGTGAGCCTTTGGGGCACTTATTTGGGCACTCCAGGTGCAATCATTGTAAATAATTTGAGTATGAATACAAACTTATGCTCAAAAATTCTGATCACAGCGAAAGTGTTCCTCATTTCGTAGTTTAATGTAATTGTATGAGTTCCCCATGATCCTCTCGTCATAAGAACCCAACTATCGACCATTTCTGCCGACTGCAGCTGAGCTGGTGCCCGTATGCAAGAACAGAAGTGCAAGTAGGTATCATCCTGCAGTATTAATGTGCCCTGTAGGGTATATAAGAGTGTCGCCCAAGCGCGTGGCGAGAGTGTCCATGGGGAAGGTAAATAATATCCACCATAATGTAGTAATTTGCCTTTAATTTTGTATGACGAGATTATAGATGCAGACGCTATGAATATCCAAGATAGGATACAAAAACGTGTCTGAACGAAGGTGGATTATTTAGTTAGGAGTTTTCTTTGATAAATGAGGAACTGAAACAGAGAAGCCAGTAGTTTGGCATTGAATCTGTTCAAATTTTAGTGCGTTATTATAACAGTGAATGTTGTACATGTTTGTGTGTCGATATTCTGTCTTATATTTCGTAATCATGGTGAGGATGATTTCTTTCATGACTGTAATCTGGTAATAAACCATTGCTATGTAACACACTGTTATTTAGATTTAAACTATAGTGTGTTATGTCATTTTGTTCAAAATTTCTGACCTTTTGTGGTTCATATATGATCAGATAGAGCATAGGTGGATAGGTAGAAATTTAACGAAACCTAAGGTGATGACGGTGTGCGGGTAAGACCTCTAAGTCTCTCTTGAAGGGTTGGCGTATTCTCATTGTAATAAAATGTCGCTGACATTAGAAAGTTTTCGGGAGATGTTGCAGGAGGAGCTAGGACTGTTTAAGGCACAGCTTCAGGAAGTGTGTGACGAATTGAAGGCGGTAATAGCGGGTATAGAAGCACAGCCTGCCGAAGCTAGGAAGGAACGGAAGTTGAAATTAGGACAGTTAAAGACGCAGGTTGCTGACATAAAATTACAGCCTACGGAGGCAGCTGAAAAACAGTCGATAGACACTAATGAACAATTAGATTCGGTAGCGGTCAATAATCAGCAGACACCCGTTAGTTTGGTAGAAGCAGGTCAGAAAGTTGAAGGCACACACCCCAGCTACATGGCTAATTTGGAGAACGTAGAGAACACAGTTGAGATGGAAAGGCAAGGCGGAGCGACCCTAGCTTCTCAGATAACCAACGAGGGGGAGAACAGCGCCAGTATTCTGAGGCGACTAATGCGGCAACGATGACAGATGAAGGTGACAGCCTCCAAGGAGCAGAATTGGAAGGGAAGTTGAAGGCCGACAGAGTTGATTTAAGGCGTGAAAGAAGTCCAGCTGAACAGCGTACCCAACAGATGATGGCAGGCTTTAAAGCGAATCCAAAACAACCCACACTACACGAAAATGCTAGCCGACGGAAGAAAAAGAAGAAAAGTCTGCAACTTACGATGAAAGGATGTTACTCTAAATCGTACCGAGGGTCGAGTAAGAAGATGAGACGGCAAAGAAGAGAAAGGCGGCTCTATAGAAGAAGAAGGAGATGGTTACTGGTACCGCGCGCGAGACATAGGACCAAATTACGGAACAAGAATGGCCGATATTATTATGGGAATTCCGGTAGAAAGCGGAAGAAGAAAAGGGGAACCTTGAACTCTAAGCTCAGGAAAACGGAGCTAGAGATAGTAAAGTGTATCTCTCATAATGGACCCTCATTGCCACAGGTTGAATAGGAGACAGATTAGACCAAGAGGGCTGGTGTCGAGACTAAATTGTATCATATGTAACAAAAAAATTTCTAGATATAATTTCCTGTACTATATAATTGTATGCAAGAAACTCAGAAATGACACTGACACGAGAATCGAGGATAATACAGACAATGAAGAGATGGATGAAGGAGAAGAAGATGAGGAAGCCATCGAAGTTGAAGGTAATGCATGGTTGGGACATCAAAGAAAAGGAACGTGAGGAACTACTGGAGCAAGCTCCGAAAGCACTACAGGATGGCTCGGAATGAAAGGAAGGGCCACGTGAGCGTTAAATATCAGACGCAAAGAAAAATACAAAAAAATCATTTTTTTCATATTTTTCTTTGGTGTGTAGGGAGGCAAATGTACCATTATATTTAACCGCGAGAATGGATATTTAACGCAGTAAAAATGTTGCAGTAGGACGCCACTTGTGAGGGCGTGATGCTATACAGAGCGCGGGAATCGAGAAGGTGATTTCCCGACGCAAGGCGTGGTCATGTGTGACGAAGAAAGAATATGTGAGGAAGAGAGAAAGAGATATGGGATTTTGTCTGGGGGAGAGACCTGCCATCTTAACAGAGATTTTTAGCGGGAGCAGACGGGCCCACCACATTATGGAAATTGAGTCGTAATTCCCGTAATTGAAGGTTTCTCAGGAAAATAAAAAGATGGAAATGATGGCCAGAATTTTACGAAGATATAGATACCTCTAGGTTTATTAACATAGAATTAGATCAATAAATATGTACCAAGCAGAACCACCGTGGGAAGCTCTGTAGTGGCCACATTCCAGACTCAAGTTGTTTCTCGGGACTTTCCCTGGCGTCCTTTGGTGTGTTGCCTCATATAAAAGCTGAGTGATATGGGGGGAGATCATCCAGTTGACGATCATATTGCTGCCAGCACGCGTCGCACGTCTGCCTAGATTGCGCCAGAAACCTTTTGTTCAGAACAAAGACAGTGTGTAATTATTACAGTGCGATAACTTTGATCCAGTGGATCGGTGACTTACAGAGTTACAGGTGGTGGATCTATAGGTGGCGCGATGTTCAGATACCTATCAATGAGATCGCGTGTGGTTAATTGTATCAGTAACAAAAGAACGCCGTACTTGTAGACTCGGATAAATAGCGGTAGGGGCGAAGCTCCCGAGGTGCCGAGGAAGTGTGGACAATAGGCTAAGGAGGGCTATATTTATCCTCTGATAGACTGTTGAATCCAAATTAAGCGGGCATAAAAACACAATAACCGAGTGGATAGTCTCTAGAGCAGAAAATCGTTTGTGGCATAGTGCATAAGTTAGCGAGTATTCAGTTATACGAGAATGGAGGACGAGGAATGTATATTACAAAGTGTTAGCGCTGTATGTTAGCTCAACCTAAATGAAGTCCAGAATGTTGCGTTGAGTTTAAAGTGAATATTTCATTGTAGTAAGAAGTCGAGACATTCCGAGGGAAGTGAGGTGGAAGAACTTCAGAACGTGGCTTCAAAGACGCTACCTTGAACGAGGCATCCCTCAAGAAGAAGACAGCACCATGGACCAGCGGGGCAGGAAGACCGGACTCCAAGAATCGACCCAGGCTGAGACCTCTACCGTGAAGGGCTAAATCATGATAGCCTACCCGGAGGGAGAGAGGAGGAGATCACCATAATGAGATAAGTGGACCATGAGATACTAGACATATGGTAGAGTTAAGGTGTCACGCAGAGATAGTAGAATTAAAGTTGTAAATATTAATATAGGATTTGATTGTGGCCCATCAGGCTGCATATTAAGATTGTTTTGATATATCTAAGGGTAAGAGTAGTTAGATTTGTTTTTTCATCTTTATGTAAAGCAGACAATGATTTAATCTTTGTTAACACGGCAGGAGATAGTGTGCCTAGTTGATACGTATTGTTTGAGTACGATAGACCGGATATTTTCCTTTGGGTCGGTCGTTGGATACGTTTTCTTTTCTCTTGTATGATTAGGGTACTTGTATAATCATCCTTTCATCTTATGGGGAAGGGCAGACATATCTGCGTGATGTTAGGGGTGCATGCTAATCGTATTTCGATCATAGGCATGGCTCTATTTATGCAACTTAGATGAACGTGATCTGTAACGCGGGTGGAGACATTAATATTATTGGACTCTGTGCGACTCCGCCAGACAGGGCTTGAACCACAGACCTTAGGTGACTGTGACCTCGTCGTAAATTTGACGATATTTGACTTATCGGGGTGTAGTACGATCGTAGACTTTTTATGTTATAATTGGGGCGCGTGGTTGTTTGTCAGTGAAATCGGATACATAGTGTAAGATGTATTTCCTCACTTATTTTGTGGCTATTTTGCTTTGTCAAGCGTAGATAAATAAAAGCCCCTTTGTGAAGTTAGCTCTGGGAGCACGAGAACCAAGATACTGGGTCACAGCCGGTCGGTGTGTTTACAATTTTTTTTTGCTTAGGGCGAGTCCCTCATGGCTAGACGAAGCAGGTCAATGCACGGCCCGCACTCTGGGGGTGGTACAGCCATCTTAGTGTAGCCCGCGGGAAGGTCATCTTTCCTTTGAAACAGAGATGTTTTCTGGGGACATAGTTACCTCATTCATTCGAACGTTTATCTCCTTTCCTTTATTTTTTTTGTTGTTTCTGCATTTCTTATGGTTGCATATTTACCCTTAAGTTATCTTGCACGATATAATTATTGTGAGAGTCCATCGGTTGACACGAAATTCTGCCTGGTGGACGTGGGTTCACGTCCTTGTAAATATGAAATTGTGAGCGCTAGAGTAGGTTATCTGAGATTATTTTTATTACTTATTGTGCTGCTATTTTTGTATATATAAATATCCCGGCATAGGAGGAAACTTTCATAATAGCGGTAATCTCTGCGGGTATCCTTAATTCTACCATTATATCATTTTATGTCGCAGGCATAGGGATGCGGTTTCCATGTGGGGGAACACATCCGGTCTTTCTTGGTTCACAGATCGACAAACGTCAGCATAACGTCATCATCCAGATTGTATTTTCTTTGTTTTCCTTTTAAACTGTAGATGTGAGCCTTTGGGGCACTTATTTGGGTACTCCAGGTGCAATCATTGTAAATAATTTGAGTTATGAATACAAACGTATGCTCAAAAATTCTGATCACAGCGAAAGTGTTCCTCATTTCGTAGTTTAATGTAATTTTATGAGTTCCCCATGATCCTCTCGTCATAAGAACCCAACTATCGACCACTTCTGCCGACTGCAGCTGAGCTGGTGCCCGTATGCAAGAACAGAAGAGCAGGTAGGTATCATCCTGCAGTATTAATGTGCCCTGTGGGGTATAGTACCTTACTAACATTCCATGCTAAAATTATTCTATGAAGCCACTTCGTCTCTACCTTCCCACTAGATTTCACCATTTCAGGGATAACTTCATCCGGTCCTGCCACTTTATGACATTAGAGTTTTTTTACCACCCTTTCCACTTCCTCAAGCGTAACTTCACCAACATCGTTGTCTTTTTTCCAATCAGCTCGGTTGTTCGCGACGTCACCAGGAATATTTCCTTTTACGCTGAGAATATTTTCATAATATTCCTTCCACCTGTCTAGTGATTCCCTCGGATCTATTTTAAGTTTACCTGATTTACAACATACTATTCATTTAATTTTCCCCTCCCTTTCTAAGATTCTTTATTGCTGTCCAGAAAGGTTTCCCTGCCAGTGAACTAGCATTTCCAGGTTATTGCAGAATTGTTTCCATGATTTCTTTTTAGAGTCAACAATTATCGGTTTCGCTCTGTTTCTTCCATCTATCAACATACATACATACATACATACACACATATATACATACATACATACATACATACATACATACATACATACATACATACATACATACATACATACATACATACATACATACATATATACCTACATACATACATTACCATTATAGACTGTTATGCCTTTCAGCGTTCAGTCTGCAAGCCTCTGAGAATTTACTAAACGTCGCCACAAACCTCGATTTGCAGCTAGTGTTGTGGCCTCATTTAGTTCTATACCTCTTATCTTTAAATCGTTAGAAACCGAGTCTAACCATCATCGTCTCGGTCTCCCTCTACTTCTCTTACCCTCCATAACAGAGTCCATTATTCTCCTAGGTAACCTACCCTCCTCCATTCGCCTCACATGACCCCACCACCGAAGCCGGTTTATGCGTACAGCTTATTCCATCGAGTTCATTCCTAAATTAGCCTTTATCTCCTCATTCCGAGTACCCCGCTGCCATTGTTCCCACCTGTTTGTACCAACAATCATTCTTGCTACCTTCATGTCTGTTACTTCTAACTTATGAATAAGATATCCTTAGTCCACCCAGCTTTCGCTCCCGTAAAGCAAAGTTGGTCTGAAAACAGACCGATGTAAAGAGTTTTGTCTGGGAGCTGACTTCCTTCTTACAGAATACTGTTGATCGCAACTGCGAGCTTACTGCATTAGCTTTACGACACCTTGATTCAATCTCACTATATTACCATCCTGGGAGAACACACAACCTAAATACTTGAAATTATCGACCTGTTCTAGCTTTGTATCACCAATCTGACATTCAATTCTGTTGAATTTCTTACCTACTGACATCAATTTAGTCTTCGAGATGCTAATTTTCATACCATACTCATTGCACCTATTTTCAAGTTCCAAGATATTAGACTGCAGGCTTTCGGCACAGTCTGCCATTAAGACCAAGTCGTCAGCATAGGCCAAACTGCTTACTACATTTCCACCTAACTGAATCCCTCCCTGCCATTTTATACCTTTCAGCATATGATCCATGCAAACTACGAACAGCAAAGGTGAAAGATTACAGCCTTGTCTAACTCCTGTAAGCACCTGAACCAAGAACTCATTCTACCATCAATTATCACTGAAGCCCAATTGTCAACATAAATGCCTTTGATTGATTTTAATAATCTAAATTTAATTCCATAGTCGCCCAGTATGGTGAGCATCTTTTCCCTTGGTACCCTGTCATATGCTTTCTCTAGATCTACAAAACATAAACACAACTGCCTATTCCTCTCGTAGCATTTTTCAATTACCTGGCGCATACTGAAAATCTGATCCTGACAGCCTCTCTGTGGTCTGAAACCACACGGGTTTTCATCCAATCATCCATCTATCAACAATTCCTTGCAAATCCCCACTCTCAGGACCAATTACTAGGCCACTCAGCCGTTGGCCTTGGTTCACGAACTGGGCCGTGACTACAGTAACACACACCACGAATCAAGTAAAATATATATACAGTATATTCCTTTACACGTTAGACAAGTAGAACTGGCCGAGATAACAAATAGGATTCATCTGCATTCGTGAGGATTTAATGATATTCGGTAAGGGAAGATAACGAGGAAGAGATAAGAGGTGATGCCTATAAAGTATTCTTAACAGGTGTTAAAAAGGGAAGGGACGAGTGTGGGGTTGAGCTGTTCATCAGCAATACTATTGCGCGCAACATACTTTCTGTTTAGGCACGTGAATGAGTGAATGATATAGGAAGATTTGGCTGTTGGGGGAATTAGGACGAGAATTGTCTCATTGTACTCTCCAAGTGAGGATGCAGATGAGAATGAAGTTGACAAGTTTTATGAAGCATTGAAGTGAGGGTGAACAGCAAGAGTAGGATAGTGTTAATGGGTTATTTCAATGCGACAGTTGGAAATAGAATAGATAAGGAAAGGTGATGCGGAAGATATGGAAGTTAATAGGAATGAAAACAGTTTGCTGGACTTCTGTACTAGTGTGATATTAGCAGTTACGAATAAAGTCCTCAAAGATAAGGCTACGCATTGCTTCACGTGGGAGGGTAGGGGTGCAAGATCCAAAATAGGCTATATCAAAACCGACTATGAATTCAGGAAATCTGTTAGGAATGTGCGGGTATTCCGGGGACTCTTTGATGATACACACCACAAACCTATTTGAATCACGATTACCGCATATATGAATTTAATAATAGTTAGCGAGTTATATTTGGAGTATATGATAGAAGTACCTTAATTGGTTTAGTAATTAGCAATCCAGCAATTAGAAATTCACTATAACAAGGACAGAACACATATACTGTATATGCCATACATATGCACTCTGAGGAACTTCGATCATGTACCATTTATACACTTATCTTGGACACATGTAAGCGTGAGGTGTACTTATCACACCATAAGCAAACACTACTTTATCAAATACTAAAGTATACACAACACACCTAGCTCAGAAATTCCTACACTTTCCTCTCTTCACACAGGAGGCTGATAAACTGAAAGTGAAAGCGTAGCAGATGAAAACCTTTTAAGGTGGAGTACTAAAAAATTCTCCTTTACTGCTAAATATCTCCTCACATCATTTAAAAATTCTACATTTGCGATCGGGACGCCAAAGTATCAAAAGCGGAGACAATCTGAAGCATTACATTATAATATTTTTCGTGTACTGTATACAGTATTTGTATTTCACGTGTGAATTCCTCAGGGAAGTATTCAAAACATCAAACCATGTTAAACGATATTGGATATTTAATATTGTTCATTTCAGTGTTTATAGTATATCCAATCGCCCCTACAAGCGGATGAGCGTCCCATAACGACGGGTGACACATTCAATAGTCATACCGTAAGGGAATTAAGCGGCAAAAGGGCACTTCATTAAATTAGTGCAGTATAGATTGCCCTTTCCCCAAATTATGGCTCTCTTGACATTTACTGCATGGAAAGGTTAGGTCATCTAACAGCAATTGTCCTGCCACGAGGGTGGGTAGCGTCTTAGGAGCAGCCGTGAGCGATTCAGAAAAGGTTAGACCTGCAGAAGTAGACAAAACAGAGTTTGCTGAATTACACAAGTCAATATAGTACAAAAACATTGGGAGCCATAACCGTGCGTGCCAAGGGAATACGAGTAAACAAACATAAGGAAATACAATATGCTCAGTGCCTGAGCCATAGACCACGTGGGTATCCTGAGTGTGCACCTTCCGATGTAGCTGCCTCTGTGGATCAGCGGTAGAGTGTCGGCCTCCGGATCCCAAGATAGCGGGTTCAAACCCGGCAGAGGTAGTCGGATTTTTGAAGGGCGGGAAAAAGTCCATTCGACACTCCATGTCGTACGATGTCGGCATGTAAAAGATCTCTGGTGACACATTTGGTGTTTACCCGACAAAATTCATTAAATATCAGCCATAGACGCCCAAGAGAGTTTCGGTTTACTCGGTCTGCCATCTAGTGGGGGCCTAGAGTAAAACGGAACGTCGAAATTGACGAGCAGACAGCCAGATGGCGTCAAATTGAAATGTCTGCACACGGTAGCTGAGGCCATACGATTATTATTATTATTATTACCTTCCGATGTCATCGAAATCGTGAAAATGCAGAAAGAAAAATAAAAACGTGATTTAATATCTGAATAATCCATATGGAGAGTGATTCAATATAACTAATATAACTCCAAATCTGCGTACATATATATCGCCATTATGATCTCATATCCTTAAATTGTATTAAGGGGGTCGTAAAGTTATGTGATTCTCCTTTTCATGGTATTATTTAGAACTAAAATATGTATAGTATTTTTTTTAAAAGGAAATTATACAAATTTTGTCCGGTAGCACAGCGGGGAAAAATTCAGTGGTGAACTTAATTTTAACAAACAATAAATTAATTTTGGAGGAACAAATCGGTATTGCAAACATTCTTTAAGCATGGTGCGTATCCTCAGATGCGGTACCTCCTTCTACCTCTCTGTGTATACAATTTACATACTCTGTTTCAAAACCTACATCGAACGATTTCGCCGTGAGTTTAGGGTCACATAGCTGGAGCTTGAATTTGGAAGACGGTGGGTTCGAATCACAACGTCTGCAGCGCTGAATATTATTATCCGTAGTTCTCCATGTTCACGCCAGAAAAATGCTGGGACTGTACCTTAATTAAGGCCATGAACAATACCTGTCCAATCATAGCCTATACCTTCCTTCCGTCGCCGAAAACCTGTGTGTTAGTGCACCGTTAAATCACTAGCAAAATAAGAGCAACACCTACACTTTTGAATGGTTTAAATGTTTCCATTCCGTCGTAATTACACAACAAAACAACAAATGATGTATACTCTTTTTTTCTTTTTTTTCTTTTTTTTTCTTTCTTTTGCTTTCGTGTTCCGTGTAAATTAATAACGGACACATTTTATATCTCGCTCTCCATTTCTTTTCAATGAACGTGTTCCATCCGTGAAATACATCAAACTGTATTTATATCCAATGGTATGACGTTTCTAACTATAGCCGACCCGCGCTGCATAGAACACACAGTATTCTTATCAATAAGTGGTGACTCGTACCTACCCTCCGTGACTTTCTGCTTCAGAGTAACCTTCGATATGCACACCTATTTAGGAATAGTATAATTTCGAAACGTCCACCTCTGTGGCGTAATGGTTAGTGTGATTAGTTACCGCCCCCAGAGGCCCGGCTTCGATTCCCGGTTCTGCCACTAAATTTGAAAAGTGGCACGAGGGCTGGAACGAGGTCCACTCAGTCTCGGCCTGTAAACTGAGTAGAGAGGGGTTCGATTCCTTCCTTAGCCATCCTCGAAGTGCTTTTCTGTGGTTTCCCAATTCTATTCCAGGCAAATGCCGGGATGGTACCTAAGTTAAGGCCACGGCCGATTCCTTCCCTCTTCCTTGTCTATCCCTTCCAATATTCCTATCTCCCTAGAAGGCTCCTGTTCAGCATAGCAGGTGAGGCCACCTACACGAGGTACTGGTCCTCCTTCCCAGTTTATCACCCGACGTAATGTCTCACGCTCCAGAACACTGCCCTTGAGGCGGTAGAGGTGGGACCTCTCGCTGAGTCCGAAGAAAAAATAGACAGATAGATAGATACATGTCTTTATTGGCGTAATATAGACCATTGGGCATTCTCTTACGCTAAACGAATTAGTATACATTAGCGTCATAATTAATACTACCGTAATTAATACTAGAAAAAACACAATTTAAACACAAGCAAAATATAACAGAAATAGAATTCCACCCCTTCGTGACATACATACAATAGCAATAATAATAATAATAATAATAATAATAATAATTTTTAAAGTGTTTTGGTAGGTTGTAGAGGTGTAAGAAGGTGCTGGCTTGAAAGGGTGAACAGATAAAAGACAAGAGCATAATTTAACACACACTGTATTTTGAAATTTTATTTCTTTCCTTTCTTTTTTTTCTGATTTTAAAGTGTGACGAACAACATCAAATAGCTGTTAAATAGAATTAGGATGAGTTCGTCAGCTCTATTGACAGGAAAAGCCTAAGTCAAACTTCAGGTACACAATAAATTACAAAATAAGCTTGTAGGTCCAAAGTTACACTATTTCAAATAGTACTTTTGTTCCACTCAATTACACTCCAGGAGACTGAGCTCCAAAATTTACAACGTTCCAGCCTCCCATAAGCACAAGTTTGTAATCAAAACTTTATATTATATCACCTGGAAAACAATTTTTACTGTCTTTTCTGCTCAACAGTCTGATCCACAATTTATTGTTAATCATTAGAAATTAAACAGGGGCAATAAGTGCTCATTCTAAATTCTTTTAGTGGTCAAAAGAGAAGGTTTAAGAAATCGGCTATAAACAAAATGCTAGGAGAAAGAATACTTGCACTCCTTTTAATGTACACTTTGAAATACACCTAAAATCCTGTATGGGCTTATTGCCCGCAGTTACAGAAGCTAAGCCTATACTACAGAGGATGACTAGATGGCGAAAAATATTCAGTTCCAAAAGTAGAGTTATAATTTAAAGTTTTAGGAAATCATATACAACCCCAACACCAAAGTGAATGGGAATTAAAAGAGGTTGAATACTCATTATTCCCTAAGTTACATATTTCCCAGCAGGGATTTGAGTAAAGTCCTTCGACTTGACTGAAAATTTACATTTAAAAAAGTGATGTTAAACTTTGGAAATTTACATTAAGAAAGAATTTTAACACCTTCTCCTTAAGCTGGCTTTCTGGAGCTATCACATATTTAAAAGATGTGTGCATTACCTTGAGCTGGTGGGTCTTCCGACGACGGGCAAGGTTTTTCCCCTGCTTCCACTCCAGACTGGAGCGAAAAAGAAGACAACCTGGCCCAAAAGCCCCCAGCTTTTATAGAAGAGGGGAAAGTTCCAGAAATCTCTAGATCGATGGCTTGTACACACCCCAAATTTTGATTGGCTACAAAATATATATGCCAAAGTTTCTGATTGGCTAGTAAGTTAAGAAAGAAGGAAGTGATAGAAGTGCCACACCAAAAACAATCTACAAACTCTTCAGTTTTACAAACCTAGAAAATACAAAATTTGAACAAAATTTGAAAATTAATTGTCCGTCCTCCCACCAGAGGGCGCATATAAGTCGACAGAAGAGACATCTGAAGATATAAGTTCCAAACGTCTTCCAATATATAGTTTCAGATTGATAACACAGATGGCCTTCTAAAAGGCGCTCAGTTCTAATGCACGGAGAAAGTGTATCTCCGGTACAATAATAATAATAATAATAATAATAATAATAATAATAATAATAATAATAATAATAATAATAATAATAGATAGTAATGATATTCTAGTAGCACGATCAATAAAATACCAGAAATGTACAGTACACTCGTATTCTGCTGTACCCCTTAACGCTATTTTAAATGACACTGTGGTTAGTATTCCTCTTACGTCATCCGGTAAACGTTTCCATTCTCTTTCGCAAACACTGAGAATGAGTTGTTATATGCGGCAGTTCGTTGCTGATGGATGACGAGCAGGTTGGATGTTTGAGTCCTTGTATATCTGTATTGAACATTTTAGAGGTAATGGAAACGTAAAGAAAGGTAAGATGGGGAAGGTTAAGAACTCGATGGAGGTGAGACAAAGTATGATGGTTACGACGGACATGGAGTCACGACCACTCTAGTTTTAGGAACGATGGTGACACGTGGTCATATTTTCTTAAATTGCATATAAATGCCATACACATGCATTTTGAGCGCGTTTTAGCCTTAGGGAAAATTGCGGCCTCACATCATTGAAAACTACATCACAATAGTCAAAATGTGGCATTACAGGAGCTTCGATTAATTTATTTTTAAGCTTTATTCGAAATATATGTTTATATTTATATAGAATGTAAAGCTGAGTAAACTTATTGACAGATATGTAAGACATGTGCAGAGCAAATCATGCGTTCGTCCATGATAACACCGGACATTTAGTTATACAAATCATTTGACTTTGATGGCCAAGAAGGATTAAAAGCGACTTTGTAGGGTTCAATTTCAGGCCGTGCGCAGCAGACCAATCACTAACAGCCTGTAAGTCAATGTTTAGTAAGTCGTTATTTTCCTGAACGTACAATGCTGCAAAGACTGTGTAGAGTTTAAGATCGTCAGCGTACATATAGTATTTACAGCGTCTTAAATTCGATGATATGTGATTCACAAAGAGTGCGAAAAGAAGAGAACCAAGCACAGAGCCTTCAAGGACTCCTCTGTTCACCTGGCGCCACGGGAAAAAGATTTCCTTATTACCTTTCACACATTGTTGACCTCCATGAAGATACGAATGCATCCAAGCAATCGAACTCTGAGAAAAATACAGAGCCTTCAGTTTTACAAGTAAAATGTCAATGTCTACGCTGTCGAAGGCTTTAATGTAATCTACTGTAATCAACCTTAGAGGGAAAATGAATTAGGATAGAAAGATAATCTCGAAACATTTTCTAGCTATTTATTTTACATGGTACCGACAAATACAAATCTTAAGGTGACGATTGGGTTAGGAGAGGGAAGGAAGTCCGTGACCTTAATTTTTTTTGCTAGTTGCTTTACGTCGCACCGACACAGATAGGTCTTATGGCGACGATGGGATAGGAAAGGCCTAGGAGTTGGAAGGAAGCGGCCGTGTCCTTCATTAAGGTACAGCCCCAGCATTTGCCTGGTGTGAAAATGGGAAACCACGGAAAACCATCTTCAGGGCTGCCGATAGTGGGATTCGAACCTACTATCTCCCGGATGCAAGCTCATAGCCACGCGCCTCTACGCGCACGGCCAACTCGCCCAGTGTGACCTTAATTAAAGTACTATTTGAATGGCTTGAACTATGCAAAACCATCATGGTTGCTAACATGCGGGTTCGAAAATACACAGAAAGTACACAACTGCAATGTGCCTAATTTAGCATTGTCACAGGTCATCAGTGTCCTTAAATCCTAAATGTCCGGCTCCATGGCTGAATGGTTAGCATGCTGGGTTCGATTCCCAGCAGGGTCGGGGATTTTTAACCTTAATTGATTAATTCTGATGGCTCGGGTTCTGGGTATGTGTATATTGTCTTAAACATTAAAAATCATCCTTGATAGTGCCCCATTCTCACATGCGCGCAGGTCGCCTATATGGTGTCAATTCGCAAGACCTGCATCAGGGCTCTTCAGAGGGAAGTAGCATGTTTTACAATCCACTAAATTTATTAAGCGATTATTAATATTTATTTGAAATGCAATCGCGTAAATCCTTTACTACCGAGCTCGATAGCTGTAGTCGCTTAAGTGCGGCCAGTATCCAGTATTCGGGAGATAGTAGGGTCGAACCCCACTGTCGGCAGCCCTGAAGATGGTTTTCCGTGGTTTCCCATTTTCACACCAGGCAAATGCTGGGGCTGTACCTTAATTAAGTCCAAGGCCGCTTCCTTCCCACTCCCAGCCCTCCCTTGTCCTATCGTCGCCATAAGACCTATCTGTGTTGGTGCGACGTAAAGCAACTAGCAAAATCCTTTACCCATAAACATACTCGGTGCCACGACGAACTCCTGTTCTCCAACATGACCTCGACAGTGTAGTGTCGTTCCAGAACAATTAATTTCGCCACTAATAGGTCACACTAAACTCCTAGCTGTTTGATGTACTCACACTTCGCCGAGTCACTCCATCAGGAACACGGGCCAACTCGTAACTACTTGTGTGATCACTCATCGCTGACTCACTCAAGTTCGAGACTGACTGTGGTGCGCCAGCTGCGCTTCTTAGGCACGCCCGCAGAAGATTTTGGTAGTGTCCACTTCCAGAGCTCTAGTTTTGTTCGCTGTTGCTCCCGTCCACATTGTTACAGCCACGCCGGCATTATCGTCTCTCACAGGTATTAATTATTGTCTTCCACCTGTTGCCCCTAATTCGGCATCATTGTTATAGAGTTCATCCGGGAAATCGTGGAACCTGCGCATGGGCTTAGTTTCATTTCCGGAATGGACTCCTCCGTCACAGTCCCCTCGAAGATTGTCAGTTCAGTCAGTAAAAATTTGTCCAGCTGGCAACTTCAAGTGGAATGCCGATCCACTCTTACTCTTTGTTGCTAGGCTAGCTCGCACCACATGAATTTTCGTGTGAAGATATTTCAGTCTATCTGTTGTATATTCACTCTGACCTATCTTCGTGGTTCAGAAGAAATTACGATGAGGTGTTGCCGAGATACATTACCTCTAGGTTCGGGATCCCAAAATCAAACCTGGCAGAGGAAGGCACATCTTTGAAGGCTGGAAGGCAGTCCGATCGACAGTTAATGCCATAAGATGTCAGCATGTAAATGTACTGTGGTAACACAAACACATTTAGTGTTTACCCGAAAAAGTAAAACGAAACATCGAAATTGTTGCGCAAACAGATCATATTATTATTATTATTATTATTACCGATCGGAGTGGTTGCGCATGTTAACGCGCTACGGCTATAGGGCCTTGCTCCTGGCTCTCGAAACGCACCGTCGGCTGTTTTGAGAATGCTTTCCTCTGGTTTCCCATTTTCACTTTCGGGCAAATGCCGGAACTGTTCCTATTTCCAGGACAAAGCCAATTCCTTTCACCTCCTTACCCAGTTCCATCACTTTCATTCATGGTACATTCATCACTCCTCAACTGAGATTGGCGTTAGGAAGGGTATCCGGCGGTAAAGAAAGCAATATAATTTCCTCTCGCCTTGTCTCTGACCACGTGTCCAGTAACTGAGAGGTAGATATTTCACAACAACAACAATAATTATTATAATAATTATATTCTGGTAACTGCATTCGTTTATCAGTCAAATTCTCACCATTTTCTTTGACAATGTGAAAGTAACACAAGTATGAGCAACGTTATTAACATCATTACTGCTGAGCTACGTCCTTTGATGGATGATCTGACCGGATCATTTACAAGTCGATGTTGCTAGTGGCTTTACGTCGCACTGACAAAGATAAGTCTTATGGCGACGATGGGATAGGAAAGGCCTAGGAGTTGGAAGGAAGCAGCCGTGGCGTTAATTAAGGTACAGCCTGGTGTGAAAATGGGAAACCACGGAAAACCATCTTCAAGCCTGCCGGCAGTGGAATTCGAACCCACTATCTCCCGGATGCAAGCTCAAAGCAGCGCGCCTCTAACCGCTCGGCCAACTCGCCCGGTCATTTACAAGTTGCAGTGGACTGACTGATATATAACAGCACATACAATAGCTGCTTGTTGCTTCCATGATGTCTGTGGCCATTTGCACTGTCTTAATCTTTTGCATTTCTGCTGACCTTGAATGTCTTCCTTCCTTCCTTCCTTCCTTCCTTCCTTCCTTCCTTCTCGTATAACAGAAAGCCAATATTCAAAAACTGCTGTGTACAAAGCCTTTGAAATGTTGCCGGAACGATGTCCATAGCAACTCTTATTGCAGTCAGCAGAGTTAGTTACTGGCTCCTGGATGTACACCTTCACAGAACTGCCACAGATATTTGAATAAAGGTATAAAACAAAAATAGCCAAGAGCTATTTTCCTGTAAAACCAACCATAAGAGAGACACGTCGAGTTTATACTGAGTCATAACACGATATGCCTCAATATATTTATCAGAACACTGTAGCGTGATTTTATTTAATACTAGCTGGTGTACACGTGCTTCGCTACGGAATTCTAAATTTTATACAGAATTCTAGGTTAGGTAGTGTAAACGTTGTGAGCAAGATTGTATTAAGTTGCATAGCTCTTAATGTTGCCCTAGAAGTACGATGGGCAAGTCACAAACGTCTTTTCTCATATGAAGACTGGGTTAGGGAATTTTCATTGTAATGGTAGGCCAACTTGCCTACCGTCAGTCACAATCAGGTTGGGGAGTTTTCATTATAATGGCAGACACCCACTCTCCGTCTGCCTTTATAGATTCTCAGAAAGACTCCCTTAGTGGTTTTCCCAACTAAAATGATCATGGGTCATTACAATGACGTCAGTAGGAATGGCGCGATTAAAAGCAATGCCTTCATATGAAATACCGGTACTCGATCAAATGAAAAACCACACATTTTCTCACTTTTAATGAACAGTACTATGCTGCTGAACTAACAGTCCAAAGGTATAGAGCTGGAATGACCAAGACGCAGATATCCGTGATCCGTGAACAATCTTCGTCCTTTTTTCGGCGGGGGGGGGGGGTCAAATAATGGATAGTTCCAGGGCAAAAACTATGCCCGTTTACTTACCTGTTTCCTGGGAGTACCCAATGAGTCGGAAAAATCTCAATTCACTATACTGGCGGGGGAAAGAACTATCTGACGTGGAGGCAATTTTTCCTCCAAGCCAGAGAAGAAACCACATCTTGGCTGCTAATTTGGAATAAAATTAATGTAGATTTAATGAAACTGAAGAGGAAGAAGCTTTTCCTAAGAAACTGCTCTTTTCAGGGTTGAATTTTGAGTTATTTAGTGAATTGTGGTACTGTAATTTGGAATAGGGCTAAATTGTAATTCCAGACCAGTTCATACTACTACTCCTACTACTACTAACTGAGCCTCTGACTTAAGTGCGCACACTGCTCATTCAAAACAGCGCGTCAGAGTAGGTATCGAACAGCTGGCATACTATGATGAACCAGTGTGTTACGTACCAGCAGTGTCAGAAAATGTATGAACCAGAGAATTGGCATGCTAAAGAAGAAAGTTATCAAACTCCTCAGCTATTTCCCGCCAATATTCAGTTAGGCTGTTATACTCGGTACGCAGCAGTAATCCCATCTATCGGAGTTGAATGTCAGCATAAGAGACAAAGAACATTACAACAAACAACGGTCAGTGTAATGCTATTGTTGATCTATGTTACGCGCTTTCGATATTGTAGGCCTTCACATTATTGTCTACCGGTTCTGAAATACACTCTTATCATAGTCGGTATGGTAAAACTGAATAAAATATAAATGATTGGAAATTATATTCTCTATAACTTTTGTTATGTAGTACTTTTCCATAGCACCAAGAACATAGGTATTTAAAAATTAAATTTTAGGTGCCTTCCCCTAAACTGCCATTTCACCCAGGGTGAATAACATTGTTTATAGCTTAAACTGTAGTTTCTTATTCCCCGACTCTATATACCGATTTTCATCAAATTCTGTTTACCAATTTTGTTGGGGCTCGGGGTTGATATGGACTTAGCAACAAAAATCCAAATTCATGAATATCTGTGTTATCATAGCCGGTACGGTAAAAATGTTTCAACCGAGCTCGATAGCTGCAGTGCGGTCAGTATCCAGTATTCGGGAGATAGTAGATTAGAACCCCACTATCGGCAGCCCTGAAAATGGTTTTCCGTGGTTTCCCATTTTCACACCAGGCAAATGCTGGGGTTGTACCCATTTAAGGCCACGGCCGCTTCCTTCTCACTCCTCGCCCTTTCCTGTCCCATCGTCGCCATAAGGCTATCTGTGTCGGTGCGACGTAAAGCAATTAGCAAAAAAAAAATGTTTAAGACGTAAATGATCAGAAATTTAATTCTATATAACTTCAGTTATGTAGTATTTATCGATATGACCACTAATAATATAAATAGTTGAGAAATGAAATTTAGTCCTTCCCCTAAACTACCATTTCACTCAGCAAGAATAAAATTTATAGCCTAGATTATAGCGGCTCACCCCCCGACTCTACATACCGATTTTTATTAAATTCTCTTCAGCCGTTTTCTCGTGATGCGTGTACATACATACAGACAGACAGACAGACAGACAGACAGACAGACAGACAGACAGACAGACAGACAGACAGACAGACAGACAGACAGACAGACAGACAGACAGACAGACAGACAGACAGACAGACAGACAGACAGACAGACAGACAGAAATTACGGAAAAGTATAAACTGCATTTCCTTGTTACTGTGGGCATGATCGATACAGAAATACCATTCTTCTCAAATTCTGAGCAATGTAAAGACAAAACTCTTATTTTATATTGTACCGGTTACGACCTGTACATAAGTATTTTTTGAGCATAAGTTACGTTTATTTACCACGCGTAATGTTCCGAGCGCGGATGGTTTGTTTACCAACAGCGAGGACCAGCTAGCGAAGTGTATGACGACTGTGAGCTGTGACGTAGCCACAAGGGCTAGCTAGGCCGCCCGCTCATCTCAACACGTGTTGCAAGCCTTGACTGGTATTTTCTGGATTCCACGTCACTTGTTCTAGTGAGTTCGATGGAGAAATTTTGAAATTTCTATAATAATTGTGCTAGCGAGTCGAGCGATATGTCATCTTGTTTGGGATCACATAAACGTCCCAATGCCCGAGTTTCAAGCAAATCCATCGAGGGATTCGGGAGATATTCAATCAAACCGTATTATGACGTAGACATCCCAGATTGAATAAAAAGGGGATCTACTGTAGCCTATTCACACAGTCTCAGCTGAGTAGTCAGCGAGGACACTCTTGCTGCTACTATCATCGTGGAACTCTGTCATTATGCCAGTGTGGGAAGACGATTCTTCCAAGTTTTATAAAGTGGACTCATAAGACTTCGAGTGTTGTAGAATTTTTTCTAAGTCTTCGTAAGTGAACTCAGAATATTTTTCTAAGTGTTCGCTAAATGGACTTGTATTTAGTTACGTGTCATCGAAGTTGGAATTTTTCTAAGTGTTAACTAAATGGACTTGTATTATTTCCATGGGTTCGAGACCCGAATTCTTCTAAGTGTTCACTGAACATTATTTACGCGTCTTCGAAGCTGGAATTTTTCTAAGTGTTCACTAAACGGAGTTGTATTATTTACGCGTAAACGAGATTGAAACTTTTCTAAGTGTTCGTAAAATGGACTTGTGATTTTTACGTGGAATATTAGCAACTGTTGAGGAACTCATTCGTCTAATAGACAGTGATTGATTAACATTGCCAGTGATGAACTTTAACTTTCCAACGGCTTTGAACAAAGTTAGGATTTCACTTGCATTTACTCAAAGACTTGTACATTTGCCAGTGTTGGTTTAAAAGACTTATAAATTTCGTCAGTGAATTTATTTATGCGAATGGACTTGTGTTTTCGTCAGTGGTCACTCAAAGACTTTATGAATTTCACCAGTGATTAACTTTAAATATATTCAGACTTCCCAGTGAATGGACTTGTGTTTTTTCGTTCGAGTTTAGGCAAAGACTTGCACCTTCGCCAGTAATGAACTTTGAGTTTAACTATAATTTCGCAAGAAGGGACTTGTATTTTTCGTTGCCAAACGTTATTCAGAGACGAAGATTTCCCTAGTGATGAACTCTAAAATTAGTAATACCACTCATATCATTTTAGGAGTGTTGGAAGTCTTGATGTACAATTATCAAGATCTCTGCTTATAAGTTGATCATCCAAGGTGTTCATGGACTCAGTGCTACTAGTGACCTTGGGAACATCAATCCTCTCAGTCTCATTAGACTGAGGTAGTACGTGACTATCTACAACATCGCCTGGATCATCGGGGTTCAACCCGGGCCTCAAGGTTCGAGACATCTCTACTCGCCGTCAATCCAGACAGTCCAGCTGCCTCTATCTGGAGTATCTTGAGTCCCTAGAATCCCTGGAGTCTTCTGGAACGTGCTTCAACCAGCTTGGCTTGGTGAGCTGGAGAACCCAAGCCATACTATTGGAATACGAGGAAGACAGTCCGATTCTACTTAGAGGTGATGTGCAAATTCATGACTTATTTGAATAAACTCTTATACAATCAGAGTCAAAGTTTTTCTGTAGATAGGACCCTACCTCCTGTACCGAGCCCTAGCTACGATTAATCCAGTTTTTTGCCCTGAGATCTCTATTTCATGCCCCTATCAAATTTAATCTGAGAGTCAGGCTCTTTTACTGGTACAGAGAGGGGGTATACGTGGCGCCCAACGTGGGGCTCGATAGCTAGGTCAACAGTGCTATCAATTAAGAGACAATTATAACACCCTGGACGTGGTGTTCTTTCTTTATTTATTTATTTGCAAAGTGAAATTTATGCCCTGGACGTGGCAAGTTATTTGTGTTTTATGTGTTCTGTGTCATATGGTTGATTTCTATGTGCTGATATATGATGAACTGAGTGCTTTCGAACTTTAAAGCCACTGATATTTTAATTTATATTTGAAAATTTCTAAGTGTCACATATTGAAATATTTTCATTACTCCCAACATGGAAAATATATTAGCAGCAATTGAAGCCCTTAGGCTTAATATGAATGAAGTTAACACCAATTTAGAGACTAGGCTTACTGCAACATGTGCTAACCTAGAGCGTAATATAAATGAGGCTAACGCCAATTTAGAGACGAGGCTTACTGCAACATGTGCTAGCTTAGAGCGACGCCTCACTGAAACTAATACTAATCTTTCTAGCTTGGCTGAGGCTAACGTTCAAGCTAATGCTAATCTTGCCAATGTAGACCAGCGTTTAAGTAACTTAGCCCAGGCAAATGTGGAATCAAATTCCAACCTAGATAGGCGATTAGCTGAATCAAATGCTAAGTTAAATAATTTAGCAGAGTCTAACACTGAAACGAAAGCCACTCTTGCCAACCTAGACAGGCGGTTAGTCGAAGCTGATGCCAGGTTAGATAAACGTTTACAAGACGTGGTTCAATCCCAATTTACGGAAATGAACACAAAATTAGAATCTCGTTTTGAGCAAGCAAGTGTTCGAATAGAAGAAAGGTTCACTGAGATTCATTCCCAATTTACTCGCAATATCGAAGAAATTAAAACCACTATTAAAGACCAAGTCTTAGAAGCTGTTAAGGAAGATTTAAAGAAAGTTGCTCCTTCCGTTCAACAACTTTCACAGGGCATTGAGGAATTCAAGGCCGAATTTGAGGAGTCTCATGGTCAGCTTTCGCAAATGCAGGCCAAAATTGTTTCCGTCCAAGATACCTTAAGAGAGACAGTTAAGAATGACATTTCCAGAGTTGGAAACGAAGTTGCTCTATTAAAATCTAAACAGGGCGAGTTTGACAAACGATTCACTCAGCAAGCAGATAATACGACCACACAAATTAGTCGTATTTGCAAAGATGTGGGTGAACTTAAAACCGAATTGAAGAACGATGTCAAACAAGTCGAAGGAGTAGTCCAACTCCAATTAGGAGATGTCAAAAGTAATCTCGAACAATTAGCTACTAAGGTCGTTAGTCTTGAATCTCGAGATACTTCCAGACCTATCTCTAGTTCGATAGAAGGAGTCGAAGGAACATCGTACCAGACGACTATTGTCTTAATCCAAGAGGAAAAACCTCCTAAATTTTCCGGTAAACAAGACTATACTGCTAAGGAATTTCTGATTAATGTAGCAGAATATTTTCAAGAACATAAGATTGGCGAAGATAGAAAGCTAAGGACAGTTGCCCGACCACTAGAAGGCAAGGCTCTTTCTTGGTTTTCTGTATTCAAGTCCAATTTCAAGGCATATTCTGATTTTGAGAAGGCGTTAATTGATCGCTTTTGGAATGCAGAAACGCAACACCTTATCAAACTTCAACTATACTCGAGAAGGTATAACACCTCCATCAATACTTCTCGATACGCAGATTTTCTACTATCCCAGTTGAAGAAAATGCAATACTTAGATCCTCCTTTGCCTGAGAAGGAACTCATTCAGGTTATTACTTTACAATACCCTTCTCACGTCTAAGAAATTTTAGTAGCTGCTAACATCCAAAACTTGGATCAATTCGATGCTGTATTGCGACGTCTGGATACTGCTCATGCACAGGGCACTTTAAAACCGAGCAAGAATAAAGACATAGCTGCTCACCCAGTGCAGGTTAATGCTTCTGAGCAACCATGTCAGAGTCCAGAACGAATGGATAACAAGGAAGAGAGAGATACTCAATCATCACCTCCGCGGTATAGAGGGTATAGAAAACGCCCATACCGTAGCCAGATGCCATACCCAACCAAACCTACTTGGTTGAAACAAGAAAGAAAGCAAGAGAGTAGAGACTCAAATAATCCGCACTTACACAAACGATGGAAGGAAACACAGGACTACCTCCATCAGTTGAAAGAAGAGGGTCATCAACCTGGAGCGACTTCTCTTGAATATCAAGAATATAATAAGAGAAACAACACCTTTGGACAAAGTCCAGAATCCACGGGTGCTGTTACCAAAAAAACTTAAATTTTTCCAAAACAAGATTGCCTGAAAGTGAGGAGGTCGGATCATTTCACGTTGATATTATAAATTATTGGCACATCGATGATGACTTACTGTTTGAGGACAAGTCACCTATTCGTCAACAGGTCCAACGACGTTTACCTATAATTAATATTACCATTGGGGGAGTCCAAGTATCATCATTGGTGGACTCGGGAGCGCAAGTGTCCTTAATTGCTGACAAACTGGTAACATTGATTAAGGATAAATGTGATCTTCTGATTTTGCCAGTTGCACAAGTGAAGATCAAGGGCATTATTCCTGACCGGAATATTAAGTGCAAGCAGCAAGTATTCCTTGAGTTTACCATTAATGAGGAAGTGTGTGAACATGTCTTTTTGATAGTTTCGCCTATGAAATTCAACCTTATCTTAGATTCAGACTTTTTGTCTAAGTATAAGGCTACTATTGATTACTCTGCCAACACCATTCATCTATGTAGGATTGGATCTGTACAGTTGCAGGTGGTGGATGGTGAAGACTTTAGGCTTCAAGGGATTGATTTACCCTATACCCAAGTCGATGGTGTGATTGGTGAAGCCGCCCCAGTCGACCAGGTATTGAGAGAAGAGGGTGATCCCGAGGAAGAAGAGGGACCCGTGTCAGAAGAAGAAGGAGATCCCGATGAAGAGGGACCCATTGAGAAAATTTTACATGACAAAGGGCCCGATTTTCTCACTTATATCTCCAGTGTAACTGAAGCGCCAGATCACCACCCGGACATAGCAGCGGCAGAGGAAGAAATCTATCAGACTTATTCGGACGACTTTGATGAAAAGCCCGGAGAAATTAAGAATTTTCAGCACCACTTCCACGTCAAGGATACTTCACCTTATAAGCGCACACCATATCCAGTGCCCGAGAAGTACATGGAAGAAACCAGGACACTGATTCGCCAGATGGAGGCTGATGGAATTATTTCCAAGTGCATCACGCCTTATATCAATCCGCTCACCATAGTAAGGAAACCCGATGGTAAGCTTCGTTTGTGATTGGACGCTCGTGCCTTAAATGACCGACTGATCCTTGAGTATGACCACCCCCCTCCGCTCAAAGATGTCATTAAGCGATTTTTTGGAAAAAAAAAGTATTTTTCAGGCATGGATATGACATCATCCTACTTCCATATTGTACTGGATGAACATAGCCGTCTCTTCACTGGATTTATCTTCGACAATATTACCTATGTCTTCAACCGGTTGCCCTTTGGCATTAAGAACTCGGGAGCCGTTCTAATAAGAGTGTTGGAAAACCAGTTGTCTGATGAAGTGAAAGCCATCGCCACTATTTATGTCGACGATATCTTGATAGCATCTGATACATGGGAGCAGCATTTGGAAGATGTACACACTGTACTTAAGGAGTTAAGGGAAAAGAACTTTAAAATTAATTTGAAGAAGAGTCAATTTTTCAAGACGGAAGTTCTTTTTCTTGAGCATGTGATTAGCGGAGAGGGCATCCGCCCAAATCCTGCTAAAATTCAATGTATTACAGATTCTCCTAGACCTTGCAGGATTAAGCAAGTGCGGCAATTCCTGGGACTTTGCCAATTCTTTTCACAACATTGCCCTCAGTACACTGAAACTGTAGCACCTCTCCAGGAATTATTGAAGAAAAACAATCGCTGGAAGTGGACTACTGAATGTGAGCAATCTTTCATTGCTACTAAAAGGATGCTCAAAAATTATGTGCAGCTCTGCTATCCTAACTACGAATGGCCCTTCCATATTGAATGTGACGCCAGTAAGATAGGAATTGGAGCCGTCCTCTATCAAGTCGACCCTAATAGGCCCGATGTCAAGTTGTTCATTTCATTTGTGAGTCGTAAGCTTAGGGCTCATGAAAAGTCATACACCATTACGGAGCTAGAAGCCCTAGCGATTGTGTATTCACTTTTGTATTGGAAAAAAGTTGTCTTTGGATTTCCAATCACGGTTTACACTGACCTCAAGGCACTTACCTTCATTCTGTCTTCCGACCTTACGAGTGAACGAGTCAACAGATGGGCATTATTCATCCAACAATTCAATGTCTCTATTGTGCATCGATCTGGAAAGAACAACATATTAGCCGACGCTCTCAGTCGGAATCCTTCCGATGCAGCTGTAGCTTGTCCAATTTCAGTCACTAATAGTGACGAAGAAGAATTTCTGAGAAAACTTCGATATCTAGCCCAAGCCCAGCGGAGAGACCACAGGCTAAGAGAGATAATTCGCTTCTATGAAGGTTCAATTCCGCAACATGATCCAGACTATGCTCGGATCGAGCAGGCAGCTCAATCTTTTTCTTGGGATAACAACCTACTTTACAAATACATTAATACAGCCAAGACTGCTAAAAGGATTTATGCCCCAGCTAAACTTCGGGAAGCCATCATCTGGCATTGCCACATCATCACTGGACATGCTGGAGTAGACAAAGTGGTTAGTGTGATTAAGGAGAGGTTTATCTGGGAATACCTCCGTAATGACATCAGAATAAGCATAAAAACCTGTGACTTGTGCCAAATAATTAAACCAAATAATTACCTTATGAGGGAATATCCAAGGCCTATCATTCCGGAGAAGCCACGGGAGGTGATGGCGCTCGATCTGTACGGCCCACTTCCAAAGGCGACCAGGGGTAACAAGCACGTCTTAGTTATTGTTGATGTATTTTCAAAATTCACCATGTTGTTACCTATCCAGAAGGCTAACACTGGAAACATTTTAAGGAGACTCCGCAGGAACGTCTTTCCTGAGATGGGGAAGCCTACATTTTTGCTAACTGACCATGGAAGCCAGTTCACGTCTGCAGAATTTCAGACGGCGATAGAAGAGTTGGAGATTCACCATATAATGAATTCCATTCGTCATCCCGAAGCCAACCCTGCTGAGCGATTTATGAGAGAAATTGCCAGGTTCTGTCGAGTCTACTGCCAACAGGAACATTGGAGATGGATTGAAGTACTTCCAGTGATGCACAAAATAGTCAATTCCACCGTCCATGAATCAACAGGGGATATTCCGATGTTGGTGCATCATGGGCATATTACTCATCGCCCTTGGGATGCTCTTCTTCCTGCTCCGCCTGATGCAGCCATCGGTCAAGAAGCAAAAATTGCTAAGGCACTGGGAAAATTGAGACACGCTGCAGATATCAGACAGCGGAGAAATAGAAACCGAAAGTTCAGACCACCCTTGCAAGTGGGAGACAAGGTGTTGATTCGCAAACCTGCGACGTCTCGTCCAGAATTGAGGATCTATGCTAAATTTTGTCCCTTATACTTTGGACCTTTCAGGATTTCTAGATCTTTGGACAACGGTGCTTATGAGATCACAAGATTAGATGGCAACCTTGAAGGCATGTACAATGCTTCTAATCTCAAAAAATACTTCGAATAAGGATCATTGAAGAAAATCCTCATCGTATTTTCTTTTCCCTGAGAGGGAGGGATATGTACCGGTTACGACCTGTACATAAGTATTTTTTGAGCATAAGTTACGTTTATTTACCACGCGTAATGTTCCGAGCGCGGATGGTTTGTTTACCAACAGCGAGGACCAGCTAACGAAGTGTATGACGACTGTGAGCTGTGATGTAGCCACAGGGGCTAGCTAGGCCGCCCGCTCATCTCAACACGTGTTGCAAGCCTTGACTGGTATTTTCTGGATTCCACGTCACTTGTTCTAGTGAGTTCGATGGAGAAATTTTGAAATTTCTATAATAATTGTGCTAGCGAGTCGAGCGATATGTCATCTTGTTTGGGATCACATAAACGTCCCAATGCCCGAGTTTCAAGCAAATCCATCGAGGGATTCGGGAGATATTCAATCAAACCGTATTATGACGTAGACATCCCAGATTGAATAAAAAGGGGATCTACTGTAGCCTATTCACACAGTCTCAGCTGAGTAGTCAGCGAGGACACTCTTGCTGCTACTATCATCGTGGAACTCTGTCATTATGCCAGTGTGGGAAGACGATTCTTCCAAGTTTTATAAAGTGGACTCATAAGACTTCGAGTGTTGTAGAATTTTTTCTAAGTCTTCGTAAGTGAACTCAGAATATTTTTCTAAGTGTTCGCTAAATGGACTTGTATTTAGTTACGTGTCATCGAAGTTGGAATTTTTCTAAGTGTTAACTAAATGGACTTGTATTATTTCCATGGGTTCGAGACCCGAATTCTTCTAAGTGTTCACTGAACATTATTTACGCGTCTTCGAAGCTGGAATTTTTCTAAGTGTTCACTAAACGGAGTTGTATTATTTACGCGTAAACGAGATTGAAACTTTTCTAAGTGTTCGTAAAATGGACTTGTGATTTTTACGTGGAATATTAGCAACTGTTGAGGAACTCATTCGTCTAATATACAGTGATTGATTAACATTGCCAGTGATGAACTTTAACTTTCCAACGGCTTTGAACAAAGTTAGGATTTCACTTGCATTTACTCAAAGACTTGTACATTTGCCAGTGTTGGTTTAAAAGACTTATAAATTTCGTCAGTGAATTTATTTATGCGAATGGAGTTGTGTTTTCGTCAGTGGTCACTCAAAGACTTTATGAATTTCACCAGTGATTAACTTTAAATATATTCAGACTTCCCAGTGAATGGACTTGTGTTTTTTCGTTCGAGTTTAGGCAAAGACTTGCACCTTCGCCAGTAATGAACTTTGAGTTTAACTATAATTTTGCAAGAAGGGACTTGTATTTTTCGTTGCCAAACGTTATTCAGAGACGAAGATTTCCTTAGTGATGAACTCTAAAATTAGTAATACCACTCATATCATTTTAGGAGTGTTGGAAGTCTTGATGTACAATTATCAAGATCTCTGCTTATAAGTTGATCATCCAAGGTGTTCATGGACTCAGTGCTACTAGTGACCTTGGGAACATCAATCCTCTCAGTCTCATTAGACTGAGGTAGTACGTGACTATCTGCAACATCGCCTGGATCATCGGGGTTCAACCCGGGCTTCAAGGTTCGAGACATCTCTACTCGCCGTCAATCCAGACAGTCCAGCTGCCTCTGTCTGGAGTATCTTGAGTCCCTAGAATCCCTGGAGTCTTCTGGAACGTGCTTCAACCAGCTTGGCTTGGTGAGCTGGAGAACCCAAGCCATACTATTGGAATACGAGGAAGACAGTCCGATTCTACTTAGAGGTGATGTGCATATTCATGACTTATTTGAATAAACTCTTATACAATCAGAGTCAAAGTTTTTCTGTAGATAGGACCCTACCTCCTGTACCGAGCCCTAGCTACGATTAATCCAGTTTTTTGCCCTGAGATCTCTATTTCATGCCCATATCAAATTTAATCTGAGAGTCGGGCTCTTTTACTGGTACAATATATATAGATTACATTTCAGCCCTTCCCCTAAACTACCATTTCACTCAGTGCGAATAACATTATTGATAGCCTAGATTATAACGACCTATTCCCCGACTTTGCATACCAATTTTCGTGAAGATACGACTACTAATAAAATAAATATTTGACAATTAAATCTTAGGCCTTCCCCTAAACTACAATTTTTCTGAGCATGCATAGCCTATATTGTAGCGAATTATTTCCCATCTTTGTCTAGCGATTTTCATTGAGACACGACCACTAATAACATAAATATTTGAGAATTAAATTTCAGGCCTTCCCCTAAACAATGATTTCACTCAGCGTGATTGAAATAATTTATAGCCTAGATTGGAGCGGTTCATCACCCAACTTTACATTCCGATTTTTATTAAATTCTCTTCAGCAGTTTTCTCGTGATGCGTGTACAGACAGACAGACAGACAGACAGACAGACAGACAGACAGACAGACAGGCAGACAGACAGACAGACAGACAGACAGACAGACAGACAGACAGACAGACAGACAGACAGACAGACAGACAGACAGACAGACAGACAGACAGACAGACAGACAGAAATTACGGAGAAGTAAAAAATGCATTTTCTTGTTACTGTGAACATGACCGATGCAGAAATACCATTCTTTTCAAATTCTGAGCAATGTACAGACAAAACTCTTATTTTATATATATAGATTACATTTCAGGCCTTCCCCTAAACTACCACTTCACTCACTGTGAATAACATTATTGATAGCCTAGATTATAGCGACCTATTCCCCGACTTTGCATACCAATTTTCGTGAAGATACGACTACTAATAAAATAAATATTTGACAATTAAATCTTAGGCCTTCCCCTAAACTACCATTTTTCTCAGCATGCATAGCCTTTATTGTAGCGAATAATTTCCCATCTTTGTCTAGCGATTTTCATTAAGACACGACCACTAATAACATAAATATTAGAGAATTAATTTTCAGGCCTTCCCCTAAACTACCATTTCACTCAGCGTGATAGAAATAGTTTATAGCCTAGATTGTAGCGGTTCATCACCCGACTTTGCATTCCGATTTTTATTAAATTCTCTTCAGCCGTTTTCTCGTGATGCGTGTACAGACAGACAGACAGACAGACAGACAGACAGACAGACAGACAGACAGACAGACAGACAGACAGACAGACAGACAGACAGACAGACAGACAGACAGACAGACAGACATTACGGAAAAGTAAAAAATGCATTTTCTTGTTACTGTGAACATGACCGATGCAGAAATACCATTCTTTTCAAATTCTGAGCAATGTACAGACAAAACTCTTATTTTATATATATAGATTACATTTCAGGCCTTCCCCTAAACTACCATTTCACTCACTGTGAATAACATTATTGATAGCCTAGATTATAGCTACCTATTCCCCGACTTTGCATAGCAATTTTCGTGAAGATACGACCACTAATAAAATAAATATTTGACAATTAAATTTTAGGCCTTCCCCTAAACTACCATTTTTCTCAGCATGCATAGCCTATATTGTAGCGAATTATTTCCCATCTCTGTCTAGCGATTTTCATTACGACACGACCACTAATAACATAAATTTTTGAGAATTAAATTTCAGGCCTTCCCCTAAACTACCATTTCACTCAGCGTGATTGAAATAATTTATAGCCTAGATTGTAGCGGTTCATCACCCGACTTTACATTCCGATTTTTATTAAATTCTCTTCAGCCGTTTTCTCGTGATGCGTGTACAGACAGACAGACAGACAGACAGACAGACAGACAGACAGGCAGACAGACAGACAGACAGACAGACAGAGAGAAATTACGGAGAAGTAAAAAATGAATTTTCTTGTTACTGTTAACATGACCGATACAGAAATACCATTCTTTTCAAATTCTGAGCAATGTACAGACAAAACTCTTATTTTATATATGTAGATTACATTTCAGGCCTTCCTCTAAACTACCATTTCACTCACTGTGAATAACATTATTGATAGCCCAGATTATATCGACCTATTCCCCGACTTTGCATACCAATTTTCGTGAAGATACGACCACTAATAAAATTTATATTTTGACAATTAAGTTTTAGGCCTTCCCCTAATCTACCATTTTTCTCCGCGTGTATAGCCTATATTGTAGAGACTTATTTCCCATCTTTGCCTAGCGATTTTCATTAAGACACGACCACTAATAACATAAATTTTTGAGAATTAAATTTCAGGCCTTCCCCTAAACTACCATTTCACTCAGCGTGATTGAAATAATTTATAGCCTAGATTGTAGCGGTTCATCACCCGACTTTACATTCCGATTTTTATTAAATTCTCTTCAGCCGTTTTCTCGTGATGCGTGTACAGACAGACAGACAGACAGACAGACAGACAGACAGACAGACAGACAGACAGACAGACAGACAGACAGACAGACAGACAGACAGACAGACAGACAGACAGACAGACAGACAGACAGACAGACAGACAGAAATTACGGAAAGGTAACAAATGCATTTTCTTGTTACTGAGGACATAACCGATACAGAAATACCATTCTTTTCAAATTCTGAGCAATGTACAGACAAAACTCTTATTTTATGTATATAGATTACATTTCAGGCCTTCCTCTAAACTACCATTTCACTCACTGTCAATAACATTATTGATAGCCTAGATTATAGCGACCTATTTCCCCACTTTTCATATCAATTTTCGTGAAGATACGACCACTACATACATACATTACATACATTATCATTATAGACTGTTATGCCTTTCAGCGTTCAGTCTGCAAGCCTCTGAGAATTTACTAAACGTCGCCACAATCCTCGATTTGCAACTAGTGTTGTGGCCTCATTTAGTTCTATACCTCTTATCCTTAGATCGTTAGAAACAGAGTCTAACCATCGTCGTCTTGGTCTCCCTCTACTTCTCTTACCCTCCATAGCAGAGTCCATTATTCTCCTAGGTAACCTATCCTCCTCCATTCGCCTCACATGACCCCACCACCGAAGCCTGTTTATGCGTACAGCTTCATCCATCGAGTTCATTCCTAAATTAGCCTTTATCTCCTCTATCCGAGTTCCCTCCTGCCATTGTTCCCACCTGTTTGTACAAGCAATCATTCTTGCTACTTTCATGTCTGTTACTTCTAACTTATGAATAAGATATCCTGAGTCCACCCAGCTTTCGCTCCCATAAAGCAAAGTTGGTCTGAAAACAGACCGATATAAATATAGTTTCATCTGGGAGCTGACTTCCTTCTTACAAAATACTGCTGATCGCAACTGCGAGCTCACTGCATTAGCTTTACTACACCTTGATTCAATCTCACTTACTATATTACCATCCTGGGAAAAAACACAACCTAAATACTTGAAATTATCGACCTGTTCTAGATTTGTATCACCAATCTGACATTCAATTCTGTTGGATTTTTTACCTACTGACATCAATTTAGTCTTCGAGAGGCTAATTTTCATACCATACTCATTGCACCTATTTTCAAGTTCCAAGATGTTAGACTGCAGGCTTTCGGCACAGTCTGCCATTAAGACCAAGTCGTCAGCATAAGCCAGGCTGCTTACTACATTTCCACCTAACTGAATCCCTCCCTGCCATTTTATACCTTTCAGCATATGATCCATGTAAACTACAAACAGCAAAGGTGAAAGATTACAGCCTTGTCTAACTCCTATAAGTACCCTGAACCAAGAACTCATTCTACCATCAATTCTCACTGAAGCCCAATTGTCAACATAAATGCCTTTGATTGATTTTAATAATCTACCTTTAATTCCATAGTCCCCCAGTATAGCGAACATCTTTTCCCTCGGTACCGTGTCATATGCTTTCTCTAGATCTACGAAACATAAACACAACTGCCTATTCCTCTCGTAGCATTTTTCAATTACCTGGCGCATACTGAAAATCTGATCCTGACAGCCTCTCTGTGGTCTGAAACCACACTGGTTTTCATCCAACTTCCTCTCAACGACTGATCGCACCCTCCCTTCCAAGATGCCTGTGAATACTTTGCTAAGTATACTAATCAATGAGATACCTCGATAGTTTTTGCAATCCTTCCTGTTCCCTTGCTTATAGATAGGTGCAATTACTGCTTTTGTCCAATCTGAAGGTACCTTACCAACACTCCACGCTAATTTGACTACTCTATGAAGCCATTTCATCCCTGCCTTCGCACTATAGTTCACCATTTCAGGTCAAATTTCATCTATTCCTGCTGCCTTATGACAATGGAGTTTATTTACTATCCTTTCCACTTCCTCAAGCATAATTTCACCAACATCGTTTTCCCCCTCCCCTTGAGCTTGACTGTTTGCAACACCACCATGATTATTTCCTTTTACATTGAGAAGATGTTCAAAATATTCCCTCCACCTCTCCAGTGATTCCCTGGTATCTGTTATGAGTTCACCTGAATTACTCAAAACACTGTTCATTTCCTTTTTCCCTCCCTTCCTAAGATTCTTTATTACTGTCCAGAAAGGTTTCCCTGCTGCTTGACCTAGCCTTTCCAGGTTATTACCAAAATCTTCCCATGACTTCTTTTTGGATTCAACAACTATTTGTTTCGCTCTGTTTCTTTCATCTACGTAAAAATCCCTGTCTGCCTCGGCCCTTGTTTGGAGCCATTTATGATAAGCCTTCTTTTTACGTATACAGGCTGCTCTCAATTCATCATTCCACCAGGATGTTCGCCATTTCGCATCTTTACACACAGTTGTTTTTAGGCATTCCCTTGCTGTTTCTACTACAGCATCCCTGTATGCCACCCATTCACTTTCTACATCCTGAACCTGCTTACTGTCTACTGTTCGAAACTTCTCACTAATCATATCCATGTACTTGTGTCTAATTTCGTCGTCCTGGAGATTTTCTACCCTTATTCGTTTGCAGACAGATTTCACTTTCTCTACCATAGGCCTAGAGATACTTAGTTTACTACAGATCAGATAATGGTCTGTATCCTCGAGAAATCCCCGAAAAACTCGTACATTCCTAAAAGATTTCCTGAATTCAAAGTCTGTTAAGATATAGTCTATTATGGATCTGGTACCCCTAGCCTCCCATGTGTAGCGGTGAATAGCCTTATGCTTGAGGAATGTATTCGTAACAGCTAAACCCATACTAGCACAGAAGTACAGCAAACGCTTCCCATTCCCATTAGCTTCCATATCTTCCCCTCATTTACCAGTCACCCTTTCGTATCCTTCAGTTCTATTCCCAACTCTCGCATTGAAATCGCCCATTAGCACTATTCTATCCTTGCTGTTGACCCTGACCACGATGTCACTCAATGCTTCATAAAACTTGTCAACTTCATCCTCATCTGCACCCTCACATGGTGAATACACGGACACAATTCTTGTCCTAATTCCTCCCACTGACAAATCTACCCACGTCATTCGCACACTTACATGCCTAACAGAAACTATGTTGCGTGCAATGGTATTCCCGATAAAGAGCCCTACCCCAGACTCTGCCCTTCCCTTTCTAACACCCGTCAAGTACACTTTATAATCTCCTATCTCTTCCTCCTTATCCCCCCTTACCTGAATGTCACTGAATCCTAGCACATCCAGATGCATCCTCTTTGCTGACTCAGCAAGTTCTACCTTCTTTCTTCCATAAGCCCCATTAATATTGATAGCTCCCCATCGAATTCCATTTCGTTCGCCAAGTTGTTTCCAAGGAGTCCCTCGCCTGTCAAATGGGAGTGGGACTCCGTTACTCCCATAGGTCCGAGGCTTGCTTAAAGTGTTCTGAGCTCGGAAAATTCATGAAGCAGGATGCTGCCCTACTTGCACATAGTCCAAGTGAGGATCTCTCCTCTAACGGGTTATGGACCACCGGTGAATTGTGTAGTCCTAGCCGCCTGAGCACAAGGAGGGCCACGACTCAGAATATATCCAAGATGCCCACTCCCATTCCATAGCAACTGGTATCCCGACTCTCAGGACCACTTACTAGGCCACTCAGCCATTGCCCATGGTTCACGAACTAGGACGTGACTACAGTAACCCACAAACATGAACCCTAATACACTGACTGACAGAGCAAATGCAACACCAAGAAGGAGTGGGCAGAACTTTATGCCAATTGCAGGGTAGACTGACGTCACTGAGGTATGCTCATGATGTGAAATGCGCCGCTGTGCTGCGCACGTAGCGAACGATAAATGGGACACGGCGTTGGCGAATGGCCCACTTCGTACCGTGATTTCTCAGCCGACAGTCATTGTAGAACGTGTTGTCGTGTGCCACAGGACACGTGTATAGCTAACAATGCCAGGCCGCCGTCAACGGAGGCATTTCCAGCAGACAGACGACTTTACGAGGGGTATGGTGATCGGGCTGAGAAGGGCAGGTTGGTCGCTTCGTCAAATCGCAGCCGATACCCATAGGGATGTATCCACGGTGCAGCGCCTGTGGCGAAGATGGTTGGCGCAGGGACATGTGGCACGTGCGAGGGGTCCAGGCGCAGCCCGAGTGACGTCAGCACGCGAGGATCGGCGCATCCGCCGCCAAGCGGTGGCAGCCCCGCACGCCACGTCAACCGCCATTCTTCAGCATGTGCAAGACACCCTGGCTGTTCCAATATCGACCAGAACAATTTCCCGTCGATTGGTTGAAGGAGGCCTGCACTCCCGGCGTCCGCTCAGAAGACTACCATTGACTCCACAGCATAGACGTGCACGCCTGGCATGGTGCCGGGCTAGAGCGACTTGGATGAGGGAATGGCGGAACGTCGTGTTCTCCGATGAGTCCCGCTTCTGTTCTGTCAGTGATAGTCACCGCAGACGAGTGTGGCGTGGGCGTGGAGAAAGGTCAAATCCGGCAGTAACTGTGGAGCGCCCTACCGCTAGACAACGCGGCATCATGGTTTGGGGCGCTATTGCGTATGATTCCACGTCACCTCTAGTGCGTATTCAAGGCACGTTAAATGCCCACCGCTACGTGCAGCATGTGCTGCGGCCGGTGGCACTCCCGTACCTTCAGGGGCTGCCCAATGCTCTGTTTCAGCAGGATAATGCCCGCCCACACACTGCTCGCATCTCCCAACAGGCTCTACGAGGTGTAGAGATGCTTCCGTGGCCAGCGTACTCTCCGGATCTCTCACCAATCGAACACGTGTGGGATCTCATTGGACGCAGAGTTTTAACGCAAACTCTTCCCCAGCCTCGTACGGACGACCAACTGTGGCAAATGGTTGACAGAGAATGGAGAACCATCCCTCAGGACACCATCCGCACTCTTATTGACTCTGTACCTCGACGTGTTTCTGCGTGCATCGCCGCTCGCGGTGGTCCTACATCCTACTGAGTCGATGCCGTGCGCATTGTGTAACCTGCATATCGGTTTGAAATAAACATCAATTATTCGTCCGTGCCGTCTCTGTTTTTTTCCCAACTTTCATCCCTTTCGAACCACTCCTCCTTGGTGTTGCATTTGCTCTGTCAGTCAGTGTATAATAAGTATTTGACTTTTAAGTTTTATGCCTTCCCCTAAACTACCATTTTTCTCAGCGTGTATAGCCTATATTGTTGCGACTTATTTCCCATCTTTGTCTAGCGATTTTCATTAGGACACGACCACTAATTACATAAATGTTTGAGAATTAAATTTCAGGCCTTCCCCTAAACTACCTTTTTACACGGCGTGATTAAAATAAATTATAGCCTAGATTGTAGAGGCTTATCACCCGACTTTACATTCCGATTTTCACTGAATTCTCTTCAGCCGTTTTCTCGTGATGCGTGTACATACAGACAGACAGACAGACAGACAGACAGACAGACAGACAGACAGACAGACAGACAGACAGACAGACAGACAGACAGACAGACAGACAGACAGACAGACAGACAGACAGACAGACATTACGGAAAAGTAAAAAATGCATTTTCCTGTAACTGAGGACATGACCGATACAGAAATACCATTATTTTCAAATTCTGAGCAATGTACAGACAAAACTCTTATTTTCTATATATAGATATCTAGATTACGTTTCAGGCCTTCCTCTAATTACCATTTCACTTACTGTGAATAGCATTATTGACAGCCTAGATTATAGCGACCTATTCCCCTTCTTGCATACCAATTTTCGTGAAGATACGACCACTAATAAAATAAATACTTGATAATTAAATTTTAGGCCTTCCCCTAATCTACCATTTTCCTCAGTGTGTATAGCCTATATTGTAGAAACTTATTTCCCATCTTTGTCTAGCGATTTTCGTTAGGACACGACAACTAATAACATAAATATATGAGAATTAAATTTCAGGCCTTACCCTAAACTACCATTTCGCGCAGCGTGATTAAAATAATTTATAGCCTAGATTGCAGCGGCTCATCATTCGACTTTACATTCCGATTTTCATTAAATTCTCTTCAGCCGTTTTCTCGTGATGCGTGTACATACATACATACAGACAGAGAGAAATTACGGAAAAGTAAAAAATGCACTTTCTTGTTACTGAGGACATGACCGATACAGAAATACCTTTATTTTCAAAATTCTGAGCAATGTACAGACAAAACTCTTATTTTATATATATAGATTACATTTCAGGCCTTCCTCTAAACTACCATTTCACTTACTGTGAGTAGCATTATTGACAGCCTAGATTATAGCCACCTTTTCCCCGTCTTTGCATACCAATTTTCGTGAAGATACGACCACTAATAAAATAAGTATTTGACAATTAAATCTTAGGCCTTCCCCTAAACTACCATTTTTCTCAGCGTGTATAGCCTATATTGTAGAGACTTATTTCCCATCTTTGTCTAGCGATTTTCGTTAGGACACGACCACTAATAACATAAATATTTGAGAATTAAATTTCAGGCCTTCCCCTAAACGACCATTTCACTCAGCGTGATTAAAATAATTTATAGCCTAGATTGCAGCGGCTCATCACACGACTTTACATTCCGATTTTCATTAAATTCTCTTCAGCCGTTTTCTCGTGATGCGTGTACATACATACGTACAGACAGACAGACAGACAAACAGACAGACAGACAGACAGACATTACGGAAAAGTAAAAAATGCATTTTCTTGTTACTGAGGACATGACCGATACAGAAATACCATTCTTTTCAAATTCTGAGCAATGTACAGACGAAACTCTTCTTTTATATACACTGACTGACAGAGCAAATGCAACACCAAGAAGGGGTGGCCAGAACTTTATGCCAATTGCAGGGTAGACTGACGTCACTAAGGTATGCCCATGATGTGAAATGCGCCGCTGTGCTGCGCACGTAGCGAACGATAAATGGGACACGGCGTTGGCGAATGGCCCACTTCGTGCCGTGATTTCTCAGCCAACAGTCATTGTAGAACGTGTTGTCGTGTGCCACAGGACACGTGTATAGCTAAGAATGCCAGGCCGCCGTCAATGGAGGCATTTCCAGCAGACAGACGACTTTACGAGGGGTATGGTGATCGGGCTGAGAAGGGTAGGTTGGTCGCTTCGTCAATTCGCAGCCGATACCCATAGGGATGTGTCCACGGTGCAGCGCCTGTGGCGAAGATGGTTGGCGCAGGGACATGTGGCACGTGGCACGTGCGAGGGGTCCAGGCGCAGCCCGAGTGACGTCAGCACGCGAGGATCGGCGCATCCGCCGCCAAGCGGTGGCAGCCCCGCACGCCACGTCAACCGCCATTCTTCAGCATGTGCAAGACACCCTGGCTGTTCCAATATCGACCAGAACAATTTTACGTCGATTGGTTGAAGGAGGCCTGCACTCCCGGCGTCCGCTCAGAAGACTACCATTGACTCCACAGCATAGACGTGCACGCCTGGCATGGTGCCGAGCTAGAGCGACGTGGATGATGGAATGGCGGAACGTCGTGTTCTCCGATGAGTCACGCTTCTGTTCTGTCAGTGATAGTCACCGCAGACGAGTGTGGCGTCGGCATGGAGAAAGGTCAAATCCGGCAGTAACTGTGGAGCGCCCTACCGCTAGACAACGCGGCATCATGGTTTGGGGCGCTATTGCGTATGATTCCACGTCACCTCTAGTGAGTATTCAAGGCACGTTAAATGCCCACCGCTACGTGCAGCATGTGCTGCGGCCGGTGGCACTCCCGTACCTTCAGGGGCTGCCCAATGCTCTGTTTCAGCAGGATAATGCCCGCCCACACACTGCTCGCATCTCCCAATAGGCTCTACGAGGTGTCCAGATACTTCCGTGGCCAGCGTACTCTCCGGATCTCTCACCAATCGAACACGTGTGGGATCTCATTGGACGCAGAGTTTTAACGCAAACTCTGCCCCAGCCTCGTACGGACGACCAACTGTGGCAAATGGTTGACAGAGAATGGAGAACCATCCCTCAGGACACCATCCGCACTCTTATTGACTCTGTACCTCGACGTGTTTCTGCGTGCATCGCCGCTCGCGGTGGTCCTACATCCTACTGAGTCGATGCCGTGCGCACTGTGTAACCTGCATATCGGTTTGAAATAAACATCAATTATTCTTCCGTGCCGACTCTGTTTTTTCCCCAACTTTCATCCCTTTCTAACCACTCCTCCTTGGTGTTGCATTTGCTCTGTCAGTCAGTGTATATAGATATCATTGTGTCGTTTGCGACAAAGACCCGAACCCTGACAAGGCCGTGCCGTATGTCATGTGAACCCCGTATCGAACCGATAGGAACGGACTTCTAGAGATTGAATTGAGCCGTTAATCGTGAATTCAGTCGTGCAGACCTCTGTTATGAACATCGAGTTCAACTGCCACTAGCTGGAGAGGAGGATATTTGAACGTGGGTAACCACACAACAGTTGCATCAGGTTGACAAATTTCGCTATCACAGGGCTGGGATTATTGGAAATCAAGTCGATATTTCCGCTACTGAGCGAGATTCCACAGTTCCGACTACATACGAAATTGAATATGGAATTATCATAGGCTTGGAGCCAATAATAGTGAGTAATTGTGTTGAAATGAAAGTAATGTGCATTTGAAAGAAAGATCGTTGACGCAAGCTCGCCCGTTACAAAGGAAGGCTCAATGTTATTGGGAAATCATCTTGCTGGCGGCATCACCTCAAGGCTATACAAACTGGCCCGGAGTGGTGAGCTTTCTCATTCTATTTCGCCCATTCTGTTTCGCATTCATTCTACTTGAATGTCGTGTACACGTTGCTCAGACTTGTTTATTATTGTCTCTGTGAGGCTTTCATATATGAGAGACCGTGAGTTCTCTATTGTTTTATTAACTCTAATGAAATGCCGAGTGCGGCCTGGGGTAAAGTGATAATCTTGCTAAATACAGTTAATTCGTGAGTCACATAAGATTAGTACTCAGTAGCTGTGAGTGTGGTCACGAGAAATAATTACGCTATTAAGTAGCACAAACTGTTAAAGCGTGTTCGCGAGTCGCGAAATAACGCGTGCGTTCATCATATGTATACACTGCAGAGGATTGATTTCGACCTGACAGGTTCCCATAAATTAATGACGCACAAATCGAGCTAATATTTTTGTGTAGGCTAAGCAAATTATAATCTAACATTACGGTCTAGATCTTGTGTACGATCACGCTAGACGGAGAAGCAGAAATCCATAAAATTCAGCATCATTGCGGACGACTCCAGGATCAAGCGGAAGGCAACCGTGGCATCCCCAGGATTCGACAGGAAGACCGTTCAGTCTGTGATCTGTGCAGTGATGATTTGCTAGCCTGCCATGACTTAGCGGTTATGTGATTCGTCGCTGGTGGACAGATGGCAGTAAAGTTAAATTCTTATGCCCTTTTATGCATGCAGTGTATCATAATCGTATACTAATGATGCGATTTTCTAGTTAAGCAGTAACTGATTTAATGTCAGCCAGAGTGGCACTTGTTTTGTTGAATTTTAATAAGAGTAAGTGCGTTCAGGTCTGTAATGCGTACTCAAGCCCTGTGCAAAATGTATATATTTTGATTAGATGGGGTAAAGGGTACATTAGGTCAGTTATAGGTGTGTGTTTCTTTGTTTCTTTTATTTCATGTATTTTATCTCCATGTATTGATTTTGATAGAGATGTTGGGCAGAGCCTTTACAGTATTAATCAGGCTGTACTGCATCAGCTTTGCGTATGTTATAAAGTTATATCAATAGAACAGGATGTATTTCTATGCGTGTGGCATGTATATTTCAGCTGTCACGAGTTATGCGACAGTATTTCATTCATCGTTCAAATTAGAGCAGGAACTTCGATATTCGGGGCAGGCGGGGTTCAAGGAAAGCTAGGGTGTCGAAACTATTATGTGTTGCATGCTTGAAATACTGATGGGGCTAAATTTATGCGAGATAGGCGATTAAGCCGTGATATATAGGCTAGGAGCGCTGATTTAATATGTTAAAGAGCCAGCCAGTGAATTCGCTGGAGAATGCTTTGGGTTGAGCGAAGATATTTGTAAGAGAGGTTTTTGTGCATTGCTGCAGAGATAAAGTCGACCCTTGGTCCAGACCTATTGCCTGTTTCCCCAGTCAGGTAGCCCCTCTTCAGCTGTTGTGCTGCTAGCCCATTGAGAGAAAAAGTTCTTTTGTGCCCGCCCAGTATTTTCCAAGAAATACCGCCTGCCTGCCGTGGTCATTTAAATGTTGTCGTTCTACAGCTGATCGTCTAAGCCACGTGCAGAGTTACACCAAAGTAGTGTCTTGTCTACGGAGCCTGGATATATCGAGATCGATTCCCGACAACTCTATCATTCTGAGTGTATTTGTATATGTGTTTTATTTACTGGTGATTTCATGTCTGTACCGTGTGCTGTTTATTTTTGTCTTGTCTTATTTTGGTTTGTGACGATGTCTTGTGTTGAGTTTAGGGGATACTTTATCCCGCACGGCTACTACAGGGAAGCAGGTTTATCCTGATCCGCTTGCCAATGGGAACGCGCCCAATTTTAAATTATGTGTTATTTTGGAAGGGAAAACAAGTGACAGCCCTGAACAAGTGTTTTGTTACAGTTTACTCGAGTATTCGGGATATATATATATATCTATTATTCTAACCGATTACTAGTATACCGATTATTACCTGTTCATATAATCGAACCTACGAGAAACAGATAAGAATTTAACGATGCGGTCACACTTTCCAAGCTATGTAGCGCGACTCCAATTCCACGTAATATTTTTTAATTGAATTTATAGGTCGTCACCCGTGTGGCTTTATTTAATTTTATTATAACATGTAATTCCCTTTATGTGCGTGTCATTTTTGACCGATTTTGATGGTCGATTTTTTGTTACTTTGAAATTTGATTTTTAATAGTATGAGCTGAATACATGTTTTTAGATTAATCAATCCATCTTACCCGAATACACGAAGTTCTTATTCAGCTAAGTATCCCTATTCCCTGTCCATATACTTTTTGTATAAGTTTTAATTAGTGATTTAAATTCATGCCCACTATCGAATCTACCACGCGCTTCTACCCTGAGCTTAGCCAAATTTTGCTATATTTTAGGCCCCTTCTGAAGCCCCCTCTCCTGCTGAAATATTTTTAAAACTTATAGTTAAGATCAGGCGTGACGTTATATTAAACAGAGTATCAAGTTTAATTAAAATCCATACATCCATTTTCTCCTGATGCTGTAACAGACACAGACAAATGTTAAACTTAATCAGACATTGGTCATTACAATTACGTCAGTATTCTTATCAAAATTATAATACCATCCGCCTGGAATATCGCATTTAAAAGCAATTTTATCATATGAAATGCTAAAAGGGCCATAGTTTTGTTACTTTCCTTACTGTCTGACAGACTTTTGAAACATATAAATCTGAATTTAATTTGAAAAATCTGAATATCTGCATTTAAAATGGAAATTATGAAAATTAATATTCATTAAATAAAATACACACTCGTCGGACCTTGTACTCACACTTACTTGTTACCTGCTTACTTACACATACGTTATTTGAAGGGCGCCAGCTGTCACTCAGTACAGCAATAATAGAATGAGACTCTTGACTATCTCTAAGGTGTGGGGTAATAAGCTTACTTTTGACAACATACCATATAAGTTCTGGGAAAAGGAGATTGGCGTTCGGTTTCCCCATAAATTTTGAGGTTAAGATATTTTACTTTCAATGAAATAAAACTATGAATTCGTTTGATAGAACAATATATATCCTTTAAATAATATATCAAAAAATAGTGAGTCTTGTTGCGATAAAACAGATGAGAATATGAAATTATGACATTGCAACTGAAAGAAACTAGGTATGAATTTGAATTCTTCTTGACCGGACATTTAACAATTTATACAAAATATTTCCCTCACTGATTCACTTGACTGTACCTTCAACACTTTTAGTGTAATTATGACGTTTTCCTTTGATCTGGTGTTTACTGTAGATGTGTCACGCCTAACTTGGTGATACATCCTTGTGACTGCTTCTTCTCCATATCATCTGACTTCTTTGTAAGTCAATATGGCATTACCTCTTGGCAGGCCCAGGGTTGCCCTCTCTGACTTCATGGTAAGCCCTTGCGTCCGTGTCTTCAACTAAGTGACGGACCAACCTTTTGGTCTCACTCTCTCAATGACCAATAATTAATGGCTCACTGAGTCTTCACCATCTCTCGTTCACACTCGTTGACTGACCAACTAAGGCCTCTTGATCTAGTAGACTTCTTCACTGTACTGTTTCCGTTTAAGTAATGACTGACGCTACAATATGCACCCACCTTTTATAGACGTTGGTTGACACAGCTACGTAATCTCCAGAAATAACAATGACATACTCCCACCTACGCGACAGATATTACATACAATGGTGAAATCGCCCGGGGCGGCTGACTCTCTGAGCGCATATCTAAATAAATACGATGACGTAGCCATGGCGTGGCAATGACTTGGCAGAATCGCCAGTAGTATAACAATATAACGACGTCACATCCAATCTGTGATATATACAACAATTCTCACTGTACAGTTATTGAGTGTTATTCTACACATACGTATATGTGCATACATCTAAGTACAATCTTGCAAGCAACAGGCATTGCAAAGTCGAATTAAATAAGTCTGATAATTACAATAATAGTAACAATATCACAGATAACATAATAATAATACTGACATAATAATAATAATAATAATAATAATAATAATAATAATAATAATAATAATAATAATAATAATAATAATAATAATAATAATAATAATAATAATAATAATAAAATACAGATAAAATCATACAATAATAAAAATAGAGATATCATCTTGTAACGGGATTTGAACCGTTACAGTTTTTCCAATTTCACGGACAGTGTTACATAGGTGTTCTGACGGTGCCAACTTCCAAAGCTGGAATGACCCGGCCACAGACAGTCGTGAACATAAATTTAAGCCTGCGGGGAGGGGGTTGAATTCGTTACTGGTACCGGTGCAATTGAATGCTCCTCACCCAGTGTATTTCGACAGTTGCAAAAGTTAGTGGGAAAGTTATGGTAAGGAGAGTTAAAGGTATAAGTTGCAAAAATTAGTGGTAAAGTTATAGTAGGGAGAGTTGAAAGATATAAGTTGCAAACTTAGTGGTAAGCGTATTTATGAAGAAAGATAGAAGTGACCCAAGGTAGAGAGAGAGAGGGAGAGAGAGAGAGAAATTAAAATTATTTAAGTAGTTGAATATTTTAGAGTTGCAAAGTTTTAAGGAGTTTAACAATATTAATGTAATGTTTTACGGTCGCAGAGCCTGTATCTGAGAATTACGGTGTAGTTGACACGGTTATTTAAAGTATTTGGCTGGCGGTATATGGTAGACAATGTTGGTCACCTAACCAGGTACTCACCATGCCCATCGTTGCTTAACTATAGCAGGGTCACGAAATTTACTGTTCGGTAAATTTGAATGCGGGTGTTGATTAGGAAAACAGAATTGAAATAGGCAGCATTTAATCGATTTGCATCCGCCTCGGTGTCTGGTTTCTGGTGTTTTGGATGTTATGAGAAGAGTTAGGTCTATGGGCTAAGAAGGCAATATTGGTGGTCCACAGGAAGTGGGACTGTATGGAAATCTTGTGACTTAGTATAGGTAAGTAGTTTTTTAGTGGGGATGTATTGATAATACTTGGCTACAAGGTTTCGACTACTTGATCCACCGATGTGGTTCTGCACTGAGGAGAGGTTAGTTAATTAGGGTGTGGCTGACGGGGAGGGTAACAGGGGTCGGGAGTGGGAGGGCATAGCCCCTCGGAAGGGGGTCGCCCAACGCGGACGCGATCTCACCCGTAACACGTTCCGGAATCGCGACGCATCGGCCGGACACGATGAGCGGGGGGCCACGCGCCCGAGAGCAGACCACCCCACACCCGAGGAACCATGAGGTTCACGACCGTAGTGATCTCCACGAGAGTCGTGAGGGGTGTGGGTCGCACGTACCTTGGTACTTCTCCTTAACCAAGGGAGGGAGGATTCACGACATGTATGTGACGTGGGGACCTTTGAGGGAGAGGGAGAGGAGTTGTGCGGTCGAAACACCAGAAGGGTCAAACGCACTTGGCGGACCAACCAAAGTGGCAACCCGTTGCCTGAGTCATGACAGGGCTAGTTTTTTAAGTGGTTTTAACGCCACTGACAAGTCACGAATACAGGACATCGGGCCGCCGCGACAAATTGCTTTCCGATACTGTTGTAGCTACAACTTGAGACTTGGTTGGCGGTATATCAGCTGAAGCGACGTTAGGCCCGTAGTTGATGTTCCCATACTACTGTATCTTGGCTTGGAGGGAACGTGGTGGTAGTACGGATGCTTGGTTTGAGGCCTTCGTCGGTTTCCTTGGTGCGGGAAGACTGAGAGCGCTGGTTTGTCGCTAGGTCGATCATGTGTGCTCTGATTGATCGGTGAGGTTTGCTTGGGCCAGCTACTTGGCTGCTGGGCCTGCCGTGGTAGCCGCGAGAGCCGGAGGCTCCCGCACTTGGCGGCCATCTTGTCTTGAATCTTGGCGGGGGCTAGCTTTCTTGGCTGCTGGCGAATGGTGTAGTGTGCTCGGCCACCAAATCTCACTGTTTGGGCACCCCCGAGAGGGGGGGGGGGTTATTGGTGCCGGTACCGGTGCGCTTTATTGCGCTCCTCACATGGCCTGTTGCGGAGAATAGAGATTAAATAATAGTGATTATTGGTTCTGTATCGTGATTTGCTGTAGTATGCGAGTGATTGATAGTCGAGCTTCGCATTGACATTCGACCGTGGTTAGGCGATTAATAACTTGTTGTTGTTGTTTGAGTCATCAGTCAATAGACTGGTTTGATGCAGCTCTCCGTGCCACCCTATCCTGTGCTAACCTTTTCATTTCTACGTAACTATTGCATCCTACATCTGCTCTAATCTGCTTGTCATATTCATATCTTGGTCTACCCCTACCGTTCTTACCCCCTACACTTCCTTCAAAAACCAACTGAACAAGTCCTGGGTGTCTTAAGATGTGTCCTATCATTCTATCTCTTCTTCTCGTCAAATTTAGCCAAATCGATCTCCTCTCACCAATTCGATTCAGTATCTCTTCATTCGTGATTCGATCTATCCATCTCACCTTCAGCATTCTTCTGTAACACCACATTTCAAAAGCTTCTATTCTCTTTCTTTCTGAGCCAGTTATCGTCCATGTTTCACTTCCATACAATGCCACGCTCCACACGAAAGTCTTCAAAAACATCTTTCTAATTCCGATATCACTGTTTGAAGTGAGCAAATTTCTTTTCTTAAGAAAGCTCTTCCTTGCTTGTGCTAGTCTGCATTTTATGTTCTCCTTACTTCTGCCATCGTTAGTTATTTTACTACCCAAGTAACAATATTCATCTACTTCAAGACTTCATTTCCTAATCTTAATAATTTATTTCTAAATTATTTCGTACTAACGGCAAGGGCCAGGCTTGGTTAGTCACTCATCCAAACCTTCACCACGCCCGGTGTTGCTGAACTATAACCGGTCCATGCCGCTGGATTGCTAGCTAGAATATAATCATATAGCCGATTCATGGGTGACAGTTTTTGTTACACAGTTTCATATTTAGAAAAGGTGACACGATTTTATATTTCGGTTCTGACGTAATCCATTAAGAATGCACTATGCGCATTCCTATCAGCGCCTTATAGCAGGGAACGAATAGCAAGAATACCATGATGAACCAGTGTGTCACGTGTCAGTAATTACAACATCATGTACGAAGCAGAGGAATAGCAAGCTAGAAAAGAATGTTATCTAACTCCTCAACTACATCCCGCCAGTATTTAAGCAGACTGTCCTACTGCGCACGCGGCAGTAATGCCATCTATCGGGGATGAGTGGGAGCAGAGTATACAAAACACATCACAACAAAGGACAGTCAATAAAATGTTACCGTTGATCTTTTTTTTTTCAATATTGGAGGCCTTCATATATAGTTTTCTTCTAACTCTGTGATATTCTTCCTCCTTTCATGACGTTCTATAGGATTTTTGTCATTTTTGTAGTCATGTGTCGGTTTTCATCTTTAGACAATCACGACAAAAACCTTACCATCGCCAATTAACACGATTAAACAATACTTCCATGGTCCGACTCATTGGCTGCATTATCAGCGTTGAAGGCTTTGCTTCAGAGGGCTCGGGGTTCGAATCCCGTTTCGGTAAAACAATATAAGACATAAATAATCTGAAATTTGAATTATCTGTCAGTTTTGTTATATCGTATTTATCGATATGAATACTACATCGGGGATTTTAATCGACTCCGAAGAATTATTCTGGACCGAGGATTGGGGGTTTGTGTTTGTGTTTATCCCAACACTTTCCTCTTCATATTCAGACAACACACTACACCACCACAGAAATACGCAATAGTGATTACATTCGTCCATATAGGGTTGGCGCCAGGAAGGACACCCGGCCATAAAACAGGGCCAAATCCACATATGTGAAACACTTTGCTCCAACATCCCCACAGGTGTGGGAAAAAGCGGTGGAAAAAGAAACAATATTTCATGGTAAAGGTGCTCGCCATCGACAAGGATTAAGCAAGAAAGTCTAAATTACGAGTAACTCTGTTACCATAGCCGGTCGGTAAAACCATATAAGACATAAATAATCCGAATTTTGAATTATTTACTAATTTTGCTATGCAGTATTTACCAATATGACCACTACATACATACATTATACACCATCATTATAGACCGTTTTGCCTTTCAGTGTTCAGTCTGCAATTCTCTGTGAATTTACTAAATGTAGCCAAAATCCTCTATTTGCAACTAGTGCTGTGGCCTCATTTAGTTCTACACCTATTATTTTTAAATCGTTAGAGACTGAGTCTAACCATCGTCGTCTTGGTCTCCCTCTACTTCTCTTACCCTCAATAACAGAGTCCATTATTCTTCTACGTAACCTATTATCCTCCATTCGCCTCACATGACCCCACCACCGAAGACGGTTTATACGTACAGCTTCATCCATCGAGTTCATCCCTCACTTAGCCTTTATCTCCTCATTCCGTATACCCTCCTGCCATTGTTCCCACCTGTTTGTATCAGCAATCATTCTAGCTACTTTCATCTCTGTTACTTCTAACTTATGAATAAGATATCCTGAGTCCACCCAGCTTTCGCTCCCGTAAAGCAAAGTTGGTCAGAAAACGAACTGATGTAAAGATAGTTTTGTCCGAGAGATGACTTCCTTCTTACAGAATACTGTTGATCGCAACTGCGAGCTCACTGCATTAGATTCACTGCACCTTGATTCAATCACGCTTCCTATTTTACCATCCAGGGAGAACACACATCCTAAATACTTCAAACTATCTACCTGTTTCAGCTTTGTATCACCATTTTGACATTCAGTTCTCTTGGATTTCCTACCTACTGACATCAATTTACTCATTGTACCTATTTTCATGTTCCAGGCTTTCGGTACAATCTGCCATTAAGATCAAGTCGTCAGCATAGACCAGACAGCTTACTATATTTCCACGTAACTGAATCTCTCCCTGCCAATGTATATCTTTCAGCAGACGATCCTTTTAAACTATGGACAACAGTATGGCGAACATACTTCCCCTCGGTGCCCTGTCATATGCCTTCTCTTTATCTACGATACATTTTTCAATTACCTGGCGCATACTGAAAATCTGATCCTGTGGTCTGAAACCAAACTGGTTTTCATCCAACTTCCTCTCAACCACTAACCGCACCCTCCCATCCAAGAGGCCAGTGAATACTTTGCCTGGTATTCTAATTAATGAGATACTTTGATAGTTGTTTCAATCCTTCCTGTTCCCTTGCTTATGGATAGGTGCAATTACTGTTTTTGTCCAATCTGAAGGTACGTTACCAACACTCCGTGCTAATCACACTACTACTCTATGTATGCCTTCCCACGATAAGTCACCATATCAGGTATAATTTCACCTATCCCTGATGTTTTATGATAGTTGAGTTTATTTATAATCCTTTCCACTTCTGCAAGCATAATTTCACCAATATCATTTTCCTCCTACCCATACGCTCCGTTGTTCGCGACACCACTATGAAGATTTCCTTTTACGTTGAGAAGATTGTCAAAATATTCCCTCTACCTGTCCATTGATTCCCTGGGGTCTCTTATGAGTTCACCTGAATTAGCCAAAACACTGTTCATTTCTTTTTTTCCTTCCTTAGTAAGATTCCTTTTTACTGTTCAGAAATGCTCCCTGCTGCTTGACTTGGCCTTTCCAGGTTATTACCAAAATCTTCCCACGAATTCATTTTGCATTCAACAACTGTTTGATTCGCTCCGTTTCTTTCATCTACGTACAATTCCCTGTCTGCATCAGCCCTTGTTTGGAGCTACAGTATTTCTGATAAGCCTCCTTTTTACGTTGACAAGCTGCTCTCCCTTCATCATTCCACCACGCTGTTCGATTCTTCATATCATTACACACAGTTGTTCATAGGCCCTTGCTGTTGTTATTGCAGCATCCATGTATGCCACCCATTCTATTTATATATCCTGAACCTGCTTACGTTCTACTGTTCGGAACTTCTTAATAATTATATCCATATAAAATCGCTTCCATATCTTCCCCAAATATACAAATCACCCTTTCGTATCCTTCAGTTCTACTTCCAACTCTCGCATTAAATCGCCCCTTAGCACTATCCTACCCTTGCCGTTGACCCTGACTACGATGTCATTCAATGCTTCATAAACATTGCCAATTTCTTCCTCATTTGCACCCTCACATGTTGAATACACTGAGACAATTCTCGTCCTAATTCCTCCAACTGCAAAATCTTCTTACATCATTCGCTCATTTACGTGCCTAACAAAAATGATGTTGCATGCAATGGTATTCCTGATGAGCAGCCCCACCCCACATTCTGCCCTTCCCTTTCTAACACCCGTCAAATAAACTTTATAATCTCCTATCTCTTCCTCTTCCTTTCCCCGAATTACATTAACTCCCAGCACATCCATTTGCATCCTATTTGCTGACTCAGCCAGTGTTACTTTCTTTCTTCCATAAGCCTCATTAGTATTGATAGCTCCCCATCGAATTCCATTTCGTTCGCCAAGTTGTTTCCAAGGAGTCCCTCGCCTGTCAAATGGGAGTGGGACTCCATTACTCCCATAGGTCCGAGGCTTGCTTAAAATGTTCTGAGCTCCGTAAATTCATGAAGCAGGATGCTACTCACACATAGTCCAAGTAAGGATCTCTCGTCTAACGGGTTAGGGACCACCGGTGGATTGTATAGTCCTAGCCGCCTGAGCACAAGGAGGGTCGTGACGCAGAATATGCCCGATATGCCCACTCCCATTCCATAGCAACTGGTATCCCGATTCTCAGGACCACTTACTAGGGCGCTCAGCAGTTGCCCATTGTTCACGAACTAGGACGTGACTACAAGAACCCACACCATGAACCAGTAATAATATGGATATTTGAGAATTAAATTTTAGGCCTTTCCCTAAACTCCCATTTTATCCAGTGTGAATAAAATTCTTTATATCCTAAACTGTACATCTTACTCTAAGACTTTATATATCGGTTTTTACTCGATTCTCTACAGTCACTTTCTCGTTGCTCGGTGTTGATTTGGACTAAGCAACAAATGTCTAAATTAATATGAATATATCGATGGCTTTCTTTTAAAACCTGTTGTGTCCCAATGCTTCTCCTACCCAATTCTATTCCTTAAGACTTGTCACGCCTCCCAGCCATATATTTATATTAAGTTCATCAGATGTGTTATCATAGCCAGTTCGTAAATCTGTCTTAGAAGTAAACGATCGAAAATTATATTATGTATAACTTGTTACATAGGATTCTATGGATACGACCACTAGTAACATAGATATTTGAGAATTTCATTTAGACCTTCTCCTAAACTACCGTTTCATTCAGCGTGAATATAATAATTTATAGCCTAAATTTTGGTGCCTTATTCCCTAACTTTTCATACCGATTTTCATTACATTCAGCCACTTTCTCGTGATGTGCGTAGATGCATGCATAAAGACAGACAGACAGACAGACAGACAGACAGACAGACAGACAGACAGACAGACAGACAGACAGACAGACAGACAGACATGAGGGAAAATAAAAAATTGCATTTCCTTCTTACTTTTTACACGACCGATGCAGACATGCCATTCTTTTTATAATTCTGAGCAATGTACGGAATAAACAACTATTTTTATGTAGATGTAAAAGTTATTAAAGCAGATACATTTGTGTCTAGATCCAGTGCTTTCTTCGTGAAAATTTTACAGCGACATTTAATTTATAATAATAATAATAATAATAATAATAATAATAATAATAATAATAATAATAATAATAATAATATTTTTCTTACGTCCCCAAAACTACTTTTACGGTTTTCGGAGACGCCGATGTACCGGCAATTTGCCTCGCAGGAATTTTTTGCGTGCCACTACTGACACGGGGCTGAAATATATGAGCACCTTCAAATGCCACCGGAAGGAGCCAGGATCAAACCTGTCAACTTGGGCTCAGAAAGCCAGCATCGTAACCGTCTGAGCCACTCAGCCCGACCATTTAATTTATTAGTTTGTATGAAACACTTTCAAGATAAATTTATCTCATTGGAACAATTGGTGATATGCTCAGCTTTCTGGCAGAGAACTCCAGATTCATTCATTCATTCATTCATTCATTCTTACACGTGTACGTAGATTCATTAATGTCTGTCTGTCTGTTAGGTCATCAGCCCAGAGGCTGGTTGGATCCTCAAACAGCACCACCAAATGCTATGCAGTTATAGGGAAATTGCAAAAACCAATGGCAGAGCCCAAGTGAGGCGTACTAGGCAAGATGAGGTGTGAGGTAGTTTGCCATTGCTTTCCTCACTGGACCAGAAGGTGCTACTGCAGCACGTCTGATCCTATGAGCAACACCTGTCATAATACTCAGACACTAGTTGAGCTCCACATGTCATTACTCAGCACCACCCATACCCCAGCAGCTTCCATACTGCAACAGCCATGGATGAGACTGGGATTTCTGTGGAAGCTACACTTTGCTGTGGCCGGTGCCAAGATACGGATACAAAAATACTGCATCCATCAAGAAATGGCAACAGTACTGATTCATTAATATATACATAAATACATAGATGGTGTATATTAGTGGAACGTTAAACTACTAGCAAAATAATGTACGTGATGATGAAGCTGACACAATTCAGTAACGGTGTTTTTATCCTAAATATTTATCTGATGTCGGTAATTACTTTTACTCGTTCGAATTGAACAACAGAGTCTTTATGTGATAGCTTAATTGTGGATACAATTATTATTTTTTTTTTGCTAGGGGCTTTACGTCGCACCGACACAGATAGGTCTTCTGGCGACGATGGGACAGGAAAGGCCTAGGAGTTGGAAGGAAGCGGCCGTGGCGTTAATTGAGCCCAGCATTTGCCTGGTGTGAAAATGGGAAACCACGGAAAACCATCTTCAGGGCTGCCGATAGTGGGATTCGAACCTACTATCTCCTGGATGCAAGCTCACAGCCGCACGCCTCTACGCGCACGGCCAACTCGCCCGGTGTGGATACATTTGGTCGTCAGTATATTATCATAATATTTCACAGTGTCTGTAATTTTGTAGCCATAAGAAGAGGACTAACCACATATACGTAAATTATATACAACGCACTGCGTAATATAATCGTTCATTTTTATGTGAATTTGGCCCACAGTGACGTGAAAAACAAATAAGAAAAGTGAAGAACTCTTATTCCTTGCAATTTCTGTGGGATTAATTCACCTTCACTCCATTAATGGAGCGCCCATTGTAATTTTCATGTCAGTATTAACACGCAAAACTCTTAATTACTCATGACTGAGGACGACAAAACTTTTAATCCTCTTATCCTACTTGACTGGGGAACCTGTAGTGTGTTAACAACATCCTTATACCTTCAAGTTATCACAGCAGTTGACTCTCCACACAGCAACGTTAAAGAACTCTGCTGTTTTAAGACGCTGGCTGATCAAAACAATTTCAGACCTCACAACTGTTTATATTTCCAGATCTGAATGATGATATAAAATGTGCTACATAAATATTATTTAAAGTGGCATATGTTGTTAGTCCGCCTCTGTGCTGTAGTGGTTAGCGTGATTATCTGCCACCCCCGGAGGTCCGGGTTCGATTCCCGGCTCTGCCACGAAAATTTGAAAAGTGGTACGAGGGCTGGAACGGGGTCCACTCAGCCTCGGGAGGTCAACTGAGTAGAGGTGGGTTCGATTCCCACCTCAGCCATCCTCGAAGTGGTTTTCCGTGGTTTCCCACCTCTCCTCCAGGCGAATGCCGGGATGGTACCTACTTAAGGCCGCGGCCGCTTCCTTCCCTCTTCCTTGTCTATCCCTTCCAATCTTCCCATCCCTCCACAAGGCCCCTGTTGAGCATAGCAGGTGAGGCCGCCTGGGCGAGGTACTGGTCATTCTCCCCGGTTGTGTCCCCCGACCAAGAGTCTGAAGCTCCAGGACACTGCCCTTGAGGTGGTAGAGGTGGGATCCCTCGCTGAGTCTGAGGGAAAAACCGAACCTGGAGGGTAAACAATAATAATAAATGTTATTTGTTTTACGTCCCACTAACTACTTTTTAAGGTCTTCGGAGACGCCGGGGTGCCGGAATTTAGTCCCGCAGGAGTTCTTTTACGTGCCAGTAAATCTACCGACACGGGGCTGTCGTATTTGAGCACCTTCAAATCCCACCGGACTGAGCCAGGATCGAACCTGCCAAGTTGGGGTTAGAAGGCCAGCGCCTTAACCGTCTGAGCCACTCAGCCCGGCGGAGGGTAAACAGATGATGATGATGATGATATGTTGTTAATTAAACACTGAATGTCGTCTTCAGAATTGAAGGGATCTCATTAACCTGAAATGTTCAGGAGCTAAAACCCCAATCGTTTAATAAAAGGCAAATTGAACAAATGATAGAAAATCTGCCACCCGAGCGACGGCCCTAAACTCAGATCATTGATTGATTGATTGATTGATTGATTTCATTGATTGATTGATTGAAATGAATGCAAATATAACCTTAAAATACCGAAATATAATCCTAAAACAGGGAAAAACCTGACCTGCATTCTTAATTTTACAGTATAAGTTAAATGTTGCATATAAGGAGGTCTATTCTGAGTTTACACTTATTAACAATATTAAATTTTGCAAATAAGGAAGTCTATTCTGAGTTTACACTTATTAAAAATAACATTAGTACTATGCACGCCCATTTAGGAAAGTATCACAACACTCAATTACTGTTCGAATGGTCGGAGATGAAAAATGATAATATCAGCTTGATAGGGAGAGTCGAGGAGTTTATAATCAGAAAATGAACCATTCTTGGTGTGTTACAAACGGACATTGATGGTAGTGCTTTCGGTAGTGCTGGTCAGACGGCACTTTCCTGCTCTTAAGGAATATATGTCTCCTGCCATTTCTTAATAAATGCAGGATTTTTGCATCTGTCTCTTGGCACAGGTCAGAGAAAAATGCAGCTTCCACTCAAGTCTCAGTCTCATTTACGGCTGTGACAGTGTGGAAACTGCTGAGGTATCGGTGGTGCTGAGTAATGACATTTAAAGCACGATTTGTGCGTCTAGATGTCACGACGGGTGTTACTCTTAGGGAAGACTGTCATTCAATAGCACATTCTAGCTCACTGAGGAAAGCAAAAGAAAACTAATCATTCCTCGTTCTAACTAGTACGTCTTATTTAGCACCACCATTGTTTGTTGGGGTTTCTTGATAACTGCAAAACCTATGGTGATGCTGTTTAGGGATCTAACTAGCCTCCAGTTGATGACCTAACAGACAAAAGGAATATATAGTGTTCTCGAGGGTTTCTGTGCTATGGAGTATTGTCTATAATTTCTGAACGTACGGATTAATTATACAGCTATGATATTATTTCGCAGGCGATTATAGGCAGTATATATACATTTATCTCTCTGTATTCAACCCGCGTTTCCTGCTGTGCAAAACACCTACTCCTTTCTTGGTACGTCTGGTTTACATATCACTAGCTAATAAGGTTAAAATAACGCTGGTGACTTAACTAATCTCAGTCCTCCAAATGAGCACTTTACATCGCCACAGAAAACTACCAATCAGCTGTTCAAGGGTACATTGTTATCGTGAAGTTAGTGCAGCACTTCTCAATATTATTCCTTTAGTACTACTACTTTGTCTATTTAGGGGCCGATGACCTTCGATGTTAGGTCCCTTTAAACAACAAGAATCATCATCATCAACTACTTTGTCTTAGTATTAGCCCTCCATGGCAGGATCCGCAATACTGTTCATGACTCGCCACTTCACATGGTCTTGAGCGTCGTAGCTGTCAGCCAAGCTCTGATCATGTCTTCTTTGATAACATCCAGCCAGCGATTATTTTTTTTGCCATCCTCTTGGTCAGGGCTCTGGATGGGAGATGTCGACCGCAGTTTTAAAGGCAGAATTATCGGCGCTCCGGATCACATCACATCACATCACATCACATCACATCACATCACATCACATCACATCACATCACATCACATCACATCACATCACATCACATCACATCACATCACATCACATCACATCACATCACATCGTAAGGCGACTGTTTTCGCATTTTGCCTTGTATGGGGCTACACCGATTCTTTCTCTAATCGCTTTGTTTTTATGTCTTCAAATCTGGTCTGACATAGAGAGCAAGGTAGTATACCCATATCTTCGACACTAATATTCTGTCCCTGCTTTCTAGTAATGGACTAACATTCTGACCCATAGAGCAACACAGGCCTCACAATGGCCATGTAAAACTGTGACTCGAGATTAAAAAATAGTTTAATGTCAGCGAAAACGCCTAAAAATGCAGCCTTTTCATCTAGGTGGCACTTGGACATCATTTCATGTTGTCGTCATAAGCCAAGCAAAGCTGCCACTAGTCGTCTGAGGCATAAAAGTCTACTCCTCATCTCACTAAGGAAGTGATCTAGAACAGGAATAAACAGGGACACTCTAAAATACTCTTTTGGCATTGACATTATTATTAAAAAATAGCATCGTTTGTTTCAAGCCAATTTATTCGAGAAGTTAGTAAAACAAAACCTGGAATTTCAGCTTATTGTGACGACTTCCGGAAGAAATAATTAAATTTAGTCGCTGCATTTTGTCTTCCAAAGCTTACTTGATACTCCACAATTTATATTAATGACAGCTGACAGATCCATGGTCTCGTGCTCTTGGAGCTGGTGGAAGCGAAGGGAAAGAAAGGGTTATTGCAAACAAATGTTCAAGCATATGAAAACTGCCTAGAAAGGAGGATTGTTCACTTGCGTTCCGAATGAGTTGTGCAGCTTAGGATGTATCATTTCCCTCCCAATGGCCAATTTTTGTTAAGGCCATATGAACTTCTGGAAGCATTTCCTCAAGAAGACTTATACAGTCAGTCCAAATAGTTTCGCAGTGCTTCTAAAGCTTCGTCGCCTTTGGCTTAGCAAACTTAAGTTTAATGTTTTCTTCGGTAATCTAACTATGAAATACCGGATTAAACTGAGTGAGCGGCAATCACATATGGCTAAGTTCAAACTATAAGGCCGCAGTGAACATTGATGAAGAGAATGTAGGCTTCTATAATATGATCCTGACAACCATTGAACCTCACATTCATGGTTAAAATACCATCATTACGCTGATCTTTGAGGCATTCTTGTTGTATTACAAAATTTCCGAAGCTAGAGGTAAAGGCGTCTGCAAGATTTTATCCGGTCAAATCATACAGGGTCAAAAATTGTAGAAAATTCTCTCTTATCTGATCTTTATGAACGTATCTCACTTCAATACTGAACTGCTCCAGCGTTCAAACATCTGTAGTTCTATCAACCCAAGCAGATACCACTCCTACGTCGTTAACCACTTCCACGACTTTCTTCAGCATTAATCACATGCTGCAATCTTCTTCTTCTACCACTGTTCGCACAACTGTGAGGTCTCGGGTGTGAACTGTGCCACATATGTAGATTTGGTCTCGTTTTACAGCCGATTACCTTCCTGACGCAAACCTTATATGAAGGGATGTGGTGTGGTAGTGTGGTGTGGTCGATAGCGTGGTGTGTTCTTTGATTACTAAGAGTAGAGTGCTGGGAGAAACACAAATTCCCAGCTCACCAGCAAGGAAAATAAATCAGAAGCGATTAAACTCCCCGACCCGGCCGGGAATCGAACCGGGACTCCGGCCTCAATACTGAACATTCAGCCAAGTAGTCGCACCCATCACATGCTGCAACGAGATCACTTAAAATGTATGGAGAGTTGTGCACTCACGATCATTGGCATTTCGGGTTAGAAGTGAATCAGGTAACGTTTGGGTGTAGATTTTGGCCAACCCTGAGCATGGAGAAGAGACAAGTGGAACAACGCCACATGTATTCATCTTCCAGGAGGTGAGGCGTGTGACGTCACTCACTCACAGAGTACTCCTACTCGAATGGCATTTTGTCGGGAACTGATTAAGATGTTTCTATGATTAAATATTCTGGCTGTGCTGGCTTCTACTGATCAAGGAAAACAATTAATTAACTGTTATTTCATTGTGAGGAGCGGTGTATGATGTAGTTCCGCCCCAATAAATATAGCATTTAAGTGTTCTATTAGCACTGTTAAAAACTGAATAGGAATGGTTTTCCAAACAGTATGCGTCTACGATTATCATAAGTATTTAACACAAGGTTATTTTTACATTCGTTGTTCATGTTAAATAATAATAATAATAATAATAATAATAATAATAATAATAATAATAATAATAATAATAATATCAGATTTGGCAAATAACCTCAACATTTATTTAAAAGTCAACGCTTTATTATTATTATTATTATTATTATTATTATTATTATTATTATTATTATTATTATTATTATTATTATTATTATTATTGTACCCGGTCTAGAAAACCAAGAATAACGGCCGAGAGGATTCGTCGTGCTGACCACACGACACCTCGTAATCTGCAGGCCTTCGGGCTGAGCAGCGGTCGCTTGGTAGGCCAAGGCCCTTCAAGGGCTGTAATGCCATGGGGTTTGGTTTGGTTTGTATTATTATTGTACCGGGCGGTACACTTCCACGCCGCTAATTCAAATATTGCGCCAATTGAAACTTCACTACTGGAGAAACTTGCAACTTTAACTACTGAACTAATTCAACGGTTATTCTGAAGATGTCACTGAGTGTTTTTTATTTGCCTTTTGTTTTTCAACGATTAAGAGGTGTGGACGATCTCTAACAGATGTCTCTACCCAAAACTATGGTAACACACTCTGGTGCAATGGAATGAACTTTCTTGAAGAAATATTGTATTCCTAAGTTTTGTTTTTACTAAATTTTGTTCTGTGGTTTGTGGGTTGGCAATATAAATCCTTTCTTTCCGCCCGTTTTGAATGTAACCAATCAGGAATTTATGTAATTTATTTTCCACCAATAAGGTGTTTTTTCCTCGTCTTGTGTATTATCTTTTGCTGTTATCCAATAAAAACGAAAGGGTATGTCTACTCATTCCTGAAAGGTCTCGAATGTTCCACGAGGGTATATAAACTGCTGATTTTCTTGTCTCGGGGCCACTTCAGTAACATCTTTCTTAGTATGTGAATATGTAGCAGGGGCCGGGAAGCGCCTCTTTCTTCAAGCAGCAGTTCTTCTACAAGGTAATGGCCTGTTAACACCTTCATTTCTTGCTAGCTCAGCAGTTTAACTCCCGGGGAGGGTTCGAAACCTTTAGTATGTAACCTACCGTTTTAAAATGTAAATTCTTTTCTGTCTATGTAAAATCTATAAATTATAAATCTATAAATTACTGTAAAGCGGGGATAGAGAGTGCTTTACCCTCTCGAACTCCCTTTCATTTGGAAATTGAGGTGACTACGTTTTCATAACCGTTTCTTCTCTTCATTAAAATATTAAAGTTTCTCATACGTGTCACCTCTCTAGCTTGGGATTAGCCCCTGTATGATCGGCCTAGCGCCACATAGGTTTTAGACAAAACTTGGTGTAGGGGTGCAAGCTTTCGCCTCCATTCAATTTTGTATTTTGGGCCATTTACTTAACCCGTTTTTTTCCTTCCTGCGAAGGCCCAGTAGATTGGGTATTAATTACCCCTGTTTCCTTGTGTGCCGTAAGGGCAGATAGAAATGAAGTTTGTTGTAGCCTTTGATAGGCTTGTAAAATTGAGAGCGGGTCTGCTGTTTTTCTTAACATTGTAATTAGGAGCAAGTGCTCCTCGTACTTAGGGGTTTTCTGTCCTTTAGCAATTGTGGTGGTGAGCTGAGAGCTCAAAAATTAATCTTGGGGCTCGAAGCCCAAATCTTGTAACGAATTGTAATTTCTTAACTTGTTTTCCTGCTACTTGGTACCTGTTACTCTGTTGTTGTTATTTGTTGATTTTGAAAAGAAAATATAACCTTTGTTAAAGTTTTAAATTAACTTTAATTTTGTAGTTGAGAGCTATTCCAGCCTGCACCTTCTTTCACCTCTAACTACCACGGATAACTACATAACAATTATTATTATTATTTGCATGATTTGCGTATTTTATAATGCATATCACAGTCTATGTTGAAGGTTAAATATAATGACTTCATTTTCTCTTAGTGCGTGGGGTACATAAATTATCACGTCACTACCATGCTTATATTACTAAAGACGGTTAGCGTTAGTGAAAGCATGGTCTTTAAGGATGACGAATGTGTTTCCGTTTTATTGGCGCTGACCTATAAATATGGTTATATTTTAACTGCAGTTTAGAATTTATTTGTAATCCATATAAATATAGTTTTAGGCAGTCGGCTGTCTGTAATTTCGTTTGGTATGACAATTTTTCAGATATTTACCCGTTTTAGGTCAACTCGAGACCGAATCGGGGGTTTTTATATTTGGAGTCCGTTTGTCTGTTTGTCTGTTCCACCTTCACAGCGAAACGACTGGATATACCTCAACTAAACGCCATATTTAGTGTATACTCATCCCGGAGAAGGTTTTGATACGCATATCATTTTAAAATTCTTGAACAGACGGGGGTCTGTAGGAAAAATAGAACGTTTTTTCCTCCTTTTTCTCTTATACTACTGATTTTCTGTAAACTCCATCGACTGTATGTGAAACGCCATTTCATTATAAACGACTTTTCTTATGTTCATAATTTACCTTTCCCATCAAATGACGGAGAAAATTACTATTTTTTGTGGGTATCATGCTCTGCATTGAATGACCGACAGACCGACAACGAAAATACAGATTACCATGGCAACGTCTCTGCTTGCCAGCAGGGAAGTAACGTATTGCCATTTTTGACATCATTCCTGTAAATTCGTGGTTGTTCCTTGGGTAGAAAGCAAGGGAGGCGTCAATCGGCCATTCTGCGTGATATTGGCGAAATATCGTTGGAGGTTATAACCGTCCTCGAATAGCTTAAGTAATAACACCATTAGTCATCTTCTTATCTGTTTACCTAAGAATCCCTGCGCCTAAATTTCTCCTCTGTTGTCGCTTTCTGATATCCATAACTCATAACACCATAATTTATTGAAGGATATTTGATTTTCCAATACATTTACTTGGTATTTACCTAGATATTTGTCCTGATCCGGCTGTCCTCAGTTACAATCCTATTTTCTATTAATTTCAACATTATTTACTGTACTATTTTCTTTAATCACTCTAAACGTATACGAGTGCTAATCCCGAAACATGGACCCTCTTTGAGAAAATATTCCAAGCTATGCAAATGTTTAAATTTTGGCTCCGGAAAATATCGGAATATGAATGCAATTTTAACAATGATCCAGCCCTTCATTTCGGAATAATTGGTGGCTAAACGGTAAGTCGTATCACAAAAGAGAAAGCACAACCGCGTTTCATGTTCTAGAGATCAACAACTTTGGGCCAATGAATTTTTCTTGTATTTCTATCCCTTATATGTTAAATAGAGCTTTATTTCTCGATTTCAAGTCAATTTTGTGCTTTTTACACGTATATGTTATCGTTTGCCACAATTATAGGAAAGATAGAATCATGGCATTTGGCATGCACATTGACATGACTAGTGGCCATATAACAGCCAAATTTTATGATTCTAGCTGTCACATGAGTATCAAAAATATAAATTAGTATGTGAAAACTGTACAAAATTTCACCCCATTCAATGACTCTAAATCAAGTTAACCCATAAATATAGGAGATACGAGGAGATGTCATAGGACCAACCATGTAGAACACTGAAAGGGGCGTCTGATGGTGAAGTCCATTTGTAGACGTGTCCATGCTTATCTATATACATAAATTTGTAGGAGCACCGCTGTCTTTAATTTCACTTGTTTTGCCAATTTTTCAGATAATTATCTGTTTTTGGTCAACTCAAGTCCGAATCGGTGGTTTTTATTTTTTGTGTCTCTCTGTTTGTCTGTTTGTCTGTTATACTATCACGGCAAAATGGCTGGATAGATCTCGACCAAACGTCATATTTAGTGTATACTCATCCCGAGAAAGGTTTTGATGTGCATATCATTTTAAAAACTTTTAATGGACGAGGTTTTATAAGAAAACAAGAACGGTTTTCCTCCATCTAATCTTGTACTATTGATTTTCTGGAAAATCCGTGGACTGTATGTGAAACGTCACTTCATTGTTAATAACTTATGTTATATTCATAATTTACCTTACTCTTCAAATGACGGAGAAAATTACTATTTTCTGCGGGTATCACGCTCTGCATTGAGTGACCAACAGACCGACAACGAACCTACAGGTTACCATGGCAACGTCTCTGACTGCTTGCCAGCAGGGAAATAACATATTGCCATTTTCGTCACCATACCTGTAAATTCGTGGTTGTTCTTTGGATATAATGCAAGAGAGACCTCAATCGGCCATTCTGCGAGATATTGGCGGAATATCGTTGGAGGTTATAACCATCCTCGAATAGCTTAAGTAATAACACCATTAGTCCTATTCTTATCTGTTTACCTAAGAAACCCTGCGCCTAAATTTCCTCTGTAACCGCTTTCTTATATCCGTAACTCATACAATCATAGTTTATTGAGGGTCATTTGATTTTCCAATACATCCACTTGGTATTTACATATTTGTCCTCATTCGGGTGTCCTCAATTATAATCATATTTTCTATTAATTTCAATTTCCTCAACTGTGTTACTTTCTTCCTTAATTACCCCGTGTGTATACGAGTGCTAATCCCGAAACCTGGACACTCTTTTCTTTGAGGACTTATTCCAATCTATGCAAATGTATACTTTTTGGCCCCGGAAAATGTCGGAATATGGATGCAAATTTAACGACGGTGCAGATCTTCGTTTCGGAATAATTGGTGGCTAAACGGTAAGTCGTATCACAAAACAGAAAGCACAATCGCGCTTCATTTTGGTAAGATCTGGAAATTTGAGCCTATGACTTTTTGTTATCTCTGTTCCTGTTTTCGTTTGACACACTTATAGGAAAGACGCAATTATGACGTTGGGCAGGCACATTGACATGACCAGTGGCCATATGTTCACCAAATGTTATGATTCCAGTGTCACGTGAGTATCAAAAATGTAGTAGTGTGAGAAAACTACCAAATTTCACCACTATTCAATATCTAACTGAATCTAACCCGTAAATATAGGTGATACGAGAAAATGTCATCGGACCAACCATGTAGAACACTGGACGAGGCGTCTGATGGTGAAGTCCGTTTGTAGATGCAATTAATCTTGAAATGACGGAGAAAATTACTATTTACTGCGGCTATTACGCTCTGCACTGAGTGACCGACAGGCCTACAGCGAACCAACAGGTTACCATGGCAACTACCATTACAGTAATTTACGGAGAAATCCGTATGCAATATAGAATACCGTAGCGAAACACGGGTACATTTACTAGTATAGTATAAAATGATATAATTTATGGATTCCTCAGGGTATTCTCTTTTGTCTTCTATAGGCGTATATTGACATATTTTCTGGCCAGATATAAATGCGATGCAAAATTCTAAAATTTTACTAATAGATTTTGAAAGAAGTAACTTAAGGTGCTGCCTGATACACTGATATCCATAAAAACAGAACACCTTGAAAGACTAGAGATAGCGAGTTCATATTCATAGGACATGTTCATTATTATGATCTGCAGGAACGATTAGCATTTCAGTCACCTAGGTTCAGTATGTGTCCTGTTGCCTAGTAGGCATTGGGTCCTACATAGTCACTGATAACTTGATCCATGCGTGATGGCATCGATTCGCATAAGGCGCGAATAACGTCCTGGGATATAGTCGTTCATGCTGCATTCACCTGGTTCCACATTTCATCTCTGGTGGTTGGCATTGGGTCACAGCGTCGTATCCGCTGTTTCACCATATACCACACATTTTAAAATGGCGACAAGTCCGGTGATCGGGCGGGCCAGGGCAACAGTCCGACATCCTCTGACAACTAGAAGGCACGTGTTCGTGCAGCAATATGTGTTCGCGCATTGTCCTTATGGAATATGGCATGCCAATAATGCGCCCGCTTTCAAACTCGCTTATTGGACGGTACGGTTTTCGCATACATCTGGGGGGGGGGGATGGCATCCTGCACATCTGCTCAAGTCACATTGATCCATTACATTCGGTTTATAGCGACAACGAGGGCCACAAGAACATTTTACCAATCGGTAGTGGTGCGCCGAGATATCGATGTGGACCTTGAACCTGAGGGCCGACATGTTTCAAATGCTAATTATTTCTTCATATCAGGTGTTCTAGTTTTTATGAACATAAGCATATTTGTAAACGTCTAAAATGAGTCAGAATAACGCAGCACCAGAGCTGAGATATAGAAAGAATGGGGAAGCCGTATATACTGTAAGACGTGGTCGACTGAATCCTTCAGAAGTATCGAAGTCCTATGATATTCTACGGACTACGCTACGTAGAAACTGGACTGTTTGCTCTGCCTTCAATTGTAAAGAACAAGAACACACGAAGAAGTATTATCCGGATGATGGTTGCAACATGGTATAGGAAAAAGAAAGGAAATTTTAACCCCGCTCGAAAACAGAAACGTACATTGTGGCACAGTAATTTCGTGTCTGAAAAGCGTGCATAAACAACGTTTTTGTTATTGGCCACTTTATAAGACTGTCATCTAAAGTGGCCTACTGTGTCCAGTTACACGAGTATTACAAAGACACGGAAGAATTTGACCCTCATTGCAAAAATGGTAGTCATTTCCGTACAGGCCGTGAAGGTCCTGGGAGGGGTAAAGGCTTCCAATATCCATAAACTCTTGACGGGGCGCAGTGATTAGCTTTACGCCGGCCACCGTAGTCTCCAGGAACTAACCTTGAACTCATTTTCGGTGTAGGATGAGTGAACCCCAGGACCATTTGCACCTCGGGAACTGGAAATCTCGTTTCTTAAATGTTTGACTCTGATTGAGTTGACATATTTACCTTCACTCTTCAGTTGTGTGCATGGCTCTTTTCCAATCAATAAAGGAGTGTGTAAGTCTGTAATGGGCAGTTCTGAAGGAAGTCCAGATTTGCTGGTCTGAAATGTATATGTATATTTATATTAATGGGTACAGGCCACCTCATGGCCCAACTTTTACAAAAACTTCAAATTTTCTACATTATAGATAAACGAAGGAGAGGATGGACATTTCCTTTATTTTCATCGGGTGTCTCCTTATGCGTATGTCTTCTTGCCGGCCACAAAAGGAAACGGACTCAATCATGGGAATGATATACTTCCTGTTCTCTACAATGCTGTGTTTTGTTGCAGTTCAATAACTTGCCGGGTTTCCGTTTGAACACGGAGCCACTTTTGCGCCCTGACAAAAAAAAAAAAAAAAAAAATGCAGGATTTGTTGCTTTTGTGATGATTAAATTGCTCTACGGAACATTTTTACATTGTTTGAAGAGTTATCGAACCAACATACCTAACACTTGAGAGCTCATTCCACCTATTTGTTAGCTAAGGGAGACGCATTACTTACGGTAGCTTCTCATCAACTTATCTTGAGTATGTGATCAAGGTTCATCGATTTAGCCAATGAAATTGGAAATTTAGTTTCCTCTTCGCACTGGATCACGTGTAGCTACAAGCTTTCACAGGCTATCAAACGATTCTGTCTACTTTTTTCAGTTATCTGCATAAAAGCAAACAAAAGAATGTTGCCATTGGCGTTTTATAAGCAACATTTAAGACCTTATTTCCGCTGTGCTTCAAATCCTTGAAATGGCAATCTCCGTGGTTTCCCAATTTCACACCGGGCAAATGCTGCGGCTGTACCTTAATTAAGGCCACGTCCGCTTCCTTCCAACTTCTAGGCTTTTCCTGTCCCATTCGTCACCATAAGACCTGTGACGGTGCGACGTAAAGCCAATTGAAAAAAAAAAATACATTATCCCTTAACGATTATGACCACCAGGCGGGCTATAAGAAGGTTCTGACATTAGATAAAGTAAAATACTGTTGGAAATTAAAGGCATTGGTACGATTTTGTTCTCTGGACTGTACACCAAGTGTACTAAGGGTTTAGTTTTACTATTATTTTTTAAGTCACATAGAGCCTGTAAGTAATTGGGGCTATTGCATGTTGGAAATTTTACAATCACTTCCACTGAAGTTGCAACTGAAGAGGTTAAGTAAAATGAAATGGTAAATATTTTTCCTAATGAAGGTCACTTAATACTAGTTTCAATGAACATAAATTCATGCCATGAATAGAGTCAAAGATTTTAAATATTCCGGGGTATGTAAATGGCAAATGGTGATATACGGCATTTCAACTTCCCTTAAAGTATTTTGATCTAATGCGACTGATATACAACTTAAACTATATATTACGTAAGTTTACTAAAAACAGACTTGTACAGTTGGTCCGGCCGTTCTACTAGACCGAGTTGCTTCATTCTATTTTATTCTTTCCGGAATTACCTGGCGGTGAATCATCAGACACTAGTAGGTCTCTAAGTTCATTCAACTTTGAGTACTCCTAAAATCAAATCACTAAATGAACGCTCCAATAATAGCAGGCTTACCCTGACCCACAATAAATTCTCTACTTAGCGGGTTGCTGAGCGATTAACACTTTCATAAATATTCTCATACTAGCAAGATACCCGTGCTTCGCTACGGTATTATACTGAAATTTTACCGATCGAGTTGGCCGTGCGCGTAGAGGCGCGCGGGTGTGATCTTGCATCCGGGAGATAGTAGGTTCGAATCCCACTATCGGCAGCCCTGAAAATGGTTTTCCGTGGTTTCCCATTTTCACACCAGGCAAATGCTGGGGCTGTACCTTAATTAAGGCCACGGCCGCTTCCTTCCAACTCCTAGGCCTATCCCATCGTCGCCATAAGACCTATCTGTGTCGGTGCGACGTAAAGCCCGTAGCAAAAAAAATACTGAAATATTATAATTGAATGCTTATTGTTTTAGATATATAATGCGCCAAAATTCGCGATCTGACTCGTTTTCTGCGAAAAATCACGAAAATTCGAGATGTGACTGGTTTTCTAATAGATTACGACAAGTTTCCTCCCATTTTTCAATCTTTCTTTCCACCAATCGATTTCGTACTTCCCGGGCTAGGTCCAGGTATTCCACCCGGTCAGTTGGGTCCCAAAATCTTTGCCATCTTTTCCTATAAGCATTTTTAATATGGATCATATCCTTCAGGAGATCCGGCGTGGTGTCGTCTTGGGTGCCTTGGCGGTACTGAATTAGCGGCCGGACTGCACTCTTAGTCATTACCCGTCCAGGACCCGTTTCCAGCGCGGTCCGCACATTTGACGACAGTCCAGAATATTATTATTATTATTATTATTATTATTATTATTATTATTATTATTATTATTATTAGATGTTCTGGACCACACAGCAAGATGCAAGACCGTTACTTGGCGGTAAATTATATCTGCTGCCATTGCCATTGTTGACAATGTGACCAGCACCATTGTTGCGCGTAGACAAGTGTGCGGGATTTCTGGCGATACGAATGACATACTTCCGTGCATTATCGACCTTATTATAGAGGTGAACAATTTGACGGTCAATCACATTCCTATCGTCTATTTCAAATGTTTTTACATTTTTATGTATATGCCAGGAGAATCTAATGTAATCTAAGAACGTTCTCGAAGGAAAAGATGGCTGTTGAAAACGAACCCAGGAAAGATTAGAAATGATCGGTTTATGATCAGAATAAGTACATCGAAGTTCTACAACTTGTTTCCAGTCATTCCACAGGGTCAGGAATGGAATATATAAAGCCCCATCTAGCGGCGACAATAGGAACTGTGCCGGCTGCCGAAACACTCCTCTGGGGCAATGATCGATGAATGACAAATGAAATGAAATATTGGACACTGTTGCTGGAATGAATGATGACAGGGAAAACCGGAGTATCCGGAGAAAACCTGTCCCGCCTCCATTTTGTCCAGCACGAATATCACATGGAGTGACAGGGATTTGAACCACAGAACCCAGTTGTAAGAGGCCGGTGAGCTGCCGCCAGAGCAACGGACGCTCCTTATAAATATATTATGAACAGTAAAATCAATTGGTCACACCTCCTTTTACACCCCACCGCCGTTAAGTTTATTTACCCCCCACAAAAAAAAAGAATTAAAAGAAGGAGTGTTTCTTTATGTTTAAAGGGGATTCCAAACACCAATGTTCACATCTCTTACCTTCAGTTTTGAGAGATAATTATCCCCATAAAAAGAATTCACTTTTCTTTACTTCCTTTAGCATTCCTCCGACCCCCCCCCCTCCCTTACGTGAATTTTCCTGCAAAAAATACTTGATTCTTTAATAGTAAAGGATCTTCTAAATACCAATTATCACGACTCAAACTTCTCCAGTTTTTTATTTATGTGTCCTCATGAAAGGAATTCAACTCCTTTTCACTCCCGCCCCCCAAGATGGTTTCCCGCAAAACGCGTTTTTCTTTGTTTTCTAAGGAGATCCAAATTCCAATTTTCACGTCTGTTACAACTTTAGTTTTTATTAGCTGTATTCTCATACAATTAAGTCAATATATTTTCAATTCTTTCAACCCCCCCCCCCGTTCATTGGATTATCCGAGAATACGTGTTTCTTTACTTTTAAAGCAGATGCCAAATATAAAATTTCACGTCTATAACATCTTCATTTTTGAAATATCAGTAGCCTAATCAAAAGAAATCAATACCATTTTCAGTCACTTTTACCCCTCCCCCCTCCACCCAAGTGGTATTTCCGAAAATTAAAAATACACATTTCTTTATTTTTAATAGAGATAAAAAATACCATTTTTCACTTCTGTAACATGTGAAGTTTTTTGAGATATACTGTAGAAATTCTCATTTTAAAATTTCACCCCTTTTTATTTCCCTTTAAGTGGAGTTTCCAGAAACAAATCACCTATGTTTCTTTACATTTACAGGTAATTCCAAATACCCACTTTTTACGTCTGTAACATTTTAAGTTTCTCAGATATTCTGTAGATATAATCTTTCGAAAAATTCACCCCAATATTTTCACTCCTATTTAACCGCCATTAATTGGATTTTCTAAAAACAAAAAAATACGTGTATCTTTATTTTTAAAGGAGATCCCACATACAAATTTTCAGTTCTGTAATATCTTCAGTTTCTGAGATATATCTATCCTCATTAAAGGCATTCAACCCATTATTCACCCGTTTACACCACTCCTATTTGGGATTTACAGAAAACAAAAAAATACGTGTTAATTTTATTTTTAAAGGAGATTCTAAATATCAGTTTTTATATCAGTAAACTTTTATGGTTTTAAGATGTAAGCAAACTCATTTTAAAATTTTATCCCCCTTTTCACCCCCCATTATTAATTGGGTTTTCCAAAAACGAAAAAATACCTGTTTCTTAATTTTCAAAGAAGATCCCAAATACCAATTTTCAGGTCTGTAATATCTTCAGGTTCTGAAATATAAGTAGCCTTATTAGGGGCATTCAAATCATTTTTCACCCTTTTCCACCCTTCCCATTGGGATTTTCCAAAACAAAAAATACGTGTTTCTTTCTTTTTAAAGGAGATTCTAAGTACCAATTTTTACATCTATAAACTTTAAAAGTTTTGAGATATAGATACACTCATTTTAAAAATTCACCCTTTTTCACCCCCCTTAATTGGATTTTCCAAAAACAAAAAATACGTATTTCTTTATTTTTGAAGGAGATTCCAAACACGAATTTTCAGGTCTGTAATATGTTCAGTTTCTGAGATATAGGTATCCTCATTAAAGGCAGTCAACCCATTTTCACCCCTTTTCACCCCCTCCTATTGGGATTTTCCGAAAACCAAAAATATGTGTTTCTTTATTTTTAATGAAGATTCTAAATACCAATATTTACATCTGTAAAGTTTAAAAGTTTTGAGATATAGATGCACTAATTTTAAAAATTCACCCCCCTTTTTACCCTCCCATTAATTGGATTTTCCAAAAACAAAAAAATCAAAAGTACCAATTTTCAGGTCTGTAATATCTTCAGTTTCTGAGATATAAGTACCGGTATCCTGATTAAAGGCATTCAACACCTTTTTCACCATTTTCACCCCTCCTATTGAGATTATTGAAAACAAAAGAATACGTGTTTCCTTATTTTTAAAGAAGATTCTAAATACCAATTCTTACATCTGTAAACTTCTAAAGTTTTGAGATATAGATACACTCATTTTAAAATGTTACCCCCCTTTTCACCCCCTTAGCGACGGAATATCCAAAAATCCTCTCTTAGCAAGCACCTACATCTTAATATGAATATATTCCCAAAATTTCATTTCCTTATGTCCAGTAGTTTTGGCCCGGCGATGATGAATCAGTCAGTCAGTCAGTCAGTCAGTCAGGACAAGTTATTTTATATATATCTAGATATGTGGTCTTCCTCCTCAGTTATATGATTGCATACAACCACGTTTGATTACTACCTGTCAAGTCTGAGAAAAAACACTTTCCCAATGAAAATAAATACTATTCTCTGCTAGATACTCTTTGATTCTCTGACCTTCTCTAGCTTCTAAATATACTCAACAGATCGCAGAACGTTCCTAATAACTTACATGCTGTTAAGAAAAAACAGTTCACATACGTACAGACGGGGAGGCATCATGTCAACTATAGCCTTTTGTATAGCCCTCAAAGTCTTCAAAAAGTGGTGTCTATTTACCCGAACCAGTATTCATCCACGGCCAATTGTATGTTGCACAATCTCGGGCAAGATCGTCTGAAAATATTAAGATCCAGATACGCCCGAATGGTTGAAGCGCAGTGAATGTTGTATGGAAAGAAGTGTTATAAACTACATTAGTCTACGAATGAATCAATGATTATGTGCCGGTATTAAATCTTTATAAAACTATTGAAAAGGGCAGACAAGACAAAACGACAGGCATATCAAGACCAGTTATCCGACCTGTTCATAACAAATGCTGTGGAACAACACACGTCCACTAGTTAATTATTATTCTAGTTCGTGTCTACAGTAAATAGTGTTTCTACGGCGAAAGACACATTCATGGTAACTTCTCTGAATTACTTATTTCTTTATTCTCGTACTCATGATATTTATGTAAAAAACGAATAAAATATAGCAGTTATTAAATTTTCACAGTACCTTCAACTGTATGGAAGAGAATTCTATCAAGGCACATTGCTCACTGGATACGGCAGCACACATTGCCAACTTTGCAAGGCGTTGCGATATACAGATTGGATAGCCCTGAGCAGGCATGTCAAGTATAAACAGCTTCCCATTTGGAAACTATTTTAAATTATGTTACTTCAAGTAAAGAAAATCAAATGGTTCCCCTCTATCTCCCTGTGGAGCTGTAAAAGCGTTATGTTTGTATGAAAGAGGCAAAGAAGCGAAGCGAGGAGAAAATTTCATCAGGAGGAAAGAAACAGTATATTAATAATAAAGGGGTACTAGGAAGGAGGGCAGTAGCTGTTGTCTCGCTGTATTGTGGCAAGGCATACATCAATGAGAGGCAGTGCGCCGCGTGAAGTAACTAATTTTACTGCGAGCGCTTTACGTTATTAACAGAATTAACGCTGTCAGTAATAGAAGCTCGTCTGATGCAAAATTGCCTCATCATTGTGTATACACCGTACATAACTCGGTAAATCTTTTTGAAGCCCTTGTGTACGTGTGATGATGATGCTAGCATAACGCCTGATTTAACACTTCCCCTACTCTGTTTTCACCCCCGCTTACATCGATCACGCTTGGATTACCTACTCTCATATACTGCATACTTCTCTGCAAAGTGTTCCTCAAGATGCACAGCTCTTGTCTTTGAGATCAAATGTCGCTAAACGCATTTCACTGTTAAAGGTCAATTATTTTACGCCAGTTATTCTCCTCTTTTGATTTTGTAGATAATTCATGATCCCTTTGTAATCGGTTGATTGGTGAATATAGTACAAACTATACAGCTTCCTTTTGAAGAATACATCCTCCCTAATAAGTTCACACGAAATATTACGTCATACACAGCACAGAGTCTATTACACACGCTTAAGTAGCTTTTGATGCACTATAACAATGGAGGTAATAAGCGTGTGACAAGGATAATAACATTCCGAAGTCCCTGAGGTCAATTGTTCCATTCCAGCCTTAATTACGAACTTCTGAAAACTGTTCGCGTAATCCTAAAAGGTATAGATTCTTTGTTATTGTTCCTCAACCGCCTCATGCATTTCTCGATTTCCAATAAAACTTTAAACTTTTATTTATCCTATTCCATTTAGTCATGGAATATGAAGAGTGTTGGCTTTTGATGTAAGGGAACTCAGATTCGATTCCTTTCTGGATCGGGGATTCTAACTTGCATTGGTTAATTCCTTTGTTTCGGAGACTGGATGTATGTGCCGTCTTCAATATTAGAATTCCTCACACCGTTCAGGTTACGCACAGTTTTCAATTCAAAAGACCTACACCGAGCCTCTCCGGAGGCCATTCTGCCTAATAATTAACTCGTGTTTATATGCTTACTTTATATGCCAACTAGTTCAATCAGGTAAGAAATTCAGTGTATCATCTTACCGACCAGTTTCTATTCTCCCTACAGTATGCATTATATTTGAAAAAAAAAATACACACCACTGTCTCCTTCACCTCACCCTATATCTCAACCAACCAGCAGGTGCCTGCCAGGTAGGGGCGGAAAACTATCGATAGTGCTATCGATAGCGATCACTATCGCCTGACATCGATAGTCTGTTGTCTATTGTCGATAGTCAACGACAGTCCCTCACCCCCCCCCCCCCCCCCTTACTGGTTTATTTTTTGCGCTAACAGAAATTGTACAGCTGTTTGCAGTTAACTGGTGAGGAGTTTGTTCCAATTCATAGGTGTGCATTTAAGAATCTCTGTGTACCCACGACATCAGTGCCTAACCTTAGTTGAGTTGATGCCAATACGGGACAAAAAGTAAGATTTATAAGTTGTCAAAGATCGTATGTAGGCGAGATAAGATAAGGCATATTTTTGGTCAAAGACTACACGAAAGCAACTTAAAACTCTCCTGCCATCTGTTGAGAATGCTGTAAAACATTTTTCCAAAGATATGCCGGGCGATCGCAAAATGAACACTGCAGCTGAACGAGAATTTCTCGGGCGGTCACGTTACAGGCAATTACGTGCAGTCCGAGATTATCTCGGACGTGCCGCTGAAGAGATTTACAGTATGAGTGATTCCGATATGAATTTCAGAAATTACACAGCATGAAATAGTTGTGCTTTCTACTGATTTTTTGTGGATGGTGTTCAATAACTGTTCTACTGTATTTTCTGGCATAATGATAAGATTCGTTCCACTTTTTGAAAAATATCGATTACTATCGATAGTAGAGCTCAACCTATCGGAAAATATCGATGGGGATTACTATCGATAGTTTGCCGCCTCTACTGCCAGGTGGCTCTTGTCTAACAAACCTGATCAGCCTGCACAGTTCTGCATCAATCAATCAAATTACCAATCAATCAATCAATACTGATCTGCATTTAGGGCAGTCGCCCAGGTGGCAGATTCCCTATCTGTTGCTTTCCTAGCCTTTTCCGAAATGATTTCAAAGAAATTGGAAATTTATTGAACATCTCCCTTGGTAAGTTATTCCAGTCCCTAACTCCCCTTCCTATAAATGAATATTTGCCCCAGTTTGTCCTCTTGAATTCCAACTTTATCTTCATATCGTGATCTTTCCTACTTTTATAAACGCCATTCAAACTTATTCGTCTACTAATGTCATTCCACGTCATCTCTCCGCTGACAGCTCGGAACATACCACTTAGTCGAGCAGCTCTTCTTCTTTCTCTCAATTCTTCCCAACCCAAACATTGCAACATTTTTGTAACGCTTCTCTTTTGTCGGAAATCACCCAGAACAAATCGAGCTGCTTTTCTTTGGATTTTTTCCAGTTCTTGAATCAGGTAATCCTGGTGAGGGTCCCGTTCACTGGAACCATACTCTAGTTGGGGTCTTACCAGAGACTTATATGCACTCTCCTTTACATCCTTACTACAACCCCTAAACACCCTCATAACCATGTGTAGAGATCGGTACCCTTTATTTACAATCCCATTTATGTGATTACCCCAGTGAAGATCTTTCCTTATATTAACACCTAGATACTTACAATGATCCCCAAAAGGAATTTTCACCCCATCAACGCAGTAATTAAAACTGAGAGGACTTTTCCTATTTGTGAAACTCACAACCTGACTTTTAGCCCCGTTTATCAACATACCATTGCCTGCTGTCCATCTCACAACATTTTCGAGGTCACGTTGCAGTTGCTCACAATCTTGTAACTTATTTATCACTCTATAGAGAATAATATCATCCGCAAAAAGCCTTACCTCCGATTCCACTCCTTTACTCATATCATTTATATATATAAGAAAACATAAAGGTCCGATAACACTGCCCAGAGGAGCTCCCCTCTCAACTATTACAGGGTCAGATAAAGCTTCACCTACTCTAACTCTCTGAGATCTATTTTCTAGAAATATAGCAACCCATTCAGTCACTCTTTTGTCTAGTCCAATTGCACTCATTTTTGCCAGTAGTCTCCCATGATCCACCCTATCAAATGCTTTAGACATGTCAATCGCGATACAGTCCATTTGACCTCCAGAATCCAAGATATCTGCTATATCTTGCTGGAATCCTACAAGTTGAGCTTCAGTGGAATAACCTTTCCTAAAACCGAATTGCATTCTATCGAACCAGTTATTAATTTCACAAACATGTCTAATATAATCAGAAAGAATGCCTTCCCAAAGCTTACATACAATACATGTCAAACTTACTGGTCTGTAATTTTCAGCTTTATGTCTATCACCCTTTCCTTTATACACAGGGGCTACTATAGCAACTCTCCATTCATCTGGTATAGCTCCTTCGACCAAACAATAATCAAATAAGTACTTCAGATATGGTACTACATTCCAACCCATTGTCTTTAGTATATCCCCAGAAATCTGATCAATTCCAGCCGCATCGCATACCATTGCAGCAAAATCGCAGTTTCGCTGGTCCATAAACTCTACGAAAAAATTTAATATACATGTCAGTTTTCTGACCTTTCATACTGGCTTCCTATATAACCGATGACAGAGAGCGGTAATATCAGACACATCATTCACATGGTTGCCAGTCACCTCCGGTGTCCCACAATGCAGTGCTCTTGACCCTTTACTGTTTTCTTTGTTTATGGACGATCTGCCTTCATAATTCATCGAAACAGCAAATACCTTACTCTTGCTGCCTACTGCAAGATATTTAGGGAGATCAAGAATCCAGCAGATGCAGCTCTTCTACAATCCTCAGTTAACGTCCTCTCGAACTAGTGCCGTACTCGGAAACTAATCCCCAATCCAGAAAACTGCAGCGTCTTAGGCCCCGGATGTTTATGACACGTCATACGTTTCTTTATATTCTTTCCATGGAAAATACAACTTAAGCATGATTTTATCTACGGTGACTAAATGTATGTCATTTTCACTGGTCATATACAGTCATATTTGGTTTTTTTTCGTTTGTCATTTTCAGGCAATTTTTCATAAGATGGTCATACTTCGCCGAGTATTTTCGTATTATTTGTCATATTTTTGTCTTTTTCATTCCATTTTCGCATACCTGCTTGCGGTCCTCTCAAAGATGAATTTTTCACATCTTCTAATTGTTGACTGTAATTACTTACAATTATCTTTCTTAGATATACATATGTATCTGAATTAGGAGGGTATGCTCCATAGAAGGAGACAGATGCGCATAAAGCGACAGAAAAGCGAGCCTCAAATGAACTCTTAATGATTTGACGAATTTAAAATATGTCCCACGAACATCCTGCGACGTTGAGCGGTCCTTTCCCCGTTACAAGTCAATGTGGCGTGAAAAGAGAAGATCGTTCCTATTCGAAAACTTTAAAATGAATGTAATATGCTATTGTAATTCCTTATGATCTCCCATCAAAATGTAAGACTTCTTTTCATTCTGTGCAGAGTCGAGAGGTACCTCTGGATTGTGTACCGTATTTAAATAAATTCAAAATATTATTACTTGTTTATTATTATTGAATGTGCTAGATTTTAAAAGTACATGTTCAATATAATGGTAATTTTAACAGCGGCAAGATTTTAAAGATTTAGAAAATGTTACCAAAAATGTTGAATTCGTATTCATTGTCATATTTTAATACCTTTTAGGTCATAAATACTTACATATTAATAACATTTTGAGGTCATAAACATCCGGGCCCTACACAATGACCATAATCCTACGCAAATCTCCTCTACTAACGTCATATTACTTACTCTAAAAGCTCATCCCCTTATTTATTCCGCAACATAACTTAGGTGAAATTTTAGAAACCAAATTACTATTCAAGCACCACATACAAACATGTACATCTCAGGCTATGAAATGACTAGGCACTCTCTACCGTTTCACGAAAATTTCTGATCTCACTGCTCTTCGCCATAAAATAATTACCTGTGGTTATCACTAGCCTTGAGCAGTCCTTGTTCGGCAGAATCTGCTGCATATGAGAAAATGCATTGTGGTGGATGAGAGAGTGGTGTATGAGTTGCAGTGATCCAGGGGATAGCATTAATACCAAGACTACAAGACAAGGAATTAATCAATTAAAATCAGTCTAGTCAGTTTACTTTCCAGGTTCAATTTTTTCCATGGAATCAGCGAGTGATTATACTTCTATCACGTCAAGGGAAGTTGTCTTGGAACATGAGATATTTGGTAGGGGATACGACTGGGGAGGAGGAGGAGGACCTGTAACTCTCCTAAGCGGCCTCACCAAGTATGCTGAACCGGGTCCTTGTCGGGGAATGGGAAGATCGGGAGGGATAGACAAGGAAGAGGGACGGAAGAGGCCGTGGCCTGAAATTAGGTACCACCCCGGCATTTGCCTGGAAAAGAACTGGAAAACCATGGAAAACCACTTCGAGGATGGCTGAGGTGGAAATCGTACCCTTCATACTCATTTGACTTCCCTAGGCTGAGTGGAGCCCGTTCCATTCCTTGATCTTCTTTTCAAATGTCATGGAAGAACCGGGAATCGAACTCGGACTTGGGGGATAGCAGCTAATCACACTAACCACTATACCACAGAGGCGCACTTGAAATTATCAGCAGTATTATTTGGTGTTCCTTCCCCAAAGGTTTAGTTACGAGCCATTTAAAATATTTCATTTTTAGCACTAGCACGACTGTGTCGGTACTTTTCCAGAACACGCAAGGCAGAAATACAGTTTCAGTACTTCTTCCCTCTTTCAGACATTGTAACCTTCCTAAAATTTATTATGAAGGAAAAATTAAACCAACAGTTTTAAGGTGGGGAAAGGATAAGTGCAGAACAGTCAAACCAAATGAAGAACCAGAGGTCTATGATATTGTGACAACGCACACGCCTTATGGGCCATATGGGCCATTCATTCCACAGGCACCGTGTATGAAAGGTAAGAATTGTAGTAAAGGTTACTCCGAAGCCAATGTACCAGATACCATGACAAGAAACCGGTACATTTCAGCGTAAACATCGTGGATCTCCCGAAGAGTAACCAGGCATGAGTCATGATAATGTGTTTGGACAAGTTTGTACGTCCACCACCCCGCCAAACGAAAAAGACTATTTCTATCTGTATGTAGGGTTATTAAGCTATGACGATCACTTCAAATAACTCGTAAACCGTTGTTTTTTTTATTTTGCTAGGGGCTTTACGTCGCACCGACACAGATAGGTCTTATGGCGACGATGGGACAGGAAAGGCCTGGAGTTGGAAGGAAGCGGCCGTGGCCTTAATTAAGGTACAGCCCCAGCATTTGCCTGGTGTGAAAATGGGAAACCACGGAAAACCATTTTCAGGGCTGCCGATAGTGGGATTCGAACCTACTATCTCCCGGATGCAAGCTCACAGCCGCGCGCCTCTACGCGCTCGGCCAACTCGCCCGGTCGTAAACCGTTAAGATATCAATATTCATATTTCACTTTCAGTAAATGGTACCAAGCGGTTCGAAATCAAACTTGCAGATCTTTTCCAGGGTGTAATATTTGCTGAGATATTGGTATTAACTTTGTTGTTTAATGGAAATGCCCTAGTTTCAACACGTAGCCTTAAATTTAGTCATTACAAATTAATATTCTAATTATGTTATTGTCCTTATGTCCCACGAATTACTTTTCGGCTCTTGAAAACACCGAGGTGCCGGAATTTGGTCCCGAAGGAGTCTTTTCAGATGCCAGTAAATCTACTGACACGAGACTGACGTACTTGAGCACCTTTAAATACCACTGGACTGAGCCACGATCGAACCTGCCAAGTTGGGGTCAGAAGGCCAACGCCTTCACCGTCTGAGCCACTCAGTTCGGCGGTTATTACAAATCTAGCACTGTGATTATTTTGAGAATCGGACAAGAGAAGAGAAAATTGAATGTATTCCATTGTGTTCAATTTGATACCTGTAGGCTGTCAGGTTCCGTTGAATTATAAACCAACTGGTCAAAAGACGCGCTACGTATGGCACATGAGTAGCTGACTAAGGAATTCCTTCATCCTCTAACAGCTGCCTGTGCCCTTGTACTGACTGTGATAAATTGTATGATTTAACGTTATTAGACAATTAATTGTTAAGATCTCCATTTGGGGATTCCTTTGCCACAAATATTTGGAAAATGTCTTCAGGTTCCCAGTGCTGATTAGTTCTTCCCGTCGTTGTTCGGAACTTCCACAATTGTGCAGCAAGCGATTGTTGAAATGATTAAAACATACTATTAGTTGTGGAGTGCTCCCTGTAGGAAGAACACAGTTTGTTCAAGGTTTCCTCAATTCCATGTTTATAGACATCTGTAAATCATATTATTATGTAGGTAATGTATAAACCAACGCCCGACTCCTTGGCTGAGTGGTCAGCGTTGAGGCCTTCGGTTCAGAGGGTTACGGGTTCTATTCTCGGGCGGCTAGGAGATTTTAATCGCTTCTGATTAATTCTTCTAGCTCGGGGACTGGGTTTTGTGTTTGTCTCAGCACTTTCCTCTTCATATTCAGACAACACACCACACTATCAACTACAACAAAAACACGCAATAGCGGTTACATCCATCCATATAACGTTGGTATCAGGAAGGGCATTAGGCCGTAAAACAGGGTTATATCCACATGTTAGACAGAGTTCACACCCACAGCACCACAGGTGTGGGAAAAGCGCTTGAGGAATAATCTATAATCCGAAGATAGTGTTTGTTCTTATAATATTGCTAGCTGTGGTACCCAGCGTTACCCAGATAGTTTTTGAATGTTTACCTTTAAGATTTGTATTGCCTGTTAATTGTGTGTGAAGTGATTATTTTTTAGAATTCATTATTGAGACGTTGACTGATATTTTTGGATCTATTACGTAGTTTGAGAGTTATTTTTATGTGTTCGATTTCAAGTAAACCTAGTGGATTATTCAGTTTTCGAGTAAAACTTGTCCTTGTAAAAGCCTGAATTGACTGGGAAATATTTTATCCTTTCAAAAGAAAATTGTATGTATTTACCCGTCGTGCTTTAGATATGGTGTACACGATTTAAATGGTCATTAAGACTGTCACAAATCAGCCTTGCGATTCCTAAATCTTTAATTCAACACTACAAAGCTCATTATTTTAGAAGCCCCTCACGTGGACGGTCGAGAATTTATTTTGATGACCAAAGCAAAGTTCTCTGCGAAACGTAAAGAATGTCACCTTATTTTCTTGACACGGCATAATCCCAAAAGCCTATATCGTGTCTACAAGTACGGGTTGTGAAAGCACCAATGGCAACATATGTCTTTCTTAGCTTTACAAGGTTCAATTTAATTACTGAGAAATCATTGCTACGTGGGATAAATCTTATAATGTAGCTTAAATACATTATGAAAATAACGTAATCAACAAAATTATTGTAAATCAAAATTATAATTAAATTTGTTTCGTTATGCTTTTTCCATTGTGGCAACCTTCAACTGAGGGAAGTTTTGTGAATTAAATAATTCAACATTTATAACAGTTTCTTAAATACTTCTTCACATATGAAATGAAATGACGTATGGCTTTTAGTGCCGGGAGTGTCCGAGGACATGTTCGGCTCGCCAGGTGCAGGTCTTTTGATTTGACTCCCGTAGGCGACCTGCGCGTCGTGATGAGGATGAAATGATGATGAAGACAACACATACATCCAGCCCCCGTGCCAGCGAAATTAACCAATGATGGTTAAAATTCCCTACCCTGCTGGGAATCGAACCCGGGACCCCTGTGACCAAAGGCCAGCCCGCTAACCATTTAGCCATGGAGCCGGACTTCTTCACATATAAAGGACAGCTACATTCTTTAAACTTGGCAGACCTATCAAAGATGGTCTTATGACGTGAAAGTACATCTCGATCACGGCATTTTTGATGGCTATTTCGAAATAGAAGGCACGTTCATGAACGTCATAAAATAAAAGTACTTTATAAAATATGGTGGCATTTCTCGCCGGACTATCATGACACAGCGTAAGTTAATATCGCCTAGCGACAATCTGTCCATCAAATCGATCCAATCTTGGTGTGGCCTTGCAATTAAATTAATTACATGAAAATACTCATCATAAATATCAACCCATCGGATTGCATTCAAACCACTTACTAAACCGTCTCAGAAATAAAAAGAACAAAATTGTGAAAATGTTAGCGAAATCGGTCCAGTATTTTTATTATTACAACTTCCCCCATGCGGAGGCTGCCGCAAGGACAAAGTATGTTGACTACACAGTATTTTGTCTTCTAAGTTACTGTTGACTTTGCTAGTGTGCCAGGTAGAAGATTCGCCAAAAGGCTCAGGAATAGCTTTGCAATACGGTTCTTCAGATGTTATATAGATGATTGCGGAGTATGGTCGCTGAACCTCGTATTGCGGCGATAGCGATGTCGTGAAGTCGTGTCCGGCTGAGACTGAGAGAATCCCATAGCTGTACAAGAAATTCAGGGATTGTGCCTCGAGCTCCAATCATGAGTCCATGGACGGAAATATTGTGTAGGTGATATTTATTGTACACGCGCTTCTCTACGGTATTCTACATTGTACACGGATTCCTCCGTAAATTATTGTAAGCCGGGCTGAGTGGCTCAGACGGTTAAGGCGCTGGCCTTCTGACCCCAACTTGGCAGGTTCGATCCTGGCTCAGTCCGGTGGTATTTGAAGGTGCTCAAATACGTCAGCCTCGTGTCGGTAGATTTACTGGCAAGTAAAAGAACTCCTGTGGGACTAAATTCCGGCACCTCGGCGTCTCCGAAAACCGTAAAAGAGTAGTTAGTGTGACGTAAAACAAATAACATTATTATTATTATTAAATTATTGTAAATGCAGTGAGTAAGATTAAATTAAATTGCATGTCTCTTAGCGCTATCCTAGAAGCAAAACAGGAAGGTCAGAATAAGTTATTTGTGATGTAAAGTAGGCATTGATGAAGTTTTGAGGATAATGGAAAGCCACATATCCTACTGCCAATCACAGTCGAGTTCGACACATTTGGTTATAATCGAGAAATGAAGTGCTATCTAACGTATCAACAATCGAGACAGGGCAATATATCATAGAACCAAAAATGTGGATATCTCCAAATTGAAAGGCGATTGTGCTTTCTGTTCTGTGATACGACGTACCGTTTGGCTATCAATTATCACGAAACGGAGGTCTGAACTGTCATTCCAATAAGTGTGTCAAACGATAACATATACGTGTAAAAATTACAAACTTGAAATCGAGAAATACAGCTATATTTAACGTATAAGAGATAGAGATACAAAAAAGTCATAGGATCAAAATTGTTGATCTCTCCAAATTGAAACACCATTGTGCTTTCTGTTTTGTGATATGACTTACCGTTTAGCCACCAATTATCCCGAAACGAAGGCCAGTGCCGTCATTAAAATTGCATCCGTATTTCGCTATTTTCCGGGGCCAAAAATTATACATTTGTATAGCTTGTAACTTTTCCTCGACGAAATTCGGAACGCAGCCGGATAGAACAAGTATGTAAATACCGAGTGGATGTATTGGAAAATCAAATGTCTTTCAATAATTGATGATGGTATGAGATACGGATATAAGAAAGCGGTAACAGAGGAGAAATTTAGGCGCAGGGATTCTTAGGTAAACAGATAAGAAGATGACTTTTGTTGTTATTAGTTAAGCTATACGAGAACGGTTATAACCTCCAACGATATTCCGCCAATACCCCGCAGAATGGCCGAATGATGTCTCTCTTGCTTTCTACGCAAAGAACCACGAGTTTACAAGAACGATTAGGAAAATGGCAACATGTTATTTTCCTCCTGGGAAGCAGTCAGAGACGTTGCCATGGTAACCTGCAGGTCCGTTGTCGGTCTGTCGGTCACTCATTGCAGATCATGGTACCCGCAGAAAATAGTAATTTTCTCCGTTATTTGAAGAGTAAGCTAAATTATGAACATAACAAAAGTTGTTTATAATGAAGAGGCGTTTCACATACAGTCCACGGATTTTACAGATCATCAGTAGTATAAGAGAAAATGGAGTAAAACTGTTCTGGTTTTCCAATACACTACCCGTCTATTCTAAGATTTTAAAATCATATGCATATCAAAACCTTCCCCGCGATGAGTATACTCTAAATATGACGTTTGTTTGAGATCTGTTAAGCCGTTTCGCCGTGATGGTGGAACAGACAAACAGACACGAAAAATGAAAACCACATATTCGGTCTTGCGTTGACCTAAAACGGATAAATATCTGAGAAATTGGCGAAACGAACGAAATTACAGACAGCGGGCCCTCTACAATTTTATTTATATAACTTATATAATATAAAAGATATATTATGCATGCGTTATGGGAATTTAAATACTCACTTTTGTGTTTTTCACAATGTTATTGTGGGTCATTTTATTCCATGGAGTAGTATCCACCTTCGACTTTCATTTAGAATATAGGATACTCGTGGTCACTCACGATTTGTGAACTGATTTCAACTTGGAAAATATTTAATAGCAGAATTTCTCTCAACTGCTTTCCTTTTGCTGTGGTATGGTACTTCATAACAGATCTCGATCAAAGTCTCATGCTATGTGATAGTTATTCAAAGTGTAACTTGGTATTGTTCTTCCGGAAATTATTAATTATTTAATTAATCCGTTTGCACTTCAGGGTTGGTTTCTCCCCCAGACTCAGCGAGGGATCCCACCTCGGCGTTTCAAGGGCAGTGTCTAGTAACGTGAGATATCTGCTCGGGGATAAAACTGAGGGGAGGACCAGGCGGTCTTACCTGTTCTGCTGAACGGGGGCCTTGAGGGAGAAGGGAAGATTGGAAGGGATACGCAAGGAAGAAGGAAGAAAGCGGCCTTAGGCTTAAGTTAGTTAACATCCTGGCATTTGGCTGGAGAAGAAGTGGGAAACCACGGAAAATTACTTCGCCGATGGATGTGTCGGGAATTGAACCCTCTCCATGCATTTGACCTCCCGAAGCTGAGTGGCCCCTGCTCCAGTATTCGAACCACGTTTTGAATGTTGTGGCAGAGCCGGGAATCGAATTTAGGTCACCGGGGTGGCAGCTAATTACACTAACCACTACACCACACAGGCGGATAATACTTTAAATTACAGGAAGAATATTTGCTAGTTAATGGGTTAATATCATCGTAGGTTATAAGAAAAGGAAAAATGGATATGCGGTGAGTTTCCTTTCCAGTCTCATTTCCCTTGGTCAACTCTTGTTATTTTTTTACCTTGCCGGTGTGAGGTTTGAGATGCAAAGTGGTCTGTAATTTTTATGCCCTTCATGGCTTTTCTCCTCCTTTTATATTTTCGGAAAGGTCGAGCCTCTTCCGTTTTTACTTTTTATTGCTATTAAAGAGGAGATGGTAGTCCAGCTGTACTTCCACCACTACCATTAGTTTCAAGCATTCAGTGTAATATTAACCTCTACCCTACTTTTTGTTTGTTTGTTTGTTTGTTTGTTTGTTTGTTTGTTTGTATTTCTCCTTTCTCTGCTGTCTATTTAACACCCCGACAGGGACACAGGTGCAGTCTGTGTCACACATGAGACTGCGCTACAATTTCAGTACACCTAAATAGTACAGGGAAAATCCTTAACTTGTAAAAGGTTAACGTATTCATATTTTCCATGCCACACTCGCTTGACAATGAACTGAACATTGTGTGTCTGCTGGAAAGTACGTACAGCAGAATGGATAATGTAGCAAACTTTCGGGCATATTTCTGCGGTTCAATATACCACTAATGACAGTTTCTTGTTTTATTTTGTTTTTTTCGTGGAGTATTAATGACACATCATATTCTCTTAGCTACAGATATCCGACTCCTTAGTGCAACAGTCAGCGTATTGGCCTTCGTTTCGGAGAGCTCCGGGTTCGATTCACGGCCAGATTGCATATTATTATTATGATTTTTTTATCCGTTGTCTCTCCAGGGTTGGTTTTTCTCCCCGGACTCGGCGAGGGATCCCACCTCCACCGACTCAAGGGCAGTGTACTAGAAAGTGAGACATTTGGTTTTGGATACAATTGGGGAGCAGGACCAGTACCTCACCCAGGTGGCCTCATCTGCTATACTGAACAGGGGTCTTGTGGAGATGGGAAGATTGGATGGGAGAGACAAGGAAGAGGTAAGGAGGCAGCCGTGGTCGTAAGTTAGGTACCATCACGGCATTTGTCTGGAGAAGAGGTGGGAACCATGGAAAACCACTTCGAGGACGGTTGAGGTGGGAATCGAACCCCTTCTATACAGTTAAATTCCCGAGGGTGAGTGGATCCCGTTCCAACCCTTGTACCACGTTTCGAATTTCGTGGCATTGCCAAAATTGACACTACTTCACAGAGGCGGGTGACAGTTATGCAATAGCAAGTGAAAAAACCCCAGGGTTAGGGTAGTGAACTACTTAAAAAACTGTATTCGTATAGTCATATTCTAAGGAACGTTTCTTTCATTTCGTATAGCAAAACATATTTTGCGTCTTAGTGCTCGACTCTCTCTTGGTGTCCATCTGACCTGGTTTCCAGTTGAAGCCATTTATCTATTCTGCGGAGAAAACTTTGGTGAAAGGTCAAATGCATTTCACACACACTGGTATGAGAACATACATCCACGGTAAGATGAAGAGGGGATGGGAATTGCGTTGGATCTGTGAAGGGTCAGAGTAAGAGGCGTTGTCGCAATTAGCAGGCACGCTGTAGGATGAGCTGGCCAACTTGCCTCCACTGTCGCTGCCTTCTGTTGAATTTTAATCACCAAAAGCGATGTTGTGCAGCACACATGCTTTCAGGGAAGGAGCAGACTCACACATCACACTGCTCAGTAATTAGTCCCAATTTCTGTACGGAATGTTTCTCGCGTTCTTTTTTTCTATTTTTACCGAATTGTACTTAAAAATAAATGAATAGGCTTCGGGCAGTTTCGCTTCGAGCGTATTGTGTTATATTTTTATTAATATCCGTTGTTCCAATTCTTGTTTTTCATTTTACACGGTGTCTGGCATGTGCCATCATTTGAAAGTAAAGTGTTACAAGCATTTTTCACCTGTACTGCGATGTAGTGTAAACGGAAAGAAACGCTTAAAATCCTCAGGGTTCATTCACTCGATGGAAATTGAATTTAAAACCAGTTAAGATATTAACTAACAGGTTGTAGTTTTGAATGTTAATACAATAATGTAATTTAACCTCCTTAAGATTCGTTCCTTGAAGATATAGGAAAATGGTCCTGATATATCAGGTGTGACTAACTGAACCTACTCGTGCCCACCTATTAACACAGATCAATGCAATTACGAAGTTAAGAGAAATAGCAACTAAAATAAAATAAAATAAAATAAAATAAAATAAAATAAAATAAAATAAAATAAAATAAAATAAAATAGTCCGCCTCTGTGGTGCAGTGGTTAGTGTGATTAGCTGCCACCCCCGGAGGTACGGGTTCGATTCCCGGCTCTGCCAAGAAATTTGAAATGTGGTACGTGGGCCGGAACGGGGTCCACTCAGCCTCGGGAGGTCAGATGAGTAGAGGTGGGTTCGATTCCCACCACAGCCATCTTGGAAGTGGTTTTTCGTGGTTTCTCACTTCCCCTCCAGGCAAATGCCGGGATGGTACCTAACTTAAGGCCACGGCCGCTTCCTTCCCTCTTACCCGTCTATCCCTTCCAATCTTCCCCTCCCCCACTAGGCCGCTGTTCAGCATAGCAGGTGAGGCCGACTGGGCGAGGTACTGGTCATCCTCCCCAGTTGTATCCACGACCCAATGTCTCACACTCCAGGACACTGCCCTTGAGGCGGTAGAGGTGGGATCCCTCGCTGAGTCCGAGGGAAAAACCGACCCTGGAGGGTAAACAGATTAAGTAAGTAAATAAGTAAAATAAAATAAAATAAAATAGCATAAAATAAAATAAAATTATAATAAAATCAAGCACTGTCTTAGAAAAAACGTCACATATTGTATCCACACGCAAGCCCCACCGTTTATGAGATTATTATTGTTATTTTCAAGAGAGGTACAACTGCACAACCATCCCTTCGATCTCATTTGCCAAGCGTTAACATGCCGTTCGGAAACAGGAGTCGTGGTTGTAGGTTGAAATATTCCAGCACCACAGTCTTTCATTTGTTATCATTTCTGATTTGTTGACCGTTCAGAAATTCCTTCAGAGGCCCTATCGCAATGTGACAGGTCTGAGCTATATTTTGATGATGATGATGATGATGATGATGATGATGATGATGATGATGATGCTTGCTGTTTAAGGGGCCTGACATCTAGATCATCGGCCCGAGCTGTGTTTTGAGTCGCCAAGACTTCTTGACTAACACCTCGTGCATGATACTCGCAACGTTCACAACACAAACGGCATTCAAGCAATGATGAATTTAATTTGGCTGTCAGCCTTCTCCTGTCAACATTTGAATCACAGAGAGTTGATCCGGTTTTTACAGGTTCTGGATCTCCGCCATATTTGTACACTGTCCACACAACCAAACAAATTTCACCAACTTACATTTCCAGCTGGAGAACGCTGCTATTATTGCACTTACTTCTTACTCTCCTCCTCTTCCTTCCCATGACAGCAGATTATTGCAGCATGCGAAGAAGAGCAAGCAAATTGGCCTAGGTTTCATTTCGTCCTGCTTACTATTTTAGAAGTTTAAATATCTTTAATCAATTATATGTCCGACTCATTGGCTGAACGGTCAGCGTACTGGCCTTCGGTTCAGAGGGTCCCGGGTTTGATTCCCGGCCGGGGTGGAGATTTTAAGCTTAATTGGTTAATTCCAATGGCACATTGGCTGGATGTATGTGTTGACTTCATCATCATTTCATACTCATCACGACGCGCAGGTCGCCTACGGGAGTCAAATATAAAGACCTGCACCTGGCGAGCCGAACCCGTCCTGGAATGTCCCGACACTGAAAGCCAAACGACATTTCATTACATTATCAATTATATATTCAACAATTTAATCAAACCCAGTAATTAGTTAGAAGCTCGCTCTTGAAGTTTTGTGGAAAGTACACCTTGGATAAAACTTAAAGGTGAACGATAACTGATTAAGAAAGAAAGAAAGAAAGAAAGAAAGAAAGGAAAGAAGGAAGGAAGGAAGGAAGGAAGGAAGGAAGGAAGGAAGGAAGGAAGGAAGGAAGGAAGGAAGATACCCTCAGATAGTAAATACTTCTTAATCACCACCAGTCGATGTGTGAGACAGGAATCTATTTGTATGGAGAGACTGTACTAAAATCTCTGGCACGGTGGAGATTTGAATTTCAGTATTTATATAACGGAAAGTAATGCCTTTCTAAGTGGAGCCAAGGAACTATATAAAGGTATGTGCTGACTGGCTGCAAATTTAAGTAGATCTTTTGTAATCTAATTGGTAGAAATAATACTTCTGTTTATCCAATGTCCAATGAAACTAGATAAGCTATTCCAGGTTTTACCCAGAGGATACATCACAAATTTGTCATACTTTATCCAGAGATTTACCGTGCCAAGTCTTAAAGCAACGTGACTATTAACATGAGATTACCACCCCCGTAACTACCTGAATTCGAGCTTAGACCATTTGGGTGGAAAGTTAGCATCGAAATTTCTGCGTTGATCGTGTCACTAATCCAGCTGGAAAAGTTGAATATACTTGTATAACACCACCAAAGCTACGAAGGACAGAAATAACCTTAATTTACATCTATAAGAATTTACAACATTTTGTGCATTCATAGTTCGTGTCAACAATGAGTTCGAATGATTCTACCATCTAGGCCTTCGTTACCCAAGAGAAAAGATGAATTCTTGTTTTCTATTAGAGCACATTACATAAATGTGTCCACATCAAGATTAGAAAATGTGTACAACAGTAAGGAAATTATAAATTCACAGAATTAGATTTATTTGTTCAAGTTAATGTTTACGTCGAAGAAGATGGGGGCTCTTCCGGGCGGAAATCTCGACCAGCCTTGTGGTTTCAATACACGTACTCGCCGCTTCATTGGCTCCCATCTAGAATGGCTAACCCTCTCTAAACACACAGCCATGCATTCTTGTAATCAAAGGAAAATCACAAGATCCTCTATGCTCCTCTGCATAATGCATGCAAGTAAAGTTACTTTGCTTTTTTATTGTGTTAGGGAAGAAGACCCATTTTACGAAGTGGTCGTTCAGGTATCGCAGCTGCTCACTCAGAGAATGTAAAAACAGGACTTCCTGCAATGACTCCTATATTTCACAATTCTATGTTACTAAAGTAGCTCCCTCTGTGAAGCATTAGAATAATATCGACCTCGGGATCATTATACCTCAGATTCAAACTCGGCTGAGGTATATGGAGTTTGAAAGGTGGACAAAAGTCCAATCGGCACACAATGTTGTTCAGTGTGGGTGTTTCCAAGATATCTGGCGATGCTTTCTACCCATATATATTCATTAAAACTCTGAAATAAGGCATTTTGTGAAGTTAAAGACACTCTACCATTTGGCAAAGAAGTGTGGAACGTCAAGTTTAACACACAAAGTGTCTAAATGGCATCAATCAAAATGCCTGCATGTGGTAGGTAAGCTAATACGATTGCAATTTTCGTCGTATGATGAAACATATGAAATCAGAGCTATCTCCGTATAGACAATAATAGCCTCTAGAGGAGTGGTAGGTAAATCACAAGGTGATTTGGATTTGACCAATTGCTTCACGAAACCAACCAGAATCAGCACATCCTACGAACTTGCAATGCTAGAGCCACAAACTCCATTCACTTTTACGAGTGACTGGGTGACAATTAACATTGTCTCGGATTTACAAGAATGATGAGTGTACAGATCGTGTCTGGGAATGCGGAACAACTTCTTATTGAAAATAATGTCCAGCCATCTGAAATACTGGAGAGACTTATGAAACAGTGTGAAGAAGAGTGATTTTCTCGGACGGGATTTTCTGAGTGGTGTATTTTTTCCGAGGAGGAAGAGGAAGATAGTGTATGCATCATATTTACTGACACCTATGCCTAACAACTCACATATGGCCCCACGTGATTCTTTTCCGGTTTGGAAGTGCAGTTTGAATATACTAGTGCTCCAATCGCAAGTGTACCGGGGTTTCCAATGGGAATTCAAACACGTTAAAGATATTTTATTTGAAGAAGGTTATAATGTGTTATGTTGTTTTATTAATAAGCAAGCCATAATTTTCAGCGTCGACTCATTAATGTAAATTTAAAGCTTTTCAGTATTTCTAAAACATTTACTATAACATATTAGCAATTTCCCGCGGGCTCTACCTGCAATACATCACGTAGTTCATTTATATTCCCACGGATATACAGTACGTACTTGCAAAGTTTCGAGTTAATGAAATAATACACATGAATGGATGCGGTAATAGATTGTAAAATTATAACAACAAATACTTGAAAGTACATCACAAAAAGAATTTGAATTACATTTGTTCTTCTGCAGTTTGTTAACTTGTTGAATTTACAGGAATTACTGACATCGGTTCGTTAACATTGTACATTTTTCTAACTGCGAAACCATTAATTCACTGCCGTAAGATAATCAATATTACGTGCCATGGTATCAGGAGCGTAAATTTATTTATTTATTTATTTATTTATTTATTTATTTATTTATTTATTTATTTATTTATTTATTTATTTATTTATTTATTTATTTATTTATTTATATATATATTTATTTATTTATTTAATTTATTTATTTTGTAATTTGCTTTACGTCACACCGACACAAATAGGTCTTATGGCGACGAAGGGATCGAAAAGGGCTAGCAGTGGGAAGGAAGCGGCCATGGCTGTGATTAAGATATAGCCTTGCTTGCTATGAAAAAAAGAAACCACGATAAACCATCTTCAGGACTGCCGATAAAGGGGTTCGAACCCATTATCACTCGATTGCAAGCTCACAGCCACGTGACCCTAACCACATGGCCACTTGCTAAGTAAATGTATAAATTCACCTCAGTTCCAACCTTAGAGAAAGCTACAGAAAATCGACCATGAGAGAAACACGAGTTTCCAAATTAATCCCTGCTACTTTCACTGATTGTTCTTGAGCCTTGCTCACAGTCATCGCAAAAGCGTCGTTAAACTGATATTGTAGAATCTAATAAATCAGCAAGAGTTTCTACAACTAGCCATGTAGTAATGATCTGCACGGATGATGAAGTTGAGGCGTAGGATTGAGAGCAGACTTTCATATTACTGCAATCTGCGTAATAAATTGATATGTTTTACCGTACAGCGAAATCGCCACAAGTAAGCAATAACATGATACTTATTTATGAAATTGAGGTTAATTTTCCAGAAGATAAATAGCTAGATTGTGTAATAGATATTCCTTGCTATTTTAATTTCCATGTTATTCGCTTTTCCAGTCTATCCTCTACAAGTTATGGTACAACGGCATAAAACCTTCTACCTCTATACCACGAATTATGACCAGTTTTATGAAATCTTTGACGATATAACTACCTATACGAACCATCCGACTAATTTCTGGGACTGAGATTGATTTTTCAGAGAATAAGTTGCTGTACCATAAAGCATAATGCGGGGAATTACCAACGAAGAATATGGTCCTGTAACTTTGTATGAAGTTTACCATATTTCTTACTAATCTAAGTTCCATGCTATGCTTGTGTGCAGTCCATTCCTTAAGAGTGTTGTCATAAAAATCTCGTCAACACATTAAACCTTCCAACAGTAAATCACATTTTACGACCAATTTCATTTTATTAAATATTTGACGATATAAATACCTCTGCGACCCGTCCGAGTGCGTCATGACCCTTGATGCAAATTTTAGTACTAACCAGTGGAGGCATGTAGTTTTGTAGTAGTATAATACAGGGATTCGGCCGCCACCACCCTTACCGGCTCCCAGAGGCCACCTCCACCACCACCACAGCCAGAGGCCTCCCAGATGCCTCCTCCACCACCACCACAGCCAGAGGCCTCCCAGAGGTCTCCTCCACCACCCGCGGGAAATTTGAATTTGTAAACAAAGCCACGTGCTTTTTGACAGCTGTCATCGACAACAACGCATCGCTAACCTCAGTACTGCCATCTTGACGGGCCTAAACCTCAGTAGTGCCAACTTAACCTAACTAGCGCGAGGTAAACAAATCCACGTGTTTTTTGACAGCCACGTGCTTTTGACGGAAAACAACGCATCGCTAACCTCAGTACTGCCATCTTGACGGGCCTAATCCACAGTAGTACCAACTTAACCTAACTAGCGCGAGATAAACAAAGCCACGTGTTTTTTGACAGCCACGTGCTTTTTTGACAGCTGTCATCCGCCATCTTTAAACTACAGAGCACTGTGCTGCCCTCTTTATCGCAGTAGCTGCAAATTCGTCACCTGTCATCCGCAGTGCTGCCATCTTGGCGGGCCTAAACCTTAGTGCTACCAACTGAACCTCACTAGCGTGAGATAAGAAAATCCACGTGCAGCTGACATCTGCCATCTTTAATCTATAGAGCACAGTGCTGCCCTCTTTAGCTACTTACCTTTGAAATGTGGTGGCGGATAATTTGAAAAATGCTTTTTGACAGCAGCCATCTTGCATCGCAAACCTCAGTGCTGCCCTCTTTACCTAGATACCTTTGAAATGTGGTGGTATACAATTCCACGTGACAGCAGCCATCTTTGAGCACAGTGCTGCCCTCTTTGTGGTGGCGGCAAATTCCACGTACTCTACAAACTCACGTGCTTTTTTCTGACAGCTGTCATCCGCCATCTTGCATCACAAACCTCAGTGCTGCACTCTTTAGCTAGATACCTTTGAAATGTGGTGGCGGCAATTTGAAAAATTCTACATTCTCTTGTTTGGAAACAAACCTATGCGCTGTCATCCACCATCTTTAAACCACAGAACACCGTGCTGCCCTCTTGTGTCAGCTATCATCCGCCATCTTTAAACTACAGAGCACCGTGCCGCACTCTTGCGTCAGCTGTCATCCGCCCAGCAATTCTCTTTCTATATAATAATTTCGTGTGGCTATTTCTAGTCAAGTGCAGTCTAAAAATAAATCCTAGAGTTGTTGTATCAGGAAGGGTAACTGGCTAAATCCCGGTCTTTCAGTGTTAGGAAGGGCAACCTGTCGTAAAACAGATTCTTGCGATTTAAACTCTTACGTCAGGAGGGGGAGGGCACTCGGCTGTAAAACATATTTTTAATCCCAAGAGAATCGAACCCGAGACTGCTGGGTGAGAGGCAAGCACACTAAACCAAACTGTAGGAGCCGGTAATTCTCTTTCTATATAATAATTCCGTGTGGGCTATTTCTAGCCAAGTGCAGTCTAAAAAAAATCCTAGTCTTGTTATGTCAGGAAGGGTAACTGGCTAAATCCTGGTCTTTCAGCGTCGGGAAGGGCAACCGGCCATACCGTGAAACAATAGTGTATGATGTAAGAGGCTAGATGCTGCTTTTCAAAATCCTAGAAGGGCAACTAGTTGTAAAACAGATTCTTAATCCCAGTTCTTTGACGTCAGGAAGGGCAACCTGTCGAAAACAATAGTGTATGATGTAAGAGGCTAGATACTGCCAGTTTTGCGTTAGGAAGGGCAACCAGTCGTAAAACAGATTCTTGTGATTTAAAATCTCACGTCAGGAAGGGCAACCGGCCGTACCGTAAAACAATAGTGTATGATGTAAGAGGCTAGATACTGCTTTTTAAAATCCTAGAAGGGCATCCTGTTGTAAAACAGATTCTTGTGATTTAAAATCTCGCGTCAGGAAGGGCAATCAGCTGTAAAACAGATTCTTGTGATTTAAACTCTTGCGTCAGGATGGGGCACTCGGCTGTAAAACATATTTTTAATCCCAAGAGAATCGAACCCGAGACTGCCGGGTGAGAGGCAAGCACACTAAACCAAACCGTAGGCTATAGGTTACATTTTTTGTCCCACAGTCTTTGAAGTTGTATCGGCGCAGTCATTCAGAGCGAGGTACGGAATGCATGTGTTGACTGAAATTGTATACGCATCTTCCGGCTGTAGTAACCTTGAACGAAGACACTGCGTGCTGATAAGCCACTTGTAACTCACAGAACGTTTTCTTAACCGTGTAGCATTCAGCTGGTGTAAGCTAATAACATAAAATATTATGGTTGTACGGAGAGGTTAAAACACAATGCCAGCATATAGCCTACCCCTATCGAAAGAGCCTGCACGGTGCAGGCATATAGGCTACTCCGGTTGAAGGAGTCTACACAAGGTTTAACGCCCCCATCAACAGCCCTTACTTAATGCTGGCTTTTTGCACGCCCTCGAAACTACCTAAGAATGTAATATACAACAGTAGGGAGAGGGTAAAACCCAGTGCAGGCACATAGCCTACTCCTACCGAAGAAGCCTGCACACAGCTTAACGCCTCCATCCGACAGATGAATCACCCTCAACATCTTGTACTCACAATCATTTTCGAAGGAGTCTGCACAAGGTTTAACGCCCCCATCAACAGCCCATACTTAATGCTGGCTTTTTTGCACACCCCGCCTCTTAGATCATACACCATAGTTTTACGACCGGTTACCCTTCCTGACGTTAAAGGACTAGGATTTTAAATCGCAGTATACGCGATAAATTTGTTGTAGCGGGTTTTATAATTAGATGTCCCGGTACCGGCACATAGCCTACTCCTACCGAAGAAGTCTGCACAAGGCTTATCACCTCCATCCGACAAATGAATCACCCTCAACACTCTTGCACCCGCAATCATTCTCGCTATAGTCTCTTACATCATACACTATTGTTTTCGACCGGTTGCCCTTCCTGACGTCAAAGAACTGGGAATAAGAATCTGTTTTACAACTAGTTGCCCTTTCTAACACGAGAATCTAGTTTTTACAGCTAGATGCTCTTCTTGGTGCAGGAACTAAGATTTTAAATAGCTGTATCACGAACTACTGTTTTACGGCCGGATGCCGTTCCTGACGCGAGATTTTAAATCGCAAGAATTTGTTTTAAGACTAGTTACCCTTCGTGATGCAAGAAATAAGATTTTAAATTACAGTATCTAGCCTCTTACATCATACACCATAGTTTTACGGCTATTTACCCTCCTTGACGCGAGGACTAAGATTTTAACTCGCGATAATCTGTTTTACTGCTAGCTACCCTTCCTAACGCGAGAACTAAGATTTTAAATCACAAGAATTAATTTTACAGCCTGGTGTTATTTTTGATGAGAGAAACAAGATTTTAAAATGTGTCCCACACCACAAACTATTGTTTAATAGCTACATGCCCTTCTTAACGCATAAACTATTAGTGTCTAGCCTCTTACATCATACACTATTGTTTTACGGTCTGTTGTCCTTCCTGACGTTAAAGGACTAGGATTTTAAATCGCAGTATACGCGATAAATCAGTTGTAGCGGGTTTTATAACTAGATGTCCTGGTACCGGCACATAGCCTACACCTACCGAAAAGCCTGCACAAGGCTTATCACCTCCCTCCGACAAATGAATCACCCTCAACACTCTTGTACCCGCAATCATTCTCGCTACTTCGGAAGATAGCGGGTTCGAACTTCTACTGTTGGAAGCCGTAACAAATAGCAAATGCTAGGCGAGGGGCCTGCGCGATCGTCATAACGTGTAATTACATGATCTAGCTAAATGTAGTTTTAGCTCAATACTTTTCAGTGCCTACAGGTAAAGAATACCGCGCATTTAGCTTAGTACCCTCCCGTTTAAGTCCAGAGGTCGAGGATCGCGCGCTAACTTTCTAAGGCTCGAACCGCTGCAGAACTCTTAAATTCTGAAACCTCGGCATCAACAGCAGGTTCGATTCCGACTTAAATACGTCAGCCTGCAGAACTCAGCGTAAGACCTTCAGGAGAGCTCTTGTTGCATAAACATTTAGTTCCAACTGTACTGCAGTTGTCAGCGACTTTCACATCCGCTTGGTAACAAGCAGCATATTTACTCGCTGCAGTCTGCGTGAAGCGCTCACAGTTCTCTGTATGCGTTTATTACGTACACATCTCCCGTCTAAGTACTGTCTGCTGTGAATATTATTCTTCAGCCTTTATCTTAAGGTAAGTCAGAATTGTTAGTTACTGTTTGCAAAGCAACTTCTACGCTAGGTAATAGACATCTACATTCATATATGTTTGTTCTTTTCTTTTTTAGGTACAACTAGAATATTATCATTCGAGTTACAGGCTTGAAAGTACGCATTTTATTCGTCCGAGTAACAGTCTGCAGCACGTGCTATTTAAGGTATGTTTTCGAACTTTGAGTTGTAAAGATAGCTAGGTTAGCTGATGTACCCTACACTACATTCGTATATGTTTGTTCTTCTCTTTTTAGGTACGACCAGAATGTTATCATTCGAGTTTCAGGCTTGAAAGTACGCATTTTATTCATCCGAGTAACAGTTTGCAGCGCGAAGATTTTAAGGTATGTCTGACCTCTATTCGTTGAAACTTGGTTTCTTCCGAACATCGTAACTTTAAGCTAATCATAAATAGTTGTTCTCTTCAATCCTCATGCTATAGACGAGGTTAATCTTATAATTTCAAACACACACATAGCTATGTCTGTCCTCAACAGGCTGAAAATTGGTTTCTTCTAAAACATCGTAACTTTAGTCTATTGATAAATAGTCGCTCTCTTCAATCCTCATGCTATAGACGAGGTTAATTTTATAATTTCAAACACACACATAGCTATGTCTGTCCTCAACAGGCTGAAACTTGGTTTCTTCTAAAACATCGTAACTTTAGTCTATTGATAAATAGTCGTTCTCTTCAATCCGCATGCTATAGACGAGGTTAATTTTATAATTTCAAACACACACATAGCTATGTCTGACCTCAACAGGCTGAAACTTGGTTTCTTCTAAAACATCGTAACTTTAGTTGATAAATAGTCGTTCTCTTCAATCCTCATGCTATAGACGAGGTTAATTTTATAATTTCAAACACACACATAGCGATGTCTGTCCTCAACAGGCTGAAACTTGGTTTCTTCTAAAACATCGTAACTTTAGTCTATTGATAAATAGTCGTTCTCTTCAATCCTCATGCTATAGACGAGGTTAATTTTATAATTTCAAAAACACATAGCTATGTCTGACCTCAACAGGCTGAAACTTGGTTTCTTCCGAACATCTTAACTTTAAGCTAATCATAAATAGTCGTTCTCTTCAATCCTCGTGCTATAGACGAGGTTAATTTTATAATTTCAAACTCACGACCATGTCTGACCTCAACAGACTGAAACGTGGTTTCTTCCGAACATCGTAACTTTAGTCTATTGATAAATAGTTATTTTCTTTAATCTGCATGTCATAGAAGAGGTTAATCTTATAATTTAAAACTCACAGCAATGTCCGACCTCTATACGTTGAAACTTGGTTTCTTCTGAACATCTTAACTTTAAGCTAATCATAAATAGTTGTTCTCTTCAATCCTCATGCTATAGACGAGGTTAAACTTATAATTTCAAACTCACAGCAATGTCCGACCTGTATACGTTGAAACTTGGTTTCTTCCGAACATCGTAACTTTAGTCTCTTGATAAATAGTCGTTCTCTTCAATCCTCATGCTATAGACGAGGTTAATCTTATAATTTAAAACTCACAGCCATGTCCGACCTCTATACGTTGAAACTTGGTTTCATCCGAACATCGTAACTTTCACCTAATCTCTATTGGTTGTTCTCTTTTTAGATGTTCCCCTGCTGTGAGGAATGCAATGTAACGTTTACAAGACGAGATGCTCTTACACGACATTTAAAAATGAAACATGGAGAAGCGTCTACTACGTTCACCTGCGAGCAGTGTGAGGCATCGTTTACGAGGGTAGATGCCCTTACGCGGCATAAAAAAGTAAAACACCCTAGCATAACATCCGCTTTATGTGATGTTTGTGGGCTGTACTTCGCTAATGTAGAGCAATATCAGGCTCACTTAGCAGAGGTACATCAAATATCTACTTGCCCTCAGGTAGTAGTAGCGAAAAAGCGTGCAGCTACTGATGTAGCTGTAGAAAGTACTAGTAGTAAAAAACCTAGGAAAAATGAACTTCAAACTATTCACTGCGAGCACTGTAACACCGATGTACCATCTTTGCATTTTCAGGGGCACTTACGGAGTAATGCGCATAAAAATAATGCGTGTAGAAGTGGTAGTAACGCAAACATCGAGGAAATTAATACAGCGTTTAAAAGTAGGATTTCTAGTTACAGAATTCGCACCAATCAAAAGTTTCAGAGCACTTGAAACTTTTTAAATTGTGTTCAACCAGATGTACAACAGCTTCTTGCTAAATCTTTGTCCAATCATAATTTATTTAAAGTTAATTTTGAACTTTTCGCCTTGTACATTAAAAGCACGGATGAATCCGAAATAACGGACATTAAATCATTTAATACGAATAATTTTGTCATAAGTGAGTCGACTAATTTTGGTGATGTACTTAGGGATGTCTCTAACATTATTTCAACTAAGAGCGAGGCATTTCAGGAAAAGGAATCAGGGTGGGCTTTAGTTGAAATAATGTATCTAGAAGTTAACATCAATAAGTACAATCCTATGCGAGGATCTTCACACATCGAGCTGCCGACATGGATTCAGCGAAAAGAAGCTGTTGTAAACATCCAAAACAATGACGAAGCATGTTTTGCATGGGCGGTGATGTCGGCTTTAAATCCTGCTAAATCGAATGTAGCGAATAGGACATCATCGTATCCACACTATTCAACGCAGCTAAATTTCGATAGTATAGAATTTCCTGTGCAGATAAAGGATATTAAGCGCTTTGAGGAACTAAATAACATTAGCATTAATGTGTATGGTGTAGAGAAAAAGTCTGTAGTAGGTCCTCTGTATTATACATGTCATAAGAAGAGTACTCATGTTAACTTACTCTATATTGAAAACAGTGAAAATAGCCACTTTTGCTGGATTAAAAATCTGGGTAGACTTGTTGGTAGTCAGTTGTCCAAAGAAAGGTGTAAAAAGTGGCTATGTGATGGATGCTTGCAGTATTTTAGAACTGAAGATCAGTTAACGAAGCATTCCGAGAATGACTGCAATCATGTACGTACAGAAATACCTACTACGGGCAATAATGTTATAAAATTTACAAATTTTCACAAGCAGATGTGGGTACCGTTCGTGATTTATGCTGACTTTGAAGCCATCCTCACGCCATGCAACACATGCTCACCTAATCCTGACAACTCTTTCACTAATACTACAGAAATGCATGTCCCGTATAGCTTCGCGTATTACATCAAGTGTAGTTATGATAGTACGCTTAACAAGTTAGAGCTGTATCGAGGACATGATGCTGCTAAAGTATTTTTAGAAAGACTTGAAAGTGATGCAGTTCGTCTTGGTCGTATTCTAAATAGTAATATTCCTATGAAGCCACTCACCGAAATTCAGTTAAATGATCATGAACTTGCTACAAAGTGTAGCATTTGTGATGGGGAATTTTCCGAAAATGACCCTAAAGTTTTTGATCGTGATCATTTAACTGGTTTCTACAGATATGCCGCTCATTATAGCTGTAATCTTAAGTATAGAGTTCCTAAATTTATCCCTGTAATTTTTCATAACTTATCTGGTTACGACTCTCATTTCATCATTTCACATTTTGGAGCTTCAGATGAAAAAGTAGATATAATCCCTCAGAATAAAGAGCGGTACATTGCGTTTGCAAAGTCTGTAAAAGTAGATGCTGAGCATTCTATAAAACTGAGATTCCTTGACTCGTTTCGCTTTATGGCGAGTAGTCTCGATAAACTTTCTAGTCATTTACAGCCAGAACAATTTACGGAAATTCGACGCGTTTTTCCCGAAGAAGCGCAGTTTAATTTACTTCGGCGTAAGGGTGTTTTTTGTTATGAATATCTTGACTGCTTAGAACGCCTCGAAGAACGTGCCTTACCATCGAAACAATCCTTTTACAGCTCGCTGAATTCAGCGGATATTAGTGATGATGACTATTTACATGCACAACATATCTGGGAGCAGTTCCACATTCAAACGCTAGGTGAATACTCCGATTTATATTTAAAGACAGATGTACTTTTGTTAGCTGATGTTTTTGAAAATTTTCTCTGTGTTTATAAGAAAACCTACAGCCTTGACCCATGTCAGTATTTTACTGCACCTGGGTTAAGTTGGGACGCGATGTTAAATACACGCAGGTGAATTTGGAACTGCTAACCGATATTGATATGGTGCACTTTATAAAATCATCTATTCGAGGCGGTCTAAGTCAGTGCAGCGGGCGGTATTCCAAGGCAAATAATAAGTACATGCCGAGTTTCGATTCTAGTCAGGAATCTCAGTATATCGTTTATCTCGATGCTAATAATCAGTATGGGTGGGCGATGAGTCAGCATCTACCGGTGAGTGGTTTCCGCTGCCTAACGCAGTGCGAAATTGATGCTTTACAGCTGCACGCTCTAGGCGATGAAGCTGATAAAGGCTATTTCCTCGAAGTTAACTTACAGTATCCTAAAGAGTTACACACTTCTCATAATGACTTACCGTTCTGCCCTGAAAATATGAAGTCCCCGTACATCGCATCAACGACCAAAATGCTAATTGCTAATTTGTGTGATAAATCTAAGTATGTCATTCATTACCGAAATTTAAAACAGTGTTTGCAGCATGGTTTGAAGTTATCCAAAATTCATCGCGTACTAGAATTTAATCAGTCACCGTGGCTAAAGCCATATATCGATCTGAACAATAATTTAAGAACGTATGCGGTTAACGAGTTTGAAAAAGATTTCTACAAGCTCATGAATAACAGTGTGTTTGGTAAGACTATGGAAAATGTTGACAAACGCGTTGATGTAAAATTGATTACAAACTGGGAGAATATTAAGAAAAGGTATGGTGCTAACTAATAAGTAAACCAAATTTCCACAGCTGCACCATCATACATGAGAATTTAGTTATTATACAGATGAATCGTGTTAAGGTTATGTATGACAAACCTACCTACGTCGGCTTTGCAGTACTTGAATTGGCTAAAGCACTCATGTATGAATTCCATTACGATTATATGATAAAGAAGTACGCGCATAATGCGCAATTGCTCTACACAGATACCGATTCGTTTATTTATCAAATCAAAACTGATGACTATTACAATGATATAAAGCCAGACTTGGGTAGGTTTGATACAAGTAACTATCCTGTAAATAATCAATATCATCTACCGCTAGTGAACAAAAAGGTTCTAGGTAAAATGAAAGATGAATGTGCTGGGAATATTATCGATTCATTTGTAGGTACTAAATCCAAGTCATATTGCATAAAACTCTTAAATGAATTACAAATAAAGAGATTGAAGGGGGTTAAAAAGAATGTCGTTCAGAATCAGCTAAGTTTTGAAAACTATAACAATTGCATTAAAAGTAATCCACCTGTTTTGCATAAGCAAATGTCTGTCATTAGAAGCAAGAAGCACCAGTTGTACACTCATTTAATTAGTAAGGTAGCCCTTAATAGCGATGATTGCAAACGGTTTGTCATTCCAAATTCTACCAACACTCTAGCCTGGGGGCATAGTAGTATTGATCAGTACTACATTACATAAAGCAGATGCATGTGTGTGTAAACATTATGCTAGAGGTTTGTACTTACGTTACGCTGTCTTACATCACAATTCACTGTACATATTGTACGGAGAAGTATGCTGAGAGCGTAGTACGGCAAGTTTAAACTTGTACATACAAGAATTGCGTCGAGAAGTACGCAAACATCACTAGGGTAAAATGATTCGAGATAAAACATGTACATACAAGATGTAAATAAATAATGTAGAATTGGCATATTCTTTTATTTTAGATTAGGTATTACCTTCCTCCCGCTCCTTATTTGGAAGATAGAGTTTTTGTTTATTACTCATAGAAGAAAAGCAAGAAAGAAGGTGTTGAGCAGATTCATAAGTATAGTATCGTCTAGTTCGGTAAGAATGTCGAGAACAGAATTTTTTTTCATCAAAAGTGTTTGATTCTAGTCTTGCAATGCAGTGTTCTACAACATCGAACTATGAACAGCAATATGTGTTCAAGTATAAACATGCAGGTACGCGATATGTGCAAGATTGCGTTGTATATTCGATAAAGCTATGCCTTAGCAAAGTAAAGGAAGTTATAAGAGTTGCTATCTTACGTAAGCTGTTCAAAATTTTAGTCTTACTTTTTCTCTTAGAACAAAGGTATACACCGGATATGTTGTAAACACATCAACCGATGTTCTAATCATATGTTGTATCGAGTTCCGTGTTCGATTATATTCTTAATCACTTCTCTTGTAATATCTTCTTAGAACAAAGGTATTCCTTTATATGTTCTTTTAAATTGTCTACCGCTACTACAAAGAGTACACAGCACGGTGCTCTGTTGATTGAAGATGGCTGCTGTCAAAAAGCATTCTTCAAATTATCCACCACCACATGTCAAAGAATAAAGATACCAGCATGATGCTCTCTTGGCAGCTTTTCAAATTGTCCGCCACCACAGAGTGCAGCGCGGCGCTCTGTAGATTAAACATGGCGAATGTGGAATTTGTCACCACCACATAGAGTGCGGCACTGCGCTCTCTTGATTAAAGATGGCGGATGACAGCTGACGCAAGAGTGCGGCACGGTGCTCTGTAGTTTAAAGATGGCGGATGATAGCTGACGCAAGAGGGCAGCACGGTGTTCTGTGGTTTAAAGATGGTGGATGACAGCGCATAGGTTTGTTTCCAAACAAGAGAATGTAGAATTTTTCAAATTGCCGCCACCACATTTCAAAGGTATCTAGCTAAAGAGTGCAGCACTGAGGTTTGTGATGCAAGATGGCGGATGACAGCTGTCAGAAAAAAGCACGTGAGTTTGTAGAGTACGTGGAATTCGCCATCACCGCAAAGAGGGCAGCACTGTGCTCAAAGATGGCTGCTGTCACGTGGAATTGTCTACCACCACATTTCAAAGGTATCTAGGTAAAGAGGGCAGCACTGAGGTTTGCGATGCAAGATGGCTGCTGTCAAAAAGCATTTTGCAAATTATCCGCCACCACATTTCAAAGGTAAGTAGCTAAAGAGGGCAGCACTGTGCTCTATAGATTAAAGATGGCAGATGTCAGCTGCACGTGGATTTTTTTATCTCACGCTAGTGAGGTTAAGTTGGTAGCACTAAGGTTTAGGCCCGCCAAGATGGCAGCACTGCGGATGACAGGTGACGAATTTGCAGCTACTGCGATAAAGAGGGCAGCACAGTGCTCTGTAGTTTAAAGATGGCGGATGACAGCTGTCAAAAAAGCACGTGGCTGTCAAAAAACATCACGTGGAATTGTCTACCACCACATTTCAAAGGTATCTAGCTAAAGAGGGCAGCACTGAGGTTTGCGATGCAAGATGGCTGCTGTGAAAAAGCATTTTTCAAATTATCCGCCACCACATTTCAAAGGTAAGTAGCTAAAGAGGGCAGCACTGTGCTCTATAGATTAAAGATGGCAGATGTCAGCTGCACGTGGATTTGTTTATCTCACGCTAGTGAGGTTAAGTTGGTAGCACTAAGGTTTAAGCCCGCCAAGATTGCAGCCCTGCGGATGACAGGTGACGAATTTGCAGCTACTGCGATAAAGAGGGCAGCACAGTGCTCTGTAGTTTAAAGATGGCGGATGACAGCTGTCAAAAAAGCACGCGGCTGTCAAAAAACACGTGGCTTTGTTTATCTCGCGCTAGTTAGGTTAAGTTGGTACTACTGAGGTTTAGGCCCGTCAAGATGGCAGTACTGAGGTTAGCGATGCGTTGTTGTACGTCAAAAGCACGTGGCTGTCAAAAAACACGTGGATTTGTTTACCTCGCGCTAGTTAGGTTAATTTGGCACTACTGAGGTTTAGGCCCGTCAAGATGGCAGTACTGAGGTTAGCGATGCGTTGTTGTCGATGACAGCTGTCAAAAAGCACGTGGCTTTGTTTACAAATTCAAATTTCCCGCGGGTGGTGGAGGAGACCTCTGGGAGGCCTCTGGCTGTGGTGGTGGTGGAGGAGGCATCTGGGAGGCCTCTGGCTGTGGTGGTGGTGGAAGTGGCCTCTGGGAGCCGGTGGGGGTGGTGGCGGCCGAATCCCTGTATTATACTACTTTTTGTATAACAAACAAACAAACAAACAAAAAAACAAACATACATACATACATACAAACAAACAAACAAACAAACAAAAACTAACGTCTGATTTTATAGATATAGATATAGATATAGATATAGATATAGATATAGATATAGATATAGATATAGATATAGATATAGATATAGATATAGATATAGATATAGGCTAGCAAATGTAGCCGTACTTCGCTACGGTATTCTACATTGTATAAGGATATCGAAGTAAATTACTGTACATGTAGTGAATAAGAATGTTTTAAATTGCATGTCTCTTAGCGTTATCCAGAAACAGCAGGGAGAGGTTCTCATACGTTGTTTCCAATGCAAAGTGCGAGTTATGGAGTTGCGATGATAACGACAAGCTCACTTGCCTTCTGCCATTCACAACCGAGTAGGTAAGTTTTCACTATAATGGGAGGCCTCATTACCTACTGCGCCGTCAAATTCGATTTGGTGAATTTTCGTTACAATGGCAGGCGCTCTCTCCTACTTCCAGACAGATTACAGTTGAGAAGTTTTCATTATAATAGCAGGCGCCTTCCCTACTGCCAGTCAAAACTGAGTTGTGCTATTACATTATAATGAGAGGCCCCTTTTCTTAATGACAGTTACACCGAGTTGGTGAGTTTCCATTATAACAGCAAGGCCACTATGCCTAATACTAGTCACATTTTAGATTGGTAAATTTGTTTATAATGGCTGGCACACTTGACTACTCCAAAACACAAACGGTTAGGGGAGTTTTGAACCAAATTGCATGCTCCCTTGACATCTGCCATTCAAATTGAGAAGAGAATTATTAATTACAATGGTAGTCTCTCCTTACTAATGCTAGTTACAAAGGAGTTGGAGAAGGATCCCATTCCTACCGCCAATCAAAGTCAATGTGGACGGTAATGATTACAATAGCAGACGACCTCCTGCTGAGAGTCACTATCAATGTAAAATATTAATTATAATAGCAAACACACCCTTTCCACACTTTCTACATCGCTACATCGCTACAAATCGACTTCAGCAAATATATGCAGATCGGCATACGAAGTATATGCATGTTTACAATATTGCAAACCTTCATTTACAGATTAACTGCTGCTAAACGATACATAGTATCGACAAACGGATTGTATTATAAGACGCCTCATTTAGCGGTCAAAATAGATGGTCTTAAGATATTTTCTCCTGTCCCACCTATTTACGGGTAAAATTGAGTTAGAAACGTTGAATAGGCTGAAATTTGGGGAAGGTTTTCTCACAGTGAATTACTCTTGGGTACTAATGTGACAGCTACATAGAATTTGGCTAACTTAAGGATACTGGGTGGGCCAATGTTCGTGTAGAATGAAATGATTCTTTCATATAAGTGATTCGAACTACGAGTTATGCGTGTACAAAGAGCAATATGTAGGTATAATTGAGAAATAGAGACAAATCTAACTTATAAGGTATACGGCGAAACGTCATAGGAACAAAGTTGTAGATCACTCCAAATTGAACTGAGATTGTGCCATCTGTTTTGTGATACGATTTACCATTTAGCCGCGAAATACCTCGAAACGAAGGTCTGTACCGACATTAATATTGCCTCAATATCTGATATTTTTCGGGGGGAAAATATGAAATACTAGCAAATGTACCCGTGCTTCGCTACGGTATTCTGCATTGTATACGAATATTGAAGTAAATACTGTACATGCAGTAAATAAGATTGTTTTAAAATAGCATGTCTCTTAGCGTTATCCGAGAAACAATATGCAGAGGTCCCCATACGTTGTTTCCAGTGTAAAGTGCTTGTTACGGATTTGTGATGATAACGACAGGCTCACTTCCCTACTGCGATTCACAATCGAGTTGGGAAGTTTACATTATAATTGCAGGCCCCATTGCCTACTGCGCGGTCACAATCTATTTGGGGAGTTTCCGTTACAATTGCAGGCCCCCTTTCCTACCTCCAGACATATTACAAATTGAAGAGTTTTTATTATAATGGCAGGAAACTTCCCTACAACCAGTCAAAATTGAGTTGTGCAGTTATCATTATAATGATAGGCCCCTTTTCCAACTGCCAGCCAGCTTCCTGCCAGTCACACCAAGTTGATGAGTTTCCATCAAAATAGCAGGCCAGTATGCCTAATGCCAGTCACATTTTAGATGGGTACATCTGTTTATAACTGCGGGAACGCTTGCCTACAGCCAAAGACTGTATGCTGCATGCTCCCTTGCCTTCTGAAAGTCAAATCGAGAAGTGAATTATTCATTACAATGGTAGGCCTGCCTCATTAATGCCAGTTACACAGGAATTGGAGAAGGACTCCATTCCTACTGCCAGTCATAGTCGGTGTGCGGAGTACTGATTACAATAGCAGACACACCCTTTCTCGATCGCTACAAAATCGACATCAGTGAATATATATAGTTCGACATACGAAAGTATGTGCTTGTTTACAATATTGCAGACCTTCATTTACAGATTAACTGCTTCTAAACGGTACATCATATCGAGAAAAGATTGTACCATAAGACGCCGGATTTAGCGGCCTAAATTGCTGGTCATATGATATCTCATCTATTCATGGGTCAGATTGAGTTAGAAACTTGGGTAAAATTTGTGTAAGATTATCTCACATTGCATTGCTTTTCGGATAATTAAGTGACAGCTACATACATAGCATTTGGCTCACATATGGCTACTGGGTGGACCAATTTTCGTGTAGAGTATGATGATTCTATCTTTCCTCTAAGTGATGGAAGGTATGAATTATGTATGTGAAAAGTACTACTTTACTTAAGATCGAGAAATAGAGAAAAGTCAAACGTAAAATGGATATAAATACGACAAAAAGTCGTACGACCAAGGTTGTAGATCACTCCAAATTGAACGGGGATTGTGCCATCCGTTATGTGATGATACTTCCCGAAGGTCTGCACCATCATTAAAATTGCCTCCATATTTCGATATTCTTCGGGATAGAAAGGGAAAAATTTAAAGCTCTTGGAAGTTTTCCGCCCGTTACAGGCTAAGTCGTAAAATTTTGCCAAATTTCAGTTTTCTTTCTCGACTGGCAGATTATGCCGCAATCTGGGTTTTCAGTGAGAAGTGTAAAAAGTAGAACTTTCAAGATACTAAACCAAAAAATATGCAGATGATCATTATTACCCCTTAAGCGTGTAGCTGTACGAAAATTTCGACAAAATAGTCTATGTACAGGCACACAGTAGTTACGATTTTATTTACATAGATAAATAAGGAACCTGCTCCACGTACAACACCTTTTGGGCTATATCCGCTGGACTTAACCGGAAAAACGGACCGTTTATGATATCTCCCTTATTAATCCTCCTGTCGAAAAAATGCACATGAAAAAAAGTTTTAGAGATGGAATTCCATCATGTTTGGTCGATTTCCAGTCAGGTTGGTCTTGTACTGTATATATTCTGGAAGAGTAAAATCACCATTTCGGTTCCCTATAAACCGCCAGTCCATTCCGGGAACATGAAATGTTATTGACGATTAACACCTATCGTTGGACAGGTGGATGTTAATATAAAGTTTGACTCAAATATCTTCAGTAGTTTTCAAGTTGTAAAACATACGCTTTACACGCACCCGCTCTTGAGTTAAGTCCGGTGGGACTTGTACCGGAAAACGGTCCGTTAATGATATCTCCCTTATTAATCCTCGTATTGAAATGATGCACATGAGGAAAAAGGCCTAGAAATGAATTTCCATTACGGCAGCTAAATTTACATTAAGTTTGGTTGCAAAATGACGGTTTCGGTTTCGTATAATCCCCCAGTCAATTCAGGGATTCAGAAACAATACTTGCCCTAAAACCTACTAAAGGACAGATGGATTCTAAATATCAAGTTTGGTGGAAATATATCCAGTAGTTTCCAAGTTTTAGACAAACAGACAAACAAACAAACAGACAGACACCAAAACAGAATATATGCAGATGCTCATTATTACACCTGAAACGGATAACTGTACGGAAATTTCGCCAAAATTGTCAATGTACAGACATACTCTAGAAGTGTAGACCTTTATTTCGATAGTTACTGCTTTGCAACTGTACGACGTATCTACAAACGGACTTCACCATCAGACGCCCCTTTCAGTGCTCTACATGGTTGGTCCTATGACATCTTCTCGTATCTCCTTTATTTATGGGTTAGATTGAGTTAGAGTCATTGAATGGGGTGAAATCTTGTACAGTTTTTGAATGCTACTTTATATTTTTGATTCTCATGTGACAGCTAGAATCATAAAATTTGGCTATAACATTGCCAATGGTCATGTCAATGTGCGTGCCGAATGTCATGATTCTACCTTTCCTATAAGTGTGCCAAATGATAACATATACGTGTAAAAGTACAAAATCAACTTGTGTTTAATGTATTAGGGATAGAAATACGACGAAAAGTCACAGGACAAAAGTTGTAGATCTCTCCAAAATGAAACGCAATTTGCTTTGTGACTTTTGATACGACTTACTGATTAGCCACCAATTACCCCGAAACGAAGGTCTGCACCGCCGTTAAAATTGCATCCATATTTCGGAATTTTCCTGGGCCAGAAGTTATACATTTGCATAGCTTAGAATATTTCCTCAAAGGAAAGAGTGTACAGCATTCGGGATTAGCACTCGCATACATACGTGGTAATTAAGGAAGAAAGTAATACAGTTTAGTAAGTTGAAATTAATAGAAAATAGATTATAACAGAGGACATCCGGATGACGACAAATATATAAATACCAAGTGAATGTATTGGAAAATCAAATGCTCCTCAATAAATTATGCCGGAGTGAGTTATGGATATAAGAAAGCGGTAATCGGAGAGAAATTTAGGTGCAGGGATTCTTAGGTAATCAGATAAGAAGATGAATATTTGTGTTATTACTTATGCTATTCGAGGACGGTTATAACCTCCAATGATATTCCGCCAATATCCCGCAGAATGGCCGATTGACGACTCTCTTGCTTTCTACCCAAGGAACAACCACGAATTTAAAGGAATGATGAGGAAAATGACAATACGTTACTTCCCTGCTGGCAAGCAGTCAGAGACGTTGCCATGGTAACCCATATATTCGTTATCGCTCTGTCGGTCCCTCAATGCCGAGCATGGTATCGGCAGAAAATAGTAAATTTCTCCGTCATTTGAAGAGTAAGGTAAATTATGAACACAACGAAAGTTGTTTGTGATGAAGAGACCTTTCACATACGGTCCACAGAGTTTGCAGAAAATCAATAGTATAAGAGAAAATGGAGGAAGACCGTTGTGGTTTTCCTATAGACCCCCGTCTTTTCAAAGATTTTAAAATGATATGCATATCGAAACCTTCCCCGGGGTGAGTATACTCTAAATATGAAGTTTGGTTGAGATCTATCCAGCCCTTTCGACGTGATGGTGGAACAAACAAACATTTTTATTCTTTTTATTTTGCTAGTTGCTTTACGTCGCACCGACACAGATAGGTCTTATGGCGACGATGGGACAGGGAAGGGATAGGAGTTGGAAGGAATCGGCCGTGGCCTTAAATAAGGTACAGCCCCAGCATTTGCCTGGTGTGAAAATGGGAAACCACGGAAAACCATTTTCAGAGCTGCCGACAGTGGGGTTCGAACCTACTATCTATGGATTCGAAACTGTTTATTTTTTATTTTTTATTATTTCTATATCTCACCCCCACCCTTTGCTCCCCACCTAAAAGGGGGCTCTACCGGGCGAGTTGGCCGTGCGCGTAGAGGCGTAGAGGCGCGGCTGTGAGCTTGCATCCTGGAGATAGTAGGTTCGAATCCCACTATCGGCAGCACTGAAGATGGTTTTCCGTGGTTTCCCATTTTCACACCAGGCAAATGCTGGGGCTGTACATTAATTAGGACACGGCCGCTTCCTTCCAACTCCTAGGCCTTTCCTATCCCATCGTCGCCATAAGACCTATCTGTGTCGGTGCGACGTAAAGCCCCTAGCAAAAAAAAAGGGGGGCTGGACTTTAAAAAATTCTAGAGTATTACTTTTCAACTCAGCGACCCCGAAAACTATGAATTCGACACTATTCTCGATTATTATTGTAACTACCCCCCCTGACCCTCTCCCTTAAGGGCGCTAGGGATGGCTTAACCCCCACAGTGCTCGTCTCCCGATAGTAAGTGATACGTGTACCAAGTTTGGTTGAAATTGCTCCGGTGGTTTAGTTGGAGATGTGTCATTTACACACACACTTCCATTTCTATATATAGTAAGATTTTTACACTCGTTCTTCACCCCCTTTCCATCCCCGCCCAAAGGAGTCCTATGAGTGCCTTACACAACAGTATATTTTTTTCCCAGATATTAAGTCTTATTTGTACCTATTTTGGTTGACAACTATGCCCAAACGTACATGCATAATCTCACTGCTCTAGAATCCTGGAGCTGACGTTGCCATGGTTACGGCAGTTCATTTCTTTATCCGATTCCTAGAGCAGGGGTAGTGTGGTGCCAATATCTCCGTAACGGTTGGTTTTAGGGCCTTAAAACATGGTTTTCGGGCCCGTAGGGCTTACCGAGTTTTGTTCTTTGCGTCAAGAGGATTAAATTGAGCTTTGTCTCGTCCTTATACGACAAATTCGATATTTTGCCTATAATAGTATAAGAGAAAATGGAGGAAAACCGTTTTTCCTATAAAACCCCCGTCTTTTCAAAGATTTTAAAATGATATGCATATCGAAACCTTCCCCGGGGTCAGTATACTCTAAATATGAAGTTTGGTTGAGATCTATCCAGCCGTTTCGACGTGATGGTGGAACAGACAAACAGACAGACAAACAGACAAACAGAAACAATTTTATTTATATAGATTTAAAGAACTTGGAAGCTGTCCGTCGATTACAGGCTAAAATGTATAATTTTGCCAAGTTTCAAAATTTTGGCTCATCTGGCAGACTGTGCCGTAATTTTGACTTAAGGCGAGGACGGTAAAACTTAGGACTGTCATTAAACTATAGCAAAAAAGTATTCAGATGGCCATTATTACCCCTTAAATGGATAGCTGTACGAACATTTCGCCAAAATAGTCAATGCACAGACACACAGACGTTACGATTTTATTTATCTAGATAGATAAGGAATCTGCTCCACGTTCAACACCTTTTGGGCTATGTCCGCTGGACGTAGCCTGCAAAACCGACCGTTCATGATATCTCCTTAATTATCCTCCTGCCGAAAAAATGCACAGGAGAAAAATTTAAAAATGGATTTCCGTCAAGGTTGGTCGATTTCCAATCAGGTTGGTCTTGTATATGTTGCTGGAGAGTAAAATCACCGTATCGGTTCCCTATAAACTGGGAATTTGAAATGGTATGGACCACAATAACTGCATTTGGACAAATGTATATTAAAGTTTGGTTGAAATACCTTCAGTAGTTTTCAAGTTATACGAAATACGCTTTATACCCACCCCCTCATGAGTTAAGTCCGGTGGGACTTGTACCAAAAAACGGTCCGTTAATGATATCTCCCTTATTTTGCTAGTGGTTTACGTCGCACCGACACAGATAGGTATTATGGCGATGATTTGATAGGAAAGGCCTACGAGTTTGAAGGAAGCGGCTGTGGCATTAATTTAGGTACAGCCAAAGCATTTGCCTGGTGTGAAAATGGAAAACCACGGAAAACCATATTCAGGACTGCAGGCAGTGGGATTCGAACCCACTATCTCCCGGATGCAAGCTCACAGCCGCTCGCCACTAACCGTACGGCCAACATACCCGGCATATCTCCCTTATTAATCCTCGTATCGAAATGTTGCAAATGAGAAAAAGTTTGGAAATTGATTTCCATTAATGCAGGAAGATTTCCATTAAGTTTGGTTGTGCATATTTTGTGAGAGTGCAAGATCACGGTTTCGGTTTCGTATAAACCGCCAGTTAGTTCAAGGATTTAGAAACAATATTGGCCCTAAAACCTAGTCAAGGACTGGTGGATTTCATATATGAAGTTTGGTAAAAATATTTCCAGTAGTTTTCAAGTTATAGACAAACAAACAAACAAACGAACAAACAAACAAACAAACAAGCAAGTAAACAAACAAACAAACAAACAGAGAGACACCAAAGCTAAAAAAGGCAGATGGTCATTATTACATCTGAAACGGATAACTGTACGGAAATTTCTCCAAAAGAGTCAATGAACAGACATACGGTCGTTACGATTTTATTTATATAGATATAGATATAGATATAGATATAGATATAGATATAGATATAGATATAGATATAGATATAGACATGACACTATAACGCAACTCACCGTGGCAAACCACAGTATGACTAACTGAAGACAGTTGCGTCAAGTTACACATATAAAGTGAGATTATGGATTACTGTTGAGTTCCATAGTGCAGTGAAATGCATTTACCCCCATAGCTGCATCATAATTATTATTCATACTGGAGGATTTACAAATAAATGGTAGAACTTTGAATTCCACGTGTATAAATAAGCACCACTCAAATTGACTCTAATTCGAAATATAGCATGTATTGAAGAATAGTATAGTAGAGTAATATAACAATCAACCACCCTTGGTCGCAGAAATTTACACGATACTGATTTAAACTGTACGCTGAGTGAACACAGGGCTATGTACCTGTCTAAAAGTAGTAGTATCGTATCGCAATTACACGTATTCCTGGCATGGAATCCAACCCATATATTTAAAACAACCCAAGCATATCTTCTCCACCTACTATCATGCTATAAAATGTTTGCCAAATTGTTACTCCTTTAAGATTGTTTACTACTTTACCGAAGGAATGAGTATTCCATAAGAGCTACAGGTATCCTTCAGACAACCACGTAACACATCACGTGATAGTTCAATGGTTATCAGATCATAACAGATATGGATAAATAATAACATACTCGTGTTGATCAGTAAAATTACACACCAACGACTATATAATTCATGAATCAGTGACTAATCCGATATAAGTCCTCTTATGTGCGCGAAGCGTATTTCGAAGACAGCAATTGGACTAGACAAAAGTGTGACTGAATGTGTTGCTATATTTCTAGAAAATAGATCTCAGAGAATTCGAGTAGGCGAAGCTTTATCTGACCCTATAATAATTAAGAGGGGAATTCCTCAACGAAGTATTATTGGACATTTATGTTTTCTTATATATATATAACTGATATGAGTAAAGGAATGGAATCAGAGGCAAAGCTTTTTGCAGATTATGTTATTCTGTATAGAATAATAAGTAAGTTACAAGATTGTGAGCAAGTGCAAAATGACCTTGATAATGTTGTGAGATGGACGGTAGGCAATGGTATGCGGATAAACGGGGATAAAAATCAGGTTGTGAGTTTCACAAATAGGAAAAGTCCTCTCGGTTTTAATTACTGCGTTGATGGGGTGAAAGTTCCTTTTTGGGATCAATGTAAGTATCTGGGTGTTAATATAAAAAAAGTTCTTCATTGGGGTAATCACATAAATGGGATTGTGAATAAAGAATACAGATCTATGCATATGTTATGAGGGTGTTTAGGGGTTGTAGTAAGGATGTAAAGGAGAGGGCATATAAGTCTCTGGTAAGACCCCAACTAGAGTGTGGTTCCAGTGTACGGGACTCTCACCAGGATTACATGATTCAAGAACTGGAAAAATTCCAAAGAAAAGCAGCTTGATTTGTTCTGGTTGATTTCCGACAAAAGAGTAACGTTACGAAAATGTTGCAAAGTTTGGGCTGGGAAGAACTGGGAAAAGGAAGACGAGCTGCTCGACTAAGTGGTACGTTCCGAGCTGTCAGCGGGGAAATGGCGTGGAATGACATTAGTAGACGAATTCGTTTGAGTGGCGTCTTTAAAAGCAGGAAAGATCACAATATAAAGGTAAAGTTGGAATTCAAGAGGACAAATTAGGGCAAATATTCATTTATAAGAAGGGGAGTTAGGGATTGGAATAACTTGGCAAGGGAGATGTTCAATAAATTTCCAATGTCATTGAAATCATTTAGGAAAAGGCTAGGAAAGCAACAGATAGGGAATCTGCCACCTGGGCGACTGCCCTAATTGCAGATCAGTATTGATTTTAGTGATATGAGCGAGTGATGCCTGGAATCGCGGTACTCGACTCTTTCGAGTCCAGGCTCGGGCTCGTTTCGCTTGCGAAGACTCGATGACAGCATGACGTCACACGTTCGCTCTCTCGCCCGCTCTTGGATGGTCGCCGAGGTTTTATGGGATTGCGATGGATCGGTACGATATATATATTCTTAATGAGTGAGAAAAATTATTAATCTGAATTTGATGATGACTTGCGAAAGATAATACTACAACTATATACGCATAATAAAGTATGAAAATATCCGTTCACGGCGTCTCTCACCCACTCCACCGAATATCCCCTATATTCTAATAATGATAGCTTCTCTGGCCTTCGGCCCAACTTGGCAAGCTCGATAATGTTTTAGTCCTGTGTTATTTGAAGGTGCTCAGATACGTCAGCCTCGTGTCGGTAGAATTGCTGGCACATGAAAGAACTTCTGGGTGACTAAATTCCGGCGCCACGGCATCTCCGAAAACCATAAAAATGTACGTAGTTGGAAGTAAAAGTTGTGGTGGTGGTGATTATTGTTTAAAGAGGAAGTACAACTAGGCAACCATCCTCTATATAACACTAATCAGAGAGAAAAAAGGAAGGGATCTAACTCATAACATTATTATTATTATTATTATTATTTAAAATTCACTGTCACGGCGCCAGGCTCCATGGCTAAATGTTTAGACTGTTGGCCTTTGGTCACAGGGGTCCCGAGTTCGATTCCCGACAGGATCGGGAATTTTAACCATCATTGGTTAATTTCCCTGGCGCGGGGCCTGGGTGTATGTGTTGCTTCATCATCATTTCATCCTCATCACGACGCGCAGGTCGTCTACGGGAGTCAAATCAAGAGACCTGCACCTGGCGAGCCGAAGCCGTCTTGGGATCTCCCTGTACTAAAAGCCATACCCCATTTCTTTTTTTCCACTGTCACGGTACGCTGACGACCTTCAACTCTACACAGACTCTACAGCACAAGACCTTCAGGAAAATATAGACTTACTAAACATTGACTTACAGACTGTTAGTGAATGGTCTGCTGCCCATGGTCTGCAATTGAACCCTACAAAGTCACAAGTAATCCTTCTTGGCCACCAAAATCAAATGGCAAGTATCAATAAACGTCCATTGCCGAGAGTAATCCTTCAGAATGTTGCAATTCCTTTTGTACCACAAGTGAAGAACCTCGGCGTTATCATGGATGAACGCATTACTTGGTCTGGACATATCTCACATATATGCCAGAAGGTTTTCTCTGCTCTTCATTCTTTATATAAATATAAATACATATTTCCGATAAAACTTAAGCAGAAATTAATCGAGGCTCTTGTAATGCCACATTTCGACTATTGCGGTGTTGTTTTCAATGATGTGAGGCCACTGCTGTCCCTAAGGCTACAACGCGCTCAAAACGCATGTGTGAGGTATATATGCAATCTAAGAAAACATGACCACGTGTCATCATCTTTCCTAGAACTAGAGTGGTCGCGACTCCACGTTCGTCGTAATCATCATACTCTGTCTCTCCTCCACCGAGTCCTTACTACATCTTCCCCAACTTACCTTTCTTCGCGTTTCCATTATTTCTCAAATGTGCATAACAGAGGTACACGGGCTCAAACATCAAACCTGCTCGTCATTCCTCACCATCGAACTGCAACATATAATAACTCATTTTCTGTGTTTGCCGCCCGAGAATGGAATCGCTTACCGGATGACGTCAGAGGAATACCAACCACCAGGTCATTTAAAAGAGCGTTAAGAGGTACAGCAGGATACGAATGAACTGTGCATTTCTAGTCCTTTACTGATGGTGTTAGTACATTATTACTACTAGCTATTATTATTATTATTATTATTATTATTATTATTATTATTATTATTATTATTATTATTATTATTATTGCTGTTGTTATTATTATTATTAGGCCTATTATTATTGTTGTAAGTATGTTTATCTCACTGGGGTGGAATTTTATTTCTGTTATAAAATATTTAGATTGTCTTTAACTGTGCTATACTTAGTATTAATTACGGTAGTGTTAACTTTGATTCTATGTACAAATTGGTTTAGTGTAAGAGAAGGCCTAATGGCCTTAACTACGCCAATAAAGACACTTATCTATCTACCTATGCCTACAATCGTCCGAGGGGACAGGTGAATATTTTATACTTAAATCATACTTTCGGCAGATATAATGTAGGGTATTAAGATTAGGCGTCCGGAATGTGATGTATGTACACGAAGCAAATCATCAGACAGAACGTCATTCTGTTCTAGCTAAACAATGAACGCAATGAACAAAATACGCCCTCCGTTTTGACGTTTATCATTGCAGCACATGACTGTGCAAAGGAACAAAACCGACATCCTACCAACACTACTTCACGCCTCTTCATTTTTGCGGCTGGGTGGCCCTCTGCTCATCGCTGACTCTGCCGGCCCAAGGACAAACAAATAGACAGACGCCTAGTTGGCTGTCGCCTTCCTACTACACCATGTATACCTGCATCATTGAGGACGTGGACCCAAACATCGACGACTATACCCTTGGTAATATTTTCCGCCACCTTGGAATCTATAAAGTTCTTCGACTCCGAGCTGGACCCACTGCCAATGCTCCACCTTCCAAACAGGTCTTGGCCTATCTACAGGACGCCGATGCAACGGCAGCCATCATCACCAGCGGTGTGACCATCAACGGCAGGCGCCTCGAAGTGGTCCCTACTCCTGAACATCTCTTGGAGCGCACGTACTTCGACCCTAACCCCTCGGTATCCATCCCTCTTGTATATCCCAGAAGTCTCCACTAACCCCCACCTCCATCACGTCCACCGTCACTACCACTACCACTTCTACCCTCACTGCTTCTCCCCAAAACTCTCCGTCTACTACAGTCATCCACTCCTCCCCTCCTCAATTCCCACCACCTCCTTATCCACCACCCTCCATTGTCCTTTGCTATCCCCTGACAACTCCATGGACGACCTCAGCACAGCTCAGTCAACCTCCGCAGGACAAGCAGCTGAAATGACGACAACCCACCAACAACTTCCATCACCGAGTTGTGTGGTCCGCGGCTTTGACCCCGCCAACACAGAACAAGACATCATGAACGAACTCCAATCGGCGGGCGTTCCAGCCCAACGTGTGTACCGAATTTGCAACACCCATGGTCCAACGTTCATGGTCCGTCTCCAGCTCCCCTGTGATGACGACGTCCATAAGTTGGTCACCTCCGGGATTCGTCTCCGTCGTCGGCACCATCGTGTTTAATACTCCCGATCCCTGCCTCATTCTGGCCGCCCTCCTCCCTCGGTCTCTCCTCTTCTCCAATCAGTCTGGCCACCCACCCCTCCTCCGCAAACAGTCCATATTTTCGCTTCCCCACAACCAACTTCCATACCGCCTTTCTCGACATTGGAACTTCTCCGCCTCCTTGCCACCTCCGTCACTAATATTACCACCACTCTCTACTACCTCCTGTCCCAATACTACCAACCTTCTCCTTATTTACCCTCCCACCTGAACCTACATACTGTTCCACCTCACTACTTGTAAATACTTTTGTAACTCACTGTAACTTGTTTCTCTTCGACATTGCGAGTCAGAGATACACCAACCAATCCCTCAATAAATGTGGATCCAGTAGGGGTTTGCTCCGGTGGATGCGGTGTGGATTTGCCCTGTGGGTCCCCTTGTAGGGTCGCGGCCCCCTGGGCCAAACGCTACAATTCGGTCCTCAATGTATGTACCACACATACTTTTCTCTAATGTGTTTCCTTTTCTACGTATCTTTTTCTCTAATGGCCAAAGAGCTGCTTAGTTCCTTCCCAAATGGAGAGGAATGAACCAACTTCGTGATGATGATGATGATGATGATGATGAAGAACAAAACCGAGTGTAGTCTTTAGAAGTAGAGCGAAGGTCGAAGAATAGCGGCGGGATGTAAGCAGTACTTTCTTTCTTTTTTTGCTATTTGCTTTACGTCGCACCGACACAGATAGGTCTTGCGGCGACGATGGGATAGGAAAGGCCTAGGAAGTGGAAGGAAGCGGCTGTGGCCTTAATTAAGGTATAGCGTCGGCATTTGCCTGGTGTGAAAATGGGAACTCATGGAAAGTTATCTACAGGCTGCCGACATTGGGATTCGAATCCACTATCTCCCGGATGCAAGCTCACAGCCGCGCGCCGCTAACCGAACTGCGTGTTTCTGTGGTGATTGGTAGTGTAGTGTGTTGTGTGAATATGAAGGGGAGAGTGTTGGGATGGACACAAACACCCAGTCCCCGAGCCAAGAGAATTAATCAGAAGCGATTAAAATCCCCGAACCGGCCGGAAATCGAACCCGTGTCCCTCTGATCCGAAGGCTAGTACTCTGACCATTCAGCCAACGAGTTGGAAAGTAACAATAAGTGATACTACAGCACATGTTTGTTTCTGAACCCCGTACACATGTATCTTTGCAATAAATTCTCGGGCAGTAATATTGTCATTATTTCGCACAATATTATTACACGTTTTCCTACAATGAAGTCGCGGGAATAATATTTCACAGCTATCAACAAATCCCTGGTGGCTACTTCCAGGCTGCACAGTAATAAAAGTAATAATAATAATAACAATAATAATAATAGAACGCTGCCGTTATCGACATTAGAAAAGGTCCCCACCACAGTGTGGAAATTGTCCCCGTCGCACGCTCATCTTCGGTCCTACGTGTCTATCTTTCAAGTTGACGGTTTGTTAGTAAGTCATCAATATTTTGCCTATGATGGTCATAATTATCGTAACAATCAAATTATTGACGACCGATGACTCAATAAAACCAATCATCAGCAGCAAACATATTGCAATCCACATCACAAAAATATTCTGTGAGTGACCCTGAATGCCGTGCAATCCAGTACAATAGATTATAGTTCTAAGACATGTCCACAGATAGCGACACTAGTATGCTTGGACTCGAGTCTGGAGTCGAGTATACCGATTCTAAGAGCACATTACCACTGCCTTCGTAATATACAGGCCGTGCTGTAGAAAGCGCGCCGGGTATAGTGCGCATTGGTATCACCTAAATCTATATATATATAAAATAGCTTGTCCTGACTGACTGACTGATTCATCATCGCCGAGGCAAAACTACTGGACATAATGAAATGAAATTTTGGGGATGCATTCATATTAAGATGTAGGTGCTCGCTAAGAGAGGATTTTTGGATATTCCTTTGCCAAGGGGGTGAAAAGGGGGGGTGAATTTTTAAAATTAGTGCACCTATATCTCAAAACTTTAAAAGTTTACAAATGTAAAAATTGGTATTTAGAATCTTCTTTGAAAATAAGGAAACACGTATTATTTTGTTTTCAGAAAATCCCAATAGGAGGGGTGAAAAAGGGTGAAAATGGGGGGAAATGTTTTCAATGCCTTTAATCAGGATACCGGTAGTTATATCTAAGAAACTGAAGATATTACAGACCTGAATATTGGTACTTTTGATCTCTTTTAAAAATAAAGAAACATGTATTTCATTGTTTTTGGAAAATCTAATTAATGGGAGGGTGAAAAGGGGGTGAATTTTTAAAATTAGTGAATCTATATCTCCAAACTTTTAAAGTTTGCAGATGTAAAAAATGGTATTTAGAATCTTCATTAAAAATAAAGAAACACGTATTTTTTGTTTTCGGAAAATCGCAATAGGAGGTGCGAAAAGGGGTGAAAAAGGGGTTGAATGCCTTTAATGAGGCTACTTATATCTCAGAAGCTGAAGATATTATAGACCTGAAAATTGGTGTTTGGGATCTCCTTTAAGAATAAAGAAACACGTATTTTTTTGTTTCTGCAAAACACAATTAAGGGGGGTAAAAAAGGGGTAATATTTTAAAATGAGTGTATCTATATCTCAAAACTTTTAAAGGTTATATGTGTAAAAATAGGTATTTAGAATCTCCATTAAAGATAAAGAAACACGTATATTTTGTTTTCGGAAAATCCTAATAGGAAGGGTGGAAAAGGTTGAAAAAGGGGTCGAATGCATTTCATAAGTCTACTTATATTTCAGAACCTGAAGATATTACAGACCTGAAAATTGGTGTTTGGGATCTCCTTTAAAAATAAATGAACACGTATTTTTTGTTTGTGGAAAATACAATTAATGGGGGGGGGGGGGTTGAAAAGGGGGTAATTTTTTTTAAATGAGTGCATCTATATCTCAAAACTTTTTAAGTTTATAGATGTAAAAATTGGTATTTAGAATCTCCTTTAAAAATAAAGAAACACGTATTCTTTTGTTTTCGGAAAATCCCAATAGGAAGGGTGTAAAAGGGTGAATAATGGGTTGAATGCCTTTCATGAGGATACTTATATTTCAGAACCTGAAGATATTACAGACCTGAAAATTGGTATTTTGGATCTACTTTAAAAGTAAAGAAACAGGTATTTTTTCGTTTTTGGAAAATCCAAATATTGGTTGGTGAAAACGGGGGTGAATTTTTTAAAATGAGTGTGTCTACATCTTAAAACTTTAAAATTTACAGATGTAAAAATTGGTGGTTAGAATCTCCTCTAAAAATATAGGAACACGTATTTTTTGTTTCCAGTAAGTCCTAATAGGAGGGGTGTAAAACGGTGAAAAATGGGTTGAATGCCTTTAATGAGGATACACATATCTCAGAAACGAAAGATATTACAGAACTGATAATTCGCATATGGGATTTCCTTTAAAAATAAAGAAACACGTATTTTTTAGTTTTTGGAAAAGCCAATTAATGGCGGTTAAACAGGAGTGACAAATTGGGGTGAATTTTTTGAAAGACTATATCTACAGAATATCTTGGAATCGTAAAATGTTACAGACGTAAAGAGTGGGTGTAAATCTCCTGTAAATGTAAAGAAATATAGGTTATGTATTTTTGGAAACCCTACTTAAGGGGAACCCAAAAGGGGTGAAATTTAAAAATGAGAATTTTTACGGATATCTAAAAAACTTAACATGTTACAGAAGTGAAAAATGGCATTTTTTTATCTCTATTAAACATAAAGAAAAGTGTATTTTTAGTTTTCGGAAATACCACTTGGGTGGAGGGCGGGGGGGGGGGGTAAAAGTGACTGAAAATGGTGATGAATTCTTTTAATTAGGCTACTGATATCTCAAAAATGAAGATGTTACAGACGTGAAATTTGATATTTGCAATCTGCTTTAAAAGTAAAGAAACACGTATTCTCGGAAAATCCAATGAAGGGGGGGGGGGAAAGAATTGAAACATTAGTTGACTTAATTGTATGAGAATACATAAATCTAATACTAAAGTTGTTACAGACGTGAAAATTCGTATTTGGTTCTCCTTTAAAAACAAAGAAAAAGGCGTTTTGGTGGGGAAACCATCTTGGAGGGCGGGAGTGTAAAGGAGTTGAATTCCTTTCATGAGGACACATAAATCAAAAACTGAAGAAGTTAGAGTCGTGATAATTTGTATTTAGAAGATCCTTTGCTATTAAAGAAACAAGTACTTTTTTGCGGGAAAATTCATTTAGGGGGAGGAAAGATTATTGTGAAATGAAATGAAAAAAAGTAAATTATTTTTATGTGGATACTTATATCTCAAAACTGAAGGTAATAGACGTGAACATTGGTGTTTGGAATCTCCCTTAAACATAAAGAAACAAGTATCCTTTTAATTCTTTTTCAGGGGGGGGGGGGGGGTGGCTGTAAATAAACTTAACGGCGGTTGGGTGTAGAAGGAGGTGAGACCAATTGATTTTACTGTTATTAATGTACTTATAAGGATCCTCCGTTGCTCAGGCGGCAGCGCGCCGGCCTCTCACAGTTGGGTTCCGTGGTTCAAATCCCGGTCACTCCATGTGGCATTCGTGCTGGACAAAACGGAGGCGGGACAGGTTTTTCTCCGGATACTCCGGTTTTCCCTGTCATCAGCCATTCCAGCAACACATAATAATAATAATAATAATAATAATAATAATAATAATAATAATAATAATAATAATATTCCGGACCGTCGTCAAATTGCGGACCGCGATGGAAACGGCTCCTGGACGGGTAATGACTAAGAATGCAGTCCGGTCGCGGGTTCAGTGCCGCCAAGGCACTCAGTATGACAGCACGCCGGATCTCCTGAAGGATTATATCCGTATTAAAAATATTATAGGAAAAGATGGCAAAGATTTACGGACCCAACTGACATGGAGGAATACCTGAGCCTAACCCGGGAAGTACGAAATCGATTGCTGGAAAGAAAGATTTTAAAATGGGAGGAAACGTGCCGTAAAATAATAGATCGGGAATTTTGGTGGATTCTCGCAGAGAACGAGTCAGATCGCGAATTTCGGCGGATTATATATCTAAATAAGCATTCAATTATAAATTTCAGTATAATACCGTAGCGAAGCACGGGTATCTTGCTAGTATCACTATAAAATTTGTCACAAATGGAACATAACAATTACTTTTACATATATCAAGTGAAAAATCCCTGGCAAATTAAGAAATATATGTTTTTTGGAGAATATTAATACGTACTTTACTACTTTACAAGTACATTTGGTGTTGCGCTCACAGTGACACACGTATGTCTTTTGTCTTACACTTTGAACAATTTCGTGTGTGATATCTGTGTTCACTGAAGTTCTTTGCTTTCGTTTCATTCTTCACTTGTCAATGACATCATTTCATGAATTGTATCGCGATATGCAATATTTAATAGGCGACAAAATGATATGGCCAATGTACATAAGAAAAATTCAGTGGACTAGTGATTTCGTTCGAACAGAAATAAAAATATTTATTGGTCCAGGGATCATGCTATTTTTCTTTTGACCTCCATTTTGCTGTTTGTACTGGCCAAAGATAATGAGAATCTACAGACATAGCACTCCCATTCCACGGTGCTAGCCCTGGACCTGAATAAAGTAACAAAAGACGGCACCAGCAGCGAATGAACAAAGATAATGAGAATCTACAGACATAGCACTCCCATTCCACGGTGCTAGCCCTGGACCTGAAGAAAGTAACAAAAGACGGCACCAGCAGCGTAGTACGACATAAACCAGTCCTGTCTACAAGCCTTAAGTATGTTTTCATATTTCTCAAATAACGACGGTATTTCTTAATTTGCCAGGGATTTTTCACTTGATATGTGTAAAAGCAATTATTATGTTCCATTTGTGACAAATTTTATAGTGATATTTGGGTGATACCTTTGCGCATCATACCCAGCGCGCCAATATAATCAGCTGATCAATTGAGGCGAGCTAAGCGAATGTCAACAAACCGTCAACTTGAAAGATAGACACGTAGGACCGAAGATGAGCGTGCGACGGGGACAATTTCCACACTGTGGTGGGGACCTTTTCTAATGTCGATAACGGCAGCGTTCTATTATTATTATTGTTATTATTATTATTACTTTTATTACTGTGCAGCCTGGAAGTAGCCACCAGGGATTTGTTGATAGCTGTGAAATATTATTCCCGCGACTTCATTGTAGGAAAACGTGTAATAATATTGTGCGAAATAATGACAATATTACTGCCCGAGAATTTATTTCAAAGATACATGTGTACGCGGTTTGTTAGTAAGTCATCAATATTTTGCCTATGATGGTCATAATTATCGTAACAATCAAATTATTGACGACCATTTTCGTAGAGGGTGTAGAGGTGTGGCCAACCGTCAGTCTGTAGGCTTTACGTACCGGGAAGTCAGCGGCGAGTAGGTCATCGATGATATCTTCTTCGGAGATGTCTAGATCCACTCCGGGGATGATACAATAGGCCATGGTCGTGGGGAGATCAACAGCCAGCGAGGCGTCAACCTATATGCCGATTAGGGTCGGCTAGGTGGCAGGTAAAGATGAAGGCCGCCCGTCCGAGAAAAAATTGGAAGTTGTCACGGCAGAGAGTATGTCCACTTTTGTGTTTGTGGTCAAGTGTGTATCATGTCTAAGTGAAATCTATCTATCAAATGCTTTCATTCCCCACCCTAAAGGGGTGGGACGGGCCACTTAGAGGTGTCGCCCTCTCTCTGGCCAAGAGATGCGGGCAGGTTGGGGAGATGTGACGGAAAGAAGGAGGTGGGTAAAGGATGTGAATGTGTAGGAGATGGCGAGGGGCTTTATTATATCAAGGGGTTTACAATAGGAAGTACAGAAAATTTTTCAACAGTGGTATTACAGATTTACAATTTCGGTTGTGGCATGTTACAAAGATTATGCACTGCATTATAAACATGTAGGGAAGCATGGTGAGGTAAAGGAATAATGCAGAGGCTGTGGGACTAGTGAGGGGTGTGTGAGAGGGGTGGAAGATTAAGAGAAATGATGCAGTGAAGTGAGTAAGATATGGAGGGGGTTTGATAGGGGTGGTGGTGGGGGAGAGAGATCGGGTGGTGGCGGGTAAAAACAGATGTGTGGACTCGGTGGAAGGAAAGGTGGAGCTGGTCGGGGGCGGGGACGAGGTCGGGTGGAAGTTTGGGGAGAAGAACGAGAGGGTTCAATCTGATGAAGGCGGCCGTGGAAATGAATTCCTTTGTCGATGAGGTGTTGGGCGGTGTCCGGTGTCGGTGGATGAAGTCGAACAAGATGCGTAGGTCCTGAGGCATTGAAGATCCGGGTTGCTCGGCGCACTGGTGTTCCGGTCTGGCGAAGGGCTTGGACGATGGTATCCGTGGATAAGAGCGGGTCCACTCCTCGAATGACGGAGGTGTAAGCTGGCGATAATGATGGCGTCGTGTCGGTGGCAGTTTCAGATGCTGCTTGTTGGATTGATGGGGTAAGGTTGGGAGGGGAGGTGACAGTAGTTATCATTATAGGAGTGGGATGGGTAGTAACCGAAGTGGTGGGAGAGTTTGTGATGGGGTTGTGAACAGAGGAGATGGTGGTGGTAATAGTGGTGGTGGTGGTGATCGTGGCTGTAGAAGTGATGCAGAGAGAGGACAATGGTTGTGGCGGGGTGGGGTAGGGAGGTGACGTAGAAGCAGCAGTAGAAGCATCAGGTGCAGGAAGATCAGATGAGTAGTCCGGTAATTGTTCAAGAACTTGGCTAGGAGTGGGTTCCACACGATGAAGACGGCTGCGAATATGGGCACCAGTGGCGAGAAGATGGTCACGGTCGGTCGGAGAGGTGAGAAGAAAAAGGACCTCTGGTGCTGGAGCGGAGCCTTCGTAGAGTCTGGTTGCGCTGTACACTCCCGTCTTGCAGAGGTCGGAGAGGATGGTTTCTTCCGAGATGGAATGGTGGACGTCGAGGACAATACAGGTGAACATTGTCTATAGCCGACTTCCAACTAGGCGTCTGGCCGATATGCTTGTTGGGTCGGCTGGGTGCGATGGTAAAGTTGTGACGTCACCCGGCCGAATAAAAAATAATGAGGAGAAGGATTCACCAGAGCTGTGTAATGTGTCTTGTCCCCTGCCCAGAGCTTTTAAGTGAAAAATATTACAAACTAGCCATCTCTTGTGGGAAGTTGAGCTGCTAAGGGAGACTTCATACAATTTTCTCGTACATTGTTTCAAAGTTAAGTAAACAACAATGGGAAATACAGTGAATCACTCCCAATCATAAAATCTGATTTCAGCAACAGGTTTCAGCATTCTAGCTGCACTGAAAAACTACTGAAGCAGATGTCTACACAATTTGGTGTCAACGTAGAGGTTGCTGCTTGAAATATGCAAATGGAATTTGGTGAATTGCAATGCAATAGTGACTTAAATAAGAAATTCATTAATATGGATCTTTCGAAGTTTTACTAAGTCGAGGGAAGCAAATTTCTTGCAATCCGAACACATGTTTCGTCCAAAGCATCATTATATGGTAGCACTTGTAACTGTGAGTAACTCTTCTCCAGCCCGCCCCGCAGTGTAGGGGGCAACGCGTCCGTCTGTCACCCGGCGGCCCGGAGTTCGATTCCCGGCTGGGCAAGAGGTTTTTAATTTTAAATGATTAATATCCCTGGCCTGGGGACTGGGTGTTTCCTCACATTCAACATTCTACACTTCCTCCATTCCAATTACAAGCAGGTTCATATCACATGGTGCAAGTAGGGGCAAAAGATCTCTATAGGTCGACGCCCCGAATAAATAGAATTAAAAAATTAAAAAAAATAAAGTAAAAACTCTTCTCTAGGATGGAGAAGTCGGAATTCAGGAATCGTGCTCTTCTGTGTTGTTTTATTGACAGTTCAAAATCAAAGACAAAGATGCATAACAGTCATAAATTATGCCAATACTGATTTTATTATAGAACAAGCGAGTAGCTACGCGGTTTAGGATATGTAGCTATCACCTCGCATCCAGGAGATGGTGGGTTCGAATACCACTGGCGGTAACCCTGAAGATGGTTTTCGGTAGTTGTCCTTTTAAACGCAAAGCTGCATCTTAATTGTGGCCACGGTCGCCTCTTTTCCATTCCTATCCCTTTCCTATTTCAGCGTTGTAAAACCTCTCCGTGTCGGTGAGACATAAAGCAAGTAGGGAAAAAGATGTTATTATCATACGGCATGTTTTGTTTCGTAAGCTTAATGATCATAATAAATAAATGAAGCCGACGGCATTTCAGTAACAAAATATAAATCTTGAATAACTCTTGACTAGAGATTCGAGGAGATCAACTGCCTTGCTGATAACGGGAGTATTCGTCGAATCGACAAAAAGATGAAGCGAAAATTATCGACATAATATCAAAATAATACTAAACTAGTGGAGACCGACAAGGAGGAAAAGGAGATTTATGAACCAACAATACCTTACGTTTTTCACAAGTCGATCTACCATCTAAATTGTATTAAAGCGACTGGCCTCTTTTATAGTTCATGTGGTAACATTGAAAAAATTTCTTGCTAATTCGAGATTAAATTACAAATTGGAAGAGAGGTTACAGAGCAACATCGTAATCAGCATCTTGCAGCACTTAGTAGTAATATTACAACCCAATTGCACGGTGTTCGAGACAGTTAAATTGGAAACCTAAATTACCATTAACCGAATCCATATTATTTAGTTTGTGGTAATCTGTATCTATACAGCAAGACTACGTTAGGTAAGATTGTTAAATAACTAGTTAGTTTTGAAACGATACTTTTCCACCATTGTTTACCTAATATGACCTTGCTGCTGTTAGATTGTGTGATAATAGGTTATTTACAAATTGCGATCAGTCATTTTACTTATACCAAGGAAATAACTTCAGTAGACATACTGATATGTGATGTTCTTGTGAATGGATACCGGAAAATACGGATAACTTTCAGCATGAATCCTTTGCGCCACCTACCCCCCCCCCCCACCCCCCCCCCACCCCCCGCTTGATACGTTTAAAGAAAACTCTTTAGAAGATAATCGAAGAGAAATCTTTAAGAAGTGAGGAATAGAGGGCACTGAAGGGAAAGTAAGACTATAATTCAAAATGAAATTGAATAGGGAATTGGTAGAGGGGAATTAAGCAGTAAGAGGAACTGGAAAATAAACTTAAAAATGAGAAAAAGTTAACAAGGGTACAAAAAGGAAGGAAACACTGAAGAAAGAATAATCAATCAACGAAAAATAAATAAGATAAGGGAGGGACAAAGTGACTAGAAGGGATAAAAGAAAACATAGTGGATGAGAGGACAGAACAGATAAAGTGGGAGAAGGTGAGAGTAAAGGATAGGTGAGAGGAGAGGAGAGTGAGAAACGAACAGACAAGGGAACATAAGGATAGGACAAAGGAAGAAACGACAGGAGGTGGCCTTAAAAATATATTAACGGCGATCAGGAGAAAGAAAATGTGATGACGAAAGAGAAAGTAAAAAAGGAAATATGTATAGGATAAGTAAAGAAGGTAGGATATAAAAGAGGCCGAAAGAAGGAAGGACTCGCAAGTGAGAAGAGAGGGTAGGAACAGAGAAAGTAGAGGAATGAGAAAATGAGGGAGAAATGGATAATAACACAGATGAAGATATGTGAGAAGGTGGAAACAGAAAAGAGCAGAAATATTAACACAAATAATAAAATAAATGAACGATTTAATTCCGTTTTAGTACAATCAGTCGGTCGGAAATTACCTCATGCGGCCAGGATGATTTTCTGACCTGCTGATGACCTGATTGTTGATGCCTCCAGTGAACAAAACCTACAACACAACATCAACGTATGGGTGGATGAGCTTAAGAAAAAAAAGGTGTGGAGGTGAATGTGGACAATATAAAGACTATGGTTATCAGCAGTAATGAGGAGAGACACTGTATCAGAGTCCATAGTAAACCATTAGAACAAGTCACCAAGTTCAAGTATCTTGGATCAAACATCAGCTCAGACGGGAAGATGGAGGAGGAAATAACAGAAAGAATAGGAACAGCAGGGTGCTTGTTTAATGCCATCCGAACAAACGTCCTTAACAAGAAGGTGATCTCAAAGAGCACAAAGTTAGCTGTTTACAAATCCACCTTTGTATCCACATTGACCTATGGCTGCTAACAGAAAGAACCAAGAGCAGAATCCACGCGGCAGAGATGAGATACCTTCGGAAAGTAGAGAACAAAACCAGGAGGGACAAGATCCGGAATACAGCCATCCTGAAAGTATTGAATATGAAGCCACCAGAGAAAACCATCTAAGAATATCAATTGAGATGGTTTGCCCACGTCCACCGAATGTCGAGAGACCGCTTGCCGAGGTTAATGAAGGAGGTGAGAATGGAAGGAAGGCTTGAGGAATACCACGGAAGACATGGAAAGAGGGGATTAGAGAAGCACTGCAGGAGAGGGGATTCTCTGTACGAGAGGCCGTTCCAATTACCGGAGATAGGAGTAGATAGAGATCTCTCATATCTTCGACCTCGTTTCCTTAGTAAATTTTGGGGATCGATATTTGGTTTGCTTTCTGCTACCAACGTTGATCTTAAATGCGTTATTTTTAATTAAAATTTATTAAGAAATTTGATCTAATGAGTAATTAGAGTAATATCATGGCAAAGCGTTTTGTACGCGACACGTGTAGGGTGACATTTACTGTGTAAAAATGTTACCCTCAATCATTCACAGAACTACTGATTAAGGAAATCAATAACAAAGACTATTTATGCCCTGCATTTGTGCAGGATATTGCTGTGAAAGTTTTTCAGGTAATCAAATGAAAATGTTTTGATTAAAATTCCATTTATGTAATTGATGGGCTAGGGAGTGCATAATGGTAGGGCACATGGCATGTGCGCAACATGTAAGTGAAACAAATAAATGACATAGAGTGCACTGGAATATTCCCTGTCGCAGCTGAAAATTGTTGAAGTCAAAGAAAATACACGCGTACGCACACACTCTACTGATGGAACAATTTCGTGTATTAACAAAACGATGTCATGTAATAGTATATAACCAACGGTAATCATTGAGCTCTCAGAAAACATTAAGGCCAAGGATACTTTCAAAATATTACAGCAAAAGAGAGACAATATATTCCACAATATGGTACTTATTGATATTTACATTAGTTATATGCAAATAGAACCTTTAAAACTAGGTATGTAGGTTCGTAAATCAACACCATAGGAATACACATTTACAAATTCATGGCATGAAGAAAACCGAGTGTGATTTACATTTTATTCGTAGATTTACTCCCTTCCAATTAAATAAATCATCCAGTTGAATGGGTGCAGACACATATTATCTGTTATCCACTCTTAAATAAGGGGCTGCCTGGCCGAGGCGGTAAAGGTGTGTTGGGTTCGATTCCTCGTTAGGAAGTCGAAAAATTTAAGAAACGAGATTTCCACTTCCAGGAGTGCATATGGCCCTGAGGTTCACTCAGCCTACATAAAAAATGAATACCAGGTTAATTCCTGGGGGAAAAGGCGGCCGGGCGTAGAGCTAACCACTCCAGACCATCAAGTGCCAAGGTGAGGACCTTCATGGCCTGTGCGAAGATGACTTTGACTCATAAATCTATAATTAGGTAAACTGGATTGTCTTCGGTCTTGAACTCCTACCGTTTTTGGTAGGATGACTAGTTTCGTACGACTCTCACGGTTTGCCAAGTTTTCTACAATCTTTTCTGAAATGATTTGGTGACTGGCATACACTACCTACTTTCAAGAATTTCATCGTTGTGTTGCAAGAAATGTGTATTTCAACCTACACCCGAAGCGCTTGAGGATTCAAAAAATAGCAAGTATGATGCTTTTTGCTACGGCTTGACGTCGTATTAACATTCTGAAGTATTTCTGCGGTTTAAGGATGTAACAAAAACTTTAGAGTCTGTCAAACACACTGCAATTACAATATAAATTACAACACTATAAACATAACTGTAAAAATACACACTATTACACAAAGAATGACATGTTTTGTTTTACAAGAACTTCCTCAGATTCCACCAAATCGTTTAAATTTACAAGTACAGTGGAACCTTGGATTGCGAGCATAATTCGTTCCGGCAACATGTTCGTAATCCGAATCGCTCGTACATCAAAGCAAATTTTCCTATAAGAAACTATTGAAACTCGGATGATTCGTCCACAACACAAAAACATTTATTCGCATAACATTTCTAAAACAAAATATAATGTAAAACAATTAAACTGCACTTTACCTTACAATAGAATCATTGTTGGTGTGAGGGAGACGAGAGATGACATGAGAAGAGTTACTGTGTAGCACGAATTTCACTAACGGAATCACTGCTATCGGTTGGCTATTTGTAAGTGCTTTCTTTTCGTGCAACTTTAACGAGGAACCTGTCCAATGACTGTTGCTTTTGCCTCTTTTTGAGGATTTCACGAAAATGTCATTGCATTGTCATTGAACAGATTCATCCACTGCAATCATCTCCTTCCGACCGAATTCCTTTTTAGCCTTCTTTTCGTTCACAGGGCCCATCGTTGCAGAACAGTTATATCACAGATGACAGAAACAAAACATGTACACTCGTACGGTGTTGACCATGCGAGCGAGGCACGCCAACTGAAGTCCAGCACGGGAAATGATTACACACACTTTCACAGGGAAAAAGTGGCAGGGGGAGGGGAAAACAAAGGCACAGGGGAGGTGGAAACGTACGTACACTTGACGCTCGTATTGCGAAACTCACTCGCTTGTCAAGTCATAATTTATTTAAAATATTTGATCGTCTTGCATAACACTCGTAGACCAAGTTACTCGCAATCCGAGGTTCCACTGTAATAATATAAGGAAAAACTTACGTACTTATCTAGACTGTCGAAGATTAATACAAGTAAATTTATTTTTTTGTCATTACTGATTCATGTTATCATTAAACTCTCTTATCATTGACACGTTTACACAACGTAAACAATACTGTACATATATAAGCATGCTTTAAGAAATTTGATAGAATCTGAGGATGTTCTTGTAGAACGAAACATGTCATTCTATGTATAATAGTGTGTATTTTTATAGATTTGCTTAGAGTGTTATACTTTATGTTGTAATTTACGTGTGTTTACAGACTGGACATTTTTTTACATATAACCAAGTCGACACTGAAAAGTATGGCTTCATTATTAACGGTTTATGGATGGGGGAGGGCTAGAATAGGTACAGCCCCAGCAGTTCCTTCCTGAAAAAATGGGTAAGCCAGAGAAAATCATCTTCAGGACGGCTGACGAAGGAACTGAAACCCACCATCTCCGGAGCTTAAGTATCCAGCTGCGTGATCTGAACAATGCGGCCAACTCACTCGGTCACATACGGTGAATGATCTAGGGCTGGCAAATGAGACGTGACCAATTCCTTCCCTCACAAACGTGAAGATCTTCCAACACAATAACCAATTACTCATTCTGCATGGGAAGACACACGACTTTGGTATGTTGCCAGCACGAATATTAAGTAAATCATATTTTGATTGATAATCTTTGTTCATCGTTTGAAACTGTAGAATCGGGTTCAGTTTTCCAGCGCAGCAACCAGTTCGTAATTCGAAAATACATTGCACACAATTGCGTACTCCATATTTTCCGTTGTGAGTTAATAATCAATTGTACGGTCCATATTACATGTAACTTCCACCCTAACTGCCCTAAGTCTATCGCACTGGTAAAACATTAAATCGGACAAGTTTGAGAAAACACAAGGATGGGAGCTGGATAAATCTTAATTCATTTTATACGGGAGGTCGCGAATCAGAAAGAACAGAACGGCTCAAAGTACCTTACACTATATTATTTAAGTACTTAGTTCAGACTGTACAATCAGACAAGGTGTGTTAAATACCATTCAAGAAAGAAGCCGTAGCTTCTGATACAGTTATATAATTAGAAAACGGGTCTTCAGACCAGTAGTTCATTTTATACAATGTCTTTCAAGGTCTTAGACCCAGGAAAGAAATTAGAAGACAAAGAATCGTACCCCACAATACCCCACAATTAGTCCACAGAATTATCTAATTATTTAGGAAAGCAACAACAGTTGCTCTAAAATTAGTTTGTATAATCGATATTCAGATAAATGGGATCAATAGATCCCCAAAACACAGTGACAAAATGTCCACACTACACGACCACAAGGTTACGCAAGCGAAAGAAAGTGAAATTTACCAGCCCGAAAAACAGGATTGAGCGGAGGCAAACTGAACACTCCAAAGAAAATGAAAACACGTTTACCTTAAATAATTGGCCTTCAGTCCCTACAAAGCAGAGGCTAATCCATATTAATCTGTGACTAAGTGATAGTAGAAAATTAAAGGTCGAAAGAGAGATACAAAAAATTAACAGAAAAATTTACAAGGGAACACATACATGTGTTACACTACGATCCGGTTGAAATTTGGTAGGAATATTCGCAGGAGGCAGTAGAATGCTAAGGTGAAAACTGCATGTGCCCAGAGCAAGTTTAAACCCCAAAATTGTACAAATAAATAGTCGTAAAATTTGAAGTGCCGCGGGAGTATCAGGGTGTGGCGGAGATGTAGGGAACAGCGAAGCAGCGGACGTGAGCCAACCGGGCTGTGTCGAGCCGCGCCAGCAGCCAGGCAGCTCTTAAATAGAGGTTCACCAGGCGAGTTGGCCGTGCGATTAAGGTCGCGCAGCTGTGAGCTTGCATCCGGGAGATAGTGGGTTCGAATCCCACTGTCAGCAGCCCTGAAGATGGTTTCCCGTGGTTTCCCCATTTTCACACCAGGAAATACTGGGGCTGTGCCTTAATTAAGGCCACGGCCGCTTCTTTCCCACTCCTAGCCCTTTCCTATCCCGTCGTCGCCATAAGACTTATCTGTGTCGGTGCGACGTAAAGCCACTAGCAAAACATAAATAAATAGAGGTTCAGCCGATGTTTCCAGAAGGATTTAATTATATCTCTTTTTAGTGAACAGCAGAATATTTGATATGAACAAATTGAGTGTATAATCATTTTTTTAAATTATATTTGTTAGGAGGATTCAATTGATACACTATTGGCAATTTCAGAATAATTAGAAAGGAATAAATGACTGTAAACTGGTTGCCCAACTGCTAAACATCAACATTCTTCCAGGTTAATATTCTACTTGAACAGCAAGGGGCAGTCCGAAATCGGTGCTAAGGTCATCTAGACCCAGATAGTCAAACTACTAGAGTATATGTTAGTTCAATGTATTTTACACAGGTACCAGCATAGACACTCGGAGGCAATTTTAAATAGACGGAGAGGCCTAACTCTTGGTACAATTATTATGATTTTGAGTTTTTAACATTATGCTCATACTAAGAGTAATGCATTGCTTTCGTTACTGTGTCATGTAAAAAAGAATCAGATAAAAATAGTCATCAGTTCAGTGTGCATAGTGTCAGTGGATTCTGGGTTATTTTGGTACATACCTGAAATAGTAATTCATTCATTCATTAATGCTAATTCATTTTATGATTGGGATAGGGAACGAAGCATTCGGCTTCCGCTGATGTGAAGATCAACATAAAGACCCTCTCCAAGAATGGGACTGTAATATTATGAGATGTGTACATTTTTCCACTCCATTTTTTCATTCTAGTCCCAAATCGTGACGGGACCATAAATGGATCTTAGACTGAGTGGGCGGTAGGTAACAATGATAGTTCTTGTACTGGGATGGCGGCTTTCCTAGAAGCATGCGTGTTTAGGCACTCGGGGTATTAATAGAATATCCACACGCTTACTTGATACCAAGCAATAAATATTACGCTCTAAAAACCCCCAAATGAATTTGTTACCCTGTATGTGGTCCCCCTTCCGTCGGAGTAAATTTATTACCGTGTAGGTCAAAATTAAAACGTCAGATAACGACCTTGTTCCACAAGACTGCTCAAGGGGAGCGATTTAGCGTCTCTCCCTGCTGTTAATGTTAAATGTTAAATGAATTAGTCAGTGGATTCGACCTTCATTGTCATGAATGTATACTCACGATGGGATTCCCAGATACCAAAGGCCAATGGTATGGAAGCTGTCACTATAAACTATTTAGCCAGACTGGGTAACTCGGACGGTAGAGTGATCTTCTGAGCCCAAGTTGGCGGGTTCGATCTTGAGCCTGTCTGGTGGTATTTTAGATACTCAAATACGTCAAACACGTTTCAGTAGATATAATGTCATGAGAAAGAAATACTACGGGACAAAATTTGATACCTCTGTGACACTGAAAACCGCAAAAGAATTAGTCGAATTATTATTATTATTATTATTATTATTATTATTATTATTATTATTATTATTATTATTATTATTATTATTATTATTATTATTATTATTATTATTATTATTATTACATAGTGTTAATATGTTGGACCTAGGATTGCTGACAATGGCCAATAGTCGAAAAGATAAACATGAGGATTAATGCAGCCTGAAGTGGTAAACGATAACACTCATCACCTGTGAACGCCTGATGATATACCACCTAAAATCAAGGATCATTTATCCTCTTACACCCTGTGGTACCGAATAATGTACAACTGCGGAAGAGGCAGAACGTCGATTAACAGTCACAGGGACTACGGTGCTGAGACTGTCAGCCGGCGCCTTTAGATTGGAATTTGCTTCCAATATACGCATAGCACAACAATTCGGTTTTGCACCGATCCAAGAGAAAATGCCTGAAGTCGAATGGGATGTATTGTTCACGTGAGCAGAATCAGATACTACACTAAATCACGACTACACACTGAAAGTTGTCGGAAAGGGACCTAGAGGATGACTTGTAAAACGATGAGCTGATACACAAGAAAATTACCTGACATGAGTAAAGTTACACATCCTGATGTGGCCCACGACCGAATGAAATGGCGCCAGTGAAGCCTCGTAACTGACCATCCCCCTAAGCGGGATAGTCGCTGATGAACATAAAATAAGAAAAACAATAAGATTAAGAATAAGAACAGGAATACAAATATATTTTGTTTTATTAAGTTTTATTCCAAGGCTTCTACAATCTTACTATGAAATTATTATTATTATTATTATTATTATTATTATTATTATTATTATTATTATTATTATTATTATTATTATTATTATTATTCCGAGGATTCCATGAGTTATAGAGGGATAAGAAGCGTCTATGTTGAATGGCTGGACAAGGAATTAACTAGAGCAGAACTCAACACAACAAATTTAGAAATTTTATTTCTTTCCTTTTGTTAACATTCAGAGATAGAAAATCTGAATGAATACTCAACAATTATACTAATGAGTTAATTCGCTTTAACAATATCAGGAACTTAGAAGTCCGAAAATCAGATACAAAGCTTGTGATAGTACCAGTCAGTTAAATGACATAGAAAAGAGCCTTATTGCTCTTGATAGGTATAATATTTTACAAGAGCACGATTTGTTCCCCAAATGATACACTAATCAAGAGTCTGAGCTCCAAAATACCATAGTCTAGCCTCGCAGAAGCATCAATTTCTTATGGAGCACTAACATTCCACTGACAACCTATCGGTTAGCCCCACATGAAGTATTCATTCACAGTTGCCCCGATGTGGGCTTATCTCTTGCACAACCGTTACATTACTCACTGTTCCAAAAGGGAACTAACACAAGGGAATATTTACACTTTGAAATAAGTAAACAGGGGCATAATAGCCCATACTACGTGGCCTTAATGGTAAAAAGTAAAATTGCTGCACATAACCGGCCATAAACAAAAGGCAAGGAGGCGAAACTCCAACACTCCTAATAGAAATTGTTAAAAACCTAAGTGGGCTTACGGCCCGAAGATACAAAGGCTAATCATATACCACATGGGGCGGGGGGGGGTGACTAAAGGAGAAACATTAATGCCAAGACAAGATTTACGGAATGTAGAGGTGAAAGATTTAGTCACCCAATGCAAAGTCCGATTTGTTGACCTTGGGCTCAGAGGGTCCCTGGTTCTATTCCCTGCCGAGTCGAGTATTTTTAACCTTCATTGGTTAATTCCAATTGCTCGGAGGTTGGGTGTTTGTGCTGTCCCCAACATCCCTGTAACTCACAAACCACTCATAGCACTACCCTCCACCGCAATAACACGCAGCATCGGAGGGTCTGCCTTACAAAGACTGCACCCGGCTAGAAATAGCCATACGAAATTAATATTACCCAATGCAAAGACTGAATAATAAACGACAGAGGGTCATCCCTTATATTGCATATTTCCCAGTAGGGAATAGAAGCAGACTCCTCCGACTTGCCGAAATATCTACATGGAAACCGCTAGTTAAATATATTACTTTAGAAGAAAAGGTGTTGAAACCTTCTCCTTAAACTATCCGCAGGAGCTATCACAATCATGTCTAGGTAAATTCTGTCACTGCCTTGTGCCGCTTGATCTTCCTCACGCAGGCCTCGCCTCTGCCTCCTAGGTCAAGTCGCACTCCCAAGCCCTGGAGCAATTCAAACAAGACGGCCCTAAAATGCCCTGGTTTTATAGTACCCTAAGGGCAAGCTTTCAGAACTCTTTACAGATAGTCTGGATTCCTGTATACATCCCGGTTTTTCATTGGCTAGATGACGCTTGTTGTTTAAAAGGGCCTAACATCGAAGGTCATTGGCCCTCATTGGCTAGAGAACATACTTCCAAGTACTGGAACCTTTCCCATTAACCCCCATAGCTCATGGGACCATGTGACGACGCAAATTTACCCCGACCGAGTCATGAACACATGGGACCACGCGCAACAGAAATTAACGGTCAAGGGACCTTTTCTGTCTAGTGAAAAATGCCGCCTCATTCGGATTGAACACATGAGATGACAAATGCCGTATATGACATATCGAGGTCAACCGCTACCCTTCCGTTCCGAAATATAAGCACGAGCCTCTCATGGCCATGGTGCGTCCGCAGCTACGATTTACAATAACCTTAAATCTAACTTATAGGCATAAATGAACGGAAGATATAAGGATGCTATTATCGGCAAAGATAGGCACAAATAAATTTTTCTAAAGGTTTAATTGGCTCTCGTTGAAACATACTTTACACTCTACAATCTTGATGATTAAATTCATTGATCTTCAAAGATACATTTGATACTCAATAAAGCAAATGGAAATCAATTCCGGGCTGTCAATTAAGTCAACTTTCGGTCCACATCTTCACAAGTGTCTCTATGTGGATTATTGAAATTACGGTGTCAAATTTCACTTACTGACTAAACAATCCATACATATTTTAATTAATCACATCAGTGTTCCTTCACTCGATTCAAATAATTTGAAGAAGGTTGAATTACCTTTCTAGACTTTAACTTTGTATAACTTGTTTTGTTGTTGATCAACCCTACCTTTCATTCCGGCTGTTGAATACGACATAAAAATAATTTTACCTTTCTAAACTTTATCATAATAAAACATTTGACTATTTACAGTGATAAGTCACGACCTTTCGAATGCGCGATATTCCCGTGGGAAAACTCCCAATTTACATATACAAAACACTGATTTACTCTGAGATTAGTATTAGAGTGGCCGCCTAATTTAAATATAATGCGAATGAATTACTATGTAAAATATAAATTAAAATAAATCAATAAATAAATTCCACATAATCACAACATAATCCCAGTAATAAGAAAAGTAAACAGAATTCTGGTGGAAAAGAATCACCACATTTGATGAACCTACTGTACATGTCATAAGGGTCTCAACCCCTTCACTTGAAACAAAATACAAATGGTTTCTCGCGAAATCTAGCTTCAATAAAACAATGGTCATCATAACATCATATTCAAACACTTTTACAACCTGGAAGAGAAAAAATATAACACACACATTGGCTGCATTGCTATATACACGTTGCTGTGTGACTAACGGTCCTCATTGTGCCTGCGAGGTTCGAAGTGGTGGCCTCGATTTCGACAACATTTGGGACCCTGTAAAACAAATCCCTAGCTACTGCGTTCTTAAGGGTAATAATTAAATATTCCAACATCATTTTTTCATAACTTGTTACAAATGTGGAGACCAATTTATAATCTATTGAGTACTAAAGATGAATGTTGTGTCTAAAAACCCTGCATTTCTCCAAGAGCCAGTACAGAGACCTCGGGTCGCCTGTCTTCCCTTTTAAACGCTCCTCACCCTCGGGTAGACCGTCATAAATCTACTTGGACGGGGCTCACGCCACGGGACAAAACCTCTTTGAAACTAACATCTCCACAAATAAATACGTACTCAATGCATCGTCAGCGGCTCATTATTTTGACGCAAAAACACTGATGCACATATTATATGCTAAAATCAGCTTAGGCGTTCATTATTTCCTACAAATATTTCTTAATATCATGCCGCTATATCATTTCAATATATTTAACCTCACAGAAGGCCAGAGTTCAGACACAGTTTCAAACATCGCATAGTTGTGACGTACCCACTTGGCCCACAGGTGAATGACAAAATTATAACGTGGCGGGTCACTTTAATATTAAAATAAATAAACGATATGTCATTGTTTCTCCATAAACAGTATCCCAAGGGCGCCAGTTCTCAAGCTTATGGCTTGAAAACAAAAGTAGATAATTAATAATAATAATAATAATAATAATAATAATAATAATAATAATAATAATACGTAATGAGACTCAAAAACTCCCAGGGGTGAGGTGAACGGAACACAAATCATTAAGTACACTAACTTGGAATTTAAGGATCATTAATAATCATTTCATAAAATACAAATTAAAACAGCTATTTATTAAGATGAAAAACGTGACGTAACGGCGTTTTAACGACATTTGAACTTACGGAAGCAAAAGAAAAATTGAATGAAATTAATTTTAAAAATGAACTGTTGCGCGAAGACTTGCAGTAACTTATGCCATAAGCTCACCATATGTAGACTCTGTTGTCTTGAAGCTGATGATATGTGGATCTCGTACCGGCTGCCTTCTCTGTTGTTGGATTCCAGTCCTACTTCTACATTTCCTGTCCTTAACACTTCCTACTGTACTCCTTACATAAAGTCGTAATGAGTCCCAATTTTCAGTGCAAAACCACCATGGGTTATGTTCATGGAGAGAATACATTCGTATTCTTCCGTATTACGGAACAGTAGCGTAGCTAAATTCATAATAAGAGCTCTCCTGCCCTATACTAGTCAAAGCCGGTCTTCCGTTGACTACCTCTCGTCATTGAGATAACAAGTCCCAATGAGAGTAACTTTTGAGTAGAATATACTCAGATGCGAAGTGAACTAAGTTAAAATCTTCTCCTATGTGTAGACGTAGAATCGTAGTAAGAGTATGAATAAGAATATAAATGAGAAAGTCCGAATCTCCTCTCCAGCCCTTGTCGGTGGTATTTATTGGTTCAAAAGTCTCCTTCCATCAGCCATATCACATGGTCCAGTATGATTCGAGGTCTCATCCCTTCTCCCTTGTATTGCTGAGAATTCATCACGTTGCTTCATTACGTTCATTCACATGGGCTGAACTTTCCCGCTGAAATAAAGCGTCTCGAAGCGGAGTTTGAAAAGTGGGTGTTAATAATGTATAAACTGTCTCTTCATGAGGTGGAGAGGGTAATATCTCCCGTAACCTCGATGACGTACTTTTCCTGGAACTGGGCTGAAATTAGCCTGCTGACTCTGGTCACCTCACAACGGCTATTGGAAAATTTACTGCAAGTTATAAATATGCGTGATGTTGAAATACTTTACCCAATAATTTGTTCGTACAGAATCCGTTATAGCCGCGATACAAAGAAATGAAATGATGATTGAAATGGATGATAGAAACCCTATATATATATATACATATACATATTAATTTAAAAATGACCTATCAGTGATTAAATATATACATCTTATCAATTAAATATATAGTTCAATAATTAAAATTATACAGTGATGTCCCAAACATCACATAGTTAACATGGTTTTCCCATCTCACAGGCTAACATTTACCATTTCCTCAAACATAAATATCTGTGTATTTAAAATGAAGTGAATCTACCTTCAGTGAACGACACTTAATTTAAACCGAATAAATTAACTTAATTATCAATAAAATACAAAAGAAAAATTTACACAGGGGCCTAACTAGTGTTAGGTGGGTGGTTTCTTCAAACCCCGGGCATGTCGAACTCTTCACACACAAGTCATACAGCCACTTCTTAACCTAACATGCAATAAACTCTACAACTTTACATTGTAAAAAGTGCTATCACTATCCGTACATTTAAAATATTGTCCACAGGAAATAGGGAAGGTCTTGCCGTCATATTATCCTGTTTCATATTGAGTAATTAATTCAGAAGAAAACGAGTACATGAACTCATCAAATTAAATAAATTATCCTCCACCTTTCCTATCGGCACTCTTAATCACAAATATCCCCCCAAAATGCTCATGCAATTAAAATGGGCTAAAATACATGCAATTATCCCAACCTGTTCCCTTTCCAAATAACCTCAAGTAAGCTTTAGAAAAATCCTACTGACCACTCTAAGCAGACAAATCTGATAATTTAATATTGATAAAATGATACTAACCCTATCCTTAAATTTACTATCTATTTACAAAGGGAATATTAGCATTACAAAGTCAAAACTGGTACTCAACAGCCATTATAAGTCCTCCATCGTCCGAGTCCACAAGGTACCCGCCTGGTGAGTTTAGTCCATTGCTCCACGTTGAAGGATCACGGGTTCAAAACTTCCCTCGATCACTCTTGATGTATCCATGGTTTTGAGTTTGTGAACACTGGAAAGATACTATACACACCACGTTTCACAAATACTCTTTATCCACACGCCACAGTTAAAGCTTTCCTTATATAATTATGATTGCGGTCTTCCGCAGAATGAAGATTGCAGATTTGTTAATCTGATTCCGGTACAAAGAAGGTTACACCAATCAGACCAAACTAATACATCACTGTTTTGATACTGCGATATTTAAAACAAAAGAACATCTGAAAATGACATTGGGTTGTTATGTTTTAAAACCCTATCTCGTATGTCTGTTTTCATAATTTTACAGTTTACTCACGCACACACAGTGGACTCTCTCTCTACTACGAGATATTAATCAAAGAACAGTTTTCTTCGTCCAACATTCGGCACTTCACCCCGTCACAATTTCGCGATGCGAACGTACGGCATAGTCACGTAATCACGCAGTGCGTCGCGACTAATCCGTGATTCATACAGCACTGTCTCTAAAATTCAGTTTTCCACTGACGATACCCACAAGAAATTACACTATCTTTGCATTTCCATTTAGATCTATATTTTCTACACAAAGACACAGGAGAGTCCGACCACAGAATGACCGTCTGGTCACTTCATAGACTGCCTGTTGACTAACTAACCACCCTCAGAAGTGCAAGCATATATGATTTCACATGGAGTGGGGGTTGGAGAGATGTACTGTTCCCATTCCAAATTTGAGATCTCCAGATCCACTAAGTTTATGGAAATCAACGATTAGTCAGATTGTGTGGCTCGCCAATCACTAACACTTGATGTAATGTGAAACGTTAAACGATCAATAGAATTATAATAATTCAGCCGTCTAAATCAAGGGTCCACCGGGGAACCCCTATTGCCTGTCTGAGTCATAGCTAGCATCATGATGCTCCAGTAGCTTACGTAATTCCTTCGACGCGTAATTTCATAAATAATATTATGTTATTTCATTTTATAATTTCGCGAATGACCAAATATTCTTGCTGTTACTTCGATGAGTCATTCATGGTTAATTTAAGCGTTGTGATCCCAAAAGTACTTCTAAAATCACCTCTTCAAGTTGGCTCTACTGTGAGTCGGCATTTGTTTTAGGGGCGGAGTCAGCAGAAACTATTCTTCCTCCTTGTCTTCCCTCATCATGCGCGCTCATTTAGGGACCACAATCCGCGTGAGCTAGGCGCCAAGCTGGCGAAGATATTGCGCAATATGATGAAACTGCGCTCCTGTCCTGACAAAGAAGCTCCAAGAATATACACGCCCGACATATTTATTTCCTAATAAATACTCAATGTGACGATACGGTTACAGTATCTGTTTGTCTGATTACAATCGAAGAGGAACTGGCTGAAGTGTTGGCAACTTAGGTACATAAACAAAACAATCCGAAAGAAAAAAGGGATTGCCAATAACAAAAATGAAATATCCTAAGCTCTAGATTAGCTTTTGGTCCATAAGTGTGCACTAAGAAATCGATGGTAGAGCCATCTAACAGAAGAAGATGAAATTTCTTGAGAGATTGTAAGTTCAAGTCAGTTGTCACAGATGGCCTTAGAGAAGGCGCACCGTTTATATAGCCGGGGAAAGTGTACCCCTGATACAATGATGATGATTATTATTATTATTAATATTACTATTATTATTATTATTATTATTATTATTATTATTATTATTATTATTATTATTACTAAAATACGTCGCAATTGGGAAATAACACGATGGCAATGAACATTTACAGTAGTGTGATAACCAAGTAAAGTTAAAACATAATTACACAAGAACAACAACAACTACTACTACTACTACTACTATTGTACAATAAGCAATTCCGTGGAAAGAGCATATTACAATAAATGCTACTAGTTTAACTTTAACATTCTATATCCAGCATCATCATATACAAATTCACACACAGTTTAAGTATTTTTCAGTGCTTAACAGTACGGCTTACAATGCTATAAGTTGAGCTTACTACTAGCTTGACATTACAACATCGTTGTATACAAATTCACACGTACCTTAAATATTTCAAACTTTTACACTATGACTTACAACAACTAAAGCAACAACAACATCAACAAGAGTACAACAAGCAATTCCAAAGTTACTTCAAAATTTAAGTTACCAGAACAGAATCGAAATTTAATTTTGCGTTAGTGAGCGAAACGCTGGTAATGTCACGATTTAAAATGCTCGAAAAATCTTTAATATTTTAATAGTGTTTTTGTTATATACCCAAGAGATGCATGGGCATCGGAATTTTCCATAGCATTGTGAAATCCGAAGAGAAATATTTGTTGTATTTGAACATCCCATAATGCCCGGCTTTAGCCGGGTTTAAACCGGGTTATTTTTTAAAATAAAGTATAACAACAAACCTACTGCATGCCAAGGTCAGGTATTCACCAGTGAGAAGATATATACGAAAGGCTACAGTGTCTCCCATATAAACTAAAACTGAACGCACTGTGTCTGTACTCTGCGCTACGAGAGTTGGCTCAGCCGAACTTCTGTCGCGCGCGGCCGCCCTGCTTTAAGCGTTTATAAAATCTTGTATGAAATCCTACCTTATAATAGATGCTGGAGTGTTGTCCTTCCTGGGTTGTATTGTATCTGGTAACCACATTCTGGTTGACGCGAGTGATTTCTGCCAAAGTAATATTTCTGTTTTCATTCGTAAGGTTTTCCTTCAGTTTCTGCAATGTGTGAGGATTTGTTCAATTCACTTTTTCCTTCAATTTACCACCCAAGTAAACATCACACACTGTTCTGAAGAGCGAGGAGAAAATGGACCAGCACTGATCAGTTTGTCCTCAAACACTTCCGAGATTGAAAGAAAGGAATCTCCTGCTGTGTAAGCAGGGGTGAATCTTGTTGAAAACACCCACGCGTTATTTTCCTTCTTCCGTTAACTGATCGAAGAACGGCGTACCTGTCTGCATTTACTGTCGTCTAGAAAAAAATAATCCCAATTATTCGACTTGCAGTAACAGCACACCAAACACCAATCTTCCCATCATAATGAGGGACTTCATAAACACCATCAGGATTTTCTGCACACCAATAGCAAGAGTTATGAGTGTTCACACGACCATTATGATGAAACCAGGCCTCATCCGAAAAGAATACAAGTTGTGGGTCGGAAAAACGATAATTTAACGATGCAAGATACCACTCACACTCTTGTGGATCAGGAGGTTTTAAACAATGGGCCCGTGTAAATTTGTACGGTTTGATGTGTAACAGCTTTGTAGCTCTGTGTGCAGAACAAACTGAAACACCTACTTGTTTTGCTAAGTTTGTGAGTGATTTATTCGGTGACCGTTCAAGGTTGGCGCCAATGGAATATTTTCAATCAATCACTACTGATCTGCATTGAGGTCAATCGCCCAGGTGGCAGATTCCCTCTCTCTTGATTTCCTAGTCATTCCTTAAATGATTTCAAAGAAATTAGAAATTTATTCAACATCTTCCTTGGTAAGTTATTCCAGTCCCTTACTCACATTCATATAAATGAATATTTGCCCCAATTTGTGTTGTTGAATTCCAACTTTATCTTCATATCGTGATCTTTCCTACTTTTAAAGACACCACTGAAACTTATTCGTCTACTAATGTCATTCCACCCCATCTATCCACTGACAGCCAGGAACATATCACTTAGTCGAGTAGCTCGTCTCCTTTCTCCCATGTCTTCCCAGCCCAAACTTTGCAACATTTTTGTAACGCTGCTCTTTTGTCGGAAATCACCCAGAACAAATCGAGCCGCATTTCTTTGGATTTTTTCCACTTCTGGAATCATGTTATCTAGGTGAGGGTGCCATACACTGGAACCATACTCTATTTAGGGTCCTACCAGAGACTTAAATGCCCTCTCTTTTACATCCTTACTACAACCCCTAAACACCCTCATAACCATGTGCAGAGATCTGTAACCTTTATTTGCAATCATATTTATCTGATTACACCAATGATGATCTTTCTTTATACTAACACCTAGGTACTTACAATGATCCTCAAAAGGAACTTTCACCATATCAACGGAGAAATTAAAATTGAGAGGACTTTTTCTATTTGTGAAACTCACAACCTGACCTTTAACCCAGTTTATCATCGTACCATTGTCTGCTGTCCATTTCACAACATTATCGAGGTCATTTTGCAGTTGATCACAATCTTGTAACTTATTTATTACTCTGTACAGAATAACATCATCCACAAAAAGCCTGATCTCTGATTCCACATCTTTACACATATCATTGATATATATAAGAAAACATAAAGGTCCAATAATACTGCCTTGAGGAATTCCCCTCCTAATTATTACAGGGACAGATAAAACTTCGGCTACTCTAATTCTCTGACATCTATTTTATAGGAATATAGCCACCCATTCTGTCACTCTTTTGTCTAGTCCAGTTGCATTCATTTTTGCCAGTAGTCTCCCATGATCCACCCTATCAAATGCCTTAGATAGGTCAATCGCGATACAGTCCATGTGACCTCCAGAAACCAAGATATCTGCTATACCTTGCTAGAATCCTACAAATTGAGCTTCAGTGGAATAACCTTTCCTAAACCCGAACTGCCTTCTATTGAACCAGTTATTAATTTCGCAAACATGTGTAATATAGTCAGAAAATATATTCAGAAATGTCATCTAGCTTTTCCCCTGTTAAATCTGTTCTGTGCGCGCATGTTCTTTATTGAGCACTGAGTAAGTAGTTTCAAATTTGTTTACAATTACGCGAATCTGTGCTCGAGAAGTGGGCATTTCACCAGGAAATTGGTGAACAAATACATCGCGTATCCGTCGAGCCGACTAGCACTTACAATAACTTTTACTTATGAAAATAAGGTGTTGGAATGATTACTGTCTCACCCTGTTAACAGCTGAGGTTGAGACTGGCGGCTGATGCTTGCGAGGTCGAACATGTTTACGCAGCTTGCAATCATACGTGCGCCTCAAATACTTCAGCTTACGTATCGGAGAGTAAAAACGCACCTTGGACAGTTTTAATTTATATGGGAGACCCTGTAGTTGTTGTACGCGTCATTGATGGGACAATCACTTAGCATGTGCTTGATTATATTTTTAGCGGCCTCTCAGGTTGTTTCTAAGATTATGAGGTATGTAGGTGAACGCACATCTCTCCGTCAATGGTTTGTCTTTACATACTAACTTCCAGGTTTTCTGTGTCCCTTTGCAGTTTCACTTTTTGTATTATTGCTGCTACTGATTTGATCTCTTCCTTCCATCATATAAACCAAGTATCAGGTTAGTATTCAGTGAGTAGGCTACACACAGGTGAAAAAGTCTTGAAACGTTGCTGGTAATACTGAAAAGTTTGGAAGTTAATAAAAATGACGATGGCCAGACTCCACCTAATTTGGTGAAAATGAAGTGTAGTTACAGTACCCTCTTCCGTCTGTAAAAATAAAATTACTAAATTTATGTGCCTGTTCTTCTAGAATATTTCCAGCTCTAATTTTTAAATTTACTTTTCCGTTCAAAATACCTGTTTTCCGTTTATTGATCTAACATCAAGTGTTCGGCTCTTTGGTTGAATAGACAACGTAGTAGCCTTCGGCTCAGAGGGCCCTGTGTTCGACTTGGAGACGGCTGGTGAATTCAACCAAGTCTGCCGAACTCCTCTAGCTAGGGCGTTATGTTTTAGTGGTTATCACACATCTTTTACAAGTTGCTTTATGTTGCACCTACACAGATAGGTCTTATGGCGATGATGGGAAAGGAAAATACTAGGCGTAGGAAGGAAGTGGCCGTGGCTTGAACTAAGGTACAGCCCCTAGTATTTGCCTGGTGTGAAAATGGTCAACCTCGGAAAACAATCCTCGGGACTACTACCAATGCGGTTCGAACACACTATATCCTGAATGCAAGCTCACAGCTGAGCGTCCCTACACGTATGGCCAATTCACTAGGTTCATGTTTATCTCAGTACAAATCTTTAGTTACATACAACCCATTACCCTACCAAACACCACAGAAACACGCTTTAATGATTACGTCTTTTCTTATAAGATTAACGTCGTGAAAGACATCCGATCCTAAACTTGGGCTTAATCCACGCATAATGCCATCACAAGTAAATTGAGAAAAACCAAAGAAAAAAGACAAAACTAAAATCGAGACATTTTTCTCCCGAAATATACATTCAAATGCTTCCTTTAAGTATTGTATAACATCCTTTCAGTAGTTTTTGGGGGAAAGGACATACTGAATTGAAAATCTCAAATTTTAGGAACATAACATTGTAGTTCAAAATATATAAACTCACAAAACCAATCCCTGAATTAAAAGCAAAATATCCGTTTTGATAGGTTCAGACGGGTAAACAGCAAAGCAAAGAATAAAAGTTATATCCATACAGGCCATGAAGGCTCTTGGAGGGGTGGAAGGTAAAGGATTCCAGTATTCGTATCATCGGAACGTGTTGGGGTAGAGTCGTTAGCTCTACGCCCGGCCGTCTTTGACCCGGAGAATTAACCTGGTAATCTCTTTTGGTGTAGACCAAGTGAACCTCAGGGCAATATGAAACCTTCGGAAGTGAAAAACTCTTTTCTTAATTTTTTCGACTTCCTGACGGGGAATCGAACCCACATCCTTCCGTGTGAACTGAGCATGTCTTAACCGCCTCTGCCAGGCTCAGACCGTTAAAGCGCTGGCTTTCTGAGCCCAAGTTGGCAGGTAGAATCCTGGCTCTAAAAGTGCTCAAATACGTCAGCCTAAAGTCAAGAGATTTACCGGCGTGTACAAGGACTCTTGTGGTGCAATATTCCGGTTCCTAGGTGTCTCTGAAAAGCATAAAAGTTGCTGGCGAGAAACAGGAACAATAACATTATTTTTATGTAAACAAACAGAGAGCCCTAGACAGCAACACTTGTTGCGACAAGTTTGCCAACACATATTACGATAAACCTCAGCCTTCCGTACCAGGTGGCTTAATGGAGAAATTCAGTTACATGTTTATCTCTGTGTATGAGAATGAAATTACGTCAGTCTGTCTGTCTGTCTGTTTGTCTGGCTGGCTGGCTGGCTGGCTGGCTGGCTGGCTGGCTGTCTTCCGAAATGGCTGATCAGAATTTCATGATTCTTTGCACGAACATTATCACAGGGATCTGTCACATGAACCACGCTTTATTTCAAAATGTATACCTGATAATATATATAAATTGTTTGCGAAAATGGTGTAATAGATCAAGGTATCGCGTTTACGTGAACATAGCAATGAGCATAGTTGTGCTACAATAGCACTGTCTGGCCCAGTGAGGAAAGCAATGGCAAACTACCTCACTCCTCACCTTGCCTAGTACGCCCCATTTGGGTACTGCCATTGGTTTTTGTGGTTTCCCTATAACTGCATAGCCTTTGGTGATGCTATTTGTGGATCCAACCAGCCTCTGGGCTGATGACCTAACAGACAGACAGGCAGCAATGAGATTTTATTTATATGAAGGCGATAGCCAACATATTAGTAGTCTGCGATCTGCCAAGCGTGCTGAAAGTACATTGACTTGTGCAGAGTTCTCTTCCACCAAAAATTATCTTCCCAAATTTACCTCCTGTTACAACTGGGCAACTTCAAAAGCACTTAAAGCTCCAACGCTACTGGAACTGCCGAAGGACTGAAATTAACATTTACGAATTTTTAGTTTATCACTTTTAAACCTATTAGGAACTGAAATTCTAATCATAGTATATTAAACTCAGGTTTGTTAGAAAATACTGACATCATTATATCTGTAGGATTTTAAATGACCATGATTTAAAGCGTACAACAAATGTTATATAAAATCCTTACATATTTTGGGTTATCATTTTATGCACTAATTTAGCAAACAAACCGCTTCTGTTGGAAGAAATTATCTTTATACTAAACTGTTTTCAGACCAACTTTGCTGTACGGAAGTGAATGTTTGGCGGACTCGGAATATGTTTTTCAAATGTAGAAGTAACAGACATGAACGTAGCGAAAACAATTGCTTGTACAAACACGTGAAATAATGGCAGGTGGGTACTGGGAATTAGGAGATATAAGCTCAATGAATGAAGCTGTACCTTACCTGTCAACCGGATTTGGCTGTGAAGTCATATGAGGCGAATGGAGAAGAAGAGTAAGGACTCCTGGACTAAGTGAGATGAAATTTAGTATGTTATACCGCAGATGAAAAATTAAAATCCACAGCCTTTTTTCAGTCATTCGACCGGGTCCGGAATTGAATGAATGAAGCTCCAATCTAGCGGTAAGGATATATACCTCACATATTCAGTTCAAATACCGGCCTGTTTCAATTTTTCAGTAGTTGACGTTTTGTAAATGGCGGACATTAATATATAGATATTTACTGAACTTCCTCATGTTTAATCCACTAATAACCAATACAGTTGGCAAATAAAGCCGAAGAAGTGTACTTAAAATTTCGTTTTTTACAGAAAAGGCCATAAGCATGTGTTCAAGCAGGTGTAACAGACCACCCGCCGACCGAGCACAGTTGAGCCGAGTATTTAGCCTGTTGTTTGAGGGTCCTGTTAATTCATATTGGAAACTCGAGTGTGAGAAGTTTGCTGTTTAAAAAATACACGTTAACGAAGGGCACAAACAGAAGTCAGTGACATGACCAACTATCAGCCCGTCGGCAACCGGTATGTTCTGCTAAGGAAAGAAAATATTTTTCTACACAGATCATGAAGGCCCATGGAGGAGTGGAAGTTGAAAGTTTCAGAAATCCGTAACCTCGGCATAAAGTGGGATATAGTGAATATCCTTACGCCCGGCCGCCTTTGCACAGTGAATTCACTTGGTACTCATTTGTTTGTGTAGACTGAGTGCACCTCAGGTCTATATGCCAATGTAGAACTCGAAGTCTCGTTTTCTAATGTTTTCGATTTTAAGAAGGTGAATAGAATCAACGTCCTTTTGTGTAAAATGAGCTCGCCCTTACGACCCTGGATAGACCGACTCTATCCTCTATTAAATGAAGATGAGTGAGATCAGACTTTTTGAAAATTAAGGCATTTTCAAAATAAACTAATGAAGCATGAATGACGTACAAACGAAAGACCCCCTAGGCCTCGCAAACGTAATAATGTCAGTCGGAAGAATACAAGAGTTGACCAAGAGAGGTCAGATGGGAAAGAAGAAGGTGAGGGGCCTGTCATACGTACGTTGAAGCAAAGTCAGATTCAGCTGGGGGACCTATGGTCATCAACACAACGCTCTCAAGATCAGAGTCCCTGATAAACCATTTTGTGTCGCCTTTTACGACCGACGTGTGATACCAGGGACTTGTTCTATCGTCGTCAACAATAATGGGTACAGAGTCAGGTAAGCCCCCTTCTCTGCCTCTTACCCCGAAGTGCCATGTTCGAATTCGGGTCAGTTCAAGAACTAGAGCAGATTTCATTCAGCCTCATGAGTTCAACGGAGGAGCTATCTGATATAATAGGCTGTAGACGCGGTCAATACAGTGAAGCAATACAGTTAACGATGACTCCAAGCTGAAGCTGATCATCATTGTAGTGCCTGCTAGCCTGCTGCCGAGGATTTTATTGGGCCATATTTGTCACCATTAGGCAGATAAAGGTACGAGAAATAGTGGGTGGCATTTCAAGAGCCTAAGAAACAAATGCTTGAACTAAGGATTCGTAATGATATCACGGAAGTTATTATCTATTTATTCCCTTCAGACGATAGGTAGATATACGAGTATATGCTTCTCATTTTCCAACTGACTTGGTGAATTTTGCGTATGAAAACACTTTTTTGAGCCCTCGATTTCATGAATTCTACACCAAGAGGGTTTACCCGAGAGCGAGTGCAACGCCCTCAAACAATACAAGAGAATGACAAACGTCATAGGGACGTGCGCATACAAAATGAATAGAAAACAACATCAACAATGCCAAAGATGGAAGTGTGCAGGACCAAACCCAAAGAAATAAGATTAGAGGATGGGATCATAAGGAATTGCGACAGGCATCGCCCAAATAACACCAATATAAAATGTTAAATTAATGTATACTTAAAAGAAAATTCATTCTTACATATTATTAAAAATAAAAGAAAAATCACTAGACCCCAATTAACGTAATGAATTTTAAAAAATAAGATTATATTCCTTCTGGAATCCACGAAAATCAAACAGGTAACAAATCTAGATATAAATAAAATTAATATTCTTTAAAATATGTCTTCTTTGTAAAATAAACTTCTGGTGCACCAGTGAACAAACATAAAATATTAATAAAATTTACAATGAATTATTTAATAGAGGGCTTCGACACGTCCTAGCGGAAGGATAATTCCACACAAACTCACATAACGTAAACAAACACTGCAAGAAAATAACGGGACATTACACTACACCCGATCAATATCCAAACACAAGTCGTACAATAGTTAAAATAAAATCAACACTAATACAGTATATTTAAAATCACTCCACATAGTAACTTAGATGTGGTAATCGGTAACAACTCGACCAGAAAAGCACAATTTAATGAGGCGGAACCCACATTGCAAGATAGAAAAACACACGATTTTGCCTCAATACCGCAAAACAAAACATCATACTAATGACAGCGGCATGCGACAGCCGATGCTAATCCCCACAAGACAATAATAATAATAATAACAATGACCGCTGCGTAACTGCCACACGGCGATAAGATAAGAGAAGCAACAATACAGAGAAGAGAAGATAAGCCCCAAGCAACAACCACTCCACACTAGGGGTGCCCAAAACCCTCAATTAAATCTTCAAATTTTTACACTGTTAAAGCATTTCATCGTAGTAATAAAGGTAGGTATCCTAATATTATAGGGCAATAATACAATAAACCACCCGAACAAATGCAATAAATATACAATCCAATTCCCTAGTTGTACGTATGAATTAAATAAAAATCTATGAAAAGTCCAACTAATAATAATAATAATAAAAATAATGATAATAATAATGATGCCCTTTAAGAAAAATGGGTGGTGTTCAGTGCAATGGTAGTAGTTAGGTCGTAACACGAGTAACGGAAGGCCGAACCACACGAACCGAGTCACAAACAATAATATAGGAACAAAATTTCAGATAGAACAGATGTTAGCGTACACCAAAATAAACACTGCCAAATGAAGATGCAATTAATAAAAGAAACGGCACACGAATCAAATAATACACCAAAACACACGTAGATACATCAGAAACAAGAATAAACCAAGAGAATCACAATTTAGAAAAGGCAGAAACGGATTTTGATAGTTACCTAGACCACACTGCACTTCGCTGTTACGCATCACACACTTCAAATATGAACTCCATCACCAAGCCGTAGCTTACTTCACTTACAATAAATACACTTATAAAATACAGAAACTACACCAAAACTATATATATATATAAGTATACAGTAATAAGACCAAAAGGCAAACTTTGAGGTGATCAGTAATGCTTAGGTAACATCCTCGTGTTACAACCCACTACCGCGCACTTCACAAATAAGAAATTAAATAAAAACTTACATACCAAAAACAAATATGTATAACTACGTTACGGTATTATATTTCCTCGTTAGGCGAGGGGTACTCCCCTTATCACCCTATACCAACAGCTTCGGTAATCATTTTTGTTACAGAGCAGCCGTTAAACATGGCTTCGCTTCTAGCCACGAGCAAGTCCAACAGCAAAAGACGACTTTCACACACCGACACTAGGCGCGACACAGTCTCAACTCCGCTACACGCTCTGGCGGAGACCGCCGAACCACAAGATAAGTTCCTAGACACTCTCACAGATGGCGTAGGCGTTCATGTATCGTTCCACTATGTAATCATATGATGCAGAAGTATTATCAAGCAATAAACAGTGTTCCGAAAAGTCACAATAGCCACGTTTAGACAGGAAATATGACCAATATTTTAACAGTTCACAGCGCTCATGCTTTAAAATCACCAAGTCTACCAGACTCAAGGTTTTAGTCTTTCCATAGAGTAGAATAACAGTTCCATATGAACGGGAAAATCATGGCTCAGTGCAGTACTTGGCCCATGAACATAATATCCGTAGAGGAATTAGTAATTTCACTAAAATACCAGTTCCGATGAGAGACACCATATAAATGTATGTCGCGTAGACAGTAGATAGTTCACACATATATATATGTATCACAGGTAGCGTATTTGTTAATAATGCTACACGAGATATTGCTGTGCAGGAAATAGCTAGAAATACATTTTTTTGCTAGTTGCTTTACATCGCACCGACACAGGTCTTATGGCGACGATGGGACAGGGAAGGGCTAGGAGTGGGAAGGAAGCGGCTTTGGCCTTAATTAAGGTACAGCCCCAGCATTTGTCTGGTGTGAAAATGGGAAACCACGGAAAACCATTTTCAGGGCTGCCGACAGTGGGGTTCGAACCTACTATCTCCCGAATACTGGATACTGGCCGCACTTAAGCGACTGCAGCTATCGAGCTCGGTAGAAATATCTGGAGGGTGGACTGTCATAAGGTACCTTTGTGTGAATTTAGAATATTTTAATGGTTTAATGATTGATACCTTCAAATATTTTTCGCTCACTTCGTGCTTGAAAGCTACACACTATTAAATAGTAGTAATGTTATACATTTTACGTCCCACTAGCTACTTTGATTGTTTTAGGTGACGCCTCAGTTGCTGGATTTTGTCCCATAGAAGTTAACGTGCCAGTAAATCTACCAATACGATGCTGACGTATTTGAGCACCTTAAAATAAAATAGGTCTGGGCCAGGATCGAACCTGCCAGGTTGGTACAGAAAGGTAGCGCTCTACCGTCCGAGCTCGGCCTACACACTATTGTTTCAATAATACATTCCATATTATAGTGACTCAATATAAATTTTGGGGCACACATATTATAAACAACTTCTATGACATCAGTCCTGAGAATTGAATACCTTTTCTAATACTAAACTTCTCTTACTTGAATCATTCTGCATTCTGCAAGGACATAAATTATTTTTTGTTTCCATTTCTCTGGTATTGGGTCTAAAATAGTGAAAATATTCGGTCTAAAGTAGTTAAAACTACCAGAAATTAAATATTTTTTCCAACACTTATTCAAGAAACTTCAGCAAGGAGTGTGGTGCCGTTAACCACTGTCCTGCTGTTATGCTAGTGTTTGCTGCGAATACAGAGATGCAGTTCGTGACTATTTCAAAGCTAGCGTCTCTAACCCTCTAGCGTAATGCCTTGAAGTGTGTTTACCGTACGTGACACTTCACCTGCTGGCTATCCCTTTGCTGTTCCAATTAAAGAACAGAATGCGGAGAATGGACACGTCAGGACAGCTTACTTCGTGTAATGATCAGTCTACACTTGTTCATTTCAAACATTAGAGAAACATCAAAATAATCCTATTATTGGAATTTGATGTCAGAGTATATCCCTTCATTCCTAAGGAAATCAATGAGATTGTTGATCAAAGTAACCACTTTTTATAGGAATCGAACCCTAAGCCCCTTATTTACGTTAGCACCTATCATAAATTTAAAGCGTCCTCTTTCCATTGTAGTGGCACCACGGAAGGAAGGGCCTAGATCAAAATAACCATTGCCTTAGATCTTGCATATTTTGTCTTTAAACCACTTATTTGCAAGAAAAATAAAACGTACCTCACGAAGAAGCCATTACAAGGTCGCATAATTGATTAGAGGCACACGACATGTTGGTAGAATAAATAAAATATCAAAATATATTACCCTGAGCAATGATTAAAAGACAACAAAACTTTCAGGAAGCACTTACTGCTGTAGCACAGAGACAGAAAGCGGTACGGTTGCGCATGGAGGCATACAGATTTCAGATGTTCTCCTGAGGAAGATCCTGCCATACTTAGCGCGACTGCTCATCAAAATATGTCATCGTTGCCGCTGGTTGGAGTTTCTGTTCGATGCGGCTCCAAATGTCTCAGTAACTTGCTGACAAAGGAAGTGTGTTTACATCGTTGAGGTAGACTGTGTGAGGCCGGGCGTTATCAAGCTGTAAAGTGTAATTTTCGAGCGGCACCAGGAAGGGAAGCACACGCGCTCGCAGAATTTCCTGGAGGTATTACCGTGCAGTCAGGGTTCCTTCAATAACCAGCAGTGGGGAGCGCAGATCACACGAAATGTCTCCTTACACCATGACGCCTCTCATTATGATGGTGTTCAGCGCTACAATAAAGCGTGGTTAATTGCATTCGCCTGGATGTCTCATTACTAAAATTTGTTGATCATCTGTATCCGGACAGAACCGTGATTTTACACTGAATTCCACTCACCACCAATCCAAAGTCTACCATGCTGTCCGTCCCTTGCAGAATTAGAATTTCAAATCTGCTAGCCGGCGCTGAGGACGTAAAGGTAGATCTCAAGGAACCCCGTCACGACAGAATATGATCTGCTAGCCGCCTGGATATTGTACTGGTAGACACAGGCGTATCCCCAGCTGCCGTGATGTATCTGACGTCTGTTGAGGGTTTACAACCTGTCGCATGATGGAACGATCCACTACGCTGTCGAACCGCTAGGATCGAGCCGAGAATTTTCGACGCGGGTACGTACCCTCACGTACCCACTGCGTCCAATACCGACGCACAGTATAGCCAGAACGATTCAAATGGCGAACAACACATCAAAACATCCATCTAACCGTCCTACACGCTATTGTTTCAAAAATGTATTCCATGCTATTGTAACTGAATGTAAATATTAAAGCGCACATATTATGAGCAAATTGTATGACAACGATGGTGGGCCGCTCTACACTAAAGCGATTTTTTTTTTTTTTTTTTGCAAGTTGCTTTACGTCGCACCGACACAGACAGGTCTTATTGCGACTAGTGGACAGAAAAGGGCTAGGAGTGAGAAGGAAGCGGCCGTGGCCATAATTAAGGTACAACTTCAGCATTTGCCTGGTGTGAAAATGGGAAAGCACGGGAAACCATCTTCAGGGCTGCCGACAGCAGATAGCGCAGTGGAAACCATGCCAGATAATATTAAAAAAATTAAAAATGAATGTAAGGAGAAATAAGGGACATGACGGGTGAAAACAGATGAGAAACCAAGATAAAATTTGAAAACATATATTAGAATAATAAATCAAAACTCTAACAATTTACATGAAAGGAGAACTGTACAAATATGAAATTTTCCCAACCACATATACAAAATACAAATTCATTATAGTAAAATAAGATATCCAAGAGAAAGAAAGTAAATGAGAGAGAATAGCGTAGGAATGGAAAGGGACGAACAAGGAAAGGATAAATATAGCTGTAAAAGGAGAAACCCAGAACAACGAGAAAAAAGGGATGTTTACAGTTACCAAATTCGAGTATGCCAGCAGGAAATCTTCTGAGCAAAATCTAAATGCTGTATGCAAGTCACAACCACTTCCGTTATCACTCGATTGACACAAAGCAACGTAGTTCTACAGGAGAATAATCACAATATACTTCAAGTGAACCAGTTTCACAACATTCAGAAACTCAAATGGCGAAGCACTGAACGGGTAGAAGTGTGTGTCAGTAGGAGTCGCACAGTTGCCAATACACCACGCGCACATTTAGAAAGTAAGTCGTACTAGGTTCGTTAATGAAAAGTTTAAATACAAAAAGGATAAGTGAAATTTCGGCCTGGAAATGCCATGCTCCCAGTCACAATTAGCAAGGAAAGTATCCCCGAATGCAACTAAAGGTATTTACAGTAAAGAAATCAGTTAGTCATACCTCACCCTGAACCAAATTGCACCAACTGTCCGAAAATGGAGACTTCTGTGCACATGTCCCTAAGGACGGAGTTGACGTTGGATGTTGCTCCCTCCACACAGGCCAAAGTCCATCTCAACATATTCAGAGGAAGGCCAGGTATTTATAGTGTGGAATAATGAGAAATATGTCTGGAAGATTCCAGAGGTTAGTGGAGCATGCGTGACAAACCAGGTGATGTCACATGACGTCAGGCGGCGAAAAGGAAGTCAGTTTATCGTAGATAGTAAAGGTGGATAGAGCAGATCGTGCAAGGTACGATGTGTGCACATTCACATAAGTATGTAAGTTCCAGTTGGAGAGAAAATGCGGTTTATATCATGATGAGGGTAAGTCCATATTAATAGTAGAAAAAGGTTATGTGCGTGGCGAAGTTCATAACAGTAGTTGCCGGTGAAGTGAGGAGTCCGTTACACAGGCATAGTAGGAATTTTAATGTGAAGAAGAGTACATGTAGCCTCTGTGGTGTAGTGGTTAGTGTGATTAGCTGCCACCCCCAGAGGTCCGGGTTCGATTCCCGGCTCTACCACGAAACTTGAAAAGTGGTATGAGGGCTGGAACGGCCACTCAGCCTCGGAAATTCAACTGAGTAGAGATGGGTTCGATTCTCACCCCAGCCATCCTAGAAGTGGTTTACCGTGGTTTCCCACTTCTCCTCCAGGCAAATGCCGGGATGGTACCTAACCTAATGCCACGGCTGCTTTCTTCCCTCTTCCTTGCCTGTCCCATCCAATCTTCCCATCCCTCTACAAGGCCCCTGTTCAGCATAGCAGGTGCGGCCGCCTGGGCGAGACACTGGTCATTCTCCCCAGTTGTATACCCCGACCCAGAGTCTGAAGCTCCAGGCCACTGTCCTTGAGGCGGTAGAGGTGGGATCCCTCACCGAGTCCGAGGGAAAAACCGACCCTGGAAGGTAAACAGATCAAGAAGCAGCAGCAGAAGGAGAAGAAGAAGAGTAGGTACATAACCATGCCATACGATGTTGTCATGTAAAAGATCTTTGTTGACAAATTAGGTGTTTAGTCCCCAAAATAACTAAATCTCTGCCATAGATCGCTTACTGTCGAATTGTTTATTATGCGCTTTCGAATTTAGGGTTTAATTACTATCGAGCCGCTAGGCCTATTGAGAAGATGACAATACTTTCCTTGCTTAATTCTGCATTAGATTGTAAGAAACGAATTATTTTGAAGTCCTTTAACAATTTTTGGCTTCTTCTGTAGGAACCTTTCACTTAAAAATATGTACATTACAACTACTTATCTTATGGTAATGCCATTTGTATATGTTATAGCCGAAAGTATTCGTACAGGGCGAGTTGGCCGTGCGGTTAGGAGCGCGCAGCTGTGAGCTCGTATCCGGGAGATAGTGGGTTCGAACCCCACTGTCGGCAGCCCTGAAAATGGTTTTCCGTGGTTTCTCATTTTCACACCAGGCAAATGCTGGGGCTGTACCTTAATTAAGGCCACGGCCGATTCCTTCCCATTCCCCGGCCTTTCCTCTCCCATCGTAGCCATAAGACCTACCTGAGTCGGTGCGACGTAAAGCAACTAGCAAAAAAAACAAGTGTAGTCGTGGTGTAATACTCATGTTAAAACTATTTTCAACCACCCCAGAAAAAAGGTTCTTATAATTATTCTACAGCCAATTTTTCTCAGTCCGGAGCAGACGTACAACAGGAAATTTGGGCTTGTTTTTAATCACTCATCGGTAATAATCAGAAACTACAACCACTGTAACCATACAGTGTGATACCGAATTTAAGAGAATAACATTTATGGGAAGTTGTGTGCTCGCTGGACCGTGCGATTATCAGCAGGCGGGATGGTGAAATCTGGTACAGCGTTGCTTCATTCAGTAGTAAACATAGCGGGAAACTAACATAGCTTGATGTTTACTTTAAAACATTGATTGTATTTCCTCGTAAAAATTACACTTCCCATCAACTTTTCTCATAAGGACTTTGGGCGTTCGATTGCAGGTTTACAAATGGTTGAATTCCTAATTTATAAATGCCACACTGTACAATTTTTAGAAGTGTTATTTACATTATTATTTACATTATTCACATACCTTTACAATATTTAATTCTATCAATATTCCTCGTCTGAAAAATCACTATGTTTAGATGAATCATTTATGTTGATTATGACAGGCTCGAAATAAGGGATACCGAGCTCGATAGCTGCAGTCGCTTAATTGCGGCCAGTATCCAGTATTCGGGAGATAGTAGGTTCGAACCCCACTATCGGCAGCCCTGAAAATGGTTTTCCGTGGTTTCCCATTTTCACACCAGGCAAATGCTGGGGCTGTACCTTAATTAAGGCCACGGCCGATTCCTTCCCACTCCTAGCCCTATCCTGTCCCATCGTCGCCATAAGACCTCTCTGAGTCGGTGCGACGTAAAGCAACTAGCAAAAAAAAAAAAAAAAAAAAAAAGAAATAAGGGACAACCGAGCTCGATAGCTACAGTCACTTAAGTGCGGCCAGTATCCAGTATTCGGGAGATAGTAAGTTCGAACCACACTGTCGGCAGCCCTGAAGATGTTTTTCCGTGGTTTCCCATTTTCACTCCAGGCAAATGCTGGGACTGTACCTTAATTAAGGCCACGGCCACTTCCTTCCCACCGGGCGAGTTGGCCGTGCGCGTAGAGGGGCGCGGCTGTGAGCTTGCATCCGGGAGATAGTAGGTTCGAATCCCACTATCGGCAGCCCTGAAGATGGTTTTCTGTGGTTTCCCATTTTCACACCAGGCAAATGCTGGGGCTGTACCTTAATTAAGGCCACGGCCACTTCCTTCCAACTCCTAGGCCTTTCCTATCCCATCGTCGCCATAAGACCTATCTGTGTCGGTGCGACGTAAAGCCCCTAGCAAAAAAAGAAACTTCCTTCCCAGTCCTAGCCCATAGTCGCCGTCGCCATAGGACATATCTGTCGGTGCGACGTAAAGCCAATAGCAAAAAAAAGTAAGGGACATTTTCAGACAGTCCATCTTACTTCCAGTGGTAGTCTTCATTTTAGTACTACTAATAGTAGTAGTAGTTTTAGTGGTTTATCCGACTTCTGGTAGAATGAAACGGAGCTTCGAAATCGACCTGCCTTTAGTCTGGTAGATGAAGCCATGCGATTATTGTTATTATAGTTTAAAGGATACAAACAGACAGATCTACCCCAACCGATACTCTGTACACTTTATGCAAGTCGTCATAAACAAAATGTCCAGCGCCACGTCTAAGAATGGAATGATCGATTAGCGCAATATGGACCTGAATACAGCAAAGTGAACACTGAATATATCATATCGGACCTACAAGAAATCGAAAGATTTCCAACTGAAGGAGCGGACTCGCCACGACTGATGAAATTCAAATATCTTGTGTCTACTATTACTAACGATTATCTACATTGTCTGCTCCACTTTTCGAAGGAGTGAATGTGGCAATTAATGCGATTCAAATGAAGTGGTGAAGAGTGATTTGGCTGTGCGTTTCACGTCATGTAAGTCTCAGTTTCGATCCGAGAGACTGTAAGTCCTGAGGTCAGAGTTCCATCGCTTTCAATTTTCGCACCAGGATTTACCTTTAATAATTCCACGGTCGATACCTTCCAATCGTAGTCCATTCTTATCATTAAATTAATGAAATCCCTTCGATGTGTTAGTGCAGTGTTAAACTACTATCAAAAATAAACGGTGTGATGAACTATGACAGTATCCTCTGCGTGATTGTCGAATGAGAGACCACCAAATTCGAAGACCTATGACACGTCCTGTCATACTCTATGGTACCCAAATTTAATCGACTACCTCCAAGAACGAGTTTGTTGGCTGAGGGCAGGTAAGAACAGTGAATGATGAGGTGATGGATGCGCCTAGTCCTCTCCGATCTAATATCCTTGGGCCTATGACCAACATGACAACAAGTATCATCATCAATATCCTTGAGGTTCGTACAGAACAAGAATTACTAATAATAATATCATGTATTTCACATCCCCCTAACTATTATTTTCCGGTTTTCAAAGACGCTGAGGTGCCGGAATTCTGTCCCGCAGGAGTTTTTTTTACATGCCAGTAAATTTACAGTCACGAGATTGACGTTTCTGAGCACCTTCAGATACCACCGGACTAAGTCAGGATCGAACCAGTCAATTTGAGCTCAGAAGGCCAGCGTTTTACCGTCTGACCTACTCAGCCCGGCAAGAATTAGTAAATAGAGAGTAGGCTAGACACCTCATCCGAATGTCATTGCAGGACAGATCTGCTTCTTCTTCGGCTCTGGCCCAACAGTGGAAGAGTGTAACACATCCTGCAATAACAGGAGTGACAGTCTGTCCGTTTATTGCGGTCTGGGTCACCAACGCGTGGTCCACTTCCCCGTCTACCTTTGACTAAAGTGCATAAAAATGCTAGACTGCAATGGTGCATCGAACATCACATTGACTGCATTCTCTGAAGACATACAGAGCCAACTCAAGGAATTCTGATGTGCGGCGCTATTGGGTGCAACCGGAAATCACAGTTGGTGCGTGTTCAGGTCACTATGACCAGTTTGATCTACGTGTCTGACATCCTGCGACCCGCAGCCATACCCTTTCTGCACGACACCCCAGACGTCACATTTCAGCAGGACAATGTGCGACCACATGTTGCTGCACGAACACATGCCTTCTTGTTGTCACAGGATGTCAGAGAGTTGCCCTGTCCCACCCGATCACCGGACTTGTCGCCAATCGAAAATGAGTGGGATACGGTGAAACGACGGGTGCAGTGCTGTGACCCAATGCCAATCACCAAAGGTGAACTGTGGAACCAAGTGAATGCAGCATGGTTGGCTATATTCCAGGACGTCATTCGCGCCTTATATCACGCATGTAACAAGTTAACAGTGTCCATGGAGGACGCAGTGCCTACTAGGCAACAGAACACGCGCTGAACCTAGGTGACTGAAATGTTCTGCAGAACATACTAATGAACATGCTCTGTGAATATTAACTTCCTATCTCTAGTCTTTCACGGTGTTCTGCTTTTATGAACATGAGTGTAATATAAGGCACAACCAAGAAAAAGTATAATGTACAGACAGTGAATAGATATAGATATATACAGTTACATACGAAATGTTCACTAGTCTATTGATACTGGAAAAAGATGTTGAGGGATTTAGTACCTAGATCAGACAGCAATTGAAAGTGTTGTCTCCGTGTAGAAAAATGCAATTGCAGTACACTGGGGAATATACCTATGAAACCCCACTGAATAAATCCAGAAATTGGCTTTTATATCAAGAATTAAGTTCCCGGGAGGGAACCATAATCTAATTTCCTCGATTATGAACATTCTTATATATTCTTTTCATTGTTTATGTTTATACTTCAAATATCATTAAGGAGGTCTCTTGGTCTCACTGTTTTGACCCCTATATATGACAATTTATTCAGTAACCAATAAGCATTTCCCCTTAACGAGATTGTCCATGAGGACAAAGTATACTACAAGCGCTAAGTCCTTAGCTGTAGAAATGGTGTCTCTTGAAATAGAGCCTTTCAGTTCAGGAATCACGGAATGTGCCAGTTACAGGTACGGTTATTGATGAAACTGTAAGAGAGTTCTTAAATCAAATATGAAATCAGTTCTCTAGCAAGGAATGAAGCATGCTGTTTTAGCGGGAGTGCAGTTTAAGCTGAATTGCGATGAGATGAAACATAACAGCAGCCATGTTTGAGGTTCGGGTGGAATGCTCATGGTGTGTGCTTTCATTTGTCATGCGGTTAGTCGGAATTGAGTGAATACCACTGGCGGCCGATCTGTACGTTTATACACTCAACATCATGTTAAATCAACCAGCCGCATCCGCTCCACCCGGTCTCACCGGAGACCTGGGTAACCAATACAATTCTTTGCACGTTCGTGGTAAAGCATATGAATATTGTTTAAAGGCTCTTCACGTTGCGCCATCCAAGTGAGCGACCTGTAGCTTCAGCAAAGTGGTCGGCTAAGAAATGGGCTGCATGAGCACATCCTTTCTCGGGGGAGCGTGCACTATACTTCATCTTACATGAATATAAATGATAAGAGTTTTATATGTGACTAGAATTCTTAAACAAGACGAAGTGACTGAGTCGTATAGCTATGCGTAGTAATTTGCGAATCAGATCAGTTGATACAGTCTAAGTCGGCAAGTTACGTCGAGTTGCTGATTAGGTATTCAACCCCTGTTCTTATGATTGCTATATTGAACACCAGTTTTTAAGCGTTGTTAACACATCATTCCAGCACAATCAGACTTACTGGCTGTTTAAAGTGCCCCCTACGGAATGTTTTAATTCCATTAGTAAATGAAGCACAAGACATTACTAATTGAAATCGATACTGAAATTTGGCAACTTCATGAAATTCGTCGAAAAATTTGAGAAACGAGGTTTCCACTTCCGGAAGTGCACTTAGCCCTCAGATTCGCTCAGCCTACACTGAAAATGACTACCAGGTTAATTCCTGGGGGCCGGGCGAGTTGGCCGTGCGGTTAGGGGCCCGCAGCTGTGAGCTTCCATCTGGGAGATAGTGTGTTGGAACCCCACTGTCGGCAGCCCTAAAGATGGTTTTCCGTGGTTTTCCATTTTTATACTGGGTAAATTCTGGAGCTTTACCTTAATTAATGTCGCTGCTGGTTCCTTCCCACTCCTAAACCTTTCCAATCCCATCGTTTCCTCAAGACCTATCTGTGTTGGTGCGACGTAAAGCCACTTGTCGAAAATTAAAAATTATAATATAATCCTGGGAGCAAAGGTGGCCATGTGTGGAGCTAACCACTCTACTCCATCAAGCGCCGGGGTTACGGTTAGTGGACGTCTTTACCTTCCATCCCTCCATGGACCACATAACCTGTACGGAGATGACTTTGCTTTACTCATGAAATTCACTGCGACTTTCTCAAAGATTCTTTACACGTCATTCACACAGATTTAATTAAACTGGTATCATCGTACATTTATAAATTTGAAGTCCTCATTTCTATTACTGGCCCAAAAAGAAAGTAAATTCTCTCACGCAGAGGCCTATTAAGCCCTAGGGGAATTACAACGTAAAGGCTTCAACTACCTCTAACCTCGGCACATTGTGGCACAGAGCAATTAGCTTTTGCCCCCCGAAATTAACCTGGTACGTACACATTCGTGATGGTCGGAGTACACCCTAGGCCATGGGCCTCCTTTGTAAATTTCCCGATTTATCGGTAAAGAACCGCAAACACGGCCATCTGGGTTAACCGAAGACGTTTTCAGCACCTTGGCTAGGGAATCTGTTCTGAACGTTATCTGTCTTATTGTATTGCATGTTCGCAAAGGATTTCATCTCTATTAAGTATTAAGTTACAATCGTTTTCAAGACGTAGCTTCCTAAAGCCTTGGCCGGATGACATAGATGTTACACTAAAGAACTAAGGCAATTCCACATTATCGAATTGGTGCCTCAAAACACATTAGACGTGTTTTATGCCTTTCCAATTTTTGTTTTATGTCGCACCAACTCGCCGAGGCCTCACTGGAAGGATAGGAAAGAGCTAAGATAGGAACGGGAACGACCGTGGCCTTCATTCTCTGCTGTGAACATGGAAAACACGGAAACCATGTTTAGAGCTATCTCGTCGTCAGATAGCTCCTCAATTGTAATCACATAAGCTGAGTGGACTTCGAGCCTACCCTCAGATCCAGGTAAACATCGTTGACCTGGCTGGGAATCGAACCCGGGTCCTGCGGGTAAGATACAGGCACGCTACTTCTACACCCGCAGGACCCGCGCATTTTTGTCTATACTGTGGAAAATACCTTCCGTAATCTCAGTAATCTAAAATCTGTATAGTGTTTGAAAATAAAAACAAAAGCCTAATTAGAGAAAGAATTAGCCCTCACCACACAGATATTCACATCCCTTCCTGTTTAACATCTCCCTATTTCAAAAGCTCTCACGCAAAACCCCCAAACCTCCTGGTCAAAGGTAGGTTGTTCTCATTTAGATGACCCACTCCACCCCTCAATGTGGGTAATACAAACTTTCCATATTATAGCCATGATAGCCATTTTCCCAATGAGCTCATACCAACATCGTATAAAACAGCCTACATGCTACTCTTTCGGAAACTCTGGAAACCACTTTCACATTTGGACTCTTTACAGACCAATATGCCTGACGTCATCCCAAGTTAAAATCCTTCAAAAATTCCTAGTTCGATGACTTTACACCTACCTGCACACCCATGACCTATTTCGTCCCAGCTTCACTTCCTCTGACCAACTTCTACGACATATACAAGTACACACCGTTAACTTCAACCTTGTTCGAGCATCCCTCGAGGTCATCTGACTTCCTCCAAGCTTTCGACTCCCTTGGCACCTTGCGTTTGTATTTAAACTTCACCCGTGTACTTTATGCACGTTCTTTATTTTAAAAACAATCTCCTTCCTGTCTAATCCTACCACCGGCCGCAACACCATACATCGACAATATTCACTTCCTACTCTATGTCCTGTAGTTTACCCCCAAGGTTTACGTTTAACTCCTATCCTAATTATTCCATTCCTTGGTGATATAATTTAAACTCCACAAGCGGCACAGCTTCTAAAGTTCGCGGACTAGATCGCTATCCTTGCTCCCCGTTCCTCAATTCCGAATGTCAAACGCACTCTACAACCGTACCTCGATACATGTTTATCCTCGTACCAATCCCATTAAAACCCACTGTGTTCTAATCTGCCCTTGTCCTTCATCAATTCCACACTTGTCGTGATCCCAGTAATATGTAACTCCATATGCACATATCACTGCCTACTTCCAACTCATTATCAATTACATCAAAATTACTGTTGATCATCACCTCAACTTCCATTCACACTACTTAAAGCTCAAATCAAGTCCACTCGTAGATTGTTATGGGCCACCTTGTCTGGATGTAGTTCATATCTCCACCTTTATCATGTGGTTATCACTCTTATTTAATAATGAAATACGCATGAAATGAAATACTTAATCATTGCACTATGTGATGTCACTTTGTACTTACTCTCGGGTTTCCATATAAATTATGCCCTGCTGGTGGGCATTTACCCTGTAATTAACTGATCAATTACACATACAGTAAGCCTTTTTTTTTTTGCTATTTGCTTTACGTCGCACCGACACAGACATGTCTTATGGCGACGATGGGGTAGGGAAGGCCTAGGAATTGGAAGGGAGCATCCTTGGCCTTAATTAAGGTACAGCCCCGGCATTTGCCTGGAGTGAAATGGGAAACCACGGAAAACCATCTTCAGGGCTGCCGACACTGGGGCTCTAACCCACCATCTCCCAATTACTGGATACTGGCCGCATTTAAGCGACTGCAGCTATCGAGCTCGGTCATACAGTAACCAGAAATACTAATACCTTAATTGATGATGGGTGCCAGCTACAAATAAATATAACAATAGTAATATGAGAATCTTGAATGTCTCTAGGGTGTAGGATACAGAGCTTAATTTGACAGCTTAAGATATAGGTTCTGGGAAAAGGATATTGACGTTTGGTTCCCAACTATAATTTGGGACAACCTGTTTTACCATGAAATAAATCAATTAACTGTACTTGATACTAAACAAAATATATTCTTAAACTTTGAAATTTATATAGTGAGATTGCTGCGATAATGAAATTACAATATAATACTCTGAAATTAAAATGGACTGAAGCTCTAGGCATTGAATTTAATATACTCTTGATCCGACATTTGAAATCTGTACATGAAATTTATCCCTCACTGGTTCACATTACAGTACCTTGGACATTTTAAGTATTATTATGACGTATTCCTTGTAATTGGCATCAGCTGTAGGTATCTCAAACCTAATTTGGTGACTTATCCTTCTAGCTTCACCAACGAGAGATAGCATGGTCTATAAATATAACCACACTGCACAATCAACTTTACACGTAATCCTCCGAACTGTTAATATCCATTACGATGATTCTATCTTCGGCTGTCACCGAACGGACACATATACTGAACACACTCCGAACATCTAATATATCTTATCACTGAATACTCCGTATCCAACTGACTGCTTCTTCACCATCCAACTGACTGACCGACTGAGCCCTCACAGTCCATATGACTGCTCAATACCATCTAAGATACTCAATCGAGCAAGACTCTCCATCCAACTGTCTGACTGCTATGGGATATCAGCTGTTTTATAGATTATAATTGTCACATGGTTTACGCCTACGTCATGGTTAAAACAGACCATGACCTCACTCAAACCAAGGTTCAACGTATTGCACATTATGTGGCAATCGACTCAGGCTGGGTAAAAACTCCTTCCGAGCATCTCCTGTTTCTCAATGAACGCAGTGACGTATGGGATAGAACCATGTCTCGACACTAAATGTACCTGTATTACATCACCTCGTGCAACTTCTTAAACGTAGGTTCACATAACATATTAATATATTAAACAGTAAATCTCACAGTTTACAGATTCCCTTAATATTAAACACACACACATACTTATGACACATAATAAATGAAATGAAATCAGCAAGCGAAATCAGATGATGTATATATGTTTAGTCATCAGCCCGAAGGCTGGTTGGATCCTCAACAGTTCCGCCATGAGCGGTCATAGATGGCCTAGGCATCACTGAAGAGGCGTACTAGGGAAATGAGGAGTGAGGTAGTTTCCCGTTGCTTTCCTCACCGAGCCAGAAGTTGCTATTACATATCAGTCTGCCAAGCCCATTGAAATGCATGCACCAACCGACCCTTTGAGCAACAGTTTTACACCATTCATAGCAGGGACTGGCTGCGTAAGAAATGGCATTACTAGCATCGCTCATACCTTAGTCACTTTCATATTGTCAAAGCCAAGGATAACACACAGACAGATCAATGAAAGTAACAAAATTGCTCTAGCCCATACCAGAAGACTTAGTGCAGTGTAAACACTAGGTCCCGCCAGCAAAGGCAAATCAGATGTTAGAATTTAATAATAATAATAATAATAATAATAATAATAATAATAATAATAATAATAATAATAATAATAATAATAATAATAATAATAATAATAATTGTTCCGGGAGGTACACCTCAACTCCGCACATTCAAAAGAAGCGCCTTAAAGAACTCTATCTATCAAACAAAACGTGAAATCGCTAATGCATGAAGTTGGGACATTAATCAGAAGAGATCACTACTGAATAATTGAGGATTTTTCATTTCTAAGTTTCCTAAACTGACTGGATTTATTTTGTTTCGCTTTGGTGTACATCAAGAAGTTTGAACTTTTTTCCGTAGATGTCTCTACATAACTGAGGTCACGCACTCTGGTGCAAAGTGGAATAATTTGTTATTGAAAGAACTTTTTTGTTTATAGGTTTTCTAAAGGAAATTAACTTTCATTTATTTTTGTATATATTTCAAGGTTTGCAACCCTTCCTTCTCTTCCCGCCAGCTTTGGTGTCTGGCCAATAAAATTTGTCTGTAATTATGTTTCAGCATATTACAGGCTTCTTGCTGGTTTTGGGGTGTAACTTTTGATTCTGCCAATACAATTGAGAGGGTGTGTCCTGAATAGTCCTGAATCCTCTGGAACCGTTCTCTCGCGTATATAAGCTGCGATCTTTCAGGCTACCTTGTCTGAGGGTGTGTGTGTTAAGACAGGAAGCGGGGCGCTTCATTCTTCGCCAGGCAGTCCATCAGCCAAGGTAATGACCACCAGTCTTATTTTTCTGCAGCTACCTCGGCAGACTTACACGAGGGGAAGGTTCAAATTGATAATTATGTAACCTCCTGTTTTCTAAAATGTAAACCTTCTTTTGGCTAATGTAAAATTTCATATAGTCTTAAAACTGTAAATCGGAGATAGAGAGTGCGTTACCCTCTTGAGTTCCCCTTCAGTTGAATTTGAGGTGACTATGATTTTGCCACCTTTTCTCTTTTCTAAAGTGTTAGATTAACCTCCGTTCTAGTCACCCCAGTAGCTTGGGATTAGCCTCTGCATCATTGGGCCGAGAGCCCAATTAGAGTTTTAAATTTTCTAGGAGTGCAAGTGTACGTTTCCCTTCATTTTGTGTTCGGGACAGTAAATTATCCTGTTTTTCTCTCCACGAGGCCCAGTAGGTTGGGTATTAGATACCCCTGTGTAAAGAAAAAGAATTAAATTTTAAATTAAGTTTTCTTAATGTCGCTCTAAGCGGGCTGTAAGAAATGGGTTAATGTTGGAGAGCATGTAACCTCCTTTCTAAGTTTACGATCATATTGAGGGGTGCCCTTGGAAGGCCGTATTTGTAACCCTTGGATCAAAGTGCTCTTAAATTGGGATATTCCTGTCCTTGCCTAAACATTGAGAATTTGCAGATGTTGTAAATTTTGTAAACTGGAGCTTGTAGCTCAGAACTTGTAAATCTGTGGCTTGAAGTCCAAAGCTGTTAAATTCCCTATTCTTGGGTGTTCAACCCTTGTAGCAAAATTGGCATTGTACCTGAGATTTAGTTGTTTTCACTCAGTGAAAAATTTGTTAAGTTTGCTATTTGAAAAGAAATATAACCTACGTTAAAGTTTTAAATTAATTTTTGATATCGTAGATAGACCCATTCTACCCAGCACCTTCTTTCACTTCTGCGTTCCACAGATACCCCGGAACAATAATAATCATAAATACATAGAAATACTTGTAACGGTATTTGAACCGTTACAATCAATTAATATTCTTCTACCATGTCTAAAGTATTTAGGGGCATCTTCTCAACGGGCATGTAAGGAATAATGGAAAATATGATTAGTATGCATTGATGTCATTAATTACTTTTGATCGTATTCCATCTTTCCCAGAGGCAGTGTGTAATTGAGTTCCTCGATACGCAACAAAAAAGGCATCTTCACTTATGAAAACATCTCATCATATTTATCAATCAATTGTACCTTGCTAGAACCAAACAGACTGCTATGATACCCACAAGCAGTCAAAAGATACAGTTTGCAATGTAACAATGATAGTAGTAGTAGTAGTCCTTACAACGTTTCCTCGTTAAAAAATGGGACTGGAACTGCACTATCTCCAAGTCATACTTATTTTTACGTCCTTCGACATTCCGGTTACTAGCCTGTCCGGGATTTTAAAATCTCTTGCAATTAATTTCATTAGGCTAATATTTCCTGGACCACCCCTTTCTATTATATTTTACAACTATACACAGTTTCTTTTAGAAATAGTAGTCAACCAATGCCTTACCAAGCTTTTCATCTTCAAGTGAATCCAAAGAGGCCATCCCTTCACACCTATTTTCACATTCCTTGAATTCAGCAGTTTTGAAGCGAATGTTTGAATATGAAGCTACAGGATCAATAGTTGTCAAAGATGATGTTTGACGGTGATTTTATTAATACTAGTGGCTTTCGGCCTAGGAATACCATGCGGCCAGCATAATTGATGGAGTTGTTATTCCAGTGAGCCTCAGCGTGGCACTGAATCAGGTGGCAGTTGATACATTTAAAAACCTCCACATAACTCATATCTCTTCAGTGATTGAGGTTAACTGTTCAGGTTTACAGCTGTAACATACTTTTGCATTCTAAGATAATTGTGCATTGAAGTTGAGGGTTCGATTCCATTTTCAGACTTCCGATTAAGTCAATGATTACATACTACTACTACTACTACTACTACTACTACTACTACTACTACTACTACAACTAAAACGTTTTCCATTTTTTTGTTTTACGTCGCACCGACACAGATAGGTCTCATGGCGACGATGGGATAGATAAGGCCTAGGAATGGGCAGGAAGCAGCCGTGGCCTTAATTAAGGTACAGCCCCAGCATTTGCCTGATGTGCAAATGGGAAAGCACGGAAAACCATTTTCAGGGCTGCCGACAGTGGGATTTGAGCCCACTATATCGCGGATGCAAGCTCACAGCTGCGCGCTCCTAACCGCACGGCCAACTCGCCCGGTTAAAACGTTTTCATTCCTCCCCTGAAAGGGGAGGTGGGCATCTTAGACCGTAACGCCGTCCCTCAGGCCGGGAGATTTGTTACAGTGAAGGAGGTGCACGGAGAAGGTGAGGGGGTTGGTGGCCGCGGCCTATACTAGGAACTGCCCTGGCTTTCGTACCTTGCTAGAACCAAAGAGAATGGAAAACCGCGGTAAACCATTCTCAGGACAGGCGACGGCAGGGTCCAGCCCGTCTCCGTCTCCCGAATACAGAGGCGTAGAGCCACGGTAGAGCCGTGGCCACTCCTCCTCAGCTCGATTGGCCGATCGAAGTGCCGAGCTGTCAGACAACGGACCGGCCATGGCGACTTGTGGGCCGAAACCCACGCTGCATCCGCCGACCGACCTGATAACATCGCGCGGATCAGCGTACTTGAATTTTAGAGTAGCCTATATCTCTTCATGTGTGATAAATGAACCGAAATAAGGAAAAATAATCCTGAAACCAACCTGAAATGAAATGATAATGAAAACAGGGTTCAATATTCAGACATTACCCAATATGTGCAATGAGTATGATCTCCCATTGAGTTTTAATCTGTGTATTCTACGAATGTGCATCCATCTCTAGGAAAAACTGTGAAAATGAAATCATAGTAGCTTTTCCATTTAAGAACCAGATGTCTTTGACAACTAAATTTTACCTAATCCACAGTTCGTATGTCATTACTTGTCAGGGATAATGTTCGTATTTAGATGTTATTCATACTGTTGTTCTTCCATTGTTTATTTTAATTATATGAAGTTACGTAGACTGCAATGCATTTAATCCCTCTTCCCCTCTAGAGGCGTGATATCAAGCTAATTCACCTATCCGAATATCTGTTATGAATTTCATTTAATCCAATCAGAAGAATTTTCACTAAAACATCTAGATGATTCTGCCAAAACCCCTACATAAGACGCGAGCTTTGAGGATAGTCTGTCTGTTCTTGAGGCAACATTAGTGTGTGTACTACGAACAAAGGAGAGAGATCTCATTCGGCAGATAAAGAGGCGGGGTTTTCGGCATCATGACATCATAATAAACAAGGTATGGCAGTCTGTTCCATTAAGTCAACTGCTGGGTGTGAATCTAGGATAAATTTCTACGTCCCCCTTAGTATGTAACTGCTAGGTTGCCAGCTCCGTTCTCAAATTGAATGTAGTGTTTTCTCTATCAAGAACAAATGTAACTATTGGTTTTAGAATTTTAAATTTTCTTTTACCCTGTGGAAATAGTTAGAATGTAAAGAATCACGAGTGGTCACCGTCATTAACCACCCTATAAATTTGTGTAGGGTAACGAAGCTTAAAAAAGAAATTTTCTTTTGGTTTTTTGGATTTAAATCTTTTAATATTTAGTCACCCGGCAGTATGGTAGTTGCCTCTGAATCAAATGGCTGGACTCCCACTTAAGGATCTAACTTCTTAAATTGGAATGTTTAGATTTCCGCTTCCAATTCACTGTATATTTTAGGTCTTGTACATTTAAAACTTGTACATTTTCTATTCCTTCGGCTGAGTAGTGCGGGCAATATGCCTCTGTAAATCATCTCTATTTCTTTTTGAGGGTAACACTTGTGTAGAGTTAATTTGTACGGCAATGTATTACTACTTTCTTCTGTTATGATGACCGACGCGGTCATGGATGAATATTCATAGCCCACAAAGGAGCTTATTGCACTCTGATGTAAAACGAACACTCGGGTTTAGAAACCCTACGTATAGTAAATCTTTGGGAAGCTAAGGCTTCTGTTTTTGACTGTGTAAATTACGGAAGGGGTTACCTCCCTCTTTGGTAGTTTTGATGACCTGTGAGTCAAAGATTTTGACTGCACTACACAAAACGAGTTGCATTTAATTCATCATACCGTTGTAAACATTTTGGAGCCTTCGAGATCCTCATATTGTAAATGTCTGGACTTCTATAACGTCTCAACTTTCGGTGGATTATTAAAGGTACCATCGCAACTGTAATTATTGTAAACTTGTTAAATACAGTGAAAGAAAAGAAATAGACATCAAATATGATTTTGCTAGTTATACGTAAATTCTGGTTAATCCTTGTCCAGCAATTCACCCCTCACGCTTCTTCCCCCTCTCTGCTCCGCGAAAATAAATAATGTAATAAGTAAGTAGTGCAATAAAATTACGGAGAGTGTATTCTATATTTCTTCATGTGTGCTGAATGAACTGAAATAAGGAAAAATTTATCCTGAAACTAACCTGAAGTAAAATGATTGTGAAAACACGGCTAAATATTTAGAAAATACCCAATATAAAAGCGTTGACTATATATGCTATGTATATCAAAAAATTTGACAGTTGAATATCGAGTAAAGAATGGGCTGCCGTACAATATTTGATAAGAGAACTACCTCGGTGGTGTTAAGTTTCTTAACGTTATTTATGGAAGATACGAGTAAGAAACCGTATAATCAACCGTATAATCATCATCAAACTTTACAGAACTTTACAGGGCGCAAATAATGTTACTCAATATTTGTTTTATGAATTCGTATAAATAGATATCAGACACATTATCGCGCCCATAAAACGGATTCAAATGGCAGGAAAACTTCCAACGAATCCTTTTAACTACGCAGAGTACAATACTGCCCTTATAGATACTTCGTAAGACGAATCCACGCCCACCTAACACATTAACTTTAACTATTACTACTACTCGATAGCTGCAGTCGCTTAATTGCGGCCAGTGTCCAGTAATCGGGAGATCGTGGGTTCGAGCCCCACTGTCGGCAGCCCTGAAGATGGTTTTCCGTGGTTTCCCATTTTCACACCAGGCAAATGCCGGGGCTGTACCTTAATTAAGGCCACGGCCGCATCCTTCCACTTCCTAGGCATTTCCCATCCCATCGTCGCCATAAGACCTATCTGAGTCGGTGCGACGTAAAGCAAATAGCAAAAAAAAAAAAAAAATACTTTTATCATTATTATTATTATTATTATTATCATTATTATTATTATTATTATTAACAAATAAATCACAACATATAATATCGCGGTGGTAATGATAATTTACAGCACAATAATAAAGTAAAAACATAATTACTCAATAACGATAACAACAAACACAACAGGAGTAAAGCAAGCAAGAAGAAAAATATTACAAGAAATGTTACTCGTTTAACATTGTAAATTCAGCATCATCATGCACAAATTCACACACACAATACAATACTATAGCTTGAACTTTTTGTAAATGTTATTTGTTCGGGGCGTCGACCCATGTGGATCTTTTGCACCTACTGGCAGCATATTGTATGAACCTGCGTGTAATTGGAATGGCGGTATTGTAGAATGTTGTGTGTGGGGAAAGGAAGATTAAGGACGTCACAAACACCCAGTCCGCTGGCCAGGGGTATTAATCATTAGAATTAAAGAACCCTGACGCGGCCGGAAATCGAACCCGGGGCCGCCAGGTAACAGGCGGACGCGTTGCCCCCAACACCGTGGGGCCGGACATATTTTGAACTTAATACTGACGTATCATTACAATATCGACGTACAAACATTTACACGTACCTTAAGTATTTCAAAATATTTCACTATGACTTACAACAACAACAACAACAACAACAACAACAACAACAACAACAACAAGAAGAGTACAACAGGCAATTCCATGGATAGAAAATATCGCAAGAAATACTACTAGTTTAACAAACTTAGCATCATCATTCACAAATTCACACACAACTTAAGCATTTTCAGAGCTTAACACTACAGCTTACAATACTATAAGTTGAGCTTACTACAAACTTGACATTACAACACCGTCATAGTCTATACAGATTTACACGTACCTTAAGTATTTCAAAATTTTACACTCTGACTTACAATAGATTGAGCGGACCAATCACTATTTTCTCCGTAATCGTAATCGTAATCTGCTTAGCCTCCAGGATTGTTTTTTCCCTCGGACTCAGCGAGGGATCCCACCTCTACCGCCTCAAGGACAGTGTCCTGGAGCTTCAGACTCTGGGTCGGGGGATACAACTGGGGAGGATGACCAATACCTCGCCCAGGCGGCCTCACCTGCTGTGCTGAACAGGGGTCTTGTGGAGAAATGGGAAGTTTGGAAGTGATAGACAAGTAAGAGGGAAGGAAGCGGCCGTGGCCTCAAGTTAGATACCATCCCGGCATTTGGCTGAAGGAGAAGTGGGGAACCACGCAAAACCACTTCCAGGATGACTGAGGTAGGAATCGAACTCCCCTCTACTCAATTGACCTCCTGAGGCTGAGTGGACCCCGTCCCAGCCCTCGTACCACTTTTCAAGTTTCGTGGCGGAACCAGAAATCGAACCCGGGCCTCCGGGGGTGGCAGCTAATCACACTAACAACTACACCACAGAGGCGGACAACTATTATCTTAGCATTGTAAATACAGCACGTTCATATACAAATTCACACATAACTTGAATTCAGGTGTCTTAATACTACAACTTACAGTGGACTGACCGTTGCATTAAAATATGACATCATCACATATAAACTTGCACACATTTTACAGAATGCTGGAGTCTATTCTCGGGGCATCCTACATGTTTTGTGAAAACGCTCTAAGACAGCTGCAGGTAATGCATTTCAATCATCAATTCCCCGATTTACAAACGAATACTTACCATAGTTTTCTGCAATCTGCCTTTTACTTTATGCGGATGATCTGTCCTGCTTACGAAACAGGCCTTTTCTGGTCGACTGTTCAACTCTCTCCAAGCTGGCTTATTTGAGTAAGCATTATACATGGCGCATAACCGTGTTCGTTTTCTTCTAGTCCTCAGTGCCTCATACTTGTCACACTGCTTTGTTTTACAGTTAGCTTTGCGTCGTACCACCACAGATACGTCTTATGGCGATGATGGGATAGGAAAGGGCGAAGAATAGGGAGAAAACGACTGCGGTATTCGAACACACTATCTCCTAAATGCAAGTTGATAGCTATGCGACGTCAAACCGCGCAGCTACTTCCTTTACACTACTCTTTTTGCAAGTGGCTTTACGTCGCACCGACACAGATAGGTCTCAGGGCGACGATGTGACAGAAAAGGGATAGGAATGGAAAGGAATATTGGTCGTGGCTTTAATTAAGGTACAGACCCAGCATTTCCCTGGTATGAAAATGGAAAACCACGGAAAATCTTCAGGGCTTCCAACAGTGTGGTTCGAACCCACTATCTCCCGAATACTGGTTACTGCCGGCAGTTAAGTGACTGCAGCTATCGATCTCGGTCTTGGTACTACTACTACTACTACTACTACTACTACTACTACTACTACTACTAATAATAATAATAATAATATTAATAATAATAAATAATGATGATTATCTGATGTCTCTTTTTCAATTGTAAATATTTTATTCATCCAAAGAATTGCTGTATACTATATCTAGTCCATTTTAATACTAAATTAAGGTAAAGCAAGGTAAAAACAGGAAAAGAAAACGGAGGATATTAAGAGTACCCCCTTCATGAAACATCTAACATGTGTATGTATGTTCAGTCTTCAGCCCTAAGGCTGGCTGGATCCTCAACAGCTCTGCCATCAGTTGTCATAGATGGCCTAGACGTCACTGAAGAGGCGTACTGGGGAAACGAGGAGTGAGGCAGTTTCCCAGTTTTCCTCACCGAGCCAGAAGTTGCTATTACATATCAGTCTGCCACGCCCACTGAAATGCATGCACCGACCGACCCTATGAGCAACATTTTCACACCATTCATAGCAGGGACTGGCTGAACAAGGAATGGCATTACTAGCATCGCTCATACCTCAGTCACTTTCAAATTGTCTAAGCCAAGGATAAGACAGAGACAGATCAATGAAAGTAACAAAATTCCTCTAGCCCGTACCAGAAGACATAGTGCACTGTAAACACTAGGTCCTGCCAGCAAAGGCATACATCTAACATATCACATTATAAATAGGCGCACTAGCTGCCAGCGTCTTGTTAAGGTGTGGTAATTCAATTGACGAGCCTGCTATTACACTTGGGCAAACCGCTGGTTATTTCACAGCTGAAATGGCTTTTAGAGGAATTTTAATATTCACAATCGATTAAAGTAAATTATGGTTTCCGGCTGGGAACTTATTTTTTTTATATCCTAGTTTATTTGGTTAAGAACGGAAAGAGCCATGAAATACGTGAAATATCAAATAATGATGGCCTTGGCTGCCTTGATTGTTGCTGTCAGCCCTCCGTAAGAATAATATTTGCCTAACTGGGAAGAGATATATTACTCCCTATCTAGTGTGTTCGAAACGTGGTACCTGTAATTTTTCGTTTGGTATTTGGTGGATTCGAATCGCACAGTTCGGTAAACCGATTATTATACTCCGGGTTTTCCCATTTTCTCGCCAAACTGGCGCTGCGTCTTAATTAACCTCACTGCCTCTACATTCCTAGATCCTCACCAATTCCTCTTGTACCCGCTAATGAGACAGAAAGAAAAAAGTTCCGCCACCCCTCGGAGAATGATGGTGTTGCGACCATCAACCCCTCGAAAGACGAGTGTGTTGGTTAGAAAATGAGAAGGGCTTGGAAAGGTGGGAAACGCCAAATGCTTCTTTTAAGGGCTTTTAACCTGGGAGCGTTGGTTAGCGACCACAGGAGCTACAGCTGACCAAGGTGTTGCTTCCACTTCCCTGTGTTAGGTTCTTCAATTTGTTTCCTCTCTGACCTCCCTTGGAAGTCTATCAAGTTTCTCTTTTCCACGTCCTTCGTGGAAGTTTCCTTTCTTTCGCTGATAGTCACATTCTCCAAAAATTGAGACATTTTTCATTTTACTCTCATGATCAAAATAGGGGACGGTTATGTAGTTCTACCTTCCCTTAAATCAGTAACCATCACAATCATTCGGGCGAAACTCTTTCCAGTATATCAGAGGGATATCAAATCACGGAAGCTTTAAACGAGTGTGTTCACGATACCTTCAATGGGATAATAATAATAATAATAATAATAATAATAATAATAATAATAATAATAATAATAATAATAATTTCGTGTGGCTATTTCTAGCCGAGTGCAGCTCTTGTAAGGCAGACCCGCCGATGAGGGTGGGTGCCATCTACCATGTGTAGGTAACTGCGTGTCATTGTAGTAAAATGAAATGGCGTATGGCTTTTAGTGCCGGGAGTGTCCGAGGACAAGTTCGGCTCGCCAGATGCAGGTCTTCCAATTTGACTCCCGTAGGTGACCTGCGCGTCGTGATGAGGATGAAATTATGATGAAGACGACACATACACCCAGCCCCCGTGTCAGCGAAATTAACCAATTATGGTTAAAATTCCCGACCCTGCCGGGAATCGAACCCGGGACCCCAGTGACCAAAGGCCAGCACGCTAACCATTTAGCCATGGAGCCGGACGTCATTGTAGTGGAGGATAGTGTTATTAGTGGTGTGTGAGTTGCAGGGATGTTGGGGACAGCACAAACACCCAGCCCCCGAGCCATTAGAATTGACCAATGAAGGGTAAATTCCTCGAACAGCTCGGGAATCGAACCCGGGACCCTCTGAACTGAAGGCCAGTACGCTGGCCTTTCAGCCAACGAGTCGGACTTCAATGGGATAAGCTCGTAGAACGACAGCAGCTTTTCTTCTCCTCCACCTGTTTCTTCTTCTTATAACAATAATTATATCATCGTTACTGTTATTAAATATAAGCACCTGGCGAGTTGGCCGTGCGGATAGAGGCGCGCGGCTGTGAGCTTGCATCCGGGAGATAGTGGGTTCGAATCCCACTGTCGGCAGCCCTGAAGATGGTTTTCCGTCGTTTCCAATGTTCACACCAGGCAAATGCTGGGGCTGTACCTTAATTAAGGCCACGGCCGCTTCCTTCCAACTCCTAGGCCTTTCCTATCCCACCGTCGCCATAAGACCTATCTGAGCCGGTGCGACGTAAAGGCACTAGCAAAACAAATGTAAGTAAATAAATATAAGCAGTAGAGCTGTAGTAGTATTCAGCTGTTGTTCCCAATTTATATGTATGTTTAGTCTTCAGCCCGAAAGGTGGTTGGATCATCAACAGTTTCACCATAAGCTGTCATAGATGGCCTACGCAACACTGAACACGTTTACCTGGAAAATGGGGAGTGAGGTGATTTCCCGTTGCTTTCCTCACTGAGCCAGAAGTTGCTATTAGATATCGGCCTGCCATGCACACTGAAATTCATGCGCCAGCCAATCCTATGAGTAACATTTTCGCACCATACGTAGCAGGGACTGGAGGCATAAGGAATACCATTATTAGCATCGCACATTAATCAGTTACTTTCATATTGCAAAAGCTTAGAATAAGACTGAAACAGATCAATGAAAGTAACAAAATTGCTCTAGCTAATACAAGATGACAAAGTGCACTGTAAACACTAGGTGTCGGTAGTGAAGCAATGTTCCCAGTTTAAGCAATACCTCTCAGGATCCCTATTTTGTAATATTTCTCGCCCACAATTGTAACGTGGTTACCTACAAAATCTTTCTCACTTTGGGAAATGTTTTGTTTTCAACATTAAATTTAAAATAATAGTGTGGTTATCTGTATTATTATTATTATTATTATTTTTATTATTATTATTATTATTATTATTATTATTATTATTATTATTATTATTATTATTATTATAGCCGGTCCCGTGATGTAGGAGTAGCATGCCTACATCTTACCTGGAGGCCGCGGGGTCGGTTCTCAGCCAGGTCAGTGTTTCTTTTTACGTGGATCTGAGGGCTGTTTCGAGGTCCACTCCACATATGTGATTACAATTGAGGTGATAACTTGTCTGACGGTGAAATAACGGCCCAGGTCTAGAAAGACACACACTCGTTTGTCTATGAGGTATAAGTTTTGATCTTTCTAAAAATGTTGACTGCCTTGAGAAGGCGGATTTTTTTAACAAAGTTACTCAACTGTAAGCCGAACGCCATGACGATTTTAGTAGCTCAAGATGACGGCACTGCTGCACGAATCGATGACATCACACCGGTTTAAAACTCTTATTACAATTAAATGTAGAACACTTTTGTCATACTTCTTGACTGAAATTTATATGGATTTCAAAGGTTCCATGTTTCTGTAACACTCAACAGCCAAAACCGATTCTGAAAATTCTGATACACTTGACATCAAACGATATTCTCTTGATGAATTATACACTGACTGACAGAGCAAATGCAACACCAAGAAGGAGTGGTTCGAAAGGGATGAATGTTGGGGAAAAAACAGAGACGGCGCGCACGAATAATTGATGTTTATTTCAAACTGATATGCAGGTTACACAATGCGCACGGCATCGACTCAGTAGGATGTAGGACAACCGCGAGCAGCGATGCACGCAGAAACACGTCGAGGTACAGAGTCAATAAGAGTGCAGATGGTGTCCTGAGGGATGGTTCTCCATTCTCTGTCAACCATTTGCCACAGTTGGTCGTCCGTACGAGGCTGGGGCAGAGTTTGCAAACGGCGTCCAATGAGATCCCACACGTGTTCGATTGGTGAGAGATCCGGAGAGTACGCTGGCCACGGAAGCATCTGTACACCTCGTAGAGCCTGTTGGGAGATGCGAGCAGTGTGTGGGCGGGCATTATCCTGCTGAAACAGAGCATTGGGCAGCCCCTGAAGGTACGGGAGTGCCACCGGCCGCAGCACATGCTGCACGTAGCGGTGGACATTTAACGTGCCTTGAATACGCACTAGAGGTGACGTGGAATCATACGCAATAGCGCCCCAAACCATGATGCCGCGTTGTCTAGCGGTAGGGCGCTCGACAGTTACGGCCGGATTTGACCTTTCTCCACGCCGACGCCACACGCGTCTGCGGTGACTATCACTGACAGAACAGAAGCGTGACTCATCGGAGAACACGACGTTCCGCCATGCCCTCATCCAAGTCGCTCTAGCCCGGCACCATGCCAGGCGTGCACGTCTATGCTGTGGAGTCAATGGTAGTCTTCTGAGCGGACGCCGGGAGTGCAGGCCTCCTTCAACCAATCGACGGGAAATTGTTCTGGTCGATATTGGAACAGCCAGGGTGTCTTGTACATGCTGAAGAATGGCGGTTGACGTGGCGTGCGGGGCTGCCACCGCTTGGCGGCGGATGCGCCGATCCTCGCGTGCTGGCGTCACTCGGGCTGCGCCTGGACCCCTCACACGTGCCACATGTTCCTGCGCCAACCATCTTCACCACAGGCGCTGTAGCGTGGACACATCCCTATGGGTATCGGCTGCGATTTGACGAAGCGACCAACCTGCCCTTCTCAGCCCGATCACCATACCCCTCGTAAAGTCGTCTGTCTGCTGGAAATGCCTCCGTTGACGGCGGCCTGGCATTCTTAGCTATACACGTGTCCTGTGGCACACGACAACACGTTCTACAATGACTGTCGGCTGAGAAATCACGGTACGAAGTGGGCCATTCGCCAACGCCGTGTCCCATTTATCGTTCGCTACGTGCGCAGTACAGCGGCGCATTTCACATCATGAGCATACCTCAGTGACGTCAGTCTACCCTGCAATTGGCATAAAGTTCTGACCACTCCTTCTTGGTGTTGCATTTGCTCTGTCAGTCAGTGTACATTAACCCAGAACAAACCTTAGTACATTATTGTCCAGATATAGACAAGGCTAAGGGTTAAATATTTAGATGACGATTTTTAATAGTATACGTTATAACAGGGAAATTAATCACATAATAAATGATTATTTTCTGCACTCCATTAGAAAATAAGGAGCATTCTGAAAACCTCCAAATAAACTGAAGAAACAAACGTGACGTCACCATCTACCCTTCGTCAGGCTAGAGCAATGAATGGTCCGACTTCTACATGGCACTTCGCACGTGATAGCTTTGAGAAGTCATGATAATGAAGTGTGCAATGTCCCTTCATATCGTCGTTCCGCCTACAGAAACCCCAATATGAAATAGTTTACCTTTGAGTATTGTGCGAATTATGTCAAGGAATTCTCGCTCTTCATGATGTATGTGCTGCGGGTGTGTATTTCTCCAAATACTGTATATTATTTTTGTTGAAAATGAAGCCATGTTTTCCAGTGTTGACTTAGTTAAATGTAACAAAGGCTTTTCAGTCTGTCAAACACACAGCAAATACAATGTAAATTAAAACACTATAAACATATCTGTAAAACACACACTAACATACAATGAATGACATGTTTAGTTCTACAACATCATCCTCAGATTCTATCAAATCACTTAAAAACAAGCTTGTATATGTACAGCATTGTTTACGTAGCGTTTACCAAAGTTTGGTGACAACGGACTTAACATCGGCAGTCTAGATAAATACGTAAGTTTTTAGTTATATTAATAATTGTATATTTACCGGGCGGTACACCTCCGCGCCGCTAATTCAAACATTGCGCCAGTTGAAACTCCTCTACTGGAGGAAGCTTGAACTTTAACTTCTACATTAATGCTAAGATTTCTCAGAAGATGTCATTACTATAAATTTTGAAGAGTTCTGAACTGTGTCTTTTTTCGATTTATTTTTGTTTTCCCTTAGTAAGAAGTGTGAACATTCTCTTCTAGATGGCACTACTGAAGGACTACAATTGTGCACCCTAGTGCGAAGTGAAAGAACTGTTTTTTTGGAGAAATTTTGTGTTCATAAGTTTGTTCTTTGTTAAATTTCTTTCAGTCATTTGTTTGGGTTGGCAGTATAGCCCTTCTCTTTCCGCTTGTTTTGAATTTAACCAATCCCGAATTTCTCTAATTAATTTTCCACCAATAATGTGTTTCTTCCTCATCTGGTGTAGTGGTTTTCGTTGTTAGCCAATAAAATTTTGTGGGCGGGTTGTAATCATTCATGAAACGTCTCGAATCTTCCGCGAGGGTATATAAACTTCTGATTTTCCGGTCTCCTCGCAACTTCAGTAACATCTATCATTGTGTAAATTATGTAGCAGGGGGCGGGAAGCGCCTCTTTCTTCGGGCAGCGGTTCATCAATAAGGTAATGGCCTTTTAATAACTTCGTTTCTTGCTAGCTCAGCAGTTTAACTCTCGGGGCAGGTTCGATACCTTTTACCATGTAACCTTCCTATAAAATGTAATAGACTCTTTGCATAAATTCCGTCTCTTTAAACTACAAATTGGGATAGAGAGTGCCTAACCCTCTCGAGTTCCCATTCATTTTGTTTTGAGGTGACTACGTTTTTATAACAGTTTCCCTCATACTCGTAATGTCATAACTTTTTCAATCGTGTCACGTCCGTAGAATGGGATTAGCCCTTGCATAAGTGGCCTAGTGCCAAGTAGGTTTTAAAGAAATGTATTAGGAGTGCAGTTTCGCCTCCTCTCAAGTTGGTATTTTGGAGGCCATGTAATTAACCTGCTTCATTACTGAATAGGCCTCAGTAGGTTGGGTATTTTTACCCCTGTTTTCATGTGCTTGGAGGTCAGCTTGAAAGTCGAGTTTGGTGTGGCCTTTGATAGGCTTGAACTCTAAGAGTGGGTTGCTCTTTTGTAATTTGGTTTCTGTGTGCCTCGAGCAGGCTTTTCTGAGTAATAGGGAGCGAGTGCTCCTGGGCATGATTGGGGTTTTCTGCCCCTTTGTTAAACCTTGTGTATAAATAAAGTTGGGCTCATTGCTCAGGGATTGTGTTTTGGAACTCGAAGCCCAATATATATTAATAAACTGTAATTGTACATTCTTATTTTGTTGCTAGGCTACTCTGTACCTGTTATATTTGTTATTTCTTGACCTTAAAAAGAAAATATAGCCTTGTTAAATTTTAAATTAACTTTAATTTCGTATATTGAGACCTGTTCCTCCCAGCACCTTCTTTCCCCTCTAACTACCACGGAAAACTCCGTAACAGTATATATTTTATTTTTTGTCATTACTGTTTCATGTTATCCCTAATCTCTCTATCATTGACAAGTTTACGCAACGTAAACAATACTCTACATATACAAGCTTGTTTTTAAGTGATTTGATAGAATCTGAGGATGTTCATGTAGAACGAAACATGTTATTCTTTGTATGTTAGTGTGTGTTTTACAGATATGTTTATAGTGTTTTAATTTACATTGTATTTGCTGTGTGTTTGACAGACTGAAAAGCCTTTGTTACATTTACTGTATATTATCACAAAGCGGTTTATCAGGACCAACGAGGATATGTTTCTGGAAGGAATACCCATTATTATTTACAGCAGATTTTTTAGAATAAAACACATCCTTTCTAGACCCCAATATAACCTTCTTAATCTCTTCTTTCGAAATAATGGGAGATAACAGGAATCTTAAGGAAACTGATAAATGCCACGGACATGAGATACTATAGATGCCGATGTTGGCTTCATTTACGTGAGGAATTATGAGATTAAAATCGGAACAATTCCAGGCACTATTATAAATCACGCAATATGATTTATTTGGTACAGTAACGTCCAGCGTACGGCTGATGGTCATGGACCCAGGAAGGTGTTAATTCAGACACCGTTACACAAGTGAAAGCGAAGAAGGCCCAGAAGAACCTAAATGGACGATATCTGCCACCCTATGAAAGAAAGACATTTTGAAGAAGGCGGCGGGTAAGCCCGGCAGCTATATAAATGGGATGTGATGAACTAGTTCGATGTTATAAAACAATCTATGATATGAGAACGATGATAACTAACATTTTTCATCTTATTTCATTTACTTCATGTGAACTGGGATAGCTCTACGCGTTGGAGTACGTACGGTCTTAGAGGATGATAGTGGTGGTTATAGCATTTAGTCTTGGTCATAAAACAACAGAAGTTCTATTTCCTCGAAATGTTAATTCAAGGAGAGAAGGTAAGGAACGATACGTTTCCAGGAATAAATTTATCATATCCGTAAGCGGAGGGTAGCGGAGGGAACATGAAGGACTCTAGTGGATGTATGAGCAGGTAGTAATTGTTATACCAGGAAGGTAAGTGTGGGACCATCAATCTTTCATTACAAAACTCGTAAATGAACGAGGAAATTTTCTTCCCTTGAAGAATTAAAGTTCAGTTAAAAGTAACGCAGGGATTCAAAAGGAGGAGAATAATAAATCCTATTGCAGTGATGGAGAAAATGGTGTGGGAATATCTGAAGGATGGAAGAAAAAAGCTGGACTCCGTGACATTTACAATGCCTTTTTGAAGAAGCCAGCATAGAGAAAGCTTTCATACATAGCTACACCTGACCATTCACGTAAAGGGAATATTTGGGAAATATTTGTAAATAAATCGTGATATAGAAACTAAAATTCAGTAGCCTTCGAGGATTTTCTAAAATGTAAAAGTCACTTCGAGAATATTTTTCAGAATTGTCTGAATTCTGTTTGTTATTGGAATTTCATAAGCAACAGCTCTCTAGTTAGCTTTGAAGTTGTTCAACAGACATGAATAACCCATAAACATAATTTTATTTTCCGGAAATTTAACTGTGATGAATATTTCCATACAACCATCGTATTTAAAACTTTACCCATCGATTGCATCCTGTAAACACAGTTACAGCATATATTCAAAATCAGCTGATATCTCGTCCCTTCAACAATGTTACGGTGATATAAATAAGCAAGTGAAGGCCACTTCCTTAAAGAGTAAATATGTAATCTAGCTTCAGTGGTAGTCAACAAATACTTGACGAATTATTCCATGCAATATGGGAACTTTCATCTCCAAGGTTTTATTTCTTTTTTGCTAGTGGCTTGACGTCGCACCGATACAGATAGGTCTTATAGCGACGATGGGATAGGAAAAGCCTAGGAATTGGAAGGAAGCGGCCTTAATTAATATGTTTGGAGATCACTCACAGTCAAGTTAGTTTTTAACTTGATCAGTTTTCACTAGAGATACTGAATATTACTCTTAGAGTCGTGTACTGTTCGCACGTGTTATCGGTCGGTGTCCATTCGCCTCTTTACATATAAATTCATTCCATCGTAAGGAAATTTTGAAATATTTATTTGATCAATCAATCAAAATTGTGGGTGTGTCCAGGGTTTCGGCCCAGACATTTCTGGAATCTTCTTCTCTGCTATAAAACATGGGACATTTCGGGCCATGTTTTCTTTCGATCTCTTCGGTCCAGTAGTAGAGTGTATTCATAGAGGAAGCAAGGGACGCGCCTCAGCCATCTCCGGAAGGCCCTCCAGCTCAAGGTAATGGCAGACACTTTTAATCATGTAATAATCTCAGAAAGCTAGTTTGAGGTGAAGGATTCAAAATCGTTTCTTAATGTAACTCTGTTAATCTTTGAATCAAGTCCAAGAACTTAGACAAACTTAGGGAATAAGGAGTGTCTACCCTCATTTATTCCTCTTCAACTTCGTATTGAGGTGCCTATGATTTTGTAATCTTCTAAACCTACCGTATCTCTTAATTTTGTAACTTAAAACTTTCCCTCCATCTAGTCACCTCCGTAGTGTAGGGTTAGCCCCTGTAACTTCGGGCCATAAGCCCACATAGGGTTTTTATGGTGTCCTACTGAATTTCAAAGGAGTGCAAGAGTTCGCCTCCTATCGTTTTGATTTTCAGCCAATAAATTCAACCCTTTATTTTTCACTAAGGCCACATACAATGGGTACTTATTAAAAACCCCAAACCCCATGGCACTACAGCCCTTGAAGGGCCTTGGCCTACCAAGCGACCGCTGCTCAGCCCGAAGGCCTGCAGATTACGAGGTGTCGTGTGGTCAGCACGGCGAATCCTCTCGGCCGTTATTCTTGCCTTTCTAGACCGGGGCCGCCATCTCACCGTCAGATAGCTCCTCAAATCTAATCACGTAGGCTGAGTGGACCTCGAACCAGCCCTCAGGTCCAGGTAAAAATCCCTGACCTGGCCGGGAATCGAACCCGGGGCCTCCGGGTAAGAGGCAGGCACGCTACCCCTACACCACGGAATGGGTACTTATTACCCGTGTTAAAGTTAACTACGATTATTCAGTTCCTCGTTAAATGTAAATCAAAGTGTTGAGCGCATAAAGCAGTGAATACTGTTTGTTTTGCAAAAGTTAGTTTGTGCCTTGGAGAGTCTTCAAACTTGTAAAGTTTGGAGAATAGTCACCTACTGAAGTATGTGAAGCACAGACGCTCTGTGTGAATGTAGTACAGTTTGTAGCTCAGTATCCTTGAGGACTTACTGAATGGAGCAGTGGTGCTCTTGTGAAATTTGTAACTTGGGAGCTTCAAGCTCATTTTGTTAAATCGTTGTTTTCTGACTGTTCTAATCATTTTTAATATTGTTTCTCGAGCTCACGAGCTGACCTTTGTTGTATTATTATTTGTTATTGTTTAAGAAATAGTTTACGATCTGAAAAAACCAAAGAACATAGGAAATAAATAAAATTACACATTTTAGAATTGTAAATCAAAATTTGATTTTTTTCTGTATCCACCCATTCATTCTCGCACCTTCTTTCACCTCTGTAAACCAAGGCATCCCCGTATTTATTATGATTATTATTAGCATGATATAGCTACAACATGTACTAGAATAAAATAGAACAGAATAGAACATCTCTTTATTGCCCACCCTAGTATACACCATCGGCTTACAGGTAATAAAGACAGCGAAACACACAGAAACAAAAATATAAACAAACAATGTCTACTATATATCTCTTAAAACTACTTAACTACATACTCTAACTAATTTGGTGGCGCCCGCACAGGCGGAATACCAGACCATGAGCTGCACCACCCTTCACTATTCTACTACCTACAACTAACTGACAGAAAAAAGAGACAACTGGCTGTTCGCGGTATCCCCTGATAAGGAAAGAGCCCCTCTCGCACATGATAACCACTATCAGCCACACCCGTGGGTAAGATGTCATCCCCAACTAAACCTCGTTGGCAATGTGCTTGCCTCCCATTCTTTGCGTGGCCAATCACAGAAGCGGAAACCAGTCTATCATGCAACCCGTCACGCTCTTATCTACAGTCCCGCCTGCTAATCCGAGTCGTCTTACATACATATTGCCTGCTCCCATCTTTGACTCTCCAGTGCCTCCATGTACGGATATGCTTATTCTTTTCACCTTGGGATGGGTCTGTCACACCCCACCCTTCCACCTCTTATACCCCCCTCCCCTCCCTTTTCCAAATCTTTCCATCTCTCTTTCTTACTTACACATGTTCATCTACTTTATAGTAACTTATCCACTATAGTTTACACACTGGTTGCTTATTTTCAACACTATGTCCTAGAGTTAATATTTTAAACACCTTTTAACAACACTGAACAGTTCTACAGTTTCCTTATTTCTCACCACAACATGTACTAGAATAAGTGAAGTCCGTGAAGAATACATATATTTTCATGAATTTATTTTCAAGTAGTCAACATTTTAATTAATTTTCGTTTGATATTTTATTTTAACCAATGAAGCTATCTTATAGTATATCTTCTTCGTTGCTATGAAATTTACTGTACATGCATGAAAAATTTCATCTTGATATCTTAAAAACTTTCAGAGATATCAGGGAGACGGTTCTGAAAAACAAAAACTACGAGAAAGGAGCATCCATCTTACCGATGAAGAGCTTGCTTGAGTGACACGGTTTCACGTTTTTGGTCATAACTCCAAAATTATTGGATGTATTCGAAATTGCACTGTTATAAAGAGAAAAGTTCAATTTTAAATTAAAGAAATGAATTGAAAAATCACTTTTTCGTCGATCAAATATGTTGGTTTCCCCTTAAGCTTAAGACAGCCTCAAGACGTGAACCTCGCTAGCACCCTCCTCCTTCAAGGAAAAATATCAGATTATCATTGTCATGGTGTTACGTTCATTACCGAATACGAGGGCAACTTTACTGTTGATATCAACGGTTAACAAGCGAGTGATAAGAGGATCAATCCTGATAAATAACCGTCTATATGTTCAGTAAAGCTTTCACGTCACTATTTGGTGCCTTAAAGCTATTCCGCTGCGTGACAGATTTAATATCAAAATATGATATGGTATATGTAAAACACGTCCGCCTCTGTGGTGTAGTGGTTAGTGTGATTAGCTGCCACCCACCAGAGGCCCAGGTTCGATTCCCGGCTCTGCTACCAAATTTGAAAAGTGGTACGAGGGCTGGAACCGGGTCCACTCAGCCTCGGGAGGTCAACTGAGTAGAGGTGGGATCGATTCCCACTTCAGCCATCCTGGAAGTGGTTTTCCGTGGTTTCCCACTTCTCCACCAGACAAATGCTGTTCCCATTCCTCCACAAGGCTCCTGTTCAGCATAGCAGGTGAGGCCGCCTGGGCGAGGTACTGGTCAACCTCCCCAGTTGTATTCCCCGACCCAACGTCTCATCCTCCAGGACACTGCCCATGAGGTGGTAGAGGTGGGATCCCTCGTTGAGTCCGAGGGAAAAGCCAAACCTGGAGGGTAAACAGATTAAGGAAGAAAGAAAATATGTAAAACACATCATCTTTAGAAAGTTAAATTTACAAACATTTTGTTCATACAGGAATAAACTGAAGTTTAACAAATACATCCGATAATCACACAATTTCTTGACATATTGGAGTTAAAGCAGCGTGGTCGTTAAAACACCGAGAGTTGAATGTTGCTGGTGTGTTGCGGGTGGTATCAGCAGTCGACATACCATGTTCGGTTTCGCCAAGCGCGGCGCCCTCTTGTGCCCTGTGTCAAGTGAATTATTACTGCCAGCTGAGAAACTCGGACTTGGGGAATTGGGAAACTGAGCGAGTTTAGTGGCGGAGGGGGGAGATGCATAAAATAACAACGGGGGCAGCGTGGGAGCCTCTAGCTTCCCAGCCCACTAAATAATTTCAACTCAAATATTTAACGGCGAGATGGTGAGAAATGATAGTAGCAGATAACTGCGGGCCCTATGATATGTGGTCCTGGGACCTAACCTCGCCCACAAGAGCCTGCATTAAATGATGTGAATTGCTCAAGGCAAGGCAATTGCCCTGTATACAATGCACAAAATAAGCGTCAGAAAAAATTGGCGCCGAAGTAAATGTGGACATGTCTACATTTATTACCTGTTGCATCTACAGAGGTAATTGTCTAATCTAAAAATATACGAATTATGATGCCCGGAACTAATTATTCACAATGAAGAAAGTCGCAAATCTAAAAAAAAAAGAGAAAATATTGTACATTTTTGTCACAAAATACTGTAAAACTCCGTTTATCCCAGATAATGTGGACCAAGTCGACCTCGGGTAAGTAGTAACTTAGATAACACCAACGGCCACTTGGACATCAAGAATTTCGTCAATAAATCTTGTATATTGTCAGTACACTGTGCTCATATTTTACAGAATTGCCGAACGAGTGGCCATGTGGTTAGGGGCACGTAGCTGTCAACTTGCATTCACGAAATAGCCGGTTTGAATCCCACTGTCGGCAGCCCTGGAGATTGTTTTCCGTGGTTTCCCTTTTCAAACAAGGCAAATTCTGGTGTTGTACGTTAATTGTGGCCACGGTCGCTTTCTTCCCACTCTTATCTCTTCACTATCGCATCGTTGCCGTAAAACCAACGTGTTTCGGTACGACGCAAAGAAAATTCTAAAAAAATGAAATTCTTAGAGAATTTAGTATAAAAGAATATAATTTTGCACGCCACTGTGGTGTAGTGGTTAGTGTGATTAGCTGCCACACCCCAGAGGCCCGGGTTCATTTCCCGGCTCTGCCACGAAATTTGAAAAGTAGTACGAGGGCTGGAACGGGGTCCACTCAGTCTCGGGAGGTCAACTGAGTAGAGGTGGGTTCAATTACCACCTCAGTCATCCTAGAAGTTGTTTTCCGTGGTTTCTCACTTCCTCTCCAGGCAAATGCCGGGATTCTACCTAACTTAAGGCCACGGCTGCTTCCTTCCCTCTTCTTTGTCCATCCCATCCAATCTTCCCATCCCCCCCGCCAGGCCCCTGTTCAGCATAGCAGGTGAGGCCGCCTGGGCGAGCTACTGGTCATCCTCACCAGTTGTATCCCCCGACCCAAAGTCTGAACCTTCAGGACACGTAGAGGTGGGATCCTTCGCTGAGTCCGAGGGAAAAACCGACCCTGGAGTGTAAACCGATAAAGAAGAAGAGTAGAATTTTTCTCTTCTAATTATTTGACTATTACTACACTAAACATAATTAGTTTTGTCTTAGGAGAATATCTATCTTCCGTTTTGTTAGCTAATTTAATGTTTACTTTTGTGTCACAAGTCTTTTTGGGTATCCTACCATTAAAAACACTTAACAGCAAAATTAAGAAAAGAAGATAATGACACGACAATACAACAATGTATACATTACTTTCTTTCTTAATCTGCTTACCCTCCAGGGTTGGTTTTACCCTCAGACTCAGCGAAGGATCCCACCTCTACGTGTCCTCAGAGAGGGATCACACCTCTACTGCCTCAAGGGCAGTGTCCTGGAGCGTGAGACATTGGGTCCCGGGATACAACTGGGGAGGATGACCAGTACGTACATTCTAACCAACAAAGAACCTGTAAGACATCGGGATTTAGGAATGTTGAGGCACAATATCTGGAAAACAGAAGACTACAAATAGCCGTCTACATCATAAATAAGTGATGAACGGGTGGTTGAAACAGCTATATTTTTTTCTTTCAAAGAGGACGTGTTTGCTCTATTGAATGTAGACAGAGAATACCTAACAATAACAAACGGAGACGACGACCTGATGTGTCAATGACTGAAATGTTGAAATCATTAAACGAATGATTTTCTTAACAAACTTTTCTGAAGAAGAAACTAAATATAGCCTATAATGCACGTCACGGGACCTGCGAAACGCGCCTAGAATGGTGTTAGTTAATCTCATTATTTGGAGTGTTCAGTTCAAAACGAGTTATATGCAATTGCAATGGTCATTTCATGGGGCTAACGATTTGTTTACCTAACAACTATTTACACTGCGTGTTTCCTTTTGCGCTGTGTAGCACTGAAGCAATGGGAAGTGTGCAACATAGTGACGGACTTTTTATAAGCTGACAATTTAGAACGTCAGGCCTTTGTGAACAGCATCAACGAAGTAAGCAATGAATGTGGCCTTAAAATAAACATTCAGAAAACAAAATTCATGGTAATCATTCAGAAGAAAATGACCAGCGCTGGTATTATCATATTAGACGGAAAAGAACACTGAAATGTGGTCACAGCTCAAACAACAAGGATGATGGTTAACAAATGGAATGGGGTCCGAATGTATAAATCAAAATCATAATGAGCATCGCAAAGGGTGTATTTGAGAAAATAAAACGTGGGGCCGGAAACTGTCAGTTTTGGAGCGTGGGTTGATGACAACTGTTCCCCTCCGATTCGAAATTCGTTCGCGTGTCGTGAAGTATTATATGTTATAAGTCTCTCAATTTCCTCAAACGTTAAGCACTAACGAGATTAATGACCGTCTGCATATGCCTCTGTTGTGACCAATAGCAGATGGTTCTTTACCAATAGCATGCTTGCATTGTCAGTGTCAGTGCACGTGGAGTACTACAAAAGCGTGCCTGTCCTGAAGCCGGCTCTCTTGTCAGGTCTTCAGCGTTGCTCAGCTGCACGCAGTTTTGTCCAGTTTCACTGCTCGCACTCAGAGGCTAAGAACTTAAGACAGAGAGTTGACAACATTGTTTCTCGAGTTGAAGAAATACTGGCACCCCGTGGACAAGGATTGTAAACAAATCCAGCCAGCAAGTGTTCAAAAGCGTGCTGGTCGTTAATGAGGAGACTGCAAGATTTTTACCTGTGTTATTCTATCATGTCGCAGGATAGAGTTAAGGGCTTCGTCAGTGCTCCGACTGCAAGCCTTTTAATTGTATCGCAGAAAGTTCAAGAACAAACAGAAACGTTTGAAATTTTACATATTAGTGCTGGATCCATCATCTTCCACAGGTACAGTAGAACAAGGCATCAGGATATTTTTGATCAGATCCTTATTGACAAAAAGTGGCCTTATGTGACTGAAAAAACAGGAAACTTTTACCTTGAAGTACAACAACCTAATCCATACCGAATCCCCTGTGGATGAATTTTCGGTTACGAAGAACTCAACCCTTGGATCATAGGAGCTATCTATAAGGAAACTTACAGCTATCTAGAACTTTTGGTTTTTGTCTGGTCAGAGGACAGAGGACGGAGGAACACGCTATCTTGTATTTATGTTGGTAAGGTAACGATCGTGTCGTTGTAATTTGCTTTTTGGAAAATGACAACTAAACGGAGGACCGGGCACTGTCAGCTGTGGAGCGTGGGTTGATGACCACTGTTTCCCTAGTTGACACTGAGCTTGCTCTTACTTCCAGTCCGGCTTACCTTGGTCAACTCATGTTCTCTTCCGACACTGACGGTATTAAGTTTACGAGGCCTAAGAGTATTTCATTTTCCGCCCTTCGTGTCCTTTACCTTTAACTTGCCGATACCTTTACTTATTTCTGGGAAATCGAATTTTAAGTACACTTGGTGCGCTTGCTTGTCCAATAGGACAAGCTGTTTAGGCAGGGTATTCAATTTTAAGGGTACCAAGCGAACGTTTTCACCTGACTTGCTACACATTTTCTTTCCCTAGATAGCCCACTTAAAGAAAGAGTGATGGTAAGCAGCCTGTGTGTTAACCAAAGTTTTCAGCTGTGTGCTTGCCAAATGTGAGCTCCATAAGCCAGGTAGTTTTTACGTGAAAAATCACAGATTGGCAAACCTATTAACTTTAAGATTTATTATTTTTGCCATTTTTTTCTTAAATCACGATTCTCCCGGGATCCCTTTGATATTCCGGGACATACTACATAACCTAAGTTACCCTAAATGATGTTATAGTACAAGTGGTGAAAGGAGTTTCAAAATTCGTCCAGCAGTTTCTGAGATTACTCTATACGTATACGCAAATTCAATCTTTATATATTAAGTATAGATTTCCCTCGGTGTTATTAATTAAAAAAGTTTCGCTTTGTGAGTAGAAAAAGCAAGTCAGTCTGACAGCAGAAATGACTTCTTTTGTAACTTAAGATTTCTTCGGAAAGGCAAGTATTTTTGTACCCTTATATGTTGCCCACCTCTATAGCGAAACTGTTAACACTTTATCTTCCATCCCTGGGGGTTCCGGGTTCGATTCGATGTACTACCAAACATGTAAGAGTGGCAGGAGGGCTGGTATGTGGTCAAAATGGTGTAAACAGCTCACCTCCATTGGGGGGTATTCTCGAAAAATCCTGCTCCACCTCCGGACGAGAACACGAGGCTACTTTACTTATCCTTATACGTAAGGTATGTGGCGAAATTTGACCATAAGAAGGGATAGAATATTATTACGCGTCTTAAAACTCCCAGGACTTGTTCAGTTAGTTTCCAGAAGAAGCGTAGATGGTAGGAATATTGGCGACAGTCCAAGACATGATTACGACGAACAGATTAGGCTAGATGCTGGATGAAAACGTTAGTTCAGGATGGGGGGAGTGGAGAGCTGCACCATACCAGCTTACTGGCTGATAGCCCAAACAACACAATATATTAGCGGATGCCTGCATACACACTTATAGGTTCCTTGTCCTTTCAGCCTTGCAGATATTAGTTCACTTTTAGATTGGCCAGTTCAGTTTTCTTAAAAGAGAGGCAGTTCGTGCAAAGTATGATCTCTTTACAATTGTAGAAAATATTCGTTGTGCTATTCAGGATGTTATTTTTGGGAAGTCTGGAAGCCTCGTTTGGAAATTCGATGTCGAATAATTCCTCAGCCCTTGGAGCTTAGGAGTTATCTAAAAGGAAAATTACAACTTCCTAGACCTTCTATTTTTTATGTATATTTTGTTTGAAAAGGGGACAGGGGGCATAAGAACAGGCCATTTATTGGTAAGGTAATGACAGTACCGTTGTGAGTTAGTTTTGGGGAGATTGCAAAGACAAACCTCGTCTGAAGGTGATTTTCCATGGGTTATAATTTTCACTTCAGATAAATTCCGAGTATGCTAAATCATGAACATAGATTCACACATCTAGTTTATAAGGCTGTTTTCATGCTGAAAGGAGTAATCGCTGTTCCAGGATCTCAGTGTCAAGTAATTTAAATTATAATGAAGCCTTCAATTCGTGGCCGTTTCCGATCATCATCATCATCATCATCATCATCATCATGTTACGCATTCCTTTTCTGGCGTGGTAAGAATCATGAATAACGGTATATTCTTCATATTGCACAGAACTAGAAACTAAATAGAATATAAGGGCATTGTGTTAATCGTCAAACTGTTTTGAAAAGTATGCTCATGTTACGTTGACTTCATTCCTAATCAGATTCAATGAAACAGTTTTATCTCGCTTTGATTCACTTCAGTGCTCTATCAGCGTGGCAAATATTTGTGAAACATTTCTGAGAAGAGGTTGCATTGGCCTTACTTCAAGTGAAATGAGTAAATAAATAAAATATATATTCCCTTTAGTGGTCCCTCATAAACACTACCTTGGCTGCAGCAATGCCTTTAGAACTTGTGATGATTGTAGGTAACTCGCTCCGCATGAAAACTATTTGATACAGTTACATTCTCCGATGTGTGATGTGATCACGCAAATTAGTCCTGTCATTTAAAAGTCTTCAGTGTATGCCTCTCTGCCATACCATATGCATATCTAGCATGGGGAAGCGTTTAATAGCACCGTAGAGCCAGTTCGACATGACGTCGAGAGATGTGCAATGTGTTGCAGGAATGTCACGCCGATACTCGGGCTTGTTGGAATGCTACACACTGAACGATTCGCTGGGGAGGTCCAGCAATGCCGTAATTGCATCATGACTGAACATCAATTCCAGCAAAATTGTTTAGTCCAGTACATATGGGTCCACTTAAAAGGATGTAGGAATTCGGTCAGCATTAATAAAATGTGATCATAGCTGTTGATCCGTAAAATATTGAACTCATGTGAAGGTAAATTAATAGAGACATCGAATTTAAATTGCATTATGTAATATATTTAACATCCCCGCTGTAACTGTCTTAAAACCAAGGTTTCAAAAGTTCTTTGCCCAGTTCTAATGTCAACGAATTTCATGGCTCTCCACACTATGTTACGATGCCGATCTACGTTCTCGTTGGTTTATTTCTATTTTCGTAAATTGGAATAAGACGAATTTGGTCATCCATATTAGGATTATGCTGGAGGTTTACAGATTTTCTAAGTAAAAGTGTTGGTCTCCGCTGCTAACCGAACTTGCATCTGTTCTGCAAGAAGACAGTCAGCTATTGGTAGAACCTGTAAGCTCATTATGGTAATTGAGTTGATGACATGGCTACAAAAGTTGTCTATACCCTCAGTTTCCTGAAACCGAAGATAAGGAAACCTTTGTACGCCCTAGTTAGCACTTTATCCAAACCTGGACGCTGGCCCACTAATCTGTTCCCTTGGTTGTGCTAACCATAATTTACTGCTGCTTAACTAGTTTCCTTCTACTTTTTCTGTAGCCAACAATTTGAAGGATAGCCATCCACAAGTGGTAATTTTTCGCTATTATTAGCGGTTTGTGATGTAGGCTTCTGCGACCCTCTTTGTGCTCAAAATGCGAGGGTTACCCTACCTGCCAGACAGTCCCTAAACCGATAGAGTAAAATAATATAATTGGCACTATACGTAAGCCAACGTCCGCAGCCGCGTTGAAACACCGGATCCCGTGAGATCTCCGAAGTTAAGCAACATTGGGCGTGGTCAAGATTTGGATGGGTTGCCACGCGCTGTTGGTGGGGGCTAAGGTAACGGAAAGAAACTGGCCACCCTACCGTACGTAAACTCTGGCTCATGCACACCTCTGCGGAGGTTCGGATCTGCCTTAGGGCAAATACACCCTTATCTTACCTTACTCTACGTAAGTAACATCTGCTCCCTACGTCACAGAATTCGAGTTTCGTCATGTTAGAATTTAGCTAAATTCAAGTAAGGGATGAGAACGAGGGTGAGGTAGGAGAGAATAAGGTACTGTTAACATATTTTCATTAGAAAGTCCACAGAATGCATCAAAGTTTCTGTTAGAGACGAACATGAACGAAGCCAATAATTCTCACAACGTGTTCATCATGTGAAGGAGCAGATAAGAATGAGGTGGATACGTTTAGTGAGAAATGAGTAATATGGTAGTCAGGGCCAACAGAAAGGGTAACGTAAAACTAATAGGTGATTTCATTGCGAGATTTGAAAATAGAACTGGGCAATACGAGAAGCTAAGGGTTGAATGTGAACAAGATATGGAAGCGTTTACTGGTGTTATTTGTTAGAATGTGATTCAGCACCATTTGCATCCTCCTCCTCCCCATCCTCCCCCTCCTCCTCCTCCTTCTCCTACTCCTCATCACCATCATCGGTTTTTGGGACTAAGGCTGATCAGTTGCCATGAAGATTAGTTTGGGATTAGCAAGTTGCTAATTCGTTCTTGAAGCATCAGGATATTCATTTTTACCCATAGGAGAGTAGGGACACCAGACCTATAATAGGTAGTACCATTAGATATTTTGAATACAGAGAATATATTAGAAATTCACGAGTATTCCGAGGACTTTTCGATGGTACAGACCAGTATCTTATTAGCGTGAGCTAAGTATTGCTATGCCTAGGAAGGAGAAAATGCTTTCTTCATATGAATGAGGGTGTAAAATCCTCAGGCCGAGCAAATTATATAACTGTATGTATATGATTTGTGAAAAGTTGCGATGAATAGACAGCACTCATTTCAAGAGACTGAAGTGAAAGGGTTGCAGGCAGGCATACTATAACAGAAAAGGCAAAGAGAACAACTGTATATACGGATGGGACAAAAGTGCACATCTGTTGAAAAGAAGAAAATGTAAATGGAAGGCATATCAAAATTGGTTCCAAAAGAAAACAATGTAAAACTGAAACAGTAAGGTAGGATGTACACATACTGCCAAAAAGAAAAGTTCAGAGTCCAGAAATAAATCGTGGGAGTATTTTGTACATTATCTGGAAATGTTAGGCCAAAGGTCAGTAAATCATTTATGAACTGCAATACACTTATAAGGGAAAAATGTTTGAATAAGATGAAGGTATTATAAATTCAAGGAAATGACGCAAGGATTATTTAGAAATTGTTCTCAGTGAAAAAGGAAATATTTAAGTGTAGAACAGTACATTTCACAGGGAGGATATCAATGATGGCAATGAAATTACTATCGAAGGAAACAAGAGTATTGTGAATAAAGTTTAGTGTCATGAAGCACTAGTTACAGTTGTAATTAGCTTTACGCTGATCAAATATATTGGGGAAGCACGTATGAAATAGCTCCATAGAATAATGAGATTGGGGAAGTTTGTCTAGTTGTATTTTCATTTTAAGCAATAACCACCAGTAAGATAATTAGCATAGAATATCGATAAGGTATTTTCTGATTGGAAGAAAGGAGTAATTTTACCCAGCTCCATGTAAGGGTACAGGAAGGATTGTAAAACATATCAGGGCAATTCTCTGATCAGTACACCAGGCAAGATGTTTACAATATAGTACTTGTGAGCTGAAAATAATTATAGGAATTTTAATATGAAATTTAGCATTTCAAAGTGATGTCAATTGCCTTCGTAGCATTTAGCTGAAGGCAGAACAGGGGACCGCAAAACACATGAAGAAAATATGTACGAACTAAACTGGGAGTGTTCAACAAAAACTGTTTTCGGAAATATCATAAGGTGACTTTCCATAGTGTTAATGTGGGAAAGATTTATTTAAAAATAACGTATAACTAGATTCGAGGGATGTGTTATTGAAAATAATCTTGGATGTTGCAATTGCCGTAACCCACTTACTGAAAGCAACCGAATTTGATTCTTAAATAGCAAGTTAGGTGCACGTTTTTACTAATATCGATCACCGGTACAATACAATTAATACTTCAAGAACATAAGAAGTCTATCCTTGTTCAATGCATTAACATTTAAAAAACAAACGCACAGAAAGACATCTGAGCACACACAGGCCATTAAGAAACTTGGTCTACTGAGACTACTATTGCCCTGAGGGATAGCCTGGAGATAATGGACTATCACGTGGTTCACCCAGTTTTCACTCGCGTACAACAAAATCGACATCAAAGCAGAGTGATATAAGAATTATTTCATCTAGGTGCCCACTTCTTTCTTAGAGAATACCGTTTATCGCAACTATGAGTTCATTGCATAATTTTTGCTACAGCTAGATTCGTTCTCACTACCTAGCAATCTGATAGTTTACGTCCTATTTACAACATATACTGTTTATGGAGACACCGATCAGGAGTTTGACACTTTTGAGCATCCTAAATTCCATCGGGCTGAACCGGTTTCGAACCCAATAACTTGGACTTAGATAGCCTGCGGTCTGGCGTCTGAGCCACTCACCCTCGCTCTCTGATTGCACAACCATTCTCGAAGAATATATAGCCTGATTACTTCAAACTATCCATTTGTTCTAGTTTCATTTCCCCTAACAGACAGTCAATCCTTTTAGGATTACTTATTCCCTCCCTGATCTTACTCCATATAATTACAAATACATGTACTAGTACATACACCATAGTCACGCAGTTTATCAGATTGCAAGAGAGATGGGAATCACAGTCGATCTCGGACAAGAATTTTCACAATGGTGAACTTCCGTAGAAAAACCAAAATAATCCACGATGACTTCAGCGACCCCAGAGATACCTTTTAGGGATAACTTCATTACACCCACCTGTAGACTAGTGTCCTTACAAACAGACAAGTTTAGACATCCGAATACCAAAAAACAGCGCACATTGAGTGTATGTACATTAAGTTTGAATTGTCTTCAATTGTTACGAAACGCATTTATTTTAATATGAAATTTAGCATTTTGAAGTGATGTCAATTGCCTTCGTAGCATTTGGATGGAGGTCATAACATGAAACCGCAAAACACTTGAAGATGTTACGTGCGGAATAAACCAGAAGTGTTCAATAAAAGCTATATTGTAAGAGATTCTGGTGTGATTTGATTTTCACTTCGCTTCTTCCGGACAAAACCTTATGAGAGTGGTGCAAATAAGATTGAGTCAGCAGAGTTTACGCCGTTCAATACCAAGTGTTCTGGTAAGTTTAATTTTTAGATAACAAAAAGGCTTTTACCAGGTGTATGCATACGTTTTTGCCCGTAAAGAAACACGTAATTTTTAAGGAAAATTTATTTTTTGTTTATTAAAAATATTGGCCATCGACTTCCACACACATCATACAATGTCAGAAAAAATGCTTATCTTTTGCGGCAGACCATTCGTCGAGCCATTTTCCAACTTTCTCGAAATTGCTGAAGTGCTGCCCTGTGAGCACATGCGCCATTGATTCGGAGAGGTGATCGTGAGACGGCGCCAGTTCGGGGCCGTACGGCGGGTGCGGAAGGATGTCCCATCCAAGCGATTTGAAGGTGCATTTCACTGGTTTAGCTGTGTGAGGCGACGGTGCATTCTCGTGTAAGGAAATCACTTTGGCATGTGTTGTGTCCCAATGCGGTCGTCTTTCGATCAATGCGTGATTTAAATCAATCATTTCTTGGCGATAGCGTTGTGCATTAAGGGTTTCGCCGGGCTTCAAGAGTTCATAATACACAATACCGCTACCAAAGCGCGCACTGTCTTTCACATTAAAATCACCACGCTTAAATTGTCTCACATGTTCTAATCGATGAAGCATCTTCACCATTTGTTTCTACCAGCAAACGTCAACTTTTGACAGCCTTTTCCTTTTGATTAAATAAGAAAAGCAATGTGTGTCGCAAATGTTCTTTTTCAAGCACAAACGTCGATAAGGTCACTGAACGATGCAGCACAGACGCTAGTGTTTGGCGGACACAACTTGTGTGTGTTGGTATGTTAATGTCAGACGAACAAACTGACGTATTGGTCAATTTCATACGCTGCGTACTGTTCGCTGGCGCCATCTCTTAGTGAGATCAAAAAAGACTTATACATACACCTGGCATAATGATTGACTGAAATCAGGTCTTGAAGTGTTAATTTAAAAGTATATTTATTCATGTTTGCAATACCAGTTCAAGATACGAAAGTATTTTGACAGATAGTTAAAAGAAAGAGAACAGGTGTCTGTGTGGTATGAGTGGAATTAAGGGGATAGAAATATTATTTCCATCATATTATGAATTATAATTATTTGGTACAAAAGATATTGATAATGTTTATAATATTAAACCCAATATAAAATGTTTGGGCCTCAGCAGGGTACGGCAGAGTATAAATACAATTAACAGCTACAGTGAGGCAATTCGATTGGCAGATAATTGAAGTCATAATAATTGCATCATCCCCCTTACATTCTCACATATACTGAGAGACATTCAATACAGAACTGTTTAACAGAGTAATTGCAATTTACTATATTTCCTTTGGCGCGTAGCGCGTATTGAATGAGTCCAGATGTCCATTTCAATGCTAACAGACTGTCCGTAATGTAATTATTCCTCACAGTGAGCGCACTCCCGCTGTCGACTCTTGCTTTCTATTCGATATCGGACGCTTGCTTCATCGCATTAATTACGAGTAAGTGACCAATAGCTTTTAAACTTCCCTTACGGAAAAGATTATTCCCGAATTTATTAATACTCGCCTAATTAGGACCTAATGGTCTGTGAATTATCTGCTCCTTGAGACAGCAAAATATGACTGGAATAAGCTAAATTATCTCGGAGAATGGTTCTAAGTGGGACTACTTCCCAGCTGAAGTGTATTCCTGTCCTTTAAAATTTGTGACTATCTAGTTTGAATGATTAATAATTACTACATTTTTAGCGTACGAAGTATCAAATTCCTTTTTAAAACCGTTACTGTATTCAAACCACGTTAGAGGTCTGATGATAGAAATGCCCAGCGGTGCTTACAAGTATTTTAACGGTGAATGCCATTTCCTCATACTCAGTTCATCTATTTCAGTATATCTTTCATGTTTTTTCCACCGTAGTTTTCTCAAAATATTGTTATTTAAATTATTTAGGTTTTTCCAACAGTCAAACAACCCTCGTTTTGCCCCAGAGTGGCAGTGAGTTCATCAGTTTCAATGCCAGTGAATTTCAAGACGTTGGCTACTACATAATTTAGAAGCCAGTGCAAGTCTACTCTGCAGCAACACATCTTTGAAGACAGTATAATATCCTTAGTATACGTCCAACTTATGTCCTTGGCCAACATATAGCTGCTATCATATCTCCGAATGATAAACATTTGGCTTTACACAGGGTCCCTTAGCCTCTGTGGCCGCACTTCGATGGCGCAACGCAGGGCCTGAGCTGGAAAATCTGCCCCTGCCTTCCCCAAGGATCGCTTCAAGTTGCCGATATTCTGATGTCTCTGTTAACATACCATTCCCTCAAGCACTGCTCACAATTTGTAGTCCAGTGGGTTAAGCTCACGACTGCAACTTGTCCAATCTGCTGGTGAGATGAAGCCCTCGGGGCGCTGGTAACGTTGTCACAAGTTTGAAGCATACAGCCGATCATTGTGGCGATTGACGAATTACTCAGTGCTTAAAATATTTTCATCTATGAACAGAATGCTCCTGTGACCATTGTGGCCATAACGCCGAAGAAGATATCTCGATTGAAGCATTCTCTGAAGCTTCAGCTATTTCGTCGATACGCCTTAACACCCAGATCACGTCTGAGCACATGTTACATCGATTTTTTTGTATGTAATTATCTCCCTTGCTATTATAACTGTTTGTTTTCAGAGGGGGATTCTCTGAATACGAAAGGCCAATGCATTCACCGGCTTCTTGACCCGTACAATGCGTAAGTAACTCTTCCTCGGACGTCATTGACGGTCCCGGTCTCAGTTTATATGGGTGACTGCCCTAAATGCAGATCAATGGTGATCGATTGATTGATTGATTAATTAATTAATTGATTGATTGATTGATTGATTAATTCATTAATTGATTGATTGATTGATTGATTGATTGATTGATTGATCGATCGATCGATCGATTGATTGATTGATTGATTGATTGATTGATTGATTGATTGATTGATTGATTGATTGATTGATTGATTGATTGATTGATTGATTGATTGATTGATTGGTTGATTGGTTGATTGATTGATTGATTGATTGATTGATTGATTGACACATAATGATTTTTCTATGCCCAACGACAATATTTCGGAATGTGCAATACATTGACGATACGTTGGACACAGTGATGGGCGTGCATTCCATATTTTGTTGAGAAGTCTCTATCAATCCTGAAAAGTATCACATAGTGCATTTAATTACAAAATTTGGCGAAATGTCGAAATCCAACTTGGCCTCAGATCCTACATCAGCAGTACAGAGATTACTGCACATGGTCATGGCGAAGCGCTTGTTTTCTCACTATTAAGTTCCTGTGGTATTCTTGTGATAAGATCATCCTTTGCTGAAACCAGAGTCCAAATGTAATTTATTTTCTAAATTTTGAGAGAAATCTAATGCGATTGCTTCTTACTATTCTATTACGCTTGTGGCCACTTTTAATTTTCAAGAGTTTTCTTTCTTGCTTTCACGTATTTGTTGCTTATTATCTTCCGTTTTCACAACACTTCTTGTTTTGTTACAAATTTTGGTCATGGTTTTTACCGTTTCATTTCGTTGCTGTATTATTATAAGCCGACATTGCCACGGGGATATCTCCAAATTGCAGTGTACTTGTAAATAATAATAACAACAATAATAATAATATAATGTGGTAATATTCGGTAATATGTGGTAATAATTCAGCTTAGAAATCTGATCACAAAGATTCTGTCGTCTAAGATTTAGTATTGCATGAACTGTACCAACGAATTTCTGTTCTAAGTGATACATGTGCTGCGGGTCGATATTCTCCCCCTCAACATTGTCACATAACGGAATTCCGAGGCGGAACGACGATATATCCTACCATCCTGAACTTGTTTTAAGACAGTAATTTCCCTATTAGAGTGGGCCAGCTTCATTAGTGATAATCGTTTCTCTTGGTACGACTATAAATTGAGAACCATGGTCAACAAACCATATGCACCCGATAACCTGTGCAGGGTGGTATACTGTATCCAATGCTACGTTAACTATAACAGTCATGTTATTAAGCCGTGAGCCGCTGGCCAGTTTGGTAAATGCAGTAGTATTATTCGAGTAACTAATAGGCAGTCTCTGCTTTGCTCGTATAAATTATGCGGACCATAAATTACGCACACACAGAAGCCAGTCGTAGTAGTGGAAAGGAATGCTCATGTATATTATAGCCTGACCTTCGTTTTGAATGAAATATGCATGAACACAATCTGCAGTAGGAACAAACACTTTGTCCGCACCTAATGTGGCAACATGCCTCGCCCTCAATATTCAATGCTCAGTCACAATTTTTATTGAAGCTATTCTATCACAACACATTGTAACACGTCATGAATAGGTGTTCAAATAATGCAATCATGTATCATAACTCAATAGCACTGCAATTGTCCAATTCCGATTCCTCCAAATGCAGAGAGAGAATTTAACTGATCGATATGTGATACTGGAACATGTGAATACATTTCCACGCTATATTCCAAACATATAATACACTTCACGCCTCTAAGACATTGTTATTTATTTCCAGCTGAAATAAGTAGTCATTTGCCTGAAGGGTCCAAGTATTCTTCTTAAAGACACATTATCCTACTCTGCGGTTCACATGGAACAAGAACCGATTTTCCGGTATTGTACAACTTTTATGCGCTGTTTTGCTATAGGACTAGTATCATAAAAATGCCGAGCAAGAGGCAGCATGGTTTGGGTCACGTATCTATCGGCTTGCATTTGAGAGAACGTGTGAGTTTGAACGCCACTGTTGGCAGCCCTGAAGCTGATTTTCGGCCTTTCCCCACTCCCAGCCCATTACTATCCCATCGTCGCCGTAAGATCTATTTGTGTCGATGTGACATAAAGGAAATTGTAACGAAAAAATAAAACAAAATATAGTTGACGATACAGACATGCAGACACTGAACTGAGCCTATTTTTTACTTTACTCTACCTAATCTAAGATACATACGAAGTGTGAGGCCAAACTTTTCTGCGTACAAACAAAATTAAAATTATATTTATATAGATACATTAGTATATGTCCGACTGAATGATCAGCGCTGAGGCTTTCGGTTCAGCGAGTCCCTGGTTCGATTGCCTGCTGGGTCGAGAATGTTAATCGCTTGTGATTAATTTTTCGGGCAAGGTGATCAGGTGTTTGTGTTCGTCCCAAAACTCTCATCTTCATTTCAGACAACACACAAACAACAACAACAGAAAGACGACGTTGATTCAAATTTCCCGCAAATCGCATTAGCGTGGCTCTAGTAGCGGCCCCATAACGCTGCACATCATGTTTGTGTTAAATACGGGCTTTACTGTGCGAGAGCCTTAGTTACCTGTGAGATAGGACGGAGTGAATGCTAGTGGGTCAATAATGCCTTTACGACGACGATGAGGCCAGTATTAACAGCTCACTGCGGTTGAGAAGCCGTATAATAGGGCTACGTGAAGGTGGATTTTCCTTCCGCGCTATAGCAGAACGACTTTGCAGGAATGTTTCCTGTGTGCATGCGTGCTGGCAGCAGTGGTCACGAGAAGGTACGCTCCCAAGAAGACTGGGCTCCGGACGTCCACGTGGTACCACCGAGAGGGAGGACCGCAGTATTCCTCGTATGGCTCTGGCGCAGCGGCTGCGCCACAGCAGCAATTTGAGTGCCAGTTGGCACCACATTGACGAAATGAACTGTTAGAAATCGGTTACTTGAAGGATAACTCCGAGCCACACGCCCTACGGCGCGCATTCCACATACCCAAATCCACCCCCGTCTGCGATTTAAGTGGTGTCAAGCGGGAGCTCACTGGAGGATGGAATGGAGATCCGTTGCGTTTTGCGATGAAAGCTGGTTCTGCCTTGGTGCCAGTGATGGCCGTGTGTTGGTCAGAAGGAGGCTAGGTAAGCGCCTGCATTCCATCCGTCTGCGGCCTCGACACACTGGACCTACACCGGGAGTTCTGGCCTGGGGAGCAATTTTCTATGACAATAGGAGCATTCTCGTGGTTATCCCACGCACCCTGACTGCAGATATGAACGTCCGTCTGATGATTCGATCTGTTCTGCTGCCATTAATGAACAGCATTCCCGGGGGTGTTTTCCAACAGGATAATGTACACCCTCATGCCGCTGTTGTGACCCAACATGGTCCACAGAGTGTCGACATGTTGCCTTGGCCTGCTCGATACCCCGATCTATCCCCAATCGAGCAAGTACGGGCCCGAAATCCAGCGTCATCCACAACCGGCATTAACTGTCCCTGCATTGACCGACCGAGTGCACCCTAGTTGGGCGCTTATGGCCTCTCAATAATACATAATAACAGATGTCTCTGGTCTGGAATCATTTTCCTCAGACTCGTAACTCACAAGCCTATGTGCTTGACCTCGCTTCAGGCCATCTAGAATATCCGGAATATACTCAGTAAATCTCTTTTCTTCATGCAACGGATCCCTGTTCATGCCAAGTATATAGCCATGTGTTAGCTTGCCGGAATTAGTTCGAAAACCCTTTCTAGTGCAACGTTGGGATTTAATATCTTCAGCTTCTTCTGAATATCTGTTAAAGCTCATCCACATTAACATAAAATGCAATTCATATCTTTAGGTCACCTGGCATTCCAGTAAGAGTCTCCCCATTCGATACTTATAAGGCACCTCCGTCCTTTAATTTTCAATGATCCTAGCTCCACGAGCTTCCACAAATTAATCTCCAATAAGAATAACACTACTTTACATGATAGAACAAACCTAATTTAATCCTAATACCCTCGTAACCGTACACAATTGATTCAAAGCTAATAACACAGAGAACACATGCATAAGTCCTAAGCATAATTAAATGATCGCCATTAAGGCATATTGAATGTTTATTTACAACGAGAAATATACCAAGCTGAACAGTCCCTCTCCCATCCTAAAAGAAAAATCTGTTCAAACTTATCTGCTATATTGCGACCTCACGGTTCCTCCATGCTGGACTGTATATGGATTTCGCCCAACATTTCGCTACGTTGTCTTGAGATGCTTGTCCTCGGTTCACTTCCATAGTATGGTCCATCGCGCTGCAGTCTGCTTAAGCGCTGGTTTGTAGGAAGGTCTCATGCTAAATAGGCTCTTGTCGTAGATTCCCGTACCGCCAATAACTACAATTTTACGCTTTTGCGCACTCCCGTCGCTCCTAGTTCATCATATCATTGATGAGGCCTGAAGAAAATATAGAATATGTCTCCCATCCGGGTTTATAGTTCGACGCGTAGAGCTCCTAATCGTAAGTGGAAAGTATTTGTTAAAAGTTGCAGCACGCATCTGCGCGCTGATTTCTTGATCATTTATTGAAATAGTACTTGCTACCTCCGTGTAATTACTACTCCTCCTGGCTACAGATGATAAAAACTGAAGAACACTACATATTCTGACACTGGCTTTATGTGATTGCTGCAAGCTCATGACGCACTCTACCTCATCGTCTGTGTTCCAATGCAAGCCGTATCCTCTCAATGCTCCTTTATATGTTCTTGATAGGGACGCCACACATGGGGAAAGTCTCTCATACAAACACTTCTCCTTTGTGCAAACTAAAGCTTTCTTCCCACGCTCATCCCGCTCAGATCATACTAAGAACGGCAATTACACTTAGCTCATCGGATCAGCTCTAAGCACACAGTAAATTACTACAAAATTTCCTGTTATTTTAACTTTCCCGAAATTTGTTCATATGAGTAATTATCGTGTTCATACCTTGCCACGCCTGCTTCATGCCACCTTTCTTCTTATAAGTGTGGTATCTTCGAATCCCCAGACAGAATTCGCGTCGTTCTATCCATTTCCCTGGCTTCTTCTCTCTCTCACACATCTGGCCACGCCCAGTCTAGCTTGCCTTGCACCCTCTTCGAGCTCCAAGCTTCTTTTCGCGCCTTACCAGTTTCTACTCAACGTACAGCGTTCCTGATGCGTTAAATAATATCTCTATCACCATGAAACGATATGGTTCAATATAGACTGTAAAGAAAAATTCAGTGTGATTCTGTGTAAAAATGCAATGGCATGATTTCTGGTAAGGGAATACGATGTTAATAAATGATTTATACGCGATTTGAAACGTTTTGTGTTAAACATTAATTACTTTTTCTGATGAATAGTGATATCCGTGTTGTGAAAATGTATGAAATGCTATGAACGTGAATGTGTATAATACTAGCATCCGTTCATGGCTTCACACGCGTTAAAATTACTTTGTACCCATTTACAGAACTGATGAACTATGGAAACTGTATCAAAATACATTAATTTAAGAAAATTATTGGAACGTAAAAATTTCTTGATAGAATTTTAACATTTTCGGTAAGAACTGAGCAAGGGTATACATAAATATAATAATTTCGTGTGCCTATTTGTAGCCTATTTCAAAAGCGGTACGAGAACTGGAACGGGATCCACTCAGACTCGGGAGGTCAACTGAGTATAGGATGGTTAGATTACCACCTCAGTGGTTTTCCGTGGTTACCCCATTTCTTCGCTAGGCAAATGCCAGGATGGTAGCTACATGAAGGCCACAGACACTTTCTTCCCTCCTCCTTGCCTATCCCTTCCAATATTCCCACCCCTCACAGGGCCCCTGTTCAGGATAGCAGGTGAGGCCGCCTGGGGGAGGTACTAGTGCTCCTCTTTAGTTGTAACCCCAACCAGATGTCTCACGCTCCAGAAACCTGCAGCTGAAGCTGTAGAGGTGGGAGCCGTCGGTAAGTGCGACGAAAACCAACTCTGGAGGTTAAATGGATCAAATAATAACAGTAATAATAATTATAATTGTAGCCTGGTTCAGCCCTTGTAAGGCAGAATCTCGAACGAGGGTGGGCGGCATCTGCCGAGTGTGAGTTTTTCTTCTTTCTTATAGTGGATAAACCATTAACCATTAACAATTTTTAAGGTTAAAAACCTCCGACCCGGCCAGAAATCGAACCCGCGGAGCCCTCCGCTCTGAATGAAACTACTCTGACCTTCCAGTCAAGAAAACGGACGAGAAACATAATAGTATATCTAGACAACCTTCTTGGATGTTTCTATAGTCACCTGTCACTAATTATCCGTCACTGGAGAGCTTCCTTTTCCAGGATATTAGTAGTTTTATTGGTGTAATTTCACATGGAAATATAAAGATCATTATTTATGCGCACTCTACAGAAAACCACATACAGCAGTCGATGTGAAAAGCCTTTATTTCTCAGGTCCACACCTGCTTTGCTCAAACTCTGCCATTGTAAATTATTTATTCTAATAATAAAGCAGGCACTAGCGGGAACTGCAAGTTCTTCAAATTGGAACTCAACATATGTTAATTATTATATGAATGAGAGGAATAAACCCACCTATACTTCGCCATATCTCGTCAATATAATAGCCTTGACATTGTTATTAACAAGGGTCTTAACTTACAGTCGCAGAAGCTTCGAAATGGTAAAGCATTTAAACTCAAGTCTCACAACAAAATGAGTGGCACTGGAATGCTCGCAGGTACGGGTTTCAGGAAACTAAGTTAAAATATGTCAGTGAAGCTGCGATCAAAACAGGCAAAACGTCGCAGGCATATAATGAAAAAAGTTTAGTTCAAATGACTTTGCATTCTTCTCAGGAAGCAGAAAGCAAGGTAGTACCAAAACATGCAAGAAACGATGATTGCGGCATAGCTTTAGTAGAATGGTCAGAAGAGAAAAATGTACATCTTATATTTGATGCCAAAGACAAAGGCACGTTTAGATCTGCTGCTTGGAAGCGAGAGTCCAACCCAGACCTCTGTTCCTTCACATGTGACTCTGTAAGCAACCCTCTACCCATGATGAAAAAAGTTATGGGGGACTTCCCAAATAGTCAACAAAGACCAATCTGCCTTGAGATGGGTATCTCTGTTCCTTTAATTACACCTTTTCCACGTCCACGCTGGAATTTTAAAGAGAAAAACTGGACGAAATTCTCTGAAGAGCTGGACAAATGCATCAGATGGATTCCTGCAATCAGCGATAATTATCAGAGAGTTGTAGGGTTTGTGAAAGCTGTAGCCAAAAATCACATCCCAAGAGGCTACAGGAAAGAATACGTTCCTGGATGGAGTGAACAAAAGCGATGCCCTGTACAAAGATTTTCTTGAAATAGGTGCCCATACGACTGGCGAGGATCTATTACGGAGTCTGGATGAAAATCATAGACAGAAGTGGACAGAAACAGTAACTTGGATTTCTTTCATTCCAATAGAGAAGCCTGGAGCCTACTGAGAAAGACTGGAGGAAGCCCAACAGTAGTTAGAGAGAAGTCTACTATCTCACCAAACAAAATAGCCTCCCATATTTGTTTACCTTCAAGGGTAACTAAAGATAAACATACAAAAACGGTGAAAAATAACCTAAGGATACTTAAATGTACCTCTAGAACTTCTTCCAAGTAATCTAAAGCCTTTACGATTGATGAGGTTCATAGAGCATTAAAGGACATGTAAGTTGGTAAGGCATGAGGTTCTGATGGAATACGTCCTGAATTCATCGTCAATATTGGATGGAATGCGAGAAGGTGGTTGACGTGCTTCTTAATTCACATACTTCAGACAGCTATTCTTCCTAAGGATTTAAAGAAGACTAAAATCCTTGTCATATTGATACCTAGTAAACCAAAAGATATACCACAAAGCTACAGACCAATCGCTCTCCTGAGCTGTTGCTATAAACTCTTTGAAAGACTACTATACAACAGAATTTGCATTGTAATCAATCAACATTCTCATTGACCAAGCTGGATTTAGGAAGAATCGTAGCAGTTGTGACCATATCCTTGCACTCACAACATGCAATGAAGCAGGCTTTCAGCAACAGTTGAAAACCTCTGCTGTTTCTTTGGATATTTCTTCTACTTATGATACGGTTTGGAGAGAAGGGCTGCTGTATGAACTTCTTCAGGTATTACTATGCGTGTCCATAAGTTTCAAATGCAGCTGTTTATCCAAACAGGAGCACAATATTCTTCGCTAGGCAAATGCCGGTGTGGTACCTAAGGCCACGGCCACTTCCTTCCCTCTTCTTTATCTATCACTTCCAGTCTTCCCATCCCCCTTAAGGACCCTTTCAGCTTAGCAGGTGAGGACGCCTAGACGACGTACTGGTCATTCTCCCCAATTGTAACCCCCGACCTAATATCTCACGCCCCAGGACACTGCCCTTGAGGCAACAGAGGTTGTATCCCTCGCTGTGTCCGAGGGAAAACCAACCCTGGAGGGTAAGTTGGTTAAGAAAAAAGAAAGAAGAAAACTCAGTGTGAAAACAGAAGTAATGAGGACCCCTGCATGCGCTTTTTAGCACTGAATGAAGGTACCGAACCACTGGCTTCGTAATTATCTCAACTGCTGACATGACATGAGCTTATTTCAAATCACTGAACAGCAGAGATCATGTGTTCTAATTATGTGCTTCAAAGCTAAACCACAGTTTCACTGCACATGTAACTTTTCCTTTAGAATCCGAATGAAGTTAGTAATACGGCTAAGTAAGTTCTAAAACAATGGGTGCTGAGTCAGCGCTGTGTTAGAATTTTCCAACGAGGTCATTGACCCATGGTTGGGTAGTAAGGGTACGATGGTTCCACGCGGAATTTGCGTACGAAAGCAAGCCTAACCTCACAGACTCCATTGGAGGGGCTTAATTGGTCAGGGAATTATCTGGGGTGCTTTATGACCCCTAGGTGAGGTTATGACGTCATGCATATACGTACGAGGGCAATGCTAAACTCACTGGCCAACCTGGAGTTCTTTAACCACTACGTGAGGTTATGATGTCATACCCTTACATGCGAAGGCAATGCTAAATTCACGAACCACTTTGGAGGAGCTGAATCGGACGGGCACCGTTGGAGGATCCGAGTCGAAAAGTTTTTGACTGCTAGGTGAGGTTATGACGTCATACCCTTACATACCAGAGCTGTGACGTAATAAGTGCGGGCGATTTCAAAATGCATGTTTATCTTTACCTCTACTGTGTTGGTTTTTTGGTGAGATGATTCTGTTAAAGTGGATTCTTATAACTGAATGCTCTTCCTGACGTCAACCTCATCAGGGAAGATAATAAGATTAAATGAATGACATGATATATGGTAGTAGGAAGGGAGAGGGTAAAACCTGGTAGTGGCACAGAGCCTTCTCCTGTCGAATAGCATCGACAGGTCCGCTGAAGGTTTAACGTCTCCATCCGATGGACAAATAACGATCAACAACGTTATATGCCCTCACTCTGTATGAGCAATGTGGAGAGGATTGGAATTGAATTAAGGCTTTTTTGCACACACAATCTAGTAATTAGAAATTGTATACCACCATCTACCTTACCCTGCCAGGCTGAATGACTCAGACGGTTGAGACGGTCGCCCACCGTCGCAAACTTTGCAGGTTCATCTCATCTCATACACCACACTTATAGAAATGGGGCAAGGGCTGGACATGTCAAGATCGATTTTTATAACCGTATGCCCTATCTGACGTCAACCTTATAAGGGAAGATACCCGTTTCTCTACGGTGTTGTGTTTGTGGTGAGATGACTCTCTTGAAATGGATTTTTTATAACTGGGTGCCCTTCCTGATGTCAACCTCATCAGGGAACATAATAAGATGAAATTAATAACATGATATATAATAGTAGAAAGGGAGAGTGTAAAATCCGGTAGTGGAGCATTGCCTTCTCCTGTCGAATAGCATCAAGAGGTCCGCTGAAGGTTTTACGTATCCATCCGACGGGCAAATGACGATTAACAGTTACATGCCCTCACTCCATGTGAGCACTGCGGAGAGGATAGGAATTCTTTATCAAGGCTTTCTTTCACACACAATCTGGTAATTAGAAATTGTATACCAACACCTACTGTAACCGTTCATGACATCGTCATATGTATATAGAGACATCCTGTATAGAGAATATGCCGTTTTCCGCGTAGTTCTACGTTAAATAGCCGCCAAACGAGGATATTCTTGACGGTTCCGGGACTCGACCTGCCCGCGTAGAGTCGCGCGCCCCTCTTCTCGTTGCGCGCAATTGGGAAAAAGAGGGAGTACAAGCGCTTGCAAGTGGAGTTCGCTCTCCCTCTGAGCGAGAGAGTTGGAACAAGAAAGATGTCACATGACTGAGAAGTGAGGTCACGAAACAGCCTCAAAGAAATCGTCTCAACATACGAGACGATATCACCCCACGTATTCCCCTAAATATCTAGTGGTACCAACGCGTAGCTTTCAACTGTTTCGAGGGTATTAACATTAATAACTCGGAAATATTTGATGGATAATTTCGAGTTACGACTTCGATGAATGAGGAGATTTTATGCGGTTTTATAATGCAGAGAACCATTTTACATAATACGAATAATATGGAGTACGCAGATAGTTCATGGCACGAAGAGAGTGAAACCAGATGCCCGACTCTGACAGGACCAGGGAAACTTAAAAATCCCCGGAGTTAGGCTCCACCTACTGAGAATTGATACTGACGCTTTGATGATTGCAGACGAACCCGCGAAAGACTCGGAACGAAAATTGATCAGTGGAAAGAGGGATGTACAGGCTTTAAATATACCGTCCAACAGACCGTTGTTTGACAAGGGGGCGTGGACTGACTCCCCCTCCATAAAATAAGGCTTCCCACTGTATAGACGAGTGGCAAGAAGGCAGTATACACAGTATATCCAGTGCATTCGGTCTAACAAGCAGTTTTTAGTAAACATTCAGTTTCAATATTCAGTGTTTCACATTGTGAAGGTTCTTATTGGACAGTGCTGTGCAGTGGTAAATGACACCACATAGTGAGTGACAGTGCGCTGAGTACCAAGTATTTGTTACGTCTTTAATTCAGTTTGTTATGATTCGTATGTGATAAGAAATTTTTTTCTTCAATTATGTGTCAGAGCGGCACGGGATTGTAAAAAAAGGAGGTGGTCGATTAAAGTGAATTATTACGTGTGCAGCTATGAAATTGATCTGAGTTAGTGTCGTGGATTATGCCAAATTATACGATTTATATAAATGAGGTTAAATGAAGGAAGTGATTAAATACAAAGATAGTTCAGTAACAATGTTACAGGAAGACTTGAACCAACGATAACAGTGAGCGGCTTATCAGCTATCATTTTAGTAGATCGGGCAGCACTCTCCGTATTCTCTCAAACGCAATGAGTTGTAAATCGTATCAATGACTAGTGATATGGAGTGGGTCGATTAATGACCAGTAAAGAAAATATTAATACCAAACATTCATGTTCTGTGATGGTGACCGGCTAGTGTGTGACGCTCCGAGATTGAATTATTTGTGGAGAACTGGAGTATGCAAATGAAAATATCGATATAGGGCTTCAGGACAAATACCGGTATAGGGCTAGGATACTTGAATTTATAAGTATCCTTAGTCATAACAGAGTTATAATGCATGACAAAATTAGTGCATTTATGACAAATTAGTTCTTCCTTATTTGCATATTTGACCTTCGAGAGCTTCGAGTTTGAAGAGGGCCGGTGAGCGGTCCGCTGTACAGTCACTCCAACGCAGCAGAGATACTCTATAGCTTCCGACGCCAGACGAGGATTCAACCAACATGCAGGTGAACCGACATAGGACGACTCTGGGGGCCATCGCAAGCGAAGACGTCCTGATGGGTGCTTAAAACCCTGGCTGTACTCCCTGAGGAAATCTGATTGTAGACATCTGAGTGTTGAGTACATTTGAACTTATTATCGTGATAGTTAAAGCCACACTTCATATAAACAAGTAACTTGCATGTAAAAACTTTGAAAATTATTTGACTATAACGAAGTTTCAGAGGGATTATAGTTTTGTAAGATTTTTTCTGTGAGATTTTCTTCGTGGTTTTGAACCACTTATTTCATTCATTATGGGAAAATATTGCATGGTAGTTATAAGTCCCTTAGTATAACTTACAGGTGACGTAAATGTAAAGGGATAAATTTCGTAGTATGATTCATTCGTCTTGAAGTTACAATTATTTTTCTTATTGCACGTCACTTACTGGTAGAAACTCCTCATGACTAGATTTAAGACTGCAAACTCCACGACAACAGAAGTCAACTGTGGGGGTGTAAGTAAATTATGTAGATCGCGATTAGCCGTGATTTTTTTTCTCCCTATCTGAAGATTGCTGTAGGATCTTCTATTTAAGCTTGCATGTTTTCGGGATATGAGGAATGAGAAGACGGAACCTGATGTGTAAGTTCGTAATTTTGAGAGTGTAGTGGTGTTAAATATACGAGTTCCCCTGTTGACTATATATAATTAGGGCGATGTAGAATGCCGCCTTGAGAACAAGATAATTGAGGCCAAATATAGGCTAGCATATGATGTTACGCTGATAATGTTAATGAATCGCAGAGAGAGTGTTTTTGCGATGATAAGAATATTTAAGAATAGCAGGTAAAGTCCGGTGCTTTGCTCTGTAGGGAAGAAGGGTGGGCTGTCTCGGCTGACTCGCCTGACATCTTTATGATGGAATAGTGGGGGGAGACCTCAAACGAAGTTTGTTGACCACTTCGTAAGGAGATACATTCAGTTCGTTCTTTTCTTTCCGTAGTATAACCAAGACATGCATAAATCAAGAAATTGATATCGTCGTAAAGGTTTCAGATTTGATAAATGAATGAAATCCTCCCATTTTCCTGTTATTTTTTAAATTAAAATAAAAACCGTTATAGGCTTTTCAAGTTGTTATACCCTCACACGCCGAAGTCTTTGGGTTTGAGTTCCAGATTCTGGCGAAGATTGTTGCTTACCCGTGGCAAATGAGATGGATCATGCCAGATACTATTCTTTCCATGGAAATGAAGTGCAGAATGTTATATTATTTCTTCAAGTGAATGTCATATTATTTCTTCAAGTGAATGTTTATTATACGTCATATAACGTGATATACTGGTTGTTGAGTTGCTATATGTATCGTTTCTTTTAGGGACACCGTTGAAATGGAATGTCGCGTGTTATATTAACGCATAGGCAATCCCAATGAAACAGGTGTTATGAGGGAGTTAGTACTCCGCACGATAAATTTGACGAGTTCATTAACGTAGACAATGTTACATAACTATCATGTGTTTAAAATGCGCTCAAGAATTTTGTAGTAAACCTCAATTAGCATGATCTGAATAAATCGAATGAAATAATTCATGCCGTAAAGAAGATATGCCTTTGTGAAAGATATGTACAAAATGTTTTAATATGATGTATGATAAGATCTTCCGTGTGCTAAATAGTTCTGACAGGGGACGCCCTTTCAATGTATTTTCAATGATTTGAAGGTTATGAAGTGGTAAATGCTAATCTGAGAGAGACAGAAAAGGACATTCGAAGCTCAAACCTAATTTATGAATTAATGTTATTACATATGTAAATATCCCGGCATATCACTGTGAAGCGTGTTTCCTTAGCTAATTAAAGGTGTTTGTGCAAAAATAGATGATTTTCCTTCTCATTAGTAGTGTATTCGTATTTCTCTGATATCCGAGACTCTTTCCCCCTACTTAGAATTAAATAGTTTAAGCCCCTTTCTAGACATACAACGTACCCAAGCTCTTGAGCCAGCCGAGGAAAACTCAAGTAGGGGTGATGGTCTTCGATTCCAGGGACTGTTCGAGGGTCTCGTCAAATAAATCCTTTCAGCCACTTCATAAGCAAATTAGGTTAAATTGTTATGCACTGGAACCCTGGACAGGTGCACTACCTTACCCAGCTAGGCTGAATGTCTCGGGCGTTTGTGAAGCTCGCCTTACGTCGCAGACAATGCAGGTTCGATCCTGGCTGATCTGTGTGGGAGGTTTGGGGGGGAGAGGACCCGCAGGAGGAGGAGGTCTTCCTCTCTCCTAATGGAACTAAGTCAATAGGGGGAACGGGGAGGAAGACAATGAGGAGGAATGGTTGTCATACGCTACTAAGTTTATTACGAGGAGAATGAAGAGAATAAAATAGTATTGTTTGAATTATATTACATTTACACTTAGCTTTTATACACTTCTGTTCTGTACAGTATATCAGGAACATAATCCTTCGAACATATTTCTATGATATAAAAATTCCCTTTTTTAGCTTGTTAAGTAGAAACATTTCTTTGTCTTCAGATGTGTATGGGTAAACAGACACATTCCCTCATGTTATGTTACCCTGTTCATAGGAGAAGAGAGGTGTGTCAGATAGGGGGAATGCATTGTGCGTGGAGGGGAGCGGAGAGCATGCATCCTCTGTCAAGTAGCGGAAATGAGCAAGATGGTGGCATGCCTGACAACTTTGAATTCATACAACCCATATTTGTGTTTAGAACATATATTGTCTATTGTTATCTGACCTTGCTCATGCATTTCAAACACGCATGTATTTTGTAATTAACAGAAAATATTTGAAGAGTCAGCACACAATCTCTTGTGTACTGAAGAGAAAACGGACATCAACCTGTTTATTTTTGGTGAATGAAACCCACCATTTCAACACTTCTAAGAAGAGTCAGTAATTGAGGCACTTTGAAAGAGATAGTTAAATTTACCTACAAGAAACCTTTATGTGTTCAACTCCTTCAAGGGGAGTTAATAAAGATAGTGTGTGAGGTTAGGTTAGCGTTTCTAGTAACAAAGGTTATAATGTCATACTAACATTCTAACCTCAACTACATGTCATTAAACTTATTACTCTTTTTTAGGAGCAAGCGGTAAAGAGCCTGTCTGAGGTTAGATTAGATAAGCACATGTGTTAACCTTACTTGAAGGTCACCTAACCATTTCAGCTGCTTCAGTGGGGTCACATCACATTCGACTCTTCTAACAGGGCATGGGAGTAGTTGTTCATTTATTTGAAGGGTGCATAAACGTGGAGCAGAATTCCACTCGCGATAACGTGCACTACTGCTTATTCATACAATTACAACTACTGAGTGTCATTTAATTTTGTTTGTGTGTTTGGCAGATAATAATATATTGCACTTTTTAGAAACGTAACTGAATGTGATTGAGTGTGATTTAATTATATCGTAAGAAGAATGGATGATTATGGGAGAGGAGTAAGAAGAATCCGTTTCTTTTTTTGCTTTATGTCGCACCGACACAGATTGGTCTTATGACGTCAATGGGATAGGAAAGGCCTAGGAGTGGGAAGGAATCGACCGTGGCCTTAATGAAGGTACAGCCCCAGCATTTGCCTGGTGTGGAAATGAGTATCCATGGAAAATCGAGCTCAGGGCTTCCGAACTCTCTTCTACAATGTTTGCATTGAAAAACTGTCCTACAAGATATCTCATGACGTCTCTTGTGATAGCATCGGGGAAATGTTTTTACACACTCTTTGCAAATATAGCTACAAAATGGTTGTTCCGTGATGGAATTTATCTTCTGCTAACAGATTCTACATTAAAAGAAACAAACTAAAATCTACTAGACACATGTTACACCCTACTTATATGATGTAATACAAAGCTGTGTAGATTAGAAAAGTAGCCTATATTAGCTTTAAGACGAGGGGTCTTACCACGATGTGAACAACTTGACGGTTAACAGGAAACTAACACAAGAATCATATAACCTATAGACATGATACTGTATATGCTTTTGGGCGTATGCCGTTTAAAGAAAATAAGGTACAATTCTTTACGTTTCACAGAGAACTGTGCGCTGCGTCATCAGAAGAAACCTCGACTGTCCACGAGAAAGGCTTCTTAAACAAAGACTCTTTAAATTTAGAATGTATAATAGAAGTGTAAACGGTACGTTCATTCGCCACCAGATGGCTCCCAGGACGTGGCACAGCGCTAGCGTTCGAAGCGGTAGCTCACCGAACCATCAGAATCAGTTTAAGAGGTTCACATAACATGTGTACGTAACATATGGTATTGACAGGTGTATGATATGACACAAGCCTGGAATGAAACATCTGGCGATGAAGAACGTACGCATTTGGAAAACACCGAGACGAAATAACAATAGTGAATGGACAGAGAAGGGAAGTACCTACGTGAATTCTTAATGGCTGGCAACCAGTGTCAGTGTCCCTATAGCATACGTGGATAAGGTACCTATACAGGTACAGAATCTTTTCCAAAATTCCCCTTCCTTAGGGTCCTAACTCCGCCTCTAGCTGTAGAACCGATCTCAAGCCCGGATAAAGGAGGAGAGACATCCTAAATGCTAGAAAAATATAAACCATTTTGCTCTTTAGCCCTTTTGCCATTTATTCTTATAACCCTTTTGCCATTTATTCCTTTAGCCGTTTTGCCCTTTTGCCATTTAGCCCTTTTGCGCTTTACCCCTTTAAACCTTTCGCCATGTAGCCCGTTTGCCCTTTTGCCATTTAGCCCTTTTGTCCTCTGACCCTTTTGCCATTTCGACCTTTTACCATTTTAGCCACTTAGCCCCTTTACCCTTTCGCCATTGAGGTCTTTTGTCCTTCATGCTGTCGCGCCCCCACAAAGGGAGCAGAATACTTGCTACACTTATGTAAGATAGGCTTGAAACCTCTCTGTCTGTGTTAATAGCGGTTTCTACCTTCTAACATCGCGGTTGGCTTGTAACCCTAACATCTGCATACATCCAGGCTTTAACTACTTGATGTCAGAGCCCTCATAGAGCGAGTAGAGTACTGGCTACACCTCGGTAAGACGAGATTACAGCCCTCGCTGTGGTGTTAATGGCCGTGTCTACCTTCTAACATCCTGGTTTGCTTGTAACCCTAACACCAGCATATCTCCAAGCTTTGAGCTGCTATCTTTCCTCGAGAGCCCTAGTGCAGCTCTCCTCGGGTTAATCCCATTAGAGTCCATGTATACGCAAGAGCCTCTGCGCTAGACTGAAGTAAGGAAGTGCATCCAGTTAGAATGATGAAACCCCCGCATTAGTCCAACACGCGAAAAGCCCTAGCACAGCTCTCCCCACGTTAGTGCCATAAAAGCCCAAGTATCACCACTAGATCCTGTGTTGGACTAAAGTTACGAAGAGCAGCTGGTTAGAAGGACGAGCGATAACCCAGATCCTTGAAGTTATTCTAATATAACCAATGTACAGTGAATATCTTGCCTAATAGTCCCCGCCTCAGTTCCCAAAAGTTAGCCTATAAAACTAATGGACAATAAGTTGTAAGCCCATGAGGTAGCTCTCTAGAGTTTAGTCCATAAGGATACAGTATAGCAGCCAATTTGCACAGTATCCCTTGCCTCAGTCCCCGAAGGTTAGGCTGGTGAAACTAATAGGGCGAAAGTTACAACTTGAGAGCCCCTGAGGCAGCTCTCTAGTTAGGTATAAACGAAAATATATCAGCCGTCTTTCATAGCAGCCCTTACCTCAGTTCTCGAATGTAAGGCTGATGAAACAAATAGGTCATAAGTTACAAGTTGTGATCCCCTACGGCAGCCGTCTAGTTACGTCTATACGAATACAGTGTAGCAGCCATCTTGCATAGCAGCCCTTGATTCATTGTCCAATGTCAGGCTGATAAAAACTAATAGATCACAAGTTACAAGTTGTGCGTCCCTGAGGTAGCCCTTTATTTAGGTCTATACGAATAGAGTGTAGCAGCCATCTTGGATGGTAGTCCTTGCCTCACTTCTCGAATGTCAGGCTGATAAAACTAATAGGTCATAAGTTACAATTTGTGAGCCCCTGAGGCAGCCTTCTAGTTAGGTCTATACGAATAGGGTATAGCAGCCATCTTGCATTGTAGCCGTTGCCCCAGTTCTCGAATGTCACGCTGATAAAACTAATAGGTCATAAGTTACAATTTGTGAGCCCCTGAGGCAGCCTTCCAGTTAGGTCTATACGAATAGGGTATAGCGGCCATCTTGCATAGTAGCCTTTGCTTCAATTGCACAATGTTAGACTGAAAAAAATAATAGGTCATAAGTTAAAAGTTGTGAGCCCCTGAGGCAGCTCTGTAGAGTTAGGCCTGTAAGAACAATGTATCACCATTAGCTCCTAGTCCATCTCCTTAAAGTTAATCTCATATAACCAATGTATAACGTCCATCTTGTCTCGGGTGTCCTAGCACTAGGAAGTTGCACATTAGTCCCTAGGCCATCTCCTAGGCCACCTATCCTACCCTGGGCCAGCTTTCTCCATAAGTGCCTATATATAGCCACCATCTTGAGCATTTGCCCCTGCGCCAGCTCCCAGGAGTTGGTCCCATATGAGCCCGTGTATAACGCCCATCTTGCGCATTAGGTTAGCCCTTGCACCAGTTCAGACTTTTTATACCTACTCATATGGATGGTACACGTATTGTTATGTTTTCTTCTTCCTCCTCTTTTTCTTTTCTTCCTCTTTTTTTGGTTCCTCTTCTTCTCAGTTACAGAATGGTCTGAATCTACCTCCATGTAGATGTGTCCAGGTGCCTAAATTTATCCGTGAATAGTGAGGATGATTCGTATTTTTTGTAATACTTCGGTAAGCATAGCTGTTACATGTGAATTGTCATTCTGGCCTCCATGCGAATCAGAATAAAAGTCATAGCAGATGTTCATGTAAATAAGAAGCAACCTGAATGGCACCTCGACCTTACAGTTTATCTAAAGGAAGTGCCACCAGTTTATAGCCTCTTGAGAACATTTTGCATACTGCTGCTTGCAGGGAAAAACTAACACTAAGGAAATAAAATTGTCGGGAAGGTTACTGGTTATTGCCAGTTGTTAAGTGTATGAATGAGTTTATCACTGTTTGAACTAAGCGTATTAAATGATATTCTTAAGTTTAGCTAAGTAGTTTCAGCCTTAATAAAATACCTTGATAATATTAGTAAGATGTGTAGTTCTTAAGCAAATAGTGAAAGTCACACACAACTTAGAAGTCATACAAGACTGGAGCAACAGGGAAGAATAAATACACAAGTTGACTTTAGTGATTGTTTAGTAGCTCAAGAATTTGAGCACAATAACATAGGTTTACTTAAGTTGTTGGCCGTGGAGTTAGGAGTGCGCAGCGGTGAGCTTGCATCCAGGAGAGAGTGGGTCCGCAGCCCTGAATATTGTTTTTCTTGGTTTCAAATTTTCACTCCGGTCAAATGTTGGGACTGTACCTTAATTAAGGCCACGGCCACTTTCTTCCCACTCCTAGCTCTTTCCTATGCTATTGTCCCCATAAGACATATCTGTGTTTGTGCGACGTAAAGTCAATTGTCATGAAAGTAGTTCTGAAGTAGGCAGTTGGGTTTTCGAATTTTAACTTTTATTAAGAAGCCATTTTGTCATATGTGCTTTTACAACAACATGAGTTCGACCTTGTGGCAGCCATGGGTGAAATATACGAAAACTGAGATTCTTTTTTTACTTACGTTCACTTTCCCGCCATCCAGAGGATTGTACACTGAATACGGTTCTTCTCCCATTATTGTAGCCAACCATCAAGAATAGTATTATTGTTGTTTCACTTATTATAATTATGGTATTATCCGTCTGGAGAATACCAAACAAATTATAATTCATATAATAAAAATTATGATAATCTATATAAATAAAGTTGTAGGGGGTCCGCTGCCTGTAATTTCTTTTGTTTTGCCAATTTTTTAGATATTATCCGTTTTAGGTCCACTCAAGACCGAATCGGTGATTTTTACTTTTCGTGTCTGTTTGTCTGTCTGTTTGTCTGTTCCACCATCACGGCAAAACGGCTGGATAGAATTCAACCAAACTTCATATTTCGAGAATACTCACCACGAGGAAGGTTTCCATATGCATATCATTTTAAAATCTTTGATTAGACGGGGGTTTATAGGAAAACAAGAACGGTTTTCCTTCATTTTCTCTTATACTATGGATTTCCTGTAAACTCCGTGGACCGTGTGTGAAACGTCTCTTCATTATAAACAACTTTCGTTACGTTCATAATTTACCTTACTATTCAAATGACGGAGAAATTTACTATTTTCTGCGGGTATCATGGTCTGCGTGTGTGACCGACAGACCGACAACGAACCTACAGGTTACCATGGCAACGTCTCTGACTGCTTCCCAGCAGGGAGATAACGTATTGCCATCTTCCTCATCATACCTTTAAATTCGTGGTTGTTCCTTGGGTAGAAGGCAAGGGAGGACGTCAATTGGCCATTCTGCGGGATATTGGCGGAATATCGTTGGAGTTTATAACCGTCCTCGAATAGCTTAAGTAATAACACCATTAGTCATCTTATCTGTTGACCTAAGAATGCCTGCGCCTAAATTTCTCCTCTGTTACCTCTTTCTTATATCCATAACTCACACCAGCATAATTTATTGAGGGGCATTTGATTTTCCAATACATTCACTTGGTATTTACATATTTGTCGTCATCCGGCTGTCCTCAGTTTTATTCCATTTTCTATTAATTTAAACTTTCTTTTCTGAATTATTTTCTTCCTTAATTACACCGTATGTATGCGAGTGCTAATCCCGAAAGCTTGACACTCTTACCTTTGAGTAAATATTCTAAGCTATGCAAGTATATGACTGTTGGCCCCGGAAAATATCGAAATATGGATGCAATTTTAACGACGGTGCACACCTTCGTTTCGGGATAATTGGTGGCTAATCAATAAGTCTTATCACAAATCAGAAAGCGCAATCGCCTTTCATTTTGGAAAGATCTATAACTTTGGTCCTATGCCTTTTTGTCGTATTTTTATTCCTTATAAGTTAAATAAAGCTGTATTTCTCGATTTCAAGTTAATTTTGTACTTTCACACGTATATGTTAACATTAATTTGGCACACTTATAGGAAAGATAGAATCATGATATTCGGCACGCACATTGGCATGACCAGTGGCCATGTGATAGCCAAATTTTATGATTCAAGCTGTCCCATGAGTATCACAAATATAAAGTACTATGCAAAAACTGTACAAAATTTCACACCATTCAATGATTCTAACTCAATCTAACCCATAAATATAGGAGATACGAGACGATATCATGGGACCAACCATGTAGAACACTGAAAGAGGCGTCTGATGGTGAAGTCCGTTTGTAGATATGTCGCAGAGTTTCAAAGCATTAACTCTCGAAATAAAGGTCTGCACTTCTAGAGTGTGTCAGTACATTGACTATTTTGGCGACATTTCTGTACAGTTATCCGTTTCAGGTGTGATAATGACCATCTGCATATTTTTAGCTTTGGTGTCTGTTTTTCTGTTTGCCTATAACTTGGAAACTACTGGATATATTTCCACAAAACTTCATATTTAGAATCCACCTGTCCTTGGATAGGTTTTGGGGAAAATATTGTTTCTAAATCTATGAACTGACTGGGGGTTTGTACGAAACCGAAACCGTGATTTTTCACTCCCACAAAATATACACAACCAAACTTAACAGAAATTTACCTGCCTTAATGTAAATTAACTTCTCAACCTTTTTTCTCATGTACATCATTTCGAGAAGAGGATTTATAAGGGAGATATCATTAACAGACCGTTTTTCGGTACAAGTCCCACCGGACTTAACTTAAGAACGGGCGCGTGTTGAGCGTATTTCTTACAACTTGAAAACTATTGAAGATATTTGAACCAAACTTTATATTTAGCATCCTCTTTCCAAAGGTAGATTTTAAAGGTCAATAACATTTCCTGTTCCCGGAATGGACTGGCGGTTTATAGGGAACCGAAATGGTGAATTTACTCTTCCACAATATATACAGTCCGTGACCAACCTGACTGAAAATCGACCAGATTTGTTGGTAATCCATTTCTAAAACTTTTTCTCATGTGCATTTTTTCGACAGGAAGATTAATAAGGGAGATATAATGAATGGTCGGTTTCGCAGGTTAAGTCCAGCAGACATAGACCAAAAGGTGTTGTACGTGAAGCAGTTTCCTTATCTATCTATGTAAGTAAAATCGTAACGACTGTGTGCCTGTACATTGACTATTTTGGCGAGATGTTCGCACAGCTACGCGTTTAAGGGATAATAATAACAACTATCTGCATAATGTTTTGGTTTAGTTTCCTGAAAGTCCTAATTTTAACCCTCCTCACCCAAAATCCACATTGCGGCATAATCTGCCGGACGAACAAGAAAACTGAAATTTGGCAAAATTATACGTTTTAGCCTGTAACGGACAGAACATTTCCAAGAGCTTTAAATTTTTCACTTTTCCCCCCGAAGAATATCGAAATATGGAGGCAATTTTAATGATGGTGCGGACCTTCGGGAAGTCCTATCACATAACGGATGGCACAATCTCCGTTCAATTTGGAGTTTTACCTACAACCTTGGTCTTATGACTTTTTGTCGTATCTGTATCCCTCTTACGTTTGATTTCTCGATGTTAAGTAAATTTGGACTTTTCACATGCATAATTTATACTTTCAATCACTTATAAGAAAGATATAATCATCAAACCCTACACGAAAATTGGCCCACCCAGTAGCCATATGTGAGCCAAATGCTATATATGTAGCTGTCACATATCTGAAAATTAATGCAATGTGAGATAATCTTACAGAAATGTTACCCTATTCAACGTTTCTAACTCAATCTGACCCATGAATAGATGATATAATATACGACCAGCCATTTAGGCCGCTAAATCCGACGTCTTATGGTACAATCCTTTGTCGATATGACGTACCGTTTTGCAGCAGTCAATCTGTAAATGATGGTCTGCAATATTTTAAGCATGCATATTCGAATACTTTCGTATGTCAATCTATCACTGATGTCGTCTTGTAGCGTTCGAGAAAGGGTGTGTCTGCTATTGTAATCAGTACTCCCCACACCGACTTCGACTGGCAGTAGGAATGGGGTCCTTCTCCAACACCTGTGTAACTGGCATTAGTAAGGATGGCCTACCATTGTAATGAATAATTCACTTCTCGATTTGACTTGCAGAAGGCACGGGAGCATGCAGTGTTGTTTAAAAGTCCCCTACCCGAATGTGTTTGGCTGTAGGCAAGGGTCCCCGCCCTTATAAAGAAATGTACCCGTCTAAGATGTGACTGGTATTAGGCATAGTGGCCTGCTATTTTGATGGAAACTCACCAACTTGGTGTGACTTGTAGTAAACTGGCTGTCTGTAGGAAAAGGGTCCTGTCATTACAATGATAACTGCACAACTCAATTTCGACTGGTAGTAGGGAAGTTGCCTGCCATTCTAATGAAAACTTCCCAACTGTAATCTGTCTGGAAGTAGGAAAGGGGGCCTGCCATTGTAACGAAAACTTCCCAAATGGATTGTGACCGCACAGTAGGCGATGGTGCCTGCAATTATAATGAAAACTTCCCAACTCCATTGTGAATGGCAGTAGGCAAGTGAGCCTGCCGTTATCATCACAATCCGTAACAAGCACTTTACATTGGAAAAACCGTATTGGGAACCTCCCTATGCTGTTTCTCGGATAACGCTAAGAGACATGCCATTTTTACAGCATGTGCACTATTTACTTCGATATTCGAATACAATGTAGAATACCGTAGCGAAGCACGGGTACATTTGCTAGTAATGATAATAAATATATCTTAATCACTTCAACAAAATAATGCACGACCCTCTGTATTTTCCAAGCAATATAACGTAGTATAACGCAGTATAATTCGGAGTATAATTTCAGGCGCTTATTTTAACAAACTATTCTTGACCTGTAATCTTCAAACAATTAGCCTACACAATTTAAAACTTAAAAAATGTATTTTAGATTCTCTGTTTAAGGTAACAGGAAGCATCTTAAGTCTAAGTAACACTCAACATAGCAGGAAAACATACATGGACCCGTACTTACAACTAGAAGTAATGTCCAAACATTGAAGTTAAATGTTCTCAGTCTTACTACTATCAGCACTATATAGACAACTGTGTTTTGATCAGTTATTAAATGTGTGACATGGAACTTATCATCAAATGTTTCAACTCCACAAGGCCTGTGCTCTATAAATTTGTCATCCTTACAGCTTACCATTTTATTTCTTAACTAGTCTGGGTGTTATGGTTTTAGACTACTTACGTTCCGCAGACAATTACATAGCACGGTGATGGGTATAGTAATAGTAGTACAATAGTAGTAGTAGTAGTAGCGACCGGGCTTAATGGCTCAGACAGTCTCGACGCTCGCTTTTTGAGCCTAATTTGACCAGTTCGATCCTGGATCAGTCCGGTGGTATTTGTAAGTCTTCAAACACGTGAGCCGAGTGTCGGTAGATTTACCGGCACGTAAAAGAACTCCTGCATTACAAAATTCCGGCACCTCGGCGTCTCCGAAAGCCGTAAAAGTAGTTAGTGGGACGTAAACGCAGTAACATTATTAATATTATTATTATTGTTAGCAGCAGTAGTTATTATTATTGTTGTTGTTGCTGTAGGATGAGGAAAAGAAGAAGAAGAAGTAAAAGATAATACTGTGTATACTGTATATACTGTATATTATTCTAAGCTTCTTCACTGTTACTCTCTCGCGAAAACAACCGGGTGACTATGAAGAAGTTTCACACAGAAATGTGATTCGCTCCTCGACTATTTAGTGCTTATTTTCTGTTCATTACGGATTGCTTCTTAAGCAATCAGATGACTTTGAATTTACCTTATTCTCTTCTTGGGATACATTTAAACTTCTGCTCTTGATTCATTATCTTCGTCAACAGACGCTAGCGATGCACAAGCGGTATTAACTGATTGAACTTTACTCCTTCGGGAGAGAATTTCTTTTCAGTTTATCATTGCCCGATGGTCAGCTTATACCTACAAATACCTAAAATACTAAAAAATCTTCGAGTTTTCTGTTTGTTTTACGCCGCACCGATACATATATGTCTTATGGTGACAATGTGATGGACAAAGCTTAAAAGTGCGAAGGAAGCGGCCGTGTCCTTGATTAGGGTACAGCCCCAGCATTTGCCTGGTGTGAAAATTGTTGTAAACAAGGTTGGGTTTACAAAAAGCACAACTTCTTTATTTGCTTCACATGTAAAATTACAATATTTACACTAACAAAACTGAAAGTTGTCTCGAAGCAAATTGAACTATGAATTTGGAGAAAGAGTCTGTCTTTGTACACTATATACACGTTGGAGTATTCACGTTCACTACTATTCCGGAAAGATAGTCCTTGTGACATGAAAAGTTCTTGATAGTCGAAAACTATCAGAAGCACTGACGTAAATATCTCAGAGTGTCCTTCCTTGTTGAAGTGTCTGAGTTCATTAACGTAAGTTCAATGACTGAAGAGTTCCTACTTAGCGAAACTAAGTCGATAATTGGAGCTGCATTAACTAGGGAATGATAGGGGCATATAATGGTAAGACTGGGCATGGACAGCGGAATAGGCAAGAGGAGCGGTGACCCGAGGTGAGACCTCTTACTGCCAGAAATTCAGTCCACCTGGCCGAAGCACATTTTCAAGAGGAGTAGCCTCCGTGCTCGACGTAGGGTGTATTCTGGAGCTGGACACCGGGGTCAGTGGGCGTCTGGACAGGCTAGGAGTTCCTTTATATAGCACACACGACGTTCCAGGCACGCGCACTGAGGGCTGCGCGTCGAGGCTCGAAGAATAACACACTGGCACGCGTGTAGCTGGCTGGCGGATCGAGAAGGGAGCGACGGACATACAACAAAAATGGGAAACCATGGAAGACAATATTCAGGGATGCCGAGAGTGGGGTTCGAACCCGCTATCTCTCGGATGCAAGCTCATAGCTTCGCGCCCCTAACCGCACGGCCAACTCGCCTAGTTCGAGTTTCTCGTCACATGAAGTAATTCTACACAGTTCTCCTCTATTTAGTCACGAATCACTTGAATTTCATGAAACCATAGACCTTCGAAGATAACATTTGCTTCTCGCTGAGCATCCAGTCATCCAGAAATACTCTTCGATGATTTTCAGAGATCTTCTACTAATAACTAATAAAATCATAGCTATTCATTTTCTGACATGGTATCTTCTCTCCTTTTTTTTTTTTTTTTTTTTTTTGTAAATATTACTTCTTGATATAATTTCGACATTGGTTCACTTGATGCCATTCCTATTTTTAATTTTACCATCTGCACCACGTGAATAAATAATATTGCACACCAGATATAAGATTCTTTCCTTCTGAGAATATCTTCCTCCGTAATGAATTTAACTTGTCATGATATATTGATAACATAGCTCCGTAGGCAAAGAAACTTTATTCTAGATGAGCTTGTTTATGTATTGCTCATGTCGAGGAATTCCATCTGGATGTCCTGAACGAAGTGCCATGGAGTAATTCAACATTCTTTTGTTGCTATAATTTGTTGTTATCACTCATTTCTACGTCGCGCCTCTGACAGAACAAGCAACCAAGCACTTTAATGCATAAGTAAGTGAGGAAAAGTAGGCGAGGCTTGCAACCCTCTCGGGAAATACAGGCACGAATTCGTAGATAATAAAGCACAAGACTAGCTCTAAAATATTTAAAGTGGTTATGAGAACAGAAGACAAATCTAGCTCATCATGTGTAGGATGAATGCCAGTGAGCCATGTTATCGCCTTATAATATTAATTTGAAAAGTTTACTACTTTCCAGAATTCTTTGCCAATGTTCCAAATAATATTTTAGTAATTAATCCATGAAGGTAATATATTAAGCTCGTGTAACTTAAGAACTAAATATATTAAAGTAATTACTGACCCAAGCGAAAAATAAACATAATATATCTGTGTTAATGGAAAATGTATTAGTATTTTCCAAATATTTTACGCACCAAGAACTAACGTATAAAGTCTCCAATTTACTATCTAAAGTAACGCCGTCATTACACTCCCTGTCATAAACCAGTTACTGCTTTGGAATACTCATATCCAACTTTATTTGGCTGTCTTCAGCAACTGACACTTAATTTTATGAGTTCGCTACCAAATTTACGAATAGAATAACAAAAAGCTTGTATGACGGCTCGTATAATGTCTGTGGTTCATGATTCCGTCATTTAGGATGTGCTTGGAGATATAGGGTGTAGGTATCGATCAAATCATACTATAAAACGTGTTCCGATTTCGTTCTTTCGTGCTGATAAGCACAATTCCTATTATTATTATTATTATTATTATTATTATTATTATTATTATTATTATTATTATTATTATTATTATTATTATTATTATTATTATGTCTGACTCGTTGGCTGAATGGTCAGCGTACTCGCCTTCGGTTCAGAGGGTCCCCGGTTCGATTCCCGGCCGGGTCGGAGATTTTAACCTTCTTTGGTTAATTCCAATGGCCCGGGGGCTGGGTTTTGTACTGTCCCCAACATCCCTGCAACTCACACACCACACATAACACTATACTCCACCACAATAACACGCAGTTACCTACACATGGCAGATGCCGCCCACCCACATCGGAGGGTCTGCCTTACAAGGGCTGCACTCGGCTAGAAATAGCCACACGAAATTATTATTATTATTATTATTATTATTATTATTATTATTATTATTATTATTATTATTATTATTATTGAAACAATAATACATGAAGAATCTTACGGTATACTTTTTCCTTGTGGCAGGCCGTGATTTCGGGAAGCTGATTCTAATAAAATAGATTAAATTTAATGATATTTTTATTATCGTAGTATTAAAGTCAGTCTTACTAACGGGATCAGTGGGTGTAGTTAATATCATTGATGTAATATGTAACGAAGCAGATCATCACAAGATAAAACAGCACAATTGCTGGTAAGAAAATGCTGAGAAGGATCAGTTATGAATGAAGAGATCTCACTCTAAATTTTCAGAAAAAATCAATGGAACTCAAATATTTCCACATTACAACAGTGCAAGGAAACAATGCTTCGTTCATAATAGTCCACCATAGAAAACAGTAAAATTGTGACAACTGGAATATTAGTAGTCAGATCTAAACAATCCGAGTAAATTATATTTATTAAGGAAGTAGATTAAGCCGCCTCTTTGGTGTAGTGGTTAGTGTGATTTGCTGCCACCCGGGGAGGTGCGGGTTCGATTCGCAGCTCTGCCACAAAATTTGAAAAGTGGTACAAGCGCTGGAACGGGGTCCACTCAGGCTAGGAAGGTCAACTGAGTAGAGGTGGGTTCGATATCCACCTCAGCCATCCTGGAAGTGGTTTTCCGTGGTTTCCCCCTTCTCCTCCAGGCAAATGCTGGGATGGTACCTAACTTAAGGCCACGACCGCTTCCTTCCATCTCCCTTGTCTACCCCTTCAAATTTTCCCATTCCCCCTCAAGGGCCCTGTTCAGCATAGCAGGTGTGGCCGCCTGGGCGAGGCACTGGTCCTCCTCTCCCGATTCAAAATCTAACGCTCCAGGACACTGTCCTTGAGGCGGTAGAGGTGGGATCCCTTGCCAGAGTCCGAGTGAAAAACAAACCCTGGAGGGTAAACAGATTAAGAAGAAGAAGAAGGAAGTTGATTACATATTCAGTCAAAATCAATAATTCTTCGTAAAGTCTACTCGCCTTACCAAACTAAGACTCCAGAACATTCAATAGCAGTGACAAGAATGAAACGATAACCATTATTCTTTCATCCTCTGCCTTAAAATAAAATATACTGTACAACACTTTCTATACTGCTAATAATAAGAGATGGCTTGTGACATTTCGTAGAGGGAGGTCCGTTTACTGCCTGCCGAGGCGGGATAAAGGGAGTGGCTGTGTGGTTGCCATGGAAACGAGGGTGGGGCGACTGCGGTTGCCATGGAGATAAAACTTCTGGGGGGCTCGTCTTGCTGGGAGTTGCCAAACCTCTCACTTCACTTGTGAGCTAGATCTTGTTGCAAGCAGTTCAGTGTGAGTGGCCGTTAGTAAGTTTCTAATTGTATTTTAAATACTATTTAAGTACGTACGCACGTGCAATCATTGTATTTATATTTTGAGTACGATGAATACTCCTCGAGGGAGAGGGAGGCCCAGGACTCGTCCACCTCGTGAAAAAAATACCGCCGGCCATGGTGTGACAATTCATCACCAAGGAAGAGAAATGATATGTGCTGCAAGAGAATTCTTTGAAGACGAGGCTACGAGTTTATCGGAAAGGAATGTTCCCTTAATTCCATTCCAGAGCAAAATTTGTTCTATTTGCGACCAGTTCCATTACAGTGGAAAACAAGAATGTGAAGAAAGACCAGTTCTTGTCTCATTTGCGATCACTGTAAAATTTTCAGCAGCCTGTCAGGGTTTCCCAACTTTAACGCAGCAAGGGGACTGCTAATTAAGGCGTAGCTTTATATAATGGATACTCTTACAGAAATTTACGGAAAAGTGAGGATGTTTGGTGACAAGGGTTTGTTTTACCGCTGGATTTACGTCGCAGCGACACAGATAGGTCTTACGGCGACAATGGGATAGGAAAGGCCTTGGAGTGGGAAGGAAACGACCCTGGCTTGTTGTGTTTGTTGTGAAAATAGGAAACCACGGAAAACCATCTACAGGGCTACCGACAATGGGATTCAAACCCACTATTTTCCGAACGCAATATATTCTCTTCGCGCTATCATTATAGAATCGTCATTTTTTCAACTTATTGTAATCTAAACATTTTCTTAACATTAAGTTCTGGAATCTTGTACATCTAATCGAAGCGTACAGACAAAAATTATAATTTTATTTATATAGATGAAAGTAGACCGAGTGGCCGCGCGTTTTAACGCTCTGTGGTTATGGAGCCAAGCTCTGCATTCGGGAAACGCGTGGGTTCGAATCCCACCGTCGGCTCTTCTCAGAATAGTTTTCTGTGGCTTAATATCTTCACTTCCAGGCAAATGCCGGTACAGTTCCTATCCATAGGCACCCCTTACCCAATTTTATTCACCATAACACATTTCGTCTTCATTAGCTCCTCAACTGAGGTTGGTGCCAGGAAGGGCATCCGGCAGTAGAAACATGCTGTGTAAATTAATTAGGAAATCACGGAAAACCATCTTCAGGGCTGCCGACAGTGGGGTTCGAACCCACTATCTCCCGAATACTGAATACTGGCCGCACTTAAGCGAATGCAGCTATCCAGCTCGGTAAATAAAAGGTTTATTTGAGTCCTGTTTATTCCCTGTCAATCCCGATATAAACGCATCAGTCTCAAACGGTAAATATAAGTAATTTAATGACTTTCAACATACGATTCGTAAGATTCCCAGTTTCGCCAGTTACTTGAGGGATGTCTTCCTGTACTGATCCTTCAGTAAGGATTTCCCTCACAGCAACCTGACTGTTTGTATGTCACTGATAAGAACCTGATTGTATAAGAGTGATCGCAAATGGGACGACACCGCCTGGCCAGGCAGTCTACAACAGATCACAGTGGTCAGAATGACGGAGAGAACAAGTGAGCCGGAAGCGAGGGGTAAGAGCATGTACAGAAAGGAATGCTGGAATGTGGCAACATCGTGAAATGCCACGTGCACTGCTCCTCCCTCCAACCTTACCTGTCAGACGCCATCTCTTCTTATTAGCAGTATACATAATATGACTTCAATTTGCTTTACGTCGCACGTACACAGATAGGTCTTAGGTCCCACTGCGACGAAGGGATAGGAAAGGACTAAGAGTTCAAAGGAAGCGACCGTGCGCCAGAAATTGCCTGGTGGGAAAATAGAAAACCATGGGAAACCATCTTCAGAGCTGCCAACAGTGTGTTCGGACCTATTATCTCCCGAATGAATATGAGTTCCTCCACCAATTTATCCTTACTGTTATATTTACAGCTGGTAACATTCCGCTTTCTTTACCAAGGTAAATTCACGAAAATTCATGGTGTCGATGCACTTCAAAATCGGAAACTCTATTAATGCTGTACATACAAAAGTCATCGGTATGAAAGTAATTCGTGTTAGGGAATATCGACCTTAGTGTTAGGTCTCATAAAAATCATCGTTCTTACTGGCACACCTGGTGTGTTTAAGATACTCATGTAAATTTGGAACATAACTGTTACCAGGGAATCCTTTCGTTTTAAATGGGACTAGTCCTGTGGCTTGATGTTAGCAGCCGGATACCTCCGGGACGGCATTGAAGGCAATTCCCCTCAGAATACACCAGCATCTACTCCAAACAGTAAATTGGTGACACCTCAAATTAACTGGAAATGATCCGAGACTTTTACGTCATAGATTACCAGCTACTCGTGATTGAAATTTTTCTTCGACCATAGATGATGTTACTCGATTTTAGTATTTTTCAACATTCTAGTCATATTTTCCCCGACAAAACTGAGTGCGAGGATTATCTGATAGCCCACAATTTTGCGTTGTCTTTGTTAGTTGAATTTAAGATATTACTTGAAGTCAACTTTTGCGAAAATGTTTTCGGATTAGGAATGTAATTCTCTGTTATGTTTTAAACAATTTTTTTAGTCAAGCATTTATCAAGCTAGTACGAATGAGTCCTTGTGTTAAGTCCCCTTCTTCGTTTTAAGTAATTTTCGGGCAGGTAAGGCCACAGGAGAAGAATGGTAAAGGTGTAATGTTGAAGGCGTTTATGACATTCCGTATGTCAATAAATTCTTTAAAAAATTAGGAAGCCTTCTTCTTGCATATCAGTTCAACTACTGAGAGATGTTTGAACATTAGAGGATATTCCTAGGTAATTTTACAGTACTTGAAATTCCAGCCCACACTATTTACCTTTTGCATTTTTTAAAGGATTAGTCGTTAGGTATGAACTTTTCATATTTTTGTAAAGGACTAGGATTTAAGTTAATTCAGGGTTTTATCATACATTGCATTCATATTATTACAGTAATAGTTTGATTAAATTAACTGAAATAATTAAATCCCTGATGAGATATATACCTGGCAATAAAAACCAGATCATCTGCATCGATTTTATGATCTGTATTTATTCAGCGTTTGAGTGAGTCGTGCGAAAATTATGACAGCAGGAATATTTTAAACACCCACTTTCAGTATATTTTGTAAATCAATACACAGGATGAATTATAACATAGAGTTGACAGTGGGGAGTTAGTGCGGCAAGGTGGGTTATTCAGTCGGTCAACTGGTGATTAATATTAGTGAAATGAATATGTATTTAATAGATATATTAATAACATTAACTGTCATATTAAAAGTATGAAATCACAGTTAGAAGTGAAGCATTCCCACATTAGTTTTTAGAAATGTTGATATGAAACTGAAAAGCATGAAAAGATGTGAGATTAAATAAATAACAAGAAAAACGAAGATTTGTTGTGCCATTCGTTTTAAGTCACACCGACTCGAGTAGGTCTTATACCGAAAATGGTGTATGATAAGGCTGGGGAGGAAAGGGCCATGGTTTTCTATATCCCCTTCATTTTCCTGGGGAGCGGCAGAAAATCATCTTCATTCTTGCCCGGAGTATGGTTCAGACTCACCGTCTCAAAAATATAATCTAACTGCTACACGGACTGATGTGCGTAGCGAACTGGATAGGTACGAACAATTGTAAGGCCTGAAATATTGGCAGGGTTGCAGAATAGGAGTCAGCCTACAAGGGAACATGACTGGTTCGCGGTCCGACAGGTCTGCACTCCACTTGCCAACCAAGCAGAGGGCGGGTGGCCATGGCTCTACCGTGGCTCTACATGTCGGTATTCGGGAGGCGGAGAGGAGCTTGTTTCTACCACCGGCTGTCCTGAGAATGGTTTTCTGTGGTTTTCCATTCTCCTGTACAAAGGTGAATGCCGGTATAGTTCCCAGTCGGTATAGGCCAGGGCCACCAACCTCCTCACATTCTACACATATCTCCACCACCACCACAAACCTTACGTTAAAGGGAGGGAAAATCAATTTGAAAATTATACGGACTCAAATTATGAAATACTGGAAGATACGGCCTCCGAACAATACACCAGAATATAACAGAAATGAAATACTGCGATATTGATTTCAATATGGATACAACATGTATCAGTGTATTTTCTTCGTAATGGGTGGGTTCGTGATTCACGACAGAGATTATAAGGGAGAGATGTTGAATGTGCTTTTAAGGTACAACATTAACGTGGAAAATAATATTTTATTGACGATGTCACCAATATCCCGCACGAACGGATTGCCAAACTGACAAAGTGATACCTATATGCTATGGTAATATAATCCATATATGTAACCCTTTGCGCGGAAAGGGACCCTAAGTTGGCAATTAAATTTTACAGTAGAGCTGAAAAAATGTGTCTAGGGTGTAATAATTGCATTTACAAACCAAGTTATACATCAGTTCGAGTCTTCGCCACTCAACGTAATGAAAATTTTTACTTTTAATACGTAGACTTTCACGACCACTAAATGACATGATGATAATTATTTGGGGATATTAGGTCGTGTAATATTACATACCAGCTGACGCGTTTCGATCCTGTGACCGGGATCGTCTTCAGAGCAATAACAATGCAAAATGGCAACTATCACTCCATAGTAACCAGACTCAAGATAGAGAGACCCTGTTAGAAGCATAGTTCATTCCAGGGCCTCCAGAGTCACGGAGAAAGATGTTGACGAGTTAACTATGGATGGTAGCCGTGATCTACTCAGTATATAGTCGTCACCTTTGTTGAAATTATTCGGACGTTTAGCAATTTCAATCGCCTCACGAATGATCCTAGGAATAAAATATTTCTCTTTACAAATTACATAAATTGCATCAAAAATTATTTTATGGTCATTATGTATGGCATGTTCTAATTTTTGATGCAACTTCTGTCATTTGTAAAGAGAAATATTTTATTCCTAGAATAATTCATGAGGCGATTGAAATTGCTAAACGTCCGAATAATTTCAACAAAGGTGACGACTATATACTGATTAGAGCATCGATCTCTTTCTGGGATAAAGATTACAATGCAGCCATTTCCCGATTCCACAGTTATACGTGCATTTTCTTCTGATTAGGAAGACCGTTCCCTCTACTATAGAAAAAAATGTTCACACCGGTAATTTTAAGAACTTATAAACAGTGTGTAGTTTCACTTACAAGATCACATATTGTTGAATTATAGCTGTTTCTAGCTCTGCAAGGAACGCTGCATGCACTAATTTTCTGAAGATGAACTTCTCAAGTCGCTCTGAAAAGACACAACCCTTCATATTTCAGGTCGAAATAAAGTGCGCTACCGAGAGTGTCTACAGGTAGCAGTAGAATTTCTTTCAGGGAACGTTTGATGATTTTATCGGTCATCTGCAGAAATTTAAGTCGAAATTTCGTATTTCCACTGTCTGAAAGGTAAAAGGAAGTGCAGGTAAAAATTCCTTATCTAAAACAGTAAATTTCTGATCTAGTTTATGTAATGGTGAGGCGGTTTCATTTTCTAGTTTCTTACGCATCTCTTTCAACATGTGGTAGAATCAAAGGTGAATATACCATTGAAACAGACACCAAGATATTTAATTTCATGCCTTTCCTTAGTGCTGCTTACTTCAAACTCGCCATGAAAGTCTAGCACCAGGTCAGTCACCTTCCCGCTCTCAACACAAAATATACCAGTACATTTGCTACCATTTATCTGTAGACCGATTTCTTTGAAATAATCTGATGGCTATACGTGTTAGCTCAATAGATGCCTCCTTACGTTTACTAACAATACCTGTGTCATCAGCGAATAACATTATGCTCACAGGGGACAATTCTGGAGATATTGGATTCTCGTATTTTTGTGAAAGTTTCTCTTCAATTATTACATCAAATATGATATCAATGGTTAGTGCTGGAGATAGCGGGGACCCTTGTATTAACCCTCTCTTCAATTTAACGGACTTGAATTTCCCCATCGGTGATTCAATCTCCGTTATATTATCCGAATTTTGGCTGATGGTAAGGTCTTTCAGCTTGGACGGAATAGATTCCGTGTTCACAGTATATCTGAGATGCTGGTGCGCAATATTATCAAAGGCTATTATTATATTAAAAACTTGGGAACCTGAGAACTTTATGATGCATTCGGATTGATCATTAAAGCCTCTCTGATGTTCATTGAAATTTATGAAGGAATGCAAATGCTGATCTAGTACTCTTTCGATTCTTCTTATAACGGAGCATATAGTAGTAGGTCTCCAATATGACATACATTTAACATCCTCTTTCTTATGTATCAACACTGTTCAGGCCCGTTCCAAACAGTGCGGTACTACACCAGTCGAAAGCATCTTAAAAGCAATGATTACTGTGATTTCACACACTGCGCCATCCCTGATGACTCTGTACGCTCACATCGAAATATCTGAAACAAATTTCAGCACTAGATCGCATTGTGACCAAGATCGATAGCTGCAGTTGCTAAGCTCGGCCACTATTCAGCAATCGGCAGGTAGTGGGTTCGAACTCCACTGTCGGCAGCCCTGAAGATGGTTTTTCGTAGTTTCCCATTTTCAGACCAGGCAAATTCTGGGCTCACGGCTGCTTCCTTCCCGCTCCCAGCCCTTTCGTACCCCATCGTCCCCATAAGACCTATCTGTGTCGGTGCGACGTAAAGCAACATTCAAAAAAATTATCTGATTGTATTTGTTTTAAATTATTTTTATATGTAACGAACATGGTGTACTGTAATCCGGCTTTAAGTTTTCGAGGAATGGAGGGAGATACAGAGGGAAAGGAAGATCATTGAATAAGTCCGAATTGAGTATTAAGTGCTCAAATTTTCCTGGATGTAATTTAAAGTACCGTAGTAGCTTTGGGACTGTTACCTGTGTGCTAATGATTTTTACAGATTTTTTTGTCAATTTGATTTACGTTTCACCGATGAAGATAGGTCTCCGGTTGACGATGTGGTAGGAAATGCCTGGGAATGGGAAGGATGCGGCCGTGGCCTTAATTAAGGTACATCCCCAGTGTTTGCCTGCTGTGAAAATTGGAAACCACGGAAAACCATCTTCAGGGCTGCCGACAGTGAGGTTCGAAACCCGTATCTCCCGGATATAAGCTCAGAGCTGCGCGCCCCTCACCGCACGGCCAACTTATTCGGTATTTTCACAGAAAACCCATTGAATCCTTAATAATTTATCCTCATATATACAGACCCAGGAACTTATATTAATACGTTGGAAACTTAGGTAACTGAATGCACTGATAAAAAATCGAACTAGGGCATGGGGACCAACAATTCCAGTAAATAGTACATTAGAAATATTTCGTCATTTCTTCACCAACAGTTGTTACCCGATTGGCAACCTCTCAAGTAGGGTTGTCATTTATGTCACTAGAATTACATTTGCATGTCGTACCTTCATAAATGTAACAATTTTTGGCTGAAAACTCCCCTTCCTCTGAGGTGGATTATAATTACAGTCGTTTTCAAGCCACTTTGATAAATTGTTGTCACTACAGTGTATGTCATTTTTTAAACATCTTACCGCTGCCGTTCTTCGTCTTTCTCTTTGAAAGATGATTTCCATTAGGAAGGTCTTGAAACTGTCTACTCCAAATGGCGCGATTTCCATCTCTTGTCTAGCACAAGAGCTGCATGTGTTTAAAAATTCGTACGAAAAATTTTCCTTTGTCAGTTTCGGGTTCTCCATAGGCTTATCCGGAACGATTCCATAATAATATGCTCCCGTGAGTTAATCATCGTTCACGTGCACTTGAGTAAAGGAGACTATAATCAGGAGTTGGTATGATTTGGATTGCTTTAACGAAATTGACGTTTGCCGATTTAGAACTACGCATCTTCGCAGGAACAGTAACCCTTATTGTGAATCTCTTGAGAAGCAAGTCACCAAGCAGCGTAGGCTTTGTCTCAAAAGCGGATAATTTCACTAGCCTTACAGTTCTGTACTCGCGAGGCAGAGGAACTTGTCGCCACCGTCGGCTCTACTGAGAATGGTTTTCTATTCTTCTGCGCTAAGGTAATCGTCGGAAAGATAATATTACAGGCCTAGACCGCCAACATTTCACCTTCTCCGCACCTCAAACTACCGCTTCTGATACCCTTGGTTTCTGGTAGGGCGTAACCCTCTAGAAGGCCTACCGCACCTCTCCAGGCTCCAGTGTATGGAAAGAAAACACTATAGGAGTAATAATAGTAGGAGAAAGTGTGGAGTATTTTCAATTTCGTATGCTGACTGTACAATGGATAATGGAAAGGGAACACGTAAACCGTGACGCTAATGAGATAACAAATATTTTATCCAGTAATTCGAATGCTTGGAAAGCTTCAGTATTATATGAATAATGATACGAATGCTGCTATGCTGACACAATCATCAATGCTATTAAAATATCAATAATCACATAAAGCTAGTGTATTAGCCCAAACGTGACACTGACAAGGGACTCTAACTGTGCACATAATTAACAAGCATTTCCATTCAATCCCGTTAACAAGTAGGGACATAACAGCAGCTAAACGACTAACTTCAGTACCAAGTACATTCGAAGGACAACTGAAAGTGTGCACTCTCTAAAAATTATTCCAGGATACTCCAGTTCACAGCATCATTTACGTTTAATTGTTATCCTTGGTACCTGTATATTTACTAGGGCTGATGTCGGTCCCCGTAATTGTGTACCCGACTATCCGGGTACCCACTGCGGCGGTCACCCGAAGCGAAAGTACCCGGGTGCCGGTTACATCGCGTATGGATCCGAAAACCCGGGTACGCATTACACTCATCAGCGCTCGCGTGTATTTTCGGTTATATATTTGATTCCCTCTTCCCCTGCCAGACTGTTTCTCTGCTCCGCCAAATTTCTCTCGCTAAAAGTAGTTCTCTGTCTCCAGAGGATGTTAATTCACTTCGTTTCCTTTTGCGTAGGAACCAGAAATTTCTAAAGGACAAAGTTGAGGGCCACAATTTGTCATATTTTTTTATTATTGAAGAATACACATAAATTTCCTGTAAAGTAATTTGGTTTATTTACAGTCTGTTTAGAAATATCCTACTCAGTTTTTCAACATATTCGTCCACTGGTTGGAAAATTTTAGTTTTGGCCCATTATGCCCCATTTTTGTTAATGAGATGTAATGTGTGGCCGTCGGGTTAAAGTAAACGCCTAAATAATATGTTTTAGAACAGAAGAACTTATTCCGAAGACTAATAAATAATAATAATAATAATAATAATAATAATAATAATAATAATAATAATAATAATAATAATGGTCTGTGCCTAAAGTACAATTATTCTAACTGTTTTTGTGTGGGTGAGGATACACACCTATTCCTCACTAAGGAACAACGAATTTTCTTTCCAAATTTGTGGATATGCGGGTGAAAAAAGTAAGCAAACGCCTTTCCCTCGGTTTTCGTATGTTATTTACATATTCCATATCGATTGTTTACATATTCTTGTCTCAAATGATTTCAAAAAACTTAGAAATTTATCGAACACATTTTTTTTTTTTTTTTTTACAATTTGCTTTACGTCGCATCGACGCAGGTAGGTCTTATGGTGACAGTGGGATAGAAGAGGGCTAGGAGATTAAAGGAAGTGACCGTGGCCTTATTTAAGGTACAGCCTTAGCATTTGCCTAGTGTAAAAATGGGAAACAACGGGAAAACAGATTCAGGGTTGCCGACAGTAGGATTCGACTCCACTATCTCCCGAAAGCAAGCTCACAGCTACGCGCCCGTAACCTCACGGCCAACTTACTCGGTATATCGAACACATCTATTGGTAAATTATTTCAATTACTCTTCCTAATAAAAAAAGAGGTACTTCCCCATCATTTCCTCTTGAATGCGTACTTTATCTTCATATACAATGTCGGAAAATGAAATCCCAACATCACGAAGACATTAGTTTAGAGGAATGCAATTTAGGCTAAACAATTGTCTAGGTAATATATTTATTTGATTAAAGAGTCCAGGTCACAGGTCCAAGTGTGAGTGAGAAGACATGTGACATAGTGGTATATTAATAACATCTGTAGTCGCCATGATTTTGAATGCAAGCATGCATTGTGTCGTACAGGTACCGTATGTCATTTTGAGGGGTGGAGTTCCACGCCTGTTGCACTTGGTCAGACAAATTAGCATCTTTTAATGCTGGTATTGGAAGGCGCACGGTTTGTCGTCACAAATGTCCCATAAGTCCTCATTGGGTGAAAGGTCTGGTGATCTCTCAGGCTAAGGCAACTGGTCGATGCTCTGTAGAGCACGTTGGATGATAGCAGCTGTATGAATTGGAGCGTTATCCATTTAGAAAATGCTCACTTGAATACTGAGAATAATTGGAAATACAACGGTTGAATCACCTGTCTGGCGTACAAATCCGCTTTCAATGTTCTTGGGAGAACGAGGAGAGTGCTCCTACTGTTAAAGGAAATTTCTCTCCAGATCATAACTCCTGGTGTAGGTCCAGTGTGCCGACGCCGCGGACACCTTGGTTCCAAGGGCTCACCTGTCCTCCTTCTTACCAAACTACTTCCATCACTGGCACCAAGACAGAATGGTCTCTCATATGAGAACACAACAGATCTCCACTCCGCCTACCAGTGAGTTCGAGCTTGACAGGAGTGAACTCGAAGATGGCAGCGATTCGGAATTATTGGCATGAACGCTAAAAACCTCTGTCTCGGAGCTGTCCCTCAAGTAATCGATTTGTAACAGTTTGCTGTGTAGCTCGCTGGGATTCAGCCCAACATCTCCTGAATGCAAGCTCACAGCTACGCCACTCTAAATGCACGGCAAACTCGCTCGGTGGACCCGGTATTGAATGCAACAAAATGAAAGGCGTATTTTGTGTCAAAAAGTTTTATATAGCACCATTCCAAAACTGTGGAACCAAGCTAAGATGTTAAAATTGCCATTGAATGTGAACATGTTGATGAAAGAGGAAAAGGAGAATGATAGCGAATGAAATAACTGACCTATGTTTAGTGTCAGAGATTCACAAGGTTATGTGTCAAGGTGAGCTAGTTCATGTTTGTCGCTTGCAAACCGAATATAGGGTCACTAAACTGAGGGTGAGATGTGGACAAGATCTGGCCCTCTGTTACTTGTCAGCCTGGTATTTCACCGCTGTATTGTAAATACTCTACATAGCACTGCTACACAAGACAGATAAACGAGCCTTAATTAGACGACGTTAATATGAGGGAGAAAGCTCTTCTCCAGCGATCAGTTTTAGACTCAAGGATAAAGTTATGACAGTAATTTAAGCGGGATGAATGGTATACATTTAGTGATCATAACAAAAGCTGCCTTCTCAGTAATTCCCTTTTCACCTTCGCAGTTTCTATGAGGTGATTATAGTCATCATTCTGTGACATAAAGAAGGTTTAACGCCGGGCAATGCCTGCGATTGACGATGCTCTCCTGAACGTTATAGCTGGGATTAACAACAAAGGAATCTAAACGCATATATTCCTCGAAGGAGTATCATCTCGACAAGTACCAGAGCATTTTCTTTTGCACTTTTTGGAAAGACTAAATGTTATGGCAATGAACTCGTAATCTATATATATATATAATTATAATAATAATAATTATTATTATTATTATTATGCGTGAATGGTCCCTTTCGGAACACACGAAGCTTTATTTATGATTTCGTTTGCGGAGGATCCAGGATGCTTTCATCTGTTGACTGAAGATCCTTTTCCTTTCTTCCGTCCACTTGGTACCTGCTCTTTTTGGTACTTCATTCTTTGGAGTAACTTCCCAATAGTCAATTTTCTTTCTATATATATTTCGATTCAAAGTGTCTTCACGGATAATTTGTGCGTTCTTCATGTCCGCTTTTGTTTGTTGTATCCAAGGAAAATTCTTGAGTTTGTCAACTCTTTCAAGTACTTGGTGGGTTAGTCTAGTTTCTGGAAGCCTCTTAACATGTCCATAAAATTTTAGCCTTTATTTCCTGAGGTCTGCCGCAATATTAGATAATTTTTCTGTGGATTTCCGGGTTTGGAGGCGGTACCCTTCTCCCGTGTGTCTTGGTCCTAAAATTTTCCTCATGATTTTTCGCTCTTCTTTTAGGATATTTTCCAGTTCGCCCTTTCTATGAAGCGTTAGTTTCCCCTGCATATAAAGCCTCCGGTTTGATTACAGTAATGTAATGTTTAATCTTAACGTGGAGAGACATACATTTTTTGTTGTAGATTTCTCTTGTTCTCCCTTAAGCTCTTCTGAGTTTTTGGACACGGTTGTTTTGGGCTATTTTCTCTTGTCCGGTTGGTTCGAGGATTTCGCCCAGGTATTTGAAGTGAGGGACTCTGTTGATTTGTCCGTATTCTGTATTGAGGCTATGGATGTCTAGTTTTGCACAGAAAAATTCAGTTTTCTGGAAGGAGATATGAAGTCCAACCTTTCTGGCACATTCTTGGAGAATTTCAACTTGCTTTATTGCTGTGACTTCATCGCTGGACAAAATAGCCAGGCCATCCGCGAAGGCTAAGGATGGAATTTCAAGCTCTCTTTTTGTGTCCCGATATATATATATAAAATGAGATATTCTGACTGTCGCAATCAATCAATCAATCAATCAATCAATCAATCAATCAATCAATCAATCAATCAATCAATCAATCAATCAATCAATCAATCAATCAATCAATCAATCAATCAATCAATCAATCAATCAATCAATCAATCAATCAATCAATCAATCAATCAATCAATCAATCAATCAATCAATCAATCAATCAATCAATCAATCAATTAATCAATTAATCAATTAATCAATCAATCAATCAATCAATCAATCAATCGTTGACCTACACTTAGGGCTGTCGCCCAGGAGACAGATTCTCTATCAATTATTTCAAAGGACTTAAAAACTACTAAACTTAGAAGCATAACATTTGGGGATTATATTCCTTCTATCATTTTGGAACCCACTAAAAAGCGATATTAGGCGTAATCAGTGCACGAAGAGGGAAAAGGAATTCAATATGCTGGTATGAGTAGATGTAAAAAATTAAATTCTATCGCACTAATACATAATCTTCTCATTTTGTTTCAATAATGGCACATACGCGAATCAAAATAACTACTTATTGTATTAAATTAATACTCAACGCGTAATTTAATATGTGTACCTACTGCCAACTCATTGCATGTTGCATTAGCACAATAGTTGAAGTGCTGGCTGGCATTACGTTCAAGAGAACGATTCAAACACTACCAATCGAAAATATTTGCACTTTGCTATTACTTTTCTTTAATACAATTCACCTTAAAATTCCTACTATTTCACGAGTTAGTTTTGTTATTACTTAGCTTAATAAGTTTGTCAAAAGAAGAACAGTGAAATTAAAAGTACTGGCTAGGAAAGTCATCATTTAAAAAAAATGGTATATATACTGTACTCATTAGCTATAATTTTGACCATTATGGTCAATAATTGTCCGTATTGAACTAAATCACTATTATTAATCATTTAAGGACCAGCTTTTCAATACAATGCAATGCCTAGTTTATTTGCTAATGCATCAAATGCATAAAGATACATAAGTTCATATTTCGAGAATCCATTTTTTACATTTTTAATTTTTTAAGAGGTCTAAAACATATAAGTGATTTTAATCTGTTAGCTGAAGAAGAGAATATTAATAAATTCTCGAAACATGAAGGTATATATCTGTATGTATTTGAGGTATTAACAAATATACTAGGCACTGTGTTCTATTGACAAGGCGTATCCTTAAATAATTAATACTAGTGATATATACTCATGTCTGCCTCTGTGGTGTAGTGGTTAGTGTGATTAGCTGCCACCCCCGGAGGCCCGGGTTCGATTCCCGGCTCTGCCACGAAATTTGAAAAGTGGTACGAGGACTGGAACTGGGTCCACTCAGCCTTGGGAGGTCAACTGAGTAGAGGCGGGCTCGATTCCCACCTCAGCCACCTTGGAAGTGTTTTTTCGTGGTTTCCCACTTCTCCTCCGGGCGAATGCCGGGATGGTACATACTGTAACTTAAGGCCACGGCCGCTTCCTTCCCTCTTCCTCGTCTATCCCTTCCAATCTTCCTAACCCCCCACCGCAAGGCCACTGTTCAGCATAGCAGGTGAGGTCGCCTGGGCGAGGTACTGGTCATCCTCCTCAGTTGTATTCCCCTGCCCCGAGTCTGAAGCTCCAGGGCACTGCCGTTGGGATGGTAAAGGTGGGATCCCTCGCTGAGTCCGGGGAAAACCAACCCTTGAGTGTAACCAGATTAAGAAGAAGACGATATACACTCATAAAATTATCACCACTCACCGCAGACTTGCAATTACGAATACTTTATACATAGGGGAGGAACCCGAAGTACGAAATTTGAAGTGCTTGGCATAAAAATGTCCGGCCGTACACAAAACGGTAGTGGATATGTATCAACAAAATAAGTCTGAGGTGCAGAGAGCATTAGTGTACAAATACCTGAAAAATCACCCCCATATGCTGAAGCGTAACAATTATTTTTAAAAATTCAATTTTGGACCTTGATTAAACCGAAGTAATCAGAAATTAGTACCAAGTAAGTGACCGTGTGTCATTCGACCCTTCTACAGGTATGAGCTTCAAATCTGTTACGGCCACCCGTGGTATCAGCAACACCCCTATGTGCAACTACTACTAAACAGGTTTTTATTCCGTCCCTGAAGGGGACGGCAGGCCTCCTAGACGGTATCGCCATCTCCCGGGCCAGGGATACTTGATACGGTGAAGGTGTTGAACGAAAAAGGTGAGGTTGTTGGCGGCCGTGGCCTAACTAGGAACCGTCACGCCATTCGCGTTAGTGCAGGAGAATTGAAAACCATTCGTAGGACGGCTGATGGTGGGGACCATAGTTCGTCCACTTGGCCATTAGAGCCACGGTAGAGCCGTGGCCACCCCTCCTCTGGGCTGGTCGGTCGGAGCGCATAGCTGTCGGACCACGGCCCAGCAGCTGCCTACCGTACGTGCAAGTGAACATTTCTATATCTGTGACTAACTAATATTTTAAAGTACATGACAAAGCTATCTAGCTCCGCGTTGGAACTATGGAAGTTCGCTCACGCGGCCCCATCAATGTGAATCTGCCCTAAGCAGAGACAGTGTCAGCCGTCATCAGGAACTCGTGAGCATCAGACGTGTGATGGTGGTGTCCACCAAGACACACGTCCCAAATTTAAACTGAACTGGGTGCCTGCCTCGCTCCGTGTAACAGGGATAGGCAGAAGTTAAAACATCCCGTCCTACCATTTTGTGACTGCTCAACTTAATCTTCTGAAGGAGAAATATGAAATGATACGATGGATAACTTATATTATCAACGTGAAAGCCGCCTGTATTTCTGGTTACACAGTATATAAGTTCAGTGATTCTGTACCCTACAGAGTGGTAAAAGCGGGGTCTGCCGCACATCCACACCTTGCAGTAGTTAGGACAGCGCATCCCTCCTACTATGACTGACAAAGACAGCTGTACATAAATCCCTGATGCTCCAGAAAATATGCTTCTCCACTACATTGCAAAGACCAATAAGATACACGGGCCCAGGGGCCCTGTATGAAAAGAAGGAGCTGTAAAAAGAGTACCCCTCGAAATTTCTCAGGGACAAGCAGACATGAGACGATGGATACCCCTAATATCGGAGGTATCCATTTGACGGTAGATTTACAGTAAAATATAATGGAATGGAATTAGATAACCACTGAATTGTGTCGTGTAATAGCAAGCTCGATAGCTGCAGTCGCTTAAGTGCGGCCAGTATCCAGTATTCGGGAGATAGTCGGTTCGAACTCCATTGTCGGCAGCCCTGAAGGTGTTTTTTGTGGTTTTCCATTTTTACACCAGTTCAATTCTAGGGTTGTACATTAATTAAGCGCACGGCCGCTTCCTTCCCACTCGTAGCCCTTTCCTGTCCCACCGTCACCATAAGAGAACTATCAGTGTCGGCGTCGCGTAAATCAAATTGGAAAATATGATGCCCTATAATCTTCTATCATATGTATTCATTGCTCACATTATTTTATAGCTCTTCATCTCTGTCAAGTACATAAAACGCATTTGTAATCATAAGAATGAGGACAGTTACCATGCGACGTTTGCCCTTGAGAACAAGAGGGACAAAGTTAAATTGTACAGGAATGGCAGTTACATCAGCAGCTCAAAGGTGCTTTCCATCCATGACAGATACCCCAGTGTTTATCATCTTGCTGTTCACCTCGAGAATGGTGTAGCCTACTTTAATACCAACAACAAGACTCAGAAGCCTACCAATCCTCCTTAGAGATCAGTCTTAGCATTTCTTGAATTGAGCGGAGTTGACTATTTTGTGCGAAGTCCCCGATCATCACGTTATCATAGGAAGTTTTTCATCTTACGTTGAAGGACACGATGATACTCTTCATCAAGATAAAATCTAACATAAATCTTCTAACACTATTAAGATCTCCCAAACAGAAAATGGCAAAATTAACTATGATCGGTGGAGAACGATAAATAAAAATATAAACAGACTCCCCTGCATACCATGTGACCTTGCCGCGGTGGGGAGGCTTGCGCGTCGCAATGAAACAGCCGAACCGCAGGTGCAACCATATCGGAGAGGTATCTGCCGAGAGACAAGACTAACGAATGGTTCATCGAATGGTGGGTAACAGCCTTTCGGAAGCTACTAGACCGGTAGTCTAGATTATTGACTGGTATGGCCTTGGAATAATACTCAACAGGGATTAGCTCTGCTGATACTGCTGCACGGCTAAAACATCGGGAAACTACAGTCGTAACTAACTCCCGAGGACATGTAGCTCTCTCTGTATGAATGACGTAATGATAATGGCTTCCTCCCGGGTGAAATATTCGGGAGGTAAAATCGTCTCCCATTCGGATCTCCGGATGGGGACTACACGAGAAGAGTCAATCATCAGGAAGATGGACACTAACATTTTGCTAGTTGAAGCGTGGAATGTTAGAAGTTTGAATCGTTGTGGTAGGTTAGAGAATCTGGAAAGGGAGGTGGATAGACCAAAGTTAGATGCATTTGGTATAAGTGAAGTACTGAGCCGTATCCTGCCGGCTCATAAGAAATATTCAGAGTATTATTTGACTAATATATATAAATTTTATTCATATAAATTACAGTTAGAAATGTTAAAGTATTGAATCCCAAGGTAGCTGAGACAGGAAGTCTATGAAGACATCAAGTCGCTGGATATTGCCTAACACTTCCTTGTAACCGTGAGAATAGCTTAGCGTAACCAAGCGTTGGGAAGGATCGGCACGTGTACAAGGTGATGACCAAGCAATATTTCGGCCAATGAGAACGTGAGGATTTGGCAAGTATGGAGTCTACATCGCGCCAAGTCTTAATTCCCAGGTTGACCAACGTGTATAGTTGCTTGAGTTAATTTCTGTCATTCATCGGTTTTCCATAGGTCTAGAAGCAAAATATAATCAGAAATACGATATAATAATTAGAGGAAGAGATTTGCTCTTGTTTGAACTGTGTTTCATAAATGTATTATAATTAATATTTTGTCATCATACATAGCAAACTTTCTGATTGGCGGTTTGTTTAGACAACCGGGAACCCCAAAGTTGAAACGGCGTTACCGAGGTTTCCTCAGTACCCAAGCTCCAGAGAGCGTCATTCTGATCTAATAGCTTGGTTGGTGCAGAAGTGTATTCTGATCGCGCTGCTTGGACAGTGCAGAAGTGTTATCGTGATCGCGGATATTGAAGTGTTATACCAGTAACAGTATATGATTTCAAACAAGTGTTTCGGTCGTGCAGCTGGAAGATATAACTGTTCCAGAGTAAATTACAAATTACATTATTTCATAATATAAAATCAACATAGACGGTGATAATTATCCGCAGTGTAGCAAGTGCAGGAGAGACGTGTCATTGTCTCACATTTTCGTATCAGTCGCGTTCCGCGAGGAACTATCGTAGCGTACCGCGTGCCGCTCTCAAAACTCTGTATATACCCTTAAAGTTGAAGTTTGCATTATTAATGTGTCAGTGTGCTTGAATGAATTTATAACAAAGGGTTGTTCGGCACGTGTAGCATTTAGCGGTGAAGAGATATTCATCCCAAGCTCTCTGTGTTCCAGTGTAAATAACGTTTCAGCAAGAAGATGGCTTCGCTTATGGAAGAAGGAAGTGCATTTCCACGTGTTGAAGCTGTGATCGACATGGAGTAGATCCCTATATATAGCAAGGATGTGAGCTGCTACCATGTATCCCGGGAGTCGCCACCAATTTAAGATAAGACGCATGTGTTAATTATGGAATGTTATATGAATTATGCTAAAGCACTAAGGCAGTTTAGATAGGGTTTTTATTTCATGTAAAGTAAGCCTGACGGCATGTGTTTGATTCATTTTGATATTGTTGTATATACGGATAAGAGAATAATGCATGTACTTTTCATTTTCATTCTGATTTATGACTAGATAGTTGGGATAATGAGGGATTTGTTAGGATTAGTTTGTTGTTCAGTTATGCATGTTTATTTAGTGCAGAATATTCCGAGTTTTCCTTATAGATAAATGCTAGGAGGATTAGATTGACAACTTCATCCAAGATTAGTTATATACTTACTACGTCATTTTATTTTCGTTATTCAGGGAAACAGGTGTAGCTAATTGCATGACGCATGGTATTTCAGAAGCTGTCCGAAGGAGCTGCATAACAACGTTGAAAGAATAGGATCTTCGAATTTAGGTTGGAATCTGTTTTTGCCCAGCGATTTGCACAGGGAACGAACCGGATCTCATGATGTAGGAGGCCAATGTGGTTCATAAGAGATATGAGAAATAAGATTGCATGCGGAATGATAAAGTGTTTATGCAGGCCGATTGCATGCCTGATATGTGAGAGAATAATGTGCAGTGGATATGTACCTGCCAATTGCCTTCTGAGAGTATATTGTTATCAGAATTGACGGAATTAATTCCAGACTAATGAGTCTGATGTGTGTTAAATGGTAAAAGCATGCTAGGAAGGAATGATTATACGTGACTTTCCGTATAGTCGACGAAAGACGTTATCTCATTGCAAGCTGATATATTGGCCGTGTTTGTATTAGACGTCGCGAATGAGATGGTACTTCCTTGTGACAATCTTGGGAGACAGAATCCATTCTTTAGTACAGTGTTAGTTCAACATTTTTCAGCTCGCAGCCTATCCGGAAATACATGACGGATGATCGCGCTGTTGAGCGCTCAAATGCAGCAGAAGGAGGCAATGTTGCCCATTGCTTTCTACATGATATTGGTGGCTATTTATATGTTTTCCCTTTCAGGATGATGTTGTATATTGTTTCTGGTTGTTTGAATACCTTGTCCTCGTTGTTTTAATGGGGAACAGCCCGAGTGCTGAATTTTATTGATGGTCAATCTAGTTCTGACTAGATCCTTTGTGGTGAACCGCGATTCACGTAGAATCTGTGTAGCACGTAAGACTTTTCTCTTTATCTGATGTAAATAGATGTGTTTAGTGTCGCTTATTTGATTTGTTGTAAATATAGCGTAGGGAATGCCAATAGTATTTTACATAGTTCACTTCACGTCCCATTGTGTCTTAGTTTTTCATCGTAACTTTCTTTTTATTGTAATTTTCTTTAGAGTTTTTGGCGACACTCGATTTAATTTAAATTCATAACCGTATCGTTGTGATGAGTTAGAGTGTGACTCCATGCGAAATAACTACATAGCAGTATATGCGTACACGTATTATCATATATCCCATGAACTATGGACAAAATAGAAGAAGATCAGTTTGAAAGTATACAAGTATTCAATGTTGTGCTTGATACTTTATTTCAATTTTGTTTCTTTATGTAATTAACGTTATAAGTGTTCAGATATTTCTTTTATTTCTGAAATTTTATAATGCTATTTTATTATTTGATTTTATTAATTTTCAAGTAGAATGATTCGGGGATATTTATAAATAAATGCATCTTACCCCATATGATTGTTTCTCATTCGTGTTATACCTCCATTTTCCTGTCATTTACTTATATTTAGAGTAGAACTTCGACTTTTATCCTGACCCAACCGACAACCAACCCACTCTCTGCCCAACCCTGATTTAGTCGGAAGTTCATACAGGAATGGAGGCATCGTCCTAGAGGATATTTACCCTTGGGTACGTTACAGTACGTTGGCAGGAAGAACAGGATTTTTGGTCAGGCGACAACCGAATTATCAACACAAAATCAAACAGGGGAAATGCAGGACTTGGTTTAATAATGAATAAGAAAATATGGCAGCAGGTGAGCTACTACGACAAACATAGTGAAACTATTATTGTTGTCAAGAGTGACACAAAACAAATGCCAACTACAATAGCGCAGGTCTATACGCCTACTAGTTCAGCGGATGATGAGGAAATCAGAATAATATATGAAGATATAGAAAATACAGTATGTAAAATGTGGCGAGAATCTAATTGTGATCGAAGAATGGAATGCAGTGGTAGGCTAAGGAAGAGAAGGCAATGCAGTAGGAGAACTCGGATTGGGACAAAGGAGCGAAAGAGAAAGTCAGGTGGTTAAATTCTGCACCAATCACATTTTAGTCCCCGTTAATACTTGATTCAAACACCACAAACGAAGGCCGTACACATGGACGAGACCTGGAGACACTGGAAGGTATCAAATAGACTTCATTATGATTCGGCAAAGATTCATAAACCAGGTGTTTGATTGCAAAACTTTCCCAAGAGCAGACATGGACTATGATCACAACTTGTTGGTCATGAAATGCCATCTGAAGTTGAAGAAGGGACGGAATCCAGTGAGATGGGATCTAGGCAAATTGAAAGAAAGGATTGGGAGAGATTGTTTCAAGGAACATGTTGCACAAGGACTAAATGGAAAGGCAAAGGAAACACAGTAGAAGAAGAATGGACAGTATTGGAGAATGAGGTTAGTAGGGCTGCTGAAGAAATGTTAGGAAGAAAGGAAAGATCAACTAAGATGAATCAATGGATAACTCAAGAGATACTAGACCTGACAGATGAACAACGAAAATACAAGAATGCAAAAATGAATAAGGCAGAAAAGCATACAGGCGATTAAAGAATGAAATGGATAGGAAGTGCAGGGCAGCTAAGGAAGAATGGCTGAAGGAGATGTGCAAGGTTGTTGAAAGTCGTATCGTCCTAGGAGAGGTCGATGCTGCATACAGGAAAATCAAGGAAACCTTTGGAGAAAGGAAAGCTAGGTGTATTGTACTAGTTAATACAAGTCAACAGCCGGAGAACAATGAGACACTTCCGGGGGGTGCTCAGTTCGAAAATAGGACGCCTAGTAGAATAACCAAGGATGTGGCATGCATAGGAAAATGAATTGAAATTGTGGCATATAATAAACAAAATACAGATTAAAATTCACATATGACATGGTTTACTAACAACCAAAAAATAATCTCAGATTGTCAACCTTTAATAACGATGATTGTGGAAATTATCGCTAATAAAATTAAAAATTCAACTCTTAACGTACAAACAAAATAAATCAAATGGGGTGGTACATAATTTTTAGCCCTATCTTGCCCTAACAAATCACAGTTACATATTGATTTCGATAATTTTGTTAAGGTAAACAGATTTCATTTCATTAACTGAAAGCTCTGGTTTCTGATGATCCACTCTGAAATATTAGAAAGAAGAAAAATTAAATTAAATTTTGTACAATAATCATATCAAGCTTTCAATTATTTACCCAAAGTTTAAATTTTACTATGACATAATTTGATGCTATAATTTCTCTTTAAACTTAATCGATTCAACGAAATAATTATCTGTTCAGTTACCAGTCGCTTACTGGATTAGCGAAAAATAAATAAACTAAAGTCTGGAAATATCATGATGGTCATTTCAAATAGTCTGCCTAACACTAAATCTAACTCCTGAAACGCCACATCACAAATCCTGGATGCGATTATCAAATAAAGGAACACTGCCCACATAGTATAACAACTTCTGAGACAATAAGATAAAAGGTGAACTCAAACTACCATAACCATGATTATAATACTAAGTTACACTAAAATATACAAAATATATTACATTATCTACACATCTGGCTACACGGAAGATGATCATAGCGCCCGAATACCATCGAATAATCCTAGCATAGCTAAGTGTACCTCACGGTTTCTAATATTCAGGCAGATGACCCGGATGAAAGTTCTCGAACATTTGGGAAAGGTCTCGAATTCGACAAGTTCTCGAAGATTGTTTCAGAACCACTGTGAGTTAACGCAAACATTATAGTTACAAATTATGGAGAACTCGGGATAGAACCTAATTAGACATAATTCATCGAAGACGTAGTCAAACTCAAATATACGCAGACTCATTATTCAAAATTACGCAAATGTTCCCCATATTACAATACCTAATTATCATCCTCTGTAATCATGGCGTGATTCTATTCTCGAATTAATGCATCAATCATGTACTACAATTTAATCTCTCTCGAAAACACAAAATTATCACATTAATAGTAGTGAAATCTATAATAATGACCCATATTATACGACGATACATTTGTGATCCGCCCCGAGATGTCATAAATTCATTACAATATCATCACGCAACAAGTCCTACGCGTATATAATTATCTTTGAATTCTCGAAGATCCAATCCATCTACCGGTTCTCGAGTCTCAATTTAACTGTCTCTACTCTGCATTTACATACACGGGTTCTGATTCAAAGTAACGGAATCATTTTTAAGACTTAAGTTCAAAGATCTCACACCATTATATTCCAGCGGATACCATATGCAAGTATAAGCCGCTTAAGTGCGACGACTGTACATCCAGGAAAATCTAATCTATGTACTCGAGTATTCTAACATAATTCTCCACCAATCGTGGCTATAATGAATTTATACGACTAAACCATGAGAATTATTACCAACTGATTCACCGAGCATAATTCAAAAAATCACACATATCATACAATATTATATTAAGCCTATCTAACGGAGATAAATATGTGAAGATCATCTATTGTTACTACAATATGGCAAAGTACTACAACTACACAATTGCAACAAACTGCAAGACCATTTACCAATTATAACTACATAACTATCCCACTACAGAACAGATATTATTATACAATTGCGTCGACTTAGGTTTACGATGTCTTCATGATGCTGGACGGCTGGTCGTCCTCAATAGCACAATTATATGTGCTTTTCTCTCAACCCATCGCTGTCAGCTACGGTCTCATTGTTTAGGCCTCCATCTCAGCACTCACACACGTGGCGTTAGGTAACATCAACATGATGAAATTTTTAACTGCTCTCTTCTTGGATTTCAAGCTGAAACTGGTACAATAAACATTAATAAATTTGTCACACCACCAATTCCTGGAAATATTCTCCAAAGAATATATACTGTAGAAAACTCGACTTATATTGACGTCTGTTGTATTATGTGCGTTGACAAACAGAATAGCCCAAATTATATACACTTGCGGGCATACAGCTACGTTAAATCAAAGTACGACTTCTTCAGATCCTGCATAAGGTATAACCGTCCGCTATCGAACCAAGTCCTTCTCCTGAATGGCGTGTCGAGGACTACTGACGTACGGCGACTCACTGGCCCAGTAACCTACTTTCATATCAGCTGGCGAGATGGAGTCCCTGAAGCATGCGCACGCGTGCTCAACCGGAAACCTTGTCAAATTCACAACTGTAATCATTTCCCCATTTGTTTTACTCGCAAGATAACACTCAGAAATGTTATCATTATTATCATTATTATCATTATTATCATTACTATTATTGAAATACACATTGCCTTTCGAGCACGCTGTTTAATAGTATCACTAGTCGTTTGCTAAGTTGGATACAGCCGATGACAGTCTTTATCGTACGCTCGCGAGGCGCATTTTCTTTCTTTCTTTCACAAACGGGTTCATTCCTAAACGCTGACACCAGTATGAAATCATATGGCTTAAATCAACTAATTAGAAGAGTACTAAGTCCACAGGTGAAACCAATGTGACTACAAAGATAACTCCAAAATATAGCACTCGGTTCATATATTCGAGCCATCCGGCCTATCGAAACTGTCACAGTATGAATATTAAGAGCTCAGATGGAAAACCACTTCTAGGGAAAGAAGATTATTCAGAAAGGTGGCAGGAACATATCCAACAGTTGTATTAAGGTAAGGACGTAAATGAAATGGTTCTGGAACAAGAAGGGGCTGTTTATACTGATGAAATGGGTGACTTGATATTTTGGTCAGAATTCGACAGAGATTTGAGAGACATAAATAGGAGCAAAGCATCTGGAATTGAGCACATTCCCTCTGAATTACTGACTGCTTTATGAGAAACCAGTATGGAGAGGTTTAACCATTTTGTGATACAGGAGCAGTGCCATGCGATCTTCGGCAGAATGTTGATATACCTACTCCCAAGAAGGCCGGTGTTGACAAGTGTGAAAACTAACGCTCAATTAGTTTAATATCTCACGCCTGCAATATTCTAACATGTATTATTTACAAAAGAATGGAAAGATAAGTTGAAACTGAGTTAGAAAAATATCAATTTGGCTTCAGGAGTAATGTAGGAACGCGTGAAGCAATCCTTATTTTACGTCTGATCTTAGAGGATCGAATTAAGAAGGGCAAGCCCACTTACATAGCGTTCGTAGATCTAGAAAATGCATTTGATAATGTTGATTGGACCAAGCTATTTGAGATTCTGAAGGTGATCGGGATCACGTACTGAGAAAGAAGAAGTATCTACAATCTAAATAAAAATCAGTCTGCAGTGATAAGAATCGAGGGCTTTGAAAAAGAAGCAGCAATCCAGAAAGGAGTGAGGTACGGATGAAGTTTGTCGCCCCTCCTTTTCATTGTTTATGTATAACAGACAGTAAAGGAAGTCAAATTAATATTTGGAAAGGGATTCGCATTCCAATGACAGGAAATGAAAACCTTGAGATTTGCCGATGATATTGTTATTTTATCTAAAACTTCAGAAGATCTGGAGAAGTTTCAGAATGGTATGGACGGAGTCTTGGGTGAGGAGTACAAGATGAAAATAAATAAGTCAAAAACAAAAGTAATGGATTGCAGTCGTACAATGTCAGGTGATGCAGGAAATATTAAATTTGGGAAATTAAGTCTTAAAGGAAGTGGATGAATACTGTTACTTGGGTAGTAATATAGCTAACGATAGCAGATGTAAGAAGGACATAAAATGCAGACTAGCACAAGCAAGGGAGAGCTTTCTTAAGGAAAGAAGTTCGCCCACTTCGAATATTGATACAGTAATTAGAAAAATGTTTTTGAAGACTTTCATCTGGAGCGTGGCATTATATGGAAGTGAAACATGAAAGATAACTCGCCCAGAAACAATGAAAATAGAAGCTTATGAAATGTCCTGTTACAGATAATGCTGAAGGTGACATGGATCGTTGTGGCTATATTGTCAAGAAGAGAGATAGAAGGATAGGACACATTGTAAGACACCCAGGACTTGTGCAGCTGGTTTTTGAGGGAAGTGTAGGTGGTAAGAACGAAGGGTAGACAAAGGTGTGAATATGACAAGCAGATGTAGGATGCAGCAGTTATGTAAAGATAAAAATTGTTAGCACCGGATCGGGAGGCATGGAGAGCTTCAACTAACCAGTCTATGGACTGATGACTCAAGCAACAACAAACAGACTCTGGAATAGGTTTAAAACAATTGTTGTGGAATATCAAAGCTGGGTTGTACGTTTACAGATGATAAGTAATGGTAAAGACCAACTTTATTACAACAGAGAGGTAAAGAGGCTAAGAAGAATGTGCAGGTTGGGAAGAGGTAGAGTTAGGAATGGCTGTGGAGGGAAGGGGAAATTGAGGGAACTTATAGGAAATTGAACCTAGCAAAGAAGTCAGCTACGGATAACGTGATAACAAGCATAATATGCAGTAGGTATTTTAAGGCAGAAACAAGTTTCAAGAAGGACATTCCAGGATTCATTATTGAACAAGGGTAGTGACCATGTGAGGATCTCCAAAAGGCAGAAGTATTCAGTTAGCAGTACGTAAAGATTGTTGGTGTAATGGATAATGTCCATATAGCTGAGGCGACTAACGCTAAAGAAGTATTAAAATTTACATACAATAACAATTACATTTACAATGAGATACAAAAGTTTAAAACTAGAAAAGCAGCTGGAATTGATAAGATTTCTCGGGATATATTAAAGACAGTGGATTGGGATATAGTACCATATCTGAAGTACTTATTTTGTTATTCTTTGAATGAATGAGCTATAACAAATTATTATATTGTTACTATAGTAGCCCCTGTGTACAAAGGAAAGGGTGATAGACATAAAGCTGAAAACTACATGCCAGTCAGTTTGACATGCATTGCAAGTAAGCTTAGGAAAGCATTCTTTCTGATTACATTAGATATGTTTTCGAAATTAATAACTGGTTCAATAGAAGGCAGTTCGGGTTTAGGAAAGGTTATTCCATTGAAGCTCAACTTGTAGGATTCCACGATGTCTTAGATTCAGGAGGTCAAATGGACTGTATCGCGATTGAGCTATCTAATTGATTTGATAGGGTGCATAGGGAGACTACTGGCGAAAAAGAGTGAAATTTGACTACACAAAGGAGTGACTGAATGTGCTGTTGTATTCCTAGAAAATAGATCTCAAAGAATTAGAGTAGGTGAAGCTTTGCGCGACCCTGTAATAGTTTATAGGGGAATTCCTCAAGGAAGTATAATTGGAGCTTTACATTTTCTTATATATATACACACATGACATTAGTAAAGAACTGGAATCAGAGATAAGGGTTTTTGCAATGATACTATTTTGTATAGAATGATTAATATGTTACAAGATTGTGACAAACTGCTAAATGACCTCCATAATACTTTGAGATGGACAGCAGGGAATGGTACTGTGATGAACGCGTTTAAAAGTCAGTTTTTGAGTTTCACAAATAGGAAAAATCCTCTCAGTTTTATTTACTGAGTTTATGGGGTGAAATTTTCTTATGGGGATCACTGTATGTACCTAGGTGTTAATCAAAGGAAAGATCATCATTGGGGTATTAACGTAAGTGGGATTGTAAATAAAGGGTAGAGATCTCTGCACATGGTTTTGAGGACGTTTAGGGGCCATAGTAAGGACGTAAAAGAGACGGCATACAAGTCTCTGGTAAGACCCCGACTAGAGTATGGTTTCAGTGTATGGGACCCTCACCAGGAGTACTTGATTCAAGAACCGGAAAAAATCCAGAAAAAGGCAGCTCGATTTTTTCTGGGAGATCTCCGACAAAAGAATAGTGTTACAAAAATATTGCAATGTTTGGGCTGGGAAGAGCTGAGAGAAAGGAAACGAGCTGCTCGACTAAGTGGTATGTTCCGAGCTGTCAGTGGAGAGACGGCGTGGAATGACATTAGTAGACTAATAAGTTTGTGTGGTGTCTTTAAAATAGGAAAGATCACAATATGAAGATCAAGTTGGAATTCAAGAGGACAAATTGGGGCAAATATTCGTTTCTAGGAAGGGGAGTTAGGAATAGGTACAACTTACTGAGGGAGATGTTCAATTAATTTGTAAATTGCTAGGGTTGTACCTTAATTAAGGCCACGGCTGCTTCCTTGCGATTCCTAGGCTTTTCCAGTCCCATCGTCACCAAAAGACCTATCTGTGTCAGTGCGACGTAAAGCAACTAGGAAAAAAATTCCAAATTCTTTGAAATCATCCCAGAAAAGGCTAGGAAAACAACATATAGGGAATCTACCACCTGGGAGACTGTGATAAATGCAGATCAATAGTGATTGAACAGGATATCTTTCTTTCGTATTTACACATTTTGTGATTGAACGGACAATACACTACATGGACAATCACACTATAACTTACCAGGTTAAAGCCATTTAGAAATTAAACGTTGGTAGGTAAGTAAGCTAGATACACCGTTAAACGTTCTATTGTATTTTAAAATTACCTCAACTTTTATATCTATCAAACACAATAAGATACGACATACCCTGTAGGTGATTACTAAATATCTTAGTACAATTAGAGTGATACGAAGTGACTGAATAAAAAAAACGAACAACAAGCTTGCATTCCGTACTAGAATATTAGCGAGAAAGATAAACAGACTTTCAAAGTTAAAGGGGGGACCTATTTTAATAAAGGTATAAAATATTACTAAATTTGAAACCGTTAGGAAACCAAACAGTATGCTTATATATGCAAAGGTTAACACAAGTGATAACGGCTCCCATTGTTACGAATACCGTCGCTTCATGACGCTACTTACTTTTTGTTTTACAAGCTGCTCAACGTCACACCGACACAGATAGGTCTTATGGCGACGATTGGAGAGGAAAGGGCTAGGAGTGGTCAGGAAGCGGCCGTGGTCTTAATTGAGGTACAGCCCCAGCATTTTCCTGATGTGAAAATGGCAAACCACGAAAAACCATCTTCAGGGCTGTCGACAGTGGGGTTCGAAACAACTATCTCCCAAATACTGGATACTGGCCGCACCCAAGCAACTGCAGCTATCGAGATCGGTATTTACTTCAATAAAGCAGAAATTAATGCTAATACGCAATTAAAAGTCATGTCCGACTCATTGGATAAATGATCAGCGTTGAGGCCTTCGGTTCAGAGGGTCCCAGGAACGATTCCAGGTCGGGTCGGGGATTTTAATCGCGTGCGATTGATTTTTCTGGCCCGGGGACTGGGTGTTTGTGTTTGTTACAACACTTTCCTCCTCATATGCAGGCAACACACTACACTACCGACCACTACAGAAACACGCAATAGTAATTATATCTTTCCATATAGGGTTGGTGTCAGGAAGGACATCCGGCCGTAAAACTGGGCCACATCCACATGTACGACAGAGTTCTTCCTCGTGACGCCACAGACGTGGGAAAATCTGTGGAAGGTGAATACACAATTTAAAGTCATCTTCGGATTGGAATTCCGAAATAAACCGATAATTATAGCAGTAATATCACAAAGTATGTCAATAGTTGGTACTTAACCGCATTTGTTTGACCGAGTGTACTGTATCTCTTAACCAGCAGCTCCGCAGTTGACATCTGGAAGCTGAATAAACTCCTCCCCCTAGACACGAGAGGTCCCTCATTACCAATCGTCTTTCTCATCTGAGCTCCCTAGGTCAAATATTATTCTCTTCTAACCCTCATGGTTTTGGACTTGTGAGACCCAGGGGGTCCTTCATTTTTACATGCTCTGTGACCTTTGTGAGAACATATTTTGAATTAAGCCTTACGTAAATATGAGGTTTGAAGTGTTTTTATACTTCTTCCTGGTCTCTCCGGCCGATCTAATAAAATTTCCTTTGATTCTCCGAAGAATCAGCCCACTTCATCATCTAATTAGAGTTAGGATATAAAAGAGAACTCGTGTCCTCATCCCGCAGCGCTTTTCAGGCACATCCCCAATGGAGGTGAGCTGCATGTACCATTATAACCACATACCAGCCATCATTCAATTCTTAAATCTCTGGTAGTATCGGGAATAGCTCAGACAGTAGAATCCAGCTTGGAAGGTTCGATCCTGCTTCAGTCAAATTCGTTAGTCTCGTGTCAATAGATTTACTAGCACGTAAAAGAACACATCAGGGGAAAATTCCGGCACGTCGGCATCTCCGGAAACAGTAAAAGTAGTTAATGGGACGTAAAACCATTTATTATTATTATTATTATTATTATTATTATTATTATTATTATTATTGGTAGTAGTTGTACTACTACTACTGGGAATCGAAACTAGAACACCGAAGACGACAGATTATAGTGCTAACCGTTAAGCTACGAAGGTAGACAGTTAGGAGATAGTTAAGTAATTGTACTTCCCCCTGAAACTATGTTCATCACAAACCCTGCGTGGTTCCGTGGCAGATTGATCACTGTCTTTGGCCTTCGGGTTTTAAGTTCCCAGGTTCGATTCCTTACTGGTTCGTGACATTTTGATTTGTGAACGGTGTGACTGAGTGACTTGATATTTGTACTCTCTCCAACTTTCCTGCACTCATACGCCAAGTATCGCACTACCTCAAACAAAATCGCAATCTTCTACACGCAAAAAAAACGACACCCATTATCATACTCAGAGTGCCCGCCTTAGAACGGCTGCGTCAGACTAAAATCGTTAACATTTATTATTATTATTATTATTATTATTATTATTATTATTATTATTATTATTATTATTGACGATGATGTTTGTTGTTCAAAGGGGCCTAACAGCTAGATCATCGGTCCAGTTATTATTATTATGCCCGACTCGTTGGCTGAATGGTCAGCGTATTGGCCTTCGGTTCAGAGGGTCCCGGTTACGATTCCCGGCTGGGTCGGGGATTTTAACCTTAATTGGATAATCCCAATGGCCCGGAGGATGGCTGTTTGCGCTGGCCCCAACGTCCCTAAAACCCACACATCACACATAACACCATCCTCCACCACAATAACACGCAGTTACCTACACATGGCAGATGCCGCCCATCCTCATCGGTAGGTCTGCCTTACAAGGGCTGCACTCGGCTAGAAACAGCCACACGAAATTATAAATTACTAGCGAATGTACCCGTGCTTCGCTACGGTATTGTACATTGTATTCGGTTATCGAAGTAAATAGTGTACATGCAGTAAATAAGATTGTTTTAAAATTGCATGTCTCTTAGCGTTATCCGAGAAAGAGCATGGGGAGTTCCCCGTACGTTGTTTCCAATGTAAAGTGTTTGTTACGGATTTGTGATATAACGGCAGGCTCACTTGCCTACTGACATTCACAATCGAGTTGGGAAGTTTACATTATAATTGCAGGCCCCATTGCCTACTACGCGGACAGAATCGATTTGGGGAGTTTTCGTTAATATGGCAGCCCCCTTTCCTACTTCCAGACAGATTACAGTTGAGGAGTTTCTATTATAATGGCAGGCAATTACCCTACTATCACTCGAAATTGAGTTGTGCAGTTATCATTATAATGCCAGGCCCATTTTCCTACTGCCAGCCAGCTTACTGCCAGTCACACCAAGTTGGTGAGTTTCCATCAAAATAGCAGGCCACTATGCCTAATGCCAGTCACATTTTAGATGAGGACATTTCTTTATAATGATAGGCACACTTGCCTACTGCCAAACACAATCGGGTAGGGGAGTTTTAAACAAAACTGCATGCTCACTTGCCTTCTGCAAGTGAAATCGAGAAGGGAACTATTCATTACAATTGTAGGCTTTCGTTACTAATGACAGTTACACAGGAGTTGGAGAAGAAACCCTTTCCTACTGCCAGTCAAAGTCGGTGTGAGTAGTACTGATTACAATAGCAGACCCACCCTTTCTCGATCGCTAAAAATCGACATCAGTGAATATATATAGATCGACATACGAAAGTATATGCGTGTTTACAATATTGAAGACCTACATTTACAGATTAACTGCTACTAAACGTACGTCATATAGACAAAGGATTATACCATAAGACACGCCGGATTTAGTGGCCTAAATGGCTGGTCCTATGATGTGTCATCTATTCTTGGGTCAGATTGAGTTAGAAACGTGGAACAGGGTAAAGATTTTGTAAGATTATCTCACATTACATTACTTTTCGGATACATACATAGCATTTGGCTCACATATGGCTACTGGATGGGCCAATTTTCGTGAAGAGTTTAATGATTCTGTATTTCATATAAGTAATTGAAAGTATGAATTATGCATGTGAAAATTCCAAATTGACTTAACATCGATTAAAGAGAAAAATGAAACGAAAAAGGGATACAGATACGGCAAAAAGTCATAAGACCACGGTTGTAGATCATTCCAAATTGAACGGAGATTGTGCAATCCGTTATGTGATAGGAATTTCCGAAGGTCTGCACCATCATTAAAATTGCCTGCATATTTCGATATTCTTCGGGGATAAAAAGTGAAAAATTTAATGATCTAGGATGTTTTCCGTTCGTTACAGGCTAAAACGTATAATTTTGTCAAATTTCAATTATCTTCTTTTTCTTCTGGCAGATTATGGCGCAATTTGGATTTTGGGCGAGGCGGGTAAAAATTAGTACTTTCAGGAAACTAAACCAAAAATTATGGAGATGGTCATTATTACCCCTTAAACGGAAAGCTGTACGAAAATTTCGCCAAAATAGTCAGTGTAGAGGCACACAGTCGTTACGATTTGATTTATATAGATAAGGAATCTGCTCCATGTAAAACACCTTTTGGGCTATGTCCGCTGGACTTAACCTGCAAAAGTGACCATTCATCATATCTCCCTTAGTAATCCTCCTAACGAAAGAATGCACATGAAAAAAAGGTTTAGAGGTGGAATTCCATCACGTTTGGTCGATTTCCAGTCAGGTTGGTCTTGTTCTGTATATGTTGTGGAAGAGTAAAATCACCATTTCGGTTCCCTATAAACCGCCAGTCCATTCCGGAACATGAAATGTTATTTACGTTTAAAACCTACCTTTGGACAGGTGGATGCTAAATATAAATTTTGGTTCGAATGTCTTCAGTAGTTTTCAAATTGTAAGGAGTGCGCTTTACACGCACCCGCTCGGGAGTTAAGTCCGATGGGACTTGTACAGAAAAACGATCCGTTAATGATATCTCCCTTATTAATCCTCGTATCGAAATGATGCACATGAGAAAAAAAGGTTTAGAAATTATTATCTACCAAGGTAGGTAGATTTCCATTAAGTTTGGTTGTGTATATTTTGTGAAAGTGCAAAATCACTGTTTCGGTTTCGTATAAACCCCCAGTCAATTCAGGGATTTAGAAACAATATTTGCCCTAAAACCTATCAAGGACAGGTGTATTCTAAATATGAGTCTTGGTGGAAATACATCCAGTAGTTTGTAGCCCTCGCGTACATACGGCGTAATTAAGGAAGAAATAATACAGTAAAGAAAGTTGAAATTAATAGAAAATGGATTATAACTGAGGACAGCCGGATAACGACAAATATGTAAATGCCAAGTGAATGTATTGGAAAATCAAATGCCCCTCAATAAATTATGCTAGTGTGAGTAATGGATATAATAAAGCGGTAACAGAGGAGAAATTTAGGTCAGTGATTCTTAGGTAAACAAATAATAAGAAGATGACTAATGGTGTTATTACTTAATCTATTCGAGGGCGGTTATAATATCCAACGATATTCCGCCAATATCCCACAGATAGGCCGATTGACGCCTCTCTTGCCTTCTACCCAAGAAACAACCACGAATTTAAAAGCATGATGAGAAAAATGGCAATACGTTACTTCCCTGCTGGCATGCAGTCAGAGACGTTGCCATGGTAACCTGTAGGTTCGTTGTCGGTCTGTCGGTCACTCAATGCAGAGCATGATACCAGCGGAAAATTGTAAATTTCTCCGTCATGTGAAGAGTAAGGTAAATTATGAACATAACGAAAGTTGTTTATAATGAAGAGACGTTTCATGTACGGTAAACGAAGTTTACAGAAAATCAATAGTATAAGAGAAAATGGAGGAAAACCATTCTGGTTTTCCTATAAACCACCCGTTTTTTCAAAGATTTTAAAATAATATGCATATAGAAACCTTCCCCGAGATGAGTATACTCTAAATATGAAGTTTGGTTGAGATCTATCCAGCCGTTTCGAAGTGATGGTGGAAAGACCATTCAGGTTTTCCTATAAACCCCCCGTCTATTCAAAGATTTTAAAATGATATGCATATGAAAGCCTTCCCCGGGATGAGTATACTCTAAATATGATGTTTGGTTGAGATCTATCCAGCCGTTTCGAAGTGATGGTGGAAAAACCATTCTGGTTTTCGTATAAACCCCCGGTCTATTCAAAGATTTTAAAATAATATGCATATCGAAACCTTCCCCGAGATGAGTATACTCTAGATATGAAGTTTAGTTGAGATCTATCCAGCCGTTTCAACGTGATGGTGGAAAAAACATTCTGGTTTTCCTATAAACCCCCCCGAGTATTGAAAGATTTTAAAATGATATGCATATCGAAACCATCCCCGGGATGAGTTTACTCTAAATATGAAGTTTGGTTGAGATCTATCCAGCCGTTTCGACGTGATGGTGGAACAGACAAACAAACAGACAGACAAACAGACAAACAGACAAACAAACAGACACGAAACGTAAAAACCACCGATTCGGTCTTGAGTTGACCTAAAACGGATAAATATCTGAAAAATTGGCAAAACAAAAGAAATTACAGACAGCGGACCCCCTACAATTTTATTTATATAGATTTTGTTATTATTATTACTATTATTAGTGAATTCTCCCAATATTGGAAGACGTTAAGCAAATAACTCAATCAGTTCCTTTGTGGGTGCGTCTTCATGTTCCAATAGGCTTTCATTCTTTCCGAGAAGGCTTGTATACGTTCTGCTGGCCACTTTGGTCTGTGCTGTTTTTGTAGTGTTTGCTCTGATGTAGCTTTCCAGTTGTTTACTTTGTGTCTGAAGATGTCTCTTTCTAGCATGTCTGTTGAACTTATTTTTGCTTTTTTGAGGTCCTATCGAAGATCGTTAAACCAGGGTGTTGAGTTCTTAAGTGAGATTACCTAACCTATTGTCCTTTTTATCAATCGATGTTATGGTAATCTAGTGAGATGACCGAAGAATTTCATTCATCTTCTGCTAATGTCATTTCGATGTTTGACATCGGTTCTGTTATTTTGATTGATTGTAACCTGTAACCTTCTTGGGTGCATCTAGATCGTAAGATTTTCCGAACGATTTTTCTCTCTTTTTTCATTTGTTCTAGTTCCTGTTTTCTGTTGAGTGCACAAAGGACTGCTTATTTTATTACTGTCTTGTAATGTCGAATATTTGTATGTCTTGTCATGGATTTTTTGTTGTTGTAGTTGTTTGGGACTAAAACCTAATGCTCTTTTAATTTTTTAGAGACGAGTTTGTTGTGGGATCTTTTCAAGGCTTGTCGGTTCGATACATTCTCCGAGATAATTAAAGTAAGGGACTCTGTCAATTTCACCATATTTTGTTCTCAGGCCCTTGACATCTGTCTTGTAACAAAATAATTTAGTTTTCTCGAACGATATCTGTAGTTCCACCTTTTCTGCATTTTCTCTAAGTATCTCGATCTGTTTAACGGCAGTCTCCTCATCCTCTGTTAGTATCGCCAGAGCATCTGCAAAAGTGACGTATGGTATGTAGATTTCTGGGAAACTCCAGTCGTATTGGCTTCCAAAAGTCAGATTTCTTGAGTTACTTCTCCTATTCTTCCATAACCTTGTCTAAGACGACGTTGAACAGAATAGGAGAGTCCGTAACCTTGTATTAAACATGTTTGACTGTCGAAGAATTCTGAGATTTCCCCCGTAAATTTCACCTTAGATTTCGTGACACTCAGTGTTTTTTTATAAGCTCCCGAGTTTTTGAATGTCTTCCCCTCTCTTCTGGAATTTGGAAGAGTGAGGATCTGTCGATCGAATCATAAGCCTTTTTGACGTCTACAAATGTACATACGAGAGGTCGCGTTATATGGTTTTGAGGTTAAAATTTGTTTGGGGCATGGTCTATTTGGTCTGAATCCTGCCTGGGTTCTAACTGCATTTGTGTTCTTATTATCAGGGGAAAAATTTTATAGATGACAGATACAAGAGAGATCCCTCTATAATTTGTACATCCGATTTGTCGTCTTTCTTTGTGTAGAGAATGGATTAGAGCAATCTCCAGTCATCCGGGACTTTCAGTTTTGCCAAATGTTTCGAATTATTGTGTAATTTCTTTGAGTGAATTTGGGTCTAAATTTTCCAAAAGCTCAGCTATACTTCCGTCCTCCCCTGATGCTTTGTTGTTTTTTTAAGTTTCTTGATGTGTGAATAAATTTCTTCTTGTGTTGGTGGTGACGAACTTTCTACTGTGATTTCTGCGTGTATTTTTGGGAATCACTCTGTACGTTCTGGACAATTTAATACTTGCGAAATATTAATACGTGACTAGTTACTTACAATTTTCTTTGTTTGTTAAGGCCAGTTTACCATATTGTTCCCGAAAGTAAAGGTTCTGTGGAGAAAAATCTTTAATTTCGTTCGCGAAGATCTTGTAAATATCGTGTGTGTTGTACTGTTTTTAAATCGTCGTGAATTGACTTCAGTTGATCGTTGACGTATTTCCGTTATATTTTGTTTTAGAATCTTAAATGCTTGGTTTCGAACTTCGAAAAATTTCTTCTGTGTTTCTTTTGATTTGTTCCAATTGTAGTTTTTAAATGCCTTTTTCCTTTCTTCTAGTGTGCTCTCACATTCTTTTGGTTTCTTGTAATGAGGGATGAGATCTTTCTCCGTTTTAATGATCGTAGTTTGAAATTTCTCCCAATTCTCTGCAGGTTGATCTTCCCATTCTTCTGTTATTTTAGTGTCTTTGATTCTGTGTAGATACAATTTTGGGATCACCGGGATTTTCCTGCTGAATTTTCTTTTGGGTGTGAATTAAATTTTGATCCTCATTAAATAATGATCGAATCGATCTTAGCATCTCTGCACACTTGCAAATCGTGAATTTCCTTTTGGTAATCGTACGATATTGCCACATGATCAATCCAAAATTCTCCTAAATGGTGAATTGGTGATCGCCATGTCTTTTGTTTTTTGGAATATTTCTGGAGTGAAATTGACATAATTTTCAAGTTGTTTTGTTGGCATAACCCAATGAGATGTGTGCCATTCTTATTGGTGAACTTGTGTACCGGATAGTCTCCCACTGTCTTCTTGTATTTGCGTTCCCTGCCACTTTGTGCATCGAAATCTCCGAGTAGAATATTCATATCATCGTTTGGGATTTTGGCCATCTCTGTTTCAAGTTCATCCCAGAATAATTCCGTTTGTTTTTCGGGCTGCTTTATATTGTATTCACGTTTGGAAATTGAAAATTAGTAAAGGTGAAGCTTTTTTTTGGTGTGTTTGATTCTTTAAGTCATAAGTCTATTGTTAATTCGTTTCACCTCTTTTTTGGATTCTAAAACATTCTTGCCTACAATGACGGTCATGTCAAATAGTGCTGCTCCTTTGCCAATGTTCTTGTTTGTTCCACTTTTGATGATTCCGTAATTATTGTAGTCTATCGTTTCTGAATCTGTGAAACTTATTTCTTGCAGGGCAAGAATTTGAATTTTCTGTTTCGTTGAATTCTGTTGTGGGATTGTATAGTTTTCCTGTTTGAATTACTGTCTGAATGTTGAAATTGCCAATACAAGTGTGTGTTTTCTGGGGAAGTTTGCCAGAGTACTCCGACTTGCTCTCTCGTAGAAGTCCATGCTTCCCAGAATCCGAATGCTTGGTCGCCACTTCAGCGTGGGTGGATCGTTCACCTGGGGTAATGTTGTCTTTACTTATAAGAGTTATGATTGCTTGTAATCAATTTTCCAACTTTTGCTAGTGGTGTATAACCAGGTATTGATAGTTCCTGGAACATGTTTACACCACTTTGCCGGTTGCTACAAGTCAGACGCGAAGTGGTTTTGATTAGCCATTGGGTTATATCCTCCCTCTTCAGTCGTTGAGGCTGTTGTCTACTTTTCTCTTTACCTCAGGTGATCCGCAAATGCTTATTTGGCAAGCCTTATTCACACCTGTTCTGCATATCTACAGGATCTTCCGCCATCAGCCTTTGGGACTCGTCTTGTCGGGGTTGAGGTACCCCCTCCCCAGTGACTTACGCAGGGGGATGTATAGCTCTTACCCAGTTATTATTATTATGATCACCCATAAGTAAACCTAGATCCAGTCCTCATACTATTACTATCCTTGGACAAGCAGGAGGTGGACCACGGTGTATCAAGTTAAGAAACAGAGACAATAAACTAAACGTATACGGCAGGCGTGTCTCAATGATACGTCCTCGCCATAAAACTGATAATGTTATATTCTTGTACTTAGATGAATATTAATCACTGACATTCCTTTTTTAGTTGCGGAATTTAATTAATTTCAAATTGTCAATAACTAGTTAGATTCTCGAATAATATTCCATCTCATTTGTTGCTGCACGTAACATTATTCATTGAAGTGACTCATTTGTTATGAATTGTGTGTAAATGACTGCAATGAATTCATATCGTCGTAATATGAAAAGGCTTCATTGCTTTCTCCTCCCCATATCGGATGCATTGATGTGCTGTTATTGACAGAAATTCAACGTAACCAAGTCCGAATAACAATTAATTTATTATTGAAAAGCTAGGTAACCAATAGAATATTTCTATTTCAGTTACCTTTATATGCATATGTCATGCACAATCACGCCATCCATTTATTTATTTCTATAGACACTAGGAGTGTTGTTATTTCCTATGAAGTCTGGCAACAAAAAATTATATTGTGCTTAATAATTATATAATTTACTCGACATAATTTGAACAATACCTTTGCGAGGAAAAAAAAGCGCTTTGTATTTTGTTTCAATTTGTTGAACGGGTTTATGTAATTTTCTTGTTTATAAGTACCGAGAACATTATTTTTATAAATGCTGTTTCTGTTATATTTCTCCCCCTCAGTTCTAATTGAATGAGAACCTGCTTTGCTCACTAAAATACTTGTGTTCGGTTAAATCTAACGTACTGAAAGCCATATGATACACATCGGGGGGGATTTTTCGGTAAAGACTTATTCAAACGTATTGAAATACTGCAGTAAAGAATACTATTTTATTTTTAATTTGTTCATGTTAACACCAAGCAGACAAGTATACAAACGTTTCAGTTCCGTGCAACTTGGTGACTTTCGGCAGAAAGCGTCAGTGGCCATGGGGTTCAGAACTAAGCACAGCTTCAGTAAATTTATACATACACAACCATACCACAAATATTACCAATAAAATTCATCACATAATTACTAACTCCCACAGTACGGTGTCAGTTCTCTCGACTGTTATATATATATATATATATATATATATATATATATATATATATATTTTGCTATTTGCTTTACGTCGCACCGAGACAAATATGTCTTATGGCGACGATGGGATAGGAAAGGCCTAGGAATGGGAATGAATCGGCCGTGGCCTTAACTAAGGTACAGCCCCATCATTTGCCTGGTATTAAAATGGGAAACCACGGAAAACCATCCTCAGGGCTGCCGACAGTGGAGTTGGAACCCACTATCTCCCGATTACTGGATACTGGCCGCACTTAAGCGATTGCAGCTATCGAGCTCGGTTGTTATAAATTAACAACTCGCATGAAGATACTGTAATAGAGAAAGCAACCTCCCTAACAATTTTCAGAATTAAAACAGGCAGATACCTATTGGAGTAACGGTTTTGCTACCTGTTCAATGTTGTTTGTTTCATGATGCCGTTTATTTTGTTGTCATTTCGGGTATTTATTGTAGATGCAGGTACATAATTTGCAATTCACTAGCCTTCAAACTGTTACTAAAGCAATTCGAACTGCATTGAGCATTTATGAGCCTACGCTCAATATTATTTGGTTCGTAAATAAAAATAAGCGTATGCTTGTGGGATGAGGACGTCGTTAGAATTCAACCATGTTGAATAATGAGTTTTGGAATGTTTGTTTATTTTCCTATTGTGTACTGGCACTGAGACAGTAAAGTAACGTAACGTCATCGTTGCTGCTACGGTTTGGGTAGAATTTCGAGGACTGAGAAAGTACATTATATGTACTTGGAATAACGTATCTCGGAGCAGTCCTGCTCTTTGGATGAATGGTCAGCGTAATTGTCTTTGGTTCAGGGAACCCTAAGTTTAGTTCCCGAACAGGCTGAGGTTTCAGGCTACGACTTGTTAAATCCTCTGACTCAGGAAGTGTATGTTTTTGTTCAGAATACACATTTTCATTCACATACGACACGTCGTATTACTGACATATAAAATAATGAGTGCATCCCTCCGCATGGGATTGATATCAGGAATGACATCCGACCGCAAAACTGTGCTTAATCCACATTAATTACTGGTTGTAAGTAATTCCGAAAAAGCTAGGAAGAGAAGAATGCCGCTCACAATAGATCTTGAAGAATCGGTAATGTCATTTCATTTCAAAACCTCTCATATGCATTGTCCTGGGTTTGAACCGTTGGTGCTTCGTTGTGAAACCAGTGATTCGTTACTACGCATCTTTAAATTACAGTATTGGGAAGTAGGTGAAAGATTCCGCAAATGACAACACGAAAAATAAGACGTGAGTTTATGTGTATTAATCTTATGATCATTTTCTTGTTCTTGTGGCTAGGGGCATAAGGTTCAACACTCTCCATGCACGAAACATTCGATAACTTATTGGGCTGTAATGGGCGTAAATTCTTATTCATTGGAGTTAGGACCAAAAATTCAAGGAGCTTGGTCAATTTTTAAGCACTAATCGTATTCCTACGGAACTTCACTTAGAATGAACTGGGTTGGAGACAGAACTGTATTCTTCATAGTGTTCTCCATGCTGAATATATTTTCAGATCCTCATATCAATATTCAATTCATTCTAGTGACAACTGGATTGAGGAAGACTGAGAGTCATTCATGCACCTGACCAAGGCGAATGCATTCTACTGAATAATATTGACGAATCGTCACGAGACAATTGGCCGTAGTACTTGGTACATCCTACATGGCCGAATGGTAAAATATTTGTATTATCAGGTTTCTCTTCTGACTTCCCTTGGTCAAATCTTATTTTCTTAGAACCTTCACGGTTTTGGATTTGTGAGACCAGGGACTTCTTCATTTTGACATACTCTGTGGTCTTCTGAGAACATCTTGTTGTTGTATTCAAACGTGTTCACGGTATTGTGCAAGCCTACCACCCACCGCGAGAAACTTTTGACGATTATTTGTCATGCATAATTGCCATCTGTTCTTTATCTATTCAGTCTGAAATATACAGTATCACGAAGGTCAATGAACAACATTCGAGCGGTGACGGAATTCTTCACGTTACAATTCTCGCTAGAGAACGGCAGTAATTCAAAATAAATGTGTGAGATGGTATTGCAGATGTATGTCTGACCCTGTTAATGTGTCAGCACGTCAAATAAGCAATATCTACAGTGAATTCGTTGAAGATCCTCTTCTAAACCTTCTACAGAACATGCCATTGGCAGTAAGATGAACCTTGTGAGTTTTGCTTGACAGCATTCCAGCATTTTTATTTGCAGTGCTTGTAGTGTACTCGCTCGAAGTTCTGGAGAGATCATTCATTAAAACTCTCAGACCTTCTAAATAGTCTTCCTTATTTACTTTAATATATTTCCATACAGTATATATAATTTCATTTCTTCCTCCTCTACCGCTTCACCCACACCCGTGGGGTCGGGGGTGAAAAGTGCGTAGCACATGTGGATTTGTCCATGTTTTATGGCCGGATGCCCTTCCTGACGCCAACCCTATATGGAGGGATGTAATCACTATTGAGTGTTTCTGTGGTGGTTGATAGTGTAGTGTGTTGTCCGAATATGAAGAGAAAAATGCTGGGACAAACACAAACACCTAGTTCCCGGGCCAGAAGAATTAATCAGAGACGATTAAAATCCCAGACCTGGCCGGGAATCGAATCCGAGACCCTCTGAACCGAAGGCCTCAACGCCGACCGTTCAGCCAATCAGCCGGACCTATATCTAATTTCCTTTCTGCTGGTTAAATAGGTTAGACACATTATATTGATAACTTCATTGGTTTTAAGTTCCACTAAATCCCTTTGCAGTTTTCATAGACGAGTTTCCAAACGTTTGTGTCACAGGTGTTATTTCACCTGCCAGTGTATCAATCGATAAGGGGTGATGAACTTCTTTACCTTCAAGTAGCAAATTATTGAGCGAGGATCGAACTCGGATAAAAAAAGTCAGCATTCTACTATCTGAGCCTTTCTAGTGAATATTCGAGCCAGTCCTCAGATACAGGTAAAAATCCCTGACCTGCTCGAGAATAAACCCGGGGCCTTCGCATGAGAGGCAGGTACGCTACCCGTATACCACGGGGCCGGCTCGAGTAAGATTAACCCTCTTGTAAAATAACTCGCTAGTCATAGAACAATCTTGATCTCCAGTTTCTTCTACCGCTATTCACATATACTGGTGGAGTCGTGGGTGCGAACTATGTCACACATGTGAACTTGGCGCTGTTTCACGACCTGGTTTCCTGATATCAATTGTACGTGGAGAAATCTCTCCAAGATTGAGTGTTCCTATAATGACTGGTAGTTCGATGTGTTGTATGTGTGTGAAGAGGAGTGTGTTGGGAAGGAGTCAAACCCTCAATCTCTGAGGCAGACGAATTAGACGAAGCAGTGGCTCTCTGTACCGAAGGTGTCGATATTGCACTATGAGAGCCTAAATTACTGGTTATATCAATAAAGAATGATAAGTAGTTGTTTGTGCAAATGTTATGTTTTTGAGAAAATGGACTGTGAATTTCTGGTTTTCATGGAGCTGTAACTTTGATTCATCTTGTGGGGTGATTCTTAAAATTAGACGTCCAGCTCCATGACTAAATGGTTAGCGTGCTGGCCTCTGGTCACAGGGGTCCCGGTTCGATTCCCGGCAGGGTCGGGAATTTTAACCAACATTGGTTAATTACTCTGGCACGGGGGCTGGGTGTGTGTGTCGTCTTTATCATCATTTCATCCTCATCAAGACGCGCAGGTTGCCTACGGGCGTTAAATCAAGAGACCTGCACCTGGCGAGCCGAACATGTCCTCGGACACTCCCGGCACTAAAAGCCACACGCCATTTCATTTCATTTTTTAAATTAGATGAAATTCCAATGGTCAGTTTGAAAACAAGAGTAACTCACCAATATTACGTCCTCGTGAGGATCATTATCCGCCCTTCTTTAGTGAGGGTTATAGAAGAATTTCTTCGGTTATTTTATTGGGGTGTAGCCGTGTAATACAATGTAACTCTACAGCTGGAAAGACTTAAACACACGGGTCGCAGAAACGACTAACACTGTGTCTTTTTGAAGCGAGCGGACGTATTTAAAGTTAAGTTCATTCGAAAATTGCCTGTCGGTTAGGTCATCAGCTTAGACACCGGTTCAATCCTCCCATACACTATCATCAGAGGTTATGCGGTCATAGAGAAATCATGCCTGTAGTGGGTCCAAAATGAGTCGTACCGTGAGACGAGTGAGGTGTTTGCAATCACTTTCCTCACTGGTCCACGAAATGCTATTTCGGACGACTGACTCCATGAATTACGCCTTTTATAACACCAAGACTCTCTACTAGTGCTTTGAATGTCATTACTCAGAACCACGCATATCTCACCAGTGTCTATATTTTCACAGCCATGGATGAAAGAAGAGACAAGCTCCAGGTCATTTCCGACGCCCGAAAGCATCTAGAAGCGGAACAAGTCAGGGAGCTTCAGGAATTAACCCGAGAGTAACCGGATATCTTCACTGCTACCGCAAGCGACTACGGGTGTACCATCGCATCAACACCGGTGATGCCACCCCAATCCAGCAACCACCGCGCAGGATACCCCAGGTGAATAAGGTAAGAATCGACCAAATATTTGATGACATGAATCAGTGGGGAGTCATCGAGGAGTCAAACAACCTGTGGTCATCACCAGTTGTCCTGGTGAAGGAGAAGAACAAGAAGAAGAAGAGTAAGAACAACGGTGAGTTCCGATTCTGCGTCGATTGCCGCAAGTGGAACGACATCATTATGAAGGCTTGTTTTCCGACACCCCAGATGGATGACACCCAAGGCACGTTGTTAGAAGCCCACTGGTTTTCGACCTTGGACCTGAAGACTGGGTACTGGCAAGTGGCGCTCCGACCGGTAGGTAAAACGAACACGGCGTTCTCTACCGGTCTAGGGCTGTACCTGTTCACCATGATGCCATTCGGCCTATGCAATGTTCTGGCGACCTTCAAGCGACTGATGGAGTCCGTGTTGAGAAGGCTAATTTACGACGCCTGCCTCGGAATTTGAAGCACATCATCATCATCATCATCATCATCATCATCATCATCATCATCATCATCGTGAGCGCACGTCCAGAGTGTACATCATGAACCTGCAGAGAATGTTTCAGAGACTCAGAGGAGTTCAGCTGAAGCTAAATCCTGAAAAATGCCATCTGTTCCAGAAGGAGGTGCACTACTTGAGATACCACGTTCCATCAGATGGAGTAGCAATAGATCCCGAGAAGCTAGAATCATTTAGGGACTGGCCGGCGCCAAAAGACAAGCAAGAGCTCAGGAGGTTCCTCGGCCTTTGTGCGAACTATCGCAGGTTTATCGCTGGCTATGCGGACACCTCAAAGTCACTCACAAGTCACACCGAGGACAGAAAACTCATCCAATGGTGAAAAGAGGCGGAGGCTGCCTTCCGTACCTGGAGGAATCCATGTGTACGGCACCCAGCTTGGGATATCACAAGCCTGGGAAAAGTTTATCGTGGATACCGACGTCAGCGACTTGGGAATTGGCGGGGTGCTGTCGCAGTTGCAGGACGGCCAGGAGAAGGTGACCGCTTATTTCAGCAAGGCGCTCTCAAAAGCTGAGCAGAATTTCTTCATGGCGGGGCGGGAATTGCTAGCCATCGTGAAGACCTTGGAGCACTTCCACAAGTATCTGTATGGGAAACCATTCCATCTGCGCTCCGACTAGTCCGTCATGACCTGGCTGTTAAGCTTCTGAAACCTAGAGGGACAGAGGGTTCGCTGGATGCAAAGCCTTCATGAGTAAAACTTCACAGCCTAGCACCGACAAGAATGGAGGAACTGCAACGCCAATCTATATCCAACAGTCCGTGCTCTGTGGACAGTGTACACTGCTAGGAAGTACAGAAGCAGGCGGGCACGGTGGACGTCCGGGTCGTGAGGACCGCCGCCGCTGAAGGTTGAAATCGAGCCGCAGCTGAAAGACGACGACTTCGGGCAGATCCTAGGAGACATCGAGTCGTGACAGTTGCCGGATTGGAAGGATATCGCCGAACGCATTCCAACCTATAAGCGTGCTGGGCCCACGTGTGGAAGCCTAACGAAGGGAAGAAAGAGATTGCCAACCCTGAAATTCCCAGAAGTATGACAAAAGAAGTGGAGCATAGCAGGTGGAGCTCCCTTCCGAAGACCATATTGCCAGGCGTCATGCCCGTCGTCTCGTGAGTGGGCACTCGATAGGCCATCAAGGTGAATAGGATCCACGGCATCACTTCCGGCCACCTTGGAGTGAATACGCACTAGACCGTATCCGATAGCGACATTACTGGGTGCACCTGAGGGACGATATTAAGTGGACGTGCCAGGCGTGTGAGATCTGCGCTGCGAGCCGAGGCCAACGTACAACGAATAGGGGCTAGATGATGCAGTACAACACCGAAACACCTTTCAAAAGATTTACCATCAATGTCACTAGGTTCATTCCCCGAAACTGACGCCAGGAACTGTTACCTGTTCTTCGCCATGGACTACTTCACCAAGTGGCCTAAGGTCTAAGCCGTCTCTAACAAAGAGGCATCGAGAATAGTCGTCGCCTTGGTGAAGAACTTCTTCTGCCGCTTCGGTGTACCGAGGGAACTGCACAGCAACCAAATCAGGAACTTTGAGATGAGGCTGATGCAAGAATTATACAGCACTCGGGAGAGCAGAACAGCCGTATGACGCCTCTTCACCCTCAGTAGTATGGCATGGTGGAGCATTTTGTGAAGACCGTCAAGGATCATCTGTATGGTGGTTTTGGCACACCAGAGGGACTGGGATGGGATGGACCAATTATTCTTGATGGCCTATTGAGTGTCCACTCACGAGACGACGGGCACGCTACCTGCCAACATGGTCTCCGAAAGGGAGCTCCACCTGCCATTCAATCCAATGCTTTTTCTTGTTAGTTGCTTTACGTCACACCGATACAGATAGGTCTTATGGCGACGATGGGACAGGAAAGGGCTAGAGTGGGAAGGAAGCGGCCGTGGCATTAATTAAGGTACAGCCCCAGCATTTGCCTGGTGTGAAAATGGGAAACCACGGAAAAACATTTTCAGGGCTGCCGACAGTGGGGTTCAAACCTACTATCAGAAGGGTGACCGTGTTTGGCTGCATCGTCTTGTACGGTCAAGAAGGAAATCACCGTTGCTTCAGAGAGCATGGGAAGGACTCGCATATCATCGTCACCAGGATGAAGAGCGTCATCTACAAGATTCGGCGCCCTCTCCGAAGGAATATGTTGTCGTCCTTGATCGCGTGGTGCCGTATCGTGGACCAGTAGGGACGAGCAACCTTATGGAGGGGGCAGGGTATTGGTTATATCTTCCACCATTCCAGTGTGCAACTTTGGGCGGAGATCTAGCCAGCGTTTGTAACAGTGACGTCACCCATATGGCCCGCCCCCTCGAACTGCACCACTCACGGGGCAGCAAGGTCGGCCCCTCTTTATTCACACCCTGGTGGCACATGTCACAAATGGAAAAGAAAACGAGAAAAATTAACGTTGAGCCTTCTATCCATAGAGGTTTCTAGATGCATCCAACTTCGGACCGTTCGGAAATGACTAGCCTCCTTATACACAGGCAGGCGATCAAGCGTTCGACTCTCCCAGACAGCGATTTTCAGCGAAGAGTGCTGTAAGTTGTACACCACTGAATGCTGGATCAGCGTGCTACAGCGTTTGACGGATCGCTAAGAGTAGACGATTAGCGATTACAGTGCGGAAGAATGAGGAGGGACAATGGAAGAAGACTGCAGTATGTGTATGTGTGTGTGTTTTATCCGTACCGTGCAGACTTGTGTGAACATGTTGTGCTTGCGCTAAAACCGTAAATGTTGTGCGGCTATAGTGAACTTTGGGTCTTATCGTCAACTGTCCTAGGGCTCGAGCGACAGCTTAGGATAGTGCGTAGTGTCCGCGGGAATTAGTGTCAGTGAATAATGGAAACTAAGAGAAGGTCTATCAAGTGTAATTGTGTGCTGTGTGTGTAATTAGTTGTAAGTGATTATTAATAAATATTAGAGTAGATCTACCAGTCCAGTATTTTTTTATCTACTACTCCGCCATTACGTTACGATATCTTAGAAAAGAGGAGAGAATCAAACCAACACTTTAATGTAATAACTTTTCCCTCCGAAACACGTTCAAAGCTTACTCTCTGTCCAAGAACAGCAAGATATAGGTCTACAATACAACCATATGACCCATTGTTCTCCAAAGCTATGATACAGGGACAGCCATAAAAGGACAGCGACCGCAAAAATAAGGAAAATAATATTTATGGTAATGGGAGCATTGGAAAAACTGGAATTATTTGGCAAAGGACAGAGGATGAGGTTTACTGAAGTATAATCAAATAACCTGTGTAAATAGCGCCTGACAGATTCTGTTGGCCACCCATATTGCTAGAATGCGTCGAAGGAATTCCAGAGGTCCTGATGTAGACCTAGAAAATAGAGTAGATAGAGATTGTATGGTGACAGAGTAGGACCGTAACAGATGAGACACACTCATAGGACGGCATGCGACCTATATGTTCAGTGAACACTAGATACGTATGTATGTATGCATTATGCATTATAAGTCAACAATATATACATAGGTTTTTGTCCATTTCAGGTAGTTCTGGAAGGTTACTTTCTTGAGTGGACATCAAAGTCGATAAACTTAGAGTTACTGTACGTTGTTTTAATATTGGTCCTACAATACGTCACCTGAAATGTTTTGAGAGAGAGATAAATGCACGGGTAATAAGTTAATTAAATAGATAAATAAACAATGAATGAACAAAGAAATGAAGAAGAAAAATAAATGGTTCACAATGTTATAGTCGAACTAATCCTCTGCCTCTTTTAAAGACATAGAGACTGGATTTGCATGCATAGCTCTCAGTGCCACCAGGGGGTCGCGGCCATAGGGGTGAATACGCAGGTGACTATTTTCTTTACAAGCATCAGCGTTAACGAGAGCGGGACCAGATAACCACTGCTTATGCAAATGAGTATGTTCCGCGAGCATTATCATACAAAGTAGGCTGGGACGTGTGCGGTCGGTACACGAACCTAGCGATCACCTGGCAAAATGAACGGCGTTGCTGATAACCTACCTAAACATAGATTTCTGTTCACTTTCAAAGAAGATTTTTCTCATTGTTGATATAAAACATAATCCAACGTCTGAAAAGTTCTAAGGCGAACAAACGAAAGCAATCCACGCCACTGAAGCCTATCAAGCGATAGCTGCATAGGCTAAAGGCCTGCAGATTACGAAGTGACCCGCGGTCAACTTAATTTATCAACAAGCTCGTTATTCTTAGCTTTCTAATCAGGGACTCTACCTCATCGTCAAGAAACTCAGGTTGAGTGGAGCTAAAACCAGCCCTCAAATCTAGGTAAAAACACGTTGTTGTTGTTGTTGTTGTTGTTGTTGTTTGAGTTATCAGTAAATAGACTGGTTTGATACAACTCTCCATGCCACCCTATCCTGTGCTAACCTTTTCCTTTCTACATAACTACTACATCCCACATTTTCCCAAATTTTCTTGTCATATTCGTATCTTGGTCTACCCCTACCGTTCTTACCACCTACACTTCCCTCCAAAAACCAACTGTACAAGTCTCGGATGTCTTAAGATGTGTCCTATAATTCTATCTCTACTTCTGCTCAAATTTAGCCGAATCGATCTCCTCTCACCAATTCGATTCAGTGTCTCTCCATTCGTGATTCTATCTATCCATATCACCTTCAGCATTCTTCTGTAAAACCACATTTCAAATACTTCCATTATCTTTCTTTCTGAGCTACAGTAGTTATCGTCCATGTTTCACTTCCATACACTGCCACGCTCTAGAAGAAAGTCTTTTAAAATATCTTTCTACTTCCTCTATCAATGTTCGAGGTGGACAAATTTCCTTTCTTAAGAAAGGCCTTCCTTGTTTGTGCTAGCCAGCAGTTTATGTCCTCCTTACTTCTACCATCATTACTTATTTTACTATCAAGTAACAAAATTCATCTGCTTCCTTTAAGACTTCATTTCTTGATCTAATATTTCCTGCATCACCCTGATTTTGTTCGACCGCACTCCAGTACGTTTGTTTTGGACTTATTTGTTTTCATCTAGTATTCCTCCTCCAAGACGCTGCCCATACCATTCAGCAATTTCTCCAGATCTTCTGCAATCCCAGATAAAATGACAATATCGTCGGAAAATCTTAGGATTTTTATTTCGTCTAGTTGTTCATTGATTCCCTTTCCAAATTCCTCTTTGATTTTCTTTGCCGCCTTTTCCCTGTAAGCATTGAAAAGGAGAGGGGAAAAACAGCAGCCTTGCCTCACTCCTTTCTGGATTGCTACCTCCTTCTCAAGATCCTCGATTCCCATCACTGCAGACTGATTTTTGTATAGATTGTAGATAGCCTAGCGCTCCTTTCTCGGTATCTGATCCCGATCACCTTCAGAATCTCAAATAGCTTTCTCCAATCAACATTGTCGAATGCCTTTTCTAGATACGAAAGCCATGTACGTGGGCTTGTACTTCTTAATTTGGTCCTATGAGATCAGACGTAGTCAGGACTGCTTCACGTGTTACCGCATTCCTCCTGAGCCAAATTTATCTTCTCCCAACTCAATTTTAAATTGTCTTTCCATTCTTCTGTAAATAATAAGTGTTAAAAATTTCAGGCGTGATATACTAAACTAATGGTGCGGTAGTTTTCACACTTGTCAGCAAGGGCTTTCTTGGGAATAGGTATAACAACATTCTGCCGAATATCGGATGGCACTTTTCCTTCCTCAAACATCTTACACACTAAACGGAATAGCCTCTCGATGCTGATTTTTCCTAAGGCAGTCAGTAATTCTAAGGTTTTGTCATCAATTCCTGGCACCTTGTTCCTACTTATGTCTCTCAAAGCTCTGTCGAATTCTGACCTCAAAATTGGGTCTCCCATGTCATCAGCATCAATAGCCTCTTCTTGTTCCAGAACCCCATCATCTACTTCCTTTACCTTGATATAACTGTTGAATATGCTTCTGCAATAGCCTCTCCCTCTCTTTCCAACTTGTCATCTATGACAGAATATAACTAGCATCAATAAAAGAAGGAACAAAAATCTACAAATTTTAAAGAGGAAACTATACAAAGATACGTCCTAGGATCGTACAATAGGCGTACGATCCGTGGGTTGGATCGTACGATAGTACACATCATCGCATTATTGTATATGTACGATCCAGATCGTACGGTTGGCAATGCTTGGTCCTATAAACATTGGTCGAAATCCCAAGATCTTCGGAGTTATGTTCCCCTACCACCACTCTGATAATGCTTGTTGTTTAAGGTGGCGTAACATCTAGGCCATCAGCTCACTACTACTATTACTATTAATGACCATGGCTTTCCAATAACTTACGGAGGGCCAAATGCAACAAAAGACGTAAATACGTTCCTATCTAATCATTGGTCTTGAACGACTGCAAATGTGGTACGTGAATGATCGAGCACGGGCCAATTTTTATCGTAGTGTTAACCGACACCTAACACTGGTCTTCCAAGAACGACGGGTTTATCGCGGAGGGCTAATACGTTGGCCTGTCCGTCCTCCTGAACTTAACCCTTTAGAGTTTTGGCTTCGAGGACATGTAAATACCCTGGATTATGTAGTCCCCATAAATGATGTGGATATGCTACGAGAACGGGTGTTCAATACCTGTGATTCAATCCGGAAACTGCCAGGGGTGATCCAACGACTGCGTGATTTCATGCGACGTAGGGTCGAAGTGGTTGGTGGTCACACCGAGCATATATTGTGAAGAGTAGATGAAAGATATGTGATCATCGATAGTAGTGTCCGGCTCCATGGCTAAATGGTAGCGTGCTGGCCGAAGGTACCGGGTTCGACTCCCTGTAGGGTCGGGAATTTTAACCGTAATATTTCAATTTCTTTGGCATAGAGGATGGGTGTATGTGCCGTCTTCATCATCATTTCATCCTGATTACGATGCGCAGGTCACCCACGGGTATCAAATCAAAAGACCTGCATCTGGCGAGCCGGACTTGTCCTCGGATGCTCCCGGCACTAAAAGCCATTCGCCATTCCAGTGCTAGTGGAATAATTGACAATTCGTTGTTTTGAACAACAGGTTTAACATATGATTTTAATTGGACTTCATGCTTCATATCTTGATCACACCGCACCATTTTAACATTGAAGATTGACAAGACGCTATCGCGCCGCGTCACAGTATACAAAGACTTTGCATTTACTTATTTTAATGTGTCCTCGCCTTATTTTTAATGTGATGTATTTGTATTTGTGACTGAAGATGTCCTATAAAAGGACGAAACATGTTTCACAAGTGTAATTTAATGTAGTCTTTGTAATAAAGACAATTACAGTATTGTAAAGGTGGAATTACAAAATCTAAATTTTCACAAGTTGATACTTTGACAATACGGGCTCTAATATGAAATTTTTAACGTGCAATTTCCTGACTGAATCATAAAGTGCTATTGCAGCACATCCGGCCCTACGAGTTGCGCAGTTCATAACTTCCAAACACACCTTTGCTCAACACCACTCAAGCCTCAACAGCTTCCATACTGCTACTAACGTAAATGAGACTGACACTTAAGTGGAAGGTACATTTTACTCTGGCCTGTGACGAGACACATGTGCAAAAGTACTGCATCCATTGAAATAAAGTAAGAGGTTAAAATCTATGTTGCTAGTCACAAAATATATATAAACGATATGAGTAATGTACTGGAATCAGAGACGAGGCTTTTGCGAATGATGTTATTCTGTATAGAGCTACAAATAAGTTACCGCTACAAGATTGTGAGCAATTGCGGAAAGAACTCGCAAATTTTGTTAGAGAGACAGCCGGGGTTAAAAGTCAGGTTGTGAGTTTCATTAATGGAAAACAGTCCTCTCGGTTTGAATTACTGCGTTGGTGGTGTCAATGTTCTTTACGGGGAATACTGTAAGTACCTAGGTGATAACATAAGGAAAGGTCTTCATTGGGGTAAACTTATAAATTGTATTGTACATAAAGGGTACGGATCTCTGCACATAGTTATGAAGGTACTTATGAGTTATAGTAAGGATGTAAAGTAGAGGGCATATGTGTCTCTGGTAGGAGATTTCCACTTCCGGAGGTGCATATGGCCCTGAGGTTCACTCAGCCTACACCAAAAATGAGTACCAGGTTAATTCCTGAGGGTAAAGGCGGCCGGGCGTACAGCTAACCACTCTACCCCATCACGTGCCGAGGTTAACAATGGTGGAAGCCTTTACCTTCCACTCCTCCAAAGGGCTTCATGGCCTGTACGGAGGTGACTTCGCTTTTTTTAGGACCCCAACTAGAGTATCGTTCCAATGTATGGGACCCTAACCAGGATTACTTGATTCGAAAACAGGAAAAATATCCAAAGAAAAGCAGCTCGATTTCTTCTGGGTGATTTTCGGCAAAGGTGTAACTTTAAGAAGATATTTCAAAGTTTGAGCTGGGAAGATTTGGGAGAAAGGGTACGAGCTGCTCGACTAAGTGGTATGTTCCGAGCTGTGAGTAGAGAGATGGAGTGGAATGATATTAGTAGACGAATAAGTTGGAGTGGTGTCTTTATAAGTAGGAAAGATCAAGAGGACAAATTGGGGCAAATATTCGTTTATAGGAAGAGGAGTTAGGGATTGGATTAATTTACCAAGGGAAATGTTCACTAAATTTCAAAATTCTTTGTAATTATTTTTAGAAACGTCTAGGTAAAAGACAAATAGAGAATCTGCCACTTGGGCGACTGCCCTAAATGCAGATAATTGGTGATTGATTGATTAATTGATGGAATATATTACAGAATTAAATAGGTAAGGTAAGGTAAGGGTGTATTCTGCCCGAAGGCAGGCCCGAAGCACCGCAGAGGTGTGTCTGAGCCAGAGTTTACGTACGTAGGGTGACCAGTTCTTTTCCGCGCCTCCATCCCCTTATCCCCACCAACAGCGCGTGGCAACCCATCAAATCTTAACCACGCGCAATGTTGCTTAACTTCGGTGATTTCACGGGATCCGGTGTTTCAATGCGGCTACGGCCGTTAGCGGGTTGAATTGAGTATATATAATATTATCCTTGAACATGTGCTTCTAGATTTTTTTTTAATATATTACCGGTGGCTTAGACAGTTCATATGATATTTATTCACATCCCAAACTAAAATGTAACGTTGAAAATCACAGACTAAATTCTCAATCTAAAATGAAGTTCCGTCTGTACACTCCTCTGCTATAAATATTGATGATGATTTATATTTCGCTCCCTCGATCTTTCAGTATTTATGAGCGGTTAGCTAATAATAATAAAGTTCATATATCCCAGTAATTGCAGTTCAAGTCCATGGAGTAGTAGTAGTAGTAGTAGTAGTAGTTTTGATAGAAATATTTGAGAAATTATTGTAGACAACCTCGTATTTTTCAGTAGGCCTAATTAAGGACATTTTTTTCTCCGTCCCGTGGAGTAGGGAAAATAATAGTAATCCACCAGCTGTAATAATCACATAACCACATTTCAGTAGAATTGTAGTGAAGATAAGGTATAATATATTAGATAGTATCTTGCCAGTTATATTCGTGTTTTTTCTTCGTGTACGGCAATCCTTTTGATACTTAAGCTTTTAACCAAACGCAGTGTAGTGTAGTGTAGTGTAGATACATTGTAGTATAGATACAGTACATTTAGATAGTGCCGTATCTTGCGTGCTATATTCGTGTGTTATCTTTCGTGTATATCTATTAGACCGTAATACTAATAATAATTTGTCTAACCATTTAGCTTCGTAGGTAATCTTTGAGTACAGTAGTTCTTGCAAATTTCATTTCTGTTGTGCTTAGTAGTGACATACGGTACGGTACCGGTATCGTAATTACGATACGTCTGAAAGTAGTTTAAAAATTACTGTAGTGTACTGTACAGTAGTATACGAGTAATATCCTATTAGAATTTAGTGTGCTTATTTTATTATTGTAAAATATTTGTGTAGTACTGGTGTGGTAGAGGTATCCGTAGAAACTCTTACTAAAATATTGTTGAAATTAGGATAGGCTTAATTGCAGTTTGGAATTGTGTAGTTCTTGTGTATTACTTTCGATATTCAGTAATTAACAGCAGCTTTTATCCTGTTAGGGGTTGTAGGATAAAAAATAATAAAAAATAAAAAATAATAAGAGCACGACTAAGTAGTATTGTAGTGTAGTCGTATATTAATTACCTTATTGTTGTGTACTATCCAAGACAATATATCCCTCCGTTCATTTTTTTTGCAAATAAGTTATTTTTTTAAATTTAATTTTTTTTTCCCCGTAAAGAATGACTAAGGAGCGCGAGTGTACTTATTGTGGGTGTGGTGAGGCATTGAGGGGTATGAGGGAGGAGTTGGAAAGTTTGAGGGAGATAATTAGGATTCTCACAGAAGACGGGAAGGAAGATAGGACTCCCTCAAACAATGTACAGGTTACAGTAGGTGCACAAGAGGGAGGGGAAGGAGAGGGAGGAGTTGTAGAAGACAGGTGGTCTAATGTTCTAAGGGGAAGGAGATTGCAGGCCAAGGGGTCTATTCAGGATCAGAATTCAGGACAGGTGTCAGTGCGAAATCGGTACGAGTCACTCCAGGTAGAACAACAGAGGGAAGATGAGGGACAGGGAACTGTTGCTGAGATGCGTGGAAGTAGGAGGAAGGGAAAAGGTAGGAAAGGGAAATGTAGAGTAGAGGATAGGAAAAGACAGGTGGAACAGGGTCATGGGAAGGAGAAAAGGGAGGAGGAAGTAGCTTCTGCAGCTATCAGGAAAGATAGGGCTGACCAGGAGGGGAGGGGATCAAATGAGGTGGGTAGGGTTGAGGCTCTGGTCATGGGGGATTCCATCGTTAGACACGTGGGGAAAGTGTGTGGAGGAAAGGGAACCAGGGTAGAATGTTATCCAGGAATTAGGTTGAGGCAGATGTTGAGGAAAGTAGAAGAGAGGGAGGAGGGGAAGGAGAAGGTGGTAGTGTTTCACGTTGGTACCAACAACGTAAGGCAAGCTGATATAAGTACCAACATAGTTGGATATGTGTGGGATCTGGTAAATGCAGCACGGGTGAAGTTTAAGAAAGCGGAGATTGTTATTAGTGGAATACTGTGTAGGAGGGATACTGACTGGAGGGTGATTGGGGATTTAAATGAGACTATGGAGTGGGTATGTGGGAAACTGGGAGTGAAATTTCTAGATCCTAATGGGTGGGTAGGAGAAAGGGATCTGCGCTCGGATGGCCTTCATTTAAACCGCAGTGGTACGTATAAGTTAGGAAATTTGTTTGGAAGGGTAATAGGGAGGTACATTCAGGGAAACGGGATGGCCTAGGGAGCGGTGATAAGGGAACAGGGAACTGGAAATCAAGTAGGGATGACATAAAATTGTTAGTGTTGAACTGTAGAAGTATTGTAAAGAAAGGAATAGGATTAAGTAATTTAATAGATATATATTTACCAGATATTGTAATAGGAGTTGAATCATGGCTGAGAAATGATATAATGGATGCAGAAATTTTCTCACGGCACTGGAGTGTGTATCGTAGAGATAGGATAGGAAAGGTGGGAGGAGGAGTTTTCATTCTGGTGAAAGAAGAATTTGTAAGCTACGAAAAAGTTAAAGATGAGACACATGAAATTCTAGGTGTAAGGCTCATTTCTAAAGATAATAGGCAACTTGATATATTTGGAGTGTACAGATCGGGAAAGGGTAGCACTGATGCGGATTCGGAATTATTTGATAGGATAGTCAGCTATGTTGGAAACGACATGGAAAGAAATGTGATTGTAGCGGGAGATCTGATTTTGCCAGATGTCAATTGGGAAGGAAATGCGAACGACAGGAAGCATGACCAACAAATGGCAAATAAGTTAATATGGGAAGGACAGCTGATTCAGAAAGTGATGGAACCAACCAGAGGGAAAAATATCCTGGATGTGGTGCTGATAAAACCAGATGAGCTCTATAGGGAAACTGAAGTAATAGATGGTATTAGTGATCATGAAGCTGTTTTTGTGGTAGTTAAAAATAAATGCGATAGAAAGGAAGGTCTTAAAAGTAGGACTGTTAGGCAGTACCATATGGCTGATAAAGCAGGTATGAGGCAGTTTCTAAAAAGTAACTATGATCGGTGGAAAACGGTAAATAAAAATGTAAACAGACTCTGGGATGGGTTTAAAGAAATTGTTGAGGAATGCGAAAACAGGTTTGTACCTTTAAGGGTGGTAAGGAATGGTAAAGACCCACCTTATTATAATAGAGAAATAAAGAGACTAAGAAGGAGGTGCAGACTGGAAAGAAATAGAGTTAGAAATGGCTGTGGAAGTAAGGAGAAATTGAAGGAACTTACTAGAAAATTGAATCTAGCAAAGAAGGCAGCTAAGGATAACATGATGGCAAGCATAATTGGCAGTCATACAAATTTTAGTGAAAAATGGAAGGGTATGTATAGGTATTTTAAGGCAGAAACAGGTTCCAAGAAGGACATTCCAGGAATAATTAATGAACAAGGGGAGTGTGTATGTGAGGATCTTCAAAAGGCAGAAGTATTCAGTCAGCAGTATGTAAAGATTGTTGGTTACAAGGATAATGTCGAGATAGAGGAAGAGACTAAGGCCAAAGAAGTAATAAAATTTACGTATGATAACAATGTCATTTACAATAAGATACAAAAGTTGAAAACTAGAAAAGCGGCTGGAATTGATCAGATTTCTGGGGATATACTAAAGACAATGGGTTGGGATATAGTACCATATCTGAAGTACTTATTTGATTATTGTTTGGTCGGAGGAGCTATACCAGATGAATGGAGAGTTGCTATAGTAGCCCCTGTGTATAAAGGAAAGGGTGATAGACATAAAGCTGAAAATTACAGGCCAGTAAGTTTGACATGCATTGTATGTAAGCTTTGGGAAGGCATTCTTTCTGATTATATTAGACATGTTTGTGAAATTAATAACTGGTTCGATAGAAGGCAATTCGGTTTTAGGAAAGGTTATTCCACTGAAGCTCAACTTGTAGGATTCCAGCAAGATATAGCAGATATCTTGGATTCTGGAGGTCAAATGGACTGTATCGCGATTGACATGTCTAAAGCATTTGATAGGGTGGATCATGGGAGACTACTGGCAAAAATGAGTGCAATTGGACTAGACAAAAGAGTGACTGAATGGGTTGCTATATTTCTAGAAAATGGATCTCAGAGAGTTAGAGTAGGTGAAGCTTTGTCTGACCCTGTAATAGTTGAGAGGGGAGTTCCTCAGGGCAGTGTTATCGGACCTTTATGTTTTCTTATATATATAAATGATATGAGTAAAGGAGTGGAATCGGAGCTAAGGCTTTTTGCGGATGATGTTATTCTCTATAGAGTGATAAATAAGTTACAAGATTGTGAGCAACTGCAACGTGACCTCGAAAATATTGTGAGATGGACAGCAGGCAATGGTATGTTGATAAATGGGGCTAAAAGTCAGGTTGTGAGTTTTACAAATAGGAAAAGTCCTCTCAGTTTTAATTACTGCGTTGATGGGGTGAAAGTTCCTTTTGAGGATCATTGTAAGTATCTAGGTGTTAATATAAGGAAAGATCTTCACTGGGGTAATCACATAAATGGGATTGTAAATAAAGGGTACCGATCTCTGCACATGGTTATGAGGGTGTTTAGGGGTTGTAGTAAGGATGTAAAGGAGAGTGCAAATAAGTCACTGGTAAGACCCCAACTAGAGTATGGTTCCAGTGTATGGGACCCTCACCAGGATTACCTGATTCAAGAACTGGAAAAAATCCAAAGAAAAGCAGCTCGATTTGTTCTGGGTGATTTCCGACAAAAGAGTAGCGTTACAAAAATGTTGCAATGTTTGGGTTGGGAAGAATTGAGAGAAAGAAGAAGAGCTGCTCGACTAAGTGGTATGTTCCGAGCTGTCAGCGGAGAGATGGCGTGGAATGACATTAGTAGACGAATAGGTTTGAATGGCGTCTATAAAAGTAGGAAAGATCACAATATGAAGATAAAGTTGGAATTCAAGAGGACAAACTGGAGCAAATATTCATTTATAGGAAGGGGAGATAGGGATTGGAATAACTTACCAAGGGAGATGTTCAATAAATTTCCAATTTCTTTGAAATCGTTTCGGAAAAGGCTAGGAAAGCAACAGATAGGGAATCTGCCACCTGGGCGACTGCCCTAAATGCAGATCAGTATTGATTGATTGATTGATGATGATGATGATGATGATGATGATGCTTGTTGTTTAAAGGGGCCTATCATCGACGGTCATCGGCCCCGCTATAAATTTTACCCCAGACTTAGGAAGTCTTAAGGTATTCTATAAACTTCGTGTGGTACTTCCACGTAAACACCAGTTCGTTACTTAATTAATCCATTCGGAAGACAATGTTCAGGTGATCAGCAAGCCGATACTACTATTAAGCAAGTTTTCATTCCGTGCCCTGTCCGGCTCCTTGGCTGAATGGTCAACGTAGCCTCCTTCGGTTCACAGCAGAGACCCGGTTGCGATTCCCGGCCGGGTCAGATATTGAAATCTGGCTCGGGGGCTGGATGTTTGTACTGCCCTTAACATCACTGCAACTCACACACCACACCTAACAATATCCTCCAGTACAATAATACGCAGTTTCCCAAACATGGCAGATGCCGCTCACATTTGTCGGAAAGTCTGCCTTACAAGGGCTACACCAGGCTAGCACAACCACTGGAATTTTATTATTATTATTATTATTATTATTATTATTATTATTATTATTATTATTATTATTATTATTATTATTATTATTATTTCGTACCCTGAAGGGGTATGACGGTTCTCTTAGACGGTGGCGCTGTCTCTCGAGCAAAGGAGATTTGGAATGATCAAAGAGATATACGGTGAAGGTAAGGTACTTGGCAGCCGTGGCCTGTAGGCATACTAAGAACTGTTCAAGCATTCGCCTTAGCGCAGGAGAATGGCTACCGGTTCTCTGTTCGGTTGATCCGTCGGAGTGCAAAGCTGTCGGATCACGGTCTGCCCGTGGCACCTTGTAGACCGAAGCCTACTCTGAAACACCAGAAACATAGTTATCACCCTAGACGGAAATCCCATTGAAAGCGTGTCATACCTCAAACACTTAGGATGCTGACTAACACAACGCTGCGATCGGAAGATAGAAATGAAATCCGGAATTGGCTTCGATATGTGTATTTCTCAAATTAAGTCATCTTGTGTCCAATCGTGGCCTTCCCTTGAGGGTGGGAGTGGTAAAATAACACTTACGGTATCCTCTGCCTGTCATAAGAGGTGGCGCAAATGGGACAAAGTGCTCTTAACTTGGGAGGTTGAGTTGGTGACTACGGGGCCCTTAGCTGTGTCCTGGCATTGCTTCCACTTACTTGTGCCAGGCTCCTCAGTTTCGTCTATGTTATCCGAACTACCTCGGTTAACTCTTGTTGTTTTCCAACCACCGCGGTATTACGCATCGAGACCTAGGGATATTTTTTCATTTTCACGCCATTAGTGTCCCTTCTCTTTTTGTCCGATGTATTCATTTTTGGAAGTGTAGGGCCCCTTCCATTTAATTCCTCTGATTTATGTTAATAGAGGATGGTAGCCCAATTATAACTCCTTGTAAAACAATAATCACCACCACCAAGCTCGATAGCTGCAGTCGCTTAAGTACGGCCAGTATCCAGTATTCGGGAGATAGTGGGTTAGAACCCCACTTTCGGCAGCCCTGACGATGGTTTTCCGTGGTTTCCCATTTTCATACCAGGCAAATGCTGGGGCTGTATCTTAATTAAGGCCACGGCCGCTTCCTTCCAAGTCCTAGCCTTTTCCTGTCCCATCGTCGCCATAAGACCTATCTGTGTCGGTGCGACGTAAAGCCAATAACAAGAAAAGTAATAATCACCACCACCACCACCACCACCACCACCACCACCACCAAACGTGGCCTTCGACCGTAACAAAAGTATGTGGGACATTAAACCGACAACAATACCAATCCCCTCGTTGGTTTATGTTAAACTCGTTGAGGGTTAAGTAATAATTCATCTTTATTCACCTGTTCTGTAATTGTAAAATTCATCCTTCAGTGACCACAGTTATGGTTGTCCTACCATCTGTCTTTGTTTGGAAACATTGAAATACAAAAGAGAAGAACACTTCCCTTAGTAAATCATATCATGCAGTGAAGACCTTCCCTCCGGCCTCTATATGACTGAAGCCTACCCATTTTACACATATATAGAAATTACTCTGGGCATGTAAAAGAAGAGGTTCGCAGACAACTTACAACAAAAATATGGAGATGTTTAAGTAGCACGTTAATATGTTATCATTTTAGACAGTAAGTGGGAGAGTGGGCTATGTCAGGGTTAGATGGAACTGAAATATTTCGACTTTTGTGTTTGCACTAATAAAGAGAAAAATGTTCCTCTTAACATGTATGTTATTTTTTATCATCGCAAAGTATACATTTCAAATATTTGGGAACATTATTTATAGGATATAATTCCATAATTTAAACATTTATTTAGGCTCTTTTCACCTGCAAAAACAAAATAATCTTGCATTAAAATAAATTAATCTGTTATGTTATGTTAGCTCCTTCTCCTTCTCTTTTTCTTTTTGTCATAAAGTATTCTTTCTATCAACTAATTACGATATCAAATAGAAAAATTATAATCCATCTTTCCACCGCTATACCTACTTTCTCATCAGTTTAACTCAGTGCATATCACCTTCATTACCTGATTACTACAGATATCTTATTCGTTCACAGAAAAGTATTTAGATCTTCAATTAAATCAAATATTGAACAAATGCCATGGCGAACAAAATATTTCAGTACCTTCAGACATCACGGAATTTCTCCACATCCACAGCTGTAGTCGAGGGAGTGCACGGTATACAGTAAACTCGAGTCCTCATCCGGAGGTCGTGCAGCCCTTTTTAGGTACACCCCCAATGGAGGTGAGCTGCATACACCATTTCAAGTACACACCAGCCCTCGTGCCAGTCTTAAATTTCTGGCAATACCGGCAACTGAACTCGGGTCTCCGAGGACGGCAGATAATAACCCTAACTGTTACTCTGCGGAGGCGAACATAAATCCTCATATTTAGCTTTATTCATTTTCCTTCCTGTAGGATGGGAACGTTTCACAGAATTGTGAAAGGTACGTGAATTATTCTTGAATTGTCATTAATTCTTTTATTTGAATAAATGTTACTGCATCCTTGCCGACTTATTAGTTCAAATAAAGCCATATTTTGCATTATAGTTACCAGCTTCATATAACACAAAGAATATGTACATTCTTTTTTCAATTTATATAAGTTCGTGGTATTTACACCAGCTCACAGTAGCTGCCACTGATTGCAAGCTGCACTTATATCCAACACATTTCTGCTTGCAGGAGCTACTGTACCTTATTCGTTTTATCACTGATATCCTCTAATCCTAAATTTCTACACACTTAAGCCCTTTTCCTCTTATGGAAATTTCTAAGTTTTTTCTTTTTCACAGCTACTCAATCTTACCTATCATCGTTGGAAGTATTGTACACATATAACACGTGCTTGAGAACTGGTATAGCTACTGGCCAGCTTGTGTAGTCGACAAGCAGCGTATATCATGATTGCTTCTATCTGCTTGGCATAGCTCGCCGTATAAAGGTGAGATTAGCAATTCACAGAAAGTAAGTTCTTGAAAAAAGGAGGAAAGAAGCCTATGGATGTGTTTGATACTTTGCACACTACACAAGGGCACCAATAATTCAAATTTACCAAATTCTCGGCATAGCCTACTCCCTCACTCACTGCCTCAATTTATATGGAAATTGCTTCAGCTTTATGTACTGAACGCGCTAGGGACGTTGCTACCAAATGGGAAGTGCAGGTGTACTTTCCCTAAAAATAAAGTTGGGAATGTTGCATGTACTTTGTTATGTTAACGTTCACACACCACTCAAAAAATAATTTTATGTCGTAAACAGAGAACATTATCGTCAACATATACTAAAATTAGTGTGACAGTTAAAGATCTGGCAAGACCTTCATTATCAGAATTTTACGTAAATATTTCCATAAGTTTGTGGGGTTTGTTATCGTCTTAAAATATTTTAATGCACATTCTTTGGCATACCGCCAGAATAAAACTCCTGTAATTGAGAATGACGTCAGTACTGTATACCATATTTTATCGTCTTGTTCTTTCAACTGAGATTCCTATCAAATGTGTTCCTTATCACTCTCTTCATGACGGGAGAAATGAGTAAATTCTCTGTGAAACTGACAGCAATAAGGAAAACCTTTCAGGAAGGAATACGGCCGTTTTATCCGTAACTATATAATCAGTTCATGCTTTAATGACTAATAAGAACAGAGAAAGTGGCCGCACGGTTTGGGGCACGTAGCTAACAGCTTGCATTCGGGAGATAGTGGGTTCGAATCCTACTAACGGCAGCCCTGAATATGTTTTCTGTGATTTCCCATTTCCACACCAGGCAAATGCTGGGGCTGTACCTTAAATAATTCCAACCTCTAGCCTTTTCCTCTCCCATCGTCACCATAAGACCTGTAATATGTTCGACGTAAACCAGATTATAAACAAAAAGTGACTAATATGATTTAGATTAAGACAATAGAATAATATGCAACGAGCCTAGAATGGCTCTAAGACATGAGCATAGTTATGAAAATATGAAGATAAAGCCAGAATTCAAGAGGACAAATTGGGGCAAATATCCGTTTATAGGAAGGGGAGTGGTTAGGGATTGGAATAACTTACCAAGGGAGATGTTCAATAAATTTCAAATTTCTTTGCAATCATTTAAGAAAAGTCTAGGAAAACAAGAGATAGTAAATCTGCCACCTGAGCGACTACGCTAAATGCTGATCAGTTGACTGATTGACTTGACTTTACCAATTAAGCATAAACCAAGTCCGCCTCTGTGGTGTAGTGATTAGCGTGATTAGCTGCCACCCCCGGAGGCCCGGGTTCGATTCCCGGCTCTGCCACGAAATTTGAAAAGTGGTACGAGGGCTGGAACGGGGTCCACTCAGCCTCGGGAGGTCAACTGAGCAGAGGTGGGTTCGATTCCCACCTCAGCCATCCTGGAAGTAGTTTTCCGTGGTTTCCCACTTCTCCTCCAGGCGAATGCCGGGATGGTACCTAACTTAAGGCCACGGCCGCTTCCTCCCCTCTTCCTTGCCTATCCCTTCCAATCCTCCCATCCCTCCACTAGGCCCCTGTTCAGCATAGCAGTTGAGGCCGCCTGGGCGAGGTACTGGTCATACTCCCCGGTTGTATCCCCCGACCAAGAGTCTGAAGCTCCAGGACACTGCTCTTGAGGCGGTAGAGGTGGGATCCCTCGCTAAGTCCGAGGGAAAAACCGAACCTGGAGGGTAAACAGATGATGATGATGATGATAAACCAAACCAAACCCCATGGTACTACAACCCTTGAAGGGCCTTGGCCTACCAAGCGACCGCTGCTCAGCCCGAAGGCCTGCAGATCACGAGGTGTCGTGTGGTCAGCACGACGAATCCTCTCGGCCGTTTATTCTTGGCTTCCTATAGCGGGAATTGAGTATAAGAGAGTTTCATATTTTCATACAAACGTCTTAATTACCATTATACACAAGATGCATACGACAATATGCATATGGCAGTATGTGGTCCCCTTCCTGATACAAGTGAATTAATAAAACACAGGAAATGCCATCATGCAAGAACAGAAAAGCGGGCTACCGACGCTTTAAAATGGGATCCATCAGCTGAAAACCCTAACAGAAAGTATCGTTCCACCAGGTTTGCTGGAGGTTGACGTAGGTCTGACAACCCAACCAGTTAAAAATCTCGTTTCGAAATCCAAAGAAAAGTTATCCGGGCTGAGTTCTTTACGACGATGGCGTGCTAAATGTTTACTAGACTTGAGAAGTGGATCATAGAATGATTTAATACTGTACCGTACTAGAGCCCTGCCGGCCTGAGTGGATTAGACGGTTGAGGTGCTGGCCTTCTGACCCCAACTTGGCAGGTTCGAACCTGGACAGTCCGATGGTTTTTGAAGGTGCTCAATTACGTCACCCTCGTGTCGGTAGTTTTACTGCAAAGTAAAAGAACTCCCGCGGGACTAAATTCAGGGACCTCGGCATCTCCGAAAACCGTGAAATGTAGTTAGTGGGACGTAAAGCAAATAGCATTATTATTATTATTATTAGACTAGAGCGCTAAGAAAGCTTTTGAATCAGTTTGACAAGTATCGATTTGATATGGATGGGTAACGGAGTTATAGAAAAGAAGAAACACATGGTATTCTGCAACTGTCACATGAAGGAACACATCTTTGGAACTGTTTTTGTTTTGAACAAAGAAATGAGTTGGATGAGCTATATACTAAGTGCAAACAGGTGACTGCAGGATAGTTTTGGGGGATATGATTGCAATGATAGGGCAGGAGGACACCTGGTATATGCCTATGATAGGCAAATACAGCCTGTGTACCGAGTCAAATGAGAGGGGGATCAAGATAATAAACTTTGCCTCTTCAATGAACATAGTACTGGGAAGTACCATTTTTAATCATAAAGGCATACATAAACTGACATGGAAATCTACGGATGGAAATACTTTTAATTAAATTGACCCCCTGGTGATAGATACAAGCCACCTGTCCAACTTGATGGATATAAGTTGTTATAGGGGCGCAAATGCTGACTCTGATCATTACCTTGTTATTACGAAAAGTAAAAGAAGTATAATAATATCTAATGCAAGGAAAGTACATGTATCCTAGGCAAGGAAATTTTAACACTGCAACACTAAAAGAGCTATAAACTGCTCTAAGGTACACTAAATTATTCAAGGAGGCACTGACAGTCTTTTCAGATCGTGATAATATTGGTGAGATCTGGAATAATCTCAAGGACGACCTTGTTATAGCTGCAGATAATACTTTAGGAAAAGCATGTGTGGAAAAATGCAATGGATGGTTTAATAAAGAATGTAAACACATGGCAGATTTGAAACATGAATCATACAACATGATGCAGTAGAAACACATATGAAAGGCTCTGGAAGAATACAGAGTGTCTAGAAGGGAAGAGACTACACAAGAAGAAAGAGAGAATGAGAGAAGATAACTCGTGGAGTTAAAGCATCTAAGCGGTTGCAATGAAACAAAGGCTTTTTGTCAGAAGTTTAATAAAAGTGGGAAGAATTTCCATTAAAGAAAACTTTGCGTGAAGGTAAAGATGGCACAAACATGATCAAAGATGAAGCGATACTTGCCAGGTGAGCTAAGAATTTGATTGAATTATTGAATAGAAATGTACCTGGTAATCAAAGAAAGATAATCATCGCAGAAAATGCAGGCAATCAGTGCAAGTGCAAGTGTAAACTATTGTAACTGTAAATATTTCCAGTGTGTCGAAAATACTCATTATAACACTACAACATACCTTTAAAATAATATACACTATTAAACAAAGAATTGTATGCTTCATTCTACCAAGAACATCCTCAGATTCTATCAAATCACTTAAATCATGCACATATAGCTACCATATTGTTTACGTTGAGTAAACTTGTCAACGATTGTGAAAAGTAAAAACACTGCGGTGGAATAGATATGTATAACCAAGCAGTCAATAAATATGAAATAACTTTTAAAGCTACTTTTTTTATAAGATCAGTGTAGCCACAAGAACCTAGTTCTACGCTTAACAATCGAAATAAGTTACCATATTTCAAATGCAGGTGGAATATATGGTCGGGCAGAACTTGAGGCTTCAAATCCTCAGTCCCTCCGCTTAAAATATGGCATTAAATAAATAAATTAATTAAATTAAGTCCGCCTCTGTGGTGTAGTGGTTAGTGTGATTAGCTGCCACCCCCGGAGGCCTGGGTTCGATTCCCGGCTCTGCCACGAAATTTGAAAAAAGTGGTGCGAGGGCTGGAACGGGGTCCACTCAGCCTCGGGAGGTCAACTGAGTAGAGGCGGGTTTGATTCCCACCTCAGCCATCCTGGAAGTGGTTTTTCGTGGTTTCCCACTTCTACTCCAGGCAAAATGTCGGGATGGTACCTAATTGAAGGCCACGGCCGCTTCCTTCCCTCTTCCTTGTCTATCCCTTCCAATCTTCCCATCCCCCCCGCAAGGCCCCTGTTCAGCATAGCAGGTGAGGCCGGCTTGGCGAGGCATTGATCATCCTCCCCAGTTGTATCCCGCGACCCAGAGTCTGAAGCTCCAGGACACTGATTTTGAGGCGGTAGAGGTGGGACCCCTCGCCGAGTCCGAGGGAAAAGCCGAACCTGGAGGATAACCAGATTAAGAAGGAGAAGAAGAAGAAGAAGAAGAAGAAGAAGAAGAAGAAGAAGAAGAAGAAGAAGAAGAAGAATTAAATTAAATCGAGCCCTTGCTGGCGAGATGTAGTGTTTACAGTGCGCTACGTCTTTTGGTATGAGCTAGAACAATATGTTAATTTCGTTAACCTGTCTCAGTCTCATCCTTAGCTTTGACAATATGAAAGTGACTGAGGTATGAGCGATGCTAGTAATACCATTCCTTATGCAGCCAGTCCCTGTTATGATTGGTGTGAAAGTATCGCCCGTAGGGTCGTTTGGTGCATGCATTTCAGTGGGTTTGGCAGACCGATATGCAATAGCAATTTCTGGCTCGGTGAGGAAAGCAACGGGAAACTACCTCACTCCTCATTTCCCTAGTATGCCTCTTCAGTGACGCCTAGGCTGTCTATAATAGCCTTTGGTGGAACTGTGGAGGATCAGACCAGCCTTCGGACTAAAAACTCAAGAAACAAAATTAAATCAAATAAATAAATACACTATTAAGTAAAAAAATCACGAATATAAAGCAGGCTCCTTCTACAATCCCGTTAGAAAACAACGCCATAAGTAAAGTTCCTGCGGCAAAATAGTTAGGAGAATGGATCTCAGCAAGCGAGAGCGGAACTTTGGCCATAGACACCAGGTGTACCAAGTAAGAGAGGGCCTATCATTCGTGTAAAAGCATCTACACCTCCAAGTGCTTCTGCAAGAACCTAAAGCTGAAGCACTACAACTCGGAGTGCCTCTTGATGAACCGAAAGGGTCCACTCAAGAAACTGGAACTTAAAAAGAGGAAGATCTTGAGGGGGATAGTAGGAACCATGAGAGGAGGATCAGGTACATCAACGAGATCAGTGAAAATCAGGAAGGTATAGTAACATGTATGAGGAAAAAGCGACTAACCTCCTACTCTTACATGACCCACCTGAGACCCCGCAGGCTCATGAACAGACTATTCACAGTAGCAAGTAGGGAGAAGGCACCCAAGACCAAGTGGATCACCTCAGTAAAATCAGACCTAGAGGAACTGCAGATCCCATTAGAGACCACAAAGAACCAATCTCAGTACCCACAGACCATCCTGCAGGGAGTCATACCACTGTCCCTCATAAGCAAAAAAGAGTACAGGAACCACCAGACCTAAGTGGACGCATGGAATGAAGCAGGCACAACCAGAAAATGAAAGCGTACTGGGGCAAGGAAAAGCAGAAAACCCTAGCTAAGAGTTAAAATGAGCCCTTTCGTCCCTAGTAGGCCAAAACGAACCGAAAAAACAACTACATTTTACTAGACTCGGTTCTGGAACCATGTGAGACGAATGCAATAATAATAATAATAATAATAATAATAATAATATTAATAATAATAATAATAATAATAATAATAATAATAATAATAATAATAACCGCCCGTTGCCATTTCTTGATGGATGCTGTACTTTTGTATCTGTCTCTTAGCACAGACCAGAGCAAAGTGTAGCTTCCATTGAAGTCCCAGTCTCATCCATGGCTGTAGCAATATGGAAGCTGCTGGGGTGTGGGTGGTGCTGAGTAATGACATTCGGAGCACAAACAGAGTCAGAGTGTTATGAAAGGTGTTGCTCATAGGATCAGTCATGCATCAGTGGTACATTCTGGTCCAGTGAGGAAAGCAATGGCAAACTACCTCACTCCTCATCTTGCCTAGCACGCCTCATTTGGGGTGTGCCATTGGGTTTTGCGGTTTCCCTGTAACTGCATAGCCTTGATTGTGCTATTTGAGGATCTAACCACACTCTGGGCTGGTGACCTAACAGACAAACATTAATAATAATAAAAGAGGACTCAGCTATGGAGATTAAAACGAGCAGCGGAAGACTAAGGCGATGATTGTTAGACATAAAGGTAAGATATCTAGATTCAAACGAGGAAACAAGAGCTAGCTGGAAGAAGTGGATTGTGGAATTGCACTGCTAAAGCACAGCGGCTTGCAGTCTAAACATTGCAGCTACACATAATAATGTTAAATGTGATGTTACTAGATTTGGAAATATTGCTCTAGGACGCGAAATAAACGTGTGAATTATAATGGTGTGCGTATTTGCAGTTTCGAAAGACGAGAAAACAACCTTTAAGCAGGGCCTGCTATACCGGAGCTCAGTTAGAAGTAAACAAGCAAAACCACGAAATACCGCTTAGAGATTCGTCATGAGTGGTGTTCTCCATCCAAATCTCTGACGAGATTTAAATTCTCCACAGAGCAGGAAATTGGTTCTGAGCCATCCGAACTGGAGCTAGGCCTATAATGTAAAACCCATTGACCATGGACAAGGCCGATGAATATTCTAATTCAAGGACATACCAACGGAAACTTCAATAAAATATTTCAAGGAGGCTGTGCAATGGTATGTGATATCAAGAAATAATCTGGAACTCCCGTGTTCAAGTAATCGACTGCTTGCGGCTGGGCGATTCCTTTCTCCCCTGCCCCATTCTGTTACACAACTGTAGTTATAGTCTTCAGCTTTTAATCTTGGCGAAGTGCACCTGACATCGAATTCATCTTGACTCTGGAACCAATAAGAACACAGACATGGCTATTTATTTCACTTCATGGCTTAAGTTCAGCAGTTCGTTTGAAACAGCTTTTCGACTCAGTGCTGGGTGGATTTATTTCACACTCGCTAACAGGTCTGTATTTAGAAGGGATGGAGAGAACACAATCCAGATATTTATCCGTAGATGAGATGAAGGTGAGTCTGGGAAACTTCCCACTCTATTCTCACAGTGATCATATCGTCTTTAAAATGATTGATCATTCCCGGGCGAGTAGAGAAATGTTCCATAAGTTGTCCGCCTCCGTATGTTAGCCGCCAACCTCGGATGCCTTGGTTCGATTCCCAGTACTGTCACAAATTGAATAATGGCAGGAAGGCTTATATGTGGTTAGAATGTTAGAAATGATATATGCAGATTATCTCCAAGGAGAATGTGCCTGAAAAGAGTTGCTCCAACTCGAGGAATTGGAGGACAAGTGATCATTACTTTTAAGGTACAAGTTGATAGTTTATCCGTTCGATATGTTTCAAAAGTTAATCAGGAACAGTACCTTTTCGCTCTTACAAAGAAAATGGTCCAAAATTAAAATTAAAAATTGTAGCCATGTACACACACGTCATGAAGACACTGGTGAGGTAAAATTGTGAGGTCTTTCACTTGTCACTTTGAAACTGAATTTAGGCTTAGACCCACTTGATGTTGCTAATGCAGAATCGTACCAAATGAAATTAAGGAAGTCTGGCATTTGAAATGATGAGAGTACTTGGTTAGGAACGGAAGGTTTATCAAGGGCATGAAAATGAAAGAAGAGAAGACTCCGTAAGCCTCGCGAATTTAGCTCCATCAAGGTAGGTTTAATAGGAATGTTCAAAGCTTTGAGATCAGTATAACTATAATCAAAGTCAAATCTAGACAGTAGCCTCATGTTCACCAATTCACTGTCTCAAGTTGAAAGCACTTGAAGTCGTCCGTTTTAGTCGCCTCTCACGTGAGAGAGGGGAAGCCGTGAATGTATTCTAAGTGGATGTATGAATAGTTAACTTTCCCTTTCTTTTTTACTTTAATCACCCATCTAAAGTAAGACGGGATTTTTAAATACTATGACAGGGGTGATTACTGTATTAAGTGGAAAATCAAGGAATAGCATACCTTTTAAACTCTAACCACACATTGGAGCTATAAGGAAAAAGAAGAGAAAATTTAAAAAAGCCATTAGAATATATTACCCCACAGTATAGAGATTACAAACCTCGGAATAGAAATATTACAAGGGTTACCAAATGTGATCAGACAAGAAAGACCGAAGAGACAGGGAGAGAAAGCAGGCAATCTTAGGCTGAGGAAACGGAGCAGAGGTATGTCACCTTCCGCGTCCACTTCAAGAACCTTACGGAAGGTGATGGAGACACCGTTGATACATTTTTCGTGATAAAGGAGTAGCCTGAATGTATTTATGTTAACAGTAACTAAAAGTCCATGACCTATACAGCTTATTGAGAGTCAGATATCCAGCATACATTGGAGTGTGATGGCATTGGAGTTTCGTGTGGTCAGCCTGATGACGACCTCGGCTTTATTACCTGGCTTTCTTGACCGAGTTCGTCATTTATGAAATCAAATATGTTTCAGGTGGCGTAAGGATGGTGAGTGAATCCTAATAATGATAATGTTATTGGCTTTTCGTCACACTAAAAACTTTTACAGTTTTCGGAGACACCGAGATGCGGGAATTTAGTCCCCCAGGACTTCTTTTATATGCCGGTATATCTACCAACAAGAGGCTGACGTATTTCAGCACCTTCAAATAACACAAAACTAAGCCAGGATCGAACCTGCCTAGTTGGGGTTCAGAAATCCAGCGCCTCAACCGTCTGAGCCACTCTGAATCTCTCGTTGGAGATCTTAGTCTAGAATTAAAATCCTCGGACAAGACGGAAATCGAAACCAAGGCCTCGAGGTAAGAGTCATGCATGTTATAACTTCATCATAGATCAGTAACACTAGCAAGATTAAAAAATATCATTTTGAGAAAAACGTTGTTTAGTCTATGATTGAGGAGCAGCGAATAGGGCTCGGCTAAGTGGTTGGTAAATGTACATGTTACTCCTAGATCCCATTATTAGCTGGTCTGTTTTAACCATCCTCTCTACACTTTTCTGAAATCAATCACCTACTATTATCCGGCTCCATGGCTAAATGTTTAACGTGCTTGTCTTTGGCCCAGAGGGTTCCGGGTTCGATTCACTGCTAAATCGGAAACTTTAACCTTAATTGGTTAATTCCAATTGCCCGGAGGCTGAGTGTATGTGCCGTATTGAGCATTAGAATAGTGAACCCTTGAACTTACCATTCCATCGTTGGTCAGCCACAGCTGCTACAGTAGAACAATATAGAACTCTTAAATCATGGGTCGTTGCGGGAAGAAATTCGGTCACGATCTTAACCAAACGATGGAGTTCAGAAAAGAGCCTAACTACTTGAAATGAGGAGCAAATATGTGCTTACTAATTTTAGTAAAATCGAAATGACACGATTACATTATTATTTTAATATAAATCCTTGAAATAAAAAAATTATAAATCATTTATTATTGAATATTTCAAACGCAGTCACATTGCATCGCGTTGATTTATTTCTCACAATATTGAAGAGTTGCTTCGGAGAAAGTAATAAATTAGTGGACAGCGAAACTGAAAAACTGAAAAAGGAAAGACCTGAAAACCGGGCACCTATTACTCCAAACGAGAACTGAGAATTAATCCACACGATCCGTGGAAAATCTGACTTTCAACAAGTAGAACGCCTGATTTCCTCTCAATTAAGGTTACCCACCAGTCGAATACCCTTTACGGATACGGAACACCCGCCGAATGGACCCTTAATCGAACCAAATTGACTATCAGTTGCTTTGGATAGGTTGCGAAATATTATGGGAAAGCATGGTGTTCACTACGAGTTAACAGCATCATTCACAATTGAAATAAAATTCCACCATGTATTTGTCATTCATGACACCCTTAAGTGATAAGGTAATCCCGATGCTAAATGTGCATCACCCAAACAGCTGTTCGGAAGGAACCAACAACAACATGATCCGCGAGGATCTTACGTTACGTCGTTCTGAAGGAACAAAACTGCGAAATGCAGGAAACACTTATTCATCACGCATTTTAGGAGAAATGCCAACACTGAAGTTAATTAAAAAGTCGTAAATCACTTGAAAAAGTATTATTATCAAACCGATTTTCAGGTTAGAAATGGTTATGTTACGCTTAATAAAATTACCAGTCCACATCGAAAAATACTACAACTTTAAGGAATTCTTTCCTTTGAAAACAATGACTACCATTACAGATCCACTTATTGTTTGTCCCAACACACTACCTATAAAGTGATCACTTAATCGAATTCAACTACGTATAAAAGTGAAAGAACGACAAAGATTGAAAATAAAATAATACTACTGGCTGACGAATCGAAATCACATTCGCAGCTCAAGTCTCACAGTAATACATTGAGTGTCAATATGCACACTATCAAAACGAAACGGACGTCAGAACGACAAAACAATTAAGTCCGTAAAATAAAATAACATATCGAAGTCATTAAAACTCAACACGCATGGAGAATTACAGTATAATATTTAATCTCCATCAGGTCGATATCCAATATTTGGGCAACCCTCATTCGCCGATAGCGGCCCCGTTATCTTAGGGAACACCTTCCAGCTGTTGGAGCTACGCACTAGTTGGCCTCATTATTATCGATCTAACCCTCTTCATATTTCATATTTTACTGTAGATGCTACCTTCTCCCAGGTCACTTCGCAAAAACAAAAGAAACATCTAATCTTAGACTTGAGTATGTACAGCTGACATCCCATACCTATCGTCGGGCTCACTTAAAATCTGTACATCCTAACACTAATCTCTATGTACACGATACCTTCCAAATTCTATCGTCGAGCGTGAACTAGGACGTCTCATCATCAGTAACTCCAAAGATAACATGGGACGTCCTAAATCTATGGTCGGGCGTAAAATGGGTCGTAATACGCATCCCCTAGCATATCAGGCGAAATAACAATTTCAAACCAACTCTTGACATTTCAATGGTAAACCTGGTCAGACTAATAACATACAACGGAACAACGTCTCTTACTATTAAACGAATGCAAGTCGAAAAATGCAGTAAGTCTCCATCTCGTTACAATACGTGAACTCGAAAATAAATATACGTGACGAACAATTCTCCAACTCAAACACAATCTCAGCCTGTGCAATGAAGTTTTTAGGGAATAAATGATAATTCCCATCACACGTCTACCATTTAGTGGATGTATTCAAAATAATAATCATCACTACCGCATTAGTAACTCTCAAATCGCCTACCGTCAATTCCAAATATTTATATCAATGACATATCCAGTGAAACGAAATTCAATACAACACCAACCATGTATTCTAAATGCTCTTTTATCCTTGAGGTCACATTATCTTAATATTCATACTGGCTTTACGTAACTAGTCACTTGACGTTTACTACCAAGATTTTTAACCTTTACTAGAGTCGTTTTCACTTGGGATCTTACTAGAAATCTACGGTGCCTCACACAGTAGTGGTCTCAAATTTCGGATTGGTAGCGGAAAATACTACAGCCTGCCACAATACAGCCTGTCTCACAACTCATTTTCCTCGCCTTATCCCAGCGGTATCACTTAAAATCCAGGCTCCCTTTCACCATCAATATTCCTCTCCCTCTCATCTCCACATGTATAAATTCTTCGCTCTCAATCCATTCTTCTTTTATTTCCAAGACCTTTTACATAATTCAATCCTCTGGTGAAAACAACCATTATAAAATATACCTCTTTATTTTACTGTTACTACACTTTCGGACCTCGAGAATACAAGAACACACCGCGATTTTCCGTATCATTGATATACACGATGTCCCAAAATTTTACTTCCCATGAATAAATATAATTCTATCGAATTTCACTGGAATTTTCTAAATGCCTGCGATCCTTGTAAAAATATACTGGTTAAATGCACTTTTAACATAGAAAAATTTCTTTATCCCGCGGTAGACATTATTATTATTATTATTATTATTATTATTATTATCGACAAACATTTATGAATTCAACTGATATTTGAAATTAAGACATTCGCCACGACTATTTTACCATTATAGCTTTCCTAATTTTCCTCACTTTGGACAATATCTCATAGAACATTAACACCAGATTTAAACGTCGCATTTTACAGTTTCTTGACATGAAATTTACAAACTAAAATTTTCACACGCTGACCAAAATTATAACACTTTTCGCCTGATAATTACAAATATCAACCCGACAATCATCTTGAAAAATTTGTTGGGACAGACAATAAAATCTAACTACAACATAATACAAATATAGACAGACCTGAAAATGGCGTCATCCCCAGTATTCTGGCTACATTGTCGCCAGATGACCTCGTGCCTTTAGCCGTACATTGGTACAAATAACATCATCTTCTCCAACATATCAATCTTACAAACACTGCCTTTTTCACACGATATTAAATTACAACACAAATCACGCACTTTCCTCGTTATAATTTGTACCACAAACCTCCCTCGTTCTGCAGTCAACTGCGACTGTCTGCTTTCTTCCCAGATTTGTCTCTCTGTCACCCACAACACAACAGGTGTTCAACAGATAACGAAATCAGAACTACTCTGACTAGCTTCCCAACTCTCTTACCACTTTCAAACGCACATGAGGTGATACAATAAAATCTGCTGTGTACTTTAACAGAAGCCTATACTTTCACAGTTTGTCGGCAAAAGTTTAGAAATTTTCTGCCTCCTTCCCTTTCTAACCGAATATGTGGACCTCAGCCACGAACATGTACTAAGTTATTTGTAGATCAATCTGGTACAATTTTCTGCTGACGACGGTCGTGAGCTCCCGCTGCTTCAAAACCCAGCTCGACACTGAAAAATATGCAGTAGGGGGTTCCTTTTATGGTCTTATGAGGGACGCTACACACACTACTAAGCTTGATTGCGTAATCTGCTAATTTCGGGTCCAATAGACCGATTTTCATGAAACTTGTTCCAGAATTCCGGACAGACTTGTGATTTATTTGGATGTTAATCTCATAATTTTACCACACTCGCAACAGGTGAAATAAATTATTTCTGCCCGGGCGTTTCGCAGGTTTTCTTCATCCATTGACCTTGGCACGAGGAGTTAGTCCTCGGATCTGACGCTGATTTGTACTTAGGCTTAACTGCATTTATACTTTACCCTGGGGGTTCTGTCTTCACGTAGGGTTTAAGAATAATTTAGATTATTTATTTCTTTATTTACTGTATTGCCAAAATCTCTCGTCACGCAGAATTCCGTGAATTTAAAGAATTATCGGGCACTCGAAGTCCGCCGAGGTGTCACGGTATTTCACGAGCTTGCCGCGGGTGAGATCTTTCCCACACGACATCGAGGCTCTGGAAGCGCAACATGGCTGCCCTCAAAAATAAAAGTAGCTTGTTGATTTGAAATGAATATTGAGAAAAATAAAAAAAAAATTTTTCTCATCGTAGAATTATGGGTTCAATAGGTTGGGCCCAATTCTCACAGGCGTGCAGGTCGCGTCAACTCGAAAGACTTGCACCAGGCCTCTGCGGAGGTCACAGAACCTGCCATTCAGCACTGATCTATAGTTAGGGCTATCATTCAAGCGATAGATTCCCTATCAAGAGTTTCTGCAGTCGTTCCTTAAACTACTTCAAAGAACTTGGAAATCGAACAATAAGGGCACTTGGCGACTTTTCACATATGGAGTGATTTCATTGACGCATTTAAACTTACACTTGAATTGTATGAATACTCTATGCACGCTTCTTGACGCAAGTTCTGTCATTCAAAGTTTCCACGAGTGCATCTTTCACTTAATCAAAGGCTGCAGTAAGTTTTTTGTCTCCCACTGCAACTTGCAACTTTTGTTCTGAAAGTGTACAAGGAAGAGAATGGCACGCATGTCAGGCTGCTGTTAACAATACCAGCCCTCACTTGCTTGCTTCCTTGCTTGTGCTGGGTTAATTAAGACAATCTCAGTCTTCCAACTCGGTTAATTAAAATGAAGAATGATGAATGTCTAGATAGAGAGAAGACGCTCAAAGTCAACACAATATAAGAGATGAATATTAATTCTGAAGGAAAGTGTGGACAAATAGGTATCACTAAATGTGAACAGAGGCATGAATTATGAATGAGGTACAAGTACAGCACCCTGATCTCACACAGTAGGCCTGACTGCTGAGTGATATAATCATTGACATCCAAACAAGGTGATTACGGTTCAAATACTGGCCAATGCATTCCAATGAAAAATGACCAACATGAATTTGGGGTTCCACCAAATTTAGAGGAATCGTGAATAAATGATCAAGACACTAATAATATTAATAATAATTGGTTTTAATAGCATACACACACATACACATATACTGTATATGAATGCATAAGAATATCAGCACGCGTAAGGTCATAAGGGTACAGAATCTTACAGAATCCCATAGACGAAACTATACAATTTGAAAAAAAATTACTCGTTCACAAATAGAGACCTGCTTACACACGATACAAACTCACTCTTCATGGGAGAAAAAATACAAACTCACAGCGTGTAAAAAGTGGACCAGATGGATAATCATTAACAAGAGAGGTGGAGGTGCAGAATGTTGAATGACTCTTTCGTAATAGTATATTATGCAACTAGCCTGTAATGCCATCAAGGCGTTTGTATGTTTATACACAACAATTTGCTTTACGTCGCACTGAGGGAGGCAGCTCTTATGGCGACGAGGGGATAGGAAAGTGCTAGGAGTCGAGAGGAAGCAACCATGGCCTTAATTAAGGTACTTATCCGACATTTGCCTGGTGTAAAAATGGGAAACCATCTTTGGGGCTGCCGACAGTGGTGTTTGAACCCACTATCTACCGAATGCAAGCTGACAGCTACGTGACACAACCCGTACAGACTTTGGCTCGGATTGTGCCTTTATTTTTATGAAAGGAGCTTAGGAAATATTCATAGTGTTCATACGAGAGTCTTAACTACCGTTATAGGCAAGATGTGTAGGGCTACGGCTGACTTTGTTCGACCATAACTGCTTTCATGTGATGCTACGTGATAAGTAATTAGTATATTATTCAACTATATCATATATAGTTAGTTGGAATATGTCTTTATGTACTAATGTTAGGGAATCATTAATTAATTCATTCATTCATTTATTCATTTATTCATGTAGATAAAATCGTAGGCGTGGCCATTGCATGTGGTATGGTGATCCGCCCGTGCAAGGAGGCACTCATTTAGGCAGGGAATCATAGTTAATTAATTAATTCATTAATTCATACACTCATGTAAGGATATAACAGAAGTAGGACGGGATAGGATGGGCCTATCCCAATCGAATGGGTAGAGTGACTACAAATGCAACAGAGAAAGAAGAAAGGGAGGAGGGCACATGGAGAGTGGAATTTCCGCTTACGTGTGCCTTGCAGAAATAAGGGAATGGTGAAAAATTAGTGTTTGACAGCTATTAGATCAGGTGGGGGTCTTCCGTTTGGGCCTCAAGCGAAAGAGCCCAGCGTGTTATCCCTGGGAAGGTGGCTCCTTTTCTCACCAGGGGTGGATAACACGACCGGTCAGTAGTTATGCATAAACCCATACATGCATTTATTCTGCGAATCGAATGCTCTCTCCTCAGTTGGTGGCTATCCGTGACTGGGAGAGAAGTGTTCATTCATTTATTCATGCATGCATGACAATTCAATTAAGTCATGGGTTCATTCATTAAAAACTCATTCAGGCATTTATATAGCCATATATATAATGTCTGTGAATATGGAGGAGAACTCTGTACAGACTTATGACAAATAAATAAATAAATACACACTAATGTTATTGCTACTACTAAATGTTCTCATTCCTCCCGTGAAGGGGGAGGCGGGCTTCCCAGTTGGTGACGCCACCTCTCCAGTCATGAGACTTGTTATGGTGTAGGAGATGCTTGGAGAAAGAAGGGTGTTAACACCCGCGGCCTATACTAGGAACTGTCCCGGAATTCGCCTTAGTGCAGGAGAATGGGAAACTACGGATGAGCATTCTCAGGACAGACCATCTCCGTCTCCCGAATACAAAGCCGTGGCCACCCGTCCTCTGCTCAGATGGTCGGCCGAAGTGCAGAGCTACCTCACCACGGACCAGCCGTGGCCACTTGTAGACCGAGCCTACTTTTCAACCGCCGACGGTTTATTGATAATGATAATCGTTAAGTGCAGGGCTACGTATATACCCCCTACAAGTACTTCGATAAAATCTGGAAAAAGATAATCGTAAAAGAAACACTTCGTAACAAGTTGTACATCACTGAAATCAAAATATTGATATTCATGAAACATCTTCAACGCTTTTATCAGGAATGATTGAATGATCCAGCGTAATGACTATAGTTCAAAGTCCAAACGATAATCTTCTCGGCTGATGAGACGGATGGCAGGCATTTTTATATGTATCTTCTTCTTTTTAATCTACCAAGCTCGATAGCTGCAGTCGCTTAAGTGCGGCCAGTATCCAGTATTCGGCAGATGGAGGGTTCGAACACCACTATCGGCAGCCCTGAAGATGGTTTTCCGTGGTTTCCCATTTTCACACCAGGATGCACATTAATTAAGGCCACGGCCGCTTCCTTCCCATTCCTCGCTCTTTCCGCTCCCATCGTCGCCATTAGACTTATCTCTACCAGGCGAGCTGGCCGTGCGCGTAGAGGCGTGCGGATGTGAGCTTGAATCCGGGAGATAGTAGGTTCGAATCCCACTATCGGCAGCCCTGAAGATGGTTTTCCGTGGTTTCCCATTTTCACACCAGGTAAATGCTGGGGCTGTACCTTAATTAAGGCCAGGGCCGATTCCTTCCAACTCCTAGGCCTTTCCTATCCCATCGTCGCCATAAGACCTATCTGTGTCGGTGCGACATAAAGCCCCTAGCAAAAAAAAAAAAGACTTATCTCTGTCGGTGCGACGTAAAGCAACTTGACTTCTTAATCTGCTTACCGTCCAGGGTCGGTTTCTCCCTCAAACTCAGCGAGGGATCCCACCTCTACCGCCTCAAGGGCAGTGTCCTGGAGCTTCAGACTCTGGGTGATGGAATACAACTGGGAGGATGACCAGTACCTCACCAAGGCGGCCTCACCTGCTATGCTGAACTGGGGCCTTGTGGGGAGATGGGAAGTTTGGAAGGGGTAGAGAAGGAAGAGGAAAGGAAGCGGCCGTGGCCTTAAGTTAGGTACCATATCGGAATTTGCCTGGAGGAGAAGTGGGGAACCACGGAAAACCTCTTCAAGGATGGCTTAGGAGGGAATTGAACACTCCTCTACTCAGTTGACCTTCTGAGGCTGAGTGGACCCCGTTCCAGCCCTCGTACCACTTTTCAAATTTCGTGGCAGAGCCGGGAATCGAACCGGGCCTCCGGGGGTGGCAGCTAACCACACTAACCACAGAGGCGGACTTTTACTATCGCTTCTGTAATGCAAGCCAGCGGAGATGAGAAGATACAGAGCACACCTCAACTAATAATAGTAGTTAGTGAGTGTAAAATTATTTTAAGAATGTCTTAGGGGATTTGAACACTGTTGCCATCATAGTTTGTGTTCTACCGGTTCGGCAATATTAGAGTATTAAAGGCCCGGGTCATCAGTCCTCCACCCCTACTCCTTTATTATTCCTTCGCCTCATTTCTCAAATGACTGTTTCTTCCCGTCTTCTCAATTTTACAGTCATCTTCAATATCTTCATCTTCCGCGCCTTTCCCACATCCTGGTGGAGTTTGAAGTGTGTCAATCATGTGGATTTGGCCCTGTTTTACGACGGATGCCCTATCTGTCGCCAACAATTTTTTGCAGTTTTGCTTGTCTATCTGACGATTAGTACCGTAGTGTGTTTTACATATATGAGGCAAACACAAACATCCAGTCCACGAATCAGAGGGATACATCAGATACTGCAAAAATTATTGACCCAACCAAGAATAAAATCCTGGACTATCAGAAACGAAGTCCACAACGCTGACCGTTCAGACAAATAACTAGACTTCTTTTAACGATAACAATTATCACAAGTTCGTTATCATGACGACTGATCAATATTTCTATCCCATCGTTGCCCTAAGACCTGGCTGTGCCGGTGCGACGTAAAATAAACTAAAACAAATTTTAACAAAAAAAAGTTATAAGTTTGAAAAATCCAATAATTGCAAATATCCACATTAATATTCTGCGTACGGCAAGAACCAAAAAAGGAAAGATCGGAGATTCTATTCTGCACATTTTTCTTTTTTATTAGTTTCTTCATGTCGCACGTAGTATATGTGTCTATTGACCACGATCTTCCAAACTCATAAATAAACCATCGGTAACAACGGGTGATACAGGATGTTTCAGTGTGAATGTGACATTTCTGTTGTCATCTCTGTATAGGAAATTTTGTTCGATAGTTTATTTTTATTTTCAAAACTTCCCTCATTTGACCGTTGGCACAATGGACAAAGCATAGCGAAACAAATGAAATTATAATTTTGGTTTACAATAGTTGTGTAGATTACATTATTTGCATAAACCATTGGTTTACAGTAATTTTGTTGATTACATTATTTTCATAATAACTTCAACCTTTCGTTTACAGTAATTTTGTTGATTAGATTATTTGCATAATAACTTCAACCTTTGGTTTACAATAATTTTGTTGATTACATTATTTGCATAATAACTTCAACCTTTGGTTTACAATAATTTTGTTGATTACATTATTTGCATAATAACTTCAAACTTTGGTTTACAATAATTTTGCTGATTACATTATTTGCATAATAACTTCAACCTTTGGTTTACAATAATGTTGTTGATTACATTATTTGCATAATAACTTTAACCATTGATTTACAATAATTTTGTTGATTACATTATTTGCATAATAACTTCAACCTTTGGTTTACAATAATGTTGTTGATTACATTATTTACATAATAACTTTAACCATTGATTTACAATAATTTTGTTGATTACGTTATTTGCATAATAACTTCAACCTTTGATTTACAATAATTTTGTTGATTACATTATTTGCATAATAACTTCAACCTTTGGTTTACAATATTTTTGTTACATTACATTACATTACATTACATTACATTATTTGCATAATAACTTTAACATTTGGTTTACAATAATGTTGTTGATTACATTATTTGCATAATAACTCCAACCTTTGGTTTACAATAATTTTGTTGATTACATTATTTGCATAATAACTTCAACCTTTGGTTTACAATAATGTTGTTGATTACATTATTTGCATAATAACTTTAACCATAGATTTACTATAATTTTGTTGATTACATTATTTGCATAATAACTTCAACCCTTGGTTTACAATAATTTTGTTGATTACATTATTTGCATAATAACGTTAACCTTTGGTTTACAATAATTTTGTTGATTACATTATTTGCATAATAACTTCAACAAAGACGTAGTTTGTAGTTCCGGAACCTCCAAATTAAATTGCTTCCAAAAATTCACAATGAATCGAGGAATAGTTCCTCGACCTCCTATCATTTATCCTACCACTTTAATGTCCTTCTATCCAAATATATATAATGATACATTATAGTTGGTTCATAGAAAAGCTTATTTTCCCTATTAACGTCTTCGGGCTGGTCTGTGGAGATTTCAAAACGAACTGTGGTGTCTATTAAATATCTCACACCCTCTGATTCCTTGTAGACTATGATGTCATTTCTCCTACTGATACCGTTATCGGCAAGTCCGGATACCTCTACGGCGATCCTGTAATTCTTCTTTCTGAGGGAATACACTATAAAGGGCCTAATATTATTATGCCGACAGAGGTTTCCTTTCTGGGACCTGCCAGGAATAGGTCAAACAGCGGACACAGTAACAGTCATTTTTATTCACTCCTGAAATTCTTTATTTCTCTCTGAGTTTAATTTCTTGGTGTAGACTGAAAGTAGTTGCGTGCAATTTTCCCTTCTAGTATTTAACATAGTAATAAACACGTACACAGACGGAAGCTCTAGGGAGTCACTGGAGAGGTGCCTTCAATTTCAAAATGGAATTGTGCATGCAGGGAATATCAACTACAAAATACTCTTCTACATAAACGGGCTCACTGAGAATATTACTGTTATTATCGTAACACAATTCCAATTTCTGCTCCAGAAAGCTATCAAGAATTAGAGTGAGGGTAGTAAGAAGTGATGTAATATTGCGTTAGTGAATGTGAAATGTTCTTTATGAGCCAATTAAATCTCAGTGAAAAGCCTTTATTAAACGTCTCCTGAGTTATAACTCTCTAAATATTAGATTCTTATGTTCCATTTCACCTGCAAGCGGATAATATGATACTTGATCATTTCCGGTGACAGCAATGGGTCGACTGGGTGCTGTGGAATACCATTTCTCGTTTCATCGCTTGGAATATAAAAAGCTCACGTGTTTCCGTAATTAGATCTCAGACACATTTTTTCAGAGCGACGAAATTAATCGGTGGCATAGCTCATACCAGAAAGGATTAAAAGTACACATACACACAGAGAGAGACATAGACAGAGAGATCTCGCCGCCAGATTCTCCCGAGAGGTACTAAATGTTGGTTTCCGTACCTGAATAATTGCGCGTGGCGTCGAAAACGGTTTTCCAAGTTAAATGATCTTCTATTGCTGATTATACTGTATCACGAATTGAACATTCATTTTTGAGCCTACTCTTGTGTGCACTCCTCCCCACGCGGATAACCGAGAAAGTGTTTCATCTCAGGTGGTAAGATCTACTGCGTAAGAAACGGAAATCAGCGGAGGATTGATCGGTATACAGACCACAAGTCACCTAGCATTACTCAACGAGGGTAGAAAGAAAAGTGTTCCGTAAGTAAGTATGTATGTTATTCCAAGGCGATTTTTGTATCATCATGATGGCTTTGAAATGAATGTGTCATAATATATTCCACGTTTTCAAGGATTCACAAGGTCCGTGTGAATTTATTGAAGACAGAAGTTAAGGACCAAGTTAACCATCACTTAGAAAAAAATAGCAGAGGTTATCGTTTACCGTGATGGTATGTGGAATTCGCTGAATAATCTGAATGATGGGAGGATCACGCTGTAAAATCAACCTGAAGAAATGTAATATTTTGACAGTAACGAGAAGCTCTGCTGCAAAGATAACTTGCTGGTGTCAGATAACTTACTGTCCGCTCCTTGAGAAAGAACTTATTTTCAAGAGAAGACCTTAGGATTGCGAACGTAAAAACTGTTACTATGCACTGGAAGAATATTATTTGATTTAGACACGCAAATAAATTGAGGCATTGATATGGAAGTAGTGGTGGTGGTGATATTGTTTTAAGAGGAAGTACAACTAGGCAAACATCCTTTATACAGCACTAATCAGAAAGAAAAGGCGAAAGGAATCCGACACTTCGAAAAATGAAGGCATCGGCCAAAGAAAGGCACGAGCAACGAAGGGAGTGAAAATGAAAGACTCCCTAGGCTCTAGTGCTCTAATACCGTCGGGATCACAAAAGATTAAGAGTTGAGCAAGGGAAGTCTGATAGGATAGATAAAAGTGAGATCCTGGCACAAGTAAGTGGAAGCTCCCAAGGTGAGAGCCCCTTTTAGCAGCCTCTTACGGCAGGTGGGGGATACCGTGGGTGATATTCTACATGAGAAATGTAGTAAGTCATAAAATGTGAATTTTACAGGAGAAGAAAACATGTTTTTAACAACATTTTGAAGTAGTTGTTAGTGAAAATAAATAATGTAAAATCAAGGTGTAATCCATTTATTAGTTTAACACACAAATTATGCTAATTATGATTCAGGCACAAATTATGCGATAAAATATGTTGTGAAAAATCACTGTGTAACCAGTTGTCAGCGACGTGTATGTTTCCAGGGGAAATTTTACGATAAAAATATGTAGAATATCAGCCACTGTATTCTCTGCCTGTCGTAGAAGGCTACTAACTTAAATGGAGCCCCGGGGGTTCTCAACTTGGGAGCTTCCACTTACTTGTGCTGGGATCCTAACTTTCATCTATGCTATCAGTTTTTCGGTTTTCTGGTGGTTAGTCTCCTTCCAAGTGTTTGTAACATCTATATGATTTTGATCGCGTGATAGGATAATCCTCTTTTGAGGATATTGTGCTCCTTCCACGGTTCTAACAAGAATTATTGCCTTGTCTTGACTGAAGGAAGTTCGGCTCTTGAAATTCTTACACAGAGGTAATATTAAGGCTCTGAGTATTTAAATATATCTTGCTTTCCATGGCGAAGTCATGAAAATCCCCAGACATCATCATGATTACATGTAATGGTCGAAAATGTTTAGCCTCTCTGATTATTTCAGCATCTTCTTCTGGCTAGACGTGGTACCCATTTTAAGAACAAAGAACGTCATGTCAAGATGCTGGAAGTAACGAGTTACTATTTTGAATGGAATAGGTTTCGGAGGCATTCTCCAACTAAAGTATCACTATGACGAACTTCTATACTTGTAAACAAATCTTACCCGCAGTTGAATTTCAACAAATTGAATAGGTTTTACCTAATTCCACCAGGGGCACGGGCTGACTTACTCCTTCTCCGTGCCAAACCGTGTGGACTTAACACAGGTTACGTCTTGCGCCAATCGTAGGAACTAATTTACTGTACTAGTTGACTTGGTACATTTTCCATGGCTTTGGCATGAGCGTTTACTACGTTCGCCATGAAGAAAACTAAATTTCGATGTGTTTTTTTTTACATACTACCTTTCCCATGTCAACGCCTCAGTTAGTTGTAATTGGAACCACCGAGCGGCATCCTCAAATTCATATTGCGGTTAACGACGCAGACTGTTGTTCATTATATCCGTTCTTCTATTGATGTTTATATTACGAAGTGTAAATTTATTCTGGAGCTTAAAATCTGGTACACTAATCTCATCCTCCTGCGGATAATCGAAAAGCCGTTTGACCCTTAGTGGTAAACCCTCCAAAGCAATAAACTTAAATCAACGGAGGAGTGATTTGTATTCACAACACCATGTCACGTAGCCTTACACAAGGAGGGTAGAAAGGCAAGTGTTCCTCGGGTATGTTGTACCTAGAACTTTAACAAGCAGGGATGTTTCACGTCGAATATTTATGTTATTGATTTTATGTTCTAGTATTACAGGTTTCTGAGGCGCCGGTGTGTCGCAATTTTGGCTCACAGAATTTCTCTTAGGTTTCCGGCACCTTGATTGAATGGTTGGCGTAGTAGCCTTGGGTTAAGAGGGCCTTAGGTTTGCTACTCGTCTGGGCAGGGGATTTTAACCGTAGCGGAAGACGGAGTGTTTACATATACATATTAAAATCCACTTTCCTTTACAATACCTACAATGCAACATATGACCAGCCAACACAGAAACACGCAACGGTGAACACATCCATATTGGTAATGTCGGCGTCAGCAGGGGAGTCAGGCCATAAAATTGTACTTAATCCAAGTTTGGTGCCGACTCCAAGTAGTTACGGAAAGTCCAAGAAAAAAGTTAATTTTTTGTATCTATAAATCTACTGACGCCAACTAAGTTATATCTCTCAATTCACTTAAAATTACAACGAAATATAATACAGATAGGTGATATAGGTTATGAAAACAGTGCGCCCGTGTAACTCAGACACAAAAACAATGTGCCGTGTACCATATCCGTATATCAGCATTCGCCTGCATTCTTCCAGACGAACTACCGTCAATGTGGTGAAAATAATCATGCGAGACAATGCTCTACGTTTTTTTGAAATTGTCCGTTCAAATCTGCAAGACTTCTGGAAGATGTTAAAGATCGATCCATAATGTCTGACGGTCGTTCCGTCCAGTAAAGTTGTGTAATACCTCGTAGAACAGTACATGCGTGGGCATTCTCCTCTTGAAACTTTTCCCGTACCCATGAGCGAACAAGACGGAGTGTGTTCCTTCGACATTTAGAGCATACTGAGATGTGTATTAACTTTGCTCCCAAGCTACAGGCATGTTGCCAAGCCCGAGAGCTGTCTTCTTCTTTTCTCTCACTGCACCCCTACCAAAAATTTCTGCCGTCATGTAAGTACGGAAAAATCGGTTATTTAATTACGGTGCTGCTTTTAATATTATATTCCATATAGATGATGAATTAGGCAATTAAGTCTCACAAGAAAAGCTTGCTTGTTGTTTAAATGGCCCTAACATTTAGGTCATCAGCCCACAAGACAAATCCACCTCTATGTTCCACTGGATATTAAACATTTTTATGCCTTAATTTCATAAATTTAGTTTTATAAGCCAATTTCCATAGTTTTCGTGGTCGCTGAAATGAATAGTGACACTCCGAAATTTTTAAAGTTCATGTTCAGCCCCCTTTGGGGTGAGGGTGAGGGGGGAGTGAGATATAAAAATAATCGAAAACAGTGTCGAATATGCAATTTTCGGGGTCACTGAGATGAATAGTGACAATCCAGATTTTTTATCTCTTAGGAGTGGGGGGAGAGAGGGGGACAGTCTCGTTGACAGTTGAAATCCTGTACATCGTATCTATAGTGCGAAACTATCCGGGCAACGCCGGGTACTACAGCTAGTATTAAATACTTTGCATATTATACAGTTTTTGATTAAATCCTTGCATGCCGTGTAATTTGAACTGCCCGAGAGTGCGTAATTTGGACCGTTCAAACAATTGTAATAATTACGTTCCTTCGTAGTTGTAATGATGAATCTAAAATAACTTGTTTTATAATTTGAGGCCGCTCGCACGGTGTAGGGGTGGTGTGTCTACATTTTAGCCGGAGGCCCCGGGTTCGATTCCCGACCAGGACAGGGATTTTTACCTGGATATGAAGGCTGATTCTAGGTCCACGCAACCTAGGTGATTATAAATAAGAAGCTGTCTCCAGGAACTTTATGTGACTGGTATTATGATGATGATTAGATTCAGTGCAATAGTTGAGGAAAATGGGCTCATGAAAACTGTCCCAAAATTCAGGACGAAATGATTTATCTATAATGCTAATTGATTAACGTCCCACTAACTACTTTTTCGGTTTTTGGAGACGCCGAGTTGCCGGAATTTTGTGCCGCAGGAGTTCTTTTACGTGCCACTAAATCCACCGACACGAGGCTGACGTATTTGAGCACCTTCAAATACCACCGGACTGAGCCAGGATTGAACCTGCCAAGTTGGAGTCAGAAGGCCAGCGCCTCAACCGCTTGAGCCACTCAGCCCGGCTAAATGATTTATCATTGTCCTACATGCCGTAAGTTATGACCACAATTCATAGTGTCGTCTTTCATTGCTTAGTATTGTGACCGTATCGTCACATTGAATATTTATTTGGAATTATATATGTGGGAATTACGTATGGTTGGAGCTTCTTTGTTAGTATGGTAGCTCAGTTGCATAGTGTTGCTCAATCTCTTCGCCAGCCCGGCGCTTAACGCACGCTTACCTTGGCGAATAAAAACCCCGAACTGAGTGCACGTGATGAGGGAAGGAGAGAAAAAATATAGTTGCTGCTGGCTCCGACTCTAAAACAAATGCGAACTCACAGTAGAGCCAACGTGAGGAGGTGATTTTAGAAGTACTTTCGGGATAATAACGTTTAAATTAAACATGAAGCGCATGTCAAAGTAATAGCAAGAATAATGGATCATTGTCAGTCAAAGTCGAAAAAAAGCAAAAAACGCTAGCTGTGAAACCAGACATCCAACAGGGGTTCCCCGTTGGGCTCTTGATTTAGACGACGAATTTCTATAAAACCACTGATCGTTTTGCATTTCGCTTTACATCTATTACATCTATTATTTGTGATTAGCGAGCCACACAATCTGCCGCATCACTGATTGCCATAAACTTGGTGGATCTGGAGATCTCAAAATTATGGTGGGGAGCCGTTCCTCTGTCTAACCCCCACTCTATGTGAGTCCATATATGCACGCACTTTTGAGGGTAGGTGGTTAGTCGGTGATCGGATTTGCCTATTCTTTGTATAGAATATGTGCAAACAAACGGGAGTGCTCTACGTATAATTTCTCGTACGAAGTCTCAAGAGAGAACCTAACTGATCGATAGTGAATTACGTAATTACGTAATATGTTCGCATCGCGTAACTGTGACGCTCTGATGTGACGAATATCGGACAGAGAGGACTATCCTTGAATTAATCTCCCGTACGCGCGCGAGAGAGAGAGAGAGACCGTGGGGTGTAATATTAATTTTGAAACTGTGTGAAGGCAAACGTGTAAAAAGGTAGCACGAAAATCCGTGTTAGATAATAAACAGATTTCCAGTATAAAATTATCGTGCTGAATGACGGCGTAGTTGTAGTAGTACAGAGAAACAGACGCACGAGACTGGGTTTCAAAATAAATATAGATACCCAATGTCTCGATAATTCAGAGTAACGAACTATTGCAGTAACAACACCGCGAGATTTTGTACTAGCTTGTCGGACTGAGGCAGACTAGCTACACCCTGCATCAAAGTAATAAATATGTAACTTTCATTCTGTCAGAGGAAAAAGGGAAATTTGACTGTGACGTGTGCGGAAGAAGCCTTCGTGAAAATCAGTGTGATTAGTATCTTTCCAGTGATTTCAACCCTAATACCATGGGTTACTCAAGCGGCACTGAGGGACATCTAGAACTTCCCACTTCAGCACCATGGAGCAAACACTGCAGGCGGGTCCCTCGTGGACTCGGACAATGGAGGACAAACCAGCTGTTGAGTACAAAGCTATGACTTTGTAATGCTAGTATTCCCTTTGGAAATATGTAAACATGTAAGGATAGGGTTAGAATAATTTCTAATATTGAATTATTAGAATAGTTCACTTAGAGTGGTCAATAGAATCCCTGTTACTTTTAGTCATTTGAGGTTATATTCGAAGGAAACAAATTAAGGTAAATGTACGTATTTTTGGCCCCATTTATTTCCATGCATGTGCATGTTTTATGGGTATTTAAGAGTGCCGTCAGAGAAAGAAGAGGAAAGAGAGTAGTTAATGTTGGTAGGTTAAAGAAGTAACTTTCATCTGAATGACTTTACAAGATGAGTCAGGGTAATGTGACGGTAGGATCTTTGCCAAATGCCTGTAAACTATATAAATATGGGAGAGTTGAAGCACTCTCTTTTTAACGTATAGTAGTAGAATTTGTTGCATGGTAGGTTAATATGTGGCTGTATCTGGATTTGTGTGAAGAATTCATTGTCCCCAGGTTCGAATATCCACCCTCCAACCACTAGCTAGGCTCCTGTGTAATTTTTCTTTTTGTGTGTTTGATATTTGAATTTTATTGAACTAATTAATTTGGTCGGATATTAAATGCCGATTTACTGAACGTAGTATCAATTTACATCAGGTACACACTCTCATCTCATTAGTTAGAGATTATAGACATTTTTAGCTTGTGCGCTAGTAAAATCGTGGTTAACTCTGCGGTGATAAAGAACAATGTTTGAACTCCGGACTTCTATAATGACGAGAAAATATGAAGTGATATAGTGGCAGGATTTTGAGACTTATTTATAGGATTGATGAACGCCTGAACTGATTTGAGCATGTCTATAAATGCGTCAGTATGTTGCGTGACTATAATGATCAATTATATTGCATTGTGAGTGTGACAAGTAGATAATTCCCCTGTTTGGGAGGGCTGGCTGCGAGGAGAGATTTATGGGAGGCGACCCTAGTGTTGGTTGCTTTTTTTGAGAGAAGGCCAGCTGAGCTGGGGGCCCGGGGCCGCTCGACAAAGAAATGAAGTTCCTCAGGCACTGCGTTCTCTGTTAGTAAAAGACGTATTTGTACTTGATTATCACATTCGCCACAAGCTACTTTTACATTAATGTAGGAACATTTAAATTATTACCTTTCATGATGCGCTAGCTAGGGCTTTAATTTTCAGGATATCTGACTAAGCAAGTAACCTAAAGTTACCACTTCGAACCTTGGGAGCACAATGAGAATTGTCAGTCACACAAGCGGCGGATTATTATAAAACAAAATACAGCCATTTTTTTATATTATGCGTATGATATGTGTTTTCTTTTTCAGGTGTTAGAAGGGTGTGAATATGATGTTTAGATAATCATTGTTTTATTGAAGCTAGAATTCGTGAAAATCTTTTGATAGTTCGTTGAAGTGAAGGGCTTCGACGCTAATGACGTGTACAGTTAGTTCATCAGATGAGTGGTTCATAACCACCAGAATTACGTTCATTTTTAACATGGGTAGGATTATGTTGTAATATCATAGCATTTGCTTATTTTTATTTGATACATTTTATTTTTTGTGTATCACCTATCGTATCATATTTAATTTAGCCAGCCACTCTAAGACTAATCTCATTGCAAGTTAATGTTTTAATATGTAAATTGGGAGTCAATCCCGGGGAATATTTCGCGTTCGCAAGGTCGTAGCTTCTAACTGTAAATATACAAGGGCTTTATTATGATATTGTTTGTTGTATTCAACCGCTGAAACATATTAGGACGATGAACCTCAAAACCAATGATAGGAAGTGAAACTTTAGAAAGAAAACTCAACCTTCTCCGATTTATTCGGATGAAAGTGAAGTAACACTCAAGTGTTTAATTGATAAATGTGTGATTTATTTGATTATTAAAATCAATGCCGAACTTTTGAAGTCCACACAGAGACACTTGTAAGGATGTGGATCGAAGGGTTTACTTGGCGGACAGCACGTACATGATTTCCCGTTGCTTTATCGAGTATCAAATGTAATTATTATAAATTTTAACCATCAAGGTTGTAGAATGTACTATATGTTTTAACGAGAGCTAATTATATTTTTTTTGGCAAAAACTTATTTGTGCCCATCTTTGCCGATAATTAGCATCCATGAACTCTTCCGTCAGTGTATGCCTATAAGTTAGATATAAGTTGGTTCTAGTTCGTAGCCGCGGACACACCATGCCCTTGGGAGGCTTGTGCTCAGCTCTTGAAACGGAAGGGTAGTGGTAGACCTCGCTATGCTGTACGGTCACTTCTCGCCTCATTCATGGATTAAGCATTAAAAATACAAATGAGGCTGCATTTGTCACTAGGCAGAAAAGGTCCCTTGACTGTTGTTTCCTGTGGCGCGTGGTCCTATGTGTTCGGATCCGGTCGGAGTAAATTTCTGTTGTCACATGGTCCCATGAGCTTCGGGAGATGATGGGAAAGGTCCAGTATTTCGTCATAAATTCATTAGATACGTATATGTTTTAAACACAGTTCAAAAAAAGTACGGGAACTTGTTTTTGAACGTATGCCATGCTCCACAAAATAATACCCCACACGCAGGACTATCATCACTAAACCTTTTATTCTTTACCGTTAATGTATACAAAAGAACATCGATGGATTCGAGTTAACTTTCAGACCACAAACGCAAATGTTCAAACAGGGGCGAAAACAATGTAAGAACAGTCCCCCAAGGTGGATTTTTAACGCAGTTGGAGAGCTTCAGTATGGTGTATGTCCTCCATGAGCATTTATCACAGCTTGGCACCTACGCTGCATGCTTCATGTAAGTCAACGGAGGTCAATGAGAGCCTGTTCCAGGTTTTGAAGAGTCTGTGGTGGAACAGGACGCCCACGAACACTTCTGTCAAGCCTATCCCACACATGCTCGATGGGATTAAGGTCGGTACACACTGCTGGCCATTCCATCTCTTGAATGTCCAGTTCTCGCAAGTCAGCTTTGGTGATGAACGCTACATGAGCCGTGGCATTGTCGTGCATGGGTACGAATTCAGGGCCAACATCGTATATAGCAACCAACACATGATGTAGCAGTGTCTGCTCGATGTACCCCGCAGCGGTATGATTACCAGGGACGACGACATGATCCGTACGGCCATCAATAATGATGCCACCCCACAACATAACAGAACCTTGTCCGAATTGGTCGCCTTCGTGGACAACGTTTGGCATGTACTGCTCACCACAGTGTCTCCATGCACGTTGACGTCCATCACGCTGTGTCAGGGGAAATCTGGACTCGTCTGTGAACAACACAGGTTTCCATTGGCGAAGTTGCCAGTTGACGTGGTTAAGGGCAGACAGAAGGCGAGCTGAGCGATTTTGCTGCGTTATACGGGGCACACGAACAGGTCGTCTGTGTCTTAAGGACACTTCTCTTAACCTGTTCCGTAATGTCTGGTCAGTCACCGTGACTCCAGTGACCCTCCTGAGGTCTTGTTGCAGTTCTCTGGCAGTTTATGAACGACGCCGCAATGCACAGATGGTCAGATATCGGTCATCCTATGGGGCTGTCATGCGTCCTTGACCTTGTCCAACCCTCCTTGTGACTTGGCCTGTCCCATTGTAGCGATTCCACAAGCGTTGAATAACTGACAGAGAGACTTTGAGATCCACAGTAACACGACGAAAAGTCCATCCTTCCCGGATCAAAGTGACGGCCCTTGCGATTTGAACCTTGTTAATATGTCTCATGTGATGTGCTGGTTTACGTACAACGTGATCAGATGACCATAGTAGTCTGTGTAGCTCACAACGACACACGGACGCACCGATATTCACTTTCTTTGGAGGGGTCACCTGACATTTTAATGCATGGCTACGCCTACAGATGGAGTATAACTTTGATTTGACACACCCTGAGTAGCTAAGGTCTCAAGGTATGCTGTACGACCACTGTAATTCCATCTGCCAAGTTAACGTTCACCTAACAGACGTTACAAAACATGTCCCCCTAACTTTTTGAACTGTGTATTTACCAGTCCAAATTACACGATCGCCTGGTCCGAGTTGTACGCTATCGGTCCAAATTGACATCAAATTTTAGAATAAATATTTTAAACAAATACTGAATATAATAATGACATTTAGTTTCACCAAATGATTTGATACATTGTACTAATTATCGTGTATAAAATATGAGAAATCTTCATTAAGGTCAATAGTGTTATGGACGTTTAAAATTAATCTATCCAAATTACACAGACTCTCCCTACTTTCACTTACTGTAAGGAATAACATTCAGTCTTAGTTTCGCAGCCGAAATCATAAATGATCCAAGTTCGCTTCCTCAACACTTGTAATAACCGGGAAAATCTGCAGTTGTTTGTTATAGCTCCGATTAAATTTGTTATTTATGTATGTGATAAGATGTGTAACATTTCTTGATATATCCTCTGAGTTATACAGGAGATTTTATTCCCACCACACTACGATGGCGGTTCTGCATAATAGTAAGCGGGAGGTTATAATAATTTAAGCTCGTAAATGTATGGCCGCACGCGTCCCGTGAGATATGATATTCATTATAAGATAAATCTCGTTTAATCACAGAGCTATAAATCTGCTCATTCTTTCCTTCAGCGCTGCGTTAATTTGTTCAGCGTCGGTGGTGACCTCCTCAACGGATGACAGAAGCAACACTGAAAAATGATCTTCGCCATTAAGACTTCTCGAGGGTCTACCGAGACAATGTGCTTTAGAAATATTAGAACTGCTTGTAGATTCATTCATAAATTCCTCTCAACCTAATAGAAAATAATTCTTCACTTGTATATATGACAACTATAGAGATATTGTATATTAGTGTTCAATTAAGTCATTGTCGTCGAAAGATTTTCTCTCATGTACGTTTATATGTGTCCTTGATATAATTATCCCTTATTTTCACACGCATACACACTAATGTGTTTTATAAACACTAAAAATACGATATGTGTCTTAGAGTCGGTTGTCGGTTCCTAAGCGGAAATATGTTTTCCAACACACCTCCTTGCTAAATAAATTCAAATTCTGTATCATACAAAGAAGATTATAGGAAAAATGTGATTATAATGGGAATACCATACCACAGAAGTATACCAGGGAATAAATCAAGGAGCAAAAGAGGCTACAAGTCTTCCTATGAGCGACCCTCAAATTATCACCCCACATTCTGATATCATTGCTCACATTCAAATCAAACTATACGAGCGATGGAAAATTAACTAGCTAAAAACTTTCACCAGCAACCTCGAAAAAGTTGAAATGATATCTGCCAGAACATATCCTCTCCTAAACCTCACCGGGTATGAACAAATCTAAGAATAGGACACTCCAAGATTACCCACAACTACTTATTAGAAAAGAAACAATATCCCCTCTGCAGTAAATGTAACTACTGCCTCACTGTCAAGCATATCAACTCAGAATGTCAACAGCATCACCATTATTGCCAACATCACAACATACCTAAGGAAATGGGAGTGACACTGGTTTCTCCAGCACTGAGCCATCAAGTCATCAACTTCCTCAAAGACACTGGCTAGCACTCCGAAATATATTAAATCTACTTATATTATATCTATATTTATTTATGTTTTTCCTGTAATTTTTAATATTGTTACTCTGTAACCATATGTAAGAATCACGATAAAACCTTTGAGTTAAATCGACTTTAAACAATCTTAATAACAATTAAGAAACTGTGAGATGCCCCTATGATAGTAGTGTGATGTATGTAAGTGAAAACATGTGTATTAAGGAAAACACAAACTCACAGTCCTCGAATCGGAGTAATTAATCATCCGTGGCCAGAATCCGCAGTCCTGCCAAAATCTGAACCCAATATCCTCTGAATTCAGAGGCCATTGAGAAGACCATAGAATAAACAGGGTGGATGACATTTTACATTTCAATGCATTTTCTGCATTTGTAGTATATTGTAACGAATAATAATCATAATAATATTATAGGTTTTACGCCCCATCACTACTTCCACTGTTTTCGGAGACATCGAGGTGCTGGAATTTAGTACCCCATGAGTGTTTTTACGTGCAAGTAAATCTATCAATACGAGGCTGATGTATCTGAATACTTTCAAATGCCACCGGACTGAGCCAGGATCGAACCTGTCAAGTTGGGGTCAGAAAGCCAGCCCTTCAACTGTCTATGCCAATCAGCCCGGTACAGTATATTTTATTTGACTAATTTAATTCAGGATGACCTAATGAATACACACACATACATAAACAAACACAATATTATATTGCCCCCATTATTGTCTAGCTAAGCTCAGCCAGTGAGCGAGAGATCCCAAGGGGGACCGTTCGTTCATTGGCTATTGTTTTCTAGAGCCATTTAAGGGAAAAGGGTTGATGACCAAGCTCAAAATAAATTTTAAAAACAACACTCTGACATTTATTAACACAAGCAAATCACAAATAAAAAATATTCTGGCTGATATTTTTTTTTAACAATGGAACTTTCATAACATCTATTTCTTCCTCCTTCTTTGAGAAACACGTATTTCTTAATGGATAGCCTTACTGGTCTGTAACGAAAATCAAAGAAAAATTAGGCATACCGCCTTAAAAATCAAAATATAATCGGCTGAAAGAAATTCAGAAACTCAATAAAGATGTTCACAAAATAACTTGATAACTTCTTGCTAGTATTTTACAATAAAGTAGTTAAAGGCTTCATGACTTTAAAGTAGCCTCCACACGTGGTTTAAGCTGAATTCTACTAAGTCTTATCATTTAAGACATTTAACACTGGTCCATAACACCATTATAAGCTCTAATAGAAAATCGAAATTAATTTCAAAAACTTCAAAATTAATTAATTATTATTCTTCTTATTATTATCAATCTCTCTCCTTATTTAATTAACACGTTCTTCCCTATCACACGATCGTGTTTCTAATTAATCCCTCACAACATCATCCACTTAGCAATTGTCATTAATACTCCAAATAATTATTTTCCAATTAATTATTGTGACTTATTATCACCAGTATTCAAAGTAATTATGCAGCTAGTGACGTCTACTTCTGATCCTTGCACGGCATTTTATGTTTCAAATTAATTTTAAAATGTTTCCAAATTCAAATGTAAATGTCTTAGAAAAACTTTGATATCCACGTGTGAGCTAGTTAATATTTCATTTTACAAATCGATTGCCTTTGTGAAGATAACGAGATGATCTTTCCTTTTAAATCACGTTCATCAACAAAAATAAATCCTTTCCTAGTCTTCCTCGACTTATCAAATTTTCCCTTAAGGGTACGAAAATTATTTCTTAAGGTAGCACACAACAATAAATGTAATCTGCGTCGTCACTAGCACATGACCAGATTAAGTTAAATAGAACAAAACATGAAACAAGAAAATACACATATTTACACACACACACTCATTCATACTGGCAAACACGTATTTTGTACGCAATATTTACATCGAATCCTATTCCTGCAAGTTTACTTTTGATTTTTAGAATGGTCAGGGCACGTCATATCCAGTAGGAGATATTTGTGTACAGAACTTCTTCTCATCATTAATGGTGACTAGTGATCGAAGTTAGGGATATCACTTGGGTAAGAATATGCTTCTCATACAGATGGAAATCATCTAACTTTGAAATCATAATCGAAGATTTCAATAAAATCCGTAATCACTACCAGTACATGGGTTACCAGTTGAAACTATCGCGTCCGTGAGCCTCAATCGCATTATTATTATTCCCCATCCGTGAAATACACACGCAACAAGTGCTCCAATAATTATAATTCATCTTGTGCTCCCAATAACACAAGAATAAGTCAATCACAAATAACTCATCCAATAACTCAATCACATAAGAAATATCCCGCAGGATTGGTCATATTCCAGACACTTCATAAACAGAGCACATTCAATCTCACATATAAGGAATCTACTGTAAAGTTATGGCTCACGAGCATTTAATTCTCTTTTACCCGATCTTTAGTCATTTTATTATTAATCAAGTGATTATTGCATTTACTAATCCTCGTGGAATATTATAAAATCAGATGACTCGATCCTAAGGAATGCAAGTGATCTTGAAAAGACTCTAGGTTCGACCCTATCTCACAAAATGTACACGTAAATTCAAGTCCGATAAAATTCAACATTACATGAAAGTAGATTTATCGCGTGGTCAGTGATTTTTAAATATTTAGCTCAAAAGCACAGGAAATCATCCAAAGACAAACTACATGTCTACTCTAACAGGTTCAAAATTTCATTCACACATGTGACTCGTCTACCACGACACCTTAAGAATTGGAAAAATGAAATGCTTCTAACTACAATAAAACTAATAGTTCTACGATTTAAAGAAGAAAGACCTCTAGTTTACAAAAGATGAGACAGTAATTGAATTAAGTGGTACTCAAGTTTTAGATGAAGTTCGATCCCAGGCAGCAGTCAATCATTCCAGCATTTTCCCTGTCAGTTTCCTTCCCAGGACCAGAGACGCCTCACATTTTAGAGATCCATGGAGACTTGGTCGTCGATATCCCTCGATGACGTTGAGTTGCAGATGATTGTATAATTATCCATGTTGGTGTACTGCAACTTTCAAAGACGACTTCTATTAAGTTCCGGACGTAAGCTGTAACTGAGATGACAAGAATAAATATGGGCACAAACACACGCAGAATTTTGATTATTCTTCTAGATAGTCACACTTAACTTGGATTTTAAGGTGATTTATACTCCGTAGGAGTTAGCTAATTAGTTCACTGAATTGTTGGCAGAACGGGCGTCTGCTTGCGCTGAAAATTACTCCTCCACGTGGTCGTAGCAAGTACAGAATCTTCAGAATGCAGCGTAGAATATTCAAAACTGAGTAGAACAGAGTAGAACTGTCAGAGAGTGATTTGCTCGTAACGAAGCTTTTTATATTCTCGGCTTGGGAGGCGTGTATTTCAACCCGAACTGTAATTGGTCATCAGGTCTCCTTTAATTGGCTCAGACTATTCTGGAACCAAGCTGTCCGTCGTTCGCGCGTGTCAGGCAGTATGGACACGTCACGTGATTTGCTTTGGCCTTGGTCGAAACTCGATCAATACGTCGCCCCTCTGAAAGACGAAAAAGTCTTGTTTTCAGCTCGCCACACTACTTCCCAAATGACAAGTTACAGCTCCAGGCAGAAAATAAAATTTTTAATATCCGCTTGTTGGAAATATACTAAATATCGCCAGATTTGCCGGGGACATCATGTAACATTGAATGATAACAATTCACAAATTAGTGGCTATTTACAAAGTCTCTCGTCCTCACGGCAGCACGGCAGGTCCCGAGAATGCTGATATTTTCCTAGAACGGGTGACCCTTCCAAATCTTAATTGACATATCTCACCTTTAATATGACACGCAACGCCTCAAAAGCAGCTACAAATATCTGTTGATTCTCACACATCACGACGACAGTACACATGGATATACTCCAGAGAAGGAAGGTAACTCACACAACCAATTCACGTGACTACTTCAGCACTTCACCACGATGACAAGCTCTCAGCATTCATTGTTCTGTTCCAAGAACACTACACTTGCTATCTGTTCGCGGCGAGCCAGCTTTTATATGCCTGGTGATCAAGCAGTAGAAACTTTTGTGTATATCTCGAGTAGGACCATTCTATTTCCACCGTCCGAAAAAACCACAGAGACACCAGATGAAAAGCAAAATAGAGGGAGAGGCTGACACATACCCTCAGACCAACCGGTAGGTCACCGTACTGACTCACTCATTCCTCCCATGAAATACTGAAGTGAGCTTTCAGAGGGCTGACAATCGTATGAGCACCTAACAGTATTAAGTTATTACGAATTATTGGTAATAATAACCTAAAATGACAAACTATTTTAGCCATTTACGGAAAGCCAGTAAAACGTTCCCATTTTTGAGACAATACTACCCTTACTGGTAGTTGTATGCGTTCCATTTTCACCTTTTGTTTTTCTATACAGTGTGATTCAGCAACCCCTTCCAATATCATTTGCTGCAGCCCAACTAACGTGCACATGGTTATAGGGGTGCTATTCTCCTGCAGGCGTACTGTATGGTACTAATGTCCAGTGAGCACATTTTGCACACGATTCTGAAACCCTAGTGAAATGTTATATCATCCGTTCGCAAAACATGACGCCTTTCACCATGTAACTATGGTAATGTGTAGTGCCTCATGACCGGGTGTAACGAAGAGGGGAACCAATGCATTAAACTAGGTAACAATGCAATAATTAATGCCTCAAACACCAAACCTGATGTTGTACATACTCTGCTCTCCTCGTACTACTAGCATGTCTCCAACAGTTAGCGTAGCGGATGTGGTTAGGCGTTCGCGTAGCAATCGACGGCGTGTACCAGCGACGGTTCGAATCCTGCATCAGCATGATGTTTGAATACGTATACACAGGCCCACGTTTGCCACATTCAAACAGTAGAATGACGCTGTTATTCATCTTGTGAACTGCGCATACTCCGCTGCTTAAGGCCTGAAGGTACTGTAATCTCTACTGTCATTCGGCATGTTTCCCACAGAGGAATACGTTGACATGCTCCTCATTTATGGGGAAGCAAGACGAAACGTGTGCAAGACACTACATCTGTAGCAGGAACGGTATCTCGACAGGCGATACCTTGCTGCAACGACATTCCGCAGTATTGAAAGACACCTAAGGACAACAGACGCGATTTCCAGCCAGCCACCAGTCGCGATAGGCCTGTTACATCGGGTGAAACAGAAGAGGCCATTCTGGAGGCAGCTCATAATAATCCACACATCAGTACAAGGGCGATTGCACGATAGGTGAACACCAGCCAGCCGTCCGTCTGGCGAATACTGCATGAACATAAATATCACCCATTTCCTCTTGAGCTACACCAAGAGCTCCATGGGCGGGATTTCGAAGCTCGAATGGAGTTCTTTCGGTAGCTATTAGACAGGCAGAACAATAATTCAGCATTCGTTTCGCATATCTTTATTTCAGACGAATCGCGCTTCCACAATTATGGAAAAGTCAATCACCACAACATGCACGATTGGAGCCCAGACAATCGTCACTGGGACCAGGCGAGTTAGCCGTGAGCTTGCATTCAGGAGATAGTGGGTTCTAGCCCCACTGTCGGCAGGCCTGAAGATAGTTTTCCGTGGTTTCTCATTTTTTACGCCTTAACTAAGGCCACGGCCGCTTCCTTCCCATCAAGTACGATGGGGAGTGAATGTTTGGTGTGGAATCTGGGGGATCGACTGATTGGACCTTATTTCTTTGAGGGCCATTGGACGGGCCCACGCTACTTGCTGTTCCTGTGTCAGGAACTCCCACTGCAACTGGAGGATGTGGCCTTGCACATCCGTTTGACCATGTGGTTGCAAAAGGATTGAGCTCCACCACATTCGACGTTGCCCGTTCGTAACCATCTGAACTAAGGCTCTATAAGATGGGTATGCTTAGCCGCCATTTTGGTTCTTACATGCGCAGTGGGCCGTGTGATCAAACTCCAGTTCCCCCCACGAGCGCTTGCTTCGTCACATTCAACATATAGCTTTAATCACCGCGTGCAAGACAGAATAGTGCTATATTTGTATGGATATTTATTACGTAATGGTAGGTTGTTCTGCAGCTAATTGTAGTGATGTCTCTACTGCGGAATACAGGTTGTTTAGATTCCCTTCTGGTCTGCATTATGCCTACACTGTTTCTGCTACACCTTCTACTTCAACTGCTGACTTAAACCTGCATCCAACTCCCACTGATATTACTACACCCCTTACTTCAGTCAAATTGATCATTCAATATTCAGTTCTGTCCTCAAAGACCGGCAACATGAGTTTAAAATCCGAACAGCACAGTTACAATATTTGTCAAAACTAAATTCATATGACGTATTTTATTTATTATTATTATTACAACTTCCCCCATGCGGAGGCTGCCCAAAGACAAAGTATGTGTTTAACGTTGGCGGTAGTACAACAAATGCATTATTGAAAACCAAGATCTGTGGTAGGCCTATATGCAGACAGGTTTTAAACTATGAGCTTTCTGATTCAAGCTCTGAAACATTCGTATTTTTTAAATTTGGGTGGTCTAAAGAAACCAAATTTGAAATTATGGAATTAATTTGTAACTGTGAGGTCTTCTATAGGGACTATAAGCATTATATAATGAAAAATTGTGCAAATCTTGTAATGGAGAACATTTTGAATGATATATGTACCAGCACATGTTCTCAAACGTGCTGTAATTTAATAGAAAGTTAGACACTTCATCAAAATTCGATCCTATGCTGTTGTGGACTTTAACAAGAATGTACAGAAACGAGGTAAAATGTATGGAACTGATTCGGGAAAGAAGATAAAAATGTAAACAAGGAATGGAATGTCACTGTTTTTTTAATACTGTAATACACTGACTGACAGAGCAAATGCAACACCAAGAAGGAGTGGATCGAAAGGGATGAAAGTTGGGGACAAAACAGAGACGGCACGGACGAATAATTGATGTTTATTTCAAACCGATATGCAGGTTACACAATGCGCACGGCATCGACTCAGTAGGATGTAGGACCACCGCGAGCGGCGATGCACGCAGAAACACGTACAGAGTCAATAAGAGTGCGGATAGTGTCCTGAGGGATGGTTCTCCATTCTCTGTCAACCATTTGCCACAGTTGATCGTCCGTACGAGGCTGGGGCAGAGTTTGCAAACGGCGTCCAATGAGATCCCACACGTGTTCGATTGGTGAGAGATCCGGAGAGTACGCTGGCCACGGAAGCATCTGTACACCTCGTAGAGCCTGTCGGGAGATGCGAGCAGTGTGTGGGCGGGCATTATCCTGCTGAAACAGAGCATTGGGCAGCCCCTGAAGGTACGGGAGTGCCACCGGCCGCAGCACATGCTGCACGTAGCGGTGGGCATTTAACGTGCCTCGAATACGCACTAGAGGTGACGTGGAATCATACGCAATAGCGCCCCAAACCATGATGCCGCGTTGATAGCGGTAGGGCGCTCCACAGTTACTGCCGGATTTGACCTTTCTCCACGCCGACGCCACACTCGTCTGCGGTGACTATCACTGACAGAACAGAAGCGTGACTCATCGGAGAACACGACGTTCCGCCATTCCCTCATCCAAGTCGCTCTAGCCCGGCACCATGCCAGGCGTGCACGTCTATGCTGTGAAGTCAATGGTAGTCTTCTGAGCGGACGCCGGGAGTGCAGGCCTCCTTCAACCAATCGGCGGGAAATTGTTCTGGTCGATATTGGAACAGCCAGGTTGTCTTGCACATGCTGAAGAATGGCGGTTGACGTGGCGTGCGGGGCTGCCACCGCTTGGCGGCGGATGCGCCGATCCTCGCGTGCTGACGTCACTCGGGCTGCGCCTGGACCCCTCGCACGTGCCACATGTCCCTGCGCCAACCATCTTCGCCACAGGCGCTGCACCGTGGACACATCCCTATGGGTATCGGCTGCGATTTGACGAAGCGACCAACCTGCCCTTCTCAGCCCGATCACCATACCCCTCGTAAAGTCGTCTGTCTGCTGGAAATGCCTCCGTTGACGGCGGCCTGGCATTCTTAGCTATACACGTGTCCTGTGGCACGCGACAACACGTTCTACAATGACTGTCGGCTGAGAAATCACGGTACGAAGTGGGCCATTCGCCAACGCCGTGTCCCATTTATCGTTCGCTACGTGCGCAGCACAGCGGCGCATTTCACATCATGAGCATACCTCAGTGACGTCAGTCTACCCTGCAATTGGCATAAAGTTCTGACCACTCCTTCTTGGTGTTGCATTTGTTCTGTCAGTCAGTGTAAAAGGTGACAGTAAATTTTTAAAATATTAGGCCTATTTAAATATCATTTTTTAATGTGCTGCCTGAGCAAGTCAACCAACGTTGCAACCCTTTGAAGTTTAAAAGTGAGTCGTTTTGAGAAATAATACTACTTATCCTCAAACCAGAGGAATATCTGTAAAATAAATTAAAAAGTACTGTTAACTTTGCCAAAGTAGAAAGAATTCAACATTCTCCACAGTTCGTGGGTCATTACCCTTACTAGTCACTGGTAACTGATTATCAGTGCAATACATCAGGCAGGGACGGAAGAATCAGCTGTAGAAGTAGTTAGTCTATTCCTATTTTCTTCCCGAATACAATTTATAATAACGTAACATTTGTTTCATGAATGTTCGGTTGAATAAACTAAAATCCTCTGTTCATTACAACAGCACAACACTCACCAAAACTTAAGTTTACTTTGCACCGATAATGCCTTCTTTAATACTGGTAAATTTTAGAAAAAATAAATAAACTTAAAGAATCCCAGTTACTTGGGTGTTTTCGTCTTCGTACATCACATTTCTGCGTTTTGTTCGAGGCACATTTTACTTATTATTTCGAAAATATTGAAAATAGCACTGAACAATTTCACGCAAGTATGAAATACCGAGTGATATCATATGGTATCAAAATGTCCTATCACAATTTATATTTCGACAGTGACCGATTACCACATCAAAATCCGGCTCCATCGCTAAATGGTTAGCGTGCTGGCCTTTGGTTACAGGGGTCCCGGGTTCGATTCCCGGCAGGGTCGTGAATTTTAACCATCATTGGTTAATTTCGCTGGGTGTATATGTCGTCCTCATTATCATTTCATCCACATCACGACGCGCAGGTCACCTACGGGCGTCAAATCGAAAGACCTGCACCTGGCGAGCCGAACATGTCCTCGGACACTCCCGGCACTAAAAGCCATACGCCATTCATTACCACGTCAAATTCCACGATGTAAGAATGACAGTAGCCTATATCAATACCACGGTGACCCTCATTTCATTTGACGGTACCGCGGCGCATAACTTCCAAACAACCTATTCGGCTAGTCAATAATATAATAATAATAATAATAATAATAATAATAATAATAATAATAATAATAAAAACCGATTTATTAGTAAGCTATTTTTTCTAATATTTCTTCATTGAGAGCACATGCCTAAGTGTGTTTGTTTATTAAAAAGCAAATTATCAATGAACTTGTTTTTACAATCACCGTCTCGAGTAGAAATTACACAATAATGTATTAAATATATCAATATTTATGTTGAGTAACCGTTTGATTAATACTGAGAATGAGTATTTTAGAGTATCTTAGTTTAACATTATTTTCTGGTGTGGAGAACAGTAAGGAAAGAGGGATATACAAGGCTGGGTCGGTCAACTGCCTTACCAACGGAGTGCAGGAATGAACCATAATGGCGAGTGAGCATACCTAGTCTTTAAAGAGCCCTAATCTGAGCGAGGAACTGCCAGGAAAATGGATAGGACCAGGAGGCTCTGTTCCTTGGACTGCCAGATAATCGGATTTGACGCCGTTAGAAGTCTTCTTGTAGGGACATTTGAAGAAGGTCGTTCACACTCCAGTGCCGGGAAACCCCGACCAGATCCGGCAACTCATCACGGACGCCTGCCGAGCAATTTGTCCTGGAATGCTTCAGCGCGCAAGACGATCTATTTGACGCCGGACCGGAATGTGCATGAACCAAAACGGTTACCACATCGAGCATTTGCTACGATAAAACGTTGTCCGGGCAGTGTGTTCCTATTATTTCCGATCTGTATGTGACCGACCTGCTAACTAATCGGCCATTTTTGGTTTAGTTTCCTGAAAGTAATAATTTTTACCCGCCCCGCCCAAAATCCAGATTGCGGCATAATCTGCCAGAAGAAAAAGGAGATAATTGAAATTTGACAAAATTATACGTTTTAGCCTGTAACGAACGGAAAACATCCTAGATCATTAAATTTTTCACTTTTTATCCCCGAAGAATATCGAAATATGTAGGCAATTTTAATGATGGTGCAGACCTTCGGAAATTCCTATCACATAACGGATTACACAATCTCCGTTCAATTTGGAATGATCTACAACCTTCGTCTTATGACTTCTTGCCGTATCTGTATCCCTTTTACGTTTGATTTTTCTCTATTAATCTATGTTAAGTCAATTTGGAATTTTCACATGCATAATTCATACTTTCAATTACTTATATGAAATACAGAATCATCAAACTCTTCACGAAAATTGGCCCACCCAGTAGCCATATGTGAGCCAAATGCTATGTATGTAGCTGTCACATAATTATCTGAAAAGTAACATAATGTGAGATAATCTTACAAAACCTTTACCCTGTTCCACGTTTCTAACTCAATCTGACCCAAGAATAGACGACATATCAAAGGACCAGCCATTTAGGCCACTAAATCTGGCGTGTCTTATGGTATAATCCTTTGTCGGTATGACGTACGTTTAGTAGCAGTTAATCTGTAAATGAAGGTCTTCAATATTGTAAACACGCATATACTTTCGTATGTCGATCTATGTATATTCACTGATGTCGATTTGTAGCGATCGAGAAAGGGTGGGTCTGCTATTGTAATCAGTACTCCCCACACCGACTTTGACTGGCAGTGGGAAAGGGTTCCTTCTCCAACTCCTGTGTAACTCTCATTAGTAAGGAAGGCCTACAATTGTAATGAATTGTTCCCTTCTCGATTTGAATTGCAGAAGGCAAGTGAGCATGCAGTTTTGTTTAAAACTCCCCTACCCGATTGTGCTTGGCAGTAGGCAAGGGTGCCCGCCATTATAAAGAAATGTCCTCATCTAAAATGTGACCGGCATTAGGCATAGTGGCCTGCTATTTTGATGGAAACTCGCCAACTTGGTGTGACTGGCAGTAAGCTGGCTGGCAGTAGGAAAATGGGCCTGGCATTATAATGATGACTCCACAACTCAATTTCGAGTGATAGTAAGGTAATTGCCTGCCATTATAATAGAAACTCCTCAACTGTAATCTGTCTGGAAGTAGGAAAAGGGGGCTGCCATTTTAACGAAAACTCCTCAAATCTATTCTGTCGGCGTAGTAGGCAATGAGGCCTGCAATTATAATGTAAACTTCCCATCTCGATTGTGAATGCCAGTAGGCAAGTGAGCCTGCCGTTATATCACAAATCCGTAACAAACACTTTACATTGGAAACAACGTACGGGGACCTCCCCATGCTCTTTCTCGGATAACGCTAAAAGACATGCAATTTTAAAACAATCTTATTTACTGCATGTACACTATTTACTTCGATATTCGAATACAATGTAGAATACCGTAGCGAAGCACGGGTACATTCGCTAGTTTACTCTAAAATCTGAAACCAAAAATAATGAGCGATCTTCTAAAATCATACCAAGATCTGGGATGCAACTTGTCTTGAAAACATCACTTCTTGGACTCCCACCTGGACTATTCCTCTCAGAAAACCTTTGGGCTGTCAGCGATGAACATGGCGAGCGTTTTCATCAACAGATTACTACGATGGAAAAGAGGTAGGCCTACTAAGGGAAATGGAGTCCCGGTAAGCTGGCTGACTACTGCTGGACCCTGAAACAGGCACCCGCATGTAATGTATGGCCAAGAATCATCATATTTAACTACAGAAGTATTCACGTAACCAAATGATATGTTTATTAATTATTTTGTGTAACATGGTATTTCTAAAGGAGCTTCAAAGTGTGCCACAATAAAACCGTGCTCGATGGATAAAATATGAAGGAATATTTTTTTTTTTGCTAGGGGCTTTACGTCGCACCGACACAGATAGGTCTTATGGCGACGATGGGATAGGAAAGGCCTAGGAGTTGGAAGGAAGCGGCCGTGGCCTTAATTAAGGTACAGCCCCAGCATTTGCCTGGTGTGAAAATGGGAAACCACGGAAAACCATCTTCAGGGCTGCCGATAGTGGGATTCGAACCTACTATCTCCCGGATGCAAGCTCACAGCCGCGCGCCTCTACGCGCACGGCCAACTCGCCCGGTGAAGGAATATTTAATCCCAGCATGAATAAACTAACTTACATTCAGTTAATTTCTTCTTCTTCTTAATCTGTTTACCCTCCAGGGTCGGTTTTTCCCTCGGACTCAGCGAGGGATCCCACCTCTACCGCCTCAAGTGCAGTGTCCTGGAGTTTCAGACATTGGGTTGAGGGATACAACTGGGGAGGATGACCAGTACCTCGCCCTGGCGGCCTCACCTGCTATGCTGAACAGGGGCCTTGGTGGGGGATGGGAAGTTTGGATGGGATAGGCAAGGAAAAGGGAAGGAAGCGGCCGTGGCCTTAAGTTAGGTACCATCTCGGCATTTGCCTGGAGGAGAAGTGGGAAACCACGGAAAACCACTTCCAGGATGACTGAGGTGGGAATCGAACCCAGATCTACTCAGTTGACCTCCCGAGGCTGAGTGGACCCCGTTCCAGCCCTCGCACCACTTTTCAAATTTCGTGGCAGAGCCGGGAATCGAACCCGGACCTCCGGGGGTGGCAGCTAATCACGCTAACCACTACACCACAGAGGCGGCCAGTTAATTTCTCTTGAAAGAAAAGTTTTATTTTCTACATCAGTGTTTTCTAAAATCTAAGTAGGAAATCTTTAGCTTTTATGAGAATGAAAATGGAAAACTACTTCACTTCTCATTTCCCTAGAAACTCCATTCAGTGACACCTAGACTTTCAATAAACATAGACAAACACATGAGAATACTCAGCTGTTTGGATGAGATGCAATATTCACAGTAGATTTCCCCCATGCCATGATGATGAATACCGTCTCCTTAGGTTTACTATTTATTAATATTATTATACGCAGAATCTGCCTTCATTAACACCTGGTATTTCTATGTACATAGATAAACACGTGAGGTGGCTGAGTTATAATAATTACAGTATGTTTTTCCTTGTTTTTACTATTATTATTATTGTTAGTTTTTTTTTTTTTTTTTTTTTTTTTTTTTTTTTACAATTTGCTTTACGTTGTACTAACATAGATGGGATTTACAGCGTCGAAGGGTTGGAAATGGCTAAGAGACGGAAGTAATTAACTGTGGCCTTGATTAAGGTACATCTCTATCATTTGCCTGGTGTGAGAATGGGAAACCACGGAAGAAACAATTATCAGGATTGCCAAGTGTGGGCTTCGCACTCACTATCCTCCGAAGCAAATTTGACAGCTACCTAACCGAAACCGTGCAACCACTCGCTCAGAGATTTCTCCATCGTATGATGATGAAGCCCATCTCCTTTACCATCTCTCTTTCACTCACTGCAAGCGAAGTGAAGTTGAAAACCTGAGGATTTTCAACATTATAAGGTTTAGCATTCATTATAGGCCTACAGGAGTATCTTCACATCCATCAGAAAAATCAGTGTGCCTGGAAAGTAATATTTATCACCATTTCTAAAAGAGCAAACTTTATTATTATTATTAATAATAATGATAACCTCGAGTGCTAAGCCAGGATCAAACGTGTGATCTTGGGATCAGGTGTCGGACTCTCTGCTATTGATCTATCAAAGCAGGTAATCATAAATTGCATGTACAAAACTATCTTCAGATCTACCAGTAAATCAATGCGTCTGGGAAGTAACATTCAATTCCTATAATAATAATAATAATAATAATAATAATAATAATAATAATAATAATAATAATAATAATAATAATAATAATAATAATAATAATAATAATAATAACATTATACTTCTTCCTTATCAGTTTACCCTCCAGGGTCGGTTTGTCCCTCGGACTCAGCGATGGATCTCACCTCTACCGCCTCAAGGGCAGTGACGTGGAGCTTCAGACACTTGGTTGGGGAATAAAACTGGGGAGGATGACCAGTACCTCTTCCAGGTGGCCTCACCTGCTATTCTGAACGGGGGCCTTGCGGGGGGGATGGGAAGATTGGAAGGGATAGACAAGGAAGAGAGAAGGAAGCGGCCGTGGCCTTATGTTAGGTACCATCTCGGCATTTGCCTGGAGGAGAAGTGGGAAACCACGGAAAACCACTACCAGGATGGTTGAGGTGGGAATCGAACCTACCGCTACTCATTTGACCTCCCGAGGCTGAGTGGACCCCGTTCCAGCCCTCGTACCACTTTTCGAATTTCGTGGCAGAGCCGGGAATCGAACCCGGACCTCCGCGGGTGGCAGCTAATCACACTAACCACTACACCACAGAAGCGGCTAATAATAATAATAACAATAATAATAATAATAATAATAATAATAATAATAATAACTGACCCACTGTACAATACGTATACAGGACCAGGACTTGCAGTCATTACTCTGAGTGCTTTACCGAACTTACGCTAATGAGAATGAGATTGAACTCACAGTTACTTGAGTCATATAACTTACCATTTAATTTTCACCTTTTGTTCACTTCCTTAACTGAAAATAATTGTACCTCTGGAGTAGTAGGGTAGAGAAAAGAAGATTAACGAAGGGTCAAGATTGAAGGTGACGTTTCGATAACGATAGAATCTGCGTCTTACACTGAAAGTCCCGCTCACTCACCCCGCCCTGACCTCGAGCGAGAGTTTGAGAAACGGCTGTTCCCGTCCTCGGAAACACGAGCCGAGACATGCCCTTTATTTCCTCTTCCCCGTCCTGCTGGCAAACGGAAACGTCCAGTTTGTCTTTCCAAATCTCGTACCCATACTGGTTGGCTATCTACATTCTCCCAGTTTTATTTTCTCGGGATGCTCATTTCTCGCAGTCTCGGACTTCTTGCAATTTCATTTCGTCCCCCATCTGTCTTCCAGAGTGCTATTACAAGGTGTGCTATGTCTTCTTACAAAGATCGATGGTATTCCTATCCGCTTCTACGCCCACTATCTCGTTTACATTGAAACGAACGAATCAATTTGGTGAAACTAACTATAAATGATTTCTATGGCAGGTCGTACATTGCTTCTATAGCTGTCGCAGCTGCATCAAGGAAAAAACATTCCAGATTAGGAAACTGGGATAACCTCCAAAGACTTTTGTTTTATTGATGCAAAGTTTACACTTTATGTGCTCGCTATATCTGTCTGTAACAACACTGGTAGGTGCCCGGCGAAGCTGAAGAATCAAATGCATGCATGCCTCTCGGTTATAACACCACACCACACCACACCACACCCGACCCGTCCTTCCTCTTTCTCCTATGATTGGGGTGGACAGGGATAATTATTTTATTCTCCATTAAGACAGTCCTAATTGCATGCGGGATTTCTTCTTCTTAATCCGTTTTCCGTCAAGGGTTGTTTTTTCCCTCAGACTCAGTGACGGATTCCAGCCAGTGTTGCCAACACAGTGTTTTTCCCACTAAGTCACACAGAGACAAAAAACATAGAAAGGCTGCCAATGTATTTGTAATCCAGCCAAAATTGGATGAATCTGAGTTTTTAACGTTAGAAAACTTAGTGAAACTACCTCTGCTGAAGGGTCATTAGCATTATTTGTGTGCTGCCATATATCTATCTTATCTTGTCGCTGGTTAAATTTTAAGGTTGTGTCCCATTTGCGATCACTCCCATTACAGTAGAAAAAAGAATGAGAAGGAAGAACAGTTCGTGTCCCATTTGCGATCACTGTAAAATTATCAGCAGCCTATCAGGGTTTTCCAACGTCCTTGCAGAAGAGGGACTGCTAATTAGGGCATACTCCACGCAACCGTGTGATGTGGATTCTTCCAACACGTCCCCTCTCTCTTGAACGTTTTTTGAGGTAATATTATTCTACGTTTTTTAACATACTGTAATATTTCCAGCTGTAGACATCCATCGTTAATGTAGCTTTTGTTGTTATCTGCATGCTTACTTACGACATGCAGGTCATTGAGACGAAGAGAGGCAAGCCTTGTGCTTTACCTTATGGAAACTCTTACAGAAATTTACGGAAAAGTCAGGGATGTATGGTGACTTGGGTGTTTTTCTTTTTACCGCTGGTTTTACGTTGCACCAATACAGATATGTCTTATGGCGACAATGGAATAGGAAAGGGCTAGGAGTGGGAAGGAAGTGGCCGTAGCCTTAGTTAAGGTACATTTCCTTGTTGTGAAAATAGGAAACCACGGAAAACCATCTTCGGGGGTGCCGAGAATGGGGTTCGAACCCACTATTTCCCGAATGCAATCTCATCTTATCGCGCTATCATTATAGAATACTAATTCCTTCAACTTATTTTAATCTATTTTCTTAATATTAAGTTCTGGAATCTTGTGCATCTAATCCGAGCGTACAGACAAAAATTATCATTTTATTTATATAGGTCAAAGTAGGTTGAGTGGTTGCGCGAGTTAAGGCGCTACGGCTATGGAGCCAAGCTCTGCATTCGGGAAACGTGTGGGTTCAAACCTCACTGTCGGCTGTTCTCAGAATGGTTTCATGTGGTTTAATATTTTTACTTCCAGGAAAATGCCGGGACAGTTCCTATCCACAGGTCAGAGCTGAGTTCTTCCATCCCCTTACCCAATTTCATTCACCATAACACATTTCAACTTCATTAGCTCCTCAACTGAATTGTCAGGAAGGGCATCCGGCCGTAGAAACATGCCGTATAAATTAATCTCATCTCATCCCCGACTCAGTATCAAGAAACGAGAGTAAGGGGTAGACATACATACAGATAGATGAAAGCAGGCAAATTATATTTTGAGCAGCTGTTTACTTAACGTATCAGTATGAATATTTGAACAGTTTGAGCATTATTTAAGCAGTAATTTACCAGGCAAGTTGGCCGTGTGGTTAGGAGCGCGCAGCTGTGACCTCGCATCCGGGAGATAGTGGGGTCGAACCCCACTGTCGGCAGCCCTGAAGATGGTTTTCCGTGGTTTCCCATTTTCACACCAGGCAAATGCTGGGGCTGTAACTTAATTAAGGCCACGGACGCTTCCTTCCCATTCCCAGGCCTTTCCTGTACCATCGTCGCCATAAGACCTCTGTGTCGGTGCGAAGTAAAACAAATAGCAAAAAATGAATAAAAAGCAGTAATTTAATAGTGTCCCCTAGTGTATAAGAAAGTGTAAGTCAACTGCTAAGTTTGAAATGAGCTATAATTTCTTTTAAAAAAGGGTAGCACTCTCGAAGAAGCAACATTTTACGGCAAAATTATTTGTTTTGAATTTTGAAAGTGTAAATTTAACGGCTTTAATATGCCCATCTTTTGACCTGCTTCTTAAAACTCATTTAACCTCCTTTACACCCACAACCATCTGGTAACACTTTTTATTCTCTGTGAGCCCCGGTATTAAAGTATCAGTCTCAAACGGTAAATATAAGTATTTTTATGAGTTTCAACATACGATTCGTAAAAAACCTAGTATGTAGTTTCGCCAATTATTTGAGGGATGTCTTCCTGAACCAGTCCTTCAGCAGGGAATTCCCTTACAGCAACCTGACTGTATGTCACTGATAAGAGTGATCGCAAATGGGACAATGCTTCACCCGTCAAAAGTAAACTAGTCTTGTATTCTACCTGAGTGATCGCAAATGGGACTAATCGCAAATGAGACTGATCGCAAATGGGACGATACCAATTTTAACACATGACGAGCAGTGCGAAAGCTAGTCCTTTTGATGCTTATGTCAGTATGTACACTGCTGTTTGTAGAAAGTGAAACACTCAAAAGCAATGGTCTGAAACATGCCAAAATCAGAGGACGTGTAGAACAGTGGAACCATAATAAGTGTTTAAAATTGCAGAGAGATGGCGTGCACGTAGGCCCAGCAGTGCCCTTCTGTGTGTGACCGGTCAGGGCAGTGTTACGCAACGCTCAGTCAGTGCGGAGCCGTCATACGAAGTGGAAACGTGTACATAAGTGCCACTATGTCTCGCCGACATCACAGAAGGGAATATCAGCATGTGAGTGCGTTCGAACGGGGCAGAATGATAGGGCTCCGGGAGATGGGTCTGTCGTACCGTGATATTGCGGCTCGTACAGGGTACGCTGCTTCAACAGTGAGGCGTATGTGGAACCAGTGGAAAGAAGAGGGCTTTACACAGCGCCGACAGGGTACTGGACTACATAATGTGAACACAGCGCGAGGTGACCGCCATCTTGTCCGCTTGGCCGTAACGGACAGAACAGCTTTGTCCACGGTGTAGGCAACGGGTGTGGGCATGTCTGCATCGACGGTTCGATGCCGTCTTCTGAGGGCCGGACTGGTGACACGCATGCCATTGCGCCGACTTCCATTGACCACCAACCACCAACGCCATAGACTGCAATGGGCACGTGAACACCGACACTGGCGTGCTGAGTGGTAAAATGTAGTGTTTGCGGACGAGTCCCGCTTCAACGTGTCCTACAGTGATGGTCGCATACGCGTTAGACGCCGCCGTGGTGAACGCCATCAGGCAGACAGTATTGTTGAGCGGCACAGCGGGCAAACGCCAAGTGTGATGGTTTGGGGCGCAATTGCCTATAACATGTGATCTCGCTTCCTACGTCTTCAGAGCAATCTGAACAGCTACGGCTACATCAGGGAGGTTTGACAGCCCGAGGCATTGCCCCTCTTGCAGGACGTTCCAGACGCCATATTCCAGCAGGACAATGGCCGGCCGCATGTGGCGAGGAATGTGCAAGCCTTCTTCGAAGAACGACGGATACCACTGCTTCCATGGCCTGCCCGTTCACCGGATAAGTCACCCACTGAATATGTCTGGGATATGGCCGGTCGGCACCTTGTTCGTTCAGGTCCTCTTGCAGCCACTGTTGATGATTTATTGGCGCGCCTACAAACCGCGTGGCAGAGTATTCCCCAGCAGCATATTCAGGTGCTCTTTGATTGCATGCCACGATGTCTAGTGGCTCTGATTACAGCGCGTTGTGGCGCTACGCCGTACTGAATTTCCACGGTCACCGTATATGTACAGTTCTGTAATTGTAATCATTTGTGTCTTGTCATGTCCCTAATATGTGGAATAAATTGCATTGTGATCACAGCTCTCAGTCTTAGTGTTTCACTTTCTACAAACAGCAGTGTATTTTGGTGGGTTTTCCATTTAAAGTTTTATGCAGTATGATAGAGGGTATAATAATGTAATCGTTCAAATTCATGTTCTTGACGTTGACAGCCGTGATACCAGCAAGCCGGAAAAACCTGAACTGTTGGCGGTGATGATATGTAGGGGATTTCCTTGAAGATACGGAAAGAGGACCACTTCAGTGCGTCATAGCAATTGTAGTTAAGCAGTTCCAGTTTGAGAGTGTTCTCGCTTTAATAATAGTGTTTTTATAGCATGTAAGTATTAGGGTGTGAAATGGGGAAAGTTAACCAAAATATGTAGAGAAGTTTAGATCTGAGCGGTTGAAGGAGAAGATTTTTCGTGAATGGATTAATGGAATCCCACGGGACCGTACGAAGGCGTTCTTTAAGCACTGTCGTTGTTCAGTTGTAGCTCGGCATGCAGACTTACCAAGTCACACAGAGACAAATAAACATAGACAGGCAGCCAATGCAGTTGTAATCCAGCCAAAATGGGATGAATCTGAGTTTTTAACGTTAGAAAATATAGTCAAACAACCTCTTCTGAACGGTCATTAGCATTATTTTTGTGCTGTCAAACATCTGTCTTATCCTGTGATCACTTAGGAACTCTATGTAAAACTAAATTGAAGTGAATCAGGGTTGTTGACAATTAAAAGTTACACAGGACTAAATTTAGCAGTGTTATCAAGAACGTTTCCAGACCATATTTTGCAAATGATCTTCGAAAGGGCATTGGTTATAGTCTTTACAGAACTTTGGTAGATGGATCTACAGACATTAGTGTCACTGAGTATCTGCGTATAGTAATTATTTATTACGGTGCCACTAAAATGAGTTTCTTAGAAGCGAGATTTATAATTGTTTCTCAAAATCTTCCCTTGGACAGCTTGCATATACACACATTTACCAGGCTATCAATGGTGCCCATGAACCTTTGAAAATAGTTCAGTCCTGTAATATCAAATGGTCATGAGTTTACTCAGTTTACATAATGGTTGGAACACATTTTGGAATTGTTAGGATCAATGAGAACTGATATACAGCAGAAACTCTGCATGCTATGCTTGTAGATGAAGACAATTTAATTTACTGCTATTCCTGAAAGGGATTCTTGGGGATGCTACAAGACTAAATAAAGCCTTTGAATTAAACACATCAGAGCCAGAAAAAATCTTAAATGACTTACAATTGTTGGTTGAATCATTGGGGAAAACAGCTGTATTGCCTACATTTAAATTTGATTATACCAGTAGTAGCTTTGAAAGCCATCTTAACCCTAAACCATACCTGGGCTACTTATGTGAAAGTAACATTGGAAAGATGAAGGCGGAACAAAGGCTCACCGCAGAAAAGAACAGTTAATTCGAATACGCTGTGCATGTTTTGTCGCTTCTTTGATCAAGGAACTGCAGAGCAGACTTCCTGAAAACATGGAAATATTAAAAACTGTTGCTCGACTAATTTCTGGTCATGCTCGCACCCCACCAAAAGTAAAGCGAAAGATGAAGGCTCAGTGGGGTGCAGTAAACTTAATTAAATGTCAGAATGTCAGCATTTCTAGAAGTTTTTGGTGTAAAGTCATTAGTTATAGAGATGAAACAAACATAAACCCATTTAAAGAACTAGCACAGTTTGAATTATCAATGTTATCTTTTCCCTGGTCTAATGCAGAGGTGAAACGGTTGTTCAGTCAAATTACCATAGTAAAAACCAAAATTAGAAATAGAATGGGGACTGAGTTATTGCAGTTAGTCTTTAGAGTCAGAGCTGGACCAAGACGGCTTAGTAAAGGTTGAATAATTTTGAACTGCCCCAACAAGTTTTAAAACAAACTGGGACAGTACGAGCCTACAAAGCAACACCTGAAGGAGCTTCAACATCTACAGCCACTTCAGAAAACGAAGATGGAGACGCAGAATTATTCATTTTCTAGTTTTGGTAAGTGTTCAATGACGATTTTTCTGTGTTGTAACAGCTCTTTGGGGTCTTATGCTATCTTAATACAAGTGTACTAATATTAATGATATTGAGGTGTATATATAGCTAGTGAGAACAAATTTCAGTGGGTTTTATGTTAAATTCGGTGGGTTTTTGTGTGTGTTTAGTGGCTTTATTCACGTTAGTGTTGGCAAAATTGATCCCAGCTCTACCGCGTCAAGGGCAGTGTCCTGGAGCGTGAGACTTTGTATAGGGAATACAACTTGGAAGTAGGACCACTGCCTCACCCAGGTGGCCTAACTGGCTATGCTGAACCGGGGCCTTGTGGTAGGTGGGAAGATCGGAAGGAATAGACAAGGAAGAGGGAAATAAGCGGCCGTGGCCTTAAATTCGGTAACATCCCGTCATTTGCCTGGAGGAAAAGTGGGAAATCACAGAAAACCACTTCGAAGATGTCTGAGGTGGAAATCGAATCCCCTCCACTCAGTTGACCTCCCGAGGCTGAGTGGACCCCGTTTCAGGCCTCCTACCTTTTTACCATTTTCGTGGCAAAGCCGAAAGTTGAACCTGAGGTTCCGGCAGTGGCAGGTATTCACAGTAACCACTACACCACAGCGTTGGACTGCATGTGGGTTTTGTGAATTGAAAAGCCATGTTCCAGTACTTCGGATCCTAAGTAGAACGGTAATAAGACGTTTTATAGCCATAAATTAATATCAACATCTGATGTCCGGTTCCATGGCTAAATGGTTAGCGTGCTGGCCTTTGGTCACAGGGATCTCGGGTTCGATTCCCGGCAGGGTCGGGAGTTTTAACCATAATTGGTTAATTTCGGTGACACGGGGGCCGGGTGTATGTGTCGTCTTCATTATCATTTCATCCTCATCACAACGCGCAACGTCAAATCAAAAGACCTGCATTTGGCAAGCCGAACTTATCCTCGGTCACTCCCGCCACTAAAATCCATACACCATTTCATTGATCAATATTTGATATCTCTTCTCTACCATTCGGGATATAGTGATAAATATAGTAAATATTTTGTTGTATTATTATACTTTTTTGCGTAATTTCCGCTGGAGAGCGTGATTAGCTCAGTGGCTTAGCTGATGATTTCCCATGTGGAAGACTGAGGTTCGAATGCTGTCAATCCTAGGTTCAGGTTTTCATCTCAAAAATCACTTGGCATTAGGAAGTGCATCCGATTTAGAACCCTCGACCAAAACCAAAATAAGCCTCAGTAGCTCCAGTGAACCCACGAATAACTGGGGAAAGCTGAAGATTTTTTTTCATGTAGCTTAGAAGCTCTTCTTTCTAACACACGAGTTCAATATAAATATACTATAACACACCTGCAAGAAAACTATTAAAACTATTATAAAAGAAATAAAAATACACATTTTAAATATATATTTTACAGGTTTTTTAGACTAAAAAGCTTTTAAGCCACATTTACCTGAGTCGACACTGAAAAGTATGGCTTCTTTCTCAACCAAAATAATCCTATGTGATTCCATAAGATCTGTTCCGTTGTAATTTCCTTGGATCTGTTAGGTGAGGTTACCATAATATTTTCTTTTCAAACAGGGACACGATTGAAAAACTGTGACATATATAACTATATTTTCAAAAACCGATTATTCTTATTCTTCGATATCGGTCCCTCGATTCGTGTAGCGTAATATCATGGATACTGTTCCTTTAAATCATCAGTAAACGCTCAGTTTCTTTTAGGCATATTTACGTTCTCTTACGTTCACTTTGCAATGGATACTTGGGAACATTTAGCTCCTAACATAACACAATCAGCCACAGAGCACCACGCCAACATGCCACCATATCTCTAATACAATATACAATATAGTCATTCAAATTTAAACTACAGCCAGTCGCGTTTTTAACCGACTTTGTGAAAGGTATTAAGCCAGAGTGAAAGATCACTAAATTATTAAGATATCAATGAACAAACGTTTTTCCTGTCATAAATTATCAAGTAGGACACCATGACACCATAGAAGAACTAAATAATATGTAACTTAAACAGCACAATAGTTTCATACATTTTGCCGATGAAAAAATATTAAATTAGCTAGAGACAAAATCGTAAATTGGTACCAATGAGGCCAGCGTAATATTCACCATTTCATTTCAGCCTTAATACTTAATTTAGTTTATGACTAATACATTTAAACTAGGAAAATTTATAAACCAGAACCCTCAAGCCTGGACAATCTCGGTCAATAGCTAGCGCTGTTTGTTTTACTTCTCAACGGCACAGAGATGTATTAAGGCGACAATGGGAGAGGGAAAGGCTAAGAATAAAACGTAAGTTACGTTTTACACACCGACACGTATAGATCTTATGGCGACGATTGGATATGAAAGGGATAGGAATGGGATAGAAGCAGCCGTGGCCGCCTCTGCATTTGCCTGGTGTGAAAATGGGAAGCCACGGAAAACCATCTACAGGGATGTCGGCATTGGGGTCCGAACCCACCATCTCCTGAATGCAAGCTCACAGCTGAGCGCCCCTAACCGCACTGCCATCTCACTCAGTAGGAACGAAGTGAACGTAACCCTAATTAAGGTACAGGTGAAAATGAAAAACAATGGAAAATCATCTTCAGGATTACTGACAGTTAAGATCGAAGCCGCCATCTCCCGATAGCAATATCACTGCTACCTGACTCAAACAGCATATCCAACTCACTTGGTTATGCCTGCTGTTTGGAAGTTTACTGTGATAATATGAGTGCTTTCTGACCTCATATCTTTTCTTCTTTCACTAAATTAATAGTCTTTATTATGAGGCCTGTTTATACTTTTCATTTAAACTAGCGGGTATTGCCATATTTTATCGGCATTTGAACTCTTCTCTTTATGTAGTTTTGGTATTCCATATTTTCCTTTTATATGTGGTTTAATACCCAACGATGTCTCTGATAAAATTTCGTTTCGTTCTTAATTCAATTAACGTGATGTTTCATTTTCTGTGTTTTCTAATGCTAAGGGGTCCTCGTAGAATTGTACATTTCAAACGTATTATTTGCATCTTATGGAGTTCAATATTTATCAAATTTATCGGTATATTCAGTTTACACTTTGATTTCTTGCGAATTCAAAGGAATTTGTTTTCCTTAATTGCATTGTTGTTCTATTTTTCTTTCACTATATGTGAAATGATGTGAACAATTGTTTAATTTCAGTATCGACGTGTAGCCTAATCTAATTCAATAGGTAGATTTTAAGTGATTTGTTTAGCTGTTTAAACAAGCAGCGTTCATAAAACAGAGACCCACATTAGACATAAGAACACCGAATAACGTTCGTCACCAAATAAAAAAAAATCTCATTTCTTAATTTTCAGTCAAAATTTCGACATGATTTCTTACTTTCGATTTGATTTGAGGAATTTTCAGGATGTTCAATGTGCTTTTGGTAACTGTTCTTTGATTTGGGGATTTAGGCAATATCCAAAGAGTTGTTTTAAATTTGTGTTTGTGATTTCATTTAACAGAACCTGCTATGAGGCTTTTATTGACATTTTGCTTGTTCTTATTATAAATTGTGTTCAACTGACTGGAATATTTTCGACCAGAATTAACACTCACATAAAACTGTTTTTCTTAGAATTCCTCATATCTCAGGTAAACACCCATACGCACGTATCTATTAGAACTAGTGTATTTTATCCATACCGTTTTATCTCACATAATAGTAGGTATACACGATGAAAGCCAGGCCATATCATCATGTCCTCATAAGTGTTTCTTTGCTTATAGAGAGGCCTAGCGCAACTAGCAAGAAGCATTCATACTGTCATGAACATAATACTTGGAATACCTTTGCCCTATTCTCAAAAGTACGCCTATTATTGCGGCTACTGTAAAACCTCGTATTGTAATTGGATAGTCGGGCACAACTTATTATTTTCATATTAACAATCATAAGTTGGGTTTTATGTCAGACCCAACCAGCTGTATGGTTTCGAGGCCCGGGGCTATATTCCTAAAACTCCACTTTCCAAATTACATTTTTCTTAAACAAGACTCTAATAATGATGATGACAAAAGCCCCTGGACTGAAATCTAATTAAAATATTATTAGATCTCAGATTAACAAAATAACAAAGGTGACCAAATCTAGAATCCTCCTTAGCTGCTCACCGACCCTGGCATCCTGCACGTAAAATGGGTCGTAAGGACCAAGAAGCCGAACACACGTTTCAAACACCGCGGCCCGTGGCTCACTCAATACCTGTTTTAAATATAATATAATCAGTTATTTCAGCCTTTTCCAAATTTTAAACTTTTTTACTCCCTAAATAATCTCAAAATTAAAACCCTGAAAGGGGCAGTTTGTTGGGAAGGGAGGTTTTCCCTCCAACCCCTACCACCTCAATCATTCCGACCTCAAAAATTCAAAACAAAATTGAGCGTTGAGGGGGTTCCTTCTCTGACGGGAGGCAAAATACCGCCTCTAAGCCACGTCGAATCCCCCCCCCCCTCTCCAGTGCAGTAAATAGAGATTTTCCGACTCATCCGGTATTCTCGGAAACAGTTGATTAAAAGGGCATAGTTTTCATCCTGGTAATCTCACTTACTTGCCCTTAATAACAAAATGAAGGGCATTTTAATGTAGGCTATTTAATGTATTTGGAAGTCAATCATCCTAGTGAATAACATGCCAACATCAGATCTTTTCTACATTTCTCTTTCTAGAAAACATGCTGGTAATGATAATCACTGTGATCAATCATTGTGGAATGTTAACAGTTGTGATACCTTGGAGGAAGATGTCCTTTCGGGTTCACCGAGCGAGTTGGCCGTGAGGTTAGGGGCGCGCAACTATGAGCTTGAATTCGGGAGATAGTGGGTTCTATCCCCACTGTCGGCAGCCCTGAATATGGTCTTCGGTGATTTCACATTTTCACACCAGGCAAGTGCTGGGGCTGTACCATGATTAAGGCCACGGTCGCTTACTTTCCAGTCCTATCCCATCGTTGCCATGAAACATATCTGTGTAGGTGCGACGTAGATCAAATAGTAAAAATAAAAAAATCGCATTCTCACAGAAATCGGACGAAGGTGTTGGTAGGAGAGCAGGTTAAGATGAAAAAGCAACTTGCGGCTGGTCAGTGGAGAGCCTCTCTACACTATTGGTTTTCAGGAGGCCGGCACGTGCCTAGGGGTAGCCATTAGTATTCCGGACGAGTACATCCACGAAAAGAGCGTTATGTCCAGCAACCTGAATAAAACGAATTATCTTTCCCACACCTCCACCCGCGCTCACGTTCAACGGAGCCCGCGGGACTTCATGGAAATAAAAGTGACATGTCCTACAGGATGTAAATTGAAATAAATCACGTGATAAATTCAGCATTTTTCTGGTCCTTTTCCTCTTTGGCCTATGAATACTAACGAATCATACTGTAAATGTATTTTCCGTAATAAAATGCTTTCTCATTCCTGATGTTTGATGTCTTGAATAATAATAATAATAATAATAATAATAATAATAATAATAATAATAATAATAATAATAATAATAATAATAATAATGTTACTTCTTTACGTCCCACTAACTACTTTAATACATTTTTCGGCGACGCCAAGGTGCCGGAATTTAGACCCGCAGGAGTTCTTTTACGTGACAGTAAATCTACCGACACGAGGCTGAACTATTTGAGCAAATGCAAATACCACGGGACTGAGCCAGGATCGAACCTGCCAAGTTGGGGTCAGAAAACCAGCGTCCCAACCGTCTGAGCCACTCAACCCGGCAGGTGTCTTGAATGAATATGCGCTCTTGGTCATGGTCATTCAGATTACTACAAGTTGCTTCTATGGATAATTGGTAGAATGTCGGCCTCTAGATCACAGGATTGTGGGTTCGAACCCGGCAGAGATAGTCGAATTTTTGAAGTCTATTCTACACTCCATGTCGTACTATGTCGGCACGGAAAAGATCTCAGCTGACACATTAAGTGTTCATCCGATAAAATCCAATAAAATTCGGTCGTAGACGCCCAAAAGAGATTCGGTTTACTCTGCCATTTAGTAGACCTAGAGTAAAACGAAACGTCGAAATTAACGAACTGGCAGCCAATTGGCGACAAATTAAAATGCCTGCACACGGTAGCTGAGGCCATACTATTATTATTATTATTATCATCATCATCATCATCTGTTTACCCTCCAGGTTCGGTTTTTCCCTCGGACTTAGCGAGGGATCCCACCTCTACCGCCTCAAGGGCAGTGTCCTGGAGCTTCAGACTCTTGGTCGGGGGATACAACTGGGGAGTATGACCAGTACCTCGCCCAGGCGGCCTCACCTGCTATGCTGAACAGGGGCCTTGTGGAGGGATGGGAAGATTGGAAGGGATAGGCAAGGAAGAGGGAAGGAAGCGGCCGTGGCCTTAAGTTAGGTACCATCCCGGCATTCGCCTGGAGGAGAAGTGGGAAACCACGGAAAACCACTTCCAGGATGGCTGAGGTGGGAATCGAACCCACCTCTACTCAGTTGACCTCCCGAGGCTGAGTGGACCCCGTTCCAGCCCTCGTACCACTTTTCAAATTTTCGTGGCAGAGCCGGGAATCGAACCCGGACCTCCGGGGGTGGCAGCTAATCACGCTAACCACTACACCAGAGAGGCGGACATTATTATTATTATTATTATTATTATTATTATTATTATTATTATTATTATTATTATTATTATTATTATTATTATTATTATTATTATTATTATTATTATTATTATTATTATTATTATTATTATTATTATAGCTTCTACTTTCTTTCGTTTCTTGTGTCAGTAATCGGGAGATAGTAGGTTCTAATTTTATTGTCGGCAGCCCTGAAGATGGTTTTTCGTGGTTTTCCATTTCCACACCAGGCCACGGCCGGTTTATTACTACTCCTGGCCCTTTTCTATCCCATCAAATAATTATCTACACTATGTATAAAAATCAGTCTGCAGTGATAAAATTCGAGGGCTTTGAAAAAGAAGCAGCATTCCAGAAAGGAGTGAAGCAAGATTGCAGGGTGTCCCATCCCCCTCCTTTTCAATGTTTGTATAGAACAGGCAGTTATGGAAATCAAAGAGGAATTTGGGAAGAGAAACACAATCAAACGAGAGGAAACCAGAACCCTGAGATTTGCTGATGGTATTGTTATTTTATCTGAGACTGCATAAGATATGGAGAAATTGCTAAATGGTATGGACAGAATTGTGTAAGGAGTACAAGATTAAAATAAATAAATCCAAGACAAAAGTGATGGAGTGCAATGGAACGAAGGCAGGTGATGCAGGAAATATTAGATTATGAAATGAAGTCTTAAAGGAAGTAGATGAATATTGTTACTTATGTAGTAAAATAAGTAACGATGGCAGAAGTAAGGAGGACATAAAACGCAGACTAGCACAAGCAAGAAAGGCCTTTCTTAAGAAAAGAAATTTGCTCACTTCAAACATTGATATTGGAATTAGGAAGATATTTTTGAAGACTTTCGTCTGAAGCGTGGCAATGTATGGAAGTGAAACATGGACGATAACTAACCCAGAAATAAAGGGAATAGAAGCTTTTGAAACGTGGTGTTACAGAAGACGACCTAAGGTGAGATAGGTAGATAGAATCACGAATGAAGAGGTTCGGAACTGAATCGGTGAGAGGAGATCGATTTGGCTAAATTTGACGAGAAGAAGAGATAGAATGATAGGGCACATCTTAAGACACCCAGGACGTGTTCAGCTGGTTTCTGAGGGAAGAGTAGGTGATAGATAGGAACGGTGGGTATAGACCGAGGTACTAATATGACAAGCAGATTAGAGCAGATGTTGGATCCAACGGTTACGTTGAAATGAAAAGGTTAACACAGGACAGGGCGGCATGGAAAGTGCATCAAACCAGTCTATGGACTGATCACTCAAATAGCAACGCCACATTCAGACCTATCTGCGTCGGTGCGACGTAAAACCACTTCCTTAAAACTTTCCTGCGTCAAGCCTCTCTTTTTCACGTTTCCTGTAAGACCTTGCTTGGTCAACCCTACTCTTCTGGCCTCAAACGTTATACGTTTGCAAGGCCTGGGAATTCTTTTATTGGTAGGTTTTTAATGTTGCTTCCTTTTCTCTAATTTCTATCTTCATTCCTCGATGGTGTTAAATTTCTTCTGTTTTCTGTATAACTACTGATGAGAGGGAGAATAATTCAGTTGTATGTTCTTATAAATATCCATCGCAATCACTGCATTGCTCTTTAAGAAATTACTAAAATGTGGATAACCTTTAGTGAAGCTATACTATTTTCAAACAAGGTAGCATTTCGTAATAACGAAATTAATCTGCAACAAAGGATACCTCAATAGCTGTTAGGTAAAGAACCTCTGATAGAGAAGAATTCCGCTATCTGGTGTCTGATATGTACGCAGGTAAATATGGAACTGAGATTAGAGTAGATTTAGATTCGTAGTTACGTAGAAAGGAAGACGGCAGCATAATATAGGGTGCATTGCAGCACTGCATCAAACTATATCAAAACCAGTCGACTGACTGATGACCCGAACAACAACATATATTTTGCTATAAATTACAGCTAATTCTGGTGTTAGATCATCGTGTAATGCCTGATTTTGGAAATGGAATGAAGTGTCTCCAAATGGAAGGAATTATGCTAGTCGTAGTTGTTAGTATGTTTACTGTCTACGAATTCGGACTCTGTTTACAGTTATTGAACGGTAATATTCGTAAATACTTACGTCACACTTAAGATGACATATAAATAATCTCAGTCATCATATTTTACAACCTGTGACAATAAAGTTCGGTGAATGAAGTCAGAACGGTCGATCCGGCAACACTGGCGACATGCAACGTTGCACCTGCTTAGCAGCAGGTTTCGACCACCTGCTCCCAACGTTGTTCAGTTGAGCATCGTGTGTGTGCCGTGTAAGACCTATTTGACACAGTGCGTGTTTAGTGCGTTGGTTCTGAACTGCGAACAGGAACATGAACGACGAAACGATCAATGTACAGTTTTGTTTTAAGCTTGGCAAGACACCGAAAGACACGCATGCGATGCTCGTACGTGTTCATGAAGATCAAGCACTGTCCTTGAAGTGTGTGTAGGAGTGGTGCGCCCGTTTTCGAGGAGGCTGGGAAAGTGTTTCAGACAACCCCCGTAGCGGAAGACCGGCGACCGCCGTCAGTGACGAAAACATTGAGAAGGAGGAGGACATTTAATCACGAATGATCGGCGATTAACTGTGCGCATTATAGCGGATGAACTGCAGATTAATCGTGAATCCGTGCGACAAATCGTTACCCAGAAATTAGGGAAGAGGAAAACGTGTTCTCGTCTTGTGCCACATCACTTGACTGACGATCAGAAGCAGGCACGTTTAGAGGCTTCATATTCCCACGACTCAAACTCGCTTTGAAAGGAAAGAGATTTGACGATATTCCTGACATCCAACGAAACGTGACGAAGCTTTTGAACACAATCCCAAAGGAAGCCTTCTTGCAAAGTTTCTAGGACATGTATCGCCGACCTCAGCAGCGCATAGTTATGGGAGGGGACTATTTCGAAGGACAGTAAGGTCACTGTCGTGCATTGTTCATCTTTATTGTAACATGTTGTATATTCAACTGGTCAACTTGTGTGTGGAACAGTAATTTAGTTTTATTTTTTCACTTATTTTTAAGTCGCACCAACACCGATAGTTTATATGGTGACAATGGGGTATGAAAGGCATGAGACTGGGAGGGAAGTGACCGTGGCCTTAATTATCTGGTTCATGTGCCCTTTCTGCATTGAACGCTCTCGGAGTATGACTCAGTTCAGTAGTGATTCTTCACTTTCATTAATTACTATGCTTTAGTTTTATTTTCTGTGCATTTTTTTTTACAATTTGCTTTACGTCACTCTGTGGAAGCGGCCGTGGTTTTAATTAATTAACAGCCCCAGCATTTGACTGGTGTGAAAATGAGAAACCATTGAAGAACCATTTCCAGGGCCACCGACAGTGGAGTTCGAACCCGCTATCTCCCGAACGCAAGCTCACAGCTGCGCGACCCTAACCGCACGGCCACTTGCTCGGTTTTCTGTGCAGTCAATATGTATCCAATAACATATTTAACGTAAAGAGAGCTAACTTGTGACTGTGTGCAGTAAATGTTAGGCTTTCCATCTTTCGCACTCACGAGCACACAAATAATAGACTGCACTATTTAGTACTTATGAACACCATTACTCTGGAACACAAGGTTTCCTGATGGGCACTTTTCCCTCCACAGGGAACAATAGAACGTAATTATGAGCTGTTAAAGTACAGGACCTAATGTGTAAGGAGCCTAACTCTCCAATTTCTACGAAAGTAACTCTCGGTGTGAATTATTCTCTCCTTAGCCTTGTTAATAATGGTCTCTTATTCAGCTAGCGACTCCATTATGAGGACCCCACCACGCGATATAATGTTCTTCTTATGCCATTTCCGAGGACTTCTTGACTCGCTTTGTTGAGGTTAAGTATTTGGCAACTCTCAGCTTCTCATATCACCATTTACAGTAATCGCAGTTTCATGTCGTAATTTAAACATGTGATGCCTGCGTTGCCAATAATCATTGCCAGCCATTAAAGATGTGTGTGCCCTTCAGGTCTCCACTTTGTTGTCCTAATTCGTACTTTTTGACTGGTTCATTCAATTTTAATATACGAATTCTGTTATAGTGATCTTTGGACTTAATTTTATTATCTTTAGTAAATCTTATAATTAGAGTTGATTGGTAATCCGACTTCATTTATTTTTTCTCTTTGTACAGTATGAAACTTGTTCTCTGCATTGGTGACCCCTAAATTTTATTGTGTGTCTTCAGGTATCTCTTTCTCACTTAGCACATAACGGTAACTATTTCTTAAATCCACAGTTTTGCTTTTATATCGCTGACCCGCCCCGGCTTCGCACGGGTGGCCTTACACACTAAATATCTCCCGTATATACGACGTTACCTGACTCGCTATCAGGGTACAACACAAATACATTTTCTTTAGAAGAAAAACGTGGCAGGGCCACGAAGTTTACCATGAGGAGAAACATTCACCTCTCTGGTAACCTTTAGACTTTGGCCCTATGCTTTATTAATGGTCATACTAAAACATACTTTTACTGGAAACTGGAGCCTTTTAAACTAAAATGGTAGGCCTGTGGTTATCATTGGTATTCGAGGAATCAAAACAGTTTCATCGGCTTTACACCCAGTGGGAATCGTGCACTCAAGTAGATTTTAAAATCAATTTCTGGAGAGTAGTTCCAGGATGAGTCAAAGAATTTAAAAATTAGGTCGAATAATGTACCGCCTCCTCTATATTCAGGATAGTATCAACTGAATGGTCAGAATGTTCAGCAATGAATTACTATTTTACCGTAGACAACAAAATTATTAGAATTACGTGCTCGAATCATATGATGATATTGTTGTGCATGTCTGGTGCAATCTTTGAGCATAAGCTGTTCTCTATCAATAGACGTTTCTCTGTCTCTCCGGGACCTATGTTTTTACAATCTTGAGATAATCTTTCGTTCCTGGGAAGTTTTCCTATCTCTCCGCAGTGACTGGTATTCCCTTGTATAGCAAAGGAAACAAAACAAACGACTTTATCACACTCTGTCTATATTATTGCTCAGCTCGACCATTAAAAACTATTCTACTTACTTGACATAAAGCGTAACATTCAGTTTCTTAACGGTCTTCTCCTCCATCATAACTTTCAATCTTATATTAGCACTATTAAGAGGAGAAAAACAACGACTTTATCACACTCTATCTATATTATTGCTTAGCTCGACCATTCACTATAAGAGACAAAACTATACGACTTACTTGACATAAAGCGTAACATTCAGTTTCTGAACGGTCTTCTCCTCCATAATAACTTTCAATGCTATATTAGCACTATTAAGAGGACAAAACCAACGAATTTATCACAATCTAAATTATTTTGCTCAACGCGGCCATTCACTGCAAGATACGAAACTCATATGATGCGATTCCTCCATACACGCAGCGCCAGCGATCAAATTCTAAACTATACGACTTGCATAATTGAGATAAACCGTGACTTTCAGTCTTATAGGCAGTTCCTGTGATCAATATAGGCAGCGCCAGTGGAAGTATCCTAGGCAACGCCATGCAGAAAAAGCACATTGCCAGTCTTAAATACGGCTGACAGTAAGGGCAGGCTCTGTGACCTATACAATGCCGTTAATAGAAAGTACAGTATAATGTACATCATCTTCGTGGTTTCCATTGTAGTGATTTCAAAACAAACTGGGTGACCGTATTAATTAATTAATTAATTAATGTTTCCTTTGACTTTTCAGGGAATGCAAGATTGTTCCTGTACTACTGAAACGATTTGGAATATTGGTACAAACCGCACCTTTTAACTCCCTCTGGTTCAGTTTTATGAAACATAGACTACACGTTAGTGTTTTAGATAAATAGATTACATTGTTTGTATATTTCTGATTTATTTACGTTAATTAATTAGCACTAAACGTTTATTTAATTTCAATCTGGCCGGGTAGCTAATCCCAGCTTGCCTCTTAGATTTCCCTTTAAGAAATTGGTGAGCTAAGATGTAACTTTTCAAATTTTCCTGTCTGTCGAAGCAATTGCGAGTGCGAGATTGATAAATGCTACAAAATATCTGAAAAAAAACATTTAATTAATAACCGATTGTACCAGAAAAGGAAAATGGTTGGGGGAGGGGGTGATTAGCTCAGTGCCCTAGCTGCGGGCTTCCGTTCCCGAAGGCTGAAGTTCGAATCCCGGTCGATCGTGGATCAAGATTTTCACCTCAAGAATCCCGTGGCGTCAGGAAGGGCATCCGGTCTTACACCGCTGGCTTCAACCTGGGTGGCTCCAGAGACCCTAGAGTTAACTGGGATAAGCCTAAGAATGTTTATACCTGAAGTGGAAAACAGGAAATGTTAACAAACAAACATTTGTGATACTCATCATTTTATTATATCTCTAAACCAATGAGGCTACCAAGAAGGACAAAGAACTTCAAAGAGAACAGAGTTATGACATAAGTGTTTTTACAGTTGCTCATACTACTAATCCATTCTCAATTGTTAATCAAAAAGTTTGATTTGATAGAATCTGATTAGGGCTTATGTTCTTCCATTCTGCCATTTTATTAATTACATAGTTTCATTTTTTAATCAATCAATCAATCAATCAATCAATCAATCAATCAATACTGATCTGCATTTTAGGGCAGTCGTCCAGGTGGCAGATTCCCTATCTGTTGCTTTCCTAGCCTTGTCCCAAATGATTTCAAAGAAATTGGAAATTTATTGAACACCTCCCTTGGTAAGTTATTCCAATCCCTAACTTCCCTTCCTATAAATGAATATTTGCCCCAGTTTGTCCTCTTGAATTCCAACTTTATCTTCATATTGTGATCTTTCCTACCTTTATAAACGCCATTCAAACTTATTCGTCTACTAATGTCATTCCACGCCATCTCTCCGCTGACAGCTCGTACAACCTACTTTACATTTTTGTTGACCGGGAGAATTGGCCGTGCAATCAGGCGCACAGCTCTGAGCTTGCATCCGAGGGATAGTGGGTTAGAATCCCACTGTCGGCAGCCCTGAGGATGGTTTTCCGTGGTTTCCCATTTCCACACCAGACAAATGCTGGGGCTGTACCTTAATTAAGGCCACAGCCGCTTCCTTCCAACTCCTAGGCCTTTCCTATCCCATCGTCGCCATAAGACCAATCTGTGTCGGTGCGACGTAAAGCAACTAGCAATTTTTTTTCGTTCGACAGTCTAGAAAATTTTAAAATTACATATTAACTAATTCGAAACTGAAAATAAAGTGCCTTCCACAGCAACGAAATATTGTTGAGTTGTAATTCATTCCTCCCTGTTCCCTAGGAAAGAGGTGTTACTGATAGTTTTAAAAAATCTGAAGATTATGCGTCACGTATCATATATATACTATATCATAATAATTGAAAGAGCCTGTTCTGTTTTAAAGCGAGTGAGACAAGGCCCCTCGCACTGTGTACTTGTCACATAGCAGGCTTCATGCGTCACTTCTATTAACGCTGCAGCTTTTATTAGCCGTGATATCGTAACCTGAACATTCACTTCACACGCCGAGAGTGTCAAAGCGCAGGTCAGCTGTCAGCTTGTTTGTTCCTCGTGCCAGAGTTCAAGCAACGAAATAGCTTTGTACTCACTTTGTGAATAATAGGTGAGTTAAACGTGAGACATATTGTCACCAGGCTACAAAAATATCTCTCCTTCCAAAAAACAAAAGCATTATCAGATATATTACTATAATATTCTAGATACAACCATAAAGTCCTCTATGAATGCTAATTTGTTAGAGAGATAAAACATTAAAGATATTTTATATCTCCATTGCGCTTCAAAATACCGTTATGTGACAGTGTTGACGGAAGAAATACTGACCCGCAGTACATTTAACACCTACAGCGAAAATTCATTGATACATCTCATGCAATACTGAAACTTAAATGTTAGAACCTACGCCATTACAATATTCTAGAATCTAGACTGTTATTCTTTACATTGTTCAGACTAAAATCTTTTGTGAATGGACTAAGTCCTTCGATAATCTTCCATATCAAACTCAGTACTGCCAACATTGTTCCACATCCTCGACATTCCCATGAATAGCAAAAAGAACCGACTCCTTGATGATTTCTAAACTTCTGTAAAATTCCAGAAGAGGAAGAATAATATTGTGACTTGAAACTTAATCCACTTCTATGTTGTTTAACTTGACATTATTAAATGTCGAGCTTCACCATCCTCTAGGTCTCCCTTCATGTCCAAGGTCATCAGTCTTTAAGGTAACCTCTCTTCTGTTCAGATACTCAGATTCATCGAACATGTTCGTTCGTAATTTGATCTCTGTTGTTGTTATGAAAGGATAAACTGAAGATTTTCGGCTCATCTAAAAGTCAAATGTGGCAAACTACACACGTGATTCATCTGAAAGATGGTTGTAGAACTCTTCTTCAAAAGCTCTAGAACTAATAAAACGAGTCTACTACTTTTGGGAAATATACATATTTATTAGAAATATTTATTGAAATATGACATTAACATTTAGAGACATTGAGGTGGCAATGTTTACTTGTAGGGGATAACAAATGTTTTATTGATGTACTCTACAGTATTAAACAACAAAACAAAAATAAAAAAATAACTTTATTCCAAAATTTCGACGGAAGATCCATTTTAATCTGATCTTTGCCAAGAGGCAGAATTTTTGCGTCTGTCTCTTGGTCATCATCATTGTCTAAAGACAATGCCTTGCTATGCAACCATTCTTTTCCGTCCTCAGCACCTCGTTTCATTTCAAGTCTTGAAGGAATATTTTCCTCGGTCGTCCTCGGCCTTTCTTCCCCGTGATTTTTCCTTCCAGCAGATTGGCAAGAAAGGTATTATGTCGCAATTGTGGCCAGTAAGTTTATCTCTTCTTCTCTGTTTCGTTAGCATCAGTTTTCTCTTCCCTTGAATTTCTTTTAAAACACTTTTGTTTGTTCTCTTTTCAGTCAATTTCATCCTTAGCATTCGTCTCCAGACCCATATCTCAAACGCTTCAACTCGTTTCCAATCCTGATCTCTGATGTCCAAGATTCACAGCCATAAAATAGTACACTCCATACAAAAGAAATCACAAATTTCTTCCTAAATCTGCAGTGATTAAAATATTTCTATTAATACTAAACGCCTGTTAGGCAAGTGCTATTCGCATTTTGATCTCAATGCTGCACCTGTTGTCATTGGTGATCAGGCTTTCTAGATTGGGGACCTAGTGACTTGTTCCACTATCTCTTCAGTAAGCTTGATGTTGGTGTAATACGTTCATGATATTTGCTCACTACTAATACCTTGGTCTTCCTAACATAAAATGTAGCTCCCAGCCAAGTCTAAATATTGTTTATGGATGTGAGAGTATGGAAGCTGCTGAGGTGTGAGTTGTACTTGATAAGGGGCAAATAGTGCTCGACTCGTGCGGCAGGATGCTGAATAAGGTCCTACTTAAGGGGTGAGTCATGTTGCAACAGCACTTACTGGCCGAGTGAGAAAGCCAATGGCGGACTATCTCACTCCTTATCATTCCTTGTCTATCTATCTATCTATCTTAATCTGTTTATCCTCCAGGGTTGGCTTTTCCCTCGGACTCAGCGAGGGATCCCACCTCTACCGCCTCAAGGGCAGTGTCCTGGAGCTTCAGACTCTGGGTCGGGGGATACAACTGGGGAGAATGACCAGTACCTCGCCCAGGCGGCCTCACCTGCTATGCTGAACAGGGGCCTTGTGGGGGGGGTGGGATGATTGGAAGGGATAGGCAAGGAATAGGGAAGGAAGCGGCCGTGGCCTTAAGTGAGGTACCATCCCGTCATTTGCCTGGAGGAGAAGTGGAAAACCACGGAAAACCACTTTCAGGATGGCTGAGGTGGGAATCGAACCCACCTCTACTCAGTTGACCTCCCGAGGCTGAGTGGACCCCGTTCCAGCCCTCTTACCACTTTTCAAATTTCGTGGCAGAGCCGGGAATCGAACCCGGACCTCCAGGGGTGGCAGCTAATCACACTAACCACTACACCCACGGAGGCGGATCATTCCTTGTACTCTGTATTATAGTACAGGCATAGTTTCCTCATTGCATTTTTCTAACTATGTAACCTTTTGGTGGTGCCATGTGAAGATCCAACCAGCCTTCAGGCTTAGGACTTGCTGAGACTACCCACAGTAAATTATGAGACGAACAGGCTGGAGGAAAAGTTCAATGTTTACGATGTAATTTAGCGCACAGTAAAAATAAGTAAGGTAAAATATAGTCGAGCATAGAGCTAACCATGCGACAGTCAAACTGTCGAGGTTACGGGTAGCAGAATCTTTTTCTTTCAGCTCTTCCAGTGGCATAAGAAAAATTGCTTTATGTTTTACACACCAGAAATAAAACCATAGTAATACAGGCAACCATAAGAATGTCACACATAACCCATGTACACGGGTACCTTAATATTCTAACAATTAAAGAAAAATTAAAATAACAACATCAGGGACGATGACGACAACAACAACAACGAGATCGAGAAATGCATTTCTCTTTGTAATGAAAAGGAGTATGTCTTTTAGTGCCGGGAGTGTCCGAGGACATGTTCGGCTCGCATGGTGCAGGTCTTTCAATTTGACTCCCGTAGGCAACCTGCGCGTCGTGATGAGGATGAATTGATGATGAAGACGCACAGCCCCCGTGCAGGAGAAATTAAGCAATGATGGTTAAAATTCCTGACCCTGCCGGGAATCGAACCCGGGACCCCTGTGGCCAAAGGCCAGCACGCTAACCATTTAGCCATGGAGCCGGACATTTCTCTTTGTGTTACCTGCGGAAGGCAAGACAGAGACAACTTACGTAATTCATTCATATTCTAGTGGTGATAGAAGGAATCTTCCTATCGTTCATTTCTGATTATGGTTTATTGTTACCAGGCACTTACGGAAAGTAGTAATTAAATCTAACTTAGCAGAGCTTAATCCCAGATAAGTCTATTTCTTCCGTTCATTCATAGGTGGGTCATCACAAACTGCAGATTCGTCCGTGTGTTTAACAATTGATGTTTTACATTTGCATGTGCTCAAGGACAATTTGTTTTTAAGATCGAAGCGAAATATATCCATATACTCAGTGGAGAAATAAAAAATTAATATAATAGGATTCATACAGCATGAAAACTACAATAAATCTAAAAGTTATAGAATTCATTTGAATGCTAAGTGAACGTAAGTCACTAGAATATCGACTAATAAAGCCTTACATCTGCCACATCGAAGGAAAATTGCCTTAAGAGTTCTCTTCTAATTCCTTACAATGTCATGGAAATCAGAAAGTAATAAGTCATTGCATTACAGGCCATAAAGGTAAGTAAAGTATAAAGTTTCAATATCAGTAACCTCGGCTTAAGTAGATGCCTTTGCTGCTACTCTTGTCTGATGCTGATTAAGTGAACTATAAAGTGACATGCCAATCAAAAATTGAAGGTTCGCCATTCTAAATTTCTTTACTTTCTGCTGAATCCTCGTGCTTACGTGTAAACCATCCCAACGAGGCAGCCCTCCATGAAATTCGCATTACCTGCAATTTTATTTGCTATGACTTATATGATTGTATTTCATGGGACCTTGCGGTGTCATTGTCTCTTTCTTTGAACTCCGACAGCAAGTTTTTTCCTAAGAGCTAGAGATGATCCCAGCTTTCCACATCCTGTCTAAGGGTAATTCCCACAGGAACATTTTCACTTTCAAATGCAACTCCCTCCTTCTGCTCCAATTTTCTTCTTTTCTGTCGGATGAGAATTTCGACATGGGAATAGAAAGATATAAGAGACCGATTGTGGCAGGAATTGAATGGCTTGTAGGGGAAGGTGTAAGAGTCGTGGCGATTTGAATTCGATTGTGGGCGGATGATGCGCAGTACACCTGCTTGGGGCCAAAGAAAGGCGAACTTAGAAATGAATCATGGTAAAGAGCAAGAAATGGAAAAGAGGGGAATCAAGCCTACTAACAGATTGCTTGGGGAACAGATCTCACTTTGCATAAAGCCAACTGTCATCCATTCGAACGAAAGTCTGAATATGTTGTTATACGGGAGAGATTTTGAAAACCCAAACCTCATTCCCTGAGTTATGCGACATACTGCGAGATATAAGAATACTGGCAAATGGAGCGATTATATATTCCTTCACATTTCTGTCATGATGCTCTTGTTGCGATACTTCTAGAAACGTTTTCGTCACAGAATAACCAAGAACTGATGTTTGGTATGGAGGGAGAAGTAATAAAAAGGAAAACCTTCAAGATATGAAGAAAGTGATTTGATACTAAGGTACACATATGATTGATTTATACTTGTTACAAATAATTTAACAGGGAATTAACATATGTACAACCCTTGTCCCGTTTCTCTACGGGGTCGAGTATGAATTGAGATGAATCTTCGTAGTGAATTTTTACGACCGGATGCCCTTCCTGACATCAACTCATTAAGAGAATTATTGATATTAAATGAATGGCGTGATATCGTCCCTGCTGTGCCAAAACCGCGAATGCTCTTCCTATCCATTATTTCCCTTAAGCTTGGTCACACCTCCCAGCCACATGTTGGTATGCAGTCCATCAGAATAAGTTTCGTTAATTTTCCTATGCGCGTGTATAAAGAATACTGAACCTTAAATACATCATGATCTAGGAGTGGGTAAATGCATATATTCCTACAGTACGGTACAGTAAAGTTCATTTTCCTTTACACACGCGCATAGGAAAATGAACTCAACGAAAATTGTTCTGATAGACTGTATGTATTTGGGAGGTATGGCCAGTCTTGAGGGAAATAATGGATAGGAAGAGCATTGTCACATTCGCGGTTTTAGCACAGCAGTGATGATATATGACAGGAGGAAGGGAGAGGGTAAAACTGTGTGCCAGCACATACCCTACTCCTGTCGAAAAGCACCAACGGGTCTGCTCAAGACTTTACATTCCCATCCGGGGGACGAATCACCGTCAAGAGAGTCAAATACCTTCACTCCACATGAATACTGCGAAAAGGTTTGGAATTGAATCCAGACTTAAGGCACGCAGTCTAGTGATCTTAAATTGTATACCACCACCTCAACTACCCTGCCGGCCAACATCCTGATGGTGAAATTTTTTCGACCAGCGCGACTCGAACCGGCTAACCAATATGACACCATACATACTCGATACCGTAACGATCATGGCCACCTGAAAGGTTCTAAAAGAGAAATAATATTTTCGGAAAATATAGGTGAAGGAATTCACTTAAACTTCCACGAATACAAAATGTGGGTCTAAAAATACCACGAAAAGGAAATAAAAAGATGCGTGGGTCCTAATCAATGGTAAACCTCGAAGCAACCATCGCAATGCCATGAAGCACAAGCATGGGGCAAGTTATTATAAAGAATTCGTTAGAATATCAGACCTCAACAATCATGTATTTTGGAGAGACGTGTTCAGAATTATTTGTATAAGAGATGAATGAAAATGCACAGCCTGTTTCCAGTCATTCGACCGAGTCAGGAATGGAATGAATGAAGCCCCCATCTAGCGGCGAGGATAGGAATTATGCCGGCTGCCAAAGCCTGTCACACTCCTCTAGGGCAATGATAAATGAATGAAACATGAAATGAAATGATATTGGAGAGTGCTTCTGGAATGAAATATGACAGAGAAAACCGGAGTACTCGGAGAAAAACCTGTCCCGCCTCCGCTTTGTCCAGCACAAATCTCACATGGAGTAACCTGGATTTGAAACAAGGAACCCAGTGGTGAGAGGCCGACGCGCTGCCGCCTGAACCACGGCGGCTCTTCTCTACGTAATAATTCGTACATAAATATTATGTGTGTTTGATATGGTAAGTCCGTTCATTGGGTATAAGTTACTGTCGTTTAGTCTACTCACGCGCGGCCGCCATTACGTTCACACAACTGTTGAATCGACACAGTTCTGACACGATTTGAAAGGAAGAATATGATGTGTAGAGTTGTAGATTGCTGACATCTGTATTTTTCTCGAGAACTATAGGAACCAAATGTTAAACCAGAGAACGTGCGGTATGTGGGGTTCGTTCTCCGCAATAAATGAGACAGTACGTACGGCGTATGGCATTCATCCTCAATGTGTTAAGCCAGCAACTTGTTCGCCCACGCCGTTCACTGGGCATGCATACCTTCCAGGCGTTCAAAATGGCGACACGAACGGCTATTTATCCCCGGCAGATAAATCGTCCACATTATATAAATTGTATAAATTTACTCGTATTTTAGTTTCGGAGTTATTAATCGCAAACCATATACTTCAAAAAGTTACACTTTTTAGACCCCCCTCACCTGACACACTGTATGTATTATTTTTCCTTCTGTTCCATATATCCCATAAAACAGTAGCTCAACAGTTACGATTAGATCTTCATTTCTAAAAAACTAATATGAACCCGTGAAATTGTTACGCCAAGGAAAAAATGTGTGTGAGTGTGTGGCCAAATTTTATAGACGTTGTCACCGAAAGTGTTTGCTATCAATATATTATATTAAGAAATTTGACTAAAACAGCTTTGTACAATCCGTCCAGCAGTTCTACTGGACCGATTTGCTTAACTCTCTTTTAGGTTGAAAACATTTCTTAACAGACAAAGCAGGGGTCCCCATACTACGAAAAATACAAAATTAAGCAACTTCCTCAATTGTGCCGAACGCTGAAGGGCTAAAGGACCCGGAAAATTTTCAAATTGGAAGTCTTGGATGTCTCTACTAAAGTTAAAAAAAATTCAAAAATCAACACTGGCCTAAATGCAGTCCTGGAATAAACTAAAATCGCATATCTCTTTACTCGTTTTCTTTCTTCATTCAAATCCTATCCAAATTAGCGTATTTTCATAATTTTTCCTGTAATGTGGTCCTTGGTTCAATATCTTCAGGAATTTTTTTGATTTTTTGAAAAATGTCCACACCGAATGTAGTTATAGGGGATTAAGTGAAACAATGCATTGACTCACATTAGCGCTCGTAGTGGTAGAAAACGGCAAACAGCTAATCTAATCGACCGGATAACAATGATTAAGGAAAGGATTCTAATATTTAGGAATAAATATAGAAAATATTCTCATAATTTATTATATTTTATTTACCTAAAATATCCGTAGCTCATATCCCTAGGATGTTATGGACATTGAGATGCTTGCCTGAAGAGCTAGATCTGTGGATGTATTTTAGACCCTCCTCGCCTGACACCCACTGTGTATTATATTTCTTCTCATGTCTCATGAATGAATGAAAACCTACAACCTGTTTTCCAGACATTGACCTGGTCAGGGATGTAATGAATGAAACATATATAGGCTGTTAGTACGATGGGGTCGCCACTCCAAAAGTGATTTATTAATGAGTGATAAATGCTATGAAATGAGAATGGATAGTGTTGCTGGAATGAAAGATGACAGGGAAAACCGGAGTACCCGGAGAAAAACCTGTCCCGCCTCCGCTTTGTCCAGCACAAATCTCACATGGAGTGACCGGGATTTGAACCACGGTGAGAGGCCGACGCGCTGCCGTCTGAGTCACGGAGGCTCTCTCATGTCTCATATATCCCATAAAACATTAAATCAACAATTATGATTAGATCTTCATTTCTAAAGCTATAAGTCCTAATGTGAACATGTGATTTTGTTTCTCCAAGGATAGAATGTGTATGTTTGGCCACTTTTTATAGACTTTTTCGCCAGAAGTGTTTATTATATATAAATTCAGATATTTTACTGAAATCAGCTTTATCAAGACCGTTCGGCCGCTCTACTGGACCGATTAGCTTCATTCGTTTTTCAATCTCTCCGAAATTACCTGCTGGTGAATCATCAGATATTGATAGGTCTCTACGTTGAGTCAACATTGAGTGATCCTACAATCAAATCAATGAATGACCACTCCAATAATTGCAGGTGAAGGTTTACCTTGACCTGCAATACATTCTGTACTTAGCGGGTCGCTAAGCGATTAACTTTTCATTAATATTCCGATATATTTGAATTTCATCCTTAGTAATGTGATTGCTTTCAGCCATGTTTGATTACTACCTATAAATCCAGAAAGTATACACTTCCTCTGATCATGGAAGGTTACTATTCTCTACTAGATACTCTGTGATTCTCTGACCTTCCCTAGTTTCTAAATATACTCAACAGATGGCAGAACATTCCTAATAACTTACATCCTGTCAAGAGAAAACAGAAGAAGGTATCAAGTCGACTAGCCTTCAGTATGACCATTAATAAAGCGCAGGGACAAACTCTAGAAGAAAAATCGGGTGTCTTACCCGAAGTAGTATTCAGCTACGGCTAATTGTACGTTGCACTATCTCGGGAAAGATAGTTTGAGAATATTAAGATCCAGATACGGCCGAATGGTCAAAGCACAGTGAATATTGTATGGAAATGAATGTTATAAACTACATTACGAATGAATCAATTATTATGTACCGGTATTAAATATTCATAAAACTACTGAAAATAGCATGCAGAAGAATATGACTTCGACAGGCAACTCAAGAAGATTTATCTGACCTTTTTATAACGAATGCGGATTCACTAGTTAGATATGTAAGTTCTATTCAACACTTGAGACGTCATTGTTAAAAAACCAAGAGTTTATAAAAAATAAAAAATGTAACGTATTTGTAATAAAGGGAATGACAAAATTGTTCTGAATAGGTGTCACGATTGAAAATATTCATATATTTCGCGTAGAGTCACAGGCGGATTAGCTGAGAGACCAAATTAGCATGAAGCAACGGGGAAAGAATTTGCGATCATTTAATTTCGAGCACATATTACTCTTCAAGAGCTGTTCCGTGATTGCCTCGCGTGTGATGAATTGCAATGTTATTTAAAATTACAGCTACAAAAAGAGTTACCATTTCAATTAAATTGCAAGTCTCGATTTTATTGCATACTAAATAGGATATTTCCATGTGTTACACGTACTAATGTGCCACAAAATGCTAACTAAATCAATTAACTTACTAAATCAATATCTACCTGTCAACCCTCTCTGCTGTCATTGAAGCAATATAATTTTCAATAACGTAGTCAAATTAAATATACCGAGTGCTTTCGTGATTCGCGAACATGTCGCTATGGGATTCACTGTAGGGAGGTCACATCTAACAAAAAACGTCTGGCGAGGGTCTAGAAATGAGCAGAGAATAATTCCATTTGGTTGTTTTGGGGTCGATGCGTGGCTCTGCTACTTACTTACTTACTCGCTTGGTTCGAACCTCGCTATCGGCAGCCCTGAGGAAATTTACCGTCGTTTACCATTTTCACCACACCATATTTGTTCTGGGGCTGTACCTTTATTAAGGCTACGGTCGCTTCCTTCCAACTCCTATCCCTCTTCGCAAATACTACATTGGCACTCTCAATGCAAACACTCTCTTCAAACTTGGAAAACTAAAACGCAAATAGACATATCCGTTAGGTTATTCTTTAGGTTCGATGATAATTGCCATTTTAAGGTCTCAAACATCCAGGGTCATTGGCAACAGTTAAACGAGGAAACCAGTTCATGAGCTAATTTGTTTCTGTTTTTAGATTCCAACTAAGGAATTGTATACCAGGGGCGTTAAGGCTGTCGATACTCCAACTTTAACCTCGTCGGTCCCGAAATTGTTCTTAAATTAAATGTGTTATATTTTGCTAAAATGACTTAAAATATTCACCAGAAAATTAGTATGTTTCGTTAGCTTTTGTGGCGGACTCGATTATTAATATTCGTATATAAACTCATTGAACGTTGCTTATATTTTGAAGACTTTTAATGTTATTTCTCTGATAATTATTCATGTTGTTGTACGTTCTTCCCCACGGTAATTGGAGGGTTCATTAAACACATAAGTACATCACCCCTTTCCAATTATTGGTTTTCTATAAACATCATCAATAACTACATTGGTGACTTCCGACGTGATTAAAATACGGCGTAGAACATATTTTGTGGTTAGTCAAGTGTGAAAATGACCGATGCCAGCAACGAAGGAAATCCACCGCCAACAACAGTATGGAACGAAGCGGGTATTGCTCGCGTTTCAGTGAAGATTCCGCCCATCTGAAAAAAAAACAAAGGTATTGTTTCTTCAAGTTGAAACACAATTTACTACGTTGGGTATTACTAACGAAACCACGAAATTTAATCATGTTGTTGCGTCATTAGAAGCGGATATTGTAGAATTAATTTCCGACTTTTTATCTCGACCACTATCTACCACTCCGTTCACAGAGCTTAAAGCACGACTAATTCAGGAATTTGAAGAGTCAGAGAATAGGAAAGTGTCAAAATTATTAACAGAATTAAAATTAGGTGATAAGAAGCCAACTCAGCTCTTGCGTTAGATGCGAACTTTAGCCGGTATGCAAGTCGAGGACGATTTTTTGAAAACCATATTTATGCAGCGGCTTCCTGTTACCGCACGTTCTATATTAGCTACAAGTAAAGATGATCTGGACACCATAGCCACTATGGCTGAAAAAATTGTTGAAATTTTAAACTGGGGTTAAATGTTTGTGCTCAAACCGTGCAGGCACCATCCACCATTGCAGTCAATAAAATAAATAATGCCAGTAGCGATCGTAGCTCAAGACTTGAAATGCAGATCGCTGAATTAACACTGACAATCAGTGAATTGAAAACGTTGTCACGTTCTTCACGAAGTAACTGACGTTCAACTCGTTCCTCACCAAGAAGATCACGAGACAGGTCCCGGTCAGCCTAGTGTTTTAATCCTAATGGAGGACTATGTTGGTATCACTTTAAATATCTCATCAGGGCAAAGAATTGTCAGAGCCTATGCTCATATCAACCACCTTCCGCTCAGAATTCCAACAAGCAGTCAAACTAAAACGCTCCACACTACCGGCGACAGGTGATCGGAATCATTTTTCCCGCCGCCTCTCACAGACAGAAGTAGCGGAAGCCGTTACCTAGTCGATACCGGAGCAGACATTTCTGTGATTCCGCCTTCGGATAGCGATCGCGCAAGAAAACAGATCGTAAATTTTATGCAGCAAACGGCACTGGTATTAATATTTACGGAGAGCGTCTACTAGTACTCAGTTTGGGCTTACGGCGCAATTTCACGTGGAATTTCGTAATTGCAGATGTGCTATAACCGATTATCGGAGCCGACTTCATTCACCATTATAACCTCATAGTAAATCTAAAGGACAGGTGACTCATTGACCCATTAACGTCAGCAGAGACACCTGGCACGTTGATTAAAGTCTCGGGCATAGAAACAGTTCATGCAATGCCCCAGATCAAAAACATGCTGAAATTCTAAAGACATTTGCCATCTTGCTCCATGAAAACGTCCATTTCGACATCCCAGATACCTATGTTTTCTATACCATTGTCACAGAAGGACATCCTGTAGCAGCAAAGGCACGACGACTACCACCAGATAAACTCAAAGCAGCTAAAGCAGAGCGCCAGGGCAAGTCCCCTCCACTTAGTTCCCAACAAAGACGGATCCTGGTGTCCTTGCGGAGACTACCGTGCTCTCAACAACATCACCAAGCCCAACAGATATCCTATTCCTAACCTTCAAGATTTTAACAGCCAACTACATGGAAAAAAAAATATTTTCAAAAATAGATCTGGTCAGAGGTTATCATGACATCCCTGTACATCCGGACGATGTACCTAAGACAACAATGATAACTCCATTTGGTTTGTTTGAATTTTTTTCGACGCCCGTTTGGACTCCGTAATGCGGCTCAAACTTTTCAAAGATATATCGACAGTAGACTCAGAGACCTCGATTTCGTGTACTGTTATATAGATGATATCCTAGTGGCATCACAAGATGAAGAAGAGCACAAGAAGCATCTTGAAATGCTTTTCGAATGCCTCAGTAAGTTCAACATCAGAATCAATCTGAAAAATGCATTTTCCGTTCAACAGAAGTACCTTTCCTGGAATATGTGATATCTGCAGAATGAATCAGATCACTACAAAGTACAAACCATTGTTGACTATCCGCTAACTACAACAGCAAAAGAACTGCGCCGGTTTCTTGGGCTCATTAATTTTTATCGAAGAGCACTACCAAATTCAGTCAGTAAACAAGCAGAGCTTTTGAACTTTCTCCATGGGGCTAAGAAAAATGACAACAGAAAAAAATAATCGGACGGAAAATCTTCGACAAGCCTTTCATAACCTAAAAAATAGCTTGGCCGATTCAGCACTTCTAGCTCATCCATCTTCAAGTTTACCTATAATTTTAATGGTAGACGCCTCAGATTATGCTATTGGTGCATCCTCGCAACAAATCAAAGAAAATAATCTGCAACCATTAGCATTCTTTTCCAAGAAACTGACAAATGCAGAGAGGAATTACTCAACTTACGACAGAGAACTCCTCGCTGCCTACTCCGCGGTGAAGCACTTTCAGTACATGCTCGAAGGACGTGATTTCCAGATCTACACCGACCACAAGCCACTCACCTTCATGTTCAAGCAACGTTCAGACAAAGCTTCTCCACGTCAGATCCGACACATTAGTTCCATAGTACAGTTCACCACAAACATACGTTACACTACTGGGAAGGAGAACATCGCAGCTGATGCTTGTTCACGAATTGCTTCAATCACTATACCTCCAACTGTTACCATGGAACAAATATAGGAAAGCCAACAATGTGACGAAGAACTTCCACACATTAAGAATATGTCACTTGCATTTCGAACCATAATGTTGCCCAATGGTAAAGAACGTGTTTGCGACATGACTGAAGATATTATTCACCCAAATGTACCTCAACAACTACGACAAGCAATTTTCAACTCGCTACACAATCTAGCTCACCCTGGGATTCAAACAACCATTAATTTTTTTTAAAGCACTTCATTTGGCCATTACTAAAAAAAGGACATGAAGACCTGGGCATCAGCGTGTGTTTCTTGCCAACGAAGTAAAGTCTGGAGACACATCAACAGTGCAGTGGGACATTATCCTCCAATGGCAGCAAGATTCAGTCACATTAACGTGGACATAGTTGGACCCATACCTCCATCACAAGGATATCGCTATTTACTAACAATTATCGATCCTTGCTCCCTATAGCCAGAAACAGTTCCATTAGCTGACATCACAGCAAAAGCAGTTTCATTTGCCATAGTCTCAACATGGATATCTCGTTTTGGCGTGCCTAATATCATAACTAATGATCGCGGAAGGCAGTTTGATGTCAACTTTTCAAATGCCTCACTAGCACACTGGGTATCGTCCACATTAAAACTACGGCATATCATCCAGCAGCAAATCGAAAAATTTAACGCTGGCACCGTCAATTAAAATCCGCTTTGAAGGCACAGATGTCTGATGACTGGGTTTCTAAGCTTCCTCTGGTCTTGTTAGGAATTCATTCCTACATAATTCCGCAAGTCAATACCTCGCCAGTGGAAATGACTTATGGCTCAACAATTAGGTTACCAGGAGCATTTCTAAACGAACAGGAATTAGTAACTGACATCCCAACCTTCGTTTTCATATTGAAGGAACAGTTGAGGAACCTAAGACCAATCCCAACAGAACTTCACGACCACAAAATGATCTTTATTCACCCACGGCTGATGACGAGAAAGTTCGTTTTCGTTCGATATGATGCGGTCAGAACACCTCTTCAATCACCATATGACGGGCCATATCCAGTCCTGTCTCGCAGTGACAAACACTTCGAGGTGGAGATGGCAACAGGGAAACAAACTATTAGCATTGACATATTGAAATCTTCCTTCCTTCTGACAGACCAATCATCGGACAACACGGAAGACACATCTGGAGAAACCACTTTGGACATTCCGTCGAATTCCATTCGAAAGACTGTCAACCTTCAGAAGACGACAGGTAGCAATCAACCCAATACACCTGCACCACGGATCGCCAGATCAGATCGAAGGGTCACCTTCCTTCGAAAATACATGGACGCTGTCACTGCGGAGGGAGTATGTGGCGGGCTCAAGTATTAATATACGTATATAAACTCCTTGAACTTTGTTTATGTTTTGAAGACTTCTGTTATCTCTCTGACAGTTATTCATGTTGTTGTACGTTCTTCCTGACGATACATGGAGGGTTCATTAAACACATAAATACATCACCCCTTTCCAATCATTGGTTTTCTATAAACATCATCAATAACTATACTTTCTTTATGACGTGTGACATTTATGCTACGGGGTTGATTTTCCTACCATTGTTATCTTTTCCTTGTATTATATTGAATTCATGTAAGTGAACAGAACGATCTATAGACTGTAATATGCTACATATGGCCTGAGGATGTTAAACTCACGAAACCCACTACGTTCAATCCATTTTAAATGTGTTCCCTGTTTCATTACGTACATATAAGGGAAACGTAAAACACCAGGGTTCCTTTATTATCTGATACTCCATTACATTAAAGAAAAGCACATTGTTCATTTTAACTTCAGGTAAGAGTAAGTAGGTTTAGGTTGGCTATTGATTCATTTTATTCTTAGTCATCATCCCTGTTCACTTGTCATTTACGAATGAGTGCTTGTCTTTCAATCTGTTCTCATGTGTTAAGAGTAAATGTTTGGGAGATTTCATTGTGTCCTTGGAATTTAAGGAGAGACTACCTCATCATTTTCTGAAATCTCACACGCTATGTAGCCGCTTCTACTAAAAGATTTGAAGGATTTATTTCATTGAACAATAATATCATTTTTTAACAAATTATGTAACTTATTTTCCATACGCCAGGTATGATTAAATATTGTCGTATAGTTTTTCCACTATTATGGCGGGCAAATGAGACTTCCATATTGAAATAAAAGCACTGCCTGTTAACTATTTTGTGGTATAGGCTTGCAAAGTATCATTCAGTCTGCGCGTGCGCTTATGATTCTGTGCGGTTGTATGAGGGTTGGGGCATAATTCATGACAACTATTTTTCATTGCAGAAATGTTCGACTCGTTGGCTGAATGGTCAGAGTGCTGGCATTCGGTTCAGAGGGTCCCGGCATCGATTCCCTACCGGGTCGGGGATTTCAACCTTCATTGGTTAATTCCAATGGTTCAGGGGCTGGGTGTTTGTGCTGTCCCCAACATCCCTGCAACTCACACATCACACATTACACTATCCCCCACCACAATAACACGCAGTTACCTACAAATGGCAGATGCCGCCCACCCTCATCGGAGGATCTGCCTTACAAGGGCTGCGCCCGACTAGAAATAGTCACACGAAATTAAAAATTGCAGAAATGGTGGATCTACCAGACATCGAAACATACAGATGGGAGTGGGCGCATAAGGTGCTGTGGAATGTATGAATGATGCCGAGCAGGTTTATCAGGTGTAGGATAAAAGAGTAGAAATTTTCTGCTAATAAATCCTTGTGCTACAAAATTTTTATTCTCTAGGAGTACAGTAACCTTTACGGTAAACCGTCAAAGTAGTTCCCTAGATTGTGCACAAACCGTTACCAATTATACCGGAGACGTCGAATACCAGTCTCCTCAACACGTGTGAATTTTTCAATACCACGTTTCACAGCATTGCCAATGTTCGGTCGTGTCTCAATCCGCCTCCAACTCAATGGTGCTTCAAACATGGGTAATGAGGTCAAAATGGCACGGAGACAGATCTGTTGAATATGCCGGGTGCGCCAGTTCTTAGCTGTGAAACGCACAGACATCTCGTGCAGTGTTCATAAACTATGAATGTCATACCTTCCAGGACTTATGACAATATGGCAACACCGTGCAAATGTGAGTAACATAATAGTTGCCATGACTTATGAAGCCTGAGAAAAGTTATGACGGCAGTGTTCAATCATGTTCGAATTTCTTTCTCTAATAATAAACACGGCAATGTTGCGAAGCATTCGGTATATTTCGAATTTTCGTACTGAACCCATAATTCTACGATGAGAAAAATATTTTTTTTATTTTTCTCAATATTTATTTCAAATAACAAGCTACTTTTATTTTTGAGAGCAGCTATGTTGCAATTCCAGAGCCTCGCTGTCGCGTGGGAACGATCTCACCCACGGCAAGCTCGTGAAATACCGTGACACCTCGGTGGACTTCGAGTGCCCAACAATTCTTCAAATTCACGGAATTCTGCGTAACGAGAGATTTTGGCAACACAGTAAATACAGAAATCAATAATCTAAATTATTCCTAACCCTACGTGAAGACAGAGCCCTAGGGTAAAATATAAATGCAGTTAAGCCTAAGTACAAATCAGCGTCAGATCAGTGGATTAGCTCCACGTGCCAAGGTCAATGAATGAAGAAAACCCGCGAAACGCCCGGGCAGAAATAATTTATTTCACCTGTTGCGAGTGTGGTAAAATTATGAGATTAACATTAAAATAAATCACAAGTCTGTCCGGAATTCTGGAACGAGTTTCATGAAAATCGGTCTATTGGACGCGAAATTAGCAGATTACGTAATCAAGCTTAGTGGTGTGGGTAGCGTCACTCCTAAGACTATAAAAGAAACTCCCCTCTGCATTTTTCTCAGTGTCGATCTGGGTTCTGAAGTAGCGGAAGCTTACGCCCGTCGCCAGCAGAAAATTGTATAAGATTAATCTACAAATAACTTAGTACATGTTCGTAGCTGAGAAGAAAGGGAAGGTGATAGAAATTTTTCTGAACTTTTGCCGACAAACTGTGAAAGCATAGGCGTCTGTTAAAGTACATAGCATATTTTCATTGTATCACCTCGTGTGTGTTGGAAAGTGTTAAAGGAGTTGGGAAGCTAGTCAGAGTAGTTCTGATTTCGTTATCTGTTGAGCACCTGTTGTATTAGGGTGACAGTAAGCCGGCTCTGGTAAGAAGGAGACAGTCGCAGTTGACTGCAGAACGAAGGAGGTTTGCTGTACAAATTATAACGAAGAAAGTGCGTGATTTGTGTTATCATTTAATAACGTGTAAAAAGGCGGTATGTGTAAGATAGGTATGTTTGAGAAGATGATGTTCCCTGTGCCAATGTGCGGCTAAGTACGAGATCAGCTGGTAATAATGCAGCCAGAATACTGGAGATGACGTCAATGCAGGTCTGTCTATATTTTGTATTATGTTGTAGCTAGACTTTTTGTTTGTTCCAACAATTTTTTTTCAAGATGTGTGTCGGGTTGATATTTGTAATTATCAGGCGAGAAGTGTTATAATTTTGGTCAGCGTGTGAAAATTTTAGTTTTGTAAAATTTCACGTCAAGAAACTGTAAAATGCGACGTTTAAATCTGGTGTTAATGTTCTATGAGATATTGTCCAAAGTGAGGAAAATTAGGAAAGCGATAATGGTAAAGTAGTCGTGGCGAATGTCTTTCATTTCAAGTATAATTTGAATTCAGACGTTTTTGTCGAAATTAATAATAATAATAATAATAATGATAATAATAATAATAATAATAATAATAATAATAATAATGTCTACCGCGGGATAAAAATTTTCCTATGTTAAAAGTGCATTTAACAAGTATGTTTTACAAGGATCGCAGGCATTTAGAAAATTCCAGTGAAATTAGACAGAGTTATGTTTTATTCATGGGAAGTAAAATTTTGTGACATCGTGTATGTCGATGATACGGAAAATCGCGGTGTGTTCTTGTATTCCCGAGGTCCCGAAGTTGTAGTAACAGTAATATAAAGAGGTGTATTTTAAAATGGGTATTGTTTTCACGAGAGGATTGAAATGTGAAAAGGGTCTTGGAAATATAAGAAGAATGGATTGAGAGCGAAGAATTTATATATGTGGAAATGAGAGCGAAGAAGTACCGCTGGGATAAGGCGAGGAGAATGAGTTTTGAAACAAGCTATGTTTGCCGAGGAAGGAGTTGTGAGACAGGCTGTATTGTGGCAGGCTGTAGTGTTTTCCGCTAACAATCCGAAAATTGAGATGACTACTGTGTGAGGCGCATTTCTAGTAAGATCCCAAGTGAAAAACGATTCTAGTAAAGATTAAAAATCTTGGTAGTATGAATATTAAGATAATGTGACCTCAAGGATGAAGGAGCATTTAGAATATACGGATGGTGTTGTTTGACTGTGTAAATTTATTGTATTTCGTTTCACTGAATAGTCATAGTTATAAATATTTGAAATTAACGGTAGGCGATTTGAGGGTTTCCAATGCGGTAGTGATGGTTATTATTTTCGGAGAACATCCACTAAATGGTAGACGGGTGTTGGGAATTATTATATTCTTCCCTGAAACTTCTTCGCGCATGCTGAGATCGTGTTTGAGTTGGGGATTGTTCGTCACGTATATGTATTTTTCGAGTTCACGCTTTGTAACGAGATAGAGACTTACTGCATTTTCCGACTTGCATTCGTTTAATAGTAAGAGACGTTGTCCCATGTGTGTTATTTAGTCTGACCAGGTTTACGATTGAAATGTCAGGGTTTGTTTAAAATTGCTGGTTCGCCTTATATGCCAGGGGATGCGTAACATGACCCATTTTCCGCCCGACAATAGATTTAGGACGTCACATGTTATCCTAGGAGTATACTGATGATGAGACGTCCTAGTTCACGTTCGACGATAGAATTAGGAAGGTATCGTGTACATAGAGATTAGTGTTAGGGTGTACAAATTTTAAGTGAGCCCGACGATAGGTCTGGGATGTCAGCTGTACATACTCAAGTCTCAGATTAGATGTTTTTTTTTTGTTTTTGCCAAGTAACCTGGGCGAAGGTAGAATCTACAGTAAAATATGAAATATGAAGAGGGTTAGATCGGTAATAATGAGGCCAACTCGTGCGCAGCTCCAACAGCTGGAAGGTGCTCCCTAAGATATGGGACCGTTATCGGCGAATGAGGGTTGCCCAACATTGGATGTCGACCTAAGGTTGACTAAATATTTTACTGTAATTCTCCATGCGTGTTGAGTTTAAATGACTTTGATATTTTATTTTACGGACTTAATTGTTTTGTCGTTCTGACGTCCGTTTCGTTTTGATAGTGTGCATATTGACACTTAATGTATTAGTGTGAGACTTGAGTTGCGAATGTGGTTTCGATTCGTCAGCCAGTAATATTAATTTTATTTTCAATCTTTGTCGTTCTTTCATTTATATGCGTAGTTGAGTTCGATTTAGTGCTAACTTTGTAGTAGTGCGTTGGGACAAACAATAAGTAGATGGATCTGTACTGGTAGTCATTGTTTGAGAAAGGAAAGAATTCCTTTAGTTGTATTTTTCACCACTTTTTAATTAACTTCAATGTTTGGCATTTCTTTTAAATGCGTGATGAATAAGTGTTTCCTGCATTTCGCAGTTTTGTTCCTTCAGAACGATGTAACGTAAGATCCTCGCGGATCATGTTGTTGTTGGTTCCTTCCGAACAGTTGTTTGGGTGATGCACGTTTAGCATCGGGATTATTTTATCACTTAAGGGTGTCATGATATGACAAATACATGGTGGAATTTTATTTCAATTGTGTATGATGCTGTTAACTCGTAGTGAACACCATGCTTTCCCATAATATTTCGCAACCTATCCAAAGCAACTGATAGTCAATTTGGTTCGATTAAGGGTCCATTCGGCGGGTGTTCCGTATCCGCAAGGGTATTCGACTGGTGGATAACATTAATTGAGAGGAAATCAGGCGTTCTACTTGTTGAAAGTCAGATTTTCCACGGATCGTGTGGATTAATTCTCAGTTCTCGTTTGGAGTAATAGGTGCCCGGTTTTCAGGTCCTTCCTTTTTCAGTTTTTCAGTTTCGCGGTCCACTAAATTATTACTTTCTCCGAAGTAACTCTTCGATATTGTGAGAAATAAAGCAACGCTATGCAATGTGACTGTGTTTGAAACATTCAATAATAAATAACTTATAACGTTTTTATTTCAAGGATTTATATTAAAATAATAATGTTGTCGTGCCATTTCGATTTTAATAACAGTTAGTAAGCACATTTTTGCTCCTCATTTCAAGTAGTTAGGCTCTTTTCTGAACCCCATCGTTTGGTTAAGATCGTGACCGAATTTCTTCCCGCAACGACCCATGATTTAAGAGTTCTATATTGCTCCACTGTAGCAACTGTGGCCGACCAACGATGGAATGGTAAGTTCAAGAGTTCAGTAAGCCACGCAACTTCCGTCCAAATCATTCTAAGTTTACCGTGTTAGCATTATGTCGACCGTAAACTTTCCTACTCAGAAGTATACACATTATGGGCTGTATTTACATTCAGGAGTCGATATGGAGCAAGTAAAGGAATCATCACATTGTTAATCTCAGTATAGCTAATTGTTCTTCACTGTCTCACAACACTCAGCAGCACTGTTCCGCCTTCGCCATCAGTTCACAAACAATTGCCCGTCGATACTGTAGCACGCAGATCCAACATTCCACAGCAGTGCACACACTTCACAGACTGTCTCGCCGGCTGGTTCACTAGCAGAACTGAGCCCAAACTGAACCGTCTCAGGCTCGATCTACCTGCCTTTTATAGGGAAACCTGTCCTTTTAGGTACTTCATGAGAGTAGAAACGCCTGGAAATCCCTGGAATCAGAAAGATCGGGGTCCCTTTCGTACTATTGAGGAGGAATGCGCTGAAAATATAGTGACGCCAGTAGTGGGGAAAAGGACTGACCAATGCGCGCTTGACGCGTCTCTGACAGTTGCCTGCGGTGATGAGGGGGCGGAGCTGTAAGTCAAGGTCTGTTTAGGGAGGTTAGGTCACGAATGCTACTTATGAAACCGCCATATTGGGTCTTTAAGTGAACGTAACCAAAGGCAAGTGTATTCGAATTTAGAGGATTTAGGCACCAAATTTTGAACAAGAAACGAACAACTATTTCTCATGCAGAATTTAACTGGGCATCTATTGTTCATGTATATATAATTGTACAACTCGTAAATGACACGAATGCATTCAGAGCTATTTGAATTGGAAGATAATTAATAGAACCTAAAATTATTTTGAGAAACAAGAATCAGGAGAAGTACTCATGTATACCCTTTCACGTCTATATTACTTTATCTTACCGTGTTTCTAATCAATATTGTCTGTCAAATTACGTAATCTCAATGACAGAAACATAGAAATGTGTAAAGTGTCTCTATTATGTCATGAATAGATGAAATATTGAACTTAAAAGTATTTAAAGACAATTGTAGTAAATTTCCTTGAGCATTTCCTTTATTAAATAAGAGTAGCAACGGGCACTGCGTTTCTAAAAGGTTACTGCAGCATGTTGACAAAGACTGAATGCCACTTGAATTGAGTGCATTAAATTACGTTTGCAGTTATCTTTTTTTATTCCTTATGCCAGTTTCTTTACGTCGCACCGACACAGATAGGTCTTATGGCAACGATGGGAGAGGAAAGGGCTATGAGTGGGAAGGAAGCGGCCGTGGTCTTAATTAAGGTACAGCCCCAGCATTTTCCTGGTGTGAAAATGGAAACCACGGAAAACCTTTTTCAGGGCTGCCGACACTGGGGTTCGAACGAACTATCTCCCGAATACTGGATACTGGCCGCACGCTGTTGTTATCCATTGAGATGGTAAATTCTTTGTGTTCTGAGGCAAAAATACTCTTCTCGTGTATAACAAGAGTGATGTTCTTAGTTACTCTAACTAGTTTATGGATAACCCGTGTAGATGAGTAGTACAAAGTTGTGATGGTGATTATTGTTTTAAGAGGAAGTACTATTGGGCAACCATCCACTTTTAACACTAATCTGAGGGGAAATTTTGAAACATCCGACACTTCGAAAAAATGTGGTATTGGCCAATGAAGGACAAAGGCCACGAAGTTCGTGAAAATGAAAGATTCCAGAAGTTTCGACTGCTCTAATACCGTCGGGATCGGAAAAGAACAAGAGTTGAACAAGGAAGGTCGGATACGATAGAAAAGTGAGGAGTCTGGCACAAGTAAGTAGAAAGAATGCCAAGACTCAGCTAACGGCCCCGTGGTCGCAAACCCACGCCTTCAAGTTAAGAGTCTCTGGGCCCCCTTTTAGTCGCCTCTTACGACAGGAATGGTATACCCTGGATATATTCCACTGCCCCCACAAAATGGTTCAAACCCGACATCTGTATTATGTTTATGTCAACACCATTTGAAAACCGGTGATAGTAATTTGTAGAGCTACAGTCTTTAGTAGCTTTTGGCAAAAAAATCGAGGTAACACTCATCATCATCATCATCATCATCATCATCATCATCATCATCATCATCATCATCATCATCATAAGAAGAAGAAGAAGAAGAAGATGATGATGATGATGATGATGATGATGATGATGCTTGTTGTTTAAAGGGGCCTAACATCGAAGGTCATCGGCCCCAAGGAGATGAATAAGTAGAAGACCGAGCAAGTGGCTGTGCGGTTTCGGTCACGTAGCTATCAACTTGCATTCGAGTGATAATGTGTTCGAACTCCACTGTTGGCAACCCTGAAGATGATTTTCCGTGGTCTCCGCACTGTTCACTCCAGGCAAATGCTGGGGCCGTTCCTTAATTTTGAGGCCATGGTCGTTTCCTTCCCAATGCTAGCCCTTTCCTATACTAACGTCACCATAAGACCTATGTGTGTCGGTGCGACGTCAACCATATTGTAAAAAGGAAGAAGGATATTCAGGCATTATGTGAATATTGGGCTACTTGCGGTAGATAACTGCGAACCTGCTTGTATAGGCTTCCATATCTTTACCCCCTCCCCCCCTACCCGTGGGTGGAAGTTGTAGAATAACACCCACGCTATCCCCTAGTCTGTCGTATGAGGTGACTAAAAGATGCCCTATAGTCTCTTAACTTGGAAGCCCGGATTGGCGACTACGCGGCCCTTAACCGAGTCCTGGCTTTCTTTCTGTCACTTAGCTTACTTGTGCCATTCTCCATACTTCATTTTTCCTAAACGACCACCCTTGTGTAGTTAACTCGAAAAAAATAAAACACGAATAATATTATTATAGAGTTCATATTACATTTGGTGCTTCTTTAAAAAACATCTTTGTTTAGAAGCTTTCTCATAACATTTTAAAGACTTGGGTGGATTAGAAACAACACTTGAGTGTTCCGCCCATCTCTACTCTTCTGTTTAAATTGCGGTTCATCGAAATGATATCAGAAGAAAATACATAATGGAACCCAAAAATACAAAAATCGTTCAAATAAACATATGATTATTCAGTAATAATTTCATTGCAATAATAACTTAGTAACCTCGAACAAGACGGAATTATAAGTGGGTTGCCATTTATCACGCCGGTAACTTTTTACCGTATCCACCGAGCTCTCCATTGCTTATCACTGGAAAGCGAAACACTAAAATCCCGCCAGTTGACATATTCTAACAAATTGGTGCAGCGCAGTATCCCATTTTCCTTAAGGATGCAAATATATTTCATATTGTCACGTCGGGCCCGCCCACATCATAACGATGCCTAAGACCCAATATGGCCGCCACCGCAAAGGATTGTGGTAGCGTGACCAGACCTTCCTATACTGACCTCGGTAAGTCGGTGGCAGCCAGGCTGACTTGCTCCAACCAAGGCCGCATATTAGAACGGCACACAGTGTCACAATAACATTAAAAGGGATAGCCTAACCTCAACGAATTCTCAATTTCGGAGTGCGATTTGGTGAACGTGGGGCCCCTAGCTGAGTCTGGCATAACTTCCACATCTCACTTTCACCGCGCCTATCTTTCCTCTCTTGGTCAACTCTTGTTCGCTTTTACCCGGACGGTTTCAGGTTTGTGAAACCGAGGAAATAGTTTATTTTAACGCCCTTTTCACATATCTCGAATAACATTACAGCTATGGGTAACATTACTGCTTGCATATCGAAGAATATTGAATACAGTATATCCCATACCTGTACGGAAAGCTCCAATTGGATGTATAACTCCTAACTACTGACCTTCAGAGAGAAAGGACTCTTGAAAATACCGGGTGCAGTTTCCGATGGAACGTTAAAAACTGCAAAACCAATTCGATCGCAACTTTGAGGCCCGGAGAACAATTTCTCCTGTATTCATCCCAGGGCGAGTGGAATGTAAAGAATTTTACTATTGCCATTAATTCTTGCGCGGCCCTTACTTATAGACATGATGCTGTATAAACGTTTGGGCTTATGCCGTGTCAAGAAAATGAGGTGAAATTCTTAACGTTTCGCAGAAAACTGTGCTCTACGTTCTCAGAATAAATCTCGACTTACCACGAGAAAGGCTTTTTAAACAATGACCCTTTGAAATTTTGAACGTTATACTAGAAGTGGAAATGGTACGTTTCGTTCCAGGCTTGTGTCTATATCTTACACCTGTCTACCTGTCTATGTCATATGTTACTCAAAACACGTTATGCGAACCGCTTAGTCTGTTTGTGAGGGTTCGGTCAGCTTCCGCTTCGAACGCTAGCGTTGTGCTACGTCCTGGGGGTCATCTGGTGGTGAATGAACGTACCATTTCCACTGCTAGTATATCGTTCAAATTTTCAAAGGGTCATTGTTTAAGAAGCCTTTCTCGTGGTCAGTCGAGATTTTTTCTGAGGACGCAGAGCACAGTTTTCTAAGAAACGTTAAGAATTTCACCTTATTTTCTTGACACGGCATAAGCCCAAAAGTTTATACAGCATCATGTCTAATTCTACCATTCGTAACCTACACATTAAGAAGTGGTTAGCTTATGCGTAGCCACCTTTGCCCTTAGAAACAAATCTGGTACTTGTTTCTGGTGGAGACTGGTGGAGGCCATTGTACCGTACCGTACCGTACCTCTCCAGATGTTGAAGTCTCCTTTCTTAAGTTCATCTACTGATGAATAATAAAAAGCAAGGTATTGGAATTGTATAATTGTTTTCACTATATTGTGTGAGCAACGAGATGGGACTTTGTGCGCTGAGTCGCGTTTTATTCGATACACGCATTTTATTTCGCTGACAACCTCACAGCCCCGCCAATTTACGGGGCAGAGCAGGCAAAGCAGAACGAATTACACTCCCTATCTCTCTCTATTCACGTTATTTGGTTGATATATTTCAAGAACTAAACGCCCGTTATTGTTGCTGATGGTTATTGTTTCCACCGATACATTTTTTCATCCGGAACACTGCACAGTTCTGTTCAATAAATGCAGTCCGTCAAGTGTCACATTTTTAGTATTTAGTAATTTTATATCTAATAAATACTATATGAATGTATACGCATACCCCAAATTATATTTAAGTTTTAAATTCAATAAATGCAATTTATTGAAGGCACAGTCATGACATTTTTCAGGTGTGCAAATGGGAAACCACGGAAAACTATCTTCAGGGCTGCCGACAGTGACCGAAACCCCGCAGCCATTTGATCGGTAAAGTACGTTATTACGATATTACATCGTGCTTAGGGAGCATTTTCCTCGAACCTGTTGCACGAGTTTGCTTCGTCACGTAGCTATCAGCTTGTATTCAGGAGGTAGTGGGTTCAAATCCAACTGTCGGCCACCCTGAAGGTGATATTAAGGTGTATTATACAGTTAATGTAACTTGGAGCATATAGAAAAAACTTTCGTTTGAGATATTACTGTATAATAATGACTAATGCATCACTTAATAGGGGACTTATCGCGTATCAAAAATTAGAAAAAATATGTTTTTTACAAGATTTGTTTCCTTCTTCTTCCTCTTTCGCTCTTATCACTCACTGACGCGTTCGCGTCGGAGAATAATGACAAATGTGGAGGGGAAGGTCGGGATGGTGAGGGGTGAGTGAAAGGGGGAGGGCGGAATTAAGGCGGGGCTGAAGGATGTTGGAAAAAGAATGGCTGTTGAGGAAAGGTGCTATGAATATTATGAAAAACTGAATTATGACTTGTTGGTATGACGTTACTGAAAATGGGAATTATAATTTCAAAAATACATTTGTTTTTTTTCTGAAATTTCATTAAGATTATGATTTAGGTTGAAATATTGATCTAAATGTATGAAGCATTTTTCCCTAAGCACACACAACAATAGGCTACACACCACATGCTGTACTGAGAGGTAAGTCTCATATAACCTATGCCATCTAACTAACACATTCTCTCATTAAATTCATTAATTTAATCTTATTTATTCAGGTTAACTTCATGAGTACCGCAATGAATTGCAAATTTTATACCAGGCAAAATATATCCGTTTTAACCACATCTTCATGTACCGTCCTGACAATGTCCAACAACATTTCAGCATGATTTAACAAGCACCACGAGAGCATTTCATTTTATTACTTTGATGATGACACAACATCTAACAGTTCTCCGTCAGCTAGTGGTTACTTACAGCGGTGTCCAATGGCTATCATATGGCTAACACCACTCAAATAGATTAACATTTGGTGATGAACTACGGGATCAACACTTACCAGTTCCCGTTTACAATTGAATTATTAATGATGAGCAGTATTAGAACTAACAGTTCTGTGTATACTAATACATGAAAGAGTCTCGATGATGAGCATACTCAAGATATTAGAACCTAGTTATTTTCAAATTTACTCATCATTTCATACCAGTTTTAATGTCAATTTGTATATATTTGTTTCAATTATTTAATGTCAATTGTGTGCATGTACAATTGCTTAGTTATTAGATGTTTTACATTAAGGCTGAAGATGGCCAGCCCCGGCCGAAACTAGTCCCTAATTAATGTAATTTATAATATTGCATATCATAGTATTGAAAGGTGGACCATTACTACATCAATTTAATAATTATATTGTAATTATAATTCAATACGGATCAGAACCATGAAGTTCATAACCTATGACTATTATATTTCGTTCAATACTAATGCTATTTATTCAGAGCGTCGGCCTAAGAAAAAATTAACTGAAACAAAGGTAATTTAATTAAGTGAACTATTTTATTATCCATCTGTAACTTCCTAAATCGGAGCTAATTTGTTAAGGTACCACTTAAATAACTGTAGAATAGCCAACCGAAGTAACAGGTAGGGATCCTCTTCGGAGGTAACCCTGCCCAGGGAGTGGCGCCCCTGCCTATGTGAGTCCCTCAGCACACTGACCTGGCGTGTAGCATCTGGTAAGGTTCCCATTTCAGGGTTACGAGAGAAGACCTCAGCGGCAACTATAGCGAAAAAAGTGGACTTCAGTACGGTGGGGATGGCGGAAGTGGCAGCCCTGTACTCAGGGATTAGTAAGAGTATAACTTTATATTAGATAACGTCTGTTCCCCATGTTAGGAGCGGCTGTCGAAGGCGTCATACCCCAGGTTAGGAGTGACCTCGTTTAATCCTGGCAGTAGGTATAAAATGCCCACAACGACAGGCTAAGCGACTAGCCGGTTGAAGTATTCTTCGTCGCATCTTCTCGAAATTCGGAACAGGCTAGGGCGTTCCCCCAAAGCGACGCGCACCATTTGCGCCCGAGTGGCATGAGAAATGTGCAAGGCTTACCTTCTCATGGACGGGGTAGGTTAAAGAAGTTAGTCCGACAAGAACAATTAAGAGTAAGATTTGCTACACTGAATATTGGAACGTTAAATGGCCGACATCGTCAGCTAGCAGAAATGTTGAAGAACAGACATGTTGATATTGCCTGCATACAGGAGACCAAGTGGAGAGGTTACAAAGTGAAAGAAATTGGAGATGGCTACAAACTCATCTATAATGGTACCAGTACAACATCAAAAGTTGTGGCAATAGTGGTTGGCCTACGCTACCGCAACATCACAAGTGTTATCAGAGTGTCTGATAGGCTCATGTCTGTCAAGATTGATTTAGCGTCAATAACTGCCTAAACTAGATGCACGGTAGATGAGAAGGATGAGTTCTGGAGCAGTCTTGATGCTCATCTTGGAACAAATCCTTCAGTGAGTTCGTTTTCCATGGGAGAGACTTAAATGGATATGTTGGATCTCAACGGGAATGATATAGGCGATGTCATGGAGGATGTGGTCTTGGTACGCGAAACGATGAGGGATTTCGTATACCTGATTGTGCAGAGGCTCTTGACCAAGTTGTAACCTACAGATATTTCAAGAAAGGGCTAACACATCTAGCTACATATACTAGTGGAGGCCATGCTACTCAGATCGATTAATGGGTGGTTCGGCAACAAGATCTGAAGATGGTAATGGATACCAAAGTGATCCTAAATAAAAGCATTGCCCTCCAAAACACCGTTTGCTTTTTCTGGATATTCGGAAAACTGTAAAATCCAAGACACTTAAAACTGTACCTGAGCGTATCAAGTCGTGGAAAATGAATGTCCACAAGAACGAAATGAAGACAGATTTAACCAACATCTTAGTGAATCCTGACTAGTCAGTTGAGGACACGTGAGAAGATGCTGCAAAACATATACATCAGACACCAACAGTAACCCTGGGAAAAACAAAACCCGGGCGAAAATACATTGATAAACAGACCTGGTGGTGGAATGATGAAATCCAAGAAGCTATCAAGGAAAGGAAGGTAGCCTTTAAGTCTTGGTGGAAGACATTCCTGGATACTGACATTCAGGGACATCAAGTGCTGAAATCAGCAGCGAAAAAAGCAGTGGCTCCTTGCAAACGTTCGTTGTTACCAGTATCTGTACGACCAGCTTGACATACCAGCAGGAGAAAATAACGTTTATCGCCTGCCAAGTCCCGTAACCGTTCGACCCAGGACATTGAATATTTCATACACATCAATGGAGCTGACAACAAATTACTACAAGACCAAAAGGCTATCCTTCAACGATGGTCAGACTGTTTTGCACATACCAGCAGCAAATAATTTGATCATCCACCGATTGCAAGTTATGATCCCGTCTATGGACCCGTATCTTTGTTTATGGCAGAGGAACTAATAATTGCAATAAAGAAGATGAAGAATGGAAAAGCAACTGGCCCAGATGACATACCAGCATAAATCTGGAAAATGCTTGGCAAGCCGGCTGCAGAATTTCCTGTCACACTCTTCAACCAGACCATCATCGAGAACAAACTTCCCCGTACACGGACAACTAGTACGACAGTTCCAATCTCGAAAGGTAAAGCAGACTTCAGCGACTGCTCAACATACCGCCCTATTCGACTACTCTGCCATACACTGAAGTCACTCGAACGAGTGCTGGACAGCAGGCTTAGATACGTTGTCACAGTAACATACATCCAGTGTGGATTTATTAAGGGCTGCAGCACCATCGATACCATCCATGCCACACGTCCATTGATGGAAAAAGATAGGGAGAGGCAAAAAAAAGCATTTGACCGAGTCCCACATGACCTCATCTGTCGAGCTCTTCGTCGTCATGAAGTTCCGGAAGCCTATCAAAGCTGAGTGAAATTTATATATCATAATACAACTAGACTTGTCCAGAGTCCAGCTGGAATCTCCCCGCCTTTTTATAACACCGTGGGTGTACATCAGGGCTCGGCCCTATCATTATTGTTATTCATCCTCTGCTTGGATACAGCAGAGACTGACATACACACATCGCATCTCTAGACCCTTCTTAATGCGGATGATGTGGTACTTGCCCAAAAAACACGCCTTTGACTCCAACGCCAGACACATATTTGGAGTGAGAAATTAGCTGAGAATGGTCTGCGCCTCAACACCCAGAAAGCTGAATGCCTAGAATATGGCGCCCGAACTAGTGGAACCATAAGGATCAATAATCAAGACTTTTAGGAAGCAATGCATTTAAAATACTTAGGATTAGTTGTCACTTCGAACTGCGATGCCACTTTTGATATCCGACCGCAGGTAAATGCAGCTTGGCTCTGGAATAAAAGATCCCTCACCATCTAAAGGCAAAAATTTACAAGACCGTGGTACGCCCAGCAGCTATTGACTGGGCAGAATGTCGTCCAATGACAGAAACATGAGCAGACTCTTCATACAGTGAAAATGAAGATGCTTCTATGGACTCATGGACTGACTCGATGTGACCACATAAGAAATTCAGCTGTTCGACAAAGGCTTGGCGTCGCTCCAATGAGGGAAGAGCGACTTTGCTGGTACGGTCACGTTATGAGAAGGCAGGGCGGCTCAGTTACTGAAACAGCTCTCCAAGTTGATCCGGGAGGAATACGACCACGTGGAATATTAAGGCCGACATGGACGACGGTGTTTAAAACCTGAAGATGTCAGGAAGAGAACGAAATGCAGGAGATACAGCAAAACAGCAGACCCCATATTTTAGGATAAACACTAGAAAAGGGAGAAAGCCAACCGAAGTTAGTGCACAAACATAACAATGGTAGACGACTAATTATATAAATTATGTTACCCACATGACGACTAAAATACAAAACCTGTTTCAATCAAATCGTACCAAGCGCTTGTACAACCGAAAGTCTACGCATATTATGGGCATATATCTAAGCTATTTACTGCATGTTACGTTGCTCAGTTGAAATAAGCGCGCGCAGAGAATAAATTAGTATTATTTAAAGACAGTTTAAGTCACACGCGGTCGCTTATGTTTTTAATATGTTTGTAGTATTAAGATAATGTTGTAATTTTACTTGAAACATTACATTAAACTATGGCATTATTGCACAAATGTTAAATTTTTTTACGCCTAAAATGTGTTCCAATAAGTACTAGAAGATAAAGTTTTCGGAAATGGCAGTTAATGTCGCTTTGATCATCTGTACTGATATATATTGAAATAATTATGTAATGTTATACTTCTGTTATTTTTTTTAGTTCACAGAATTTCAGCTTATACATGTCCGGCTTCTTGACTTCCGGTCGGCGTAGTGACCTTCGGTTCAAAGGGCGTCGGGTTTTATCGTCCGGTGGGTTCGGAATTTTAACCTTAAATGGTTAAATCTCTCATCTCGGGAACAGGATATTTGTGCTGTCGCGAAAGTCCCTACAACTCATATACCACACATAACACTATCCTCCACCAAAATACCACGCAGTTTCCCGTACACAGCAGACGTCGCCCCCTCCCACCCTCGTCACGGGTCTACCTTACAAGTAATTTACCAGGATAACAATAGTCGCACGAAATTGGTAATATTATCGTGCAGATGTTATTGTGACCTGAATAAGTCCTGCACTGAAGAGGATGCAAATTTGAAAGGTTTGCCAGTGAGAAGGAATGTACCCAAACCAACGGCAAGCCGCAGCTTGAACGGACTAAGTAAGAATTAAAATTATAATTATCGTAATAATGCATGTTTATCTTGTCGTAAGCATAACCTCCTGCTCTTTGTCTGTATTAACACTACACCAATATAAAATATGCATAGGCCTACTTAAAGTTTTAATTTCAAACCTTAGGAAAAGTAAACTCGTGTCGTCGTCCCGAGGTGATGCAGCCCTTTTCAGACACACTCCCAATTGAGGTGAGCTGCATTTACCCATTTTATTCACGCGCCAGCCCATCTGCATTTTTAAATCTCTGGCAGTACCGGGAATTGAACCCCGGCCTCCGTGGATCGAAGCTAATAGTGCGAACCGTTATGCTGCAGAGACGGACAAAACCTTAGGTGAAGAATCATTTCATCTCTTCACTCCACAGATTTCCTCTGACCAAAACATGAGGTTCTTATAGAAGCCAGGACTTAATTTGATGATCTTGCTTGATGCACACTTGATCACGCTGTCTTACGGAATTTCGTCGTTGAACACACCCAGAATATCCTGATGTACAACATAATAAATAGAAAACTTTTCAAATGTGGACACCGAACTCCCAGAGGATGGCGAATATGCCACTATCTCACGGATCCACTCGGACGAGGCATTCCGGCCTCTTGTCTATAGAAAATGAGTCTGTTGTACTAATGGGCCTCAATTATTACACCACCAACAACTTTTCTAAAAACAAACATGGTTAGAATTGTGATATAAGTGCACAGAATTCCCACCATACCACTTGCCACGACATCCCAACCACATCATATGGCCTACAGACTTTTTTTGCTAGTTGTTTTACGTCGCACCGACACAGATGGGTCTTATGGCGACGATGGGACAGGGAAGGGCTAGGGGTGGGAAGGAAGCGGCCGTGGCCTTAATTAAGTTACAGTCCCAGCATTTTCCTGGTGTGAAAATGGGAAACCACGGAAAACCATTTTCAGGGCTGCCGACCGTGGGGTTCGAACCTACTATCTCCCGAATACTGGACACTGGCCGCACTTAAGCGACTGCAGCGATCGAGCTCGGTGGCCTACAGATTGATACATTATTTAACTACCTAATGCAATTAATCGGCTAAATGTTTGAAGTCGGCTATCGCTAGAGCCTATAATGCTCTGCAAGATACTGCTCATTCGCAGATCCTTGGTACAATTTCAGATGGATGGAAAGAAAAATCGACCATCGTGTTTTTGGTGTTAAAATGGTGGAGGAACGTCGAGAAATTTAAGGTAAAGGAGACTAACCTTGTTTATCGCACTTCTGCTCCGGTTCCAGTGCTTCTTTTAACTGACTCAGGTTATCTCTCATATTTCCTACCCGATCTCCTTTGGCAAGTTTTTTTTTCTTTCCAACCCCCATGGGATTAGGGGTGTTGTTCACTTTCCCTCGCTTTTTGGTCTTTCCTTTTCTTTCTTGTACAGTACTTTCCCTGAAAAATTAGGAGTTTTGGGGAAGAAGGGCTGATGGACTGAAAGTTGATTAAGAGGAAAATGAGATTAAAGTTCTAAATTAGTGAATTTCATTACCGCTCCGAAAACATAACGTCGGTGATAATTAAATCATTAAATATGCTAATGCTACATTTAACTCGGTATACCGGAAGAAAAACCTATCAGAATGGTTTGAAGTGTAAGTTTTAACTACAAGTGTTACGAGCCAATGTGTAAAGAACCAATTTTACACACACTATAATACTTCGGCATATGGAATCATGAGAATAAAATGAAAGCAATAAACTTTGATAAATAATACCATTAAAACTGTTGTCACTGTCTTTCATAGACTTTTAATAGAGTCTTAGAATTAAAAGTGCACCATTCATGTTCCTTCTTACAGGATAAAGATCATGCTTTGGAAAGTTTCATCTCCATATCTGAAAGACAAGCTATAGCTTAGTAAAAATATGAAGTGGAGCACAATGCGAACCCATCAAATTTATAATTCATTATCGCGTAGCATTCGATTTTAGATATATACTTTTTTTCAGGTGCCTTTAGAAGAAGCATTGCAATGCTTCCGACTAATTTATATTTTTATTTATATTTGATGAACAGAGGTGCGCGCATATTCGCGCACTTTGCTCAATAAGTACACACAGTTCGTCAAGGGAGGAAAGATATAGGCTACATTGCTCTGTAAGACACCTATTGAACTAAATCTTGGTGAACATATGGAGCTAAACATAGAGATAAAAGCTGAACATTCTATACAAAATGGGTCTATAGTACTAACAGCCTTTTTTTCCCATAAATCCACACCTATTACCACCACCAGCATCTTTACTCAAAATAACAATGGTTAGAATTGTGATGTATTTGTATGATGTTCTCAGAAAGAGTCAAGTGTTCATGATTAAAACTGAATAACAATGGGATTTTGACAATGAGATTTAAACTCGAACAAAGTAACTAAAAAGGAGAAGATTTTCAGATTTGAATGAAAGTAGTTTGCTGTATCCCCATAGAATATCATGTTCTACATATAGCACTATATAAAATATTTTTATCAGTGAGCAGCAAGTATTATTCCTATAGACACAAGAAGTTACGGTCCTTGATGTCAGTCCTATATAATAGGTATGATAAAAGCAGCGTTAGACAAGAAAATCACGGCCAAAACCTCGTTTGAAAGTGATTAGTAGTGTTTATTGTCTTGAAAATTTTCTCTATTGGGATTTTATTAGGCAAACACTCCTTCTACCTATAGTAAAATCGTATCTCTGTCGGTGTGACGTAAAACAAATAAATGCGGTTTAAAAAATCTCATTGCAGCAGATTAGATCCATAAGTACACAATTTCAGTACTGGTGTAGAGCTGTTCCTGTGCAGTACAAATACATAAATACAACAGTTTGTGTGCTGTGTGATCATTGTCCTATTCTTAGTGTTTTAATAAGTTTCTCATAAACCCTCCTCCTTTACTTAATTACAAATACGATGGCACTTGCTGTTTCAGCCGCTAATCGTAAGCAGAGAACTAACTACTTGAGTGAGACAAGTCTAGAGGAACAGCTTAAAAACTTTTGTGATTTCCAAACACAGTGGCCAGGCAGACAAACAGCACGCTTTGCCGCTTACGACGTGCCAAACTTCTAATCCTTCAATAGAGACGTGAGTTAAACTGGTGGAGGATTAGGAGGAACTGGCGACAGCACTACCAATAGTATTTTGTTTGTACCGCTGGGAATTGAGCTTTATCACTGTGAATTGCTTACATTGGAGACCTCGTTATCTCATGTATTAATACCCGGGGGCACAGAAGTAAGATCAAGCATCAATCTTTATATCTCGTGGTATTGAGTTTTCTCTTACAGGTGTAAAGATATAATAATAATAATAATAATATAGGCACCGTGCGTGTCGCTCTAGCGGCCGGGCGGAGAACAACACGTGAGGCAGACTCCAGACTCGCAGTAGCTGAACAAGTTATGACTGAGCGTGTAGTTACTCCGATGATAATGGCAGAGAAAAGGAGATCAAGTAAACGCAATTGTTGTGTTTTCAGATGTTCCAATATTTACGCAAATACAGGAAGTGAAGTACAATTTTATTGTTTTCTAAAACGAGCGATAGAAGTGGACCGAAGGAGGCGATGGATACAAGCAGTTAACCGAACGAAGTAAGTAAGTCTACACATACGTACTGCACATATTTGCAATAAGTTCAATTGATCCGATTTAATTTAATTTCGGTTTTAATTTTTAGCACTGATTGATTACTTTGGCAACTTACGACTTACTCAAGAATATGTAGTGCACATTTCATCGGAAACAGAAGATCTGGACACCCACTAAGTCCAGCCAATGTTCCGACAATATTTCCGGATGAATACAAGAAGAGGAATGTGCCGCCGGGACCCAGCTTACAGCGCTTTCGCAGACAACTCAAGCGATTAAAAAAGGAAGAATCAGACGGAAAATTTTCAAGTACAGTTTGCCCAAGTAACATAACCAAGGATGCATTCGTGGGAACAGATGCATCTGATTTTCATTGTTCGGACTTCATGTTTTCTTGTTCACTAAATGAAAACGACATAAATACACAAGCATGTATTCCACTTAATTTCGGTTTGAGAGGGAACATTACGAAACATGATAAAATATGTGGAACGGAAGACGAGCATGCAGACACCAAGGGTCCAGGTTTCCAAGGCACAGGTCCATAAGAAACAATACACAAATGCGTGATCGAACAGTTGTGAACTTCAACGTCTTTGCTTTGCTGCTTGCGTTATTAACAATAACGTTTCGAAATTTTGTAAAGAAACCAGATTATCGATTTTTCTAGTGAAAATGAAAACCGTACTGTCTTATTCTGCTTTGAGAGTACTATTCGGAGTTCACAGGACAACAATTTCACGTATTTTTACGACCGTGCTTATGCAAATGGCACTGCGTACGAAACATTTCATGTTGTGGCCTAGTAAGGAAAGTGTTCAAGAAACAATGCCTCCAGCATTTAAGAGAAATTACGGTAATTATCGAGTCATTATTGACTGCACAGAATTTAGGGTTGAACAGCACCCCAAGTAGATCAGAGAGTGTATTTCTATTCTCATTCTCAATACGAGGGTTGCCACACTGCAGAAGTTTTAATTGCAATCACGCGTAGAGGTGTGATCGCCTTTAAACCTAAATGTTACGGTGGAAGAGCTAGTGACTAATTCATAACAACTGACAGTGGTTTATTAAATTTCCTTCAACCTGGCGACGAGGTCATGGCTGATGAAGGATTTCCTGGCATCAGAACTAACTTATCTGGCCGCGGTGTCATAATCGTGACACCACCGATCTTACATGACAAGAGATTAACAGCTGAGGAAGTTGAGAGTAGGACAATATTGCGAGTGTTAGAATTCTTGTAGAAAGGTGTATTCAAAGAATCAAAATATACAATATATTACAGAAATTGCCAACAGAACTTTTTCCAAACATGGATGACATCGTGCACATGTGTTGCGTGTTAACGAATTTGCAACCTCCAATAATTAAAGAATAGTTTCAGAATTGTTCTACCATCACTTTGTTTTATATATCCTTTGTTTACATTTTGATCTGTTCAACGTTCAACTAAATAATAAATAATAATAAGTAAATAATAATCATTATTATTAGGACTACCGCTAATTTTTGGCAAGTAATTACTGAAACAGAAAGTCGTTTTGGTAAAATAGGTATTGTGAACTGTTGTGCTTTGCTATATACATATAGATCACATTTTTCCAAGCCAGTTACGTACATCAGTATTTGTATTTAATACATATGACTTGTACTTAACTGTATGTTATTTTGCTCGTAACGTAATAACGTAATCGCGCATTTCCTGACTCATCTACTATTGGTTTATCTTTACAGGAAGATGGACATTTAACTTCTAACACTCTGTCAGCTACATTTCCTTTGAGAACTATGCCATCTGGAGATCCGCAAATCCAAGGTTGTTTCTTGTGGATTATTAACCCACATCGAATAACACGAACACCAAATGAACTTCCATAGCATTCTATTGCTTCACTTTCCATTTCACTTCCGTAAGAAGGATTGTTCAAAACAGCTCCCCCAATTGGAGATGTACTTACAAATGCGAGAGTTATCAAAGTTATGTAGCCTAGTTTTGATCCGATATGCTTTCGTGCTAACAGATATTCTTATCTTTCTTTCTGGAAACCGTCGAAGGCTTCCTGATTCAGATAGTGTGTCCAAGGAAATTTTAATTATGTAATCTGTACCAACCTGCATTTTGCTGGTAAAAAGCATTTCGTCACTCACAGTGCAAAACGTGTGTATGTGTGGCAAGCGCACGTCGTTAGAGACTTGCGGATGTAATAGCTGTGTCACAATTTCCTCACAGTCTTCTCTCTCCACATCATTCTCTACCTTATCAATGAGCTGACTACGGCCCAGCACGATTGTTCGATTTCAGTACTTGCTTCTGCTCGAAGCATTGTACAAAGACTGCAAGGGATGTGTTTTAAAATATCCTCAGTTAATTCGAAGGGGGAAAGAGATGTCTCCAAAGTCTTTTTACCGAACAGTTCTACGCGTTTGCCTTTTCTACATTTTTCTGTTGACATTGTTTTTGGGCTCAGTTTTCCCCATTGTTGCGGACAGTCTGTTTTGGAGGCAACACTTTCATTATTTATATAATACACTACCGCGGCTACGTGTTTGAAAGTTCCTCTGGCGCCGGCAGGACAGGAACATTCGCTGGTAGAGACATTACGATTCTGGTCAACCTGAACACAAAATAAAAATGCGTAAAATTTAGCAAACATGCATTAAGCAATCCTTACTAAATAAACTTTTTAAACTGTTATCTAAGTACACCTTGCCTACCTAAGTTTCACGATATAAGGCGGCAAAGTGACAGACGTTTGTCGAGTGACTTTTCCTGTGATGTATCCGAAACCATTCAAAATTAACTCTTCAACGTCCTTCACGTGGCCACTGACAACAAGGTTTCTTCCTTTATTGCATGACGATTCACTTAGGTCCCCGAATTGAATCGCATTAAACCCGCAACTTCTTCGAATGTCACACATGTTTTACTGAGACTCTCGCATTACGCCTCACCTCTTGTTTCAGAACGGGCCACTATGTAGCGCTAGTAGTAGCATTTCGATCTATCTGCACGGTGCCTATAATTTCGTGTGGCTATTTCTAGCCGAGTGCAGCCCTTGTAAGGCAGACCCTCCGACGAGGGTGGGCGGCATCTGCCATGTGTAGGTAACTGCGTGTTATTGTGGTGGAGGATAGTGATATGTGTGGTGTGTGAGTTGCAGGGATGTTGGGGACAACACAAACACCCAACCCCCGAGCCATTGGAATTAACCAATGAAGGTTAAAATCCCCGACCCGGGGACTCTCTGAACCGAAGGCCAGTACGCTGACCATTCAGCCAACGAGTCGGACATGTAAAGATATAATATGTAAATATACTGATATTTAGCAGTATTGATCAGAGTCCTTTACGAAAACTTAAGTATAAATAGGTTCGGAATTTAATGTTTAATGGGCAACATCACAACGCTGCTCAAAACAAAACCGCAGGCTTCTATAATTTGAAACAAACAAACAAACAAACAAACAAGAAACGAACAGAAAATATAACAAGGACTCGGCTAAATCTGCAATATTAAGGCAAAATTGGAAATATGGCAAATCTTGAAAGTGATTATCAAAATAATGGCTTAATGGGCAAGTACGACTGACATCAAACGAAGACTTGTACGGAAATTTGGAACCATAAGTGACATCTGCTATTCTACGAATCTTCAGGTAACAAATAACCGAATTTCTCTTACAATTCTTTTGGCCACACCGACACAGTTAGGTTTTATGGCAATGATGAGTTAGGAAAGGCCTAAGAGTGGGGAGGAAGCGATTTCAATAGCGGTTTGCCTGGTGTGAAAATGGAAAACCACGGACAACCATCATCAGGGCTGCTGACAGTGGGGTTCGAACCCACTATCTCCCGGATGGAAGTTCACAGCTGCGCGACCCTAACCGTACGGCCAACTCGCCGGTCAAAGATCGATTACTGAAAGGGATATGGAGTTTCATTAAACCTAAGACAACAAGGCCGAGGTAGTTCCAGGAGTGTGAAAAAGGAGCTAAGTCACTTTGGTATCCTGGACAGAAAAATGAATGACAGGGTCATAGTTAGACGATTGCTGAACAGCTACCAAGGTCTTAAAGATAGCATCAAACTCCAGAAGATGGAGGGGACCTCTACCCGGTGACCACAAAAACAGCGTACAACCTATTTAGTTTACACCGCGCAATTGTTTCAGTCAGGCATATTTCAATAAACTAGTGGAGTCCGACATGAAAACTACCAAGATCGATCTCCACTGAGATGTCGTGCCCTGAACACACCATATCTTCTGGTATGGACAAGACCAGTTTCGTTTATTTCTCCGTTTCGGTCCTTAGCTTTGATGATATGAAAGTAAAGTATGAGTGATGACAGTAATACCATTCCTTATGTAGCCAGTCCTTTGTTGAATGGTATGCAAGTGTCGTTCATATCTTCGGTGTACGTATATCAGCAGCCTTCTTGGATTGATATGTAACAGCACATTCTGGCCTAGTGAGAGAAGCAATGGGAAACTATCTCCCATGGCTAAATGGTTAGCGTGCTGGTCTTTGGTCACAGGGGTCCCACGTTCGATTCCCGACAGGGTCGGGAATTTTAACCATAATTGGATAATTTCTTTGACATGGAGGCTGAGTGTACGTGTCGTCTTATCATCATTTCATCCTCATCAGGACGCGCAAGTCGCCTACGAGATTCAAATCAAAAGACCTGCACCTGGGGAGCCGAACTTGTTCTCAGACACTCCCGGCACTAAAAGCCATACTCTATTTCATTACTGTGATGGTAAACCCAAATGAGGTTCGATGTTTGTCGACAGGAGGCATTTGCCTTTTCGGTCAGTTTAACAAAATCCCTTGTAGATTGATTGTTGTAGGAATGAGTATCTTAATATCTTGTACTGGCGTGTGGCCTCCAAAGACGCCGTATAGGCGACCTGCGGTCTATGAGAATGGGGCCCTGTGTGTGATGAATTTTGACGTTGAAGACGGCACACACACCCAGCCCCCTAGCCATTGGAATTAACCAATGAAAGTTAAAATCCCCGACCAGTCCGGTAATCGAACCCGGGACCCTCTCCATTTAGCCATGGAGTCGGACATTTCTGGTACTGACCCTTTTTGAATTATGACATAGTTCCAAGAAGAATGGCGGTATATATGTTACCTCTCGTGTTGAAGTGAGTCAGTGTGATGTCTGCAGAGTTTGAAGAACATTCACCTGGTGTCTGATCGACAACGACAATGGACGGGATGCCTAAACAAAACAAACTCGTAAGGAGGATGATTATTTGTTGTTTCATCACTTCATGGGCTCACTCCACCATGATCTTTGCAGGACCAACTAAGTGTGTCAAATCGAATAGTGCAAAATCTGCTAAACATTCAGAATTCACACAACACAACGAGCAGCTGCCGCAACCAAGGCCATCTACGACATCATGCCATTAAGCAAACTTTCCCTGGATACAGCTATAGCCCTCTTTGAAGCCAAAATCGTTCCTATTCTAACATACGGAATAGAGATAACATGGGAAAAGTTAAGCTATAAAGACCTAACACGAATGGAAAAAGTGAAAGCCAGATTCTTGAAAGCAGCCCTCCGAATTTCAAAGTACACCGAGTCAAGACTAGCGTACGAACTCGCGAGAGAAACATTTCTAATAGAGGACCTGAGATGGAAATTCAATCTGCCCTGTACAGACAACTGGAAGAAACTACGGTTAGAGAGGGAGAAGAAAAAGAAGGAGATATGGCCAGAGTTCTACTCTTCAGAGGCCATGATGAACAGAGCATGGACCGGCACAAACCAGGAGCTGAGACATTTTGTAAATTCCATGGCAGTCCATGGCTACCATCACAAAATCTGTAGGTCGAAGACATACCACGACCCGGACTCGATGTGCATATGTGAACTCTGTGATAAACATTGTGACCGATATCACGTACTGTCGTGAAAAATCGTGTGAAATCAATCTTAAACCTCTGTATTGATTAATTATCCTAATACTGCACAACTTGTGCGCAATAAAGTTTATATAAAATCTGCTAAACGATGCACTACTAATATCTACGAGGCCTTCGGCAAAATCTCCTCTTAAACCACACACTAGGGCAGCTCGTGTGAGATGGGTAACAACTTATATCCCATGACATCAGGAATTGTGTAAGAGTACGCTCTTTTATGACGAGGTCGCCGTAAGCTTCCATCCACACAACAGAAGCATTTGAGTCTGGAGACTAGAGGCTAGAGATGGAGTGAACGCCTCATTCTGGATCGACATCAGCAGCAAGAGGATTTCGTTCTATTTCGGAATGGGGCCATGTTATCAGGATAACATAACTGGTCTAATATACAGAGAAACATCCTCCAGCCTGCAGTTACGGAATTTACTGCCATTGCACTAGTCCCGGCCATCGAGCCAGAGCAAATTAGTCATTTCCCTGAGATGCATCGCAAAATGCGAATGGAGTTGCCGGTATATTCTGAGAATATGAACTGTGTTGAATTTGCATGGCGTGAACAGAAGAGAACAATTGACTTTGGTCCTAAGTCAGCAAGTGACTGAATCTGCTATCCAAGAGGGAGATAATCCGCCCCAAAATAAGTAGGATTCTTTCGTGCTGAATATGCACCATCGTGTTAAAACATGGCTCAGGTCCCGAGGAGGTTGTACGCGGTATTAATTTGATCTTTTGTATTCAAAGTCTCACATTACTAACTTAGCGCTTTTTTGCATTTCTTTTGTTTTTTCATAGCTGACTACGCATGTTCCTTCTTTTTATACACCCTTCGTATTGTGCAAAGTACGTTACTATTATTGTTATTATTATTTTTTTTTGATTCGTTGTGCCCAACTGTGGAGCGCGTTTGAACTTATTTTGCACAATGTTTCTTCTTCTTTTCTTCACAATATCTGTTCATTTTTTCACTGTGTTCCTTTCTGCGTGTTTCTGTCCAGCCTGTATTTTTTCTTGTTGGTTTCTCTGCAGTCCGCCTCTGTGGTGTAGTGGTTAGCGTGATTAGCTGCCACCCCCGGAGGCCCGGGTTCGATTCCCGGCTCTGCCACGAAATTTGAAAAAGTGGTACGAGGGCTGGAACGGGGTCCACTCAGCCTCGGGAGGTCAACTGAGTAGAGGTGGGTTCGATTCCCACCTCAGCCATCCTCGAAGTGGTTTTCCGTGGTTTCCCACTTCTCCGCCAGGCGAATGCCGGGATGGTACCTAACTTAAGGCCACGGCCGCTTCCTTCCCTCTTCCTTGCCTATCCCTTCCAATCTTCCCATCCCTCCACAAGGCCCCTGTTCAGCATAGCAGGTGAGGCCGCCTGGGCGAGGTACTGGTCATACTCCCCAGTTGTATCCCCCGACCAAGAGTCTGAAGCTCCAGGACACTGCCCTTGCGGCGGTAGAGGTGGGATCCCTCGCTAAGTCCGAGGGAAAAACCGAACCTGGAGGGTAAACAGATGATGATGATGATGATGATGGTTTCTCTGCAAATTTATGTTTGTTTACTAAGCTTCTAAATTTTACTCTATCTTGAATGGTTTCGTCCTCAATACCCATTTCTTGTAGATCTTCATGAATTTCTGCTAACCAATTGTTGCGGATTTTCAGGGTTAGAGCTAGATTTAGAATTTTCTTTGTCAGCCTGTTGTTATCCATTCTGTGTAGGTGTCCGTAGAATTTTAGTCGTCTCTTTCTGATGGTATCTGTGACTTTTTCCGTGAATTGAAAAATTTCGTGTGGTTTCTTTTTCATCCAAATTCCATTTTCGAAGTTTGGTCCTAGGATTTTACTTAGAATTGAGGCGCTCGGGGCTAGATAATGGTAAGCCACACATTGAGCAATATGTAGATTTGTGCGCATTTCGTATCTGCTAGAGGATGGCAAGCCACTGGCAGAGTGCTATTTGAAGAAACCAAGAGATGGCAGCACACGCTCTGTTGTTATATATTGCACCAAGACACAGCCACTGCCTTTGTAATGTCTAGGCCGTACTGTACCTCTGATGACGTCACGCTTTGGGGGCGACTTCAAGACGATACGCATAAGTTACGCTCCGCTTGAATAACACACTTGTTTAAATTACTTAAAGAACTGTTAACACCTTATAAAACCAAAACGTATCCTCAAATATTTGTTAATTCTGACATACAATGCATATCCTTCTTCGTAACGTTCTATTTCTCGCGTATATACGTTCGTTTGCGTGAGTACAGCCTAACACTTTGAGACATATTCTTGCTATTTTATCCATTTTCCGGTTAACTAGGACATTCACATCATACACACTGACAGAAAACATGCAGCCAATTACCATTACTATTTATTACAAATATAAATTATTTCTGTACCTCACTGTTTCCACTCCATGAACACTGCAGCTTTCCTAGACCTCTTACAGGAAGTTACACCAGTATGGAGTAGATCTGCTCTCTTTGAAGCACTTTGTTGAATACACAAGTCGGTGTGAAATTTGGAAAAGTTATTTAAAAATATATTCACCCAAATATATATACACTGACCGGCCAGGTCTTCCAATTTCTTCACGCAGTCACAAATGACTAGGGAATCTGCCGACTGCATTGACTCCAAAGCCAAGGATTTTGTGACACATTTAGGACTGTCTGAATTTAGAAATACCATCTTATATGTATCTGACACTAACACACAAAATGTTTTGTACAACTCAATTCCAAGTTCTATTGACATGTCTGATGGATACAGATTTACATAAATCACACTGCTGTTTGAAACTCATACCTTTTTTTTTGCTATTTGCTTTTCGTCGCACCGACACAGATAGGTCTTACGGTGACGATGGGAGAGGAAAGGTCTAGGAATGGGAAGGAAGCGGCCGTGGCCTTAATTAAGGTACAGTCCCAGCATTTTCCTGGCGTGAAAACGGGAAACCACGGAAAACCATCTTCAGAGACTTGCATTTTCAAATACACCGAATTCAGATAAGCCGTAGGTCTGATTACATAAAAATATAGGGCCTACCTAATGTTACCCATGTTTATGACATTAAAAAAAATTAACTCACCATCAGGACGAGACACACTTATTTCTCTCAGGATGTGATTTTCAGGAAAGTGCTTGATACATACAACTGTGTTGTGATTAACTATTAAATTCTCCCTGGGAATAGCCTTCCTCCATAACTTAAGTCGTTCTTCATCAGAAGGAAACACAAATACCGGAGTGTACTCTCCTTGTTTATAATTGGCTTTGCACCAGGCACGCAGCAACTCTTAGGCATGGTGATTTCCCTCACTGATCATCTTAATTCAAGTATATACAATTCGTGGTTAATAATAAAACACAGAATGCATTAACTCAATTAATTTTACACTATAAATGTAACTTTTCACAAATAAACTACAAAATTAAAACACTGAAGAACGATCTTCTTAACCTATAGCTTCACATAAATACACGCTCACACTAAGATTTCTTCACTAATTAACTACTTTCCACTTAATAATGCAGTCGACGACGACTCATTCTCACATATATCTGAGTGAACATGCGGCCATCGTTAAAAATTTCAATAAAATTGCGAGAAATCTATGTTTAACTCTACTAACTCATGTGCTAAACTCCCCCCCCCCCCTAACGATCAGCTGATTGCTCCCCGGCGCTAGTTACAGTACGGCCTGGACATCACGAAGGCAGTGACAGAGCACGTCATTTTTGTGTTTTAGTTTGGTAAGCCGCAGCAATATGGCGTCTTGCAGAGGAAACAGTGTGAGCTGTTATTTCGATGAAAAATGCATTTTGGAACCGAGGCGGAAGCCAATTGTCTTGAGAGTGAATCCTCGTGTGATGACAGTGTTGTAGATGTGGATTATCAGCCAAATCCATGTGATATCTTATCAACATCAGAGGTAAGGATCAACAACATGTTATTATGTGGCATGCCATATTATAGCATATGACAATGTGGCTTATCATGACAATGCAGTACATGTAGTACTGTAAGATAACGCTAATATTTAATGGAAGTATGAACTATGGGACTACCTCTAAGATATTTATAAGGAGCCAAGTAACCATAAACGACTGTTGGACTAAGATGGGCATCACTAAGTGACTGCTATAGGGGTTATTGTGGCTTGCCATTATACAGCTGTTGAATTGCTGTATTGTTCAGTGCAGTTTCATAGGTTCATGCTATTCGTTCTTTATTCTTTTTTCTTCCGTAAGGATGAAGACTTAGTTCCCCTTGTTAGAGAGCAGCCCATCTCACCTGGTAAGAATTGAAGGCATCAATGGTGGCAGTAAACACCGGAGTTGAGTAAAAGGGCTAAACGTAAACGCCGGTGTAATCGGGTATGCACTTAAACATAGCTATTAACCAGAATTAAAAATATTAGAAAAATAATTACTTTAATTAAATAATAATAATTAATATTATTATTTAGGAGAGCCGGCACAGAATATCGAATTAATATTAAATTAGCAATACGATATGTTTCATAAATACGTTGTAAGATGGACATTATTTTTTTATGTTTAAGGGTGAAGAGTACACTGTTCACGGAGACTTCTGTGAAATTAATGTCAAGAAGCATGGCTGTCCTACACAGACATCGTGGATTGCGACCTTAACACCAAAAAATCGTAGGCCCATTCCTATACGGCATATGAAACTGTCTGACGTCATCGACCAGCTTCCCTACATACCTGCGGTGCATTATTTGTCTGTGACTCAGTACGGAACCACAGAGCAGGTTGAGGAACCTGAATTAATTGATGGCAGATTCTTAGATGACGGTGAGAGTGACGTGATCGGTGATCAGTAAAGCCAAATGTTGGCACTGAAACTTTGGTGATAGACAATGACAAGCCACAAAATTATGTGTATTAATGTTTTTATACTATGTACATTAGTTAAAAAGGTTCTATTTCATGTTACAATAACACCTTAATGTATATAGTACATTATCATTCAATGAACATATCTCTTATGTCCATCACCTGATTTATGGAATTTTTTGAACCTCCATATGGCTCTCCTGTAAAATTTCCTCAATGTGGCTTACCTTTATCTAGCCCCGAACGCCTCAATTTTCATCTCTTGTTATTATTATTATTATTATTATTATTATTATTATTATTATTATTATTATTATTATTAACAAATACATCGCAATTGAGAATTATCCTAGTGGCAACGACCTCTTACAGTAGTTAAAACATAATTACCCAACAGCAACAGAAACAATTAGAACAGCAAGTGGACAACAAGCAATTCCATAGAAAGAAAATATTACAAGGAATACTACTAGTTTAACATTCTAAATCCAGCATCATCATATATAAATTCACACACAACTTACGTATTTCCAGTACTTAACACTACGAACAAAACATGCAACATTTTTCGATCACAGTATTATATCAATGAAAGGATGGGAACTAAGAAAAGTGTCTCTGTTTCTGATATCTGTACAAATTGTAATGGGAATGAACTCCACTTTTCTTGCTTAAGATATATAATGTATGAAAGAAGGATATAGCGGTTGCGCTGCGGATGTATTCGTGCAGCGATATGTCGGAACATATAACTGATTAGTCCAGGAATCCATCTACCAACCTGACTACCCTTGTAAGAGCTTCTTGAGAGGATGTCGACATTACCTTGATTGATGATGTTTCCTCTTTTAACGAACAGCACGAATGTGCTTATTGCAACTCTGTATTCAGTACAGTTGGCCACTTTAACCTCTGAAAAATAAAACAACTTCTTTCATACTTTATACCTACAACAAAAACGCTCTAGTCAGGGCCAGAAGCCAGTAATTCGTAACGTTAAGTTCACTGTTCATTTGTTATGCATTGCATCCTTTCCAAACTGGAAGGAACAGTGGTACCAAAAGCAAAGTTGAGAGATCACACCTCAAGTCCAAGTATTTATCGTCAGACGAAAGAGCAATCAATTCCTCGTAAAAATAACTCAGGAAAGAAAAAGAAGAATATCCCCGACACTGAAAATTAAAATCTGGTACAGGAAGAGATGAGTGGTGAACAGTGATGATATAAAAGTCTCAAGGTTTCCCTCGGGCTTGGAAGCAAGCAAGAAAAATCCTTAGTGGAAAGCCTGTCACTTATAACTGAAAGGGATGCCTGACTCAACTGGCTCCCGTAATTGTTACCGAAACCTAAAAATGATGCGAGTTTTAAGGAGATTTCAATCCCACTTTCTCAATTTTCTTTTCGTTTATGACTCATAATTTAGTTGTAATAAATTGTCCAGCTTCTTGGCAGGGGGCGTTTTGTCAATAGTGGCCTGTGTTCGATTCTCGACCGGACCTGTGCGTGTTCATCTTTATACACGTTTATATATCTGTATATATCACACTACCAACCAACACAGAAACACGCAATCGAGACTACATAACTCCGCTTAAGGTTGGTACCAGGAAGAGCATCTGATTGTAAAACTGGGCAACATCTAAAATTATAGCTGCCTCTGTGGATCCGTGGTAGAGTGTCGGCCTCCGGATCCCAAGATAGCGGGTTCAAACCCGGCAGAGGTAGTCGGATTTTTGAAGGGCGGAAAAAGTCCATTCGACACTCCACGTCGTACGATGTCGGCATGTAAAAGATCTCTGGTGATACATTTGGTATTTACTCGACAAAATTAATTAAATCTCAGCCATAGACGCCCAAGAGAGATCCGGTTTACTCTGGCTGCCATCTAGCGGACCTAGAGTAAAACGGAACGTCGAAATTGACGAGTAGACAGCCAGATGGCGTCAAATCGAAATGTCTGTACACGGTAGCTGAGGCCATACGATTATTACTATTATTATTATTATTATTATTATTATTATTATTATTATTATTATTTAAAATTATTACCGAATAAACTGATAAAAAGGACAGTAAAAAGAACGCCTTCCCTCGTGCAGTTGTTTCAGTCAGGCATATTTCACTGAAGTAGTGGAGTCTAACATAGAAAACTACCCAGATCGATATCCAGTGAGATGTCGTGTTCTGAACACACCATATCTTCTGGTATGAACGAGACCAGTTTCGTTTATTTCTCCGTTTCGGTCCTGAGCTTTGATGATATGAAAGTAAAGTATGAGTTATGCTAGTAATGCCATTTCTTATGCAGCCAGTCCTTTGTTGAATGTTATGCATGTGTCATTCATATCGTCGGTGTACGTATTTCAGTGGCCTTCTCAGAGTAATATGTAACAGCACATCCTGGCCCAGTGAGAGAAGTAATGGGGAACTATCTCCGATGTACTTGGCACATTGGCCCGCGCCTATTCTAGCTCCGCTAACCGATTGTGAGGTCTGTGGTCTATGGATTTTAGTGCATCCACTACGCTGATAAGTACACCTAATCCACTACTTGATATTGGTAAACAATTCGAGTTCACTAGCTTTGGGTTATCACATCCATTCAGGAGTAATATTAAGCTACAATCCATGGCATGAGGCAACGGGAAGTTAAGGAACAATGTGCTCCACGTCGCGCGCCTTGTTACACATCAGGAGGGTCTGACGTTGCATGTCTTTATCTCTTTGCAAACATTGGGTGCTATTTGTTGAATGCCGCACGATTGGCCTTGTGTTTTAATCCTTGAAGCTCATGATACGGAAATGATTATTTGGTTACAGTGAGTTTCAAACCCACTACCCAAACACAGACGTGGTACACTCTCCATACTTAGTCCATTACACTACGGTGACTGTTGCTTCGAACTTATCAGAAAGCGTACTTGGTGTAAAACTACTTCCCACTTCACAAACTCACACACGTTTTCCATTAGTATGCCATCGCTTTTAGCGTTAATTTCATATCCAGTCAAAAGCTTATAATTAGCACGTACTTTTTACATACCCTTATGACAGTTTGATGTAGTCCGACTCGTTGGCTGAATGGTCAGCGTACTGGCCTTTGGTTCAGAGGGTCCCGGGTTCGATTCCCGGCTGGGTCGGGGATTTTAACCTTCATTGGTTAATTCCAATGGCCCGGGGGCTGGGTGTTTGTGCTGTCCCCAACATCCCTGCAACTCACACACCACACATAACACTATCCTCCACCACAATAACACGCAGTTACCTACACATGGCAGATGCCGCCCACCCTCACCGGAGTGTCTGCCTTACAAGGGCTGCACTCGGCTAGTAATAGCCACACGAAAAAAAAAGTTTGATGTATCTTGGAAATACTTTTCGCATACATGCTTTTGCAAAAGTCTTGCTGTGATGACACAGTGAGTGCTTTAAAGACGACTGTAGCTTGGTATAAGGCAAAGGAGAATCGACCATCACACCACTGACGTTCGCTTGGACGCCTAACAACAGAAGAAGTCAGGCGCAGCGGACTCGATCGGTATGTGGAAGAAAGCACTGCCGATACCTACTACCGTGACGCAAAGAATTTGATAACCCTGTACTCATCCCTCAATCGTGTATCACATCTTCCCGAACTAATGAGTCATTCAAGTTCTTCCTCTTCAGAACTAAAATTATTTAGTATAAATGACTCGCCTGCTCAATAAAAAAATCACCTTAGTAAATTCGGTGAAAATGGTTGCTTTCTACGGAGAAGAAACTCTTAGGATGTACATATTTCAGTCCAGCGTTATACTTTATCACTTTTTCACGAATCATCGCATCAGTTGCTTGTTCGTAAGAATGGAATGTTTTAATTTTCCAAGAACAATTTATAACTGGATATCAAACATACAGTACATGCATAATTAGATTTTCTAATAATACAGAGCGCGTAGGTGAAAATTCCTATTATGTTGAATCCACTGGAAGTATAACAAAGCAGAATAATAAACAAAGAGGCTAACAGGGAAATTAACATTTTTGTCATCATGTCTTACTGTCCTGGCCAAACACTTTACGCTTGTATTGTTTAAAGACCACTCGTTTAAAATCTATGTGATATTTCAACCTAGTACGTCAACCGGTTTCTGAGAAATTAATATTTTTGTCATAGGTGTAACCCGCAGTCGATACCCCTTTTAGGGTGTATTGGCTTAATAACATTTCTTATTTAAAATCCGACAGGCGGTGGTTGTTATTATTGTTTTAAGAAGTACAATTAGTCAATGATCCTCTATTCAAAGTAATCAGATGGAAAAAATGGAAATGATCCTATACTTCGAAAAATGAAGGTATCGGCCACAGAAAGACAGGCCACGAACGGCGTGAAAATATAAGTCTTCCTAGGCCTCCAATGCTCATATACCTTTGGGGGCGGAAAAGACAAAGGTTGACCAAGAGACGAGGGATAGGATAGATGAAGGTGAGGAGCTTAGCACAAGTAAGTGGAAGCAGTGCCATGACTCAACAAAAGGTCCCATGGTCACTAATCCTCACTCCCAAGTTAAGAGCTCATTGGCCTCTTTTAGTCGCTTTTTACAACTGGTAGGGGATACGGTGGTGATATTCTACCACCTCCACCCACAGGAGGAAAATCTAAGACATATAGGAGCAACCTCCGCGTAAAATTTTTGAAATTTGAACATCGTGTGTCAAGTGGTTTCAGAGATACGAATATTTTTGTCTTCAGGCCTCCTGATCAAAACCCCTTTGGGATGTATTGGTTTAAGACCATTTTTATTTAAGGTCTAAAGACATAGAGGAGCAGTCATCATATTAAATTTCAACCTCGTATGTGGAACTGTTTCATAACCTCATCACCAGCCAAAACCCCTTGTGGGATATTGAGCTGCCCGGTTGAAAACAATGGTAAGTGACTAAATAAACATTCTGAGTTACAGTAAATTTAATGTTTGAAGAAATCATACTGAAATATTACACTACGACAAAATAAATGTTTCAATAGTATTATATCCAAGGAGACACTGTAATACACATATATATTTATAATAATTTGCTACGATTATTTTCACCCTTAATTTTGCAATTATCTGAAGAATAACAAGTCAAATTTGTTAGTTGACATCGTCTTCGTCAAGCCATTCTTCTACTGTTAACTTGCCTGTGGGATTAATCTTCCTTTTACTTATCCTCTGCTTCAAAATCTGATGGTGCATGTCATTCCATTGATTTCAGTGAGATATACCACTGTTGGTAGACAGGAGGTATTCACTGTAAGCAGGCCATGACATCACTAAGTTTGCTAGTATGAATGGGAAGCGAACCAGAATACTTTTTCCTTCGAATAGGAAGCGTATGAAGAAATGATTCCAGAGAGCGGCCTCTTTTTTTTAAGAGAAACTTCTTGAAGCTCTCCACAATAATTAGTTGCGCAGTACATCAATACATATTTAGCTTTCATCAAAGTATATTGATTTTGAATGGAGTTCCATCTGCGTGTACTCGAGGTTGGTGGAATTGTTTCCGTAACGCAGTGAAAGAGAAGAAATTCTCATTAATCATTCTTGTTGTTCTAATTTTTTTCTTTTTCTTGGACGTTCTCAAATTTCTTCCCAATGACCAGGAGAATAAACGTGCTGGCGATATTCCCGTACATTATTTTCTACGACAGCCAAATTTCGATCACTTGCTAACATTGTGTGGCCCACCACGGGAGAAAAGTGGGTTACTGTTTGAAAGCGGTCTAACTGAAGTAAGTATAACCAAAATCCAACCAAAGTCCAATTTTTATTTTGCCCTCAACAATTATCTGAAATTTCAATTTTTCTTCCCCCACGTATGTCATTTTCTGTGAAATATCTTACCAAACAGCTTGAAATTTCATCTGCAGCACCTTTTGCTACAGACTCATCCCATAAAAATAAATAACCTTCCTCAGCACCACAATCGTGTATACCAAGATTGTGACGGAATAATTTACGTTTATAGAAACAGGTAACTGTTATAAATTTTGTTGTAGGAAGAACTTGCTGCAAGTCAAAAACAATTGTGTGCATATTTGGATTGGATTTTTCTAATATTGCTGCATCCTTGATTGTAGTCATAGCAGCTTCCGCCTCTCTATGGTTAAGTTCTTGAGCCTGTAATAGTTTTCTTTATTCATCCACCCTGTCATGCAATTTTTCATCTTGAATAGCTACATGAATTGAATCGCATGTGGCACGAGAGTCACTATGGAGTGATTTGAAGCGAATTTTAAAGTCTTCAGTGAATTTTTTTCTGAATTTATCTGGAGGTATTGCTTGTTTTTGTTAGCAATACATTCCTCGCCATACTTCTGGTATATGCCAGTAATTGAATGCTCTGAACTCATGTACTCAAAACATGAACTTTTGTTACGACTGTAATGGCTCTGGTAGCGTGGCACTGAGTCAAAAATGCACTTTTGAAAACTCTTATTTCTTCATCGTTGTCTCTTACTCTGTAATGGATTGTTTGTGTTCGCTTTGAAATTTTCTTCCTTGTGCTCCGATGTATTATTCTAGACCTTAACCACCAAAATATGTATGCGTTTTGAGCATTAAAGTTGCCAAGTTTCTAGAACCCCTCACAAATTGCATTCCTTGTTTCTTGAGACACATTTTCAAAGCATTCTAGAGAACAGTTACAATTTCCTCCAACACATTTACTGCCTACTTCTGGTCCCTTTCCCCTTTTAGGTCTATAGCTCAGACCTTCATTTCGTTTAAGCTTTGCGGTTTGTGTTGTTGTCATATTTGTTGTTCGCTTCCTACTTTTCTTTCCTTTGAAGAGTTTGCCTGCGTCTTCATTGTCATCTTGTAAGTATATTTTTTTTAAAGAATGGCACAGCTAAACGATAAATAATGATCGGTGGAAGGTGTAATTATTATTAATTTTAAAGTTCACAACCGACATCATACTATTCTAATTAAGATATTGTAATCACAAGTCAAAGTGCAAATAATGGTAACTAAAATATATATCATAACATTGTCTGTAGCCTGAAGTTAATGTTAAGTACTAGCAGTTAACATGTTCTTCATGCATCCAATGATTTGTAGGTTAAGATCATTGTTTACTTACCTTACTTAAAAATAGTCACTGATGGACGTATTAACATGAACAGGTACATGGTTTGAGTCACTACTTGTACCATCACAATCAGAATTAAAATTATCAGCTAACGCAGCTTTTTTTTCATTTCATTTATAAGGCTATTCACCGCTACACATGGGCGGCTAGCGGTACCAGATCCATAATAGACTATATCTTAACAGACTTCGAATTCAGGAGATCTGTTAGGAATGTAAGAGTTTTCCGCGGATTTTTCGATGATACATTTCACTATCTGATCTGTGGTGAAATAAGTATATCTAGGCCTACGGTAGAGAAAGTGAAATCTGTATGCAAACGAATAAGGGTAGAAAATCTCCAGGACGAGGAAATTAGACAGAAGTACATGGATATGATGTGAGAAGTTTCGAAAAGTAGACAGTAAGCAGGTTCAGGATATAGAAAGTGAATGGGTGGCATACAGGGATGCTGTACTAGAAACAGCAAGGGAATGCCTAAAAACAACTGTGTGTAAATATGGGAAAAGGCGAACATCTTGGTGGAATGATGAAGTGAGAGCAGCTAGTAAATGTAAAAAGAAAGCTTATCAGAGTCGGACAGGGATTTTTATGTAGATGAAAGAAACAGAGCAAAACAAATAGCTACTGAATCCAAAAAGAAGTCATGGGAAGATTTTGGTAACAACCTGGAAAGGCTAGGTCAAGCAGAAGGGAAACTTTTCTGGACAGTAATAAAGAATCTTAGGAAGGGAGGGAAAAAGGAAATGAACAGTGTTTTGAGTAATACAGGTGAACTCATAATAGATCCCAGGGAATCACTGGAGAAGTGGAGGGAATATTTTGAACATCTTCTCAATCTAAAAGGAAATTATCCTGGTGGTGTTGTGAACAGCCAAGCTCATGGGGAGGAGGAAAATGATGTTGGTGAAATTATGCTTGAGGAAGTGTAAAGGATGGTAAATAAACTCCATTGTCATAAAGCAGCAGGAATAGATGAAATTAGACCTGAAATGGTGAAGTATAGTGAGAAGGCAGGGAAAAAATGGCTTCATAGAGTAGTAAAATTAGCATGGAGTGTTGGTAAGGTACCTTCAGATTGGACAAAAGCAGTAATTGCACCTATGTATAAGCAAGGGAACAGGAATAATTGCAACAACTATCGAGGTATCCCATTGATTAGTATACAAGGCAAAGTATTCACTGGCATTTTGAAAGGGAGGGTGCGATCAGTGGTTGAGAGGAAGTTGGATGAAAACTAGTGTGGTTTCAGACCACAGAGAGGCTATCAGGATCAGATTTTCAGTATGCGCCAGGTAATTGAAAAATGCTACGAGTGGAATAGGCAGCTGTCTTTATAATTCGTAGATCTAGAGAAAGCATGTGACAGGGTACTGAGGGAAAAGATGTTCGCCATACTGAAGGACTATCGAATTAAAGGTAGATTATTAAAATCAATCAAAGGCATTTATGCTGACAATTGGGCTTCAGTGAGAATTTATGGTAGAATGAGTTCTTGGTTCAGGGTACTTACAGGGGTTAGACAAGGCTGTATTCTTTCACCTTTGCTGTTCGTAGTTTACATGGATCATCTGCTGAATGGTATAAAATGTCAGGGAGGAATTCAGATAGGTGGAAATGCAGTAATCAGTCTGGCCTATGCTGACGACTTGGTCTTAATGGCAAATTGTGCCGAAAGCCTGCAGTCTAATATCTTGGAATTTGAAAATAGGTGCAATGAGTATGAAAATTAGCCTCTCGAAGACTAAATTGATGTCAGTAGGTAAGAAATTCAACAGAATTGAATGTCAGATTGGTGATACAAAGCTAGAACCGGTCGATAATTTAAAGTATTTAGGTTGTGTGTTCTCCCAGGATGGTAATATAGTAAGTGAGATTGAATCAAGGTGTCGTAAAGCTAATGCAGTGAGCTCGCAGTTGCGATCAACAGGATTCTGTAAGAAGGAAGTCAGCTCCCAGACGAAACTATCTTTACATCGGTCTGTTTTCAGACCAACTTTGCTTTACGGGAGCGAAAGCTTGGTGGACTCAGGATATCTTATTCATAAGTTAGAAGTAACAGACATGAAAGTAGCAAGAATGATTGCTGGTACAAACAGGTGGGAACAATGGCAGGAGGGTACTCGGAATGAGGAGATAAAGGCTAATTTAGGAAGAACTCGATGGATGAAGCTGTACGCATAAACCTGCTTCGGTGGTTGGGTCATGTGAGGCGAATGGAGGAGGATAGGTTACCTAGGAGAATAATGGACTCTGCTATGGAGGGTAAAAGAAGTAGAGGTAGACCAAGACGACGATGGTTAGACTCGGTTTCTAACGATTTACAGATAAGAGGTATAGAACTAAATGAGGCCACAACACTAGTTGCAAATCGAGGATTGTGGCGACGTTTAGTAAATTCACAGAGGCTTGCAGACTGAAGGCTGAAAGGCATAACATTCTATAATGATGATGTATGTATGTATGTTAATTTCAGGACCACATGTGATAGTATCTTCTCACTCGGCACCATTCTTAACACGTAACATTGTGTTTACGAACCAGATCTAGTTGACATGATTGCCAACATTTAAAACTACAAAACTAAAACATCTCTCTCACAGACTAATATTACCGCTGGAAAGAGCATGTAACATTACATTTATCAATAACCTCAATTACGGAATATGTCACTTAACATTGCCTTCAACCGCTTATTATTTAAAATATAAGATACATGGTAGCAACTATCACGTGAAATTCCACCTCCCATGTCAAGCGGTTTCAGATAAATGAATAATTTAACCCTCTGTAGGATGAATTTTTTTTCAAAACTTGTCCTTAACATCAAGTACGAACAACCATCATGTGAATTTTCAACTTTGTCCGGTGAATGGTTTCCGATGAAAGAATATTTTGATTTTCGGAATTTTATCCCCGTTTTATCATTTTTCTGAGTGAAGACGCACACGGTAATAGAAATTTATCCCCAAAATTTCATTTCTTTATGAATAGTGGTTTTGTCTGGATATTCCCTTTTATAGTTATAAACGATTTTTTGGGTACATTCGGACGTCTTCATGTTATAGGTGAGGTAGTTTAAATTTTACTCAAGGAAGAATCCAAAAGTTTGGAAACTTTTTGTGTGCTTCTTTACCGTGATCTTTTAACGCTCCGTTGACTAACACCTTTAATGTAACCCCGTTAGACGAATATACACGTTACCAGCATTGGGAAAGCTACTGGAACCATTCCTGTAATCTATTGCTTGCAGCTTCACACAAGTCCCTAACAACATTTGCTTTTAATTAATTTGCTTATGCAAAGATGAATTATTTGTGATGATGCGTCACTTTCCTTGAAAAAGGTAACAGTCGCAGGGGCGTTAAGTGAGGTGAAGGTGAATATACAGAATGTTGAAGCAAATCCGCATCCGTTCAGAGGTTCAATGGAAGACGGAATATGTGATTTTTATATCTAGTGCAAGTGGTCCAGATGCACTGAAACATGGTCACTCATACCGAAGTAGTATTTAGAATTTTTCAATGATTTCTGTTAGTCTTATTTTGGGGAAGACTCTGGAGAACGCTGCGCTCCCTCCATTGAGAAGATCTGAGCAATTTATTTATTTAGCGTATAGTAGAACAACACTCTTAGTGAACCCAGAAATACAAATATATTGTACAGAAATAAACATAGCGTATATGTATAGAAATATGTGTGCGAGTGGTTGACGACATGTTTGACAGATGAATGTCCAGACCACGGACTTTGCCCATCCTGTCCGAACACATGGTGTAAATAGAATAGATACACAGGAACAGATCATGATCATGTCCATAATTTACCAGCTGCTATTACGGAAGAGGTAAGATCGATTTTCAAAAACTTGTCCTATCCTGCTCTCTTCAGCATAGAAAGACGCGAAAGCCCCATGAAAGGTTGGGTAATGTACCACGGAGCCGTATTCCATAAAATGTATCTGTCGGCATTAAGACTCTTCACTTTGGTGTCTATGATGCTATAGTTCCTACAACAATGGACATATAGTGAAATGTAAAACTCACAGGAAATTGGGCATCGAACTTGGAAGGAACACTGTGACAGCAATTCAGAAGACTAAAATGGAGAGGCTTCGAGGTGCAAAAAGGGCTGAAATGGAGTTAGAAAAGTTCGCTAGAAACAAGAGGATGAGTGCCAAAAAGTCCTAGCTGATGACATGAAGGAGGATCCTGATAATCCATCATACAGCAAGGAATGCACTAAAAATTTGTTTCTGGAATGATTTCTTTTTAAATTCAGTGCACCCTTTCTAGGAAACTATTTTTCTCTAATTATGATAGCCAGTTACTTCTTAATATGGATTTTATCATTTCTTGACTTTTTATAAGCTACACATCAAGAAAGTGTAAAATGTGAAAAAATGGTTTGCTATTGAAAAATTTGCTCACATCATTACTAACTTTAGCATCATTATACTGCTATTATTTTCAATATTATTATTATTATTATTATTATTATTATTATTATTATTATTATTATTATTATTATTATTATTATTATTATTATTATTATAGTCTCCTTGTTTGAATGGTCAACTTAGTGGCTGTCGGTTCACAGTGCCCCGGGTTCCTTGTGGACTTTTAGGAGATGCATGGTCAGATCATTTAAAATATGTTGATTTAACACAGGACATTCATACAACCTGTGACGATCGAAGATTCCTTTCAAGCGGGACTTCATGCCTTCATGCCTGCTTCCGACGGATTTCTGCCGAAGATGGCATACGTAGCAAACATTGCGACAGGAGTCGGGATGAGCCTAGATATAAAATCCTGCTGTTCTGGTAACAAAGTACTGACGTAAATGTTTATATTGGAGCCATGTTTATACATATTCAATGCGTGGCACCATGAGTGTTTTAAGCATTTCCGCTAATTTATATGTGTGGACATATATAGGCTAAGTAAAGTCCAGAGATACAATGAAGAAAAAGAACTTTGTGACCTAAAATTTGTTTCCTGGATACAATATCGCAAATTATTAATTATCATGATCTCCCGATCAATAATCACCTGATTCTAATTCACTCATTAAATCAGTTATTATAATGGAAATAAATAGAGGCGATTGCCACTGCGCAGCCACTTAAATGCACAGAACACAGAATGATTTTCACGTGCTATTATCACTCTCTGTAATGCGAACACTTCAAAGCAGCAAGACTTGGTTCAGTCTGATGCCAGTAGATAATGTTAATGTAGCTAATAATATCTAAACGGCAGTCTCACTTCACTGAATGTTGAGAATTATCGCTAGTCTTTCGTTAGTTATCGCTTTCAATATATAAAATCTTCAAAGCAGGCAGTAGGACTTGATTCAGTCTTATGCCAATAGATGACGTTAATCTCATTACGTGCGACAAAATGGCAAACTCACCTCGCTGAATGAAAGGCATTTTATTGAGAACCAAACATGCGAAATTCCATCTTAACCGAACCTTATCACTACCATGAAAACCCTACAACGAAACATCCACGAACAAAATGTGATAGATGTCACTCCCAAAACTCAGCGGAAGGATTTTTATCTCGTTGTTATAGATGGAGATTACGTGGTTGCATACGCCAGAATGGTGAAAATGACCATTCATTTCAACGAAAGATAATATTTATCACCTTAGAATTCAAGTATGTTTGCCATCATTGCGTTGTTCTTGTAACCTGTATTTGGTGTCAGTTTCATTCTCTCAAACATTCCTGTTTACTCACTATCTCTGTGGAAGGCAACAAAAGTAAGGATGTATGCATTTTGAACTAATGCCGATAGATGTAGCTGTCTATGTCATCATGATGAGTATATGAGAATTAGAGTACTTCAATAAAAGAAACGTATTTTTCTTTAAAAAGTATAACACTCGTGGTCAAGAGAGGGTCGTTATATTTTTCTTGTAAAGAAGACAAGATTCTATAAGTAGTACTTGCTTTATCTGTTGAAATATTGTCGTTTTCTCAATATCACTGTGAATTATGGACGGAATATACACAGAGTGGGCAAAAACAACGTGAACCGGGTACATGGGAGTAAAAGGGTTGGTCATACAGACACAGAATTTGTAAAATATAATTCGATATCTCTCGCCGTTGTCATCTTATCAGCTGCTGAAGATAGCCAATCAGAATGCTTCGCACGAAAATTCAAGCGGGCTATATGGACAGGTGTTGCTAAATCTCCACGCGGCTTGAAACTGGTTTGAGTGCTATGCTGAAAAATCAGAATCAAACACAAACACACTGTGGGTTTCAGCCTTTGTCACCATAGCGTACTTGCTATGGGGCGACTCTGTAAGCTCGGAGATCCGTGTTCGCACCTCTCTATTGACAGAAGTTTCCTTCTTCGATTCAAGCTGGTCTTCAGTCAAGTGCATATTCAGCAACACCGCCTCTCAAAGCTCATTTGAATTCGCCCGTGAAGCGATCTGATTAGCTGAAAAATGACAACAGCACGAGGTATCAAATTCATCATCTTCTTTGCATTTTTCCATTTATGTGCAGACTGCCTTCTTACAATGTTTCCCCCATTTCAATCGATCCATAGCGTCCCGAGGGCTGAGTTCGGTGAGCTGCATGTCGTCTCTCACCCTGTCCAGCCAACGTGTTTGAGATCGCCTTCGAAGTCGGCGACCCTCCACATTATGGCGTATGCATATATATCACGCATTTCGAGAATGCATGGACTTAAAAAAATTATTTAAAGGTCGTTCGAAGCCCTATGGAATTGTACACGATTCATAAGAAGCGGGTTCTTACTAGTAGAAAAGTTGGCTTTCAGACTGAGCGTTCCATCTGAACTGCATCCTACTGCCATCTGTGAACACAGCGTGAAGTTCAGCGCTGCTCAGCCAATTATCGATCGAGTTCGACAATATGTGCGTAGTTGTTTTTTTTTTTTTTTTTTTCTAGTTGTTGTTGGAGATCGTGAAGCCAATCTGTTGGAACTTGGTCGCAGATACTTGTTTTTTTAAAAGAAACCCGATCAATAAGATGAAGACGGGCGAGATGTGGCTGATTTTCGACCCTGGTTAAATTTGTGGCCAACCGGCCACAAATTCTAGTTGGATTTGTGGTTTGTTTATCAACTTATATTTGCTTCCGAGAAATTGTAAGTACCCTGCATGATGAAATCTGCATGAATACCCTTTCCCACCGAGGTATCTTCACAATCCTCAAGATTTTTGGTTTGGACTGAACAAGTTAAAAGATTCGAATTGCGAGTATGTTTTAAACTAGTTATCAAGAGGAATTTCTTTGTCACGCGGTAGCCTTTACTCTGGCGTTAATAAGATGTAATTTGTTAAAATCGGGACTCAGATTTCTTATGTGTTGGTAAAGTTTCATTTCAAAACTTCTTGTAACAGATAGTTAAGCGTTTTTTTTTGGTGGATCACAGATGAAAATCGGTAAGTTGGAGTTGTTTGGTCGATGTGTATCTGATAATGTTTTGAAGCCATGCTTTAATCGCGACACGTGATTCGTTTCTATGGGAACTGTTGTAAACAAAGATGGTTTCCGTGTGTAAAAACAAACAGCTGATGGCTGTCGATTGTATCTTTGATCTGGTGTATGGACTCGTATTGTACTCCAGTTTACTAATTCTAAAATTGAAATACGTCTTCCTTTCCTATGATTTAATTTCATTACTATTGGGTTCTATTTCGCCTAAATCTTGGTAACATTTATTTGCCACTTCGATTAATTCTGTGAATTATACTAGACGTGTCGAGAAACAAGCCTCAACTTACCGTTAATTATTCCACTACTGCTCTACTAATTAGATTGATTAATTTGGTTTTTTAGGATTGTGATCCCAAGGTTTATTTCTTATATTTTGAAGGGTCGACCCAAGTTATATTATCTTTTCTTTTAGTGTGATGATAATTTTCTTCTTTTCTTTTAATCATCGAATTGTAAGTTCGAAAGTTATTACTGTCCTTTGAGAATTGAAGTCCAGATCCATTGAAGTTGGTTTAAATTTTTAATCTGTCTTTCCTTTATAGTTAATATATTCTCTTGGGTTTTGATTCACATAGCCTCTGGTACCGAGTGTCCGTTTTTCATGCCTTTTCTTCTTTGGACATCGTGGTAAGTATTTCATTTCCGTACTTTTCTTGTAAGGTCCAGTGTTGCCAACTACTACCGATTGGGAAGTTTTGGAGACCCCAAGATAGAGTTGGTTGTTATACTGTTGTGTAGTAACAACATTCAGTTGAAGGACAGTCCTTGCAACTGAAGTTTCACTGCTACAGAGTATACGACCATACCATCGCAGACGTGATTCACACATTTTCTCTGTGACTGAGGCAATCTTGAATTTCCTCCGCATAACATGGTTCCTGATATGGTCTAGTCGAGTTAAGCCAATGGACCAGCGTAGCATCTTAATTTCCATTGCATTAAGTGCCTGTTCGTGCTTCGATGTTGTAGGCCTGAATTCAGATCCATAAAGAGCCACAAGTCTAAATCACTATGCGGTAGACTTTAGCTTTTAGATGAAATGGATTTTCTTATCTCACAGGATTCCAGTAAATTGGCGCCATTTCATGCATGGGGCGCTGAATCTTGTCCTGATATAAGGAATCGTACTGCAGTCTGGAATGACGCATACCCGAGATATTTGAACTGGGTCACTGTTCAACCCCATCCACAGTAATCGTGCCGTCAGTTTAGAGATATCAAATTATCTATTTCAAATCATTTATCGGCATGACCAACGCACTCACCATCCGATACGTGGTTCCGATATAGAGAGATTCCCAGTCGTAATAGGCTTTTCTGAAGTTTCATGCATAATCATGCTCCCACAAATTTGAGTCTTTGTGGCCGCAGGAATCTTAGTGCTCGTTATCATGAGAGTTGGATAGGCAAAAATGGATCAATTAGTTAGTCACCAACGCTCTGTTATTTTAAACCCTATGGACAGTTTCTCGTTCACGTACTTCATGGCTTTGTTGTAGTCAATTGCTGTGGATAATGCGGCAACTTTCTGTGCTCGAATTGGAGCTGCCTGTCACACAGTGCCCACAACACTGGACGATTCTGAGAGTTAGGAAATCAACGGAAAGACGAGTACACATTCGAAAATCTCATATAACAACTCAACAGAGTATTCCAGTGGGTGTTAAATATATATTCAGTGTGCCATCATTCATAATACATGTAAAAAGGTTTTATTGCAACAGTAAAATGTTTTGGAATGCACTATTAATAAAGTCTAATAAATTAGTAATTTTAATTTTACATTTCCGGATCCACGTTGTTATAAACTTTTAATATTATCTATATATGAGGAACTCATTCCTGAAGTTTTGACCTGGGGTTTCGTTTCACTCTGAACATTAAAATATAAACAATAGCTCAGTTTTGTAACTCGGTTGATAATTAATTACAGCTTTGTAGAATAAATATGCCAAAAGTATGGCATAATCATTATCATCATTGATTTTTCACTGCGGTATTCCGGGTATGCTAGTGAACAAGCTTTCTCCGTAATATTCTGTCCTGCCACTACTTATCTTCCAGTACCTTCTCCCATCCCAGACTACTCCTAGCAGCCATGTTCTTTTGTACCTTCATCCATCAGCTTAATGGACAAGAGTAAATTGCCGGGCCGACCTTAATAGCGCAGTTGGTTCGTCCGTCTAGTCCTCAAATAACGTGTTTCAACGCAGTTCAGGTGATAAGATTTGAGGACTTTTAAACGTCACAACTGTTAGTTGCTATCTTCTGGAGTGACAAAATTCCGGCATCTCGGTGCCTCTTAAAACTCACACTTGCTCACATTAACGAAATTTAACGTCATTGTATTGATATTACTTTAATATTATTATTATTAATAATAATGATGATGATGATGATCGGCTCCTTGTCTGAATGGTCAACTTAGTGGCTAACGGTTCAGTTATCCGCGGCTTCGATTCCTGGCCAGGTCAGGAATTTTAATTCTAAATAGTGAATGGCCTTGTCCTGTGCTTTCGGTGATTTTTCTGCCACCAACATCCCTGCCACGCATACAACACACATAACACTATCCTCTACCACAATAACACGCACTTTCCAATACACAGCAGATGCCACCTCTTTCGAGGCTCTATCTTACAAGGAATGCACCAGGCTAACAATAACCACACGAATTATTATTATTATTATTATTATTATTATTATTATTATTATTATTATTATTATTATTATTATTATTATTATTATTCAACTTCGCTAATCGGTCAACTAGGGACCACGATGAGCCTCACTTTACATTCTTTAATTTCTTCATTTTTCGCTTGATCCACATCGTCTTCATTAGCTCACTGTGTTTAGCACGACGTTCTTCTCTCCATTTAGCACCAGTTGCCCGTTTTTCGTCCCGGAAAGTCCCAAAAGTCTTGATGGCTGCTCTGAAAAGATTACGGTCTTGTGCATCTTCTGCCTGCAGGGCCAGTTCTTTAAGATCTTTCTTGATATTAACGTATCATGGCATTATTATTATTATTATTATTATTATTATTATTATTATTATTATTATTATTATTATTATTATTATTATTATTCCATCATCACCCTCATCCAGAGAGCTCCTGGGTTGGGCAGTACATCGTTGACTACCGTCCACTTAGCTCCTGATGACACAATGTGTTTTGTTACGTACGCTCACCGGCATACCATGTTCAGTCGATTCTACATAGTTTTACTAAAGATAAATCGTGACATCTTTCTACCAGTACCTAGTGAGTTGTCATAATGCTTATTGAACCGTTACATACTACCGAGGAAAGAAAGAGAACAAGTGAGTGTCGAGTTACTGTTCCAACTCTGACATTAAATAACTAAATTCCAGAATAACATCTTTGGTTTTCCGAATCGTATCACAGTGGATGCTCATAGGTTTGCTCTTTGTCCCTTCATAGACCGGGCGAGTTGGCCGTGCGATTAGGGGTGCACAACTGTGAGCTTGCATCCGGGAGATAGTGGGTTCGAACCCCACTGTCAGCAGCCCTGGCTTTCCGTGGTTTCTCATTTTCACACCAGGCAAATGCTGGGGCTGTACCTCAATTAAGGCCACGGCCGCTTCCCTCCCACTCCTAGCACTTTCCTATTCCATCGTCGCCGTGAGACCTATCTGTGTCGGTGCGACGTAAAGCAGCAAGCAAAAACAAATATAAGTCCCTTTATACAAGATAAAGCGAAATTCGCGCACTCCGGCTTCGCTGCGCGACTCCTCACATGCCAGCAATAAATAAATATATCTCACAAAAGTTCGCCCTACGAGTATATCTGGGCAATCTGGCAACACTGTAACCACATGTAGGTTAACTACCTGTGTCAACACGTATTGGTTGTACTGTACAGTTGGTGCAGTGGATAGAGGCGTATGTTTTTATTTCGTAAATGTAGTCCAGGTGGTATGGTATCTGGCATCTAAATCGTTAAGAAAGGCAGCTCTTTATTGGCCTCTAGATAGATACCTACATATCTGGAACTGTCCACCGAATCTGTGCTGACCTCTTAAAACTAATTTTACTTATATACCAAAGCTAGTATTGTAGTGTTAAAAACCTTAATGCATTCGATGAACAAACTAGACTAACCTAGGCCGTGATTTCCAAAAATAATTTGGAATTACTGTTGAAGTTTCGGTGTGTCTCAGCATTCGTAACGCATGCATGTGTTGGTAATGGGGGAAGGGGGTTATATTGGTGGCCGACCAATCTGTAAACTCTTGACTACTATATTGTACTTTACATACTTGTTAGGGAATATAAACCATGTTTCTTGTAGTGAACCAAGCAGGTCTTACCCACCTCGGCTTGACAGTCCATAGTGCCATCGTTCTAGGGCACTTCAATCTGACAAAATTAAAATCTGACGAAATCCCTTATACTGGAAGTGACGCATGTCTGCGAGGATATTTCCCAGATCAGTAATAGAAAATGCGTCGATCGAGATCTGCTTTTTGACTGGTAAGCCATGAGAGGAGGTTTGTGTTAGTATCTATCAAATCGAATTTATCGATAGTTATCATAGTTGTGGAGATGACCTAGACGTTAAGCCCCTTCAAGCAACAATTGCTATAATTACCATTATTGTATGACTCACTTTGTCGGCTCCGTGGTCAAAGGATAGCGAACTTGGCTGGAAGGGCCCAGTTTCTATTCTCGGGCAGATCAGAGATTTATACCAGGATACAGGTTTTAGGCCCACTAAGCCCACGTTAAAATAATTGGGGAGTTAACTGACGGGGAGATACCAGCCCCGGTCTGGAAAGTCAGGAACACCGGCCGAGAGACTTCGTTACGCTCAAGATACGTTACTTCGTAAACTACAGGTCCTCGTGCTGAGCAGTAGGCCAAGGCCCATCAGGGCTGTACCATCTTAGTGGTTGGTTTTTGTTTGTTTCATTGATTTCCTCCAGTGGATTTATAAACAGATGACTCTGTCTACAACTGCCCTGTATAGAACAAAAATAGGCAGTTAGCCGCCCAAGAATGTAAAATCAGGCTGACTCGATAATCCTCTGGAACACTCTGGAATACCTTTCACTTGGCAATCGTATGTCTGTAGTAGACAAGAGACAAGTTACCGTTTTCTTAATATTGAGAATGAGTAATTTGACTCTTATTTGATAGCGTAGAGACCAGCGAAAAATGAAGATATGTCAGGTAAGAACCAAAATGGGGAGCGATCTTACTTAGTGTTTACAGCACCCTAAGCAGACTACTACTACTACTACTAAAATGTTTTCATCCCTCCCCTGAAGGGGGAGGCGGGCCCCCTAAATGATGACGCCGTCTCTCAGGCCGTGCGGTTTGTTACGGTGAAGGAGATGTGCGGAGAAGGTGACAGGGTTCTCGTCCGTAGCCTATACTAGGAACTGCCCCGGCATTCGCCTTAGTGAAAGAAAATAGAAAACCACGGAAAACCATTCTCAAAACAGCCGACGGTGGGGACCAGCCCTCACCTTCTCCCGAATGCAGAGGCGTAGAGCCACGATAAACCCATGGCTACCCCTCCTCTGCTCGGTTGGCCGGTCAGAGTGCAGAGCTGTCGGACCACGTACCAGCCGTGGCTACCTGTACGCCGAAGCCCACTCTGCATCCGCCCAAGCCAGATCATGACGTAATTAAATTAAATTTTTCTTTGTATGATTTGTTTTATGTATATTCACTTTTATTACTATTACTGATACCGTTATTTAGTTATTTGCCAAAGAGTCGTGCAACTCGTACTGTAGATTTTCTCAAGATAAATTCTGGAACTCTTGTTACTTTACTATAATTAACATTGTAACAGTTTCAGAATAAACTGTTCTGTAAATCTGCACGTCACATAACCCCCTGTGTACAGTAGAACCAAGAACTGGTTACATCTTACTAGCACTTTACATAACCGTTCTCTTTAATCTTATAAAGCCTACCATTGAAATCCTACTCATTTTCATACGCTATTATAGACCTGAACGGAGTAATTTCACTGCTGCTAACAAACGTAAAACTACAATTGACTTAATTTTAAAATGATTGAACCTCTTATAAATTTCGGCACTACATTTAAATTTGGTACGGATTTAGAGACGAATACCCTTCTTGACAATGTGCTATGTGGAAGAATGTCTTCACTACCCTAGAGCTGGTTTCTGTGGTAGTTGGCAGTATTTTGTGTTGTGTATAAATGTAGAGTTACCGAGGTCGATAGCTGCAGTCGCTTAAGTGCGGCCAGTATCTAGTATTCGGGAGATAGTGGGTTCGAGCCCCACTGTCGGCAGCCCTGAAGATGGTTTTCCGTGGTTTCCCATTTTCACACCAGAAAAATGCTGGGGCTGTACCTTAATTAAGGCCACGGCCGCTTCCTTCCCATTCATAGGTCTTTCCTATACCATCGTCGCCATAAAACCTATCTGTGTCGGTGCGACGTAAAGCAAATAGCAAAAAAAGAATGTAGAGTTACGTTTAAGATGAACATAAATAGTCACCGAGCCGGATGAATCAGCCACATCCAGATAAAATCCCTGAACAGGCCGGGAATCGAATACGAAGCCCTCTGGACCTAAGTTCACTGTTCTAACCTTTCATCAAAGAAATGAATGAATATTATTTTTATATAAATGCAAGTAAATAAAATTCTTGCCCTACATCGACGCTGGAAGTTATGATCTATATTTTATTTTATTTTCTTGAAGTCTCCTTAATTGTTTATATGTAACGTGGATGACATCCTAAACGCGAGGAGATGACACTAACGGTGGTACAAATGCAAACTGAATATTAAATTTTGATTTGAAGAATGAATGGGAGAGTAGTCCCAGAACAGCCTGATGCAGTGAACGAGAAGTTGAAAGAATAGAGGATTAGAACCATATTTTGTCTGCATTAATAAAATCAATCAAAATATTTCTTCCAACTAGAGACTCCAAACAGCTATACACTACGTAGGTTTCTAACCCCTTAACGCTCACATTCCCTCATTCCCATTTTGCATAGGTGGTTGGTGGCTACGTTTGTGTTGACACTTAGTCAACAAATATTTGACCTTCTTTCACATACTGAACCTGGATGGATAGTGGTTAAATATTTAGCGACTGAATACCGGAACAACTGTGATAATATGCAGTCACGAAAACTTGTCTGGTCAAAATTACATCCATACAAAATGCACTAACATAGTATCTTTCAGACTAAAAAGTAGACCAAATCAAACCCCATGGCTCAACAGCCCCGAAGGACATTGGCCTACCAAGTGACCACTGTTCAGCTCGAAGGCCTACAGATTACGAGTTGTCATGTGGTCAGCACGACGGATCCTCTCGGCCGTTATTCTCGGCTTTCTAGACCGGGACGCTACCTCACCGTAAGATTACTCCTCACTTTTAATCACGCAGGCTGGTGGACCTCGAACCAGCCTTCAGTGCCCTCCGGGTAAGATGCAGGCACGCTACCCCTACACCGCGGCGCCGGCATCTTTCAGACTAGGGAGAAAAATTGAGTTGAGCGTACAAGCTAACATATTTAGCCACTAGTAGTAAACTCGTATCCGCATTGCAAGGTAGTGCAGCACTTTTCGTGCACACCCCCAATGGAGGTAAGTTGCATGTAGCGTTTCAGCCACATGCCAGCCCTCCTGCCATTCTTAAATTTCTGGCAGTACCGGGAATCGAACCCGGGACTCCTAGGATGGCAGCTAATAACACTAACCGTTAAGCTACAGAGGCGGAAATTTAACCACTAACCTTTAAGGGGCTAAGCAAGAAGGAACAGTCTCCAGGAGATATATTTTAATAACTTCAAGTCACACTCGGCATCCTTACTGATAACTAAAAATGTTTGTTATCTCACCCTGACGTTATAGAGTTGTACATTCAAAATGACTCGAACTCGGGAGAGGATAGTTCATGAGCTCTTACTTTCAAACCAAAAGCCAAATATGGCCAGCTCATGTTAAAAGGTTACCAACTCCTATGCTTGCTCAAATTTATTCAAATGCAATCACAAATGGAGATTTCGTCCGCAATTTTTAGAAAATGGGAAAATCGTAAGTGTTTAGACTAGCGCAGTGTGCGAGTGAAAGGAGGAAATGATCACCCGGGGAAGGCTCTGGATCAACCATAAAAACAATGGAACATTCGCCTTAATATCCTCAACTGAAGCAAGGTGGGTTAATTCGCGCACTTAACGCTAGTGTAAGGCAGGCAAACGCACGATTACGGACTCGCAAGTGGGCTGTTAAAAAGATTGCGCTCAGCCAAGACCGCGTGTTCCATTAGCTGCTGTGTGTTCCGACAGCTGATGAAACTTACTAGTCCCTCGGCTTCCAGGGTTATTAAGAAGAGGATGTTCGATAGCTCGAATTCCATTTTCGAATATGCAGTACAGTGGCTCACTTGATTATGGTTGCAATGAACCGCAAGGCACGTGCCATTATAATTTCACAACTTCGAACAATTGAATTAAATGAAATATGTATTACCTTATAAAAGTATTTGGCGTGTTATGATTATGAGGACAAGTACGGCCAGATTACTTGCGCATATCCTACGACATAACAGCTTGCTGACCACCCTCATTGAGGGATAGATTCTTGAAAAGGAAGGACGGGGAAGACTAAGAACCAAGTAACTTGAGGACCTGATAATAAATCTCCGGTGTACCATCCATCATCATACGAAGCACGAAGATGAAGTTACGAAGTTGTGTTTGGGTCGACAAATTAATTTAGAAATTAATAAATAATTAATTGATAATCAGACAAACGAATTTTTTGGTTGATGTCAATATTAAGACATTCAAAGGATAAGCAGAAATACATATTTTTTCTATTAAAAAAGTTAAGATTTTATGGTCATTTCAGCATTATCTTTTGTCTTTGACTAAGAACTCTACCCATTGCACATAAAAACATTACACGCCACCAGTCAATCTAAGCACCTGTGCGTCTCTGTGAGTTGACCATATTTGGCTTCTGGACTGAAAGTAAGAGCTCATTAACTGCCATGTCCCCATTTCCATACGTGATGAAGATTCACCTCTGTTCTGTCAGTCAGCGTGACAGAGATTGTATGCAAGTATTTTACTACTGTATCTTCAACAAATAAAATGCAATTAAGAGACATTCTAGTGGCCGTATCTGTTTACAGTAGTACAATAAAATTAAAACTGATTTCACAGCATTACCATAAACAATACAATAAACAGTTAGATGAAAATATTAAGCGGAATTGTACTAAATCAAGTGATACATTAGAAAAAGAAACCAAAAATATAAAAATAGCGTAACGTAAGAATTTTTTTTCTAGTTGTTTTACGTAGCACCGACACAGATAGGTCTTATGGCGACGATGGGACAGGGAAGGGCTAGGAGTGGGAAGGAAGCGGCCGTGGCCTTAATTAAGGTACAGCCCCAGCATTTGCCTCGTGTGAAAATGGGAAACCACGGAAAACCATTTTCAGGACTGCCGACAGTGGGGTTGGAACCTACTATCTCCCGAATACTGGATACTGACCGCACTTAAGCGACTGCAGCTATCGAGTTCGGCGACGTAAGAATTATAACCAACAGAATGGGAACTCAAACGAAACACAGAAAATAACTAAAATATTCCCTTGCATGCAGTGCAACAAAGTTAAAACATGTCATTCTGGAATTCTCGCTAAATTAAAAATTTGTGTGTACCTAGATATGTACTGTATATGCCGTATGTATCTTTGTATATTTTATTAAGCTCGGAGTACATTTAACTGTTGTGTTAACTTACACACTGGAATAAATGATATTACGATATTCAAGCGAGGAAGGTGCAAAAAGAAAGGGGTGAGATAATTATTTGCCCATATTTTGAAGTTGCAAAGCAAAGCAAAGTCACCTCCGTACAGGCCATGAAGGCCCTTGGAGGAGTGGAAGGTAAAGGCTTCCACCATTATTAACCTCGGCACTTGATGAGGTAGAGTGGTCAGCTCTACGCCCGGTCGCCTTTGCCCCTAGGAATTAACCTGGTACTCATTTTTGGTGCAGGCTGAGTGAATCTCAGGACCACGTGCACCTCCGGAAGTGGAAATCTCGTTTCTTAAATTTTACGACATCCTGACGGGGATTCGAACCCACGTCCTTCCGGGCGAACCGATCACGCCTTTACCGCCTCGGCCAAGCAGCCCCT